>NC_044578.1:22156857-23402928 GCF_901933205.1 Camarhynchus parvulus | reverse complement strand
CTAGTCCAAAACCAAGTGCAGAGTTGCATAATCCCTCCAATTCTGCTGGAGAAATAACAGTTAGAACCAAGATCCACGGAAGAGGGAAGGAAAAAAGAAGGAAAAAAACTCCCAGCCCTCTTTTCTGGATAAGATGTTATAAATGAAGAAGCAAGAGTTCTGTAGAGAAAGCACTGCTCTTACTCTCCCAGGCAGGATTCTTGCTCTTCCAAGTGGACTCCAGACTTCATGCATTTCTTTCTCTCACTCCCTTCCTCCCCCAGCCCTTGATGACAGTATTTGGCAGGAACTTCTAATTAAAAAAAAACCCCAAACACCAGACTGCCTTTGTGCTACCCCAGCAAACCTCTCTGGGGAAATGATGTTCTTTGCTCAGCAATTCCTGTTCAGCACAGAATGCTAGCACGAGGAAAGCAGCTGGAGTGATTTCCTATTCTCCATTCAGGCCTGGCAGCCTCAGAACAAAGCCTTACAAAAAGAGAGGCTGAAACCAGCAGAGAATCACTGACAAAGGAGTGCACAAGGAACTCTGGTAAAATGTTATTTCCAGCACTCTCACAACAACACAGGACTCAGTAACATCTTGAGCCACCAGAGGTCTGGAAAAGCCAAGGGATGGTTGTGGATAATTCTGTGGCTGCAGTCCCAACAGCTTCCATGCAGGCACATAAGGATATTGTCCAGTTTAATCTGGACACCAAGAGATTTACTGCAAATCCCTTTCCACAAGCAATTCTAACAATGCAGCTATGGCCACATCTCCCAAGCCTTCAAGATTGTTTTGATGGACATCACTTTTTTTCCTGAGAAACATAATGTCTGTTTACAAGTGCATGGAAAGCCAAAGTTTAATCCAAGGATTACAACCATTAAATCCTCCTATTCTCAAGCAGACCACTCCCCAAGCTTTAATTTGAAAATCCATATATTACTTGCTAATTTCCTTATGATTAAATACCAAAATCCAAAGCATCTGAGATCACAGCTGAGTTCTGGAAGAGACCCAAGAGTTAAATCTCCAGGGAAGTCAGGCAAGGCTGATAATTGAGTTCAGACAGGGGTATATATTTGGGTTTTTATGACAGTGATACTGGATAACACTCCAGCCTTGCATTTTCCCCTCTTTTTCATCGTCACCAATTTCTTCCTTTTAAGAAAAGGTGACCTTTTGCCTCTCATCACTAATCAGATCTAGATAACACTAACTAACCTTTGCAACAGCCTGGCTACTGAAGGTTTAATGGAAGGGGGAGAAGGGAACAGTGTTGCCCCTCCAAAGCAATTTAAATCCAATTTGAAGGTCTGGCCTTTTCCTGAGGCTGTCACCGCAACACTCTCACAATTGCATCTCCACAACAGGATGGGTCCCCTTCCTCCTCTCCCACCTCCCTTTCTTTAGTCACCATGGATTTCCTTCCCTGTAACCTTGTTCCCAGCTCTTAGCCTACTCAGTGGACAAATGACAGATTCCTCTGGTTCAGGCTGCAGTTGAGGGACAAGGAAAACAGTTCCTCTAATAGTATTTAGACAAGAAGGATGGAAAAAAACAATCCAAAGGAACATTCAACTCATTAAATGTTGATTAACATAAAAATACATTAAAGGAATGCCCTGCATGTAACATAGAGGGCATTCATGAACTTGTTCCTACATGTTTAATCAAAAGTCTTAAGAAAATAATGTGTATCACGTCCATGTTACGACTAGTTCCAGGAGCAGCCCTCTCCCAGAACAATCCTATGGCAGCAAATCCTCTGCCTGTGCTAACCTGCCCTCTCTAATCTCTGTTGGTCTCTGTGCTCATACAAGAACAGAATACACCACCCAGATCAAACACAGATATTAAACAGGTATGCTAAAAAAAGAGAATCCACAGCAAAACTTAATTATTCTCCAGGGGAGGGAGACAGCAGGGACTATGGAATCCCTTCTCAGGACATTATTGTGCTTATTGTGCTGCTGGAAAAGTATCTTATCTGGGTCACTGTTTTGCCTTTTCCTGCTCAATTATTTGAGGAATTGTTTTACAGTCTCCTTTGAAGTAGGTATTCAGGCCAGCAACAGTGCAAAGTGGGGAAAAGGGTATCTTCAAAAATAGTTAATGAAGACCAAAAGGGAATTTTTGCAGTTTGTCATGTTTTCACTGCAAATAAAGGTGCCATTACAGCTGGGAGAGGACCTACACAATGATAGCTCAAAAAGGCCATTATGGCTTTCAAATAATGGATTATGAACATACTTTGGTTTTAATCCTCCATCTTTCAGCCATAATCCAGAGCAGTAAACCCTGAGCCTCAGTACTCCCTGCCCATGGCAGGCAGCTGGAGCTACATGACCTTTAAGGTCCCTTCCAACCCAGACCATTCTGTGACTCCCTGACAGTCTATTTACCTCCTGCAATTACTTTGCTGCCCTTAAGCCAATTTCCAGCAGAAAAATGCCAGCAGTCCCCAAGCTACAGCCACAGCTACGGCTGCATTGCAGCTTCCCAGGCTGAGGCAACTTTGGTGGAACGTGTGACAAATCCTAAATTCCTCCTCTGGCAAGGAGGTGGGTGGTCCTGCAGGTAGGGCTGATACAGGAATACATTTTCCCACCTGCTGTTTTCCTCATAATAAGGGGGGTGGTGGGTGTAATATTTTTTTCCAGGGCTGCTGTTTTCTATTAAGAGGAACCTCACAAAGCTGTGTCATTTCCTAATTAATAATAGGATAATTATTATCTACACAGGCCAACTTGAAAAAAATTTATACTTTAGAGCAGTGTTTTCACTTTGTGATTCAATATCTTTGTTAATATACAAAAGGTCATGTAGAATGGGGCAAGAGAAGTGTAGAACACTGTTGCCCAGCAAACAGAGTTCTTTCATGGAATCATGAAATGGGTTGTAAGGGACATTAAACATTATCTCATTCCAACCCTACAGGGACATCATCCCCTATCCCAGGCCCCATCCAATCTGGCCTTGGACATTTCCAGAAATGGAAGAGATGCAGGAATGGGATATAATCACTTAAGGTCACTTGGAAAAGGGAATGTGGGCAGCAGAGAAATACTTGAAATACCTGCAAAGCATTGGCCTGGTTTTTGGTACATAAGCAGCAAGGCAAAATGAAAACCCCAAAACATCCAAATATAATAAACTTTCTGAAGAAAAACATCACCTGTGCAGTCTGACTCCATTCAGAGCAAAGCTGCCAGAAGCAGCTCAAACCCAAATTCCATATTGATGTAAATGAGGATCATACCTGCAGCAGCCATAGAACAGGGGCTGCCAGACCCTCAGCTCCTGGGCAGGACTTGCCCACCACAAGTGCTGCATAACTCAGGCAGGTCTGAGAGTCTCCAAATGCCTGAAAATGGACACACAGAACTGCCCTACACATATCACAAGAGTTGGAGTGAATTCCCCTCCTCCATACTGGATACATCACTGTATTCAACCATGACATAAAAGAAAAAAGTTGGCTTTCCTTCCTTTTAAAAAGGGAAATAGCAATACCCTGAAATCACATGGCTTCCAGGCAGCTTCCCAAGCACGCTTTATTTTCATTGACTAAAGTAATGCACAACAATGGGAATTGAAAACAGATTTTCCTACACTATAAAAAGTCTTATTCTATTAGAAAATAGCAGGTCTTAAATCGTGTTATTTAGCCAACACCCATCCCTGCATAGTGAAAGAAAATGGGGTATCCAGATAGAGAAATATGAGTTGTGTGGGATGCCCAGGCTCACAGCATCCCCAGCAACTCTGGGTGTTCCCAAAGTACAGCAAACTCTGCCTTCTCTTTTTTTCTTGACATACAGCCAGCATTTTTCAGTTTGATAGGAATCACCAGGCAGCTGCTCTGGAAGGAGGAGATGGTGGTGTAATTACTGCCCTGGTAATCAGGATTTGCCTGGTTTACTCTGTGAACACACTCACAGCTCCAGTGGGTTTTCTGCCAGCACAGCTCTCCTCATTCCTAGAGAAGAGCCTGAAAGGAGACAGGTGGAAATGTGTCCAGATTTGGACTGAACATTGGTGCAATATTCTACATGTACAAGGCTCATAGTTCACACCAAAGTTAAAATTACCCTTACTGTCTGTCTCATAGCACTTCAGCCAGTAATTGGCAAAATTTTCCCTGGTCCTGTGCTTCTGGAAACCATCCAAACTCCACTGATCAGCATGGAAGCAAATCTGTGTGCACACTAATCATTTGACCCCAAATCTTAAATTATTTTCTGAACTGGTATTTTCTAGGAATAAAATATGTCTCTTTGAGTTCCAAGAGTCATCTTCATTTTAAAGGGAAAGAAGATGAAGCAGAATATTTTATATATATATATATATGTTACATATATGTATGTGTGTATGTGTGAAATCCATGTTATGTGCAATATAGGAAAGGTCTCATCTCCTTCCATCTCTAAACTTTCATTTTCTTCCTCCATATTTTCAATCTGTAAACACAGGCTCTTGGCAAGTTCCCTGGTTCTTTCTTAGGGCAAGAGGAAATCTGTCCAATTGTTTGACAAACAAAACATCCTGATAACATTTTATAATTTATATGTAAGAATTTCTCCGCCTGTAATCTCTGGTGTGGCCACACTCAATAGAATGGGATTATTTTTTCTTTTAATAATCAAAATCCAGGGTTATTTCTGTAATTTTTCCTTGTGATTTTTGCTGTCCTAAAATTTAACTTGGTTACCCTGTCTATGGCATGTAAATGTCCTTATTTGTCATTTCTCTTACAGACTGCTTGCTGCTCTGTGGGTTTCAATTCTACTCTTAATGGACAGAATTCTACTCTTTTAATTCTACTCTTAATAGACAGAAAATGGAAAAACACTTCTTTTTAGGCATATAGAAAGGGAAACAATTCAAGATAATGAAGCTCTGGAAAAATCTTTGGAAGTGAGGTGATAATTCCAATCACTCTGAGGCTAAACAAGCCACCTGAGGCAAATTTACTGGAATGGTTTTGTGAAGGTCTGACTTTCACAGGAGCTCAAGCAGGAAACATTCCCAGCTCAGGACCTAAACCTGGCTAATCTTTATGGCCCCTTGGCAGAGTGAGTGCAGAGCACCAGGGCCCCACTCCAGAGCCAGGAGCAGCACTCCTGTGGCTCCTATATCCTCCTGTGTTCAATGAGCTGGAGAGCAGGCAGTGTGGTTCAAATGGTCTGGATATGGTTATGAGCAGCTGTGAACAGATCTTGCTTCTTCCCTCATGTCCTTTGTTTCTTATTTTTTAAACTTTAGGGCTGCACAGGAACATCAAGTCTCTGGCTCATTATGGGGCCATGTGACTGCTCTGGACTTTGAACTCAGATAAACTCCCTACTGAATGAAAACGTGTAAAATGCTTCCAGCAGGGATTATTTTGCACCAGGCTGTACTAAGAAATGCAGTAGAATTTCAACACTCACATTTCAGAGGCACAACAGAGAGGAACCATCCTTGTCCTGAGTGCAGAGTTCGGGGGAAGCTCCAGAGCATGCCTCCCTCTTCCCCATACACACAGCAAGACTTATACCAGCCTGTGGAAGCAGGTCATGGTTTAGTTTGGGGAATAAAACATCCTGATTCCATCTAATCACACAGCAGCTTCTGTCTAATCAATGCACACAATTTTTCTTCCAAAAGACATCTACAGAAATCCCAAAATCACACATTTAAATCAGTAAAATCAGGTCCAAACTGGCCACATTGGGATGGATCAGGATTTCTGCATGCTTTTTAGCCTGGAGAGATACCAGAGTTTATCTAACATTTGGATAAAGAAAAAGAAAATAAAGAAAAAAAAAATAAAGACAAAGAAAATCCCAGCCCTGATCATTAGGGTGTTTTTCCCTAGGTGCAGAACATATGGTTTGGACCCTGGCTCACTTCCAGACAGAGTCATTAGAGACTGTTTTCCCTGTGGTTTTCACTGGATAAAGCATTCCTCTACAGCTCCTCCTGTGAACATTTGTAACTTGTCATGGGGCACTAATCAGTACCTCCTGTCCTCTGCCCCAGACAGGCATTTTAGCAAAAAGTTAAATAATTTCTTAAAGTTGTAATTATATCCCAGTCCCTTCCAAATATAGTTGGGAGGGGCAGAGATAGATTTATAATTGTAAGCATATTTGGAGAGAAAAGAGATAGAGATAGAGATAGATAAACATGGATCTGTTAACACTTACTTTGAGTTCCTAGGGATCAATCTGATCCATTTATCAGAATGGTGGCTCATGGAGAGGGACAACATTGGCAAAGGAGCCAAAGGCTGATGCTGCACATCCAGAAATGCACTTTGGTTGTGGGAACACTCTTCCAGTTAATCCATCCAATGGGGTAGTTTGGGATTTGACTCCCATCCTGTAAGGATGTGATACTGTTGATTGAGGAGATTGAAAATTTGACGGGTTTTGATCAGGGCAAAGTACCAAGCGAAAAAAAAGAGGCAAGTTTCAGGGGGAAATGTAAAATTGCCAGTGCCTCTGGTTGAAAAGCTCTAGAGACACTTAAACGGAGCTGGAGGAGGAATCGGCTCCATCGAGCAGAAAACACCACGCATCCCTGAGGTGCGACATTGCCATCCTGTGGCCATCCCAGCTCTGCACGAACACCAGCAGGGACGGGAGGAGCCGGAACGGTATCCCACATTCGCAGCTTTTTCAATTGTCTCTAGCACTGGCAGCCTACAGGAGGGCTGGCAGGGGGTGACACCTTCTCCGGACACCTCTCTCCAAAGATAAACACTCGTTTTCCAGAGCTGCCCACCCTTATGCCAGGGAGCAGAGGCATTTTCTATTTCCCGAGGCACAGCCCTGCCAGGGTGACACTGCACTGCACAGAACAGAGCACAACTGACCTTGCAAAATGTACAGAAACACCAGAAATGACAAATGGAACATTCCTGATGTCAGGAATCCAATCTTTAGGAGAAGCCTGAGTGAGAACAGCACAATGGTCTGGATCAGGAAGGAAATACAGCACACATATATGCAAAAATATATGAGGACAATATACAAAAGTTAGTATAGAGTCAGGAGTGGAAAGTGAAGCAAATTAACAAAATTAGGAATTTAAGGAAAAAATTAAATACTGACAGAGGGCAAAACAGGGTGGAATGAAGAAGCAAGCTGTGATAAAATATGCAGATGGCAATGTTTTACAGTGGAGCAGCAACAGAATTAAACTGGATCCAGGAATGATGAGGGGCAATGAGAGCAGCAGTGAAGACAAATAATTTCCTGCTTTAGCCAAAAGCTCTTCATCCACACAAAATCTGTGTTTGCCCTCCTCTGGCACCCTGGTACAAATCATGATTGAGCTTACTCACAGAATGGCCCAGTGCTTCCAGGAATTACAGCCTCAGGGAGGGGGACACAAACTTCCTAAGAAAGGGAAAACCTTGGTGCAGAAGTACAACAGGAGTTTTCTGTCCAGCTGGCACATCAGGCAGATAAAAACACAAATCATTTGGAAAGAAACTCAGTTGGACATTCCTTGGAACACCCAGATTTCAGCTATAACAATATTGTGGCAAAACTTCACTAATAAAAAAGGGCAATAGTATAACTTGATAAATGAAAAAAATATTGAGAGGTACAGAACAGCAACTCAACTCTCACAGATGCCTGGCCCCACAAAGGCAAATTCTGTTTGTGTTCCTGTCTCCCAGAAACTGGCCCCTGGAAACATATAAAAGAACCTGCCTGCTGTCACCATCTCAGCTGGGAAAGATCCTTCTCCACTGAACTGCCCAGACCAGGGAGCAACCTTCTGCAGCACAGAATTTGCAAAGAAAGATTGCAACAGCCCTAAAGTGGAAAGTTTAAAAGCCACTGAAGGAAATCAGATAAATATTTGCTACTACCCTGAGCTGGACCTGCTGACATGATAATTATACCTTTTTAAGTTCTTTTTTTGATGATGTTTGCATGGTTTTTTGCCATATTGAATCATGGAATCACCTGTAACAATCCTGAAAAGTGTCTCTATTGTGCAGTTAATCCTCTCTAGGGTAAAAGAGAAATTTTTACTAATTTTTTTAGCAAAAAGGCTGATTTGTGAGTAATGCCCCCAGACTCCAGGAGTTTTGTTCTCTGTATCATCAACCAAGTTTCCATATGCTGCTACAAGTTTCAGTAGCTTTTTGAAGAGATTGTCCACTATTATTTACGTATAACACACTTTGTGTGTGGCATCACAGGGACAGCCCCTCATCACCCAGCTCTGCCAGCAAGTACACAAAATCTACATCAAATTAACCTAACAGGAATTAAAACATCTTTTAGGACAGCCTTTCCCCAAGGAAAGCAGGGGATCCCAGCTGGACAGCAGAATTTCAAGGCTTTTTCCTCTCTCAGCCAGCCTCCCAACATCCTTTCCCAGACTTTCCCACCCATCTGCTTCCTCTGATGTCTCCAAGCCAAGGAGGGCTTTCCCCAGGTGCATTTCTGCCCTCTCAGAGGGAACAGCTATACCCCAGACCCAGAAATATAGTAAGGCATTTTAAAATGCCAAAGGAATAATTCAGTGGAAGTGCTCATTCTATGGCACACACCTGCTCTGAGGATGGCACAGATGCATCCACTTTTTGGTGAGAAACTGAGATCACAGATGGCAAAAAACACCAATAAAGTCCCCTCCTGCCAAATTTAACCCATGGAATAACTGTGGGTCTCAATTAATGGATTATGAACATACTTTTGATTAAATCCTCGACCTCTTAAGCTAGAGCAGTAAACCCTGAGCCTCAGTACTCCCTGCCCATGGCAGGCAGCTGGAGCTACATGACCTTTAAGGTCCCTTCCAACCCAGACCATTCTGTGACTCCCTGACAGTCTATTTACCTCCTGCAATTACTTTGCTGCCCTTAAGCCAATTTCCAGCAGAAAAATGCCAGCAGTCCCCAAGCTACAGCCACAGCTACGGCTGCATTGCAGCTTCCCAGGCTGAGGCAACTTTGGTGGAACGTGTGACATATCCTAAATTCCTCCTCTGGCAAGGAGGTGGGTGGTCCTGCAGGTAGGGCTGATACAGGAATACATTTTCCCACCTGCTGTTTTCCTCATAATAAGGGGGGTGGTGTAGGGTGTAATATATGTGTGTGTGTGTGTGTGCGCGTTGTCTATTTTTTACCAGGGCTGCTGTTTTCTATTAAGAGGAACCTCACAAAGCTGTGTCATTTCCTAATTAATAATAGGATAATTATTGTCTACACAGGCCAAGTGTAACTTAAAAACAGATAACCGTCAGGCTGTGGCTGTTTTTTAACCTCCAAGGTCACTGGGTGATGTTGAGTAGGAGCTCCCTGAGCAGTCTGGGCAGGGCAGCTCTGAGCTCACCTGGAGCCACTTGGGTCCTGCCCAGCCCGGCACTGTCCTAGGGGGGACAGAGGGACCCAGACAAGCTCAGGAAGAGTTCATGGGAATCTCATGGAATTTAACAAAGCCAAGTGCTGGTTCTGCACCTGGGTCAGGGCAACCCCTGGGGTCAATCCAGGCTGGGAGGAGCAGCTGGAGCAGGCCTGGGAGAAGGACTTGGGGGTGCTGGGGGTGACAGCTGGAGCTGCCCCAGCCCTGAACCCCCTGCCCTGGGCTGAGCCCCAGCCTGGGCAGCAGGAAAGGGATTGGGATTGTGCCCCTGAGCCCAGGTGAGACCCCACCTGCAGAGCTGCCCCAGCACAGGGAGGAGCTGGAGCTGCTGGAGAGAGCCCAGGGCAGGCACCAGGATGGGCAGAGGGATGGAGCAGCTCTGCTGGGAGGAAAGGCTGGCACAGCTGGGATTGTGCAGCCTGGAGCAGCTTTGGGGTGACCCCCCTGGGGCCTTGCAATACCTAAAGGAGCTGATGGGAATGACGAGGACACACTATTTACAAGGGCGTGGAGTGATGGAACAAGCAGGAATGGCTTCAAAGTCAGTCAGAGCAGGGTGACAGCAACATCAAAGGTGTGACTTCAATTCGGGTATGGGCCATTTACTTAAGAATTGGATTCGATGATGCTTGTGGGTCTTTTCCCACTCGTTCTTTCTGTGAATCTGCGAAACTTCAAATTGAAAGATACTAAGTTTAGATTGGCTATTGGGAAGCAGTTGTTCCCCGAGAGTGAGGGCCTGGCACAGGGTGCCCAGAGAAGCTGTGGCCGCCCCATCCCTGGCAGTATCCGAGGCCAGGCCGGACGGCGGCTGGAGCAGCCTGGGCCTGTGGGAGGCGTCCCTGGCCGGGCAGGGTGGGCTGGGCCGGGCTCGGAGCTCCCTTCCAGCTTCCTCAGGCTCCGCTCGCTGGCAGCGCTGCCGCTGCGCCGGCGCCGCTGGGGCGGGGCGGGCCGGGCCGGCGGCGGCTGCGCGGGGCGGGCGCGGCCATGGCGAAGCACACGGTGTCCTCGGCGCGGTTCCGCCGGGTGGACGTGGACGAGTACGACGAGAACAAGTTCGTGGATGAGGAGGACGGGGGCGACGGGCAAGCGGGGCCTGATGAGGGCGAGGTGGACTCGTGCCTGCGACAATATCCTGAGGGCAGCGGCGGGGGCGGAGCGGGCGCGGCCGCCGCCGGGGCGGCCTTATAGGGGAACATCCGTGAGCGGCACCGCGGCGGGCGGGAAGCGCTGGAACGGGCTGGAAGGGGAGAGGGACTGAAGGGGAAAGGGACTGAAGGGGAAAGGGGCTGGCAGGACAAGGGAGGACGCTGAACGGGGAAGGGGCTGACAGCAGGAAGATGCTGAAGGGGGAAGGAGCTGGCAGCAGGAAGAGGCTGACAGCAGGAAGAGGCTGAATGGAGAAGGGGCTGGCAGTGGGAAGGGGAAGAGGTCGAAGGGGGAAGGGCTGGCAGAGGGAAGAATGGAATGGAAAAGGCTGAATGGAAAAGGGGCTGGCAGAGGAAAGATGCTGAAGGGGGAAGGAGCTGGCAGAGGGAAAGGGAAGGGAAGGGGCTGGCAGAGGGAAGAGGCTGAAGGGAGAAGGGGCTGGCAGAGGGAAGGGGAAGAGGCTGAAGGGGGAAGGGGCTGGCAGAGGGAAGAGGCTGAAGGGAGAAGGGGCTGGCAGAGAGAAGAGGCTGAAGGGAGAAGGGGCTGGCCGTGGAAGGCGGCCCAGCTTCCTCCCCTGCCCGCAGCAGCCGCAGTGCGCCAGGGCAGCGCTCAGGGAGGTGTCCCGGGGGATGCAGACAGGGGGTTCCTGTGCCCAGAGTTCCCTGTGCCTGCTACCAGGGCTGCCTCGCCCAGCTGGCCCTTGGTCACTTTTCGCTGGGCTGCTGTCCTGGTGGCTGCTGGGGCTGGATGTGACAAGCTGAGGCCTGTTCTCGAGGGCTGCAGATTGCAGAAGTGATGGGTAGCGGTTTCTTTTGTTTTGACGCTCATTCAGGGAAAGGCCTAGGAAGTATTCAACAGTCCTGGAACTATACAGCTGCTTGTTGATGCTGCTCCTGCCTCAAATGGCCTGAAAATTGCTGTCTTAGGCTGTAATGTCTTCTTAGTTGGTGAGGGAATCCCTGCATCAGAGTGTTTTCAGTCATGCACAAGCCAGCTACAGATACAGCTGTCGTGGTACTTGATGTCCATGTACTTGGTGTCTGGTCCTTAACCATGTGGCACAGGGAACATGATGGCTGCACTGCAGGCAGCTCTGAAGAACCCTCCCATCAACACAAAGAACCAGGCAGTGAAGGTAAAATAGCGACTGCTGGCTCATGGGTTACTCCCTAAAAATCCTTTCTTGTCTCGGTTACCTCTCTGCCACTGGTTGTACCTTGAGGAGGCCAGAGGAGCAGAATTTAGGGTATTCCTTGATGTTGAGACATCCATGACCACAAGTGTTTTAATCTTGTTCAAAATGCTGTAGCTCAGGTACAGTACTGTGCACGTACCTTTACCTTGGTGCTGGATCAGGGGTGGTTCTCCTACCAGTGCTGGTTGTGCTTTGTGTGCCCAGGTGTCACCAGTGGCTGTGTCTGACTCAGACCAGACATGGCAGCTCACAGATGTAATCGTGTTGTGCTCAGGGAACCAGGCTTGCAGTTCTCACCTCTGACTAATGAAACCACCAGCAGTGAGCCTACAAAAAAGGAAGAATTGTTTTTTGTCACATCCAATCAAAATGAAGCTGTTAAAACCTCAGGAGAATCAAGCCCTCCCCCTGTGACAGTGTGGGAGTCTGCTGGGTACGTGCATTTCTGACTGTCCCCAGCATGGATCCTGAATAGCTCATGATTGCACTGGTGGGAGGAACAGGCTGATAAGATATGGCACTGCCCAGCTGGTGAGTGCCTGCAGTCACTTCTGCCTGCCCAAGGAGAGGCCTGGGGGCATGGTTTCTGGCAGAGCTGTTCCTGCAGCCCCAGCCCTTTCCTGCAGGGTTTTACAGAGCTCTGAGAACCAGCTGTTACAAATAGAGCTGTACAGCTTTGTCCTCACATTAATGACTTGTTTCCATTAGCCTCTATTGAAGGATTTAAGAGTACACTTGGTGGTGGAATTGAAGAGGGTAGAATGACTGAACATTAATACCTGCCTTAATTTTTTGTTATCTTTAAACTTATATAATTTTACTTACAGTCATGTGAGAAGTCTTGCTAAGCCAAGTGATTATGGGATATTAAATTGGGCAGGACAACTGACATCCATAGTTTCTGTAGGGGGAAGGTGCCTGAGGTGTTTGTGTGATGGAATTATTCAAAAGTCCAACAACCCTGAGACATTCTTCTCTCATCCTGCCTCAGTTAGTGATGGATGAACAGGAGGAGCTGCTCCTTGCTGGTGACATGGCTAATTGCTGCTGTAAGCACACCTCCCACATTCCCAGGCCTGAAATGACATCCAGATCAAAAGTTATTAATTCTTAATATTAATGGCCAGTCTGCATCCAGTGTAGGATCCAGTCAAGTGGGACTGCTTGGAAAGCACGTGGCTTCCAGCAGTCACCTCCTCCAGGCTGCCAGTGGCATTTCCCTGGATCACATTAATGGTTGTGTCACGTTAAACAGAGATATGGAAAAGGCTCTGGTGGTAAGGGGGGCCAGACAAGCACTTGATTGTTATAATTATTTTGGAACTTGATAGATCTTGAGCTTCCATATGAGCATTTACTATTTAGCCATAATTAAGGGGTGCCGAATTGCAAACACTAACAGAGGCAGAAAAACTAAAGCGGGGCAAATGTGTTAAACTCTTACCTTGTTTATCCTTGGGAGGATGTGTTTGTTGTACCTTACTATGACAAGCTTTTCACACACCATCCTCTTCAGAGGTGTTAAAGATAAAAATGCTCTAATTCAGTTTGTTTGAGAGAGGAGCAGTGTTTGGCTGTGCCTCACAGCAGGCTGGTTGTGCGTGTGCCTGTTGACAGGACCGTGCTGAGAGCATCGTGCTGAAGGTGCTCATCTCCTTCAAAGCCAACGACATCGAGAAGGCGGTGCAGTCGCTGGACAAGAACGGGGTGGACCTGCTCATGAAGTACATCTACAAGGGCTTTGAGAGCCCCTCTGACAACAGCAGTGCTGTGCTGCTGCAGTGGCATGAGAAGGTGCGTGCGTGGGGACAGCCCCTGCCAGAGTGCCCTGAGCCTGGCAAGAACCCCTCTCCTGGCTGGTGAGACTCAAGTGCCAGATTCATGCTGGGAATCTGGAGCTCACAGCTGAGTTATAGCTCCTGCCCACTGCTGCTTCCCTGGGTAAACACCCAACCCAGTCAAAATTTGAATTTCTTTTAGACTGAGGCAAACAGAATAGTTTCATCCAGTGATTCAAAGAGAATTTCTTTCCTGGAGGGAAGCAAAACATGCAGCTTGGTTCTGCAGGGAAATTAAGGCTTAATTAAAGTTAAAAACCTTTCTTGAAATCGAGTGTGATTATCGTACCCTGGCTGCTGGTGTTCTGTGGAGGGCAGGCAGGTACTCATACTCACGTGCAATATAAATGTGATCCAAGTAATTTCATAGACTTCCAGAATGGTTTTGGTTGGAAGGGACCTTGAAGCTTATCTCATTCCATAGGCAGGGACACCTTCCACTAGCACAGGTTGCTCCAAGCCCCGTCCATTTCCAGAGATGGGCAGCCACAGCTTCTCTGGCAAATCTGTACCAGGGCCTCCGCACCGTCACAGGGAAAGATTTCTTCCTGGTACCTACCCTTGCTCCCTGTCAGTTTGAAGCCCTTCCCCCTCATTCTGTCACTCCAGGCCATGTCCAAAGTCCCTCTGCATCGCTCTTGTCAGCCTGTTGGGGTCCTGGAAGGGAGCTCCAGGCTGCAGCTGCCCTGGCCTGCTGTTCACTGCCCTGTTTCCTTTCCCAGGCGCTGGCTGCCGGCGGCGTTGGGTCCATCGTGCGTGTTCTGACTGCCAGGAAGACAGTGTGACTCCAGCAGGGAGTGATGGTGTGACTCCAGCAGGGAGCACCAGCCCTGACGCCCCTGGCACGGCCGCCCCCGGGCAGCTCTGCCCCCCAGCTTTGCCTTTGCCCTGCTGCTTCTGTCATACCCCACCAATGATGCATCGTGATCTCTTCTGCAGTTCAATCCTGGAAAATTATGAAGGTGCAATTTTACTTCTAACAGGAATCTTTGGTACTCGCCAGCCTTTCAGTGACATATTCAGTGATGTAAACAATTTGGTGTTTAGAGTGATTTGCATTTGTGTGTAATTGTGGCAGATTTGGACCTGACTCTCTGAGCAAGTGCTGAGGGACACAGGGCAATGTCTTAATTTTTTGCTAGCCAAGCAGTGTTTTGAGCTAAAATCTTGTATTTGAGAAGTGGGGCAGCTATTATTAACACAGGTAACTGGACCATATTGCCTTTGGTCAACCTCTGACCCTACATCTGTGAACAGGAGGAAAAAAAAGCTCTTTTCCAACCCCAATGATCATTCCAGAGAGCTGAGTATTTTCCTTAACCTGCTCAGGTTCCTTGCCATCAGTCTGATGCTCGGTCCACAGTGGGAAGGTCACAGTGGGATGGAGTTGTCTATCATGCAGTTTGGAAAAAAGGTTAATGGTCCATTTACACTGGAGCCCAGCCCAGTGAACTCTTCTTATTTTGGGGAGCAAAGCTCCTGAGGAGAAGAAGAAAAAGCAGCCTTTACACAGCAAATCACGTTTCAGCAATTGGAAAGTGATTTGGTTTTGTCAAGCACAACTAAATAGCTGCTTGGGGTAGTGTGAGAAACATATCCTGGTATCGACACCATCCTTGCAGAGCCTCCCCTATTTTGTTTTCTGGTTGTGTAGGGTCTGTAAGGATACCAGACAGTTCACATTCCTGTTGCATTGTGCCTCATCATGTTAGCTAGTGGGCCAGTCAGGTTCCCAAACAAAGAGAATTTTAAAGAATTAGGAAAGCCCAGGGCATCCCAGACCACGGATCACCGTAGAAGGTTTAGGGCCAGGACTGAAATATATGTGTTTTAATTTCACTATTTTACTACAGTTCAGTTGTGTAAAACTGTTGGGGACCTTGTGAAATCTTTGCTGTTTTTTGATATCTGCTTTGTTTTTGTAATAATAATAAAGACCAGACAATAAATCATCACTGAATATTTACTCACTGTGTCTGACATGCCTTCGGTGGAGACAGGAACCAGCATGGCTGCCCCTAAACATTCAGTGCCTCCCAAATTCTCTTGCTAGGATGCTTCTGCTTGTTCACTGCCTCCAGAAGAACCCAGGCACAACCACAGGAGGCGCTGAGATCACCAGGTGAGAGACCCAGCCTTGCTACAGAAGGCATCCAGGTTTCACCTATAGATCTGTACAGAAATTCTCCTGGTTGTGCAGCCAGGGTTCTGTCCTTACAGCTCTGCCAGGGACTGTGATTGGCTCCTCTGGTTCTTTCTGCTTGCCCAGATCTGGGATAAGACATCAGTGAACCTCATTTGAAAAAAATAAGCTATAATCCCAGAGAAGTGGAAAGTATTTTCCAAAGCAATTGGTGCCAAAGCCGATCAGCTGCCTCTAGATGGCATTAGATAAATGGAGTGGTCTTAAGGTTCTGCAGATCCCTTTGAGTGAGGCTGTGATGGATTTAGGAAAATTTACAGAACACATACATCCATGCTTCTGTTCAGGGATGTGCTAAAGCATGCTTTGATGTAGGGATAGGGCTGGATTTGCAGGGGCAGCTCTGCTGGTAATGAGTGACAGGAAGGGAAAAAGTAAATCTAGCCTTTAAAAACAGCCTCTTTCCTCCAAATCCTGCCTTGCTTGCATTGGTGGATGGTATGGGCACCATGACAGGGGTTCAGATTCCTGCTAGGAGAAGGAAGCCTTCAATGGAGAACCTCATGCAGGTCAGACTGGGAAGGGTGACAGCGTTTGCAGAGCTCTGCTGCCTTCAGCTTTAGCCAGAGCACGTGGCAATGGCACATTCTCATCACCTCCTGATTTTGTGCTAGTCAAGACCTGTTGCTGTCCTCACATCCACCTCAGTGTCTGCCTCCATTTGGGAAAAGAGCCAAAACCCTCAGATCCTGAGCAAAGAGCCCCAACCTGCCTTCCTGGGAATGAGCTAGACATGCTCCTCCGCTTCTCCTGCCCAATAAAACTGCTCACAAAAAGATCTTCCCTCGTGCATAATGGGGGTTCTTTGTGCCTGAACCAGCCTTTTTTTGACTCTTCAGAAATTATAAACTTGTACATATTGTAGCTGTACAAAGTCAAAACCTGTGCACTGCACCCCAGCTAGATTTTGGACATTTCTCTATTTCTGACCCACCTATTGGCAGTCTGGGTTTGCTGGATTCCAAGAGTCTTCCACGGGAAATGTCACCATCTCTGTTACTCACTTCCTGTTGGATGTTATCATAGAAGAAACGAGTTTACCTACTGAGTCAGCTTTGGGCAGAGAAAGGGGAACAAGAGGCTCACTCTTGCTACAAGGGCTGTGTTTATCACAGCTCTGAAATCTCTCTATTAAGTTACAAATACCCAGCTGCTGGGAGCATTACAATGGGGGTGATCTCTCCAGCTCCCCTTGTACTGCTTTTGGGATAAACCTGACTGAGCAGTGCACCAATTCCCATAATTAAATGAGCAGGAAATTAAGCTTCCAATAAGGTGAACCATTTGCTGCTCCATGGGGTCTCCCATCCCTCACAGGAATCAGAAAAGGCACCTAGAGGGGTGCTTTTACACTCACCATGTTGTTATTCCTGCCCTTTTTCCTGGGCATCGCTTCAGCTTGTAGCAGCTCCCTCTGCCCTCCTGGAGATCAGAGAGTCTTCCATGCTCCTGTCAAAGCCCATAGGAGGCAGGGGGGATGCTGAGAGCACACATACAGCTGGGGAACCAGAGAGCCCCAGGCTGAGAGTTCTGTTTGGTCCTGCTTTGGATTAAAACCCCAGTCTTTGCTGCTCAGGGGCACAGGTTTCTCCATCAGCAGTACTCAGCAATCACCTCCCCAGCCTCCCTCCCACTGCTGGGGTTATGTAATTTGCTAGGGAAGTTTTGGTAAAGGCACAAGGGCTGAGTCTTGCTGACATATTTTAAGCTCTTACAAAATATACATCACATTGCTGGTAGATGGGGCAGAGGCAAAGTACTTCCAAAAATGCCTAAAAACCATGTGCTCAAACCTGTGAGTCAGCAGCAGGTCAGAATCCTGCTGTCACCCCGTGCCCTGTGCTCATCTTGGCCCTGTTCTCCCAGCAGTGCTCCAGAGTCAGTTATGCTTCCTTGGCCCTAAAACACCTGGACAGAAGAGATGATGGGCTGAGCCCTGGGGACATGGTCCAGCACAGCCACTGCCCCAGAAACCTCATCCACGGGCAGCTCCAGGGAACTCCACACAGGGACAACACGGTGGGCTCGGGAAGGACCGAGGGTTTCCCAGGCGGTGCCTTGGGCTCTACTTCGCCTCCCCACTCAGGCAGGCAGGGGAACCCCAGGGCTGTGCCTGCCAGGAATTGTCTGCAGGAGCCGCTTAGCAATGGTGAAGATGCGCTTTGCAGGGCACCGAGGCGCCCGCAGCAGCAGCACCAGCAACTGAGCGCTCGTCCTGGGATTTTGCAGCCTGAAATTTGACCTGATGAACTACCCAGCTGTCAAAATCCATGGCTCCTAATGTAAAAACGGGAAGATCAAAACCCGAGTAGGCGAGGAGCGGCTGCCCGGGAGGAGCAGGGATGCGCCCATGGACACGGGCTGTGTCACAGGCAGCCTCTGCCCCACTTCCCCATGCCGGGGCTGATGCGAGCGAGGCCACTTCCTGCCGGGGTTGTGACAGGGCGGGGGAAGGCAGAAGTACAGGCAGAAGGGAGCCAGAGAGGCCGAGCTGCGCCACAAGGAAGGACAAGGACAGGGGCGAGACGACACGGGGATCCCGCATCCCTCTGCCACCACGCCATGTCCCTGGTGGAGACGATCCGGCTGTGGCAAGAAGGGGTGTGTGCTGCGGACAGGAAGGAGTGGAGCGCTGCCCTGGATGCCTTCTCGGCCGTCCAGAACCCCCCTGCCAAAATCTGCTTTAACATCGGCTGCATCCAGCTTGTCCTGGGGAAGCTGGCGGAGGCGGAGGAGGTAAGGTACAGCCCCTAGGGCCGCTCATCCTGTCCCCTCTGGGACTTGCCCAGGACATGGTGGGGAAGGAAGGAATTAATAGGATCACGCTCTAAGGGATGGATTCGGGACCTTTTAAAGCTTTGAGGAAGGGGACGGCCCTAGGCTGTCAAACCTATTCTGCCAGTGATCAGAGGTGAGGCAGCAGCAGTGGTACACGGCTCACTGTTCACTCTCCCTCTCTCCAGGAGGTGACCATGCTGGCAGATGGCTCCAGCTCAAAAAGCCCAGGAGCCCGGTCCAGGCTCTCCCCCACCCAGTGCCCAGTGCTGCAGGGAGACACAGCCCAGAGAGCCCAGCTTGGGCTGCTCAGCTGAGGCAGGATAGGTACAACTGCTCTACATCCTCAGCTTTTTTGAGGTGTCCCGTTTTTACCCCCACCTTTGCCCCACCCCTACCTCTGCAGGCGTTCACCCGGAGCATCGGCTGTGACAAGCACCTGGCTGTGGCTTATTTCCAGCGGGGGACCGTGTTTTACCGGAGCCAGAAGTGAGTGGAAGGGTTTCAAGTTTCATTCTTGCCACTTACAGAGATGCCAGCCTTCATCTGAGGATGGCATCAGGCAGGCTGGTGTCCCAGAGCCCAGACTGAAATCTGCTGAGGTCAAACAGGCTCCTACTCTTCAGCACTGCAGTCCTGGGATTAACATGAGCCTCAAAACCTCTCTCCTTCCCTGGGGTGTCTGAAACACTGCAAGGATAGAGGGGAGACCCTGAATTCACCAAGTCTGAGTGCAGGCTTAGAGGCAAGCAGGTTGCCACCACGAGCTGGTGACACCTTTGTCCTCTGCTCCCCAGCCATGGAAAGGCCCTGGAGGATTTCAAAGAGGCACTGGCCCAGCTGCGAGGCAACCAGCTCATCGACTACAAGATCCTGGGGCTGCACTACCGGCTCTTTGCCTGCGAGGTGAGGCACACCTGGCCACCAGCTGGATCCCAAAGCTCTGCTCTCCTGCATCCTCCAGCAGGAGAAATCTAAAGAGGAGACAGCCAGCCTCTTTTGTACCTTGCAA
The DNA here is from genome assembly GCF_901933205.1 of Camarhynchus parvulus. Lineage (NCBI taxonomy): Eukaryota > Metazoa > Chordata > Aves > Passeriformes > Thraupidae > Camarhynchus > Camarhynchus parvulus. The sequence continues at coordinate 23,383,393 of NC_044578.1, read as the reverse complement.
AAACCAAGCAAGCGGGTGCAGTGCCACTGCGCCACCGTCCTTTCCTTTCCTGGCAGCTCTGGCTGCTCCAAGAGCTCTTTCCCTTGCTCCCATCCCTCCAGCAGATTCTCTACAACATTGCACTGGTGTATGCCACAACAGAGAACTGGGAGAAGGCTGAGGAGCACCTGACCCTGGCCATGAGCATGAAGAGCGAGCCCCAGCACAACAAGATAGACAGGGCAATGGAAGCCATCCTGGTATGGAGGAGCAGGTCCCACAGGGAGAGGGAGGGAAATCCCACTGACAGCACATCCAGCTTTTAGCAGGATTAAAATGCCGTGGCAATGGATATGGTAGCAGGACACAAGTCTGTGGGAAGAGCTTTGGGTCACTGGGGAGGCAGGGATGAGAAGATGGGAGTCCATGGACTGTACCTGGGCTGGGATTGGGCTGTCATGGTGGTGGTCTGGAGCAGCCCCCAAGCCCAGGGCAGAAGGGACATTCATCAGTCCCTGCTCTCACCTCCAAAGTCTCCATGACTTGTCTGTGCTACAGAAGCAGAAGCTCTGTGAGCTGGTGGCCATTCCTGCAGGGAAGCTGTTCAGGCCAAATGAGAAGCAAGTGGCTCAGCTGGAGAAGAAGGACTACCTGGGAAAGGCAATGGTAAGAAAGACCTATACTATTCAATCAGGCCAAGCCTGTGGGCTGAGAAGAGCTGTTGACTGCCTTCTCATCATCCCTCTGGGCTGCTGTCTGCTAGGCAGCCAGAGACAGGGAGCTGGTCTCTGCCTCAGGGATCCCCCAGCCATGGAGAGAGGGATGGCACACAGGGATCTCTTGGGAAACAGGGAAACTGCAAGAACAAAAGAGTTAAAAGCATGTTCCTGCTGAGCATGGCCTATTTCTAGTTTGTCTCCTTAGTGAGACATGAGGGATAGTCAGCAATGAGCTGCAATGATCCCACTGGAGCTCCAACTCAAGCCAAGGCATTTTCAGGGGTGGCGGAAAGGAGCTATTTAACATCTGACACCCACAACCAACCTCCAGCTCTTCCAGCTCTCTGTCTGAAAAGGGCTTTTCAGCTCAGATAAGCAAGCAAGCTTTTCTCCTGTGAGTGTGCAAAATCCACTCACTGGGATACCACCTCTGGGTTCAGGCCCTGGGAGGCAGCACTCACCCAGAAAAGGAATCAGACACTAGGGAATCAGACGGCCGAGAGCCAGGCAGCTCCTTGAGTGCCAGAAACATGCACAAAAACATGTATCAACTTCCTAAATTACATTTAAGGTCACCTGTAGGAGGCATGGGCTTGAGCTGAACACTTCGGCTCCCTTCAACATTTGTGATTAAAACAGAATGGGAAACTTTTTGGTTCTAACACCTCAAACCACAGAAACAGCCAGGCTAAGAGCAAAAAACTTATCACAGCTGAGAGGGAAGCTTTGGTACCTGAGGCACTCAGCCTTTAGTCCAAGATGCTTGGCCTAAAATCATCTCCTGAGCTTAAAGCATCCTGAGCAGCTTGGCTTGGCCAACAGGAAAGGAGGAGGGTGGACATCAGAGGTCTGAGAGGGGTCTAGGGGCACCAAGTCACTCTTTGTCTCTGGCTCTAGGTGGTGGCCTCTGTGGTGGACAAGGATGATTTTTCAGGATTTGCTCCCCTGCAGCCACAGGTAAGACTCTGTCAGTGAACAGCACGAACAGCATGCTCAGGGCAGGGTGACATGGGGGGGCTGTCACCCACACTGGGGAGCAAGCAGCACCCTTACCACCCTGAACTGTGCCACCGCCGTGGGGAGGAGGCAGGCACTGCTTCCACGGATCCACTGCTCCCTCCACCATCAGGAAGCTCATCCCAAACCCACCCACAGCTGGGGATGAGGTTAGGCTGGTTCCTTGCATGGGGAAGCAGTGGGTGGGGTGATGGCTGTCTGTAGGGAGCTGTCTCTGACCCTCCCCAAAGGATTCATTAGGGATCCTCTGCCTAGCAATGGCAGTTTTGCTCTTGCTTTGCACTCTCCTGCCCATTCCACGCTCCTTTGCATTTCCCATGCCATTTTCCAGATGAGGTAATGGCAGCTTCCCATTCCTAAACGTGGCAAGAGTTTTTCCAGGAGGTTTCTGGGTGGATGTGGGGAAACACAGCACAGCACCATGCATAAGATAAATGACAACCTTCTCAATGCAGACAGTGTTGACAATTTCAATCCTCTGTGAACTGAAACTAAAATCAGGAATGAAAAGAGGATTGTGCCTCTGAAAGCCAACTGTATGTTGAAGAGTGTGGAAACTGTTCCTTAGAAGGAACAAAGCCAGTGATATTCCTCATGGCACTTAAGGCACCTACATGTGGAGGAAGGAACAGTGTTGGGGACAGGGCATGGTAAAAGTCTGCAGGACATATCCGCAAGGCAAACCAAATCCTCTGGGTTATTGGTATTTTCCTTTTTGTCTTCCTGTTGGCAGGCCTCTGGTCCTCCACCCAGGCCCAAGACCCCAGAAATCCTCAGGTAAGTTGGATGAAAGATGGATAACCCATGCAGCCAGGCACAACTCCATCCTGCACTCACACAGCATCACCACCATTGCTGACCTGTGCACTGCTCCCACACCCAGGGCCCTCAGAGGGCAGCCCCACCGTGTCATGTACGAGTTCATTCCCGAGACCGAGGAGGAGCTGCAGGTCCTGCCAGGAAACATTGTGTTTGTCCTGAAGAAAGAGAAGGACAATTGGGCCACAGTGATGTTCAATGGAAAGGTATACCAAGAGTGTGCTGGACAGGAGGGGCAGACAGCAGATTATGGCTGAGATTCTGCAGAGGCCTGCCAACAGTAATTAAATAAATTTCTGACTGAAGTTTCTTATGTCCACCCTGGCTTAGGCCACAGGGTTCAGTGAAATCCACCCAAACTGCAGAAACTAAACTTCAAGCCTCAGGAACCCTCCTGGATGCAGGGGAGGGTGAGGACACATCCAGTTGTGTCCTCCAGCAGTGGGCTGCCTTCTTGCCAAGCAATCACTACTCATCTCTCCTCCCCCTGCAGAAAGGGATTGTCCCCTGCAACTTCCTCGAGCCTGTGGAGCTCCAGAATAAGCTGCATATCCAGGTGAGGTGGCCCAGGAGGAAATGGTATCCTGGGGAGGGCAGATCTCGGAATATTCACCTAACACCTGCCTCCCAGAGGACCCATATATGTGACTCCCTCCCCCTCATGATGCTGAGGTTGGTTCTTCTGGCTCACGGTCACCTTATCATGAGCTCAGAGACCTGCAAAATCTGTGCCGGTGGCACCCTAGCGGTGGTTGGCAATGCTGGGGACATAATGGATATAGCTAAGTGACCCCTCCCCTGCTCATGACCCCAGACAGACTTGGGGAAAGGCAGGTTGGAGGGGAGCTGCCCAAGGCAGCAGCACCCCAGCCCCTCAGTAAGGGTGGGACTGACAGCACTGTCCCCTTCCCGTGGCACAGGAGGAAGGCCCTGCAGAAGCTGAGATCCCCGAGTCACCCACCCGCAGTGTGCCGGAGAGGCCGCGGCGGCTGGCACCAGGTCAGTGGGGCAGCTGAGGGGATGGGGGCACAGGGTGACATCCTCAGCAGGCTGAGATGCCGTGTCCTCACCCTGTGGGAGCAGGGTAGGGCTCATCTCCATCTCATTCCTGGCCCCATTTGCAGTCAAGGACTGGGAGACATTACAACAGGAGGCACAGACAGCAACTGCAGTGCTGAGGATGGAGTGAAATAGCATCTGTGGGGTCCCTGAGGAAAGCAAGTCCCTCTGTGCTTTAATTAGCACAGGGAGTAATGAGAAAAAGGGCCTGGAGATAGGAATGGGGCAAGGACCAGCTTGGAGTAAAGGATTCCTTATAGGCTTCTCCTTCAGGCAGGGCATCCATGATAATTTCAGTGCTGCTGTGAGCTGAGGTAGGCTTAAAGGAGCTGTATGGATTCCTACAGCTAAAGGAGCTGTATGAAGGGGATTCCTGGCTGGTGCTACCCAGTGTCCCACATCCCAAGCTCCTATCCCCAACAGAGCAGCCTTGTGGAGAGTCCATGGGCAGAGCTGACACAGAAGGCTGTGGCTCATGGAATTAAGGACAAACACCTCACAGACACAACAATCCCAATGATCATCTTTATGGCACCAAAAGCCATCTCAGATCTATTAGTGGGACCATGTTCAACAGTGTAGCTTAGGCTCTTCCTAGAATGAGCACAGTTGTGCCAAAGCACTGCCAAAATGTAAATCAGATCCTCATGAGGATCCTTTCACAAAGCTGCATGAAATCACCTGCCTGGAGGCCTGAGTTTAGCTTTACAGCCCCGCTGAAGGACAGGGACTGCCTTTGGTTTTCAGGGAGATCACAAGAGCACAGGCACTAAAACCAGCAGCTCCATGTTTCTATTTTTTGAATCCACCCATGAAAGACATCCCACCCCTCATGCTCCCATCCCAGCAAGAGGGAATGCACAGAGCCAAAACCTCTGCTCAGTGGTTGCATCTAGACCTTACAGAACACCGGTGGCAGATGCTGTATCCATTCAAGTGACCGCTGCTGGCTCCAGGGCTGGTTGGTGTTGCTGGAGATCATGATGGGCTTCAGGAGGTCTGGCTGTGTGTTTAGACAACATTTATCCCATCCCACCTCCTAAGCTACCTTTTTCCTCCTCCCCAGACTACGTTCCTGCTACCGTGGCACAGCCAAGAGACACAGCAAAGGTAATGTCCTGTGAGTGCAGACCCCGAGGTCCTGCTCTCATACAAACCTGCATTTACCAGGAGACTTAGGGATGCTTTTTGGGAGTTCTCATCCCAACCCCAGGTGAGGGGGCCACTGGATGACTCTCATCTTAGTCAACCTGAGGCACTTGAGAAGGGAGAAAGTGACTTGAGAAGTGAGAAATAGGAGAGCTTGACTGGAATGCACATGCTCCTGGGTATGGTCAGCACATCAGAAAGTCACACTGGGAAAAGATGGGAAAATACAGCAATTCCAACAAAAAAAAAAAAAAGAGGGGCTTGGAGGGTGGGCACAGCTCTAATTTGATCACTCCAAAGCCACAGTTTAGTGCCAAGTCCCTAATCTATTACTGAGCTCTCTCCTGGGACAAGCCTGGGTCTGCCAACCAATGTCCAAGCACAGCTTGGGAGGCACAATCTAACTCAGGCAACCACAGCTTCCACATCCCTGTGCTTGCCAAGCCACACAAGGTGACATCCCATTTCCTGCCTGCAGGAGGCTGAACCAACTGTCCTCAAGGTGCATTACAAATTCACAGTGGCTCTGAGAGTCGATCGAGGCCACTCCTACAGGGAGCTCCTGGAGCTGGTTTGCAAGAAGCTGGAGCTGCAGCCCGAGCACACGGAGCTGAGGTGAGGCACTGCCAGCCCCAGTGAGCCAGGGCTAGGTTCCAGCACTCCTCACCTGCATCCCCTGCACACAGGTACAAGCCTGTGGAGGGCCAGGAGCTGGTGACCCTGAGTGCAGAGAACGTGGAGGCAGCCTGGAGCCAGAGCAAGGACAACTGCCTGACAGTCTGGTGCAATGGCACAGAGGTCAGTGACAGCTACAGGGGGCAGCCACCTTCTCTTCCCTCCTGGCTTTCTTTTCCTTGCCACAAGCACGGGTTTGTGGCTTTCAACAGAAGCCAGCAACCTCATGAAAGGCAGAGGAGTGAAGAGTGAGTGGAGAGGAGAAGCAGAGCTCATGTCTCTTACCCCACTACAGAGAAAGGAAACAAAGAGGCTGTGTCCTCACCAGCTTGTTTCCTGCCTAGGGAGAAGGGTTTGTACCAGACAGCAAACCAGAGGAATCACTGCAGGAGGCAATGCCTGGGGAGACGGGACCCAACCACGTTGTAGCTCAGTACAGTTATGAAGCCACCCAACCTGAAGACCTGGAGTTTCAGGCAGGAGACATGATCCTTGTTTTATCCAAAGGTAACTGTGCTCCTCCTGGGACAGGAGAGGGGAGGGACCCCCCCCAGCTCTGGTGAGAGGGAGGGTGGTGTGGCAGCAGCAGAGCCCCTCCATCTCTGCCCTGGGATTCCCATTCACACATCCCTGTTACACACACTTCTTCCAACAGATTTTCATCACTCCCATTTCCACCACAGCCCTCCCAAACATCTAAGACAGGAGTCTCACTTGGACTGTATCTAAGCCTATTGATCACAGTGGATTCTTTCAAGGAAATGCCTCATTTTAGCTGCCATCCCCACAATGGGAGCAGGCTCTCACTCCCATTCCTTCCACCTGGAACTTTTTTTCATCTACTTTTCTTGTTCAGAGTACAATCTTTCATTAGTCGCTCAATATTAGTCCTTAGTGCTTCTATGGGAATTAAGGCTTAAATGCAGACTAAATCTCACAAGATCAATATACACAGGGCACACTCCCCATCTCATTTGAGCCTCTGAGTGAAATCAAGACATCAGGAATAAGTTTTAAAGGCAAAACCCCCTTATATTAGCTATCTGTAGTTATGTCACTAATTTCTGGTGGCTGGCAGGCTTTGGCAGCTGTACACAATCAGTCCCCCATCTAACCTTTGACAGGTTAGATTTTCCACCATGCAATACTGATGACCCCCTCCACCCCAAAATCCTACCTTCCCCTTCATTGCTGAGCTAAATATTTCCCATACAAAGCTGGTTCTTGCCTCATTTGGTTCCCTCACAACAAAACTGCCAGAACTCCTAGGCTTTACTCAAACCAGGGTAAGGGGTTCTGGCGGGGGACTGCTTTTGGGGTTTTATGTGAACATGAGAAATAGCTGACAAAACACTTCAGATGTATCCTGAAGAGGACAGACCAAGTATCAGATAATTTCCTCACTCTTCACACTCACTCTATTTCCACTCAAGGCAGTTTCCAAGCCCCCTGGTCTCTATTTTGACCCAATTTCCCACCCCCATTTGATATTCCTTCTTACCTTACCACTTTACTCTCTTCCTCATTCCTCCCTTTCCTCCACATTCCATTCCCTGCTGGGTCTGCACAGCTCCAAGTTTTATCAGCAGAAACACCATAAACCAGTGATCTCAGGCCTGTTTGCAGCACATTATGCTCCTGTACATTCCCAGGGTCATAAGAACTGTGTCAATTTTCCCTTCCAGTGAATGAAGACTGGTTCGAAGGCAAGTGCAAGGGGAGGACTGGCATCTTCCCATCTGCATTTGTTCAACAGCCCAACAATGAACACCCAGAGAAGTGATCTCAGAAAAGTTGAAGTTGTGGAGAGAAATTAAGAATTCAAGTGTTGCCATTATGTAGTCTGCATGTTAATCCCTGCATCTGAAAATGAACTTTAAATGTTACTGCTAGTTGTATTAAAAGCTTTATATTTTCTCTTACCTTTTGTGTTGTTCTCCTAAAAAGGAACTTATTAAGAAGTTGCTAATTCCTGTTAGGGACACATTCATTCCTAAATCCTGTGCTTGGAAAGAGACATGCCATGTTCCCCCATCCTTAAAAAAGCTTTTATACAGACATGCCAGAGCTGGGAACACCCACAAGAGGGTGGTGCAACCTGCATTTACAGCCCTGCCAGGAGATCCTGAAGGGGAAGCGAGTTCAGGAAGCTATAGGCCAGGAAAGCACTTGCTTCCTTAAGACATCAGTGCCAATCCCAAGAATTTAGAAGACACCACACAGAAGATACCTCACCCTGCTCCAACTCACAATTCAAATTCACAGGGATTTTAAAACTCCCACCAATAAAAGCAGACACATTTTCGTCAGCGCTGGGACCTGTGCTTCAAAGTTTCTCCTGATCAGTCAGAAGATACAGTAACTTTGAAAGACAGCCTGGAATCCCATAGCTTTACTCCAATGATGCTAAGGGGGAAGGGGCTTCTACACTCTGGATTCTATCACACAAGTCCAGAAAACCCCACTGCCCCATTAACCTAATTATCACATTTCTTTTAAAAGGAACTTACTCTGGAGACAATAAACACATGTAATATCAAAACCAGAACATCTCTGGAGTTTTCTGTCACATACCTGGAAGCATGGAAACAGTGAACACTCTGGTCTGCAGGCAAGTCATTGGCAGAAGGATCTGTGCCCTCCATCTGCACACTACACACACTGTACCAAGATGAGTCTGCAACTAGGGAGGAGCTTTGCAAGCTGCTCCCATCCTATATATTTAGTTCAATATGTAAAACACACTATACAGGCAGCACAAAACCACAACCAAATTATCTGTACCAAGCCCAAGCCAGAATCGCTGTGATTCATTTAGGTCTGTTTCAAATTAAAAAAAAAAATCAACTTCAAACATTCTTCTGGCTTCTACAGAAAAGTAATGCATTTTTAAAGGCCTGAAGCCAAGTCACACAGGAAATAAATGCTACACACAGACCTGGATGGAGAGAACATGGTTTAATTAAAGGCAAAGCTGACTTCGGCAGCTGCAGTTCTTGCACAGACAGACAGAAAACACAAAAAAAGCTTACAACACAAACCAGTTTCTGTTGGGGGCCCCTCGCCTTGCTCCTCCAGGTGCTGGAGGGCAGGGGGGCTCAGATGCATTCCCGAGGCCGGGTGCTCATGCACAAGTGGAAGGGTGCAGCTGGGCCTGGCCCGGCCGGGAGTGAGGTGGTGCTCCTGGTCTGGGGTGCAAGAGTCAGTGACGGTGCAACACGGGGATGCCGCAGCTGCCTGGGCACACAGCTTGGACACACAGCGGGAGGGCTGGAGGGGACACACAGGGTGGGCTGGATTACCACCGGGTGGGAACTTCACTTTTTGGACTTGTTAAAGGAAATACAGCTTTGAAATGCAACACAGAACAGTGATGTTGCTCAGGTGGAGCTCGTAGGGAGCTTCTAGCACCCTCGAGGGTATTGGGTCTCCTCCGCCTTCCCTTTTTGTATTCTCTGGGGCTGCCCAGACTCCAGCGTCACTTCGGCTCCTGCATGTGCTTTGTTCTGCAGCTGAATTCTAGCCCAGAGATCCTGAATCATCACACAAACCCCTACTGCTAAAAACAGCAAATGGACATTGAGTCTGTTTCTGTAACTTCCCTGGGAAATCTAACAAAAACGCTGTCCTTTTCTTTAACAAAACTTCCAGTCTTCCTTCCCCCTAATAAATAGCAAATAAAACGTTTTTTTTTCCTTTTCCCTTCTGCACCTTTTCGTCTATGAACAGCACTGTGCTGTTTCCGTGTGTCCATGGGTGCCTTGGATTTGTTTCTGGCACTGAAAGCCTGGGGCTGCAGCTGGGACAGGTTCCTGCAGAGCTGACCTGCGCCTCACCGGGCGTGCGGATGCCCCATGCTGTCTGGGCTGGCTGTCGGATTCACCCAGCCCTGCTGGACCCCTGATTATTTTCTGCCATGGTAATGAAACTACGAGCGTTCAGCGAAGATGGGAGGATGGAAAGAGAAAAAAACAAAACCAAACCGAAACAAAACAAAAAAAAAACCCCATTGAAAGCTTTCTACCTACCTATTAAAATGAGTCAGGCTGTGAATGCACAGACTAGCCTGCCCTTTGTGGGGCTAGCCACTATGCTATAGTAAAATGTACAGGAATCACACATTAATTTAAAACCCCATAGCAGTTAACTTGCTTTTCAGCAGAGTGCTGTGAGGCCCCATGTTACCCCTTATAGCTCAAACACCTACTGAGAGAAGGACATTTCATGCTGGAGTCTCTAACCCACCCAAAGCCTCCGGGTGAAGCAGTGCCAAGTGCCAGACTCTCTTTCATGAAACTGCTTTGCTAGTTCGGGATACAGAGCCCCACCTCATCACCACCCACCATGACTGGAGCAGCAACTGGGGCTTTCATTGGTACACACTGACTATGAAGCACGTCTGTGTACAGAATTCAGTGTGATCTTACTACTGAGATAGTAATAAAGATGTTTAGGAGTAATTTCAACTACATTCTCAGTCAGCGAAGCAATCATTAATGGATTCCTATTGTATCTCCCCAAAGAGAGGAAAAGGATTGAGAAGTTCTCATTGGCTTCTCCCATCTGCCCTTTGCTCTCAGCTTTTACTTCCCATGTGGCTGGGGACATGCACAATGGAGAAGGTGAGAGGCGGTGATATTGGGTTACTGAGTGAGCCAAACAGCAGTTCCTCTCTCCCTCCGAAGGGCCCGGGGGATGGGAGAGTTCCTGATGTTGTTTGCTTGCTCTGCAGACATTTTGTGCACACTCAGTGGGTTGGTGGAGCACTTACGCCCTCCTGACAGCAAGGAACAGAAGAGAGGGCTGCCACCTGCACAGGACTGTGTGTGCCAGTCCCACAGACCCAACATGCCATGGTTTATGGAGCCGTCGTTGTGAGGGTGTCTCCTCTGTCTCAATGCGGCGGATTCATGGCACCTTGTCCGCGCTGCTGCTTCTGCTTCTGCTGCATCAACAGCTGCTCCAGGGCCGAGGGGCCGGGGTGCATCATGGAACTGGACCAGATGGACTAAAAACAAAGAGCCAACACTAGCATCTCCTTGCATCACACAGCCCCTCTGCCAGGTGGCAAAGCAGACACCATGTTGTATATGCTCCCTCTTTATCACTCGTACCTGGCTTATCACGAAAGTTAACCAGCTTCAAAGAAGACCGAAAAAGAGGCTCCCTGGAAGAATTTTATCCTCCTCCAGAATCCTCATTACCATAAAAATTCATCCCACATTAACTATTACTAATTTTAGACTAGTCAAAGCTAATGTTAGAATTTCTTCCAGTTCTGCCAGCCTGGGCTTGTTCCACAAAATCTCAAAACCAGCAAGAACTGTAAATTTGTGACATCTTCCTGCATTGCTGACACCTCCCACACTGCCTCATGTAAGTGAATCTGCGGGAAAAACTCTGGGCTTCTGGCACTGAACTCTGACACTTCCAACAGTCTAATGGCCATCACTTGATCATCCAGCCTGCAGACCCATCCCTGAGCACAGCCCAACCAAACCCACCTTCAGGCTCTCCATAAGCACAGCTGAGGAGTCCTCCATGGCAGGAGGGCCTTGCACTGCCCAGGTACCACTGGGAGCACTGGACTGGTGCCAGCTGCTCTCCGAAGAGGATGATGTTGTTGGGAGATAGTCCAGACCAAACCCTCCCATTGCTAAAATGGCAGAAAGACAAGTTCACAGTGAGATGGCAAAACCAGTGCAAAACAAGCATCATCAGATGGTGTCTGCCAGCTCTGTGCTAACCTGGAACCCAGCACTTGCCTGGCTTATCTGTTTTCCAGCGGTCTGCGACTCTCCGGTCTCTGTTGTCTGGAGTCCCAATGGGTCCAAAGTTGGAGAAAGGAACAGAATTGTGGTTATGGGTTGGAGGGGAGCTTGGCAAGCTGCTGGGGTTGGAGGAGTGAGGAGACTGGCTGGCTGGTGTTGAATGATCTAGGGATTACAAGGGAAGAGGAAAAAAGGTCAGCAGAGACAGCAGGAGCCTCCCAGTTTTGAATTTCTTAGTGCTGCTGCAAATTTTGCCATCACCCAGTTTGCTACAATAGTGAAGGTCAGTTTTTATTCCCTCCATTACATTAATGTAATGCAAACTCCTAAATTCTGAGTGAAAAATTTACAAGGACAGAACAACTGTGTTTAATGCTTACCAGAAAAACAAAACCCAGGACACCTCATGAGGGCTGGCTAGGCAAAGCCAGTTTCCCCCATGTCTCTTGAAGAACTTGTGTCTAAAAGAATAACTGTCTCCAAGCTTGACAAACCAATAGGAAAATTAGATTAGACCTTGAGGAGTTTGCAAGTTTACAATTTCAACTCCCAGGCCTGAGAATGTTTTACACTTATGTGAGCCTTAAAACAATTGGGACCAGAACTCATTAGTGAGCAAAAGAGGAGAGGGAGCATGAAGCAGGCTGTCCACAGGCAGAACAGAACAAATGAAGAGGTGAAGGGAGAGGGAGTTGAAGCCAGGTGAGCCAAAAATCCTGCTAGAATAAAAGCACTTTGCAACTCCCTCCATTTCACCCATAACGGCTTCTCCTGGCTAGGTGCATAAGTCCCACCAAAGATCTCATCCAGTGCAGATGTTATTTAAAATCCACTCTTTTCTTAGATTCAACTAACTCCTCTCTCACACTCTTCTGGATTTTTAGTGAGATTAAAGTTATGATGTAATAGTTATGGTTTATGCCTTTAAGATAATTACTAACAAAGAAGCTGGTCTGCTTTATGGGCTGCTTAACAGTAAAAAACCAATGCAACAAACCCCACTACTGTTGTATTTTCCTCCACTCTTCCCTCATACAGTTTCTTTTTCAAATATTTGCATTATGAAATCCAGCTCCTCCTGCTTTTTCCAAAAAAATGCAACACAAAGTATATGCATGTCTGAGTTAAAGCACTACTCCCAAATGGCTGTCAGGAAACCAAGTTAAAGAGATTTCAGGATTTATCACCTCCTACAACATTTATCCTGCTCAACTACTTAAATTAAAATCCAAGTTCTTACACTGTATTAATTACAAAATCCCCTCGTATTTCTGCAGATATATAAAGTAAAACAGAAACCTTCAGAGATCTTGCCAAGCAAGTTTGGGGTTTTTGTTGGTTTGTTTTTTTTTATTTCCAGTTACATATAACTTGCAGTAGGTTTAGAATTAACTGAAATCCCCTTAAATCACCAGACACAAGAAATGCCGTACCAGGATTACCTGAGCTGGCTGGAAGGGATGGAGACCACGGAGTCCCTTCAAAGAGGGAATAGAGTGAAGTCTCCTGATGGGCTACTGAAGGGGTGACTTCTGTTTTTGTGCTGGTATTGATGTTTTTTCCATACACCTCATTGAACATGCTGTTGTTCGGATATCTTTCCTGAAAAAAACAACAACAAAAAAAGAGTTTATTCATTAGACTTATTTCAAACACTGAGATGTACAAAGGAAACAATTACAGTTCAAAATAGCTCCTAATTCCTTTTTCACTTCCCAGTCCCATCTTCTTTGACCATTTAAGTCCATCACATTCTGAATCAGGACAGATTTCTCCTGGTTGAACTGCAAAGTCTTCACAAAATCTTGATTCCCAGTACTCAGAAAAGTTCTATCAAGACCCTGCTCAATTCTCTGGAAGAGAACAGGTAATTTATTGCTCTGGAAACAAAAACCTACACACTCATAGCACCCTGAGATGCACCTTTTCAGTCAATTTCAAGACTTCACTAAGAGCAAAGGGCCCCTGAACTCAGCAAGATTCAAGAGTACATCTGCAGAGATATAGCTAAGATGAATTTGGGAAGAAAACTGATAAAGGCAAAGATCAGGGTTAATACAGAGTGGAATTACACATCAATGTGGATTTCTTTCAGGTTTTCCACTGGCTTAACCACAAGCTGAAACAGCAAAAAGTACTGGACTCTGGTTCACACTCACCTGATTTAGAGAAAAGCCACTGAGGGACAGGAAAGATGATGACTGAGACATCAATTCTGATGGTTTTTCCAGCAGGGACTTCTTCAGAAACCAAAAAGGGGAAAAACACAGTTAGTGCTCAGCGTAGGGACCAGGTGTAATCAGCAACTGCCAAAGTGGTCTTGGTCACATTTACAACTTGTCTTGCATTTTACCTCCAGCACCTTGGAGGACAGGGGAGGCAAACTAACAAGTGCAAAAAATCAGTAGTTTTCCTACTACTTGTAATTAATAATCTACAAATCAACAAACATTACAGCTGAGAGTCCCAGACCCAGAACAGGTTTTCAAATGCAAAGTCTAATACTCTGATACATCTAAAGGGGAGACTCCTGCCAAAAATACCTTATGGTTGTGTAAAACCTTGCACAAGTGAGAAAACCTTGCACAAGTGAGACACGACCCCTCCCAGTGACACAGGGTCTCCTTCAAACAAGATTAGACTCTTGTATGTGGCTATTGAGAGTATTTTTTCAGTTCTGAGAGCATCCCTCCTGTAGAGACATTCTTAGACAGCAAGAGCAGCTAAGTGCCTTTTAAATTAGCTTTAGTAGTCCACTGTCATTTAGCACTCTCTCATTTCCATTACAAATTACTTTCAGAAAGGAAGGAAAAAAAAACCCAACAACTCAAATGTTTAAAAAAAAAATTCCAAAACTCCCCATGGCTTTTACTTCCACGTAAAGATACTATGGGCCATGACCTTTTTTCCAGCATCTATGCCACCTCCCTCTCACACAGTAGTTATTTCCAGCATAATATTTCTTGTCTTTGTGTTTGGTTCTTACTATGATTAAGGAGTAAAAAACAAGTGTCTCTGAAATGAGCCTATTCAGAGAAAAAATAGCTAAGTTATCACTGACAGAAACCAAAGAAAAATTACCAAGCTTGACTGGTAGACAATGAACACCACCAAATCAAGGATCTGCATCATCAAGCCATAAAATTAGTAAAACCATAAGTGAAAATGTGTGTGAACCAAAATAAAAGTTGTAGCCTTGTAACAAATAAACCCCCTCTTGCACTCTCAGCAGCTCAGCATGTCAGATGTTTTAAAATTTATTACTCAAACCACAAAACCCAGAACTAGCATCTTTCTGTCTTTAACACAGCCACAGAACCTGGAATATTTTTGCTTTCATCCTGTAAACTTGAGACAAACAGCCTCATTTTCTTGGCAAGCAGCCCCTAGCTTGTTAGATTTTAAAAGTGACAGCTCATTACTTTGAAAGCACATTTTAAAAGCCAGACAAAATTCCCACTCTGCATATCCACACAGCTTGCACAGCGAAGGATTGCCTTCCATTTGGCAGCAGACACAACAGTAGGAGCTTCAAAGGAAGCTGCTAAAGCAGCAGCTATTAGTTTCTTAGCAAAGTTATCTAATGAAACAGAAATTAGTATCTTTTGCAACTCCTTGGGATGGCCGGTAAAAAACTGAGGAAGAGACTTAATCAGAAATTTTGAGCGGTCACAAATAATTCTTTGTTACAGCTACTAATCTGAATGAGTATGAATTAATGAACATGCTTGTAGCCATAGTAGAAAGGCATGCTGCACTTTCAGAGGCAATTTAAAAATTCAGCTCTGAGACCCCCCCCCAGCTAGTGAACTAGGAAGGTTTTAATACCAAAAATGTAGGAAAAAACTCCTCTGTCAAAAATGACTGTATTTCTCTAAGAGTTATTGTGTATTTATCCAGTTAATTGCTATTTTCTTCCAAAGCCATCCTTCTTTTTTAAGCATCTCTTCTGCATTGAATAGGGCAGCATCCCCCTGCCTCTATGGAATTTTTATATGCAGATTATAATCACAGAATTGCAGAATGGCAGAGGTTGGAAGGGACCTTAAAACTCATCTCATTCCACCCCACGGCCCAGGGACACTTTCCACTATCCCCAATTGCTCCAAGCCCCATCCAACCCAGCCTTGGACACTTCCAGGGATGGGGCAGCCACAGCTTCTCCCCAACTTCACTGGGAAAAATTTCTTCCTAGTATCTCATCTAAACCTGTCCTCTGTCAGCTTGAAGCCATTCCCCCTTGTCTGTCACTACATCCTGGTTCTGATGACTCCCCACAGCCCTATCAGTGTCCCTCCTGCCCTTTATTACTAAACTCATACAACTGCAGAAGAGCAAAGTGCATTAAATGACGTATCATGATGTATCAACACCTCTCCTGTGGACTGTACCTACAAAAACCCCACAGTTACTCTGATTTCTGAACAAATTAGCAGGCCTGGATTCAGCCCAAAAGCTGTAGTTTTCACCCCTGTGAAAACTAGCTCAAAGGTGAGGCAGGAAGGTGGACAGGAGGTATGGGGTAGAGAAAGGAATTTCACATTTCTTATAATTTCACAGAAGAAAGAGATGCCAGTTAAGAGTGAGAAGCAGCAGTATTACATCAAATACATACAAAGAGGCTTCGTCCAGGAAGAGAGGCGAGAGGCCCCAGCAGAGCTGGGTAAAGATCAGGAGGATTAGAGAAAATCAGCTCTTCCTCCTCCTCCAAGGCAGCCAGACTCTTTAACAGGTCCGGAGGAAGCAGAGGGGAGCTCTTGGGGTCCTAGTGACAGAAATGAGCACAGTGAGACAACAGAAGGCAGAAAGAACAGCCAGAGCAGGAGAGAGAACAGCAAGAGGAAGGCAGAAAGCGGCATGCAGAGGGTGAGGTGAGAATGGTGCTGAGGCACACAGAGAACTCTGAGCAGACACAACCACGCGGCCAAACGCGCACAGGGAGGGGACCACGCACCCAAGTGACAGCAGGGAGCTTTCATGAGCAGAGCCAGTGCTTCCCCTTGCATCCATGCCACACACTGAACCTGCTTCCACGTGCAAGGACAACAAACAAAACCTTATCATCATTCTTCTACAGCTGACCTGGGAGTAATTTAGGTTTCAAGTAGAATTATGTTTGCATCATCTCCTTTTCTCTGCTTGTGGAGTTTAAATCCCATGAGACTCATTTCCACTGGTGATACCTGCTATGCCAACACACAACTGACCAGTCCCCTGGGTCAGTAAAATCTGCTCAGTGCTGCTCAGACTGGACATCTTTACTTTTGTGAGGGATGCTTAAAGCACAAGCATCACAGGCACAGCTTCTCTCTGCAGCACAACATACTGGCACCTTGGCCAGGTTTCCCTTTTAGGAAAGAAGACCAGGCTTTGACCCTGTCTCCATCTAAAAACCACAACCTGACATCAGGGCAGTACTGTACATTGTCTGTACATTGCACTCCTGTACATTGTCTGGCTTCTCTCTTGGAAGGAAAAGCCAAGTGATACCAGCTGACCTTTTCCATGTCCTGAGTGCATTTTACAGAGGCACACCCAACCACAGGTTTAAAAGGCCTCTGTTTAAGCTTCCTTATAAACATCACCAAAAGGACTCACAGATGGTTCCAGGACTGTTAATATATAACAGAGATTGGTGGCTTTATAAACACCAACATGGAGCATGATCACATGAACAGAAGTAAAGTATTCCATTTACTGCAACTGGGAGTTAAGGAAGCCATTTAGCTCTCTCTGTGGTGGGATTTTCAAGAACAAACAAACAAAAAATCCAAGACAAGACCACTGCTACCATCCTCGATTGCTCAACCTATTGTAGCTTCAGCCATTCAATTCACTATAGCAGTGTTAGGAGTTCACCTAAAGTGCAATAATTCAACTGCAATTCTTTGGGTGGCTTTTATGGTTTTCACCAGTTGCAGACAAGAATCTTCCCAAAACTATGTTTCTCAACCTGGCAGACAGAGCACAGAGATGGATGTCACATCCATACTGAACAAGACTTACATCTACTTGAAACCAAATCTTCAAGAGACTGATACTACACACAGCCTACTACAATGGGGAATTCATTACTTTGTGTTGGAACCCCAGGTACTGACGCTCAGGTCTCTTCTAAATAAGTTTATATTGACCTACTTGGGACCACAGGGCATTCCTGAAACAGGGAAATGCCAAGAGTTGCCAGGAATACCAGAGCTTTACTTTTCCCCACTTGCAGCACGGCTCTTACCTCAAAGGTCATCCTGGAGACAGCATCCTGCTCGGAGCGGAAGACTCCCTGCCGCTTCCCCCTGCGGTCCATGCCCGACTGCTGGCTCATCACCCTGTTGTCCGTCATGCCATAGGAAGAGTCCCAGTAATATTCTGGCACCTTGACTTCTGAGGGGTTCTGGTTATATGGCTCCATTGGGAAAGGCTTCATTTTTTTCTCCAGAGGTTGCTGTTGCATCACAGGAGGCTGTAATGACTGTTCAAAGAGTTTGAGAGGGTCCTGGGCCTGCAGGTAATAGGGCTGCTTTACAGACATGATCTTCCCCAGGGAGCCTTGGACTTGAGGGGGGTTCCAGAGCTGCTTCGACGAGTCTGTCTGTGGATACTGAGGCAGAGACACAGGATTTCACCAGCAGGGAGGAACAATCCATGTTACCTGAATGCTTAGCTCCATCCAAGCTGTCAGCTTGGTTCATGCGTGACAGCAGATCAGAATGTTCGTGGAATGTCTGTGTTATTCATCAAAAGCAATTTCCATAGGCATCTAATGCTCTCTAGTCAAGCTTTAAACCAACAGCCAAGTATAATCCTTACTCTATCCAGTACCTTTTAACCCAAAAGCCTAAAACGAAGCCTTTAGTAAGGTACTGAGCCAGCATTTTGCTGCCCAGAACACAAGCAGGGTCTCACCACTGGGTCCAGATTTGCCAGAAGGGAAATTTTCTCCAGGACAAGGTGAGCAAAGGAACTAAGCGCTGTAAGGGAACTGACACTGCAACCAGTTAGCCAAAAGAAGAGTGCAGGTGGAGGTTCACACTCAGCCCTCATCACTCACACAAGAAAAGTAGAAAGGCCTGAGACAGACATGCCACCTCCATACCTTGTCTGTATCAGAAACACACAGCAAATAGATGACAGAAGAGACATTCCATTCCAGTACATACCTTCCTTTCAGTTACAGCATCATATGTTCACACCCACCAAACTTCAGCTCATTTTCAAATATGCCCAGAAGTTCACAATCAAAAAATTCTTTAATGACAATTTTGAAAGGTAATCCAGGAAGACAAGTTTTGAACATTGCCACTTATTTTTAAATAAAGCCCAGCATCTATCACAGGCCAAGTTTACCTGCTGGAATCCAGAGTGGTGTGGTGGGCTCTTCCCCAGGCCCTGCACAGCTTTCGTGGGGGACTGCTGCTGCTGCTGGGCCAGAGCTTGCACCTGTAACTGGCTTGCGGACTGTGCTGTTGCCTGAGCTGGTAAAGATGAGAGGGGTTGCTGGGAAGGAGGTGGTGTTTGCTGAGGTCCCTGGGTCATTGGCCCTGGTCCAGAGGGCCGTTGCTGGCTGTAAGGAATGTGGGACTGTTTCCCACCTTGCACCTGGTTTCCTGCAGGCGAGTGAGCTGTGGGCTGGAGGAAGGTTCCTGGGACAGAAACACCACCTGGGAAGGTGTACCCCGTGCTCATGGAGAAAGCCACAGGAGGGGGGACAACATAGGTTGGAGGAGGAAATCCTGGAAAATATAAAAAATGCACCTTTAATCACAATTTGACAGAGCATACGACTCCTTCCAGAAAACTTTTAGTGGGGGTTTCTCTTCCTAGGCTGTTCATTTGGGAAAGGAGGCACCAGTCTGCACACATGCACTACAATGTTGTTCCTCATCTTGGCATGTGCATGGCTGTGATAACACAAGAATTCCAAGTTTGTTTAGGAGTTTTCTTGCAATATTCCAGGGACTGATAGTGGTCAGTATGGCAGGATCTGAGGGTCATATCTTTCCACATCCCTGTGTTCCTTACCCCTCAATCTCCCTGCTTTTTCTGACCCCCACTACCTTTTCCCTTCATTGCTCTTGGGTTTTTGATATTTTATCCCCAAAGTTTTCTCCCCTTCAAACACATTTTCAGGCTCTAAACTTCTGCAGGAGTACACAGAAGCAATCAATACAGTAAATGTATTGCCTCCTCTCAGAGGATCACCAGTCTCTGGATGAATTTAGAGAGAGACAGATGGTAACCAAACAAATCCTCATATCTGTAAGATCAATTCCTTCCCTGTAGTTCCCACTGAAAAGCCAGGTTTGGAAGGCAAGCTTTAATTCTGTGTCTCATAGGTCAGATTTTAGGCTGACTTTGGGACTGGGAAGATGCCCATCTGTCTTATATTGAGGAGCCTCATGTAACACATGCAGGAAGACACAGCTTCCACTTATTCCTTGAGCAAACACGGATAGCAAGGTGTGACAGGCAGACTTCAGAGCAAAATGGGACATGCAACACAGCAACAGCAACAAGTAAGACCACACAAATTACAGCTTCAAACATGAGCACCACTACAAAAGAAAGTGAGTTTTAAAGCAAGCAGTGTGATTGATCTTTTGCAATGGAGTCTGAAGCACAGGGAACGCTTCAAAAGCAGTGCTAGCAGAAAGCTTTGTCATGTTCAGACTAACTACAGGAAGAGCCTAGCGTGAAGTTCCTTGATCTCACACCCACTAAACCAGAAGGCAGGTGGCAGATTTCATGACAAACCTCGATTCCAAAGCATAAGGGATCTTATTTATCTTGTTTCAGTTCTGGTATGCCCCTTTTTACTACTTGATAAGATGTTCAACAGGAAAATTCATGGTCAGTAACAGAGCCCCTACCTTCCAGAGGCTGTACTAATCCCTATTACAGGATTTTCTTCAGTCAACAATCAATGACACTTCAAAAGAATCATGCAAATTACCTGGTCGGCTAGGAAGGGGAGGGAAGGCTCCTGGGTGATGAATAGGGATGAACTGGGAACTGCTGGCCTGGCTTGGAGTCTGAGTTACAGGTGTTTTCCTGGCTTCAGATACCGGAGTCTTCCTCATCTCCGTCTGGGATTTCACCTGATGCAAAAGAAAGTATGAAGAAATTAAATCACTTGCCCTAAATTTCCACATTAACCATATCATATCTCAGGCCAAAAATTAAACTCTCAGATTGTCTGAGCAATTATTTTCTCTCCCTAAGTAACTGAGAAACCTTTGGAACACAGAGCCCTCCTCACTGACCTCAGGCAGATTACCCTGCATGTCCTCAGGCACTTCTCACCTCACAACAGCACTCAAGGATATTTACTCAGAAGATGCAAGAGGCTCCTTCTCTAGCATGAGAGTGAGAAGCAGACATAGTATCTCACACCATCCAAGGAACTTACCACGCTGCTCAGCTGCAGTGTTTAAAAACAAAAAGTGCAGCTGCTGCTATGCTTCTCCTAGGGCACTGCCTCAACCTAAGTCATGCTACTTACCTGCAGCACCTTAAAAAACAAACACTGCCACACTCTTCCTGGGGAGTTCTCTCAGTCTAATCCATACGGTGGTGTATATGCACAAACTCCACACTATGGAATTCTTTTGACCCAGAGCACACAAGACAAACAGCAGAAGAGCTTCACCTCATTCAGTTTACTGTGTAACTGTGGGGTAATGTGTAATGTAAAAAGAGCTGCACCAGTTAAAGGCAGAGAGAAGAATGGAATGTAATGTTTACCTTATTCTGAGTCTCCCGCAGTCTGGGTCTTCCTGGGGAGGAAGACAGAGGGGAAGACTACTTTCCCTTTCTGTTCAGCTCGGCAGAACTGCCTGGAATGCAAGATGGAGCAGGCAGGAAAAAGACAGCAAGCAAGGAACCCGGGCAATACAGAAAGGGCCCAGGAGCAGACCTGACACCAAGCCTCAAAGGTGAGTGAAAGAAAGGGTTGTATCAGGGATCAAATTAAAAAAAATCCAAACCAAACGACAACAACCCCCACACCATAACTGTGTGGGGTTTATTTAGACATTTAGCGCTGCTGAGTTGAAAGGAGTTACAGGACAGTTGTTTTCTGCCAAATTACAATAGTAAAAGGATAGATGCATTCATATCCTTTCTTAAGTTCTTTTTCAAATTGAATTTCCCCATTTAGAAATTATGGGAGTGTAGGGTTCTTTCTGCATTTGTAAAATTGGGAGATTTGGGTGGGTTTTTCATTTCCCACTAGAAAAAGTCTGGAGGGAACTCCACCTCAAGGTTCTGGCTGATGCTAAGCACCATGAACAACGCAGGCCCTTGCTCATGCTGCATCTCTTCACCCTCCATCACATTCAGCATATTTAACTTACATTGTGCTGTCCCTTTTCCCAAAAGCCAAATATTTTATAACCCATATCAAGCACTATGCATTCTTTTATGGAAATGCTGGACAATTCAAAGACATTCTTCCTGCCATGGCATTTTAAAACTTGAGCTCTATCCATCAAAAACTCAAGTATGCTATAACACATTTCCAGAGGATCGCTTCCAAAAGGTCCCCTGCATGATTTACAGTTAACTTTATAAAAACATAAATTACTAAAATTGATTAATCAAGGCAAATTTCAGTTCCTTCCTTGCTGCTATTTGCTATCACATCAGAAGTGTCAATGCTACCAAATATTTACCTCCACAAAACACTAAGTGCTCCTACACAGTGCCTGAGAGAGGCACCATTTTATCACAGGGACCTCTTAAGAGTATGCTACACTTCGAGTTAGTCTGCACTGAGCTTCCTTGGCTCTAACATTATCTTCCCTAGAGAGCAGAGATTCAACGCAGATCACATCCTGCCTGAGCATGCAAGTTTCCCACGTATCTGCAAAGCAGGACTGATCACCTCTGTACCACATTCTTCACATTTTTGCCAAGTAGGAACTGCAGCATTTAAGCTTTTGAAGGTAATGAACTATGTAGGAAATAAAGCATGAAATTGTCAGGAGTGCCAAAGCAGAACACAAATAGTCCATCAACTGGTATGAAACCTACACTGGTTTCTCAGTGTGGGGGGAAGCAAGCCCTCCCTCTATTCTGGAGCAGGTCTGGATAAGTAAATCCACCAAATTATATGAAACAAAAGGCATTTCACTGGACTTGTTGCCCTAAATACAGCTGATGGAATTAAAAAGCCAAAATTAATTTCTATTCAAGAAGAGACAAACAATAACAGACAACATCAGAGGAGATTCTGCTGCAGTTGGGTTTGTTGTATCTTAAGACTAAATCAAGCAAATTTCTGCCTATTGTCCCTCTCCAGAAAGCTACACATAATCCTCACATCTGGCAGGTTTTAATCCACCTGAAGTCCTTATTTTGCAATACAGGGGCACAAAGATCAAAACTGGGAGTTATGCTCAGACCTGCAATGACATTCCAGATCCATTTGACAAACAAATAAGAAACTTGCTATTCTAACTCACCTATGTTGCCTTTCAGATACCAGAATCACGTTCCATGACTCACAAATGATTGCCCCCTGGTTTCTGTAGCCTTTACAGAAACCTTTGTACCGTGAGGTATGGCTCCCCTGCAAAACCAACTGAATAATGCTGCCAGTTCAGACATTCCATTTCATAACCAGGATGTTTAACAGCAAATCATCAGGAGGAAAACAGGGAGAACAATCCAAGGCTCCTAAACAACACAAGCTGGGAAAACTGAAAGAGATGGTTTGTCTAGCCTGGAGAAAAGACCTCATTTGCACAGGCCTTTGGAGCAGCTGCAAAGAGGAAGAAAATTATTCTGCAGACCTGTCCTGGGCAGTTGTAATGGGCTTACACAGGGGCAAGGGACATAAGGTGCATTAGGAAATAGTTTCCACTTGCAAGAACCATGAAGAACTAACAGTTTCTCTAGGGAAATAACAGAAATCTCCATCACTATCATTGAATGGTTCCACTTATTATCAGAGAATGACTGAGATACAGCCAAATTGTCCAGGTACAGATCAGATCAGCCCTGACACACTCTACCCTCATTTACTATGACTCAGTGGAAGGCAGACCAGCAAATTCACTGTTCACTTGATATATTTCATATGTAATGCTCAAATAAAAAGATGAAAAAGCATGCCCCTGAAAAATATAACTGGTAAAGGAGCAGCCAAAACCAAACCATTTTGACCAAGTGCCTGAGCACAGATTGATGATTTAAGAGCACAGTGGCTTTCTTTACTTTAACAGACACTTGGTCACACCCACACTACAGAGGATCTTACTCCACATATATAAAATTTGCTGCTTTTGTGACATGTTCAGTTTGTTGAATATGCACCAGTCAACTGAAGTGAAAATGCAGAGTACCAAGTTCCTTCACTACAGACCCCAGAATGGCAAGACCATGACTATGACCTGGCCACATGAACTGCCTTGGTGGCTTAAATAATTTGTGGACTGGGTAGAAATCTGTTTTTTAGGACAGTTATAGCACCTCTCAATGCACTATTTTTCTCCCTCTTTCTTCTTTTTTAAGATAGCATCAAGGAAAAGCAAAGAGATGCTAAGATCACCATCACCTGGTCTTTGAGGTAGAAATGTTTTATATTATTGAGCATTAGCTGCAGCTGCAAGGCCCACAGCAAGACCTCAGCTCCACCATACTCTACACTGCCCTGACCCAACATGGCACTGTCTCAGGCACAGTATCCCTCTGAGCTAAAGGCTTACCTGAACTGCCACATTCTGCTTTCCTGCTTCCTGCATCTTCTCCAAGCCACATTTCTTGGTCTCATTCTTCCTTTTATTGTTATCCTTCTTCCCATCATTCTTATTTGCTACTATTCCTTTGCTAAAGTCCCGTCTCTCCCTCGCTATGTCCTTTGGGGGGTAGATGCGCCCTTGCTCTCTGTTCATCTCCCGGGGCTTGATATTCTCTTTGAAGGTGACCATGGGTTTTTCTCCTGCATCACAGCTGTTGCTCAGGCTTCTGCCAGAGGACAGCACTGATTTGAGTCCAGGGCTCCCATCAGCACACAGTGGCTCCACCATGGATGTCTCCTGCAAGGTGAGACTCTCTTTGGCTTCACTAGGGTCCTCCAGTAAGAGCTCCGGGATTTCTGTCACAAACAAGAGCTTTCCTACCTCGTTTTCACATTGAATCAACCTGAAAAAGACAGCAAGGAATTAAAAAGCAAGTACACAAACTACATTATCATAATCAGTCTGTGAAAGAATAGCATGCTGAACCACAGAACACACTATTAGTGCTGTCAGCATCTTGTGCTCACATTACAGCTAACTGCTGTGTTGAACAGAGAGAAAAATAACACTCCACACTGGCTCCTGTGTCACCTCAGCTTCCTTCCAGCAGCATGGGAAATACAAAGTACTTGCAATTACCTTGGCTGGTTATCAGCAATCCATTTGCCTGTGAAGATCAGGCGCTGCTGCCGTATCCGACGTTGCTGCCCTTCTTTATCCCCTGTAATTGCCTGGTGGCCTTTGGAAAAATCCAAGTTCCTAGTATTGAAGCAGAAGAGAGAATATTAATTACACAATTACCCTCTGCAATATCCTATTTTTCTAGAAATACGTGTCAGCATTCCTCTATTAAAAGCTCTGAACTTTCACCAGATATTATTCAAAACATGGCTGTTAAGAGGTGTCTGATTTACGCACGTAATTCTTATCTGGTAAGATGTATCTACATTAAAGAGGTTCAGCAGGGTCATGAGCAATATTATAACCTCAAGAATTTCTTAGGGCTACACCATCCATTGCAGTTGTTTTGAAGAGACCAACATCAATCTATACAGCAGTAAACAGACATAGATAAGATATTGCAGGGAACAGGCCAATGTCTGTAGAAGTTGTGACATCAGCAAGGGTGCAGGATCCTTCAGCTGTCACCCACCTGAACGAGGGCCTCAGAGCCAGGAATCCTTGTAACTCAAATTCCTCTGGAAGCGGGGTTGCTGGCAAATAGACAGTAAACAGCAAAAGGAAAGCATGAAAGCCTTGAACACAGTATCTTATTGCTTATTTGCTCCTTATTTGCTCTTCAACTGTAACTCCCCACATCAGCAGGAAAAACATTGTTTTTCACAGTTCTTTACAGCACAGACTGTTAAGTGTCCTTACCATTATTACTGGATAGATCTTCTTCATGAGGCTGGAAACTATTTAGAAGAGAGATCAGCCAGGGCCATATGCTAAAAATTAGAAAACAGGCAAACCCTGAGTGAAAACTGTATAACATGGGATGTATTTGCTTTACCAAAAAACACTGAATGCTGTTACCATCACAGTTTACATTAATCATCTGATTCCCAAGAAAAGTTTCTTGCAAAGTGTCAGTGAACCCTTTCTTGAAAGAATTACTATTACTAAAAAGCCAACCTAAAATTCCCAAGGAAGCCAGGCTCTCGGAGCACAGACAGCAGGCCAGAGAGCCTGTTGTGAATTTAACCAGATAAAACTGAAGTGTGAGCAAGTGCTGCAAGCACCTGTCTGCAATTCATGCTTTGCAGTCCAAAGCTGATGGCTCTCAAGGCATAGTCAATCAATCAGTTTAGGCAGCAAAAGAATTTATCAAGTCACAGCTGTGCAGTAGCACTTCTGCTCCATGAACAAGAACACTGTACTGTAGTGCTGGAGCATTTACCACCAAGGGAAGAGACTCTAAGTAAGGGCTGCACCAAGCAAGACCATTAAACTAGAGGTGAACTTGCAGTCCCCTGCCTTGCCCTCACAATACCAGTAACAAGCAATGATTGGAAATTCTTCCCAAAGGCCCTGGAGCAAACAATTTTAAAATCACACTGATCCCTGTGTTAACGTTTAACTGCTACCACCAGACTGCTTGCTCCTGTTTGCTAGAAGCTCCCACTCAAAAAGTCCAAAAATCCTTCTTTACTGATGGGCACCACAGAAACAATAGAAAACTATTTCAGGATGCCCACTGTGCTCAGTGTGGAGAAATGAATGTGTCCTCCTCAGCAAGGCTTCCAGTCATCATCCAGCACACAGCCTGGAGAATGCACTGTGCCCCCAGCAGCACTGTACACCCTCAGCTGCTCTCCTGCATGGCTGCAGGCACAGACAGCATGATCTTCATGATTATTCTCTACACTACACTGAGCAACAGCTCCTTCCCATGACTGACAAGGAAAAAAAGAAGGAAAAAACACCCCAGATATCTCCAATAAGGCAAGTAAAGTCAATAATATGTTGTCCAGAAAATGGGTTCCTTCAGAGAATCTCAGAATGGTTTGGGCTGGAAGGGACCTCCCACCCTGTGCCATGGGCAAGGACACCTTCCACCATGCCAAGGTTGCTCCAAGCCCCATCCAGCCTGGCTTTGGACACTTCTAGGGATGGGACAGCCACAGCTTCTCTGAGCAAGCTGAGCCAGAGCCTCACTGCCTTCACAGGGAAGGATTTCTTTCTAACCAACCTAAATCTACCCTCTTTCAGCTTAAAGCCATTTACTCCATGAATCACCCTGCATGTCTTCTCTGCAGGGACTACTTGATATCAAGTAGGTATCTTGCCTATTAAAATACAGGCATAGGTCTTCCTTGAGGATGTGTGAATGGAAATAGTTATCACCATCTCAAAACCACATCTGAACTCTTTTCCTTAATCTTGCCTTTAGGAATTCTGTGGTTTAAGCTCCCAAAACTCCACATGGCTTTTTGTTTCTTATTTAACAAATCAAAGTTATAGGCACCCCTGCTTCCCCCATGCATCACAATGCTTTCCTTGGAGAGCCCATCTTAGGAACAATACTCATCCAGCTGCACCAGTAACAGTCACTCCAATCCTAAGAATCACCTCACAGAAACACTTTATTGAATCACAAAATTCATGAAAAGTTAACAGACTATTAAAATATTGTGAGTTTTGAGCAATTTAAGGCTTAATTTATGAGATTAGTGACAAAAGTGAAAAATCAGAGCAACAGTCCAGAACAGTTATGTCTGCATTGACATTTAAAGAGCCCTTCTACTAAACTGAATTTAACTCCTAGGTGACTACATCACAGCACTGCCCAAGTGATGGTTTAGTCCACAAAATTAAGGCAAGTATTTCTCCTGCCACTTCCCCCAGCAATCTGAGAAATCATTATACTAGATAAGACTACAGGAACACTCAGTAGTTATGCTCAAACTGGACATTTTAAAATCCTGAATGTAAAAAACTTACAGCAAACCTAAAGACAATTAAAAGATGTAACCAACAAATGTAACCAACAAATTTCATGTTTTGCTTCATGAACCTTTTAGCACATACACTTTCTATCATTTTGATGATGAGTTGTATGATCACTTTTTCCATGACTAATTTGTAGATCAACAGTAATTAGGACCTTCATGCAACAAAATGTAACAAGAGAAAGATTAACACTCACTACCGTCTCTCATCAACCACTGCCTCCTGGAAAACACTGGGCCTAAGTTTCAGCCAGTCCATCGAAACCTTCACAGCTGGAAGAGGATATGCAGCCCCAGAGTCCTCCTGGTAGTCATTCTGTAAAGGACACTTGCACAGAACTCCAAGAAATGACACTAGAAACAGAGTAAGAGGAAAAAGCAAAAGCAAAAAACTCCATTATGTGGGAATGACACTTCAAAGTTGACCAAATTACTTAATCAAACATATCCAACCCATAAACCCGTCTTCTGAGAGCTAGTTCTTTAGAACAAGGCAGCCCAGCTACCTCATCTTAAACAATCCAGCAACAGATCATAATACAGGGCTTTTAAATAGTTTTCTACTATGGAGCAGAATCTTGATGTTTATATCTCTTCAACTGTCATGGCAAGTCATTTTGGCAAGTTAAAAAAAATCAGCTGAGACAAGCCCAGTGCAAAAACAGTCACTCACCTACTTATCAGAAATTATCAACTCAACTACCTACCTCCACTTTATTCACTTCAACCAGCAGGCAGAAAAATGCACTGGAGCTCTGCAGGCAGACACCCAGCCCAGATGCCTTAGAGCACAGAAGGTGAGAAAGAGTAATCCCACCCATGTGACCGTGAATCAACTCCAGGCTGGACTTTGGAGAAACCCAGCTATTCAGAAATGTAAGTGTTGACAAACAAGGCCAAGCTGACAACAGGCTCAATTAGGTTAAGCAAATCAGCATTATGTGGCTAGAATCTAAAATGCTCTGCACTTTCACTTATCTCTTGGTTGATATTACCAAAGGCAAAGAAGTAGCTGAGGTCTTGGTTGACTCAACTTCAACTTCAGCCCTATTGAATCAGAACCAGTTCCATTCAAAGCAACTCCAACTGCATGCAGCCAACTGAGGAGCAGCCCCCAAGAGGGGTACTACTCACTGCCAAGCTGGATCCAGTTTTGCACCCAAGTTAAAATGCTCTTTCAGAACCAGGAAAATGATGCTGAGTTCTGTAAAGCTTCAAACAGAGTAAGTCTGGACAAAGAAATCCAGTGTTAGTCAGCACTGCTGACAGAAATGATCCTGTGTGGACCATCATCTCTCACAACTTTCTCCCTAATGTCTGTTCTCAGCACTTACCTCAGCCAGCCATTAAGTTAGATCCTGACAGGAAATTACTAATGGATTCCACATTAAAACCAAGAGAACTGCAAAAATCAATCAGCTCCCACACTTACTGAAGAGAGCCAGGAGCTGTGTCCAGCAGAGCTGCTCATCCTGGCTGTAGCTGTGCTGCTCTGTTTCGTTGCTGAAGTCTCGCAGGTGGTGCAGCTGGAACAGGTTGATCACAGTAATATGGACTAACTGCTGAGAGTTGAAGGCCTTCTGGAACAACAACCTCTGCAACAAACACACAGGGTGCACATATTTTTAGATGGCAAACCACATGCTTGAAAGGACTGGTAGTTGCTCCTTCACTGCTTGACTAATGTTTCTGCTCTTACACAACATTCATTCTGGATTTTATTTTCAGGTCATCCCTCCCAGCACAGAACTGGGCTTCCCAGATGGACCCCACTGTTAAGCACAAGGTTTTTGCTTGCACACCAGCTCAGACACACAACAAATCAACATCCCCTTTGCATATGGTTCTCTTCCAGAGCAAGTGCAACTTGGAATGTGCACAAACAGCACTGCAAAGGCCTATAGATCCACTGGGTTTGTCTGCCTTTCAAAGAACCAGCATGGAGAAGGTGACATTTAAAAAAAACACCCCAGGAAAATTTAACTACTGCATGGTTATGCATTAAAGACTAATTCCACACCTGACTTCATGGGTCACAAAATGCCTCAGTGGACTAAAACAGAGAGAGCTATTTACAAATGTCTTTCAGTAACTCTGCTAGAAAAGACACCTCTCTCAGGACAGGAAAAGAGACTTCAAGGCTTTTTGGGTGAAAAAAGGAGCTATCCTAAATCTCAGCCAACGTATCTTCAGACACAACAATCAGGGAATCAGGTGGATTAACTAGTGTAAGCATCAGGAAAAGGTTTAAGCTCCATATTCACCCTTGACTCTCTCATTTAGGGCATGAAGCACCAGCACCGTACAGCTGACAACTGAGACTGGCAGAGCTGCCAGCAGTAGCACCCAGGGCCTGGCTGAATGCTCCCAACCCTGCAACTGCTCTCCTCAGAGTTTAAATGAGCCACAAAGTTAAACTAATTCACTACCATACAGCCAACTTCACATCCACATTCAACTTGGTGAAGCCAGAAGAGTTACTCTCTGATAAATTACCTTGTGTTGCATAATATAAACAAAAAAAAGGTAATCTAAGCAACAAAGCAGGGCTCAATTAGCTGTTCTAACACTCTGCATCAGTCCAGAAAATGAAGACTGTTCCACATGCCTGAGCAATGCTCATAATTATTGATTATAAGCACTGTAGAAAAAGCAGTACTTTCTCAACAGCCAGCATCACACATGGAAAGAGAGATACAATTACTTCATTTTGAAACAACATAAACTGCCAGGGTTGGAGCAGCCAATTCATAGGAAGTTCTGTGGATTTTTGAATTATTTTAAAAACAGTGTGAACCTAACTGTAGCAACACAATTCAAGACAAAAAAAGTATAAAAGGACTGTAAAGAACATTTGTGATTTTTTATATTGCTCAGACCACATTCCCCTTTCCTATTTTTGAAAAACATCCACTGCTCTGCTGAACATATTCATCCTCCCCGATGCTTTTCCACAAATTAGGAAGCTGAAGCAGAGCAGTCTCCAAAAGGCATTTACCAGTTAACACTATGTTCTCTCTGAAACTACACTATGCATAAATAACCTCGTAAAATCCTTTTGTTTTGATCTTGGCTGTACTGTCCAACGTAATGAGGGGGGTATGTAACCAATGGGACTCCTGGATTTTCCATGGAAAACGTGTTCAGCATAGTTCTAGTCTGCACAGAGTAAGGTTGTATGGGACACTTCTCAAGGGCAAACTGTTAACAGGAGAGGCAGGTTTCCCAAGGCAGATTAAAAGCAGCCTTAACAACCACTGGGATTGAATGATAAACATCCAAAACATGAAGCTCTCTAAATTCCTCAGGCCATCGAGCCAAGACTTCACAGATTAATCAAGTTCTTTCCACAGGTATCCAAGAATTATCCAGGTTAATCAACAGTGGTGACTGATTTCTCCTGTATCTCCACCAACAATGGACCATGTGTCAAATGGGAAAAATCCCTAATCTTGGCAGAAGTTACCAGAACTATACAATGTTAGCTGCAATGCAAACCTTCCCTAACAGGCTACTTGAACTTCCTGTATTTTATCATGTCAAAGAATGATTACTGGACTGCAATTTCTGAACTCAACTGCTAAAAATAAACTCAATATACTAATTAATATGTTGTTAGAACTAACCTTGAACTGTTCTTCCAGCTTTTCTCGAAGAGGGCTCAGCTTCTCCAAGCTCTTACTCAGGTACACATGGCCATGAAATTTAATAAATGCCTTGATGAAGTCAGACACGCTCCATCGAGTCTTCACCTCATCACGACTGCATTTAGAACAGAAATACCTGATTCAGTCTTTAGAATTACACACAGCTGCACACAACACCACAGAATTACTCAAAAATGAGGGAGGAATGTCCTGCAAAGCTACTTTTTGTGTTGGCACAATAGGCTTATTTCCTGCATTCACTAATCACAGTCAGGAGCATCACAAACTATTCTTCGTTCCATGCACCTCTGAGGATGCTCTGACTGGACAAGGGCTGAGGGATTTCTGTTTCCACTGCCAAATATTAATAACTTCTAGCACAGCAGGTACTTTTAGAAGAAATATCTTCCAACTTACCTGAGTGGCAATAATTTACTTAGTCTCACCTTTCCAGTGCTTTAGAAAGTGCTTTTTGTAGGTTAGTGGAGGCAGCTGGGAAAGGAAACTTCACAGCAATGCTTCTGCAGTAGTAGAAAATTGTGGTCAAGTGATCTCCTTTGGAGGAAGCTAGGATAGCCAACTGATTATAAGGCTGACCTAAGGGAGAAAAAGACAAGCTGTCCAACAAGTTTGTCCTGGGGGAACCATGCTAGATTTCAGAGTACATGTGGTCACTTGGAAAGGGAGCATAAATTCCTCAGTTCTTCAACAGCCAAGACTTAGACGCACCTGCTGACCCTTCTACCCCAGCCTTAGATCTGAACCACTTCAGTGAAAAAGCCTCTAAATTTGTGGTGCATCAGCTGTTTGGAGGGTTTTGTTTGTTTGTTTTGTTTGCTTGTGTTGCCTTTGTTGCTTGTTTTTTGTTTTGGGGTTTGGTCTTTTTGGTTGTGGGTTTTTGTTTGTCTGTTTTATTGCCTTTTTTTTTTTACCTTCAATGGAGAAGGATTGGGTACGGGGGTCTCTGATTTTGTTCGCTTGTTTGTTTCAGGGGGTTGAGGGTTTTTTTGTTCAGTTAGAATGCAACTGTCTAAATAATTGAATTACTGGTTTCAGCAGCCCAGCTCAAAGTGACATCCTTCTATCAACATCCCTACACTTGGGGCCACTGGAAGACAATAGCTAAAAAGCTAGATCCCTGAGCTAAAGAACTCATTAACTCCCATCAGAAACTATAAATTAGCATGGGAATAAATAATAAAAGAAATTAAAAAAACCCCAAAGCTGGTGTAAAGCAAGTTTTCATTAATTGTACTTTATAATGTATGAATGTAACAGAGTATAGCAGTAGTGAAGCCTTGGAGTAAAGCTGTGTATTACTTCCCTTGTTTCTAAATCTGCACAAAAGGATGCAACACAGATCATGCAAATAACCATTATCTAAATGATTTACTGATGGGTGAGGCTTTGTTGAATGGCTGTGTGGAGAATTTGGAGAGGGATATTTATATAAAAGCCCAGGTTTTCAACTGCCACAGAAGAAAACAATACCCCAAATCTTCCTTTGGAATTATGAACTGGAAAGGTATCCCAGACTCACCATTAGAAGGGACAAGCTGAGCTGCATGTCTATAGTAAGACTCTGCCTGGCTGGTCTGATTCCTATAGCGAGCTAAGAAAACAGCAAAAAAACCCAAGTTGAGGCACAAAATTCCAGTCCCCTGCAGTTACTTTCATAAAATGCAACTTACCTGAAGAGCATTTCACTAGTATTTCAGAAATAAGCATCAGAAGAATGTGCAATTACACCAAACAGCACCAAGATTTGACACATTTAATTCTGAGGTGGCTGTTTTGCCTCAGACCTAAGACTGTCTTATGGACAACAGTGCCAAGAATACTACATACAGAGAGCTAAAAATATTTTTCATCCCTCTTTGCACGATCACTAACTAGATCTATTTTTAGGTTGTTCAAAAAGCAACTGCAAATTCCTGTGAAAAGAGAACTTTCTACAACACAAAGTTTTACTCGAATCAAGAAAGAAATAAACCTGTTGAACTTAATGTAAAAAAGAAATCCCATTTATGAAAGACTGGATTTCTAACTGGTGGCCTTGTACATAAGATATTAGTGTTCTGGAGAAGTGTGCTAGCCTGCTGCAACAAGCTGTTGTAATAGTTACTAGTTTCAGCACTTCCCTGTGCCTACCAGCTAGAACATGATTAAAATGCTAGGAGACAGACTCTGGCAGATCACTAGCAAGCCAGTGATTAACTGTCTCTATGTGTTAATGTGTAACAAACACTAGATAAGTCTGAACAGAGTTTCTTTCCAGGTCTTTCCCCCTGCTGCAATCAGCACAGGCACAATCAGTAACTAGCTGCTAAAGTGGAGCACACTTGCTGCAGCAGTTGCTGTGGTACATGCAGATCCCTCTTTAGAAGCTGAACACAGACAGAACTCCACATCCCAGCCCTTTCCTTGTGAAACTCACCAATATCTCCCAGGTGGACAAGGCAGTGCTGGCAGATGTAGGAGCAGGAGCTGGACTGCGGCTTCACGATGGCGCTGGTGTGCGTCTGTTTATTGCTAATGATCCCCAGCTGGGAAGACTTCACACGGCACGGCAGGTCCACGTTAAAAACTGTGCACAATTCCTGGAGTAACTGCAAAAATGGCCTGGGTCAGTGGCAGGGCCAGACAGCCAGTGGAAAGGCATCAAAACTAGTCACAAAACTAACAGGGTGCCACTCAGAGGTGTGTGCTCACTACTGATGAGCCAAATATATTTGAGGTGAACAAGCTCAAGTTACTGAAAGTGAGACTTTAAAATACATTCTCCATATGGAATTAATTGAGTTCCATTGTGTTCACTGAGTCCATCTGCCCAGTAAGAAAAAGCTCTGCATCCCAAACCAGTAAGCAACTCAATCCTCATGATATTTAAATCACCAAGGATTTACCAGTGGAGATTGACTATGGGAGGTCTACAGATATTGTTGGGTTTTATGGTTTTGCTTTGTCTTTTTGTTTTTTCAGTAGGACACTCAAGAGGAACAGAGTGGGTTTTATACCTTCAAGAAGTGACACTGTTCTCTGAAAATATTAGAAAGGAACATCCCTCACCCTCCAAAGCAGCTTGTTCCAACATAAGAAACCCAACTTTAACATTAGAAAGAAACTATTCCAACTTTAACTTTCGAAAGAAGCTGGGACATAACCAAGTTGATAAGCAATACAAGGCAATACTAACAGTTCAGTGGCTGAAGTGTCAGTAAATATTTGCACTAAGCCAACACTGAGACTCTTTCAAGGAACAAGGCATCAGCTACTTGATCAAATATTTCAAAAGCTGATTGAAAGAAAGCCTCAACTCTGCCATTCTAATTAGTGCTTTTGAAGCTTTTCCTAACAGACTCCAGCAAATACTCTGCAAAGTAATGGCAACCAGAGAGTGAAGAGTGTTTGTTGGACTGATTACTAGGGTAAAAAATGCAGGTAAGAAGTGACAGACTTTCTCCCAGCTGGGAACATGCTCAGTCTCCAAATAAAACAGACCTGCAGGAGGGTTGTACTTCCAGATAAAGCCCATGGCTGACAGAGACACATATTCTGTCAGCAAGATGTGACATGATGCTTTTGCTTGCTGCAGAAAGAGGTTTGTGTTACACCTCACACCCCTTTGCCTCTGTTTTTATACAGTAAACAAAAAATCCCCAAACAAGAGATCTCACAGATGAAAGCTGGATAAAAGAGAGCATCTTGACATCTTCAAAGACGCCAAATTAAGAAAATTCATGCTCTTGTTCAAAGATGTCACTTGGGGAAGCCTCATAGCTGAAGAACAGGTACCTTGGCTGAGCCAAGGCTTTAGACTGAAAATGTGATTAACATCACAGCAGAGAAAGATGACCCAGTCTGTAGTGTCAAGCTGAGAAAGAGTAAAATTCCCTGATCCACTGCAGGAAAGAACAAGGCTTTTGCAAGACAAACCGCGTAGAGGTAGAATGCCCTTGGCAACCATGACAGCTTGTGAAACTGGCTACTTCCAACAAGCAGCTTTACAAAAAACCAATGCTGAAGGGGAAAAAAGGGTAGCCACAAGGGTACCCTGGGGTTGGCATGGCAGATGTCTGGAATACAGCTAGGAAATGATACAGTACAAATGACCTACTGTGAGTGCTGTAAGCTGAAGACAGTGTAAATCAGCCATGACAAAGTTTACTCTGAACACTGAGAGAGGATTCAGCAACCAGAATGTTGTTGAAGCAGACACCAAATGAGGGGGGAAAATGAAAGAAAGGCAAGTTATCTTTACTAAAGCCATTATCATACAGTGACTCTTATTCTTCATAATTTAAATCAAATTAAATCTAACATAGGAAAGAGTGTAGGCAAAAAAATGTCAGTAAGAAATAGGTATATGAATAGAATCACACCCCTTTAGGCAAATAACTGAAAACCTTGCAAAATATTCTTGGCCCAGGAGCACTCAACAATACAGTTTAGCTTTAGGGGAAGAAAAGTTCCTAGAAGTGAACTAATTGCTCTAATTAGTTGTCAAAAATAAAGACTTATACCTCAATGCTCATCATAGGTGTTCGGAGTCACAAGGAAGAGGAAAAGAACAAAGCAAAAGGCCAT
The DNA here is from genome assembly GCF_901933205.1 of Camarhynchus parvulus. Taxonomy (NCBI): domain Eukaryota; kingdom Metazoa; phylum Chordata; class Aves; order Passeriformes; family Thraupidae; genus Camarhynchus; species Camarhynchus parvulus. The sequence goes on along the minus strand of NC_044578.1, from coordinate 23,347,776 downwards.
CACACACATCCTGTGCATCTGCATTTTCTGCACATATTTCTGTTCCTGAGTAACTCAATCCAAGAACAAACTGATTATCCTTGCTTATCCTTCACTATACAGCAAATGAAAAGGAATGAAGGCGATGGCCCACAAACACATACATAGGAATGAGAAGCTAAATGGGAATTTTTAGAGAAACAGCAGGAAAAAAGTACTAAGAGTACATCAACTAACTCATCTGCTGGGTTTGAGGGTTTTTGTATCGTTATTTCTGTAAGACATTGCAATTAAAAGACAAAATTCCTCACGACAGGTCACCCAAGAGACAGTGTACATGGCTTTAAGAGGGACTGGAGAGCCAGTGAAGGCTAGACCTTCTAATAGTTAGAGGATTCACAAGAAGGCAACAGATGCAGAGGGAGAAGGCAAGAGACAGTGCAAAGAAGTATCTTTCTACCCTTTCCTGCTGCTTTATGATTGCTCTGAGCAGACACAGCAGAGCACAGTAAGAAATGGACCTCTGACCTTACCCAAAACAGTGGGGTTTAGGTGTTAAAGCAGATTCTGTAAGCAAGATGTGACATGATGCTTTTGCTTGCTGCAGAAAGAGGTTTGTGTTACACCTCACACCCCTTTGCCTCTGTTTTTATACAGTAAACAAAAGGGGATTCTATTGCACCAAAAACAACTACCAGATGCACAGAAGTTTCAGCTCAAGACTGATCAAAAGAAAGCCCATCAGCAGCTCTGCAGACATCTCCTGCTGAGAGCACCACTGTTAGCAAGGTGCACTGCTCAATCCAATGCAGCAGCAGTTTCCTAAGCTAAGGGCAAAGAACAGATTTTACCCAGCTAAAACTGATCCTCTGCCCATCCTGTGTTTTGTGCAACTCACCTGTGTGTAGAAGCCGCTAGCTGCCTCTAAAAACAGAGAAAGGTTTGCCTGAACTTCGCTCCGATTCGGATTTGCTCTGTTTTTCGCCTGACCCTGGAGTGTTGTGATCTGATTTTTAAAGGCATGATTCCAACTGAAAATAAAAGAAGCATTTATCTTTTTACTTTGGAAGTGTCTTATGCAGACGGCATAAATAACAAGAAAGAACTGTTTAATTACACAGCATCAGACATGAAGAATATTCAAATTCAGGCAATATTCAGATAAGAACAAATGTTAAATATGGAATAACCACCTTTCCTCACCTCTCATATCTCGGGAAACAGATCCTGATATATATATATATACATATAGCTAACATACACGTGTATATATGTATATGGCTAATGCTAACATCATTAATATTTGCTTGCAATTGTTCTATTTTAGGCAGCAGAGAAGTCCCTCCCTAAAACAAAATGTGGGTTACATAAATGAGGTTTAAAAATCATTCAGTAACTGGAAGCCTGGAGAGGAGAACTCAGCCAGCCTACTCATCTGGTTTCCCTCAATGCTGAAAGAACCACATGCTTCTGTTAACTAAACTTATTACAACCCATGTCTGCACCTTAAATAACAGGGAATGGATTCAGGGCATGGAGAAAACCCAGCTGGATCTTACCCTGATTTGTAAGGTGTCATGAGCAACCCATTAATTAACCCCATGAGCAACTCTGATTATTCCTCCCTCTGCCCAGCTCTACCTCACAGGGCTTAAAACTGGTCTTCAGCAGCTCCTGTTAGACCTTGCTCAAAGCTCCAGGTGATTACATCAGGCAAATTTCCTCCTTTCAGGAAAATGCAGACTTCAGCCCCCCCGAGAGCAGAGCAGACTGGTGCTCCTTAGCTTCTCTGCCTCCACCTGGCTCTCCAAAACCCAGTCCTGCATGACATGGCTGCCTCTGAACTGCCAGAGGTAAAACACTAACCTACTGAATGTTCTTTATCAGCTCTGCAGTGCATTCTCATGTTTCACCCACAGTACAGCTCTCATTTTAAAGGAAATCAGACAACTATTCCATAGGATACAACTGCTTTTCTGGAAGTCTCAGGGTTTCCTGCTGCCCAGCCCAGATCACATACATACACACAAATTCAGTGAGGTACTTACAGGTCCTGCTCCACTTTTTTATCTAAAGCGTATTCCAAATCAGTCACTAGCATTTTTTGATATAAGTCCTGTAGAGCCTGTCTGGATGTCCAGACTTCTGCTGGACCCAGCTTTGAATCTGAGCAACAAGAAAGAAAAAAAAAAAAAAAACGAAGTCACATAAATTTATGGAGTTAATCTGATTTTTCACTCATTTACCAAATGAAAGAACAGAGCTCAGTGTTAGATACACACCACCAAAGACCTGCTTCTATCATTTTCCTCAGAATAGTGAAATACAAGAACTACAGAGGGGTTGAGGGCTCACTGCTTAACTGATGAGTCTCCTACAACTCCAGACCTAGATGTGAACAAAGTTAGCAGCTGGCAAGTTAAAAAACAAACCAGGTAGGAGGATGTGGTTTTCCATAAGTTATTAAACAGCAGAATTTCTTGCCACTGGATGAATTTAGAAAAATTCCCAGTGTAGCCAAACAATAACTAGCAGACAATAAATCCATGGAAGGATGCTAAATAGGACAGTGCATGGACACACACTGTTAAAGAACACTGTGGGTAAGTACTGCTGTGTGCTTGCCATTTGCTAACTCTTCAGCAGCTATCTGCTCCCCATCCCAGAGGGTGAGTGCAAACACTGCTCCCTGCTATTGAGTTACAGAGTCCAATCTCCCATGGCTGGGGCTGCAGGAGCACAAGGGATGGGCCTCACCCCAGGGAAACCATCCTGATACTGATGGTGGAGCCACTCCTGTTGGGTTAGGTGGATCCAGGTGGTTTTAATAGCCCTATGGGGACTACACCAGCCTGCTACTTTAACTACACCCAGGTGGCAAGCACCGCTGAGCAAAGGTTCATGAGAGAAGCTACTTTTACTGCAGGGCTGATTCATTAATATAAACCATTTCCCATTAATATATACAGCTTAAATCACAGTTCACAGCATTTCACTGCATCTAGGGCTGCACTTTCACAACGCCTGGTAGTGCTCAGATCAGCATTTCCTCATCCAGGTTCCTCAAAATCACCCAAATCCTGGCTAAACCCAAGTACAGCAGTTCCTGTGCTGGTCTGGGCAGGATTCTCAGAGAGAAGTAGAGACATGACCTTCATCTCCAAATGTTTAGAACATCCAAAGTCAGCTTCAAAAATATGTATTAGGTACAGGCCAAAGGGGCACAGTTGCTAAAATACTATTTATTTATATACAGAGGACAAGCCTTTAACATAAGGTCACACACCTACCAGAAAATTCTTAGGAATGATAAGCAAAAGGAACACAAAAGGAAAACAAAACCAGGAACCAAATATTATTAATAAGAGATATAAACTGTATAATAAAGGCAATTACCTGTCATGTCAGCCTTCAGGACTTCTGCCTGCCTGTAAGAAAGCAAAATGACAATAAATTAGAAACAGAAAGGTCAAAATAACTGAATTATGCCAAAGCACATTCATGCAGTGGTGAATCTGCTTACAATTCTGCTCTAGCTCACCCCATGCAGGATTTGAGCTACTGTTGGTTCAACAGCATGACTGCTTTTAGTTCATCCCATAACAGCAGTCAACTGTTCACTTTTCCCTGCTTATGCCTCCTTCTGAACAAATACAAACTAATAATGCTTACATTATAGTTTATATTTTCAGCTTTAATTGGCAGCAGTGTCCTGCCAACATTAGTGATAACTGCCTGAGAACCTGATATCAACTCTAAGTTGTCACACGTGAAACGCAGGAGCCAACAGAGTCAGAGCAACACAAACTCCCATCAGTGTCTGTCAGCACCTCAGTACAGCCCTCCTGCCCCCCATGCTGCACAAGGGAGATGGGATAAGACTGTGGCTTCCCCAATTGCCTCTCTTCCCTGAACTGCATCCCTAAAGTAATGTTTTGATCAGGTTTCCAAGGAAAAAAACAAACCACACAGAAAGAATGGCAACTATAGGTGACTACCTACAACTCCTGCACTGAGCATCCTCTGCAAATCCCCACTGCTGGTGGAAGCTGGCAAATAGCTTCCCAAAACCAGGAGCACTGGGGCAGTCCTCAATAAATAAATATTTCTGAATGGTCAGTGTCTGGCTGGAGCAGGCAAGGGAGGTGCTACAGCTCAGCACTGTGTCAGCAGTACATAAAGCTGCAAGGAGCAGCCCCCTGTGGCCTGCCTGATGGACACAACTAACCCAGGGCTGGCAGAGGGGACACAAGGCTGCCTGCTTGGGCTGGGTTTGGATGGGACATGTCCCTGTTCCTGATGCACTCAGGTGGTGATGCAGATTTGGAGAGTGCAAGCTTTCCACACCGGACATGGGATCAATCCTCCCAGCATATGAAATGCTCCCTTCACCTGCCTCAGAACAAAAACTAAGAACAAACACAGTTGGAAGACACACTGTGCCTAACATGAATGTCAGATGCCAGCTTGGAAAAGAATGGAGAGCCAGGAGAAAGCACCACCTAATCCCTAAAGAGGCTGCAGAAATCAGCATATACTTTCTCTTGCCCATGTGAAGTTGTCATGACTGTAAACAGTTTTTCAGTTTGTTCTGGAATCTAGCTACTGGCCATAAATTACAGGGATGGTTTTGAGGTCCACATGAGAATTTAAAAAGTATTAGAATAGGATATACATTAGGAACATGTAAATTGCTAAGTCCCTTTGCAAAATTTCTGTTTTTTAAATGCAAGCATTATCTATAACAGCTCACCATAGCCACCTCCATCTAAAAAGCAATGGCATGCCCCAAGAGCTTTAATTGTCAGGAACACAAGTCAAGAACATCTTAACTGATATCAGAAGTGAACCTGTACATTTCTCACCTGATCCTAATTTAATGCCTTTGAGACAACTTCTTTCAGTTTATTTATTTCAAGAAGGTGTTATTATGTTTTTTTAACTCCTAAAAGCAGAGAACACTGGAAGAAGAGATAACAGAGATAAGCAATGCAAATTTTAACTACTGTATCAGGAGAAGGCTGAAAGCCCAAGAAACATTTCTTCCTCATCCACACAGAGGCAACAAAAGGCACCTAAGTGAAGCCTCCTAAGTGATGGCTCTCTGGCTGCAGCCAGCAGGATGGGAATGAGCAGATCCTGCCTTCAGGGAGTCAAGAAGAGACGAGGAGGGACAGCAATCTCCTGTGCAGGCTGTGCCTCGGCAGCCCCTGCACTGCTGACCTCAAGCCCAGTCAGGCACAGAGCTGAGCCAGAGCTGCGGTGCTGGCAGCCAGCAATGCCACTGCTCCCAAGGAAAAGCTGACTTGCTCAGGTGCTGGAATCTCGCTTTTCTGAACAGCCAGCCAAGTTCCTACAGTCTGGCTCACGCTTCAAACATCTTCCAGTGCTGTGAAGGTCTCCTCTGAGCTGAGAACACAATCTGTGCTGCCAAAGCCACGAATGCTGAGAGGCTCAGCCCCAGCAGGACACGCAGGACTGCACCCAGAGACACCAGCCCAGAATTCTCTTCCAGGCACAAAGGCTCTGCCCTTTAAAAGCCAAGAACTGCTCCTCTGGAAATCACTTGTGCAGAACTACCTTCCACTAAGTCTAATCTTTAAAACAGGGAATGTAAAAGCACCTTTTTTTTCCCCCAGAAGTTTGATCTCACTGCTGCCTAGAGAATTCTGTCAAAGAGAGCCTCAGCCTCTACATCAGTGCAACTGCTGACAGACTCTCTGTAAATGCACAGACCTAATCATATGGCTAGACATGAGCTTCTACCAAAAAGACTTATTTAAAAACACTTTATTTTGGAAGAGAAGACTCATGGTCTCACAGAACAAGAGACTTTAGCACCAATTGCTTCACCAGCCATAACGCAGACTGCCCTGTATAATTTATAAAATTGCAACAAGCAATACTGAAGGAATTGTCACTGTCACTTTTAATAAAATGTATAGGAATTATTTCAATACTTCCTAGACTCCAAAGAAATTAGGAGAGTTGACCTAACATTAGTGTGCTGCTTCTCATTTCCACCTAGAAACAATTTGTTTCAAATAGCTGCATTCTAAGCCAGGATAAGAGGGGGTAGCCTGGGTACAAACCTTGTTCTGCATCAGTAGCAAAATATTAGCAGCAAGCAGAGAGAAAATGCCCTGCCTGTTCATTAAACAAACCTTACAATGGGCCTTTGCTGGTGCTCAGGGACTCCTAGTGGGCACCAACTGGAGTTCACTGGTAACAACTGATAGCAGTTTCTCACAGTGCCAATGGCTCCTATCACACAGCATTTTTAACAAGCTTTTCTGGCCATATATTTTATTGCACCTCCTCATAGTGAATTTACATTCGAATGACCCATTCTGGGGCAAAAAAGGTTGCCTGTTAGAAAACCTGGTAGGGCTTGTTTACACATTGTGTCATTTCAAGAATATTCTCAGGTATCTCCTTGCCCAGTTGGACTCAGCAGTTCAGTCAAGCTTCCCTAAGTGTTTTTTTTGGATCCAAACCATAGTTCAGAAAAATTATATTTTGAGTACTTCCATATACCACCTTGATCTATCATAATAGCTACTCTTTATCATTTCCTAACCAAATATGTAGATTCAGCTCTGTGCTTTAGTCAAACTGCAAACTGAAATATAACAGCCTCCCATCCAATTCAGTAAAAATGTTTGACAGCTAAAGGAATTTTCATTTTATTCATAAAATTGAAAAGCTTCAAAACTTTAAAACACAGTAGTCAGGACTGTCTCTCAAGGTTGTAAAGGTATATGATAAATAAAAATTTAAGTCCCCACTTAAAGAGAAAAATAAACTTTTCTTCTCTTAAGAACCTGAGAGTATATAAAGTTCTGTTTTGATGGAACTCAGAGGCTACATTTAAAGTGGAGTGAACCACTGGACTTGGCAAAGGAAGACACGAAAGACACATTTCATTTTCCCTCTTCCAAGTTTTTACCATTCTTGATCAATTAAGTTTTCCAAGTCAGAATAAGAAAACAAGTTGTTTCCCTTAAGCTAGTAAGCAGTGCAGAAAGAAAATCCCACAAATATTGGGCTGTCTCTCCCATATATATATTTTGAAGTGTTTACCCCATCACACAGAAAGATACATCAAAAGATCATGCACTCACACCTTCTCTTTAACACTAGAGCAAGTTCGCTTAATTTCATGTTAAAATCATGTAAGAAAAGATCATAGAGCTTCTTTGGTTAACTATTCTAATCAAGTTTTCCTCTTGTTGCCATCTGACTTCCAACTCTATTTGCATATCACTGAACAAATAGATCTATTTTACCATTGTCCCCAAAAGAACTCATTTCTGTTCCAGTATCTGTCTTCAGTACAGCTATAATTCAAGCACTCAATCACAAATTTTCAGTTCTGCATACATCACCCTGCATCTCTAATAGGGCCATATCCATTCTACAGAAGCAGAGGTCTGCTAACAAGCTTCATTATCAAGAATAGATAAGCCAATGAAATTAAGCCCAGCTTCTCAAAGCAGTTTTGTTACCCAGCTGCCATCCTCTATTTTTTGGAAGTCAAGCCTCGTTTACACCACACCTCTCTCATTTTCACAGTGAGGATCCGCCAGGCACGATCTGCTGTGGCATGACGAGTTCTACAAAAAACCTGGAAAACCCCAGATCTCACAGAGCCAAGAACACCACACTGCTTTCACCCTTCCTGAAGGGAACTCCACCTGGTTTTCCCCTGACAGCCCTAAGCTGTATCAGCTGTATCAGTTCTCTCATCAAATCTCAGTAACACAACCCCCGATAAGGAATTGAGGATTTACATGACTAAAATGGGCAATGAATCCAGGCAGCTGGGCTTATAAAAGCCACCAGAATCCAATCTCATTACTAAAAACTAAAAAAACCCAAAACATTAAGTGGCCAGGAGTTTCACTCCAAGCAGAAATTCACACTCCTGCAGTTCTCTTTCCTGCAGGTACTGTACCACAATGAATAGCACCTGCAGCCTTAGCAGGAGGTGACTGATCCCAAGGCTCATCAAGGGCACTGCCAGAAAGCTTTAATTCTTCTGAAAGGGAACAGAAAAATACAGAGAATATACAGAATAACTGTGTGAAATGTTTCATTTTGGGTAGAAAAGGTAAATTTTCTATACTAGCATACTAAAAGTCAAACACTTAAAATTTTAATTTCATTATTTCAATATTTGGCAAGGGTCACAGCAGAAGGAACTTCAAAGCAACAACCTGCCATTTTAGATTTTCCTCGAAATAACAGTTATCTTCAACAAAAATTTATAATAGTTTTAAGAAGCAGTGGGGTTTTTTTCTTTATTTGTCTGTATTTAAGCATACCTATGCTGATTCAGGCCAGGTGGAAGCAGTAGGAAACACTAACAGCATGGACACTGAATATTCCACAGCATATTTAGGGGAGACTGATTGTTCAGAATCAGTCCCCAAGCACTGTATCCAAGACATCATTCACATCTGAAGTTTAGCACTTCAGATGTGAGGAGAACTTGCTGATACAAATGGTTGACAGTTTTTTGGAAAATAAGTATTTTTCCTTCAATTCCTATGAGTTACCACTAACACTTGCTAAAACTGAAAGTTTTCGTTACAGTTTTTAGAGACTCTCTGGCTACTAATCCTTTACAGTTGGTACACTTTGCCAAAGGTTGAGTTCTCAAACATAACTCTGACTTCCCTAAACTGTTTTGTAGACAGTAACTGTATCTCTAACTATGACCTGTCACAAGGAAATATTTTTGCAGCAATCTTAGGATTGTGCATAAACCTAGATGGTTATGCCTGAAGTACAGTAATAGCAAACTTGTGGGTAAACTTCAGCTTTTATTTTTCCTCCACCCATTAATTCAACATCACCTGAATACAACAGGCTTCAGACAACAGCTCCCACATACCTTTTCCTGAAAGGGCAAATGGATGGAATCAGGATTTTGCAGGGGTATATAGCGTCCAACAATGATTTTACTTATTAATTTGTGTAAAGACTCTACCTACTCATACATCAGACATGTACTGCTAACAGCTTTACTTCTACAGAACAAGTTCTTACTGTTCCAAACTTTCAAGTGTTGCCACCTAATTTAAATGACCATAGTTTGCACAAAGTTCTGGAATTGCTTGCTTTGGGAGCTGGCAGGTTTGCGTGATGTCAGCTCTTACTGAGGTAGCAAGAGATCTTCAGCCTGTGGGTCATGGAATTAAATGTTCCATGTGCCTTGGAAGGCCACTGCTAACACACACCAATGAAAAACACCTTTAACAGAATCATCTTATTGTCAATTTTATGTGCTAAGTAGTTTAAATCTTATTATTCCTCTTACAGGCAGCTGAAGCCAGGGTACAGCTAATTTCCTTGACCTGCAGTTTAATCAGATTATAGCTGTAGATCAAAGCCACAGAAACAAGTACTTCGTCACCAGTAAAAACAAAAACCTACAATTCTGCAAGCAGATATAAAAGCAAAGCAATCACCACCTGAATACAAACCCCTCCACAGGGAATCCTGCCCTATTCCTTTTGTGTTGTCACTGTGGCTGAGGAGGATGTCGAGAAATGGGGACACAGAGCACGGTTTCTCTTAATCCCATCTTCCCTCCTTCTCCTCTATTAGAAGCAAGTCATAATAATCATCCTCAAAACACAGCTACCAAAAGCAACTCTTTCCAAGTTTGATCAGAGCTGACAATCCTCCTCCTTGGATAAGGGTAGAAGTACCCTTGCAGTCAGCTTCATTCAAACTCATTTTCTTCCTCCGGTTTCAGGGAAGTCAGTTTCTTTGTCTCAAGATTTTAAAACTATGTGCCCCAAAGGTAAAAGCACTCCTAAGGAAAGTTAAAGTGCTCTTAATCTCTGATTTAATCTACAGAGAGGGAAATACAAACCTCCTACACTGCTCAGGCTTCTGGCATTCCACTGCCTCCACCGGACTCTCCACTCTCCCCCTCCTTACACAACCTGGAGTCAGAACATGAGTTAAATGCCTCAGAAATGGGGTCCAGCCATTCAGGATCAGCAATATGCCTCCATCTGTTCCACAGAACTCCGCAATTTATGCCAGGAGAGTAACCTGAAAACTAGATACCCAACAACCTGGATTTTCCAATGCAAGCAAGAATAGCTGGCAATGAATGTAATGTTAGGACTACCTCAGGAAAGCTCAGCTGTGTTTCCATAGTAATTTTTAAAAAATACTGACTATGCTGTTCTTTAAACCCATCATCTTGACCTACTAGTTATGTGGAATTTTATTAAAGACAGCAGGGATAAAAATAACCTCTAAATGGATGCTGCCCAACAAAGAAAAGCACAAAAACTCCAGTCACCTTTAACTTGTTTACCTTCCAAGACCTGACAGTGTAGCTCCATAGGTAACCCTGACAGTATTTTCAGTATAGAAAAATTCTGGTTTAGTAACAGTAATAAGAATTTATTAGCTATTAAAAAGGCATGCTCAAGAAATAATAAATAGATACTTAATATGTGTGGTGATTCAGGACATTGATATATTTTCATGTTAAGGAACACCTTCAAAAGAAAACTTTTAATAGCAAACAGTAAAAAAGTAATACTTTTATGGAATACCCTGGCACATCCATACAGTACCACATTTACTACACTGGCTGACAATATATCAGCTTTGCAGCTGACCTGAGAACAAGTGAAAGGCAAAACATTTAAGATCAAATACATAATCCATCTGTATATCTCTTCTAATCTTTACATCATCTCTTGGATAAACAGATTTTTCAAAACTAAGGCAATCTTAAAGGTACAAATGCACAAAAACTTCAAGACTGCCCTCCAATCCTCTCAGTCACTGACAGCCATCTCCCTTAAAGGAAGTTAGACACCAAAACAAAGCTCTGCTCCCTCACTATCCACACAATAAGGAACTTTGGGGAAGCACACAGAAGGGTCACCAGTTACTGAGGGGGATGTGAGAGGTTCACAACTGAACCTGCCATGATAATTCCCAGAAGGTTTTGAGACTGAACAAGGAGAAGCAACAGAATTATTTTCTGAACAACAACAACAAAACCCCCCCAAATCAATGCCCTGATAATAAACTGATAGTGTGATGTTTGCTCTTGCAAATGTTAAATGTATGCTATAAGGTTAAAAGAAGTTAAGATCTGGTAGTTTTTTAATAAAAGTTTTGTAATGCTGAAAGTTGATCTCCAACCATTGGGAAAGTTGAAGCAGAAGGACTGCACAGACTCTGAGAGGCAGGATGAAGGAGAAGCTGGGTTGGAAGAGTGACACATGCACGAGTGTGGGGAGGGTTGGCTTGTCAGTAGCATAAATAAAGATTGCTATGGGTGTGGGCTGTGTGCCTCTGGCTGCAGCTAAGCACCCAGCACTGTTCCTTTTTCCTTATTCAGTCCGTTGTTGTGGTTCAATAAACTTCAGAAAGTTTTAAGAAGTGAGGAGCCGTTTCTCAAACCCTTTTTTCTCTTTCAAACCCTGATGAGAGCGTACACTATCAGGTCTCAGTGGTGACAAATGTATAGTAACACCAGCAGTAATTTGCTACATTACAGTTCCTGACTTGGTAAAACCACTTATGTTAAGGGGCTGGAAACTGCAGACAACAGATATTAGAAAAAGTGAACATTACTTCTTTTAACAGCTTTTGCGAGGAAAACCATTTCCAGAACTACAGAAAATGCAGGTATCTGAGCACTGAGATCAGCTTCAGATGGGTATCATCAAATCAGTTTCAGAAAGTTCTGCTCCTCAAGTCAGCCCTGCAGAAGCCCAATCAGGTGAGGCAGCAGATACAGTCCTTCTTGGACACTGCACAGGATCTCCCAGACAAGTGTAGAGAATCCAGTTCAAAGGAAGGAAATTACAGTCAGTGCCCCACTTGCCATGCTGACAAAATGTGCCCTCTTGCCTGCCCACAGAGCTGGAGAGCAGTGACACACATTTCCCTCTAGAAAGGCCACTCCACTTTGCATCAAGAGGGCAACAACTGCAGCATCTAAATTCTGATTTTCAGCTCTACAAGTTTCCTGCTGCCTCCAACCTCCACCTTTTGATCATTTTTGGTGTTCCCTACAGAACCCCTTCCTCAAACTGCCTCTTGCACAGAGGCAAATGCTGACTTTTTTGATCAGTAAGGCTGGAATAACTCCAACACAGAGGAAAGGATTATTTAAGAGGAGTCAGTTACTGGGAATTTGAGATACTGTCTTCATTGCTAAGCAGCAGATGGATAAAGAGCAAATCCATTAGATGGTACCATCAGAGGTGGCAGAAATAAAGCACAAGTAATCCCTCATACTGTGTTTGTAGCAGGTTAGCTATGACAGATACAATGGAGTTCAGTGTTTTCAACAGGTGCTCTCCAAGTCCTTTTACTAAGATCTATGCCCAGATAGTCAAGACCTTCCAAAATATAAGCCTTAAAGAAAAATGATTGATATTTAAATATTGTGGTCATTCAGTAACTGTAAACTGGTTTTTGCCAATCCCATTTGTTTATAAACTCCCAATCACATCAACATCACACAAAGCACACATCTATGCACAAACACGACATACCCAAAAGTTTTAAAAAGCTTCACATTATTAAGAGGTTTGAATGGACACCACATGGTACACACAAGCCTTGACAAAAACACACCCTGATTACATCTGGATATGATCCTAATTGCAAGCTGCATCTTAGAAATTATTTTCAATTCTCCATCTTGAAATTACATGCAAACCATACTCTGAAAGCACAGTAACAGCAGAAGGCTGAACAGCAGTCAGGGAGAATTATATCCTCCATTTATGATAATTAAATGGGTACTCAGTACATCATTGCCAATCATTTACAGGAGTCTCATTAGCTGCTCCCCATTCCCTATCAGAAACACATAGGCAATGTTGTTCTGAGATGAACTTACTTTCCAAGTAGAGAATATTCAAATAATTTCTGGCTTAGCAACACACGACTCACCAGCATTCCTCAGCTGCTGGTTCTCCTCAGTTCAGGAGCGGCTCATCCAGAAGGGCTGCTGCCTACAATACCCAAGCCCATCACCAAAACACATGGTGCTCCTGGAATATGGGAAGTTACTCTGTTCTGTATTCAGGTGAAGGGGAAACCTATGACCAATCCAACCAGCTCAGACTTAGCAAATGTTATTAGCACAGAAGGAGGGAAGCAGATGGATACACTACAAGATACTGGATACAAGAACTGTCCTCTCCAGGAAAGGTGCAGCCTGAAGCTTTTGGGGCCCATCAAACACCAACAGGAATGGAGGAAATCCAGCCTGGTTGAAGAGATGCAGCTCCATGGCTCAAGTCCAGCTGACCTGTGCAGCTCTGCTCCAGCAGGCCCAAAATGCCTCTGAACAGATCTGCTGCCACCATTGCCCCAGTGAGTGCTGCCAGGTACTCCCAGTTAACCAGTAATCTCCTTTCCTGTTTTGAAAACTAATGGATTGGTTAGGAGCAAGCATCTGAGTAAATTTATAACTCCCAAGGTTAAATCTACTTGCGAGGCCTAAATATTTTTATTAAAAAATGAAAAATTATTTCAAATTTAAATCTCAAGACCTAAAGACAGAGTCCTTTCTAGTTCTATGTCAGAAAAGTTCACATGATGTTCAGCTGACTACAAATCAGTTCTGCTTTATGAATCATATATGGAAAAATGTGGGGGTTTAGCAGACCTTTACTAAACATAAACTGTAGAAAAGAATAACATAAATGCAGCTGTCCAGACTGCAGTCCCCCTTTCAGCGGTCAGACCAGACCTCATTATCTCCTGCAAAGGCTGAGGAAAAGGCTCCATAGCAATGGATTAACACATCCCACCTGAAGATCAAATCATAAGCCTAGAAAGGCCCTCAAAAGGTTATACAGCCCATTCCATCACCCTGATGTTATTTCTGACAAACATTTAGTTGCTTGTTTTTAAAGTCCTACCAAGTCACCTCCACAGCCCAAGCAGCACCCCGGACACACTGCCAAACCATTCCCCCATGGCACTATGCCTTGCCTTCAGGAACTGCTGGGTGCCTTGGGCTCATCCACTCCAGCTCCTTCCTACCACCAAATCCCACAGCAAAAATCACCAGCCTTGCTCAACCCACTGCTACTTCCACAACATGGGGAAGGGTAGTGCCTGTCCCTCACTCACAGAAGACATTTCCTGAATCTCTGAGGCACATTAAGCAAGAACAGACAATGCCATCAAAAGATTCAATATGTGACTACATAGTTAGTAGCTATTAACTCAGCATTTGTGTGTTACTCAGGCTGCACAAGCCAATGCAGCCCCTGCATTCCACTTTGCAATCAACTATAGACTGGATTTCATAGTCATTTGTTTTGTGTAGTATACCAGCATGTCCAAAACAAGTTTGAAAATAGAATAATTTTGGCACTGTGCTTCAGCATTTGACAATAAAGCAGGGAAGTGAGGTGAATCATGCTGCTTTAATACCAAATCTGAAATCCAAATGTTCAAGAGCATTTCCCATTATATACAAAAAATTTCCAGCACCTGAGTCCTTAAAGGCCCAAAGATCTTCACATCTTTTGGATCTGTCCTTCCTGAAGACAAAACACTCTGACCTACATCACCTAATGCTCCAGCATAGCAGTTCTCAAAGAATTATTTCAGGAATTAACACAATCAGTTAGGCAGTACAGAAGATGCATTTTTGTAACCACCTTTAATCAAAGAGTACAGAATTTTAACTGACCTTGAATGATTATCCCCAAATTCTTAGCACGTAACATAATGTTACAGGCAGACACAGCACTTTTTTTAGTGCTGACTTCTGACTGGCCACCTATGATGGAAGGGACCAAAATAGTCTGTTGTTGCACAAGCAGCATCAGGAAGCACTTGACATCTTCATTAGAAACACACTGGAAATATTATTCTGGGTACTTTTAAGTGTTAAAGATTATTTTAGTCCTTGATATCAAACCCAGAAAACAAGTACTCCAGCTCAAGTCAGAGCAAGCCACAATCCCCTACAGATGTCTTTGCCCCAAGCCCCATTATCTCCAACCATTTACTTTCAGAAATATTATCTTTGTTTTCCCTGAAGATGGAAGAGAACATTAATTCTAGCAGGACTCCTAAGTACCTCAAGGGTATCTCTGATTTGAGTCCCATCAGTGAAATTCAGTCTGTCACCCCAGCTCTGTAACAATCCCAAGAGATTCAGACTCCTCAGCCTTCTGGTTCCTTATGATAATCCCTTGAGTGTAGAAGCCAGTGTGAATAACCCAAGACAAGTCCGACTGGAATACAGAAAGAAGAGAAAGCACACCTAATGTCACTCCAAAAAGTTTATTTCACCCCAACTCACAGGATTACATTGATCTGAACAAGTACCTGCTGATTTAACTCAGAGGGATTTAAATACCCAGTTTCAGAACACTGTTTAAGCCATTTCCCCCTCATTTGGTCATCTGGGAAGTCCCCAAGTTTACAATGAAAAGTTCATCTTGAATTCAAATGGGAAGAGTGGCAGTGGGCAGACAAGTGTAGAAATGTGGCCCAAAGGCAGGAATTGGAGCAGGGCTGCACAAGTGGCAGCTGGTGATGGCTCCAGTACAGCTGTAATGCTTCCAGCAATGCCCTGCCCAGTGCAACCACTCCAGGGCTCAGCAGGCACACACAAACAAAGCCACCAGCCCTCCACCCTGGAATCATGAGAAACGATGGCCCAGAGTCCTCACATCACTTCACAACAAACAATCTGTTATTCCTCTATTCTGTCCACAGAAATAAGTTACCATATCCCTCCCTGAGCACAGGAAAACCTGTGTCTTCCCAAACACCACTGAAATCTATGACCTCCCTCATAATACATTAAAAAGTACAGAATCAAAGTATGCATCTCTGCTAATGATTTTAAGGAAAAAATCTGTGGGTTTATTCCCCTGCTGCCTGACAGCAACTGTGCAGTTTTTCCAGTAAGATGAGGACAATCCTCAAGTTCAAAGTAATGAAAGCAACAACTAGAGTCCTCCCACATATATTCCTTACAAATTATAGCTTCATTCTTTAACTGCTCTTCTACCAGCCTGCTGCTATGAGTGAATCTCTGCTACTGTTGTGAAGATGAAGAACCCTTAAACCTCTACAATGCCCAGCAGCTCCTCATCCAACATAATCAGATCCTACAGCAAATTATCCACTTTTCCCTCCCCAGCCACCATGCACTTGAACTGCAATTATTCCCCCTCTACACTCATTTTTGCTGGCTGAGCAGGGCAGGGAACATGCCAAGGTATTTATCCATCAAGTCACTGACTTCTCCCATCAACTCAACCTTTCTTTCTCCAATAGGAAATGCCCACAACAGCCAGTGTGCGAACTAAAAAAAGCAGGGAAGCTTCAGTTTCCAGATACATTGATTTAACAGATCTAAATTGCTTAAATTAAAAGTTTGTGATACAATTCAGTGCCCAGATCAGCTTATTTAGAGGCCAAAATCATCTCACCGGACCAAGCTATGGTCACTTGTTATAAATTCTTAGGATAGAAGAAACAGATTTTACAAGTAGACAGAATATCACAGTATACTTTACACTGAATACTTAAATAAAACAGCTAATTCACCAAGAAAATGTACTTTCTTACCATGCACTGAAATGAAGAAACTGAGGAAAAATCCCCTCCAACCCCCATACTCAGGGACTGGGGCAGCCTTCTCAAAATGCTCTGGTGTCCTCCCTCATTAACACTTCAGACAAGCATCACCTGGTTTTACTGCCACAACAGAACTTTCTCTTTTCCAACAAAGATCAAACTACATCGGAATATGCAGGTTAGAACAAGAACTAATTGCTACAAAAATCATCCCTGGCATCAAAAATAAATAAATAAATACAGCTGTAACTTTACTTACACTAACCTGCACTTCTAGGTCACTGGAACACTGTGGTGCAAGTAACCTCACAGCAGAGCACAAAGAGAGTGAAGTAAGAGCACACGCTGTGTTCTGCAGCAAGGGGAGACTCTCAGCCCAGACTGGAAAGAGGGGTATGGTTTGTGGACAGCGAGACCAGGTACATTCTATAAGGATGATATTCTATGTATAGCTACAGCCATATTCTAGGGAACAGGACACTATTTACTGGGGCTGTGGGTCAGTGAGAACTTTATTGATAATGAGCACTATCACTCCAAGCAGTCCCACCCCACAGTTAAACCATTAGTGCCTCAATCCTGTTGCACTTCACCTTTTTTGTCAGCACATCTCTAGTAACACAATGAACAGGATCAGGAAACCAACTTGGACCAAACCCCATGGGTAAAAAACAAAACTAAAGCAGTTTTAACCTAGTGTGGTTCCCCAGATCAGCTTCTTTAGACTTGGCCATAAACTTATGCCATCATATCAGGGCTGAGGGTGAGGGAGAGTGAGAAACTTCCATCAAGAGCTGTTCAAGTTTAAAACCCACCCTTGTATGGCCAAGCTTTTGCCAAGTGCTAAGCAAGTCACGTTCTCTGGTTCCTGCAGCCCTCTTCTCCCTGGCACATGTTCACCTTCCTGCCAGTCCCTCCAGCAGGAAAATACACCCAGCACCTGCAAACCTGCACAGGCACTGCCACCCCTGCTGCTACCTCCCTATGGAGGAGCACACCCAAACCGCAGCACAGAAACCAGCACACCACAGCTCAGGGGAAGTTCTGGAAGTGCTGCTTTACCCCAGCTGGGCTCTGCCTGCTTCTCTCTCGCCAGGCACACTCCTTTGGATCACCCAAACAATCACCTAACCAGCCAACTTTCACAAAGTTAAAATGGCAGCAACCAACTTCAGGACATTTCAACTTGTTTCCTTAGGAATCTAGGTTTGAAAAACAAAAAATTATCACAGGTGTGACAGTGACTTTAGCACAAGTTGTCCCTGGGTGACAGGAGGATGCTCAATAATTTGGATGCCCATGATAGGAAAAAGGGAACAAGTAATTGCTGCCCAGACACCTGAGGAGCATGGTGTGTGTCTTGGGGCTCTCAGCAAGGTGTATTTCCTTCAGTAGAAAGCTCAGTGGGGAATTGCTAGACACTTTTTTCATTGTGATTCTTTTCACTTCATAGGTCACCACAAAAAGATTGTTGATCCTAAGTAAATAGCAGCCATCATCAATCTTTGCCTTTTTAAATCATTACTGTCACCCTCAAAGAAGAATAAGAAGTGTTGCTCATATTAAATACTGGTAGAAATTCTAGTTATTAAATTGTGATACATCTTGTATAGAGAAAAAAAAACCAAAACTAGAAGGGAGACTTTATGTTCCCCAAAGAAAATATCATGCTATGAGGGGTCTTCTGGAAGGCCAAAGCAGGCCCCACTACATCTTGCTTAAAATTCAAGAGTAAACACTGTATGAAAGTAGCATTAATCATTTCAGAAAACAAAAAGCTGGAGGGAATACTTTCCAAGACTGATTTGGTCATGTTCAGATACCAAGACAAACCAAGAAAGCTGTGGAACAACCAGAGCAGAGGCTCCAGAGCAGTCAGGGCTGGAGCAGAGGCTGTGGAGCCAGGCTAGGTCAGGGTGAGGCAGGGCAGGCTCCAGGGCACCCACAGCTGCTACATGCCTCCAGGGAGGGGACTGAGAAGATAGTTCCAGGCTCTCCACGTGGGAGCACAAGAGACAATGGGCATAAGATAAAACAGGAGAGGTTCAGACTGGACATACAGAAAATCTTTTCCACCACAAGGATATTCAAGCTGCCCCAAAAGGCTGAAATGTCTCCATCCCTGGAGCTTTTCAAGCCCTGGGCACTTGGTCTGAGCCCAGAGCTGTCCCTGCTGTGAGCAGGAGGCTGGACAGGAGCCTCCTGAGGCCTCTCTTCCAGCCTTGTGACGCTGCCAACTCCAGAAGTCCACTGCAGGGACACAGGGTTCTCTATTAAGAGGTTACATTTACTAAATTTTCCCTTCATATACTCCCAAGATAAATAACTGACTTAGCCTTGCTGAGACTCATTCAAGCAGTATTCTGGTTGGTGCCCTTCCAGCACAGACAAGCATCACCTCTACATCATCCTGACCAGGAATCAGTACCAGAACATGCTCACACACAGACTGCAATTACCTCTGCTCCAGCCTCCTCCTTGAACAGAGCAGGAACTCTGCTAAGAGGTGTGTCACAGGCTGGCAGACAGCAAAGGAGTAACCATGAAGAGACACAGCAGATGCACAAGTTAATGGAGCTACTGATGAGTCTTCAAAAAAGAGACCCACAATTTGAATTATTAAAGCAGTCAAACCTTTAATGAATTTGGTTATAGCCTCATCATAAGGCTACAGGAAACTACCTACTGGTTCATCAGCACTGGAATTTCTAAGCAGTGCTCAAGCCCTGTAATTCAAGCACTTTTTATTCTACATTTGCTTGTGCTAAAAGCCACAGTTTACCAGAGCAATGCCACATTTAACTGGTAACTGAGCTCACATCTTTTTGAAATGCAGTTGAGACAATCATTTGTCAAACTGCTAAACTTTTGAATCCTAGTTAACTCCTTTTTGAACATTAACACATAAAACTGGCATTGAAGATCATTTCTCTGAGGTGAATAAACATGGACTAAAGCTCAACACTGGCTTATAAAATGGACATTCTCTGAAGTTCCTGCGTTATTGTGTCAGGAATCCTATCAGTGATATTTTTCTTAAAAGTGACTTTTTATAGCTAGCAGGATACATGAAATGTCTAGTTTAAGACAAATGCCCTGTGAGATTAATTTGATTTCTGGGGAGTACTTGTAGATTCCCCAAGCAGCACAAATAGCGTGGATACAAATTTTCAGCTAGATGTGATGAACATATTCACCTGAACAGGGAGACTTGAACAGTGCCCCTGCTTCCTAAAATATCTTTTAGGTTCTTGTCTCCTAAAAAAACCCTCTGAAAGGTCTACTCACCTTACCAGATGCAATGCAAATCTTTGAGAAGTGACTCAAACAATGACTCCAAAGAAGTATGTAGGATACTAGATGGGAGAGAATACACTCTAATACTCTCGACAGGTGACTTTGAAAAGGATAAAACTGGGAAAGCAAAAATCCCAAAAATCTATTGCAACATAGGAAGATGACTTAAAAACAGACTTTCCTGCAACTTTTCAAAGCCTGACCTTATTTGCTCTTCCTGGAAGACTTCTGTAGGGGGCCCATGTGTTCCTCAGTTCTCACAGGTTGATTGAAGGGGCACAGTCCTTCAAGGACAGCATTTTAAAATAGCTGATTCACACATATACAGAAAGCAAGAACCCAGAAGTGGAAGAGTTAAGGTAGTCCAGCTAAAAGTCCATTCTTCCCTGCTCATCTTTACAACAGCTTGATTCTTGCAGAGTCATTATTTCACTGGGTATTCAATCATTACATGTTCACCTTAGAAATCTGTCTAAAATCCAAACACACAGAAAAATTATTTCTTGCAGAAACTTTTCTGTCCCTCCTTAGTGTTAAGGGAATGAGGACAGCAGACACTGCTTGCCTCATGTCTTCATTTGGCACATTTTGCTAAGCTGCCCTCTCACATTGTTACACTTCGGTCTATTCCTTCTTCATTGCAGTTGGATTGAGCCTGTCCTGCCTCAGTAAAAAAAGGAGCATGCCCTCCTCCTTAAGACAGAGGACTAACAGAACTGGCTCTGAGAGTCTGAGGCTTAATTCCCAGTTCCCTTTATGAGCTTGGGCTGCAGCAATCTGCAGCAGCATTTCTGCCCTATGCAAATCAAACAATTTAAATGTACATTCTGTGGATGCAAAAAGCATTTCACAGCTTTTCAAGGAAACCTTCCCCAGCATACCTTCTACAGGGAGAACAAACCCAAATGGTCTTCAGAGGCAGAAGGAAGGTGATGAAAAGTTCAGAAGGGGGACTGTCCTGTTGTTTTAGAAAGAGTAAGGTTCTTGGTGACAGAGACACTGGCTGTAACACATTAGTTATGTGCACACACTCCAGTCCTGTTGCTTTGGCACAATATAAACAAAGCAGCCAGGAAAAAGCAGGAACAACCCAGGATGAGCTGAAGTGTGGGAGGAACAAAGAGAGGAGAAACTGGTGATTCCTGCCCACAGCTTGCAGGAAGGATTTCCAGCTTGGCACAGCAAAATGTTAAGGAAGAGCCTGGTGGTGCAGGAAGGTGACAGGAGCAGGGACATGTGTAACATGGTACAGCCTCCCACAGCCCAAAGGACACCTGCACTCACAAGAAGGAACAGGGAGCCAGATGTTACAATATTATTAAGACATGTCCTACAATAAAAAAGCAAGTCTTTTACTGATAGAAGATTGCTAATAATAAAGCATTTAAAATCTTTGTCATGATGTAAGAGGAAAGAAAGAATGAAGAAGTTTCATGACAGCATAGATGTACTCACCTGGAAGAGCAAAAGGTCATAAACTCACTATTAGATAAAAAAAGATTACATTTTTTCTTTTCTGAAGAAATCAACTTGAGGATAGGATCTGGGATAACAGAAGGAAGCAGAGGTAAAAGACAAGATGAGGAAGAAGGGAGAAATTTGGAGAGCCAGCAAGGAGAAACTGCTGAAGTGTTCCAGAACTTTGTACACAAAGTGCTTTCAAAATGGAAAATCCTCATTGAATTCACTCCTTCTAAATCCTTCCCAAGCCCTGAACTCCTCAGAAGGAACATGCATGCCCTTTTGGCATACCTGCTCCTTTTCCATGTTCTAGAAGCATCAGGGGTGACACAACACGATCAACCTGGACAGTTAGTACTTTACAGCTACTGAAAAGCCATTTGTAGCTCACGACGCTGCTCTCCAAAACCACTAGAGAACGAGCATTTGGGTACAAGTTCACCCAAACGCTAAATTCACCCCAAAGCCTATGAGAGTTCTGCTCGTATCACCGTGAGCTATCTTGTGCTCTCGACTTGAGGGACTGGGGAACAGTTCTGTTTGAAAGTACAGCGCTGGCAGCCTCACGCCTCTCCCAAGCCCTCAGCTGCCCGTGCCCGGCACGGACCGGCTGTGCCAGCCGTGACTGAGGACTTGCAGCTGATGGCGAGGGCTGAGCCACGGCTCCAGCAGCTCCCGTTCTCCCAGAGCACCTCCCGGGGCTGCGAGCGCCGCTCCCGCTCCATAGCCGGAGTCAAACTTGGCGGTCGCTCCGCAGCGCTGGGTTACCGGGCCACCCCCTCGGGAAGCGATGGGGAATTCCGGCTGCACTCTCCCACCCTCCCCGCGGCTCCACGGCACCGGCGTGACCTTGCTGGGGAGCCCTGGGCCATGCGGCAGCCGAGCCCGGCCGCCCGGGGAGCTCCGGAGCGCGGCGGCCGGGTCCCGCACACCGGCCCGGGCACGGCCCTGCGCCCCTCAGAGCCGCTGCGAGGCCCGAGGGCTCCGGGTCCGCCCGCTCCCCGCCGTTCCCGGGCCGGCCGGCCGCGGCCTCGCCTGCCCGCCGCGCCCCGGAGAGACTCACCGGAGATACTGCGCGCACAGCAGGCTCATCCTCCGCCGCTCGCCGCCCGTCCCGCCGCGGCTCTCACAGCCCGGGCCGGCCCGCCGCCCCCGCGCTACCGCCGCCGCCGCCTCCCGCCGCCGCCATCTTCCCGTGCAGGGCCCACGGGGAGGAAGGGGCGGGGTGTTCCGCTCTGCGCTCCGGCCGGGCAGGCCCGCCCGCGCCCCGCCGGCCCCGCCGCTCCGACCCCTCGGCGGCCCGGGCAGCCCCGGCTCCGCCGCTCCGGCACCGGCGGCGTCCGCTCGCCGCTCGCCCGCCCCGCCGAGCCGCTGCGGCCCTCCCGCCGCGCCGGCCGCGCTTCCGGGCCGGACCCCGCCCCCTCCGGCACTTCCGGCGGCGCCACCGGCAAACCCTTCCCCCGCCCGCTGCCATGGCAACCGAGGGGGCGGTGGGGCGTCGCCATGGCAACCGCGGCGCATCCCGGGGCCTGCATCCGCCGCCCGAGCCGCGCCGCCACCGCCGGCTTTGTCACCGCTCCCCTCGGCCTCGGAGGGACCGCTCGCCGGGAGGCCCGTGGGGCTGGCGGGGGCCCCGCCACAGAATTACAGGAGCACAGAACGGGGCAGGTTGGAAGGGACCACAGTGGGTCATTGGGTCCCACCCCTCTGCTCAAGCAGGGTCATTCCAGAGCACATGGCACAGGATTGTGTCCCGACAGGTCTGGAATATCCTCAGTGAGGGAGACTCCACAGCCTCTCTGGTCTCTGTTCCAGTGCTTGGTCACTGCACAGGAAAGAAGTTCTTGGTCATGGTCAGGTGGAACTTCTTGGGCATCCATTTCTGCCTGTGGTCTCTTGTCCCATTGCTGGGTCCCAGGGAGCAGAGCCTGGTCCTTGCTCTGAGCCCTCCCTGCAGACAGGGACACGGGGATGAGGGCCCCTCTCGGCTGGGTCTGCTCTGGAGGCTGAACAGCCACAGGTCCCTCGAGAGAGCTGCTCCACACCCTTCCTCATCTCCTCAGCCTCCTCTGGACCTGGTCCAGGAGTTCCAGGTCTCTCCTGCCCTGAGACCATTAGGTCACACTGGGGTTTATTTTATTTTCTCCAGGCTGAACAACCCCAATTCTCCCAGCCTTTCCTCATAACAAAGCTGCTCCATCCCTCTGATATCTTGGTAGCCTTGTCTGGACTCGCTCCAGCAGCTCCATGTTCTTCCTGTGCTGGGGACTCTGGAGATGGACATAGTGCTCACCTCAGCATGGAGCCAGGGCATGGGCACATCAGGCAGCAACCTTGCACCTGGGTGCAACATTCTATCACTGCTCAATATTTACAGTATTTCCACTATTGATCCCACATGGTGACACCTCCCATGCTGACTTGGTGACTTGATTTGTGCTCCAATTTGGTTTTTTATGGCAGGAAAAATCCCACTGAGTTCAGTGTCCATTCGAGCAAATGAGCCAGCCTGAAGAAATGGGGCAGGGGAAAATTTGGGATCAGATGAACACAAGGTGTCTGCCTAATAAAAGTTGTGTCATTTGAGTCTGTAAGTGACCTGAGGACAAAATGAAAGATCATGTTTCAAAAATAAGTCCCCCACATTTTTTCTGGCTGAAAATATATATTGAAAATATATTCGGGTGTGGATATTTTCATGCACAGAGGTGGCACTGGGCTGCCCTCTGTCTCTGTGCCAAACTTTGGTTTTTATGTCTTTGAGACATCACATTCTCCTGCTGCTCAGCATGAAAACCTGGGATCAAGAAAAGATGAATGAACAGCTCAACAGATGAATGATGAAACATCAAATTCTCTGCAGGTTTGGTGATTATTTCAATCTAAATGTTGTGATGTGGGCAACTAGCACTCAACAGCATTTGAAATAAGAAACAAAGGAAGATACCTAAACAATCCTAATTTTGTCCTCAATTCTTCCTGATCGGTAATTATGTTATCATGAGTAAAGTATATTTGTTGTCATCCCAGATTATCCTACTTAGATTTTGAATTGTTAGTGACAAAAGCCTCATCTTACCCTAATAACAACCTCTTTTCCCCAAAATATAACCTGTATGTAAAACTTCAGGAATTTCAGCTGTGTAGAGGTTTGTTAAGCCTTCATTATTCCCTTGCAAATATCACCCAGAAGAAAGAAAGAATTATAAAATAGGCCTCATTTCTTAGAGAAATTCCTTCTAATCCTTATCATTCATAAAGTAATGGATTTCATTTTAATTTTTTGAGAATAAGTGCTGCACATTCTGGGCAGTAGCACCCTTTCACACTAACTGAAAGCTAGCTCACTTTTGGAAGGGAGAGAGCAAGCAGCCATTCCCAGGGATCCATGCTGAGGACCTCAGCCTCACTGCCCATCCCAGGAACCCAGCCACAATCCCACCTGCAGAGATTGATCCAAGCTGTAACCTCAGAAATGTTAAAAGGGCTGCCAAGATAATTGCACCTGTGCCAGTGCTCAGCTGGTGTTGCTGAGCGTGGGCATGAGAGAAGCTGGTTCCCAGGCTGACCTTCCCCAGGAGATTGCCTCAAATGTCAGGCCAGTGTCCCAGAGACACTGCACAGCACTTGGGATCAGCTCACAGTCCTCAGCCTCAATCTCCAGCTTTATCTCATGGCACTCTTTGGCATCTTCTTCCACTGCATGGGGAACCAAGCCGTGAGAAACCAAGCCCTGAGAAGAGCTCCCCAGGCTACTCATAAATTTTCAAACCTCAGTTATAAGTCACGTCTTTCACTGGCTGCTTTTCAGCCTTGCTTACTCCTTCCTTGTTTAAATGTCTGCTCCTACACCGGGTCATCCAAAATGGAAGATTTCTCCCTTTGGGCTGGGCTGTCCCACCCCATGTGGCCTCAGACCTGGTCACCATGGGTTTGGCAGCCCCCTCCATCTCAACAAGGCTCCCACCATAACAGCTACTCCTCAGTGATTCCATTTATTGTCCTATTGCTGTTGTTCCATGAGCAGCTGGGTCAGCTTGGCCTGTCTGGCCTGGCCCAATCTGCCAGCTCAGTCTGGCTTCTTTGCAAATCCTTCCTCTCCCATGGGCTGGGTTTGCAAGCCTGAGTTTTGGCTAGATACATTCAGATTATATCTCAAAAATGGGTATAAACTAAAAACCTGCTTTTGTGGGAACCAGGGGTTTTATTCCAACTGGGCCACCAGGTGAGCAACTCTCTTATTCAAGATTTTTTTACTCATTAATTCTCAAGGACAAGTTTCTTTCTTTTTTTTTCTTTTAAAGTGCATTGTTGCATTACAAAAATTTCTTAGAGTCATAGGGCTGGCATGTGAGGATCAGAACTGAATCTGCTTCTTAGCCCTTATCAGAAAAGGCTCCAAAATGTGCCAGGATGGGTTCACAAATGGTTTAAGCCCCTCTAATTGTCCTTTTCTCTGATAGATTTGAGTTCTTTCAAAGACTTTACAGACTGTCAGTTTAAAAGCCTTAAGCTGGAAGGTTTTTGTTCCTGCTGCCAAGAGGAGGGACAAGGTGAGAGGCAGTGCTGGGACAACTGAGGGGTCCCCATCACTCACCCCAGTGAACCCCATGATCTTCCTGCCTTTTGCTGCATGCTCCCTGAGGCCTGGCTGTGCAGATGGTGAAGAGTTGGACAAATCCATGTGCAGAAATACCCTTGGTGTGAGCCTCAGGCCACGTCTCAGGTGTGCTTAACAGATCTCAAGTCCCATAGACAACGATTTTGCAGTGCTGATTTGAGCTCCCTGCGTAGGCAGGTCCCTGTGTTTGTCCATGCTGCTTTCTTCCTCAGGGAATAAACTCCAGCTAATCATCCTTCTGCCCCCTCTGTGTCCTGCTGTGCCAGCTCTGCAGGTGGCAGATGGCTGCTTGCCACCATGGGCCGGGCTGGAGCTCAAATCCACTGGGGATCTCGGTGTGCTCCAGTGCTGCACAACAAGCCCAGGGAGGGCTGGCAGGGAACATCTGCCTCCTGCAGCTGGGGCTGCTGTCTTCAGCCGTGGGAAACCTGCACCCACATGTTCAGGGAAACAGCAAGTGAAAGAAAATACATGCTGGGTTGGAAAACACTGAGAGCAAAAAGGTGAAATAACCACTGCACAGCCTCACAGGCGTCGCTCCCGCACCAAAACCTGCCGCCGCTCCCCAGCCGGCAGCGTTGCTAAGTGACAGCTGATTTACCACATCACTCACCATCCAGCAGGCAGCAGGAAAGCCAGGGAAGAGCTACAGGCTCTGCCAGAGGCTGCCCAGACCTCATCCCCACATGGCCTGGCAGTGCTGGGTTCCACCTTGTACCCACCATGGCCAGGCAGTGTGTAACCTACATCCAGACAGGTCATCTTGATCTTTCACAGGTGTTTAAGGTCAAACCCCACTGTGAAACAAAGCAGGCAAAGAGATTCAGCTGCATGGCAGGAGCTGTCAGGACCAGTGGGATGTGTTTGGCATCACCAGGCAGTGGGAGAATTGGCCACCAGCAGTTTTGTCCACTTGTGCCTTCTGCAACAGCAGCACTGAATGCTCCTACAGCTGCAGGTTGTATAAGCTGCAGAAGGGAAAACGTGATCCCCTGCAAAATTTCCTATGCAAAATTGACAAGGAATGGGGTCAGGATTAACAAAGAATTCAGCTGTCTCACCTCAACTTCAGCCTCTTCTATATAAAAAGAACCAGTGAAGAATCTTCTCATAAAGGGCACACCCTCATAATTCATATCAGGGCAGTTGTACCACCCCAAAGGGAAGGGGGTAGGACACCATCCTTAGTGGGAATGTGCAGGAGATGAACACCCATTTCCTAGGTTCATTCCCTAGTGGTCTTGCTCCTTCATATCACTCAGGCTGATGAGTGTCCCATCACCTGGCTGAGCTGGAAGGGAAAAATTTTTCAAGCAAAAGACTGCAAATAATTAATCTGAGCTGGACATGGAGAAACACAGCACAGTACTGTGGGTAGAGCTAAAAGCCTCTGCCATGAGAAGGCAGAAATTAATGTCTGGGGAGTGTCCTCTTAAGGACAGAGGAGGAAGACAGATGAAGGTAGCAAGGGAGACCTGTTGGTAGGAAATAAGTCCCTGCTGAGAGGAAAATCTATGTGTACGAGCCAGAGATAAGGCCAGGGCAGCCTGCAGGAAGGGGCTGAAGGCAGCTGCATGCAGCTCTTCTTAGTGGCTATAGGCAGAGAGGGCTCTGCTGACCCTTGCTCGGGGCAAGGAACTTCTTTAGTGGAGAACAGCAACGCTGCAGTCCTAAAAATAAGACATTTAGAGAGTTAGACAGTTGGGTAGTCTGCTACTAGTTTGCCTTGCAGTAAAGTCTGGCTTTTGGTGAATGCATAGCATGTATTTAATGTTGGTCTCTTTCAGGCAATGAAATTGATGTGTTGGGTGAAGCTGAAGTCCCTCAAGTTATTTTCCCTGTAGAACCCCAGAAAAGGGTGCTGCAGCAGTGTTGTGCTGGGGCTGGAGCAGCTGGGAGACGTATGCAGGTCCCAGGCTGGGACCACCTGAGCAGCAGGGGGAACACAGGTAGCTGCTCACGAGCACTGAGTTGTGCAGATCACAGAATCAGGCTGGAAAAGACCTCTGAGGTCATCAAGTCCAATCTATGACTGATAACCACTTCGTCAACTGCATCGTGGCATTAAGTGCCATGTCCAGCCTTTCCTTAAATGCCTCCAGGGACAGTGACTCTACCACCTCTCTGGGCAGCCCATTCCAATGTCTAATCACCCCTTCCGTGAAGAAATTCCTCCTGATGTCTGTCAGCCTAGGACTGTGTCTCCTTGTCCTGTCGCTGGTTGCCTGGAGAAAACACCGACCCTGCACCGGGTTGCACCCTCCTTTCAGGGAGTTGTAAGGCGTGATAAAGTCACCCTTCAGCCTCCTCATCTGAGGCTAAACCTCCCGTTCCATCTCCTCAGTCCTGGGGATGCCAGCGTGTCCCTGCTGCGCCTCTGTGGGTGTGAGCGCACACAGAGCGATGCGTGCCCGTCCCTGCGTGTGTGCCGGGCCGAGTGCCGCTGTCCCCGCACACAGCGGCATGGCCGTGTGCCCGCGGGATGTGACACGAGAGCACACGCGGGCCGTGCACACGAGAGCACAGCACACACGAGAGCGCACCCCACACGCGTGTCTGGGACCCCGCGGGGGCGCGCCCCGGGCCGCGCTGCCGAGGGGCGGCCCCGGCCCGGCTCCCGCAGCCGCGGCGCCGCCCCCGCTCCCGCCCGGCCCCGCTCCATCCTCCGCCCTCCTCCCTCCCGCAGCCGCACCGAGCCTCAGACCGCGGCGGGGCCGGGCAGGGCCGCACCATGACCGAGACCACCAAGACCCACGTTATCCTGCTGGCCTGCGGCAGCTTCAACCCCATCACCAAGGGGCACATCCAGATGTTCGGTCAGTGGCTGCGGCGGCGGGGCGGGCCGGGGGAGGCCTGAGGGAGCGCCTGGGGCTGCCCCCGGGTGGGGATGTGGGGATGTGAGGATGTGGGGATGTGGGGATGGGGCCGCTGCGGGGCTCGGGGCGCGCTCCGAGCGCGGCTCCGCTCCCGGGGCCGGGCGCTGTCCGCGGCGGGTGGTGCTGAAGGCGCCGCGGGCGGGGACCGCCGGGGCCTCCCGAACCCGCTCCCCATCCCTGGCAGCTGTCCCCAGCCCTGTGGGGCTGTCCCCTCGGATGGCAGGGGTCCCCTCTCTGCACTCACATTCTCACGCTCCCGGCCCGCAGCCCCCGGGGTCGGTCCTGGCGCTGTTTGTCCGCTGCTGCTCGTCCTCGGGTCTGCGAGACTGCAGCCGCTGCAGCACTTCCATTTCCTCTGACCAGGGAGGAGATGGAACCAAGCAGCCACAGCCAGGTACAAAAGTCAACAAAAATACAGGCACTTAATGGAGATATTGGAGTACTCAACCATCAGATTGATACTAGGACGAAGGAATGGGAAACGTTTGTGTGAGATGATGGATATTACCGAGCATCCCTGTGATGATACAGAGGATGGGGATGCTGGAATCACTGCTACAGCCTGGCAAGACAAGAGGGAGGGAAGGAGAGAGAGAGGAAGGGCAGTCTCCATCAAAGGCGGTCTGACATGCCATAAATACTGTTTGGGTAAAGCTCAAAATGCCTGGAAATCCCAATGCAAACAGACGCTCCCTTGGCCGGGGAGGAGTCCTGGGAGGGTGAAGTGTCCACTGCAGACCACCCTGGAGTGCAGAGACAGGATTCATCCTTTATGTCTGATAGGAGATTTAAGGCTGGGAAGCAGATACTGAAGGTCGCGTGCTACCAGTGGAGAAGCATCCATGGGGTTTCTAAAAGATGTATATAAGTTTCTAAATATATAAACTATAGAAAAATACTTGAAATCAGCTTGGGGTATTTCTGCATTAGACCTTGTTCTTGTAGAACATAATGAGTTGCACATCAGGTTAGAAAATGATGGTTTTCTAGAGGTAAAGGATCACATTGTTATTCCATTTCATAAGTTGTAGCAAAATGTAGGCCTAGACACCGATATGCTTGAAATTAAAAAAAGAAAATCCTATCCCCTAAGCAAAAAGAAATTGCCAACAAGGATCAAGAAGAACTATTTAAAAATAAAAACAATTATTAAATTAAATTACAAGGACTTGGTTGATGGAAGCAACCACTGATGAAAAATATTTCTGTGATTCACATTTAGTCTTATTTTGATTAAGCAACACTAAAGATATCCATGCAGCCCTTATTCAGTGGACTAACAACAAGTAACAAAATGAATTTTAGAAAATAAGGATCAGTGAGATATTAGTATGCAGGGCATGTTCTTATAGACTTACAGTAAGATTTTCTTTTTGCTCGGTACTCTTCAGTATCTTTATCAAAGATGTGAAAGAAAATATATAATCCCTGATGGCAAAAAGTGGCCATGACCCCAAAGTGGGCAGAATAGCAATTCCTGCTGGTAATGAGTCAGTTGTGCTGCCTAACTCTGGTTGTTTGATGAAAAGGGCTTGTTCAACAGCACAGTCAAAGGCAAAGTCATATGTCCAGCGGGGAAGAACACACTTCAAATATAAACAAAAAGGCAAATGTCTTCTGCAAACAGCAGTGGTGTCAAGGACTGAGGGGGGATTGTGCAAAACCCACTGAATGCAAACTCTGTGTGGTGCTGTAAATAAAGCAGCAAATGTGACCCTTGTAGATATGAGCAGGGGAATATCAAGCAGAAGAAGAAAGGTTGCATTATTTTCATGTACAGCATTAGCAAAACCCTTCTCCGAGGAACAGTGAGAAGAATTACACTAGTTTTGGAAGCCAGGCTTTGTGGCAGGAGACTAGGGAGGCTCAGCCTAGATCCAACCTTAAATATGTTGAGGGGTATCACATATCCCTGCCCTATGCTTAGGGGAGGGATATGTGATATGTGATGAAAGTGGGCAACTTTGCTCAGCAGAATAAGTACATGTGAGACGCCAAGAGTGGATCACACAACCACTTCAAACTACAAATGTGTTGTGTGGGTTTGAGTGAAGGTTATCAAGTAGTATGAGAAAGTACCTGGGTACCTGGTGGATCCTCTGTCACATGAAGGCTGTAGATGAATACTCAGACATGTTTTAGGAAGACAGGTTTTAGCTCAAAAAGGGTAGTTTGATATGGAATATTTCTGTGCATGTGTTCTGTAGAGCTCCTGGAATACAATACTTGAGATATCTGATAGGGACAAAGGAGACTTCCATGAGAAAAGGACACAGAATTTAGCTTCTAAATCCATCATCATTTTTGTTTGAGGAACACTTCTCCCCAAAAAAAGTGTAAACCTGTGAAGCCATAGGAATCTCAATCAAAATCTGTGTTACTCTTCTAGCTCTGCACTAGAGTCCAACCAAAACAGTGCTCTATCCTGTAAATGATGCATTTCAAACAGCTGAATTTGCTGCCAAAAATATTGTCTTCATCATTCAGACAAATATATGGGCTTTGAGGACCTAATAGGAGGATTTTTTCTTAACATGGAGAAAGACAATTTATCTCTTTAACATATGGCACTAATTAAGCCAAAAGGAAGTACAATATTTGCTCAGGTATGTCACTGTAAACACTCCATTGTATGCCAACCATCATTTTTCTCAGTGTGGATTTTACCATGTTTTATTCAGACCAAAACCCAACCTCTTCCCATAGGATTTTTGCCTGAATAGGGGATTAGTTAATTATGTGGAAGTGTCTTCTAGTGGGGGAAATATTTCCATTGAGTTATTCTTTCCATCAGTCATATGAATTTAAGACTCATCATTGGGATTTCAGAAAACTGGGATTCTTCTTACAACCCCAAATCTGCAACTGTATCCCACCACTGAACCCTGTGAGCAGCTGAACTTACTGCAACAGAGCTCCCTGCTTCATCTGCCAGTTAAAATTCTGGATCACTAGGGCTCCCCAGATGAGGCTGAATCGTATCTGTGTATACAAAATTAATATTGTGTACATAAATTAATATTTTGCCAAAGATATATGACATATAACAAAACAGTAGGTGAGACACACTCATGTACAGCCATCCCTACCAAGGGGTTGAGACAAACACCCACATAGTCCTGAAAACACTCTGAGTTATTTGTGGTATCAGCTGTGCTTTGAGAGGGTTCTGAATCACAAATGTCAGTGATTTTGTATTTTCCAGCTTTATGTGGCTATGAGAAAAAGTTTGGGATGTTACTGTGGTGGAGAGGAAAGACAGAAGGACAGAGAGGGCAAAGCTTGACACAAACATTGGTGGCCTTGAACCCAAAATGAAACTCCATTCATAGCCTAAGGAGGTATGGAGAAGAAAAAACAGAGCCCAATCAAAAATCTCAATAACTGAAGAAAAGTAAAATTCAGAACAAAGTTCTGCATTAAAGCCACATAAACCCCCACCACTGTTGGATGCAGGGAGCCCACCTGCTCACCTCAGCCAGCGCACACCAACCCCAGGATGTTCACTTTCATTTCTTGCTGCCACTCAGAGGAGCACAGAGCATGGGCTGCTGCTTATCCCCCCTGCCCTGCAGCCAGCTCAGGAGGGGAACCCCTGAGACATCCCCAGCTGATTTTGGGTCTCAGCATGAAGCACTGGGGCATGCTGAGTGGCACAGACACCCAGCAGTGGCATCTGCTGGCTGAAGTGCATCTTCTCCATCCTGGCCTCCTCACAGTTTGCCTCCTCCTCCCTTCCCATGCAAGCAATGCCACCCAAAGGACAAAAGCCAAGGCACAAACGTCAAAAGCAAAACCTAATCCATGCAGCTCTCCTCACACACCACAGCCCATGCTGGCACTCTGCCAGACAGCGAGCTCGTGCTTGCTTTGACAATTAAATCACTTCCCCATGTGGTCCCAGCTCAGGGAGCCCTAACACAACTGTGTCCAGAGCTTGGAAACCAAAACGCAGCTCTGTAGAGCGATGTAGAAAGCAAATTTGTCGATCCAAAAAATATAGTTAATTTTGAAGATTGTCTTGGGTAAAATGCTGGGATTAAAGGCACCACCAGACAAGGTCAGAGGCTCCAGGTTCTCTGTCACGGTGCTTCAGAGTTGGAGACAGAGCCAAAAAACAGCTGGATTTCAAGGAAGGTGCTGAGAGTAGTTTCTGTGTAGGTTCTGCAGTGGGAAGGGCTTGTACTCTCCTGTGGATATGTGAGAACTGGAGGATTGTCCTGATGATTTCTTCAAACTGAAAGGAGGATTTTCGTGGAGTGAAATGGTATCTGGTTGAACAACATGCTGTGTTTTGATATTGACCTTTTTCCCCCCTATTTTCTTTAATTCATTTTTCTTTAATTGTAGAAGAAAAGGCCCCTCTGGAATTGCCCACACCTCCTATTTGGCACTTTAGACTATTTTTTCCTTGCTTTTTTAAAGTTCTGAAGTTCTTCACAATCCATTCTTTTCATGTGCAAACTTCTGTCTTCATTCACAAAGTCTTGCTCATCAACCACAGTTTTATTTTTGCCCAGCTCTAAGAACAGCTTCATCTCCAGGGACTGGATGACCCCTCGATTCCCCTTTGCACCTCTGCTTATCAGCCTGCAAGTAGCAGAGCTTCACTGAGGCCTCCCTGCTCTTGCAGAGGAAGAGTTCAGCCTTCCTCCCTCCCTTCTGGATGCACAGTGCCCACAAAGTCCAGCAAGGTGGGGTCTGGGCTCCATGGGGATGTTCAGAGCTGGTCTCAGAGGCAGCAGGTTGGGTAATCCTCCCAAAAAAATGGGACATTATCTGACTTGGCTTTTTTACAGCTAGTGTTTGGGTACTATGAAGCACTTGATGGCAAATAGAGGATTCTAATCAAATCTGTGTCATCTGCCTGTACCCAGACTGCCTCATCTCCTGCATGTGGATTTATGGGGTGATGGGTTGCTCCAGGTCAGCTTCTTTGGGAGGAAGAGATTTGTGAGATGTCCTCAGAGGTGTCACTCCTGATAGGGAATTTTGGTACCTCAGATATTTTAAACCTGTTTGACCATGGAGTTTCCCCACCTACCTCATTTCAAGCAGTGCCCAGGACCTGGACTTGCACAGAAAAACACTGCCAGTAAATAGCCTGAACCCTGAAAGTCAGCAAATCCCCACTACTCTTTCCTTTTTGTCTAATTAAATTTTCCTTAGGTCCTATGTGCATCTGTTATTGAAGAGAGTTAATATCCCAACCAACAGTTGGGTGTAAAACATTTCTGGTGGAAAACAATGAAAGAGGACTCTGCTATCACACATAAACCCTCTTGCTTTGTTCTTAAGAAAACTTGAGCAATTAAAAATCTCAGCAGGCTGCTCTTTGATTATGCACTGCAGTCCTTGTAGAGGAGCAGCACTGAGGGCTGCTGCATCCCATAGCAAGGGATTTGAGATGAAAGGATGGAGTTCTCTAAGTAAAGAGGGATGAAGAGGCAGGAACTGAGGCTTTTGTTAATGATGTATTGTCTTAATGTCCTGAATTTCAAGAATCACTTTTTCTTATTTGATTGAGATGACTGAACTGCAGAGCAGTTTAATGAGAATGTCTCTGCCTGGGACAGAGCTGGGAGAAATGCCTGAGCAGTGTGACAGCTTCACCCTTTCCCCTTTGCTTCGATAACAATACATCTGCAGATGTCCAGGAGCAAAATTCCTTCCTCCTCCATCTAACAAAAGCTTCTCAGGAGCTTGAGAGAGACTTTGCTGTCTGGAACACGAGTAAGAAGTGGGGCCCTGTGAGGCTGCCTCGTGGTTCCATTTCCTCCCGGGCTGAAATGGGAACGCGTAATGAGCAGGAGGGATCGATGGATGGAGCGGGAGGTGCCGTGCGGCTCCGGGAGCACGGACAGACGGACAGGGAGAGGCTGGCTGAGCGGCTTTAGAGCTCAGCAGCAGCGGCAGAGCGCAGTGGGGATGACTTGACCAGGGCAGAGCCAGGACAGATCTCGCTTACAACACCCGGGGTGATGTGGCGGACACGGGGAGCTGCGGCATCCCTGCTCACCCCTCTGCAACACAGCGGAGAGGCTCCCGCTGACACCCGAGCCGCTGAAATCACAGCGAGCAGCCGAACCCTTCCCTGGGCACGAGGGGGCTGGGAGGGTGAGCTGTGCCCAGCCCAAGTGCCCCTGGCTCAGCGGGGCAGCGACACCGCCAGCCCGGCCCTGGTGCCGCGGGCTGGGTCACAGCACACCTCCACACCCAGCACCGACCCTAAACACACTGAAACTGCTGTGCTGGGAGGGCAGAGCAGCAGCCATGGCTCTTCTGGGGATCGTTTTATATCAGCTGATGTCACATTCCCATCACTGCACCCCATACAGACTCATTTTTCACAGCCTTTGTCATCGGCTTCCTGCATCTCAAGCATCTCCTCTCTGTAACCCAGAGTGAGGAGTTTTCCTCAACATGAGACTCAACTCCATCAATAACTATTCAGGGATTCTTTTAAAATATTTATAAGCTATTAAATATTTAGCAGTATTTATTACAGTCTCTGAGACATCACATTGGCTCTATGATAATGCCACCTCCCAAAATGTGCCACATACCTTCTTTTACTTCCACCGATTATAAACAGACCTGGCAGTGAGAAATCCAGTTCTACAACCTCATTCAAGAAGGAAACAGGGGCTCTGCTTCTATTTAAAACCCATTTGCACTCACTGTGATGCTCTCACCTCCTGCACTGCCTTCTCTGATGCTTTTTAACATCAGCCTGTGCAGTGCCAAGGTGTCAATTAGCTGCATGCCAAACACCAGCAGCCCACATCTCTCATGTAACCTTAGGCAGCTCATTTAAATGTTTGAGTGGTGCAGTGGGGGGATCACATCCTTCTGCTGCCAGGCTGCTGTGGGTCAGGTACCCCAGGGATGGGGGCCAGGGTAGGAGTGGGTCATGACTGTGCTGGTGCTCCTGCATCTGAGCGGCCACTGGCCCAAAATGGGCATCCTCACCTCTGAACGCTTTGGCTCCCAAAATCCCTTCTGGCAGCAAGGCTGGGGGGCTGCAAGAGGCCCTCTGAGCCAAGGAGGTACACTTGTGTTGAAGTGTAGCACAAGTACCTCCACCCTTAATCCTAACCCTAACCTCAACCTCCACCTGGGGCCAGGGAGCCCAGAGCAGCTCTGGGAAGACCCAACAACCTCTAAAGACTGAAAAATCAGCATAAGATAGACACAAAGCTAGGGCACCTCTGGATTTTGACATGAGCATGCCCTCTCTGGTATTTATAACCCCTCAATCCAAGCACTTCCATGATGCCACCTGTGCCCAGCAAAGCAGGGAGAGATTTTCAGATGCCCGGTGTGGAGACAGTCAATAGTGCCCATCACAACCCTGAAAATAAACCAGGACCAAGGCACAAGCTCTCCTTCCACTGAAACACTATTGTTGCTAGAAAATTCAACCTGGCTCAGAAAAAAACCCACTTTTTTTTCCTCCCCCTTTTCAGCATCAACTAGTTTTCTTCAATAAGCCTGAGCCACTGGATGTATCTTGGTCACAACTGCAGAAATTTGCTAATTCAATATTTGGGAACAGAAAAGCCTAGATTCTTCAGAAATATGCATTTTCAAAAGCCACTGTAAGGCTTGCCCCAGGAGAAGATTAACTGAGATCAGTATGTTTCAGGGCTGAAATAGGAGGCACAGGAGTTCCCCATGGGATGGGTGGGGAACCCATCTCTGAGCCAGGCAAGGAAGAACTTGCACAGCCCCTGCTACACAAAGGTTTCTATTTTCACTGAAAATCCAGCAGCCCCTAATTGAGCTTAAGCCTTCCCTGAGGAGATGACGTTTCTCTCTGGTTCACTGGCAAGGGAAAGCAGAAAATCCACTTTTCCCAGGACAAGCTGGGTTGGGGATGCTTAAACACATAACTATGCTTCTGGCACCTTTGCTTTGTGCAAAGAGATGGCTGATGTTTCTGTTTGGGGAAAAGGGGGTCTTGGGAATGAGTCTGCAAAGAGACAGTTTCATTGCTACACAGCTGCAGTAACAGGAATGTGACATCCCTCTGGTGTCACCTTGAGCCTGAAATCCGACCACGGCTCTGTCACCCCACACCCTGACCAGCATCCCCCAGCCATTCTGCCTCTCTGTAGCTAGGATGTTTCCTGCCTGCACAGTCCTGGTTCAGCCAACACAGACCCCACACAAGGTCAGCATCTTCAGACACCTTGCCAGCAAAGCAAGCCCTGGGTCAGACACACAGCGGTCAGTTCCATGTGGAGGCAGCCCAAGACCAGCCAAGAGTTGCTGGACAAAGGCTCCTCATCCCTGCTACTTGGGGAATTGGGAACCAAAAATCCTCTGCTCCTGGTAGGATTGTGCTCTTGCCACGTGTCAGCACAAAGGAGCAGCACCACACATGCCAGGACGTAAAAAGCTCTGCCTTTGATGTGCTACAACAGCCTGGAAATGAAAACAAACAGAGAGCTTCCACAGGGAAATTAGGGCACTGGAAAACAAGTGTGAAAATCTGTTGGGGTTTTATTTCCCTTTCGTTTTTTTTAAAGCACTGTGTGACACCAATTTCCCTGAGTGAGGTGGGGACTGGGACCTCTCCAGGGATGTACATTAAGGTGCCTGTCCTATTTTGGATGCTCTATCCACATTTTGACTAAAGTGACATATAAAACCATGGCAGAACAGTGAAAATTTTGCCTTTTGCTGCTATCCTCTGGCTGGGTGGAGTGACAGCTAATGCACCAGACAGGGAAATGTACATGACCTTTCACTTCCCGCTTCAATTCAACGTATACAAAAAATCATCTTACCTGGAGACACTTAATCCTTCTCCAAGGGCTTCTAAGCAAGTTGTTTCAGTGCTGTCTTGCAGAAAACAGTTCAAAAAAACTTCTTCAGGTGAAGGTCTCTTCTTCATCTATTTTTAGAATCACTGAATGGTTTGGAAGAGACCTCAAAGATCATATTGTTACAACACCATTCCCTAGACCAGGTTGCTCCAAGCCCCATCCAACCATCTGTTAAGAGTTGCTTTTACCTCATTAGATGCCTTCCCTTATCTCTTTAGCCCCCAAGACCTCTGAGATACCCAGGTGTTGAACACCTCATGGAGGTATTTAACATGTCCACCCACTCAGCTGCCCACACCTTAGGTGAAATCCAGCAGGGTGTTGAGAATGTTCCTGCTCTCCCTGCAATACCAGAGTGAAGATCTCCAAGCAATAACTTACATTGCTTCTCTGTACAAGTGGAGAGAGTGGCAGCACTGTGCTGATCACAGAAAAGTAGGATCAGTCCCTCCCTGGAGGAGCTGGTGGCACTTCAACTCAAGAAGCGGCTCCTTGTACTTCTTATGTTGCTCACCTGATGGGCATTGCCTGCTCCCTCCCACTCCACAGCAGCAGAGTAGCAGCTACAGGAGGGAAAAGCATCTTGGCCTGGGTTGTTCTGCCATGCTTTTCCTCAGATGCTCCTTCTCAAGCTTTAGGACCTGAGAGCTCTTCTTTCTGGACTCCTGTGTAACTTCTCAGGCACACTGACTCTTGCAATCCTTCACTTCTAATAAAAGAGGGGAAAATAGGATGTCTTCACTTTCAATTTCAATGATATCAAATAGGTTGTCCCTCTACAGCTTCACAGAGGAAACCCAGATTCTCTGGGACCAGCCAGGTCCCCTATCCAGGCTCGAACTAGCTGGGGCTCCAGGAAATGCTCTGCTATTTCTAGATCAGCTTACTGTGACTCAGTCTCCTACTTTTATTATTTTTAGTTAGTTAGTTTTAAACACCTAGTTTCACCTTTCTGCTTGAAGCCAGGAGTGATCAACAGATGGTGATAGCCTGAGTCTCATTAGTCATCACTTGTGTGGCTCTGAGCTGGACACTGGTGGGGACCTGGGTGGGCTGGCAGGGTCAGGCCCTGCAGCATCACCTCCCAGGGCCTTTCACAGCCTCCTCTTCCACCACAAATCTTGAGGCATTTGGTGGCCAGTGCTTTTTTTGTGCTTATGAAAAGCTGATAAAACTAATGTACAGCAACACCCAAAGCCCTGTCACAGCACATATCATTGAGATGGCCATGGTACACAGAGTATCAACATACAATATCAGAAAACTTCAACCCACACACATTAATACCTTATCACTTCAGAAAACTTCAAGTGTCCACCCTTCTTGTTCTGTAGCCCAGCCTTTTATCCCCTCATGTTCACACACTGCACCTGTGTGCCCTCTGCTCCCTTTGGTGGTTGCTCAGTGCCCCTGGGCACTCCATGGCTCATTGCTGTCAGTACTGCTCACCTGCTGCTCACAGCTGCACCCACTGGGGATGAGGCTGGGCCAGCCCCACTCCCAACCACCACACACTGTGTGCCTACAAAGCCCTTCCCATATTTGTTATTTCCACAGCGCCTGGGTACAGCTATGTACTAATGGGGTGGGGGAAAGTGTAACAGAGCAATTAGCTGAGAGATTAACATCTTTTAAAAAATCACTAGGGGGCTTAATGGGATTTTTCTATCAGCTAGAAGTCTCCTGAGGATCTGACTGAAATTGTCTAGGACGCACTGAGCACAAGGCAGGACAGGTTATTTGGGTCAGTGGGACACGAGGATCTCCCCAGGCTTGCCTTGGGAAGGGCCAACCCCACGGTGAAGAATCAGTCTCCTGCTTCTTCCCAAAGGGGAGACCTCTCTTGAAGAGCAGCCAGGCTTTGCTCTGGTAGAAATGTCTCTTCTGGGAGCCCAGGGAAGGGAGATACCAATAGTTTCCTCAGCTCTAACCAAGATCTGACAGGGGGTGAGGACACTGGTTGAGACCCAGAACAAGGCTCTGGGGCAGGCAGGAGAGCTGGGCTCTGGGAAAAGGACACCTCTGATGAATACATCCCCGATTTGGCATTCAGAGAGGGCTTTTTAAAAAATATCGCTATATATATATCTATATTCATACACATCATTCAATTAGACTGAGAGTAACTGCTGGCTCCTTGCCCACACTGAGCTCTGGAAGCACCATTTAGGTCCTGCAAGTGCTGCTAACTTGAGAATAAAACAAAGTGTGCTGGCATATCTGGGTCACTCTCTCCTGCAGAAGAAGGGATTTTAATGGCCATGTCCCACCTCCTGTCCAAGGTTGTCAGAGGCCAAATTGCTGAAAATAAAAATGAGACACTTGGGAAATGGTTTTGCCTTTTCCATCACCTGTGGCTGTGCAACTTCTCTGTCCCAACTCTCAGGGCCGTGCAATGAAGGCTGTGCAGAGCTTTCTTGCCTCCCTGCTACCTTGTGTGTGTTTTCAGAGAGCTGGCACAGTGTGAGCAAGCTGCAGCTTCAATCCCCTGTGGGGGGAAGGGCATAAATCAGAGCTGGGCTGTGGCTTTACTCTGTAAGGAAAAAAAAAATAGAAACAAGGAAGGCTTAGGGGTGCAGATGAACCAGGTACAAAGGCAAAGCAAATGCAATTTGAAATTACACCTTGAAAAATTGAAAATGAGGAATATTTGATTTCAGTAACAACAATTTAGGTGATGGAGCACTGCCAGAGGAGCCCAAACATTGTGATTAAATATACTCAGTGAGAACCTCAAAAAAGTTACATCTCTTAAAAAAGGACTGATTTCCTGTTGGGGAAGTGGGATGCTATTTTTTCATTCAAACTGGACAAAACCATCACTTTTCAGTTTTGTAGCCCTGGAGCATACCCTCTGACCGGTCTTTCCCTATCATTGTCTCTCAGAAAAGCAGCAGAGATGAAAATACTTGAAGTGCATTTGCAGGGCAGGCGAGCAAAGCTG
This sequence comes from Camarhynchus parvulus, assembly GCF_901933205.1. NCBI lineage: Eukaryota > Metazoa > Chordata > Aves > Passeriformes > Thraupidae > Camarhynchus > Camarhynchus parvulus. The sequence goes on along the minus strand of NC_044578.1, from coordinate 23,307,144 downwards.
GGCTGGGAAAGCAGCAAAGTGTCACCCCTGTCCCTTCCCTGCCCAGCACAGCAAGGCTGTGCTCATCCAGCAGCTGCCAGGCACAGAGCCATGGCTGAAAGCCTCCCATGCCACAAGGAGCCTGCCAGGGGGCTAATGCATGTCTTGGCAGAGCCACCACCCCGAATTTATTTATGTCAACAGCGTTTGAAAGCCATGGAGGCTGCCTGGAGCATTACAATTTACTCCAGACAAGGAATGAGCTCTGCATTTACAAGCTGACATCCTTGCATTGGTGTGGCAGGATATAAAGTGCTCGTAGAAAATGAAAATACTGGAGGGGGTTTTCTGTGGTCTGGTGTAATCTCTGGACATCACAGGTATTCAACAGGCAAGAAATGGGCTGGGAAAGGGATGGGAAGCTGTGACAGAGGACAAGAGGAATGGAAAGTTATGGGCAAGAGAGAACCGGAAGGCAGGTGTTCCCATTCTCTACACTGTACTGCTGCTTCTTAGCCCACATTTGCCCAAATATTTCCCCTGCATATTTAAATTATATGTGGTGTTTCTGAGGAAGACAACAAGCTCTTGGAAATGCAGATCCCAGCTTAGAAAGCAGCCTCATTTTTACAGATTGTGCAGGTTAAAACCCAAATGAGCAGTTTTGCTGGCAATACAGAGCAGCAGCACGCCTCTCCTGCCAGCAGCAGAGCCCTCCCTGAGTGCTGCAAGGCCACCAGCAACCCCTCAGTGACACCTTTCACTAGAGCAGATTGCTACAAACCCCTGCTTACCTGGCCTTGGACACTTCCAAGGATGAGATATCCAAAACTTCTCTGGGAATCCTGTTCCAGTGCCTGTTTTCTGCAGAAGAAATGTTCTGTTCAGGCAGAAGGTGGTGGTGGATGTGTGGTGTGAGCTGCAAACTGGAGCTGAGAGGCCGTGCCAGCAGCCTGGGTCACGTTGCCTGAAGATGTGTAGAGGGTGCCAGGCTGTTTAAATACAGACCTTGAGATATTGGTAAACCAGGGAAAACCTTTGGCTTTTGCCACCAAGAACTCAAGGCAAATTAATACCATCAGCCACCCTGGAGAGCTTGAAGCAGAGTTTACATGCAAAGAGTTCAGCTCCTCTGAAAGATGAACTTTATAAAGGGGTCATACATAAGAGGGACAGATCAGTGTTTTTAATCTTCCTTTGGCAAGGAAAATCAAGTCAGGACAAATCAGGAAATAATGAAAGGATGTGTTCATTTAAAACTCAACGGCATCTTTTTTGTTAGGGAATTTCCTTTTTCTTTCCATTTGCATTTTAATTTGCATTATGATAAAAAGGTAAATGCTGAACCATCAATCTTCACTTCTCCCTACCTGTACAAAAAAACCAAACCCAAGCACACTGTGTTTTGCTGCATGTGCTCTCATGGGATTTTGAGGGCAGGAAGGATAATTTTGGTGCATCACATTTTACTCCCTGCACCAATCAAATGTTTTAAGCCCACTTTTCCCTCTCTGGAGGCTGATGTGTCCAAGGCACAGGAGCTGGGAAGGCAGCCAGAGTGAGGATTTCAGGTGAGTCTGAGGAAGAGGCTATATTAAGGCTGGCAAATTTCCCACAGGCTGTCACAGAGGCTTGAGGCTGCTCAATGCCCTCGAGGGGGGAAAATGGTCCATGGCAATTATATTTCCTTAATTTACTTTTAACTGACAGTAACTGAATAAAATTCCCTAGCAGAAATTTCAAAATTCAGATGAAAAAAATTGCCCAAGTGACTTAGAATCCTGGAATGGTTTGGGTTGAAAGGGACTCTAACTTATCCCATTCCAGCCCCTGACACGTTCCACTAACCCAGGTTTCTTCAAGCCCCATCCAACCTGGCCTTGGACACTTCCAGGGATGTGGCAGCCGCTGCCCCACTGGGAACACCCACCCTTCAGGAAGGACCTCTCACCATCCCCCAGCGCAGTGCCAGACACTGAGTTCAGTGTCTGAAGGATGTGATGCACAGTGACATCTTGGGATGGCTGGTGAATCCTGAAATCACCACCTCCATTTCAGAAATGCTCCTTTTATTTGCAAATCCAAAATAGTTTATAGATCTTGAAGAAAAAATTAACTTTCCAATGGCTCATCAATCTGCCTTTTTGCTCTTACCTTCCTTATCTTCTTTTCCCTTGCTACTGTCTCAATAGCTGGGGTAGATATGTAGGAGACCAGGTGGGTTTGGCAATTTGCACTTTTATCCTCAAATGCCACCTTTAGGAAACACCAGCCTGAAACTGAATACCTCTTGGCATAGCTGGGACATGGGCAGCACATGGTGGGATGGGAGGGAGCACATGGGAGGGATGGAGGGACTGGCTGGGCCATGGCTGCCATGGTGTTGCAGGGCTCAGTGGGTCCTGCTAAACCCCCTCCACCCTTTTCCTTGTGCCCCCTCCAGAGCGAGCCCGGGATTACCTGCACAAGACCGGACGCTTCATCGTCATCGGCGGCATCGTCTCGCCCGTGCACGACTCCTACGGGAAAACGGTGAGCTGGCCCCAGTTCCTCTCTGCCTCCAAAATCAGGGCTGAGCACTGGGCAGCACTGCCTGACCCGTGGTCCCTTCAAGGCCCTCTTCTGCCTGGGGAAGCTCCTGACTTTGGGAAAATGTCAGAGAGAAGGGAGAGGGTGAAATCTCTCATTGTTTAGATAAAAACTACAGTGAGACCCTAAAATGAGCCAAAGTACTACAGAGCAAAGAGAAACACTCCCATCCAAAACAGTCATGGTGGGGATGCCTTAAGTGGGGGTTGGTGGGAGTTTTTTAGTTTTAATTATTTCAAAGCAAATTGTTTGGGGTTTGTTTTTTTTTTGGGGGGAATAGAAAAATTATGCAAATGAGTGACCTTTAGAAGCACTTGTGAAATTAGGAGTGCTGAGCTCACTTGTCTCCTGAAAGCTGGAGGAATTTCATCAAGAACCACCCCCTCAGGCTGGCCCCGTTGGAGCCCAGGTCTGGGAGTAGTGCTGCTGAGCAAATCTCACCCCCCCAGCACGTAGCCAGGGCTGAGCCCCACAGAGACTCCTCCCCTCCAGCAAACAGGAGCTTAAATAAACTTCTGTGGGCAGGAAGGAATCCTTCTGGCCTGTCCCACACGAGTGAGCCTGATGTTCTGCCCCAGAAGGGTTTGCAAGCCCAGGCTGGCCAGAGCAGAAGCTTCATGAGTGTTCTTCCTTCCCCTTCTCGTGCAGGGGCTGGTCTCCAGCCGGCACCGCCTGACCATGTGCCAGCTGGCCGTGCAGTCCTCCGACTGGATCAGGTGGGTGGCACAGCTGCCATGGCACCACAGCCCCTGCCCCTTCCCTGCACCGTGGGCACAGAGTCCTGCATGCACCCTGGAGATGCCACCAGCTGGCAGAGCTCCAGGATGAATTTTCTCCCAGCTCAAGCTTGACTAAAAATTAGAGACCTTCCCCTCCCAGTCCAGCAGAGAACAGATGAGGAGGGTTACACTACCCTTCAGAATCTGGGGAGTCATTCAAGCCCCTCACTGAGCCTGAGGTGTCTGGGTGATACCCAAAGTCACTCAGTTCACTCCAGCCTTGTGCTGTGGCACCTCCCCTGTCCACACATGTAGCACCAGCCTGCAGACTTCACCTTCCCAGCACTGCCATGTGGCATCTGGTGGTTGAAGTGACACCAGAAGCATCACGGGCTGCCCTCAGAAAGAGTTTTATGACACACATAGTCACATCAAACCCCAAAAAAGCTGGTTAGTTGGGTACCAAGCAGGGAAAGATGACCAGGTACACGTTCAGCTCTCCAGAGCTGTTAGGGATCACTGTGCAGAAGGGCTGGAGGAAGGACATGGTCCATGCCAGGGCTGAGGGATCGAGGATGGCTGCTCATGGCAGTGCTGAGTACCCAGTTGGGAGGAGGTGGCCATGGGCAGGAGGTCCGGGCAGAGGCCATGAGCAGCACTGTTGCCTCACTGTGCTTCTGGCAGGGTGGACCCCTGGGAGTGCTACCAGGACACCTGGCAGACCACCTGCAGCGTGCTGGAGCACCACCGTGACCTGATGAAGGTGAGGCAGCCATGGGTGCACCAGGGTGAGGGCATGGGGACAGTGCAGGGGTGGGGGTGCCCTTCCCCAGCTCATGGCCATCAACAGTCAAAACACATCAGAGAGGAAACACAGCAGAGATTGACAGTGAGAAGCCTTGCAGGAACACAGCGAGATCCTGACCTGGGGGAGACCTTGTCACAGCTGCTCTGAGGTCTGGGCCCTGATGGCAGGAGGAAATGGAGCCCTCCAGCTGGAGCCAGCAGCCATCCTGGACCCAGCAACACCAGGAGGGCAGCAGGGCTTAAGGCAGACCTAAAGCAGGGGTGGGCATAAACCACATCATTAGTGACACTCTGTGTCCCCCTCCCTGAGGGAGGGAGGGGTGGAGGGGCCTCCCTGCTCACCAGCTGAGCCAGAATGACTCTATGAACCTGACAGAGAGATCTGACAGGAAAATTCAGCATCTGGAAATTCCCCAGGGAGCACAGCCCCAGGAGGAAAAGTTCCAGGCAGTCCTGAAAGCCAAGGAGGAATGTGGCTGCCCTTGGGTGACAGGGGTAGCAGAGCTGTTGGTACACTCAGATATAGGAAGAAAACCAAAGACAGGAAATGGATGAAAGAGCATTGTACAAGCTCACAGACAGCCCAGCCAGGAGGCACACGGGTGCCATTAGCCAGCCCAGCAGGATGCCCTGTGCATCCAGGCACTGTGGTGCTGAAGCCAGGGAGTTGCTGGTGATACCTTCCTTTTCCTGCAGGGATGGGTGGAGCAAAGAGGACATGTATGCTCCTTGCTAGCCCACACAAAAAACCTGATACCACCTTAAACACAAGTCATTATCAACAGGGTCCTGATAGCCCCAGGCCCATTTGGTGAGGTCAGATGGGACTGGGCACCCTAAAGTGAGCTGGGGTGTACTTGTCACCAAAGGTAACCTTGAACCAGGGGTGAGAAGCTTGTTACAGGATCAGAAAGGTTCTGTGAGGTTGCTGGGGTGAAAACACTGTTCCAACTACATCCTTCCCTGATTGCAGAGAGTGACTGGCTGCATCCTGTCCAATGTCAACACGCCCTCCATCACCCCTGTGATCGGGCAGCCCCAGAACGAGTCCTCGCAGAACATCTACCAGAACAACAACAGCGTCTCCAGCAAGCCCACCGCAGGTGGGTGGGGGTGGCACAGGGCACAGAGGGGTGGCTGCTTACCCACACCTCCCAGCCAGGGCTGACAAATATTAGACCAGTGCTCCATCACCTTGATTTTGGACAGGTGTCTCATCAGTCTTGGTGCAGCAAGTCCAGGGTGGGGCAGGGGTGTGATGCAGGAGTCAGCTTCCAGCACAGCAAGGGCAGAAGCCAAGAACAGCTCAAAATGTCTGCGAAATCTCCTTGGGCTTCAGCTGGATGATGTCTAGGCAGTGAGACCAACAAAAGGAATGGCTACCTGGTACCAAGGGATGGACTGGCAGGAGAAGTGATGTAGTGGGATTCCCTACAAGTCAGAGGGATGTGCACCATAAAGATATTCGCTGAGAAGAGGGAACATTACTTAAATCCCATTAAAATGGACATCTTATGATTTTCTTCATGATTTTAGCTGCCTAGCTGATCCCTTCAAGGCACAGTGGAGCACTCTTGGGAGTTAAGACCATGAGAGGAGGTGTTGGGAGATGCTGGGAGTAGTTGCACAGCCAGGCACAGGAGCATTTTGCAGAACCAGGGTGGCTGAAGCATGTGGACAGGTTAATGGCACAGCCTCTCTCCCATTAATTTTCCTTCTTGCCCTTTAGCAAAGATCTTGGGGAAGGTGGGAGAAAGCCTGAGCCGGATTTGCTGTGTTCGCCCGCCCATGGAGCACTTCACCTTTGTGGGTACGTAGAGGAAAGGTCCAGCATCGCCTCTAGAGACCTCCTCCCCACCCTTCCTCCCAACCCCTCTTCCAGGCTGGGCACCAGCACCTCTCTTTTGCTGCCCTTTCTCAGATGAAAATGCCAACCTGGGGACAGTGATGAGATACGAGGAGATTGGTAAGTACACAGCCCCTCCCCACCTTGCTCCCACTCCTGGGCGAGTGCTGCATGGCTTGGGAGCATCTGCATGGCAGCTCTGGCAGACACAGCACCATCTCACCTTGGTGCCAGCTACTGGGGCTCAGGAATGCAACAGAAACAGCTCCAACTGGGCTGGGCCTTGTCCCATGACAGACAGCAGCCTGAAATAAGGGAGTGCTGGGGACACAGCTCCCAGCACTGGCACAGAACTGCCATGGCACCCTGTCCTGAGAGTCCCCTCAAGCGCCATCAAACTTGGCCTCCCACGGTGGTGTCACCCCATGCCCACAGCCCTGCAGAGGCTCACACAGCAGCAGGAGAGATTTTGGCTGCCTGACCAGCCACGGTGCCTCTTGCTCTAAAGACCTTTAGGGGTTTTAGCCCCACCAGACATCACCCAGAGCTGTGCACGGGGAGTTTTGTGACCCTTTTCACACACAGCCTGGGACTACATCCATCCTAGCACTGGCACCATGCAGAGCTTTGGCCACCTGGGAATGCCAAACAGGGAGGCATTTTCCCATGTAGCCACCTCTTCTCATCCCTCTGGGGGAGGGGAGTTATGGTTTTTATCGGGCAGTTGTGCAAATAAATTAATCTTTATGGGCCTGTCAGAACAGAAGATTTCCCACAGCACAATTTTCTTGCTGAGCTGCAAAGCCAACCCTCAAAGCTGAGTGGGGGGGGAGGTGGTTCCTTCTCAGCCCCCTGTGCTCCCACCTCTGGGCTTCTCTCCTCTCTTTTCCAGAGCTTCGCATCTTGCTGCTCTGTGGCAGCGACCTGCTGGAGTCCTTCTGCATCCCTGGCCTCTGGAACGAGGCAGATGTGAGTCACCACTGCCCGGCACCCCTCCAAGCTCCTCCTCCTCTGCTTCCCACAGCCAGGGCTCCTGGGAGCCACTAGGTCCCTTGGGATGACAGGAGCTGTGCCCACCATCTCCGCTGCCTCCTCCATCCCAACCCTGACTGTCATCTCCCCTACACATTTCCACAGGGCTTCCATGGCCCCACGCCCTGCACCCTGTTAATGCAGAGGACATCACCTGGGGTGGAGGGTTAGCCCATCCCAAGGCTTTTCCAAAGGCTGTGCTCCCGCTCCTTGTCCCTTGGAAGGAGCCATTATCAAGCCAGTATCTGCCAATCCCAGCAGAGTGAGGTGTGCAGGTAGGAAATAAGGTATTTACAGGAGTGGTTCAGACGTTAGGAATTAAACACATTTAGAGCCAAATCAACATGTTTCAGTGTTGGTCCTTGCTGGAAGAAGCTGTATTTTCATGGGAGAACACCAGCCCTGGGGAGGGGCTGGGCTGCTGCCCCACCTGCTGCTCCTGGTTGGAGCCATGCTGGCTGTGAGGGCTCCCCCAGCTCCTCCCTGAAATCAGGCAGTCAACACAAACCTCCCTCCTTGAACTTCTCGGCCTTCAAAAATCAGTTACCACATCTTCAGTCCTTTTTAAAGCATTTGGGCAGCAGGCATCTCCTTTGAAGGGCTGGAAAAACTGAAATGAGCTGAGCCAAGCCCTGAGCCCAGCACAAAGGATGTAGAAATGTCATCAAAGCACAGGCAGAAGATGCTTTCTGCAGCAGCACCTCCTCATAGACTCCTGCTGCCTGAATTTGCTGACCCCAAGCTCTTTTGGATGAGCCTGATTTGTCTCATCTGAGAGAAGTGTGAGCGCTATGAGTGCTCCTCATGCAGCAGCAAATTTGACCAAACAAGCTTGGAAGAACAATCCTCCCAAACCTCTGTCAGGACCAATACATCCATCCTGCTCATGAACCCTTCCAGCCAGGCAGAGATCACATTCACCTTGGGCAACCTCTTCTGCTGTCACCTCCTCCAAGTTCTCCTCAAAGCCTGACCTCAACATCCACTGATAGGATTTAACCCTCTGCCTTTTATTTGATCTACTGTCAACCACTTGCCTGCACAATTCCATGTTTCTGCCAGAGGCTGGTGACAAAGCCTCAAAATCACTCCCCATCTCCCTCCAGACTGTGGTCCAGCTTTCTCAGGGCAGGGTGGGGTTGGCAGACAGTGGCAGGGTTGGCATGGGGTGGCTATGAAGCTCTCCACACTTTGTGTTGCTCCCAGATGGAGGTGATTGTCGGGGAGTTTGGGATCGTGGTTGTGCCGCGGGACGGAGCAGACCCCGAGCGGATCATGAACCACTCCTCCATCCTCCGCAAGTACAAAGTGAGTCAGAGGGTGCACGTGTGCCCAGGGAAGGCTGAGAGAGGACTTGCAGTCTCTCTTCACCCAGGGGGACACTTTTGTCATGGGACACAAAGCATCTCTGGGTCAGGTGTTCTCAGATGGTGGATGGGATGAGCAATGGGCCATTGAGGTGGGGAGGCTGGAGCAGCAGATATCTGCTTTCAAGCCATCCCTCCACTCCTGTTTTCCTCTTTCCCCTGCAGAACAACATCCTGGTGGTGAAGGATGACTCAAACCATCCCATGTCAGTTGTCAGCTCCACCAAAAGCAGGTGGGTGAAGCAGGGCTACTCCCACTACAGAGCAGGGTGTCCCCAGCCAGCCTCTCTATTTGCAGGGACACCTGACCCACCCAAGTGGGCTCTGACACCTTTTTCTCTCCCCACACCCCCAGACTGGCCCTGCAGCACGGGGATGGGCACGTTGTGGATTACCTCTGCCAGCCTGTCATTGACTACATCCTCAAGAGCCAGCTGTACATCAACGCCTCTGGCTAAGAGCCCGAGCCCTCGCAGCGAGACAGCCCCGTGTCCCGCCTGCCTGCAGCTCTGCATCACCCCCCCTCTCTCTCTCTATCCATGTCTCCATCTCTCTCCCCATCCCATGGCCTCCTGCCCGTGTCTGCCTCTCACCCCCAGCACCAACACTCTGTTGTGCAGCCATGTCCAGGAAATGGTTTGGTCTCTTGCTCTGGGGCACTGCCCGGCCCTGTGTGCATGGGGAGGGAGGAGGGGCTGGTCAGGGAGCCACGTGCTCCGTGTGCTCCCAGCATGTCCCTGGGAAATGGTCCCCTCAGTCCATCTTCCCAGCATGCTCAGAGCAGGGGCTGCCTATTCTGCATCATCTTACACAACCTAAGCTCAATAAATCTGGGTGGATTTTTTTTTTTTAATTAAGTAACTTTAGTGTGAGCCCTTTGGGCCTCTCAGCCCAGCGACCAAACAAACCCTGGCTGGCAGCAGACAGTTGTAACACAACCAGCTCAGTGCCCCACGGCAGGGGAAACCTCCTCAGGCCAGCCATGAGACAACCCAGCTAACAAAATCCTCCTCCTGCCCCTGAAAATCATGGGGAGGGCATTTCTAAAGGGCAGCAGAGGCCTTGGTGAGCACTGCTGCTGAAGCATTATGGAGAGAATGTCACATCTCACCTTCCCCTAGCTGCAAGAACTGAAGCCACTCCCTAGGAAAGTGAAGTTGGGGTGATGTTCTATCCCACAGCACCTAGAAAGGGATCTGCCTTTTATGGGGCCAAGAAATTGGGTAGAAAGAAGCAGGTGGTGAGCCAAAGCCTCTGGTGAGAATTTGCCCCAAACCTGGCCGTGTCCATCCCCATCCCCTACCCTCCAGATCTCCATTTCTGCTCCATCCATCTTCTCCCACCACTCCTACTCTCTGCCTCTCCTCAAAGAGCTCATTAAATGCATGATAACCTCCCCCTCCCAAACCAGCCATGGCTACTTTGCACATTCCTTGGGACAAGCCAGGCTCCTGTGATACTCCCCCTGATGCCAGGGATGGATCCTAGTGGAGATGCTCACAGTGAAAGCAGGACAGGTAATGCAGAGCAGTTACTGAAGTCTTGTGGAGAGGAGGATTGCTGGAGCAGGGCCTCGTCCTGCTGATCATCCCTAGGGCACAAGGACCCTGAACAGCCCCTGGGGAGGGTCACAGCCATGAGGAAGGTCTGGCCCTCACCTTCTCCTCTCCCTTTGCTCCCTGTAACCTTGTGTCACTTTGGGTACAGTCCTTCTGCCTGTGGCTGAGTCCTCCAGGGTCTTTCAGGAAAATTCTTTTATTTTGTCCCTTGAAAGTCCATAAAGGGTCACAAGTAGCTCTCAGGCAAGCTCCCAAGGTGGGACTTTGTGCTAAATTTGGTGACCTGCTGGATGCTGCTGGCATCCCTGGAACAGCAAGCCACTTGGGACGAACAAGGAAAGCCACAGCCACAGGGTCCTTGCAGCAGACAGGATATTAGGAGCAGTAGTTGACAACTTCTCAGGAAGGCACAGCCCTTCCCAGAAAGACAGAAGTGATGTGACACCCAAAGGCCAGAAGAGGTGTTTCCTTGTCAGGGATTTCCCTCTGCATGGAGAGGTTTGTTTGGGAGCTGTTCTAAATTTGGCAGCTGAGTCCCTCAGTGCCAGCTCTGGTATCTCCAGGCAGTTGAGTATGTATCCCATAGGGTGAGGAGATATGGAGATACCAAAGCAGAGAAGGTGGTGAGTGTGGGGAACTCTGCTCCAGGGAGGCCTCCAGCCAGATCACCACCACCACCACCCCACTGATGTCCCCTGGCAGTGACACCTGTGAGTGCCCTGAGCCACCCAATGTGTGTCAGCCACTCGCTGGGCTGCTCTCCACCTGCTGTACTCCTATGTTCTGTTTGTCAGCCTCCCTTCCCTCCCCACCCCAACACACAAGTTATCCCAGACAGAAGCCTCCCTTCCTTTCCAGATGTCCCCTGTGTTCCTTAGCTCCAAGCCCAGTGGTGGCAACCAGCCCCCAAAACACACAGAGGGACTGAACCTCCTGGGGAGCACCACTTCTGAGGTGGGAGCAAAGACAGCAGGTCTTCCCCAAGGAAAGACAGAAAATTAAACAATGGAGAGGGGGGAAGAAAGAAAGAGTCATGTCCAAAAGTCATCTCTGATCCTCCCTCCAGTACACAGAAGGGGACCTGGGAATGCCATGGCCTCCTGATCCACGTGGTTGGGATGGTGAAGTTAGCTGTGGTGAGGATGAGGAGTTTGTTCTGTCCTACTGCTCTTACCATCATGTACCTGCTCAGTAAAACTCACAGGATAGGGGGAGGGATGGGGGTTTGTAATGGGGACTTCAGCTCTGGGACTGGTTTGGAAAAATGTCTTTGGGTGGGCATGGGAAGAAAACAATCATCTGTGATGATCCATGTGACCGCTGGGGAGGTGAGGATGGGGGTTTCCAGGGTGCAGGAGAGGCGTGGGAAGAAGCTCGTGGGTTTTGGTCTTTGAACCGCCACTTTTTAACAGTCAATTTGCTGAAAGTGAAATGAACTTCAAACGTCTTTGGGAAAAGAAAATAAACAAAGGGGGGAGGGAAAGGGGTTGAAATTGCCATGCCACCAATTTCACCTTTGTCAAAAGTTTTGGAGCCGTTTTTTTTTCTTTTTTTCTGTTGCTATATGAAAAAACAGTCATTGACAAAAAATACTTTATCAGCAAAATGTTTAAATTATGTAATAAACAAAACAAAACAGAGATGTTACTGGTGTGATTTTAAAACAGCCCCAAGACTGAGTCAGAACAAGAGAGCAAATGCCTGCACTGCTGGGATAACCCATGGCCAAATCCCCCCAAATGAGGAAGCCTGAAAAAAGAAAGTGATTAGCAAGACCTAGCCAAGAGTATTCATCATTTATTGACCTCTTACCTGTCACAGCTGAGACAGCGACAGCACACAGCATATCACCATGCAATTTCAGAAAGCTTCAACCCATACAGAGCAACACCATTTCAGAAGACTTCAAGCTTCTGCCCTTCTTGTTCTGTAGCCCAATCTTTTATCCCCTCCTGTTGATGCACTGCACCTGTGTGCCCTCTGCTCCCTTTGGTGGCTGCTCAGTGCCCCTGGGCACTCCATGGCTCATTGCTGTCAGTGCTGCTCACCTGCTGCTCACAGCTGCACCCACTGGGGATGAGGCTGGGCCAGCCCCACTCCCAACCACCACACACTGTGTGCCTACACCTGCCTTTCAAAAAAGCCAGTTAATGGAAAAGCAGGTTCCCTAATAGCTGTCCCTGCACTGTACAACAGGAGAAGGGACACATGCCAGGGGCTAAAATACATCTCACTTAAATAAGAGTGTAAAGCAGACATAATACTTGGTATACCATGAAGCAAAAGCATGGATGGTCCTTTATCAGATACCACTTAATCAAAGACTTGAGAGATAAGGAGGGGTGAGTGAGTCCCCAGTGTCCTTCTCCATCTGGGACCTCCTTTCACCAGCATGCAGGGCAGGGCTTCAGCAGAGCTTCAGCTTCCAGCATCCGGTGGCACCTATTTCCCCTGAAACATTTTCCCCCTGCATGGCATCTGAAGGAAGGTGGGAGCAGTGTGCAGTGCCCCAGAATGCAGCTGCACCCCCATGAGAGCTGCAGTGAAGGGAGCACTGTGGTCTTTGCCTCATCCAAGCTCTGTTAAGATGAACAGTGGGAAACCCCTGTGGAGAGCTACCTTAGTGGTGATGGTGGCCTCTGACAAACATACAGCACCATGAGGGAGGGAGGGAGGACAGGCAGCACCAAACCAGAGGTGGAGACACATTCAAGACATCTTCAATATTTTTAAACGAATGGAAACAGGTTACAGGCACTGCAGCAGAATGGGATGGGGTTCTCAGGTACAAGAGCCACAGCACGCCAGCACCACCCCCAGCAAGGGGAGGACTGCCAGCCCAGGAGGACACACCACATGAAGCATCACCAGTGCCACAACTCAGAGCTCATCTCCCCCAGCAGCCTCTCATGCTGCTTGCTCCCTGTCACTGCCAAAGGTGAGGAAAACCCCACGGAGAACAGGAGGTGGTGGCAGTGTCAAAAGTATGGACAGAGACCCCAGTCCTTCTGTGTGAGCTGGACCAGGACAGGGCATCCACAGGTGATGGGAACCTGTCAGTTATGAGCTTCAGGGTCCAAACTGTGCAAACTCACAAGGCTGACACCTAACCCTGCACTCAGAGATATATTGTAGGCATAGGCTGTTCTTCAGACAGTAGCACCTTCACAAACCAGGAGTCTCCTTCCTCCCATGAGCAAGGGACGGAGCACTTGGGAAAATTAGGGACTTTCCAGGGCCAGCAGAACACTGTGAACTTCATGTGCCACACTGATCTTGAGGGTAAGGATCAGTTTAACACAACAAACACAGCCAGTTCTGCCAGATTTGGGGAGGCCCTCCTGCCTTCAGCCTGGCAGGTGCTGCAGCCTTTCCAGAGCTGGCTCAGGGCAATTCAATGGCTTTTGTGTTGTAGCAGCCTGGAGGAAGACTCTTCTGGATATCCTCCAGGTTCTTAATATCAGCCAGGATGCCATCGATGCTGCTCTCCAACGTACGCACCCGGGCCTTCTGCAGGGCAGCCGTCTGCTCCAGCTCTGACATCTCCACCTTCAGCTGCTGGCTTCTGCTCTGGGCTTTGCTGAAGTTCTCCTCAAGCTGCCTCAGGCCATCCTCATCCACAGCACCAGGCTGGTCTTTGGCACAGAAGGAAAATAAGGAATGGGAAAGCACGCATGGAGGCTGAGGACTAGATCTTCCCAGATACTTCATCTCCACCCTGCTGCCCAGCCTGTTCACAGGCATCACGTAATTTAGCTTCCCACTAAACTCCCAGAAGCCCTGTCTAGACCCCAGAGGGGACCTGTCTCCATCCACACCCCACAGAGGCATCACAAAACCTACTCATGAGCCGCAGCAGCTCCTCCAGGGCACTCAGCATCTGCTGCACAGCTGCCCCTGCCTGGCCAGCCTTGTCGTGGACCCTCTGAGCTTCCTGAGCTGTCTGGAGGAGGGAAGGCAGGAGCTGTAAGGTGAAATCAAGCCCACAATCAACAGGGGAGGAGACAAGGCAAGGGAGATGGGGACCCACCTTCTCTATCACAGCAGCATCCGCCTCAGCCTCAGAGAGTTTCCTCTCAAATGCTTCATCCACTTCCTTGGCCTCCAGCTGCAGGGTGGCCACTGCCTTCTCCAGGGCCAGGACGCCGTCAGCTGTCTTGTTGGCTTCCTCCTTCAGCCGGGCAATCTCCTGGTGTTGTGTTTAGGAAAAAGCACTTTTAGAGGGCAGAACACAACCAAAATCATTCTGGGTGCACTGGAGTGGGGAACTGGTAGAAAGTGGTTCCTTCTACAAGGGATCCAAAAGATCACAAGCTGTCCTCATGTTCTCCCACCAACATCTCCAGAGAGATGTTTCTATGCTCATGGCTCAATCCCTCCCTCACACATCAGCAAATCCCTGGGGAATTACAACACGCATCTGGGAGGTGAACGCACAAACACCATTTTGGGACATCACAAGCCTGCCAATGACTCTGGCTGCAGGAGTAAAAAACCCCCTTGGTCACTGAGAAGTGGCTACAGTGAGATGCCCCAGAGATCCTCATGAAAGAAATGTGTCTGCAGAGATCACCTACAGCCAAACTGGTATCTGCAGGACCCACTGTAGAGAAACTTCAGCTCAAAAATCAACCCATCAGGTCCACCAAGAGGTTGCTAACCATCTCCTCTTCTTCCATGTTTTTCCCCTTCCAAATACTTTTCTGCCAGCAATAGCACCAGGGTCTGTCCTTACCTCTTGGATCCCCGTGGTGATTTCCTTCACCTCCTCTGCCACGCTGCTGCCTGCCTTGGACTCAGAAGCAGCACTGCCCACGATCCCTTTGGCTCGGTCTGTCTTCTCCCTGGCAGTGGTGACCATGCTGCTGATAATGGGCAGCCTCCTCATGGCATCTTTGGCTTGCCTCCTCTTGTCATCTGCTTGCAGGTTGAACTCTGGAAGAAACACATGTGGAAATGAAGCCACAGTACCTCTGTGAGATCCCACATGGAAAGGAAAAGGAAGGGTTCCTAGGATGCTACCCTTGAGGCTCTTGAGGATCTGCTCCACCTCGTAGAAGGTGGCATTGCCAGCGCTCATGGCTTGCAGGGCTGTGCTCCTGGCAAGGGTGGCTCGGGACAGCAGCTGTGTCAGCTTCTGCAATGCACCAAGGGACACAAAGGGCAGGTGAAGGACATGGTATGGCAGCATCACAGTCCCAGAGCAGTCTGGGAGGAGCTGGGCTGGAAGAGACCCAACAGTCTGTTCCCAAATGTTTGCTCTTGCCCCTTAATCAAGGTTACCACAGGCTGATCTGCCATCAGAAGCTTGTGCCTGTGCTCCTCAACCAGCTCCAGCCCTATTCCGAGTCATCTTAGCTCTAATCTTTGCAGGAGCAGCTCTTCATCCTGCCTTACATGGAGGAGAAGGCAGGTGAGACCATGCACCAGCAGCTCCCTGCACACACTGAGGTTTGCAGTCCCAAGGAAGGGCCCAATCCTGCACCAGGCAGGCAGAGCTGCCTTTGACAGCCAGGCAAGGACATGCTGGGGACACAGGCACCCCCCAAGGCTGCAGCTGCTGCTGGGGATGAGCCCTGGCCAGCCTCTTACCGCTCTGTGGCTCTCCTGGCCCTGCAGCAGCTCCTTGGCCTCCTGCTCCCACTGCCCCACGCGGCTCCGCAGGCCTCGGGACTGGGACAGGGTCGTGTCCACCAGGGCCAGCAGGGCACCCGAGTCCTGCTTCAGCCTCGAGGCTTCCTCCTGAAACACAGACACAGTGAGCTCCCCAGCATCTCCCCAGGGCCCACCAGGAACCAGAGGCAAAGGGGGAAAAGGGTAGGAAGATGCCTATCTAGGGGCTCTCCAACAGGGATGGAGCCCTGGGAAGGGCTGAGCTGGTGGTAGGATAAGCAGGGAGGGCATCAGGAAGAGCAAAAGGGCATCTCCTGGCCTGACAGGCACGAAGCCCTCACCTGAAAGGAGCTGATGTCCATCTCTGTCAGGCGGGACAGGGAGCTGAGGAGCACCAGGCTGCCCTGATAAGCCGTGTCTGCCTTGGAGGCCATTCCATCAGCATCAGCCTTCAGGCCTCCAACCAGCGACTTGAGCTCCTCATACCTGTACAGATGTGAGATTGGAGAGCCTGGTACCAGCCAAGCTGCCAGCCTCCCGCCCCAGCATTAATACCACCATCTGCATTGACTCGTTCACATTCCCCAAAGCTCCACGCAGATTTATCACATGTAAAACATCCATTACAAACATTCCCTGCATCCCAGCCCCTCCAATGAGCAGGGCATCTGCTGGCTCCTTACTCCTGCTCCAAAATCAGAGGTTGTTTCATACAGCTGAACCCTCACAGGCTCCATGGTGGCTCTGCTGATCCCTGCCCTACCCCTATATGTTTTCTCCTGCACATCCCTGTTTAACCTCTTAACTTCCTTCAAGGCTGCTGCTCACACCCCATCCATGGTGTGCAAAGTCCCAGCACCATCGTGGTGGGCTCTGGAGAGGCCAAGTCTGACCAAAGGAGACACCGTGGGCTTAAATTCTCCCTTTGGGCTACAGCCAGCCCAGACTTTCAACCACATGTGGAAATCATCCTCGGAAGCCTGTTCACACATGTGGTGATGCTTTGCCCAGCTGCAGGCAGTCCCCAGGAGCATTGAGGGCTGTGAGGTGGGAAGCAAACCCTCCACAGAGCTGCTGACCCTCCATCTGCACCCCTGACATGCCAGCGAATCCCCTGCCTCCAGCTGCCCATTTCTGCAGCTCAGATGGGGAGGCAGGGAAGGGGGGCCAGGATTCTTGGCCATGCCCTGCTCCCTCCCAGGGGCACACAGAAGACACAGAGGCCAAGGCAGGCTGTGCTCACCTCCCGGGCAGCCCTGGCAGGGAGCCCTCGGTGCCCTCTCCGCCGGCGGCTGCGCGCAGCAGCTCCAGCGCCTCCTGTGCATCCTCCTGCGCCGCCCTGGCAGCCTGGTCAATGGCATTGGCTGCCTGAGTGTGCCTGCAGAGCACAGAGGGGCTTGTCACAAAGGGCTCCCACCCAGGTTTCCTCCACCAGCTTCCTGTACTGCTGCCTTCACTGATTCACCCCCTGGGAAACACAGCATGTCTGCAAAGGCGACCTGTACTTCTCTTGCTCCCCCTGCATCTCCCAAGGAGAGAGGAGCATTGGGGAGGGCACAAGCTCTCTGTTCCAACTGCATATCCAAGGGGAAAACTGATCCCAAAGATGCTTCTAAATCACATCCAGTTACATCCTCAAAGACAGCTGAGGATAAGTCTATAGGGCAGCAAAGACAGCCCAGCAGTTGTATCTTCTCCTGCTCCAGGGCTGGCAGATGTCAAACAGAACCCTCCAAAAAGGACCTTCTGGGCACCGAGCAGGATCTCAGTCCTCCTCCCCTCTCTCTTGGCTAACAGTGGGAGCAACTCACCTGTTGGCCAGTCTCAGAGCCTCCTGGGCCAGCTGCAAGAACTGATTGGAACCCCCAGGAAAGCTTGAAGCAGGAATGGTCTGAGGAGGGGAGAAGGAAGAGAGGTGTGAGTGCTCTTCTCTGCTCTCCATCCAATTTGGCAGTGAAAGAGGCAACTACAGCATGTTAAACCTCCACCACCCCCAGAGACCCCTGCCAGCTCCTCTCAAGGTCCTGACCCCAAAGAAAGGACCACCAGAACACCCACATTCACAAAACAACATCTGTAATTCTTTAAATCCTTGCTTTCTCCGTAGATTTTTTTCCATCCCTGAGCTGAACTAGGAGCGTGTCACACAGGATGCTCTTACCACCCGAAGGAGAGCGGCGCCGCTGCGATCCAGGTCCAGCCTGGCTCTCTCCAGCAGCTGACGTGTCTCCTGCACCTGCCTCTCATACTGGCTGCCCAGAGACCTCAGTCTCTCCACTGTTGCCTTGACCTCATCCAAGCGGCTCTGGGAGCTGGACCCCTGCCCCTTCATCCTGGCCACACGGCCTTCCAGAGACCTGCCGGAGGCTGGTGAGAAGGAAAGAGAAAGGCTGAAGAAAAACTTGTTGCTGTGCAAAAAGGCCCAGGCAGAAAACCCTCCCTGATACAGCCCAGATGGCCCTATCCAAGAGCAGTGGGCAGGTGGTACCTTGAAGGCTCAGGGTTTCCCTGAGGATGGTCCTCAGCATCTCCTCAGCCACCAGCATCCTCCCCTCCAGCTCCTGGCTGGTCCCACCTCCAGCTCGCACCTCTGACAGGAGCAGCTCCAGCTGTGCCAGCTGCTGCAGGTACAGCTCCACCTGCAACCACAGACAGGCATCAGCCAGCAGCATACTAACCCCATGAGGAAAAGGCCAGGGGGAATCCAGGGTCACAGTCAGGCCTGAGGACAGAGACCAAAATGAAGGCTCATTTTAAGATGGGACACAAAGGATCAGTTGGATCAGGTACAAAGCCAAGGTTTGAATTCACATTTCACCTGCACCAGGAATAGATGCTTGAGGAGAACAGGAGGAGACGCTAAGGGTGAGCAAATCTCTGCAGCTAAGTGGCCCTGGGGCTGGCACAGATGCTCACCTGCTCTTTCACCTGGCCATAGCAAGCTGGGCACTCACTCTCTTCACAGCGGGGACCCTCAAAGCCAGGTTTGCAGATGCAGCTCCCGTCACTCCTGCACTTCAGGGGCTCAGCACCAACTGAGTCACAGTTACAGGCTGCAGGTCAGAGAGACACAGGTTCAGGGGAGCCTGGCTCCACCTCAAGCCACAGCACATCTCTCCCTGCTTTCTTGCCACCACTCAGCCTGTGCTTTGGTTCCTGCTCACCATTCCCACTTCCCAGCATCCTCCTTCCCATCAAGCCACTCCAAAGTCAGTCATGGCTTTTCTTACTCATCCGCAGCTCAGACAGCATCTGGGTCTCACCTCTGCACTTGTGAGCAGGGTCAGGGGCCAGGGGGTTCCCAAAGAAGCCATCCTTGCAGCGGTCGCAGTAGAAGCCAGCAGTGTTGTAGATGCACTTGAGGCACTCGCCGGTCTGGCGGTCACAGTTGCCCACGGCGTTGGGCTCCACGTTGCCATTGCAGCGGCACGGCTGGCAGGGCTGGGAAGCTGCTGGGTCTCCAAAATAGCCATCAGCACAGTACTCACAACTGGGACCTGGGAAAGGAGACGTGGGCAGAAGTTAATGCTTGTGCCCGGGAGGCAGAGGCTGACTGCTTGTGCCCCACAGAAATGGGGGTGTTCAGCCCCATCAGGGCTGGCACCACAGCTGCTCTGCTGTCAGCACCACCACGGCCAACACACAATGCCCTACACATGCTCTTGAAAACTGGGCGCCACAACTGACCTTCTACAAGTCATTTCTTATTCATTTTTTTCCTTATTTTTTGCTTCCCTCCCTTTCCTACCCATCCTTTCTCCACCCATGTTACATTTAGAGGAGAACTTTTCCCAGAGATCTTGGTGTGTTTACCCAACCCCTGGGGCTCAGACACCCCACCACAGGCAGGAGGGGCAGTGTCGCAGGCAAGCTGGGCTGAGAGGATGGCGTGGATCTGCCCACTCCAAGCACACCTGTATGAAAAGGCAGAGCAGAAGCAAGAAGGGAATTACCAGCAGCTCCAGGAGGGCAGTGGTCACAGATGACCTCCTCACCACCCGGCCCCACAGAGCAGCCCTGGCCGGGCCCACAGGGGCAGCTCCTGCAGCTGTGGGGCTGCCAGGGGTCTCGGTAGGAGCCGAAGGGGCAGCTGGCACCATTGCCCACGTTTTCATCTCCAGAGTAACATTCACCTGGAGGAGCAAGGAGAGGGCTTAGGGCAGTTTGCTCACACTCCCAGTGGGACATCCTCCACCACTGCAGACACAGCAACAACAGCACCCATGGTCCAGCAACCTCCACGAGAACTCTTCAGATCCCCAGCATGCCCACCTCATGCACCACATAAAATCATGAAATGGTTCGTGTTGGAAGGGACCTTTAAAGGTCATCTAGTCCAACTCCCCTGGAATAGGCAAGGACTTCTTCAACTAAACCAGGTTGATCAAGCTCTGTGCAACCTGAGGCATTGCCATGCTTAACTTTCAAATAAGAAGTCACTAGCGAAGAAATATTGCTATCTGGGCAGCAGGAGATGGTTTTTCTCTCTCCCACATGCATCCAATTTGTTCCAAATGCATCTGACTGCAGTGCTTCTAGGCTCTGGGGAGTTTTGTCTTGGATGGTCCCCACATTTCAGACCCAAGTCACAGATTCATGATCACAGACAGAATCTCAGAAGCACAGACACATTAAGGCTGGAAAAGCCCTCCAACACCGTCGAGTCCAACCTGATACAAATCCCCACCTTGTCAACCAGCCCAGAGCAGCGAGAGACATATCCGGTCCTTCCCTGGACACCTCCAGGGATGATGACTCCACCACCTCCCTGGGCAGCCCCCTACAATACCTAGTGACACTTCCATGAAGAAATTCCTGTGAAGCCAGCAGTCTCGACTCCCCTGTGTCCCTATTCTCGGGACACAGGCAGCCTCCCTGCATTCCCATCCAGCCCACAAGCACAGAATGGTGGTGCTGGCTTCTCTTACCGGTGTCAGGATCACAGGTTCCTCCCCCCTGGCAGTTGCAGGGCACGCAGGAGCTGAAGGGCCCCTGGCTGGGGGTGTCTCTGCGGTATCCAGGGGCACAGCTCTGGCAGAACTGCCCGTGGTGCCCCGCCGGGCACTGGCAGCGCTCCACCCACGGCGCCGGGACACCGGGCACGGGCTGTGCTGACACCAGGGTGACATTGTCGATGTAGCCGGTGCCTGCAGGGGAGTAGGGCCAGTGACCCGCGGGGATAGTGGCTCCACCCGCCCAGCCCCACAGCCAGGACCGGCACAGGGGGCACATTCCAATGCAGTGCCCCCGGGTAAGTGGAGCAGCCACATCGGTTACTATCCTGCTCAATCTCTTTGCTATTTAATTCTGCCCCCTCGGAGCACTTACTGTTTTTATCTTTTCATAAATTTTAGCAAAGGTGTACCCATCTCCAGCAACCAAGAGAAGCCAACTTTGTCAGCTCCCTCTGCACTTACTGTACTCCCCAAAGGTGGCTCGGATCCAGAGGGCTGTCAGGTTTCCCAGCAGCCTGCGAAATTCAAAGTGATTCAGCCTTGGGCTCCACTTGCTGCTTGGGTGCTCGTCCAGCCTGCCGTGGGAGAGGGGGGAAGTGGAACTGGTTTCAGAAAACTGAGGTGCCTCTTCCAAAAAACACAACAGCCCTTGCCCACCTCCCTCCTGGGAGCTTAAGGCTTTGGGCAATGACCTCCATGCATGCAAGTGATCCAGAGTTGAGAACCCAACCTGACCTCAAGCCACATTTTCTCCTGCCCCTCTCACAAAGTAACCTCCTCATCCAGGACAGAAGCACCTGAGATGCACCCAGCCCAAACCAGCGGCCATTTGCCATCGCCAAAGGACCACAGCTGAACCCAGAACCTCCTTGAAGTCTCAGCCATTCTTGCTCCCCCTGCCCCAAGCACCCCAGCTTCCCCCTTTACCTGAACGTGTACATGTGGCTGACACCACAGGGCAGGACCTCTCCCTGGGGCAGGAAGGGGGCAGTGACTCTCAGGCCGTGTCCCTCCAGGACCACATCATGTGGGGACGGCTGCTGGCCCCCTCGGTCCAGGCGGTAACCAAAGGAGAGTGTCTGACCATAGCTCAGCTGCTGGTTCCCAAGGAATTTTGCTGCAGAGGGAAAATCAAAGGCTTAAAATCTTTCCTTCCTCCTAAAAGCTCAGTTCATGGGATCAGAGCAAGCCAAGGGTTCACTCTGGCCACCACTGATCCCACACCTACCAGGTGCCATGAAGTATATGGGCTCTGATGTCCTTGCTGCTATGAAGGCATCCTGGTGGCGTGGGGACCACTGGAGCTGGGCTGGCGAGCCGCTTTCATGGACCCCTCGCCAGCCCTCAGTACCTGGAGCACAAACAAGGAGCAGTCAGCCTGCACAGGGAAGGTGTTCCTAGGATTCCAGCAACCTTCTTGAGCTGTGTCTTATCAAAACTCTCCGGCTTCCCACCCTGACCTCTGAGGGGGCAGCACAGTTATCTCTGTGCCCACACATCTGTAAATCAGCCTGGCTGGGCACAGAGGCCTCCTTCCAAGTGCAGGAAAGACATAATGAGGAAATCCTATGCTCCCCTCAACCCTTGGACTATACTTCTGCCTGTGACCAAGCCATCCCATCACAGCAAGGTCGCTGCAGCCACAGGCAGGCTGGATGAGCTCCCAAGGAGCAGGCACTGCCCAAGGCTGACTTCCAGCAGGGCTGTGCACCACGTGGTTCCTCCAGCCCTCTGAAGAGAAGGGATGGCAAACACACACGCCCAGGAGCCACGGGGTGTCCTGCTTGGGCTTCACCTTGCTGGAAGGTGGAGGTGATGTTGTGGACACTGTGGTTGTCCGCGCTGACACACGTGTCCGAGTGCCCGTAGCAGAAGCAGGGGGAGCAGCCTGCAGGGTTCCTGGCATCCAGGTTGTAGAAGTGTCGCTTGCACCTGGGAAAATGCAAGAAGATGACAATGTTCAAGTTGTTTTCTCCTTTTACTGGCCCACACAACCATCCCTGGGATGCAGTACAGCCATCAGCAGGGTTTAAGGTCATCACTGGGCTGGGATGGCGAGATGGGCATGTGCAATGGCTTTGACCAGACAGGGGACAGGGCTAGATTGGATACTGGGAAGAAATTGTCCTGTGAGGGTGGTGAGGGACTGGCACAGGGTGCCCAGAGGAGTTGTGGCTGCCCCATCCCTGGCAGTGTCCAAGGCCAGGCTGGATGGGGCTTGGAGCAACCCAGGATAGTGGAAGGTGTCCCTGCCCATGGCAGAGGTGGAATGAGATGAGCTCTAACATCCTTTCCAACCCCAACCATTCTAAGACTTGGTGAACTTGGGAAGTGACTGCAGAGAGAAGGAGGCTGTGCCAGGCCATGTCCAGCACATGCTCCTGCCCCTCACCTCTGGCAGTGCTCCCCAGTGACGCTGTCCTTGCAGACGCAGTGGCCGGAGTGACAGCCTCCCACGCTGCCCGCCGGGTCACACTCACACTGCAGGCTCCTGCAAAGGCACAGCAGCAACCTCTACCTGGACTTCCAGTTTGGCCTGGGAGCCAGCGCTTCCTGCTAGCACACAAGACAGCAGAGAACCCTCCCAGCTACCATTCCCATGCAAGAAGCGGGGAAATAAGCTGCACAGCCACCTCTTTCCAAAATCTGCCACTCTATGGGCGCCATGTTGAGCCAGTGCCCATTGCTACTGCTCCAGGGCATCCCAGAGCATCAGACCCACCCACAAGCGCAAAGTGAAGCTCCACCGAGCTTAATAAACCCTGGATGAGTTTAATAGACCTTGGCTGAGCTCCAGCAAGCAGCATCACCCCAGGGAGGCTTGGGCAGGAGGCCAGGCCAGGACTGCAGGCAGCCCAACACCCTTTGCCTGCCAGCAGCCCCAAAGGAGCAACGGCAGGGTGAGGTGGGGAAGAAGAGGACACACCTGAGGAAGCCAGATCAGAAACATTTCTAAAGGTGTTTAAACAGGGCTTCATGAAAAGGAAGAGATTGATCTTTGCATGTGCATCTCCTTGTGAGTGGCACCAACATGAGGCAGCCCCACAATGGGCAGGTTTTGATTTACAGGGCTGTAGCTTGTTGGGCATTATCTGGGTAATGAAGCCATCACCTGAGAGAGTGGCTAAGTTCAGATTTTGATGGTGTTGCAGGACACCATCAAAGCCCTACAGGCTGGCAGGGAGGTCCAGCCTCAGTCAAACCCACTCTCTCCTAGACGGTTGGCTTAAGGTTGTCCATGAACTGCTATGAAACCAGCCCTGCCTTTGCAGGGGCTGTTTTCAGCCAGCACAGGCCCCAGGAGAGCTCTGGAGGCTGGCCCTCCCTCTGCCCCATGGCACCGATGGTGGCAGCACTCACTGCCCGCTGCTCCTGCAGCCTGCCTCGGACAGGGACTCGAAGCCTGGCTGGCACTGGTCACACTTGTCCCCCATCACTCCAGGCTTGCAGCTGCACCGGCCATCGCTGTCACACTGCGGGCCAAGGGAACCTGCAGGGAGACAGGAGGGAGAGGCTGGCATGGGCACCTTCCAACCCACATCACTCTGTGAGTTCGTGATTACCTCAGAGGGCAGGTGGGCCTTGAAACCTGTGGTCTGGTAGGTCAGGACAGAGGCTGCCCTGCCCAGGAGGTGCCCGGAGCCCCCCGAGCCCAGGCAGGACTGCGCACGTACCCCAGGGGTGGCAGAGGCAGGGCAGGCAGCAGAGCCCCCCGTGCTGTCGATAGAAGCCCTGCTGGCAGCGCTCACAGCGCACGCCCTCCGTGTGGCCCTGGCAGCCCAGGCAGCGGAAGCCGTTCCCCGTGTCCCGCAGGAGCTGCCAGTCAAAGATGCACTGCCTGGACATCCCGTTGCAGTCACACACTGCGGAGAGGAGAGCACAGACACGTCTCAGATGGTGCAGCAGTCCCACCCTGAGGGGCAGGGAGCAGGGGGCAGGCGCTGCAAACCTCCCCTTCGCGCCCTGTCAACAGCGAGCTGCTTCCCCACATCTCTGTGCTTGTCCCCATGTCTGTGTCCATCAGCCACCCCAGTGCCACCGGTGTCCACATCCCCACACAGCGGAGGAATGCCCCATTTCACTGCTGAGGATGGACAAACCCGAGCCAAGCAGCCACAATCCACACAACAGCACTGCCAGGGCTGTTCTCCATTCTTCCACAGGTCTTGCAACACAACCAGGACATTGAATAAGCAGAGATGGTTTAAAAAAAAACCCAGTCTTGTCCTGAGAAAAGCATGGGTAAATTACTGGAGACTTTGGAGGAAAAGGAAAAGTTTCCTGAGGTTATTCTTTTTTCACCCAGCCAGGAGTGAGTTGAGTAGGAAAAGCTCAACCAACGTCCACCAGGTCCCCCCAGCCAGGTCTGCAGTGCAGGGTGATGAGGAGTGGTCTGTGATCCAAGGAGCTTGGTGGAAGTGTGCCAGCCATGAGGGAGATCAGCAAAAAAGGTTTGGTGGGATTGGACCCCACCCTCCCTCATTTTATAGAAAAGCTGCAGCTGCCCACACTGCTGCATGGGGAATGGCAGGAAGAACAGGCATGAGATTCTGCATTCCTCTACAGCCAAGACAGATCATCGCCCTGGACATCAGACTCAGGCATCTCACCAGATGTGCCTGCTCCAGCACCCCACTGCCTTGTCCAGCTGCTCCCTTGAAGCCACCTTGCACCTACTTGGCAATCCCTCAGTGGCCAGAACTGGAGCATTTAATCCTGAGGACCTTTACTCCAGACACGCTCCTCAGGATCACTGGGGAGAGCAGGCACATCCGAGAGAATGGCTGGCAAAGACAGGCAGGAGAAAGAAACATCCCAAGGGAAAAGCCAGGTCCTCAGGGGCACAGAGCCTGCTGAGGAACTGCTCCAAACCACCCTGATGCTGCCATGGGGGCCTCCACCTCCCTCTGAGGAGCTCTGCTCACTGCTTGGGACTGGAAGGACCATTCCCAGCTACCCAACCCCTGCCCAGGTCACCTCTGAGAGCATAGGAGGTGGAGAGAGACCAAAACTGGGCAGAATCCTGCTGCATGGATACAGACAGTGCCTTGTGCTCATACACACGGAGCCTCCTCCTCCTTCCCAGTTCTCTTCTGGCACAGCTCAGCCCCAGGGTACAACGTTCCTGTCCTCTGCATCCGTGATTCCTGGGGCCAGGCAAAGCCTCCTGCTCTCCTCTCACACCTGGGCGCCGCCCTCCCACACACCCATCGGCACCGCATTCCAGAGGGAGGCACTCAGGAGCCTCTGCCAAGGGGAGAGCTGACCTCATGCGCCAGCAAACAGCGAGAGAGGCTTTTCCAGCTTCAGCAAGCACAACTCTTCCCTCCCAGCCTGGCTGCAGGAGTCTGAGACCGAGCTCAGGAGATAGATGTTCTGCCACCCTAGCCTGCTGGGAGGGGACCTGTGGGCACAGAATTCCTGCCTCTAGGGCCTGGGAAAGCAACTCCAGCCTCAGAGAGCACCAGCAGTGACCAAAGGGCATGGACAACACAAAGGACCATTGGAGAGCAACAGTGTGACACTTTCTTCAAATCTTTGTGCTCACCTTCACAGCAGAAAGATCCCACTTGGGTTGATCCCACTCCCCAACCCTCTACACTCCAGCTAGATCTCAAGCTGGAAGGACAAATAAGGATCTTTGAGTTGAACTCCACCCATGCATCACCCTACGACTACGCAATGCAGAGGATTTACTGGCTTGCTAAATTACAGGCATGAGCACCATTCCCCCAGGGAAGGAAAACCTTTCTTTGAGTGTTTCTCTGCTGCTGCAGCATGTCAGGAACCAGCTCCACAGCCCTGGAACAAATTCCTGTCTCGCTGATTCAAAGCCATTTATGACACTGTGGCAGGTTAGTGCCACCACTGCACTGGTGTGCCTGCTCCTGGTGTTCTCCCAGAAACCCAGGGGCTCAGGCAGGCTAATCCTTACCAAGGGTAAGGCACTGGAATTGATAACGAGATGGAGCAGGAAGGAGCTGCTGGAGGATGAGGACCAACTGAGGAGAGGATCATTTCTCTATCCAGGTGCCCTGAGGCTCTGCTCTGAGATCATCCATGGAAAAGAGCAGGTTCAATTGGAGGAAAAGTTTTGCAGCTGGATTTCTTCAGTACTATGTCAGGATGCAGGAGATCCATGGCACACACCCAGCAGGATGTCATTCCCCCAGCTCCCACCCAAGAAGAAAGCATGAAAAGTGCTTGATGGCTGTGCTCAGATGAATTCTCACATCAGAAGGGCTTGGAGAAGAAGACAGGCAGCTTCAGGCTTCCTAAACTGTCTCCTTAAATTCACAAAACCAGGCAATGAGGGTGGCCCTGGGTCTGTGAGGATCCAACAGCCCTGTACAGGTGAGACAGCCTGCAAAGATCCCTCCTTCCATCAGGAGAACAACAGAGCTCTGCATGCAGTCAGGCTCCATGTCAATAAAGCCATCCCCTGCTCCTGGGACAGTGACCCACAAGGCTGTCCCATCTGCTGCTCCAGGGCTGGCTGTCCCCACTGCCCACCTTCACACTTTCTCACTGCAGGAATATCTGCCTGGGGCTCCATCAGCAGACTGAACTCACTCGAATTTTTATGCTGCACCATAAAACCACAGCTGTTACTGAACACTGGCTTTACCTACACACAGAAATGGGTTCAAGAGTCCCTGGGAAAGCAGCACTTTCCCACACACTGCCAGGAGGGAGCAGAGGAAGAACTGATATCAGTATTTTAAAACTTAGATGTAATTAAGGTGATGTAATAATTAACCCAAGTAGCATCTACAGCAAAACAGAATTTTTTTTCTTTTGAAAAAACCCAAACCAAAACACTTATTCAGCACTTATTTCCCATTCACCAAACTTTAAACTGATAAAATTCAACTTCAAGCCCAGAAAGCTTATTTCAGATCATCAGTACTGGGGTCAAAAAAAATTAAATTGCTCAGTATTTACAAAATCACTCAGTATTTACAAAATATACATCTCTATAATGTATAGCTGAATTACCACTGGGCTGAACATGTTTAAATCTCCCTCCATGACACTCTGCCTGCATGAGCTTTGCATGTGCAAGAGGATCTGCTGGATTCTTAAAGCTGTGGACTGCAGGGGACTCCTGTCTCCTCTAGGATGTGGCACCTTGTGGGCACCACAGACTCGCACAAAATCCAAACACTGCCTCGTTATTGCAGCAAACTGAATCCTGGATGCTCTTCCTCAGGCTCGGGGAAGGTTTTGCTTCCAGCACTGATGGGCAGATCAGCCACTGCCCAGGCGATGCTTGTGCTCCCACCCGCATCCCACCTGGCAGCAAAGCTCTGCACCGACAGCACGAAGGTAATTGCATACAAATAACTCATTGAAAGGGGATGCCAGTGACCAAACTGACAAAAACTGACAAAGTTATTCATGGTGGAGGAAAACTAACCTCGGAGGAAAGCTAAGAAGCGCCTTCAGATCCAGCACCAATGCCGAAGGCGGGAGGGGAAGAGTGCTCTAGCAGGGAGTCCCAGCCAGATTCCAGCTCCCGGCCCTCTCCAGCACGAGAGCTCCGAGCCGATCTGCGGCGGCAGCAGGGCAGGAAGAGCCGCTGCAGAGCCCCAGAGCCCCAGAGCCCCATCCCCGGCCCCAGGCTCACCTTGTCCCCGGTGTGCGCCGCGGGCCGCGGGCAGCAGGGCCAGGCAGGCCAGGGGCAGCAGCCAGCGCTCGGCCATGGCTGGTGCCCGCAGCAGCAGCAGCAGGGCCCGTCCCGGCGGGGCTCCGCACCCACTGCCAGGTCGGTGCCTTTTTTTGGGGCGTTTTTTATCGCTGCCCCACCTGAGTCACTCCCAACAGGAAGAGCGCCTGTGACTCACGGCCCAGCCCAGGCAGCGCCGGCAGCCCGGCCCCAGCGGGACAGGGGCACTGGCGGGCACAGCCCCCTCACGCTTGTGGGGAGATCGAACCCCCTGCAGCTCCTGCCCACCCTCATGGGGAGATGGAACCCCCCTGCAGCTCCTGCCCACCCTCCTGGGGAGATGGAACCCCCCCTGCAGCTCCTGCCCATCCTCCTGGGGAGATGGAACCCCCCTGCAGCTCCTGCCCCCCCTCATGGGGAGATGGAACCCCCCTGCAGCTCCTGCCCACCCTCGTGGGGAGATCGAACCCCCCCCGCAGCTCCTGCCCATCCTCCTGGGGAGATGGAACCCCCCTGCAGCTCCTGCCCCCCCTCATGGGGAGATGGAACCCCCTGCAGCTCCTGCCCACCCCTCCTGGGAGATGGAACCCCCTGCAGCTCCTGCCCCCCTCATGGGGAGATGGAACCCCCTGCAGCTCCTGCCCCCCCTCATGGGGAGATGGAACCCCCCTGCAGCTCCTGCCCACCCTCCTGGGGAGATGGAACCCCCCTGCAGCTCCTGCCCACCCTCCTGGGGAGATGGAACCCCCCTGCAGCTCCTGCCCACCCTCCTGGGGAGATGGAACCCCCCTGCAGCTCCTGCCCACCCTCCTGGGGAGATGGAACCCCCCTGCAGCTCCTGCCCACCCTCCTGGGGAGATGGAACCCCCCTGCAGCTCCTGCCCACCCTCCTGCCCACCCTCCTGCCCGTCCCGCCCCACCGCGGCGCTGGCTGGGGACAGCCGGGCTGTCCGGGCACGCCGGAGGCTTGCAGGGAACCGAGTGGAACAGGATGAGCTCACAGGAGCCTGGGGAGGGTGCATGGGGGCTGCCTGCTCGCAAGCCAGGTCCAGCCAGCCAGCCTGCAAGAGCAGGGCTCGTTTCAGGTGACTAGCAGGACTGGAGATGCAAAGAGACCCAAAATTAGCTTGAATAAATGCCCAGAAAGCAGATCAATTGGGATTTACCAGATAATCATCAAGTTCAGGAAATCCCCAGACCTAGAAATGAGGTGGAGTTTGGAATCATCACAGATATTTGTCTACTTTTGCTCCCGAGATGGAAAATGAGCTTAGATGGGTCCTTGGCCTCACCCACGACATCATTTTTACACTAGAAGAAGGATGAGGAGAGGAGACAAAGAGGGGAGAAACGCTTATCTGAGGCTGCTGACAGAGCCAGGAAGATGCCAGGCTCCACAGTCCCAGGTCCATAAGCACTTTGTTCTCAAGGACAGCTGACAAGCCACACAGGGCATGAAGGCCAGCTCCACCTCAGTCCTTGCCTTTGCCTTGCAGGAGGACATGACCACTTCTACAGGGGAATAGAGAAATCTGGAGGGAGGGGTTCTCCACATCCCACACACGTCAGGACAAGCAGGACTCCAGCACATCCTCCTGCCCTGTGAAAGCAGCCCATCAGAGGGGCACAGTGAGGGATGGGCCCTCGTGCTGCATCACAGCCGCTCCCCTGCCCAGTGCCATGAGACTCCTTGTGTCACAAGTGACTGCCAGTGGTCCAGGAGCACCCTTGAATACAATGAAAACACCTAACAAGTGCATCCCCAGAGACACAAGTTGCCTTTTAGGTCCCTTTCTGCATTAGGGACTCAAACTCAATCCAAGGTGTGACATGCTGCTCACTTCAGGCCTGACAGAGCAGGGTGATTAACAGTGAGCTCCTTGTCTGAGCCTCTTGCACTGCCCAACAGCCTCCAGACACTGCAGACACCTGGAGCTGACTCACAGGGCTTTCCTCTGGCTCCTGGTGATCTCATGGGCACAGCCAGCCCAAACACACCACATCTCTGCACCTCCCTTTGCCAACTGTACCTGCCTCTGCTGCTTGAGTCAACTTTTACAAACAGGAGGTTTCCTTTTCGTTTGACTTGCTGGATCTTAATTCAGCTCACAACAAGGAATACAACTTCCCAAAAGTCATAGTGGTGTGGTGGGCTTTGGCATCTGAGGTTCTTTTATCTGGTTTACATTAGTTGTTTTTAGGTGAGATAAAATTACTCATGGTGTTTCCACCAGTTCAGCAGTTCTTAGGATCCACTCACAGCTCTGAGGAGACACAATCCCTTCTGCTCTTAAGTACATCACTTGCCCACAACACCTCTGCTGTGTCCTTCCTCCTCTGCTCAGGAAGGCCATCTCCAGCAGCATGGTCCACAACAGCAGCTCCCTTAGACCTCACCCAGACCACATCCTTGGCTGACTTCTCTCCTGGAAAACCAGCCCTCCTCAGCAGGAAGCTTTTCCCTTCCCTGTCTCCTCTGTTACCCCATTTATCTCACCCTTGCCACCCCACCTCTCACCCCACTTGTGCAAACAAGGCCGTGACAGCTCGCTCCTCAGTCATCTCTGTGTTGACTCAGACTACTCTCACCCTGCCATCTGCCTGTGCTTCAACAGGACCTCTGGAAACCACGTGCCATGAGACTACCAAGAATGTATTTCCTGGGGCCCTGATTTTCCAAACACATCTGATCTGGAACAAACAGCTGCCCACCAGCCTCCACAGAGCAAATGTCCCACTGCAACCTATGGCAGCACCCTTTAGAAAAGGTCTCACACCAACAGGACTACCAGAGATGTTTCACCTTTTAGAGTAAGCAAAAGTGTAAGCAAAGGGAGGCATAAAGAACAGCTGTGCTCATCAGACACTGCAATGGAGCAGTTTTGTTTCACTGGAAAACCTGTCTTTCGATCTGCAACACAGGAAAAGTCCTTCTTGAAGATGGTTTATGTTCATTCCCAACAGAGCCAAAAAAGCTGCTCCTGCAGGCAGACCACTGTGGCTCACAAGTTCATCAGTCCTTGAGGATGTGGCTGTGGCAGAATTAACTGCTCCAAAACCAGTCTGAAATAACATAATAATGTAAATTTTGCTGATGGTTGCTGGTGAAAAGTGATGGATGTGTAAAAACTCTGGAGTGATAGTTTTATTAATATAAGCAAGGGAGAAAACCCATTTTGTGACATGCCAGATGAACACCATGATCCTGTGAGCCCTTGCACCCCAGGTCAACCCTTGCATCCCCAAGCCTCCTCCTGCAAGGGCCCATCAGATCTGGCACATCATCCAGTTGGAAATCCTCTGGGATTTCCTCACAGTGTGCAAAACCAGTGACCATGATGTGCTGGTATCACCAAACACCAGTGCAGCAATGGAGCCTGGACTTCGGTCTCTCTCTGACATTGGGGTGCCCTGGGACAAGTCCTGGACTTCAGTCTCTCCTCTGACACTGGGGTGCCCTGGACAAGTCCTGCCAGCCAGAGGCAGCGGGAGCAGCTGTAGGGGATGGGCAGAGGCAGGCAGGGATCCCCGGCAGGAGCAGGCGGGGCAGGGCAGAGCAGTGGCACAGCAGGGAAGGGCTGTCATGTCTGGCCTTGCCTTGCTGTGCCCTGCCCGGCCCAGAGAGGGCTGAGACAAACAGGGATGAAGGGAGAAGGCATTGCCATCCAACTGCAATGAGGGGAATTGCCATTCCCCTCTCTATCCCCATGGCCAGCCTCTGTGGGATAACTTTTACATGGCATTCCTGATGTTTCTGGAATGGGGGCACTGAAGGTATCAAGCCAGCAGCCAACTACAAACAATAACTAACTAGAACATGGTCCAACATGTCACAGCTGTAGCTGGGGAGCACAGGACACTGCCAGCTCGGTGTGACAGCTGTATGACCTCCTCCACTTCCTCAGATCCACACAAACACGCCAGACACATCTCCCTCCAGGCAGCTGTTCCCAGCACTTTATAACCTGTAACAATACCTTGTCCTCCCCAGAAATGAGAGGGAACCCAGCTCAGGTCAGTCCAAGCCCTCCCCACTGCCACCTTCTCACCTGCCCCCCCTGCTTCTCCAGAGAGAACACGAGAGAAGATGGAGCTTGAACCCGGGCAGTGAGAACAAACCAACAGGGAACTGAAGGAGAATAAAGGCTACCAGAGCATGGCTTGGACACTGCTCAGCAAGGTGCCTCCTCACCCACCTTGGTCAGGCACTGGCTACACTGAGCAGAGAGTATCTGAGGAGGGGATCTCCACTTGGGCTTCAAAATATTGGTAGAACAGTTTGGCAACCTGCAAGCCATTATGATGGTCCCTTGGAGCTGGGTCTGCTCCTCCCTGTACGAGATTTCTGAGTAGCTACTCG
Organism: Camarhynchus parvulus; assembly: GCF_901933205.1. NCBI lineage: Eukaryota > Metazoa > Chordata > Aves > Passeriformes > Thraupidae > Camarhynchus > Camarhynchus parvulus. Next base: position 23,274,649 of record NC_044578.1, on the reverse strand, counting down.
GGTTACTCTTACCTTGTCATCCTCCACTGTCCTCTAGCATTACCTCTGAAAACCACATGAATGCTCAAGTTCATCCTCAAGATCACCTGAGACACATCTGCACAATGCCCACAAAAAAAAAATCTTTAAAAAAAATCTTTATCTCCTGGAGATAAAAATCCTGAAGATAAAATAAAGAACACAGACTTGCTTCCTAATCTAAGCATTTTCACCTCAAAATGGTAAGAGGCTCCATATCAACCAACAGTCCATGCAAGGTCAGAACAGTCCCACCACCCATTGTCTGCTCTCCCTGACTGCTCCCCACAATCCAGCTGAAACCTCAGCCAGATTTCACCAGCTGGGATTTGCTTCACAAAAACACTGGCAAGAAAAAAAAAAGACATATTTTAGAAAACAAGTTAATTAGTGACAACTGAAGAATGAAAGTACACAAACTGACATGCAAAAAAAAAAAAAAGAATTTACCAGCTGAGATGGGATTAGCTCTGATGCAAGTTAATGAGACCTGTGTGCTTTCCTCTGCTGAGAAAAACAACAGAAATCCAGCTGGAGCTGAAAGACAAGTGTAAATGCAGAAACAGCCTAGTCTCTTATCACTGCAATCTGTCCTTAAAAATTTGCTTCATTCAGGCCAGGCTCTGGGAGACAGGGCCCAGGAACAACACAGAGCACCCAGATTTGTGGCAGTACCCAGTAAGTTCAGCTTCTTTATTCAGGGTTTGGTTCGTTTTTTTTTTCTTTTCCCAGAAGCCTTATCCTTTTCTACCTGTTTAGTAAAAGGATTTTTCCCTTACAGCATAAATAAACTCCCCCCAGTTCCTCAGGGCTTTCCACGAAGACAGTGCCACTCCAACAGCACCAGCACCAACAACACTGTGTGTTTTTAAGCCCTGGAAAACCAGCAGCTTAAAATCCATCACAGCCATGGCAGTGAGCAGTGGACACAAGGAAAAACCATCATCCCTGTCATCTGTGTCCCACCACATGCATTTCCAAGTTTCTTCTCCCCTTTTCCCACACCAAACCAGGGTGTCTAAGGAGCAAGAGGTGATCTTGCAACTGAGACACATCACCTTCAATATCCTACCACAAAAAAATAAAGTAATACTCAACAGAATTCCCAGGTATAAGGGGTTACAAATATTCAGACTTTATTATAAATAAGAAATACTGTTTTATACATAAAAACTGCAAGTGTTGCATTTTGTTCACCGCCCCAGACAGCAAGACCACAGATTAAGGCAAAAAAAGCTGGAGTGAAGGCACATACTGAGGGGGCCACAGTCAGGAATAAGGTGATGAAGGGATGTCACGTGTCATCCATGACACCCAGCACTCCACCAGCAGCTGTCACATCATCACATTACGTAAAGAAATAACTGGACTTATACAATGAATAATGGCTGTAATGCAGTACTGATTAACAGATCGCTTATAAAGATTTTTTTTTATTTAAAAATAAAATTCTGTTAAAAACGGCTTAAAAAAAAAAAAAAAACAAAACACAAGAGAGCAGGAAACCTTAGGCCTGAGGTCAGCCAGGGCATGCACACATCTGCTCTTCTCACAGCCTTGGCAGAGGTGATGTGGTCACAGCTATCTTCCCAGAGTGACCCAATGTCCCTGTGTGTGCAGGCACAGGGAGCTCTCCTCCAGAGGTGCTTCCAGGCAGGAGGAAAATCCCACAATCATTAAGGGAAGGGATAAAAGAGCCATGCAGAGTTTGCTGGGAACAGCAGCAGTGTCTGCACCAGGCCTCCTGCCTTGCACAGTGGTATCAAGATGTCCCCAAATGCAGCTCTCTGACCACCTCAGCGCTGGTCTGGTCTCCCAACAGAGCTACAGCTCCTCCCAGCTCAGCTGCAAAGCCACAGCCCCTGCTCCACTGCTGGCACAGCATCCCAGGGCACAGGGGACACTGACCTGGGTGCTGCAGGCACCGTGGGCAGCAGGGCTGGCTTCAGAGACAGGGCTGGAAAGCACCCACCCAACAGGCAAAGTGGGTATGGATGGGTGCTGGGGATACAACAGAGGGAAGCAAGCAGGAGCCCAGCTAGGAGAAATCCCAAGTTTTAAGGGAATGATACAGAGAGAAGCAATACATGGTGCACCTGCCCAATGGCTACAGGGGAAAGCACATAGAGGAGGCCAGGCTGTGCCACTCTGGAAATCTGGCTGAGTATATTTACACACACATACACACACACACGAGAGACTTCCTCACACTATAATCATGATAAAAAATGGAAAAAAAATCACATTCACACAAAAAACATAAATTTGAAATAATTAATAGCACCAGTGTGTGTCAGATAATAATTTCTTCCCATCGCTAAGCAAACGTACAAAGTTGCATAGTGTTTAAGGATAGATATATACTGGATCTCAGGGAAAGGGGGAGGGATGCCAGGCTAGAGGCAAGGAGGAAGCTGCAGAGGATGCTCTTGTCTGGGAGCAAGGGGCTCCCTGCTGCTCCCAGCCAGCAGCAGCATGCACTGCCTGGGCAGGGAGCCTGCAGGGAAGCCCTGGGAGTGGTGTAAAAGGCAGAGCTGCCACCTGAGCCTGGCCTGAGGTCCCTGTGCTGTGGCAGCTTTATGGTGACTGGGAGATTCGGAGGCAAAAAGAAAGGAGGGCACCAGGAAATTTCAGCTCTTCCTCCCAGCTTTAAAACAGGCAAAAGGCAAGAGCAATGGCAGGAGAGATAAAAATCCCACTGTCCTCCTTCAGGAAAAAGATGGGGTGAAAAAAAAGACCTTTCCATTTCCATTCATGTGCCCCCTTCCTTCCCCACCCAAAGACATTCAGCATGGAGGCCAGTGCAGCTGTCAGAACTCTCTGGAAGGCAGCTCTCCTCTTCAGCAAGACTTGTCCTGCTTCAACAAACTCATCTGTCAGTCTGACATTCCAAGCCCAGAAAACCAGATCCTCTGGAAATTCAGTAGCAACAGATGGGAATGCAGCTCGTGGCTTCCACACTCTGGCAGTCTGGACTAGCCAGCAGGCAGCAGCTTTTAGACCAGACCCAAAACTTCTCACAGAACAGAAGTGGGGCTGGCAAGATCCACCACTCCATCAGTATCCCATCTTCCCAAAGAGCCCTAATAGAGGCTGCCTTTTTCTCATAGGAATGCATCCTCACAGAAAGCATTTCAGAAAGAGGCTTCAGCTATTTTGCCAAAGGCTACCAACACTGTTGGACTGGCCACTACCTAATGATGAAAAAAATAAATTCACAGGGTTAGAAGTTGGGAAGAAGGATCTGAATTGAGTGCAGCTATACTGGCCATTACAGTAATACTTTGGTAGCCATCCCCTTCCTTCATAGGGATAAAGAGCTCCAGGACTGAGGATTTTACAGTCAAAGGAGAAGACAGGAGAGAAAGTTGTGTTAGTTTTGCCTTGCTGTATACAGCTCACATGGTTATTTCTGAACCACAGTATAAAGAGTCCAGAGCATCTCTCATCCTTGCACTAATCAAAAGGAAACTGTGTCTGAGGAAGGGGCAAAAGTGGAGTGCTCAGGAAAACAACCTATATAAAAAAACCCCTTTGATGCCCAAAGACGGATATTTAATTTGCTTCAAAAAAAAAAACCCAAACAAAGAAAGAAACAAACAAAAAAACCCCACCAAAAAAAACCCCAAACAAAACAAAAATTAGAAAAAAAAAAGAAAAACAACAACAAAAAAACCCCAAAACTTTCAACTTATCCTGATTTGAAAGGAAACAATGGCTGCAAGCAGCAGAGTTGGGGATTTGGAGAAGGCAATGTGTGTTAAGGCACTCCATGGCTGAACCACCACTCACCAGGGCGATTCCCCCCACCCCCAGCACACCCTTAGGGCTTCTCAATGGACGGGGTGTTGAAACAGCCAGATGGCAAGGTCTTCCTGATGTCTTCCAGGTTGCTAATGTCCTTCAGGATCTCTTCAATGTCCCTGTTGTAGGCCTGTATCGCATCATCTTGCTTCTTGGCTTCTCTCTCAAGGAAAGACACTTTCTGGTCCAGGTCACTGTCTTTCATCTGGTCTTTGGCACTGTTCAAGGCACCTTCAATTTCATTCAGTTTGTTCAAGTCCACTGTCTCCAGTTGCCCTGAAAAGCCAGAAGCAAACAGTGAAGTGCATTAAAACCTCTATGGCACCCTGGGTGCTCACACAGCTGAGCCCACAGCAGATCTCCATCAGGGCATCTCCAGCATCTGAAACAGGACCAACCATATGGGTGACATCTCCACTGTCTCGAGAAGTCTTCAGTTTGCTGAAAACCAACACAGAGCATTGCCAAACAAGCTCTGAGGCTACTTGGGAAAGAAAAAATCCCAAAGTCCTTGCCAAAAACACACAAACCCAATTTCAAGAGATCAAGAGATCCATGTGGTTCCTCAAACAAAACTGGCAGGAAACCCCGCACACATCAGGAAAACACTCAAAAGCATACAGCACGTTACAGACAATCCTACCTAGCTGATCCAACAGGTCATTAATGACAGTGAGCAGACTGTTCACAGAGTTCTTGGCTTTTCTTGCATTGTCTTCTGCCTCCTGGGCAGCCTGTGAGGCCTGTAGGATATAAAAAAAACGAGAGCACAAAAAAGGTGTAGGGATTACAAAACTGTTGCCTCTCCTCTGCCGATAGTCACCATATTGCTGCCTTCTCATCCCAGGATAACAATCCTGCACAAAGATCTTTATCACAGGGCTGGGGAGAAGACTGACAACCTTCAAGTAATCAGTTTTCTGAGTATTTCAGGATGGGGATCCCTGAACACCGAGCAGGATTTTGCAGTAAAGGGCAGGATGGAATCAATAGGGCTATACAGTCAGGTTTTGGCTATAATAAAAGGAAAAGTAGCTCTCAAGTTCCAGCAGGGAGCCTATGCTAATGCACCAGAACTTGTCTCCTTTTCAGTCCCACTTAAAACTTGGAAGAGCCAGAATACTGGCTGGACCCAGCACTGTCTTTGCAAGAGGAGAGCAGGAGGAAAGGCTCCATTGCCAGGACAGCAGGGAGAAGGCAGCTCCTAGCCACTGCTGTCACCTGCCAGCAGTACTCACCTCATTTGCCATCCTCATATCCTGCTCAGCATCAGCCTGCTTCCGCTTCAGCTCCTTCTCTGCATCCTGCAGCTGCTTCATCATGTCATCCACCTCCCTGGCCAGTCCTGTCACATCAGCAAAGGTCTTGTCGGCTTCGGCTCTGGTAGCAGCAGCACTCTGCAGCCAACAGGTGGGAGAGGATGGAAAAAGGTGGTGAAGGTACAGAACTTCCTTCAATCCTTCTCATCAAAATGCACTGACTTCCTATCTTGCCGTATTTTGTATTTGCAGTCGGGGAGTACAGCAGGGAGCACACGGGGCTCACCAGGAAACACTGTAACAGGAGTTCCTGCAATCCCACAGCAGGATCTCGCGGGGGTCAGCTGCAGCACACCCACCTTCTGAACAGAGCTGGCAATCTTCTCAGCATCATCTGCTCTGGCCTTGGCCTCACGGGCATCAGCAGCAGCGTTGCCCAGTGCCAGCTCTGCCTGCTGAGTCTTGTTGTTGGCCTCTGCAATGGTCTGGGTGATGGCAGGGATCTTCTTCAGCGCCTCCTCAGCCGCCGTCTTGTTATCGTTCACCCGCTTGTCAAAGTCTAAGGGGGCAAAGCAGATCCTTACCACGTGCTCCAGGAGAGCCTTGGGATGCTCCTCTGACCAAGGACCCAAGGCTTTGCTGCCCTGACATTGGAGGGATGGTCAGCTCTCCCTATTGCACATCTTCTGATGCTAAATAAGGAAGTTAAAAGGAAATTTCCAGTCCCTGAAAAAGCTTATACTTTTTCTTTAAAGAAAAACAAGCCAAAAGAACACACCCAACACTCAGCTAAGGGCAATAGCAGGGCGTCTTTAACCAGAATATCCTACTGCCAAGTGACATGTCACACTGGAATTGAAGGATTCATTTCAAGTGCTTCCTCTTTACCTTTCAGGTTCCTGAGAATGGTATTGGCCTCCTGTAGTGTGCCACTGCTCTTCCGAGCAGCTTCTTCAGCCAGGGCTTTCGCTGCATCTGCTCGAGCCAAGAGCTGGTCTGCAGTCTGAGGAGACAGGACATGTACCAATGCATTCCCACTTTCTGAAGGACAATCGTGTAAGTGTATCAAAAAGCACTGTTAAGCCCCAAACAACACCATCCAGAACAGCAGTGCTTCCTCTGGGACCAGATGAGTGGATGTACTTTGGGAATACTGCTCTGAATACAAAGCTGACACCACATCTGGCAAATACCTATTTTCCCACATAGCCTCAAAGCCATTGCTTTTAACCTCTTTCTGCATCTCCTTTTTTTTTTGAGGCCATTCTTCAGCATTCAATAAATAACACTAAGACAAAATCATTTGCATCTGGCCAGTTACTTGTCTTCCTTGTTTTTGTTTTTTTTTCCCCAGGGAACAAAAGCCTGCACAGAGTGGAACTGACCTGCTGCTCTGTCTTCCCTTTCTCCAAGAGGTTCTTTACTTCAAGCTCCTTTCCTTTCATATCTTCTCTCAAGTCCTCATAATCCTTTAGCTTCCTGGCAATTAGTTGATCCAGTTCCTCTGCTTCCTTCTTGATCTTATTTGCTTTATTCTGCAGGTGAAAATCACACACAGACATTCCTGAATGTTAAAGAATTCCTGAACAGGTGGTAAATTTTTCCACTTCTACATTCAAGCCAAGACGTCTGGCAAACATTTCAGATTTCTGTCTTTCAGAAACTAGGGGAGGTGGGGTTTATGTAGGTGGTTTTCTGCATTTACATGTCCTGCATAAATGTTACAATTGCATAAAAGCTGGATTATACCTAGATGGACAAGAAGCATTGTCCACAGAGTGTTTTTATGCACAGAACATTAGCAGAGCATATGCAAAGTGTGCCAGCAACCTAGCAATCCTCAGAAATCATGCACCTGATGGTGCCCACATGTACCTCTAGCCCTGTGGAATCCACAGTAGGCAGGCTGGTGAGATTAGCATAGATCTGCAGGGCTCTGTTTCCAGCTTCCTCTGCCTCCGCAAGCACCTTGGTGGCCTGTTTCTCTAGGTCTCGAGAAATATTCCTTGCTTGATTGTACCTAAAAAATCCCCAAGGATCCAGTTATGAAACAGTAATTTTTGTAGAACTGAACTTAGTAAGAGAGTGGAGAGGCTAAGAAATCAAAAATCACCTCCCACAAAATCCAAAGCATACAGAAGGTTGTCTTAATTTTAAGCACTGCACTAAAGTCAGGAAATTAAAACAATTTTCTGTAACTGACTCACTTCTGGTTGAGCTCATCAATATCAACTGCAGTTTGGTTTTCTCCAGCCAGGGTTTTCAGCAGCAGTTGATATGCTTCTGTGGAAGTATCATTTGCAGCCTTGGCTATGCGAACAATCTCATCAGCTTCCTTTTTGTGCCTGATGACAAAAGAAAAATAATGCCATTAGATTTGTCAGCCAATAGTTTTTATCCTCAGTTTTGATTATATTCTCTCTTACTTTTCCTTCTTTCCTTCCCTCAGATTTACATATGGCAGATGCTGAAACATTTGTAATGGAAGATGGTTGCCATGTCTGTTATCCACATGAGCAAGGTTTGTCCTCAGAGCTACACAGCCACCATCCCACAGCACCAGTCCCTTAAGCAGCAAAGGGTGTGTGTTTCCTAGCCAGCAAATGAAATTCTGCTTCCCCCTTGCAGAGAAGAGCAGGGCCCTGACAAAGGCCACAATGAGTGTGTCTTGCCACAGCCCACCTTTCTGCCAGCTTACGGGCCTCTTCTGCCAAGTGAGTCATGTTGTTGGGGTCCCCACTTTGCTCTGGAGGTGTAATGGACTGGAAGAGAAAAAGAAAGGAAAAAAAACCCTTGAAGATATTTTTTCATCTTTTATTTGTATTTGCTTTAAATATTTATTGTCATGATCTAAATGCTTAGAGATGTATCTAACCTACTTTGCAATTCTCTGTATGTTTTTCTTAAGTCTATGCAGTTTCCACCACTGGTTACCCCTTGAAAAACAACTAATATTTATTTAAGACTTTTATGTTGCTTTGGGTTAAGATACTATCTGTGACTGACAGCGGTGAACTCCCTTCACTGATTTCCCATGATCTTGATGCAAATTTACTGTTTGAGGGAGAGACCAAGTGGAGAAACACACTGGAGGCACAGAAGGAAAGGCCCTCAGCCTCCCCCAGCTGTGTGGGATCCCAGCACACACTCACCACGTTGTCAGCTGCCATCTTGGCCCTCTCCAGCATATCAGAGGCCATGCTGATCAGGTCCTCAGTGTCCTCCACCCGCACCCGCGCCTGCTCCGCCAGGCTCTCCGTGTCCTGCACTGTGCCCTGGATGTTCCTCAGCCTGTTCAGCTGACTCACTAAGGTGCTGTTGATGTCTTTGAGACGATCCATGAGGCCCTGATCTACGTCTGAAACACAGGACAGAAAAGAGAGGAAGCAAAATTAATTAGAGCAGGAAGAGAAGCTGGAGCAGCAGCTTACCACAGCAGGCACCATGTTGGTAGGTTAATCACCTACGGGAAGGGAACCAGGCAAAGCCATTTCACAAGTCACTTAGCTTGAGATCAAAGTCATAATTTGAATGTGCACCAAACAGGAGAAATGAAAAGCCATTAACTGCTAATAAGACAATCCTGCCAGTTGTTGGAACTGACTCTGATGGGAGATTTTGTGTGCAGAATCATGTTTTACCTCTCATGTTTTACTTCTCTCATTGACTTAAAATGACAACAGAGCTGCTCCTCAATAGGTATGAAATGTCTGTTTGGTGAATTCTCTGTAGCTTATCTCCTAGAAATTGAGCAGAGGCAGATGAATAGTGTAGACATACATTTTTCCACACTCAGGGCAACAATGGCTACTCCAAAGAAAGACCTAAGGAGCTCCATATGGAGTAGCCAGGAGCTGTGTGGAATAGCAAACCCACTCCAAACTCTGCTCAAACAAAATGTGACAAAAGTTGGCAGGATGGAGCCTTGGTTCTTGCGTATGTCGGACTTATACAGCACCCAAACTTCACCAAATTTTTGGACCATCAGGTAACTCCCCACAACAGCATCTTAAAAATGGAGGCATCACAGCACAGGTATGTATGTGCCTCACAATAAAGGCAGTAACTTTTGAAAAGCTGAGAGTGTTACCAAGAATTAAAGTGCAAGCAGAAGCCCACAGAACACCAAAATTAAGACTGGTCAAATACCTTGACCTTGCAGCACATCTTAAGTATTGAACATGAAGATTTCACACATTTCAAAAACATACTACCACAGAAAAACAGAAATAACTTCTTCAGGTGTGCACAGATTTTTACCAGGGTAGTTTGTGTTGCATTTACCTTGCCCTCTTAGTAAGAGAAGAACCTGGAGCTGGGGAAGAGTTTGGAGCACAAGTCTCATGAGGAGCAGCTGAAGGAGCTGGGAGGGGTTGAGCCTGGAGAAAAGGAGGCTCAGGGAGGACCTTCTGTCGATCCACAACTCCCCTACAGGGGGGTGCACACACCCAGGGTGTCGGGCTCTGCTCCCAGGGAACAGAGACAGCATGAGGGGAAACAGCTTCGAGCTGTGCCTGGGGAGGTTTTGGTTGGATAGTGGGAAAAATTTCTTCACTTAAAGGGCTGTCCAGGGAAATTCTGGAATCACCATCCCTGGAGAGAACTAAAAGCTGGGTGGATGTGGCACTTGGGAACACGGGTTAGTGGTGGCCTCGGCAGTGCTGGGGGGCAGGGAACAGTTGGACTTGATCTTAAGGGTCTTTCCAAATAAATGATTCTATGATTCCAAGACAGACAGAGAGACCAAAAATTCCACCACAAAACCAAATCCATTCCCTCATCTTTCTCCAGTCCCCATCCTGCTACCCCCTTATGTAGGACTATTATCTAGGCAGTAAAAATCTTCCTCAGTTAAAGCTGAGAAAATCTTAAGCAACCATTCTCACTGGCGCAGGAATCTTCCCAAGCAAATGCCAGCATTAGATGCATGTTAGCTTTTTCCCAGCTTCAAAGAAAAGGGACAAATTTTCCCAAAATGGTCTGAAATCACTGAACCAGCTCCCAAGGGAACATCTTTTACTGCAAAGTCAATAGTCTTCTTCAGGCTTCTCTTTTCCAAAACACACATCATCTTATACATTAAAGAGACCCTAAGGACAAACCACTGTCACAAACATGACAAACATCCTGCGGTAGTGGTGACAACACAAGAATCAATTTGAAACAGAGTTTAACAGGACAAACAGCATTCTTCAGAATATTCTACACTTGATGGTGGGATAATTAAGTTTGCCATCAGGATTTTGAAGCCTTCATTCTGATCACTGATGATCAGATCAACAAGAACTACTTGATCCCAAGATGTCTGAGCAAATTTAAAGCATAATAAGTATACTGGAAAGTTTTCTGCTTGTTTAACCAATAAAATCTTCCTTTGCATCGAGAGAAGAGGGTAACACATAAACACTTCCATCCATGCAGAGCTAGAGGCAGATCTTTACTTCCATGTACAACAAAGACCACTGGTAGAACAGTATGGATAAAAGCACAGCCCCTGTTGTTATGATCATAACACTCACTGACTCAGTGCTGCCTGAAATTGCTGTCAATCCTGGAGCACAGAACTAGCTTGAAATAAAACATGCTGTCTCCAAAGGGAGCAGGAACATAAGGCAAAGAACTCATTTAGTTGGTCCGTGTCTGATCAGGTCAACCCACCTTTGCTCTTCTGTGCTTCATGGAGCAGCTCCGTAACTTCTCTTTCTGCCTGCTTCAACCGCTCTTCGAAGGCTTCATCAGTTACAGTTTCTTCTCTGCTACCCAGATTTGCTATAAGATTTTCCAACTCCTGCAGCCTTTGACGTTGCTCTGACACCTACACGAAAGGGACAGAGCACAGCTCTGACACAGCAAAGCACCTTGAGCCACTCTGCTTTCAGCAACCACCAACAGTCATGGGCTGCAATGCTGCACAAGTGGACACGTGCCACCATCTCCAGTGGTACCAAGACCAGTGTCTGTGGCCTTACCTTGTCTTTCACCAGTCTGTAACAGGCTGGACACTCCTGGCAGCCAGGCCAGGAGCGGTTGTAGAAGTAGTTCTCCTCGCACTGGTTGCAGCGGCTCCCCACGAAGCCCTCCTTGCACTCACAGTGACCGTTCTCCCGGCACTGCAGCGACCGCGAGCCCTCGGGATCACAGTCACAGGCTGCAGGGGAGGAAAGCCTCAGTCAGGCTGCAGAACACGCACAAATACCCTAAAACTCACAGGATGAGAGGATATGCTTAATACCCTAAAACACCTGCAAGAGCCATGGGGCACAAACCCACAGCTGGACCACCCTCCTGATCACAGTGCTTCTGCTCACAAGCAGGATCCAACACTCACTGTGTGTGTTCAGTGTTGCCATTACCTCTCCCACAAAGCACTGTTCTACCCCAATGCATTGTAACCAACTGCAGTGGGCTTTCCTGCTCTTCACAGGCAGGGATATCAATGAGGAAAGTTTGGATCAACCTGCTTTGCAATCATGTTTACAAGATCAGCTGCTCCTCCAGACAGAACCTGGATACTGAGGCCACCTGCAGAGTAACTGTGCAGGGACACATTAGGAAACAGGGCTGTTGGAAGCCAAGATGCAGAGAATATATTTATACCAAGGAGAAGTAGGTATCTACTAAGTTGGATACCTAGTAAGTTAGACAAGAAAAAGGTAACAAAGAAGGGGATAAGCTGTAGTACAGAAATCAAATTTTGTAACGCACAGTGTGGACATAAAAGTGCCAACTTCTGCTGTGATGAGGAGCAAGGTGACAAAATACCTTCCCAGAGGCAGAAGGAAAGCAAAGGCAGGGCTGGGTGTGCAACATCCTTCCCACCTGCCTCGCTCTGGCCCCTCAGACTTACGTTTGCAGCCTTCAGAGCCAAAGCCGAAGTGGTTGGGCTCACATCTGTCACAGTGCTGGCCGGTGACGCCTGGCTGGCACTCGCACTGCCCCGTCCGGATGTCACACTGCCCGCTGGTGGAGCCCAGCGCGTGGCAGTTGCACCTGGGGGAGGCAGGCACGCATCAGATGTGACACAGAAGGGACAAGTGGGGCCTCTCTGAAGAGCACAGCTCAACATTTGCATTTGCCAAAAGCCGCTTCTCTTGCTGTGAAGATGCAGCAGGCGAGGCACTGAGCTTTTGAACCATGCAAGGTCACTTGCTGCCTGCACTAAAAAAAGAACCCAAGAGCCTCTGCTACAATCACGAAGTCATGTGGCAGTTTTCTATTTAAAACCCTGATTTAGAGCTCTTTATAAAGCTATTTTTAAGTCAGGCTTTTTGTACAGCCTTAGTAGCTGCTGCTTGACCACTGCTCTTCCCCACCCACAGCAGCAGAGGCACACCTGCTACTTGTGACAAACATCACATTCCTGAACAATGTAAGCACCTCCAAAACGAGGGTCTCTGCCCCAAGCCAAGCCAAACCTCACCTCTCACAGCCACGTCCACTCTGGAGATTGAAGAATCCAGGCTCACAGGCACTGCAGTCCCTCCCAGTGACGTGAGACAAGCACTCACACTGCCCAGTCACTTGATTGCAGATTGTCTGCTGATTCACTGTGCCGTAGGGATTGCAGTGACAAGCTGCAAAAATAAAAACGTAGGGAGAAACATGCACAAAGTTAGAAATCCCTTGTGGTGTTGGTACTTACACTAATGGGCCTGGATCCAAACCACATGGCCACCCAGCCCCTGCATCACACTAAGTGCCCACAAACACAAGGATTTTAGCGAGCTCTAACCACCAAATCAGGGTAAAGCCACACATTGCTGCTGATGGGCACAAGTGACAGCCCGAAAGCAGCTCCTGGGGACAGAACCATTTTTAAATGCAACACAAAGCAAGTCTCACCTCTGCACTTGTCTGAGGGGTCAGAGGCCAGGGGGTTCCCAAAGAAGCCATCCTTGCAGCGGTCGCAGTAGAAGCCAGCAGTGTTGTAGATGCACTTGAGGCACTCGCCGGTCTGGCGGTCGCAGTTGCCCACGGCGTTGGGGTCGATGTTGTTGTTGCACTGGCACAGGCGGCACGGCCTCACCGCGCCATTCCTGCCCAGGGGGTCTCCGAAATAGGCATCATCACACAGCTCACACCTCTTGCCTGGGACACAACACAGACACACGTGCTGCAGCAGAAAGCCCTGTGCTGCCATCTCACATGGATCCCCTCTGCAGTCCCTTCTGAAAAGCAAACTCTTCAGCTTCTTCCCTTTCATCCTTCTGTTAGGGCCAGACACAAATCCCTCCTCATCTCTAAATTCAAGCTGATTTTTCACTGGAACTTTGCATTATAAATTATTTCCATTCTTCCTTCCCCTCCTATCCCTTTAAGCCAAACCTATTTGCTGCAATTTGTTGTTCATTTAAGAATCCCAAGAGGTAGAGTTTCGTGGGGCATCACTGCTCCAGCAAGCTCCTCTGCCAATGAGACCTGCCAAAACTCCACAGGCAGCCACTGAAGCATCCAATTCAGCAGCTTCCTACACTCACTGCAGATCTGACCTCCCCAGCCAGTTATGAGCTCCATTTCTTAGGCAGTTCTTGCACAAACAAACCCCCTTTTTCCTCACATCCTAAAAAGATGGTGTGAGAGAGGAGAAACTCTTCTGCAATCACATAGCTACAGGAAAGATCAGCTGCTACAGACACCTGAGCTGAAGGGCACTGAACCCCCATGAGCTGATTGTGTGCTTGGTCAGAGGCTTTCCTAAGCACTCAAGAATGTACAGGTACTCTGTACTTTGGACTCTGCCATGCCAAGCATGAAATCAGCAGAGAAGCATGAAGGCTGCCAATCATCCTACAGCTTCCTTGCTGCTTGCAGGCAGAGCAAAAGTTTCTGCTTAACAACTCAGCTACATGCTCGGACTTCAGAGCTTATTGCTAAGAAAAAAAGATCAGTATCTGTCCACATATTTCTCCTTAAAATTGCTGAGCACTAGTTTGATTTTTTTGGGCAGCATTTAGTGAGTCACTGTAGCCTTCCTGCTCTTCCTAGGAAGCATCCTGTAGTGCCTCACTTGCTGGCAAACTGCACCTTCTAATTTTATTTCAGTCTGACCTGCCTTCCTGGCTCTTTTAAATCTATTTTCTGCCCAACACCATGCCATCATCAGAGCTCTACTGCAAGGCAGCATGGCTCTCCTATACAGCACAGAAATGGTCAGACTTTGCAAATCAAGCCTTTTGTTCTCAAGAAACAGGCATGAAAAACATGTGAAGCCCCAAGCCTCACACAGGACAGAAAATAGGGCTGAAGAAGGGAGAAGGATTTGAACCAGAAGATGCAGCACCTTTCAGAGCTACTCAGTGTGGATCAGAGAATAAGAACTAGCAGGAGACACATTTCCAGAAGCACATGGATGTAAAAGAACATGTTCTGTGTAGGAACACACCTGTAGTGCCAGCCTGGCAGCTGGTGCACACCACCTCCTTGGTGCGGGGCACGATGGCACAGCTCGAGGTGCCTGGGCACGGGCAGGGCTGGCAGTCCGAGGCTGTGCCGGCCGTGGCATCGCCATAATACCCATCACTGCACTTCTCACAGTGAGTCCCTGCCGTGTTATCCCTGCAATTGCACATGCCTGCAACAGAGAGGGATGTGAGTTTTGCTTCACTGTCCAATCCAGAGAAGAAGCAGCAGCCTCTTGCTGCTCCCTGTTTGTCTCTTACCCGTCTCGGGGTCGCAGGTCTCGCTGTGCCCGTTGCACGTGCAGGGCACGCAGGGGCTGTAGGGCCCCAGGCCTGGGCTCTCTCGGCGGTACCCAGAGGTGCAGCGCTCACAGAACTGCCCCTCGTATCCCACTGGACACGAGCAGCTCTCCACCCAGGCCACGGGCACACCGGGTCCAGGGCGAGCACTTGTGATGGTGACATCATCCAGGTGACCGGCACCTAGAAAGCACCAAGGGACAAACCCTCTGTAACCACAAAGGCTATCATCACCTCTTCCCCAAACACAGCTGAACGAGGGGTATGAGGGGCAGACAGGGGGTGCTTGCAGTTGGTAAGATGAATCAAGACGCAAAACCCTCCAGGAAAGTTTAGAGAAACGAGCAAAGATGTACTAGAGCTCACCAAAGGAGCAGGCAGGGTAGGAAAACTGGGAATGACAATATAGAGGAGAATCTGAGAACAACAAATACAGCCAATTAAAATTAAGTTATATTTTACATGTATATGGTTCCCATTTCCAAATCAAATACCAAAACCAGTTCCTGGCTTTCAAGCCAGAAGAGACCATGTCTCTAGAAATTGTAATACACTGTCTGCAAACCACGGCTCGGGACAAACTCGACAACTATTTCTCTCAAGCCATTCCTTCCTCTGGCATCTCAGCACTTCCCTCCTCTACTCCCAGCCCCTTCCCTGGAGCAAAACAGAGCTCAGATACAACATAGCTGATTTTTAACTTATACCACTGTGTCTGCACCATCGCAGCAGCTCCAGTGCACTGAGCAGAGCCTCAGCTCCTACACATTAGCAGTGGGTACAGCACTCATGGCTGGTTTGCTCCACACCTTTCTACCCTTCCATTTCACAGCCCCACATTCCTCATCATGGGCCACCCCTCGGAAAACTTGCAGTTCTCCCACCTTCACCAAATGCAAATTCATCCTTTGCATCTTTCTGCAAAAATTCTTCATCACACAGCAATACCTAAGGACCTACTTTTGCTTCATGTCCATTTTTATAAACCTTCGTTATGAGGAAATTTCACTCAGGTTCTGCACAGGCAGCACTTTAGACCTTGTCCTTCCCATTTGTCATGTCAAGGCAAGATCCAGAAAGAGGGGGAATGTAACCATTTCCAGTGCAGCAAAACTGAAAGCCAAGTGTTGTAAACTTCCTACATCCTCCTTCAGTACTCTGTACTACGTATTTTTACCAACTGGAGGATAGTGGCTATAAAACAAAGAAAAATTCTCATGTCTAGAGCAAGCAATCAGCAGTTGCTAAGTGTTCAGCTTTCAGACATTCAAAGACAACACTTTTCTTTCCCATGTCCTCTTCAGGAGGCCTGGGAGAAGATGCTACACAGGAAAGCCAGGTGAAAAGCCATTGGCACAAGCTTTGCCAAATAAGCTGCCACAGCTGTTTATGGCTGGGCCCTACAATGAAGCAACCCAAGCACTAAACAAATGAGTTTGCCCCCTCTTCTGTGACGTTCTGTTCAGTGACTTACTTCTCTCACTGTATGTCCCACGGATCTTGATGGAAGTCAAGTTGTGGAGAAGCTTTTGGAATTCAAATGCTGTAAGAGCAGGCCTCCATGGGTAATCTGCAGCCTCGTGGAGCCTGGGGAGAAGAGCCAAGCATGATCAGCACAGTTTTTAGCTGCTAACAGCTGCACCCTCTCAAAAGCTCCCTTTGCAACAGCGCTGTGCTATTGCAACATCACCCACACAAGTCTAAGCCCAAGGATCTCTGTTTCCTCAAGAGCTCAGAGGCCAAAGGCAGCCCAGCCAGGTGACAGCTGCTCCCACCGTACCTGAAGGTGTAGGTCTGCACATTCTCACTGGGGTAGGAGTTGCCCTGGGCAATGAGAGGCACAGACACTCTCAGCCCAGCCCCTTCCAGCACCAGGTCCTCTGCAGAGAGGCGCGTGTCCCGCCTGTCCACACGGAAGGAGAAGGTCAGGTTTTGCCCATAACTCAAAACCTGGTTGCCCAAGAACTTGCCTGAAAGGAGAAGAAATCCTTGCAGTTAGAGAACAGAACACAAAGGGCACAAGCAGCACAGAAAGCCATGCTTTTGGAATGACCTACGTGGTGCAACGAAGTACATGGGGAAGTAGGTGTCAGAGATAACGGAGATATCCTGGGTCTCAGCACTCCACTGCAGCAAGACCTCTGAGCCATCTCGCTGCTCAGCACGCCACTCATCCTCTCCTGAAGAATCAGATGGACAAGAATTAACACCCTTGGAAGATGGAGATTTGCACGCACTTCTTGCGTCACGTTGTTCGTGTCTTAGCTAATCTAATGTGCGTGGGCACTGACAGGCTGCAGAAAGCAGCTGTGCAGAAGAACTTAGATAGTAAACACCATCCTTCCAATTTAAGCCCCTGACTCAAGTGCTGACTTAAAACCTCTGAACTTTGAATCCTCTGACGACTACTTGTCCAAAACTTTCTTTTCTAAAGAGTGTAAGTAGAGATAAAAAAACCTGCAGGCCACTACAATTTGTTGAGAGCTACAGCCTTTGTATGAAGTCTTCTCCAGTGGAATTTTAATTAAAAAGATGTTCTTTTCAGACTACGCAGCATGAAAACATGCATACACATGAAACTGACTGCATGAAAGAAATAGATTTTTTTCCTGGGCTTACAGACTCATTGGAAACACAACCGTGTTTTATTCAGAGCCATGTAAACCCCAAATCTAAAGTGATTTTGATCACTTCCATCAGAAAGTCCTGACTTGGTTCTAGAACTGAGGAAACTCTGCTTTGTCAGTACACCTCTCAGGCTAGAAAAGGTTTCTATTTGCAATTCCCACTTGCACCTGCAAGGTGTACAATAACTGTGTGCCTGAGGCCAGAGCTGTGAATTCATGCCTCCCCATCTGAACAAACAAGCTGCAGACATGGAAGCTCGAGGCAGCTTCAGCACTTCCAAAAGAGGGATCCTAGACATGCCTGCCCAAGGTTTGCGGTCTTGCACAGAAAGGAAGGAGTTGGGGTTTTTAAATAGCTTCTGACTTGAGTCTACAGCCCAACCTGAGATAAAAAGGAAAGCTCAGTTTTACCAAACTCGAAGTTGGAGGTGATGCTATAGATACTGTAGCCCACAGCACTGGTGCAGACTGATGAGTGTCCAAAACAGAAGCAGGGGGTACAGCCTCTTGGATTGGAGGACTCCAGATGGAAAAATCCAGGTTTGCATCTGAAGATGTGAAGGAAAGAGAATTAATTTCCCTGATGCTTAACCCCAGGTCCTCGCTCAAATGTTTTTCATTCTTGAAACAAAGCCATGGGAAGAAAAACTCACCTCTCACAGTGGAATCCTTCCACATTGTCCTTGCACGCACACCGCCCTGTCTCAACGTTGCACTCCCCTGTGCTGCCAGCAGCATTGCAAGAACAGGGCCTGGGGGAGTCAGGAGAGTTCAGTCAGAGCCATGTAGAGAAAGCTTTAAAAAAAGGCTTGTTTGGCTTTCAGAGAGCTGCAATCCTCCTTACCTGCAGCCAGCTTCAGAGAGGGAGTGGAACCCTGGCTGGCAGCGGTCACACTTGTCCCCCATCACACCGGGCTTGCAGCTGCACTGGCCGTAGCTGTCACACTGTGCGCTGAGGGAGCCTGTGGGGACAGCAGGACACACACACATGGCTCCATCAGCTACTCAGACTTTACAAAACGGCCAAGAAATAAGGCAGAAGAAAGAGGGAAGCACAGCCTCACACTGAGGAGTGACACCTTACCTAAAGACTGCCTCTAGCTCACAGGGATTTCCCTTTGGCAGCTCTAGACAGATGAACTGTTATCTAGTCTTCCCAAGCTATACTCAGCCTTTTATTCCTACCAGCCAACCTTTTTATATACGAAATATGATTTTAACTTCAAATTGCCTTCTCCTGCTTCATCCTCACTGCTAAATTTGCATGCCTCCAATTCCACATCTGTTTTACTCTGCAATATGTAAATTCCAAAATTTTATTCACTGAATCCCTTGTGCTCCCTGTAATCAGCATCTTCCTTTACCCTGACCTCTCCCTTTCACACTCCAATTTCCTTCCTTGATTCTTAAGTTGCATTTAAAGACTAAAATGCCTCTTTGGAACAAGGCTGCATTTGCCACTATGAATCCTAGCAAACTCATGAGCAAAACCCTCATTTTTGGAAGGATGCCTTCCTCAGTACTGCTCCATTCAAGTGGTCTTGCACAAAAAGCAGCAGCAGGTTTCTTTAATCCATAGTGGACAAAATGCTTTCTCCCAAGCATCCATGTAGCTGCCAGCCTCAGAGCTGTCAGCACTGTAAGAGTTAACGAGCAGGAGAAAAATATTTTAATATACAGAAATAGTTGCTTGTTTCCACTTCAATCCACACCAGAAGATTACAGCAAAGTGAAGAGTTATAAGATGATTAGGCTGGACGGGACAGAACAACTCACAAAACCTTTACCATATACAGCCAAAGTTCAAATGCCCTTTGCAGTCCCACTTAGGATTATTTAGGAAAAAAGAGTACTTGACAAAAAATACCAATCCAAACATATCCAAGAGATTGAAATACACCATGGGTGTCAGTGAGTCATGGCATACAAGCTAGTGGCTAAGTTATAAAGGCCTTTGAAAGCTGTCCTTAAAGACCTGAGAAGTCACCTCCCCGCATCTTTTCAACCATCTCAGCTCACACCAACCCACGCCCCCTCTTAAAATAAGGTCTAATACAAGGACCCAGGAAAGCTGTCAGAAGAAGAAAAGGCCTTTATTGGTCAAAAATTTCACAAGTGAATGGCTCCTTGACAAAATTAGATAGATGTACCCTGGCAGATCTCTCCCTGGCTGCTTTTAGGGCATGCTGCAAGCAATGACTTATGTCAGCTTCTCTTTTGAAACCTCACATCATATCTTACTATTTGCTATCCTTTTCCCTCCTTCCACCTTACTTGCTATGGGCTTGGTGTAGTTATGGGATCACTCCTTACAGGTTAAGTGGTTCCCTACACAACAAAAGATTTATTCTCCTGCCACAGTTACCCCCATCCCCATTTATTTTAAAGGAGTTTAACTACATATTTTGAGTCTAATTTGTTTTATCTCACCCCACCCCCTTTTGTGTTTAATGTTTCACTGGTTTGTATTTATAGTGCTTGGATACTGGGTAGGAGAAACTGATGCAGCAGCTAAAGTTCACTACAATTTCTCAGCATGAACAACTTCCAGAAATACCCACTCACATCATCTTGGTTATTAAGAATTTAAATGAGTTCTTTAGTACTGGAAGCATCCAGGGTAACACATACACAGTGGGAAAAAAAAATCTATTTCAGAATACATTGAAAGGAGTAAGTGCTGCAGAGGTGACCCATCTGCCCTTGCCACCCTGACTCCATTTAGATCCAAAGATAACTTAAACCAAAATACAACCCAATAAACATTTCCTACATGGAAAAAAAGACAAGAAATCCAAACAATCCCACAACGAGCAGCACGATGGAGAGAAGAAGTGGGTTTTGTGCTGGCAGTTTGCCAGCAGCTGTGCTCGCAGCAGTGCTCACCGACGGGGTTGCAGCTGCAGGGCAGGCAGCCCTGCTCGCTGGCCAGGCGGTAGAAGCCGTCGCGGCAGCGCTCGCAGCGGGGCCCGTCCGTGTTGCCGGCGCAGTTGGTGCAGTGCCCGCCGTGGCCCGTGGCGCGGTACAGCTCGGGGTCAAAGTAGCACTCCTGGGAGCGCCCGCTGCAGTCACACGCTGCAAAGACACGGCACTGTCAGTGACCAGCTGTCCCCACAGCACAAATCCCACCCTGCACAGATCAGCTCCAGATGAGCTGGGGAAAGAGCATTTAACCACTCCAAGACCTGAAACACACTTCAATGCCCAAAACAAAACCAGCATTTGCTACCCCACTTCTTTCAACATCAGGCTGCCACTTGCAGCCAAAATGTTGTCCTCCCACACAGCACCACCGGTCTCTGTCATCCAAACAGGCATGGAAAGGTAACATGAGGCTACTCCATGCTGTAATGAGAGCTCCTCCCCCGTACTGCAAATCCCTAGACAGCAGGACATCCCAATTTCACCAGCCCATTGAGGGAAGCCACAGACAGCTGGGACCTATCTAGACACACAGAGGTCAGACAGGAAGAAAACTTTTCTGTCTGAAAAAGCTTCCCCATAAAGTAAACTACCAGGAGCTGTAGTCTGGAACAAAAAACCAAGCAAATTAGTGTTCTGTGACAAAGACCTGCATTTGCGGTCCAGAAATTAGGTTAAATAATCAACAAGTAACTGTAAAAACCCATAACCCAAACACAAAAATCAGCTGATGCTAAATGAGGAGCTTTTGAAAGGGCAATTATACTCCAGCATAGTAAACAGATTTTTTTCCTATGGGTCTCATAAAGTACAAGCCTGTACATTTCTTTAGGAAAGATGAGTGGTTCCCATCCTTCTCCAGAAAGGAGATACCCATTCCTAGGGATCTACCAAAAAGCTCCTACAGGACAGGAGTGGAATGACCAACAGTCCCATGAACTGTGCTTAATGCTGGCTGTGAGTGAAGCTAGAAGCAGGCAGGGCCAGCTTGTGGCTGCCTGCAGAGGCAGGGACTGTGCCCCAGCCAGGCTGTGCCCTGTGCGACCTCACGTACGCAGGCACTCGTTGGCGCTCTCGGCAGTCGCCCTCCTCCACGGGCGGTCATTGAAGAAAGGAAGGCACTTCTCACAGTCCACCCCAAAGGTGTTGTGCTTGCAGTTGCAGACCAGCTTGCCAAGCTCGTTCTTCACACACTCACTGGCGTGCCCGTTGCACTTGCACCTGGTTCAGGAGAGGTAAGGAACAGGTATTAAAACTCCAGGGTTCCAGGTCACTCTCAAAGCAATACCAAAAAACAGGGCCCAGATCTCAAAATCTGAGATGAGAGAAATTTGAAGATAAATGATTACAACAAAATTGAGAACAAAACTGCTGTCATTCTGCCTGGAGAAGAGGGAGCTTTATGAATATCTTATGGAGGCCTTCTAATATCTAAAAGGCGTTTACAAGACAGAGAGAAACTTTTTATCAGGGCCTGTAGTGCTGGGACAAGGGGCAGTAATTTTAAACATCTTTCAAATTTTAATTTCGATTGGACATAAGGAATCAATGAGGGTGGGGAAGCCCTGGCACAGGCTGCCCAGAGAAGCTGTGGCAGCTCCACTCCTGGAAGTGTCCAAGGCCAGGTTTGACAGGGCTTGGAGCAACCTCAGATAGGGGAAGGTGTCCCTGCCCATGATGGGGGTTGGATGATCTCTGAAGGTCCCTTCCAAACCACACCATTCTATGAAACAAAGAGGTGCAGCCTTCTCTAGGTAGGCATTTAGAAAGGCAAGAAAGTTAACCAACTCCTTTGCAGTCTTCAGACTAACCTGAGTAGGAGAAGCAAAGATTTAGCTGGCTTTATGTTAGTAAATTTTCCCCAACTTCTCTCCTGTGAAAGCCCAGAACACGGTATGTTCACTGAACGTGGGCTATTGTGGTATCAGTAGGAAATTAAATAGCACAAAGGGGACTAATACAGAAGCCCAGGGACCCCCAGACTGGTGGTGCAGCCAATACAAATCCCCATGTGGCCAAATCCCACTCTCAGGACCGCCATACGCAAGCAGGCCAAAACCCTGCAGTGGTCTCATCTCTGTTTAGTAAAACATTTTATCATCAACTACTTAAAATTAAAACATTCTATAATGGACTTTGGCAAAAGGAATGGACAACCACAACGATGCTGCACCACGTTCCAGACTGCCAAAGGAGATAGCTTCTTCAATATATGTGAAGTAGAGACACTCAGATTTTCTACTTACTGTTATTCAAGAGTACAGACACAGGAGAAAATAATTTAAAAACACATTAAAAACCACACAAACAGAGCAGAAAATATTTTTTCTTTTGTTTTTCATTTTAGTTAATTCTTTTAATCATTTACTTGATCAAATCACCTAATATTTCATCTAATCAAGGAAAAAAAATTATCTCAAAAGCTTATACATAATATTTACAAATTATGTAAAATTTATTCTAATGCATTCTTGATTTAGGACAGTCAGTAAAGACCAGAGCCTATGATGTGAATATAATCAGTACCTTTAAAGCAATCTAGTAAAACTAACCAAAAACTTTAGTAAGCACCAAGTTTTATTGTCTACTCACCTACCACCCACAGCAAAATCAGAAATTGCATAGTAGTAAGACTTGAGAACTTTTGGGTCATTGAAAACTTCATCTCCAAACGTGTTCAGACGGTTGAGGGTCACTCTAATATCTGTAGCTGTCACCCATTCCTAGAGCAGATAGAAATCACATCAGATGAAACACCCTTTCCCTTGAGAGAGTACCAGTCATTAGCAGCTCTGTTAATGAAGTCATTCCTCAGCAGCTGGGTCCTTCCTCATTGTTTTCCCCTCTGCACCTCGGGAGCTCATACACTCCTGCCCCAGAAGCCTTATGCCACATCCTCTTGGTTCAAATGGGTTTTCCTGACCCTTTCTCATCTCTGGAGACCCTTTCAATGCGTCTTCACATCCTGAGTGCTTTCATCTGGGAAGCACTGAGTAACCTCTCCAGCAAAAAGTGCAGGGCAGGCAATTATGCCAGCTTGCTAATTGTACATATCTGTCTGGCTGTAGTTTTCCTGCAAAGCTCTGCAGCACCAATGGGAAAAGCTTTAGGGTACATTTGTCTGCAGGCATATTGCACCAGACTAAAAGATACAGACAGACAAATGAGTGAGGCTGGGGGAGACTGAGGAAGAAAAACAGACAGATCTGACTTGCAACACAAGAGTTTTTCATAATATTTACACAGTGTCTGTAACACACTGCCCTGCCCTCGTGCAGCAGCAGCCAGCACACACAGCCTGTTGCCAAATTTCATATCACATTCTGCCAGCCACTGACACTGGCACCTCCTTGGTTTTATTATACCCTTTACAAAGCTGTTTTCCTTCAAACACCATAAAAAATAACACAAAGAAACATCCCTGTATGTACAACTGGGCAGCACCTGTGTCACTGCTCAGCCAGTAACACAGTGTTTATTTACTGAATTACAAACACTGATGTAAACACACAGAAATACCAATCACAATCTACACATTTACTTCAGTACTAAAAAGAAACACCAGGAGTTGGTATGTATTTTACGAAACTGGTGGTCAGATCTCTATTCCTTACATAGAGAAGCTTATCAGAAAATTATACAATTGCTAACTTGAAATCTCCTTGTTCACTTTAACGATAAGACATAGTTTTCTGCAAGGGTTGGCTACATCAATGAGGTGGCCAAACTGGTTCTTTTCCACTTCAGAAGTTCTTTGTCCTTTCCCATTAATCTTATTTTTTTCATTTCACTTTAGTTTGCAGAATCAACCCCACCAGATTCTGCTCTCCTGCCTGGGAACTGGAAACAGGCAAGCCCTGAGCCTGCTGGGTGCCTGTCTCAGACTACTCCTGCTACTCTAAGGGCAAAGGGAAGTGATGGTAATTACAGCTCTGAAAGGAAGACAATGAGCCCCATTGAGGCAAACCCCACAGCTTTGGCTCCTTGTTGCAATATAGACTGGAGAAGTCATCAAGCAGAACACAAAAACTGGTAAGTAACTCAGATAAACTGTATGCTCCCGACCACTGCCCAACCACTCCTGTGATTACAAAAAAAAACCATTCAAGAATGTTCAACAACAAAAAACCCCCGCCAAAACCCCCTTGCCAAGCCACCTGTAAGAGAAAAATACCAAGGATAAAATCAAACTTCTCTGCTTCAACACACATGTAAGAGAACATGGTAGGGATTCCTGTAATGCTTTATGTATTTAGAAGAACCTAATATTTCTTACTTTTTTCTGCTCAAAATACACATACAGATGCTTCAAATATTAACTGGACTGAGACCTTACCTTCCCTGTGTCTTTATATGTGAAACAACAGCAGAATGTCCACAGCTGCTTTCTAACCTGGCAGAGATCTGAAGACGTCCATCATCCCTACTGACAAATCACCCTTAACACCACCAGGTTTGCTTTTTTGTACAATAAACTTCCTATCAATAAACTCAAGAGTTCAGCTCTTCCTTCACAAGCATCTCTGTGGATTTTCCACCCCAACTCAGCTGTGCAAGGCCCTTTGACTATGAGTAAGGGCTGTAATGCAGCCCAGTTGGCACAAAGCCACCATGCACAGTGACCCAACAGGAAGACTCAACTCAGCCCACCTGACTGACCCAGTCCTGCTGACATACCTGCAGCACAGGGCTGTTGTCAAAGTTGTAGGCACTGGGACGCCCCTCCAGCGTGGAGAAGGCCACGTTGCCCCCGGTGAGGGGGGAGATGTCGCTGAACTCGTCGGTGCAGAGCGCCTGCTGCTCGTCCTCGCCGGTGCGGATGAAGCCGCGGTTGACTTTGCGGTAGGTGCTCTCGCAGGAGCCGCTGTAGTACTGGTAGGGCACCCAGGGGCCGTCCTCCCTCGTGCGCTTGTAGATGGCAAAGCTCTCGGGCCGGCTGGTGTGGAACTTGAGGCGCACGTACGTGATGTCAAAGGCTTTTCCTGTGGGGGACAGGAGACGCCTGTGAGAAAGACTCAGAACTGAGAAAGAATGCAAAGAGCTGCACTGCATTTCTTTCCCAGCATGATGCAGAAGGATGAGCATGCCCAGCAACACCAGAAGTATCTCTTTGAGTCCAGTATTGTACCTCCAAGCAAAGACAAGGTGAAGGAATTGCAAGCAGAACTTGAGGGCAGGCTGAACAGATAAATAAAGAGACCTACAAGCTTCTTGTAGGTCTTTTCAGAAGCTGCAATTCTCTTCCGCATACATCCCTAAGAGATGACAGACTACATCAGACCCATGAGGAGTTTGTGTGTATTTAAGGTCAGGTCCAAGTTAATAATGACATTTGATGATATTTCTCCCAAATATATGCATGGGAGAAACAGTAGTAACCAGAGAGGAGTAAGTCACACTGTAGAGCCTTGCTTGTACCTCTGCTTCCTCCCTAAATAGACAATACCTCAATCTCTTTTTACAGCTCACAAAGCTTTCCCTCCAGCATTGAACCTACCGACTACAGCCCCCTTCTCATTCCCTGGGAAAAACAAAATGAGGTTTAAGTTTCCCACATAATTTGACTGAAGTCAGCAAGGCATTTTTAAGACCAGAGTGCAATGATTTCCAAGCTACCCATGTTCTCCGTCTCCTAGAAGGATGAAAGAAAATCCACCTCCTTGGCCTCTGTTCCCCCCCTAACCGGTCTGTAACAGTCAGCACATCATCCTCCCTCATGACTCTTCTCAGTGACTTGAGCATCTACCCCCAGGCACATAAACCAAGTGCCCAGGGGAGTCACATCCCTGAGAGAACCCATTAGGAGGAAAGGACACAACACTCTTCAGCCACCTTTGTCTGCTATCCACACTGGCCAAGGGGCTGGCCAGGGGTTCCCAGGAGGATGCACACAGCTGTGTACCAGCTGTTCTTGCTCCACTTCAGCAAACAGACTGTGTACAGTTAGGACATCCTGGAGCATGTAGGGAGCTTGCTAAAACAACGTTGAGTTTGTTTGGAATAAAACCTCGGGTGTTTAGTCCCTGCCATGCTCTTTTATGCTCCCACCACTTCCAAGAAAAACAGTGCTCTAAGCAGAACTTGCAGCCATCACCAGTTCTTTTGCTGATCAAAAAAAAGCTACTAGAAGAGTTTCAGCTGATTGAGAAACTGGTTTTTTCAACCTGCAGAAGTCACACATATTTAACCTCAACTTGTAAAATGAATGAACTGTACCATGTTAAATTTTAACATGAGGCTTGGCACTTGCTGAAGTGTTCACCTCCTTCACACGTGAGCGCAGACCAGAGGCACCATGGACCAAGAACAGAGTGTCCTCAAAGAACACACGCACAACCCAGCAGCCATTAATTAGGTCATGAACCACGGAGCTGCCCTGCAGCCCCCAGTGATTAGGCCAGGGGCCAGCCTGCATTAGGCACGTCACACCCAAAGCCTGTATGGCACAAGGGAGGAGCCAAAGTAGCAGGAAAAGCACAGCAAAGGGCCCAGAAATCAACACACCTGAAAAAAATAAAGTAAAAATCAAGATATACAGCACTTGAAAAATTACATCCCCCAATGTGTTCGTTTGGCACAGCCTGATTTTTGGTAGTGGGGGGGGGGCCACAGGGGTAGCTTCTGTGAGAAGCTGCTAGTAACTTCCACCATGTCCAACAGAGAGCCAGTTTCTGATGGCTCTGGAGATGGACATGCTGCTGGCCCAATTAGAGAGGTTGGTAAAGCCTCTGTGATGACATATTTAAGAAGAAAATCAAAACAGCACATGAACAGTTTCTTCATCCAGGTCTGGTGAAGCGCCACTGCTGGGGCCAACCCTGGCATGGCACGTGGCAATGCACCATGACCAACGCCATCTCGGGGCAGCACACGAGCCCTGCCTGCCTGGCCACCCCAGCCAGCCGTGCTGCAGGCACAAGGGCAGGGCTGGCAGCTCCTCCTCCTGGTGCCTCACATGAAGAGAGGCATTAAACAGCACCAGTACCACAGTGGCCATCACTGCCTGCAATGGCAATGGGGCATGGTCAGCAGTGAAGACATGGCGAGCGACTCCCTGGCATGGAATCTAGGCAAGATCAACCTCTCAGCACTGCAGGATCTCACAAAAATCTTTGAACCAGTGAAACTTGTTGAGAACAATACCTACAAGCAGCAGTTCTTCTTCTAGTCAGAGAAGAGGAGGAAGTGAGGGCATGTGAGGGTAAACAACACGGAGGCACCAAGGTCGGTGGAAAAGAAAGAGGGGAGAAGGTGCTTCAAGCATCAGAGACAAGATTCCTCTGCAGGCTGTGGTGAGGACTATGGTAAAACAAACTGTGCCCTTGTCAGGCATGAAGTCCACAGGGGATGCAGAGATCCACTTGCAGCCCATGGGAAAAATGGAGTGGGTGGATGGCAGGGAAAGCTGTAGTCCAGTGGGAGACCAGACTAGAGAAAGAGAGCTTCCAGAGATAGAGAGAAAAAGCCCTTGATTCCAAACTAGAGCAGCCTACCCTTAAAAGGCTGCACCCTGTGGACAAATGACCCATGCCATAACAGTTTTGAGACAACTATTTGCCCATGGGAGGGATAGCAAAGACTCCTCTCCCTGAGAGAAGAGAAAAAGATCTCAAATGACAAACTGATCAAAACCTCTATGCCCTGTCTTCCTGCCCTGTCGGTGGGAAAGAGGGAGGAGCTGGGGGAAAACAGGTGCTTTAAAGGCTTCTTTTAATTCTCATCATCCTCGTCTCACTCTGTTAGCAATAAATTTACTTTGTAACTTTTTTTTAACTATTGCCCTTAAAGTGTTTTCTTCCAGTCCTGATCTCAATTCATGAGCCCTTTGTTAAATTTTTTCCCCTATCCTCTGCTCAGCTGTAACAAAAGTAAGCGAACTTTGTGGATATCTGGCATTTGGCCAGGGTCAAACCATGACGCCCAAGAATAGAAAAAGACCAATCTGGTGTTTAAACTACCCACCAAATAGTATTGTCTGTGTGTGACATGCAGGACAGCTGGGACATTATACAGACACAAGCCCCCTGATACTTCTACAAAATCCCCTTTCCTATTTATATCACGTGTGCACGGACCATGTATTATGGATGACCTAAGCACAAGACTGGAAGCCAGACATTCACAGTTGTGTCTCTTGCACAGTAGCAGCTCACTGCTGGTTTGGGGTTGATTATTTAATGAGATCTTCTTACACACAGAAGACAAGTGAGAAGCAAGCACCACCATTAATGCCAAACTGCTTTCTTCCAAAGGATCAGCACTAACTTAGCTTAGGCATTCCCTCCCCTTCCTGCCCAATACAGGAGATGAATCCTGTTCCTGTGTATTTTGAGTGTTTTTCTCATGAATTGCAATAAAGGTAAGAAGCAGGCATCCTGTGTACAGATCAGACCCTCGCAGCTTTCCTGTTTCTCTTACTACTTGGGCTCTTCTCAAAGGGAGCTCCTCACTGAAGGCAAAATATGCTTGAGGTAGGAACAAAGTGCACACACAGGAACTCAAGACAGACACAAGACAACAGGCTGGAGACACACAAACATCTTTTTCAGGTCCACGGTACACAAACCCAGGATACACTTCACACCTTTCCCTGGTAAAAGGCAAGGGGCCCAGGAAGCCAATACTCCTTCTTCAGGAATACCCCAATGTGCTGATCTTCAACTTGGCAGCCTATCCCAGAACTTCACCAACATCTTGATGGAGAGCAACTAAAAAACACAACTACTATCACAGTTTTATCACTAGTAAAAGTGTCATCAGCTTAATGAGAGAGCTCACATGGTAAGATAAAGCAAAATCTAATGCTGAAAGTCAGCCCTGGTGGGATTTCTTTGGGCAACTTTAATGACAAGTGAAAATAGGAAAACATCAGGCTAGAGCAGCCATTCCCTAAGTCAAGACGGGATAAAAAATTAAGCCAGAGATAACAATGAAGGTCACTTCATTAAACAGTGTCAGCTGAATTGTCAGGAATACCCAGCTCTTTTGAATTGGGGTGGTTAGTTTTCTGCTAGTACTGCATTCCTCTGGTGTGAAGCAAAACCCCTGTGTTCAGGCTTCATCAAGATGGGGAGGAAATGCTTCAAAAGAATCCTGGGAATGATGAGGGGGCTGAGCATGTGCTTTCACTCACACACACAACTTTCTGCTCTAGATGAAAGGCAGGGTCACAGGCTGCTTGCCCCAGAAAATAACTACTTTTTTCACTCTCTACTATAACTGAATTATGATCCCTGTTTCCTGACAAGGTCTCCTACTGCTCCTTGTGAAAGCCCCAGCTCAGCTAAAGGCACAGCACATGCCAACTGTGCTCTGGGCAGCATGAAAACATTATTCCTGGGAACCCCTTCTGCTAAATGGCAAAGACCCTCCCTTTTTCATCTCCAGTTTTACATGGCAGGCCAAGAAAATGCATTCAAACCCCTCCCGAGTGAGCAACCCACGTGAGAAAGACATTTATGGCAGCTGGCAGCCTAACTCCTTGAGCAGTGCAGTTAATGGCATTACAGAGGAATGCAGTTAATGCACAGAGAGAGGCTGTGCAGTGCCTTGCTGGGTAAATACTGCTGGAACAATGGAGTTTACCCAAGACCAGCTGACACAGTGTGGAAATGTGAAATGTGTTTCCCCACTGTTCACACTGAACATAAATACTGTGCTTAACAGCCTGGCAGTTCTTTGAGGCTGCAGAGACTTTTTCTAGCACAGATAAGCAGCCCAGGTTGCTTTCATGTCTTGCCGGGCTGAATAAACATATACAGCTATTACACTAAGAAATGGTGACAGCAATAACCAGGTAAAAGGCAGTTTTAAACATTACATTCAGAAGACAAAAAGACATTGTTCTCATCTTCCTAGAAGCCAGTACTGACTTGGAGCTCAGTTTGGCTCAGAACTGTCTGACAGTGTCAACTGTCAGGTCGTATTTCCCTGTGTGTATTGAGAAGCGACAGATCCGTTTTGCAGGAGGAACTTCAGATGCTGGAATCAGCGACCATGAGCTTAGCACTTCCCAAGTGCAACCTGATGTGTGTTTTAAAGCATCCACAGCTCAAAATCATGAGCCACACATTTTAAAACTGCATCTTTTCTGAGGCATGGAGCTGTTCACCAGCAAATGACAAGATGACATGATAACCAGTTCCCTCTGACAATTTAGGATGATGAAAAAACCCTTTAATCTTTTTCTCTACTGTAAGGAAGCACACATACAAGCCTTCAAGACAATATTGCAATTACAGATTTAAAGGAACAAGCAAGTCCTGTGCCTGAAAGAGGCAGCAGAAGTGGCATTGAAAATGTTCAGCATTGTTTGATTCAGGGGATACTGCCCCAAAGAGCCTGCTCACATTGCTGGGCTTGCCCAGCTGTCATCAGCAATTACAGCCCTCCCTCAGCTGGGTCACTGCCAAATTCAGTATCCCAAGGTCCACCAGGAAATGTGCCATGCTAAAACCCATATAAGCCCATGCCATTTAGATCTTCAGAAACTCCTCCCTTTTCCCTGAAGTTAGGAATTTGTTCTACACACAAAAGACCTCCTTGTATTCAGGCCCCTCAGAACGGATGGATAATTTACATCAGGAAAACTGCCCTGCCAGCTGGCACAATGCCTACAAGTGTTGAATTGTGAGCAGATGCCTGGGTGAGATAAGCCCAGAGGACACTCAGCCTGCTCACTCAAATCCCCTGCACATGGGACTGGCACATGGAAAGAATTGATGTTACCTCTCCTCCATACAGCCACTGAGTTTTGCCGAGGGGAAAAAATAATCCACATGAGAAGACTGCATTGGGCAAAGAACCAAATCTTTGAAGATTTGTTTTCCACAAAATCCACTGGGCAGTAATGAAATGGTTAAACTTTACTGTTTCTCTTTTGGTTGGCTCCTGTTTCAAGGCAGCTTTTCTCACACAAGTACTTGCTGACAACCTATGTCTCAGTAAAGGTTAATAGAATTGAAAACAAACCCAGTAACAAATAAAGCCTACTTAGTGTTTTTTGACTGGATTTCATTTCCATTTTGCAGTGAAATGCAGAGAGCAATCAAATATAATTGGCATTTCATTTTGCTTTTTTCTTCTGACCTGTTTCCCCATCATTCCCAGGAAGACATGCCACCTTTCCCAGTTACTAGACCAAAATTTGCTCCATGCCTTTCACCCTTATTCCTGCCTCAGCTCTGCCCTTCTTGAACCATCAGCTCTCCCAGCACCCAGCAAAATGCTGGACCAGCCATGACCAAAACAGACTGACTCCAATTCTTCCAGACACACAGATCCTAGAACCTCACACAACCAGTGTGTTCCTAGCAAGAGACAGAAACCTGGATGTCAGCAGACGGGCCAGCAAGTTCACAAGGTCTTCTTCAAGACCAGTCACTGCATCTTGAGCCAACTGGCCAGTCCAAGTTCTCAGCTACTGCAGTATTTTGTTTAGCCTCTCATGCTGGAAACCCTGCCAGAACCTTCCCTCCTGGATCACAGGGGAAATATTTAAGGGGGATGAGTTATCCCATCTAATGGGAATGGGATAGGATTTTTCAGCATGCAGATGGGTAACAAGAGCAGGACAGAGTATATAAGGTGGAGAGGAGAGTGACAAGCACCTGGAGACACTTGTTCCTTCAGAATAAAGTGCTTTCATTAAACAACAACAGCCCAACACCTGCAAGACACATAAGTGTTAAATTTTAGCACTTGCATCACATGTGCATGAAAAAACCACACTTACGACCAAAATAAAGAAATTTTTTAAGTTCTAGAGCAAATGTCCTTTACAACTACATCCTAGCTTTCTAAGAAAATTTGTAGAGGAAGAGGAAGGTAAGAGCACTGGTATTGCCCAAGCAAATGGAATATCCAGCCTGTGAAAAAGGAGAGAAAAGGATTTCCAGTTTCTGAGGAATTCCACTAGGGAAGCAACTCCACGCAGAAGCACAGGCAACAAGTCTCACATTCCAAGCTGTGGCCTTTATAGGAACACAAACTAGTAATAATAACTCTTAGGTTTATTTTCTTGTCCTCACCTGAAGAACCTCAAGATTTATGTGCATATATCATGAACAAGAAAGGCCTGAAGGATTTTAACAGTCTTTTCTTAAACCATGCCCCACCGAACTAAAGATTCTGGCATGTGGAGCTCCACCACAGACGGGTGCTGGGGTTTTAAAAAAGCTTGACAGAGACACAAACATGGATTGTTTTTTCTGGGAGCCCGTTCTAAGATGGGGACAGAGGAAGGAAATGTGTTTGGGACACTGGGGGAATGAGCACAGCCTGGAGCATGCTGGAACGAAGGCGAACTCCCACCACCCCATTAGATCATGCATTCTTCCAGCACTCCCAAAACAAAGGCACCATTGACTCCTGTGCGTGGGCGGCTCTGGACAGCAAAAGGCTGCCCAGTAAATTATTGCATGATAATCCAACATTGATAGGTCATTGAGGCTGCTTGTTTTAGTCATGTATCCAAAAGGGGGAGGCTTATCTCCCCCTGCTCTGGGCTGAAGGCAGCCTTGCGAAAAATGCATTTTTTTATTTGATCACTTTTAAGTCAGTGAAAAAGTCAGAAAACCTTATCCATTAATTCAGTACAGCTTGATGCCTTATTTGTACAGCTTTGATGCAAAGATGTTAAGTCCATTTCCCAAAACAGCCAGCTGTGTTTATTCACTGGGGACTGGGAAGATCCCATGTCCAACACAAAAATCCTGGCTGCACAGGAAGCCTCAAAGTCCTTTTTCAGCACAAATGATAAAAGCTCATTTTAAAAGGCCCTTTATGCTTGGCAAGCACAGCAGATCACAGATGATCAAGGATGCCATGGGCCATTTTGGGGAGGGCTCAGTCTCATTCATATATCAGGACTGCAAAGCTACCTCCTGCCACCAGTATCAGCACCCAAACAACCTGGATTGGTGTTAGTGGGGCTTGGCATCCTTAGAAAGTTCATTTCTTGTATCAAAGGTCCAGAAGCTCCTCCACAACCCATACACAATTGGTATAGGAGAAAACAGGTCACTCCCACAACTGAAGGATCACAGGAAAGTGGGAGTTTACTCTCACAAAACTGGAGTTTTACCCAAGAAGCAAAGAAAAAAAATCAGAAGAAATTATGTATGCAGAAAAGACAAAACTTGTCTTCTGCTTTTATTCTTGGCAGAAGAATGCAGTTATTACCTTCCTTTCATTACTGACAGTCCAATGACAACACCAACAGTGCATGCAGTCATAACAACCCTTGAAAACTGACAATTCCCACCCATTCCAAGTCACTGTGGGACCTTGGTGACCAAGCAAGGTTACATTTTTTAAAGAGTTTGTCTCATGTTGGGAGATACAACTACCATCCAGTAAAATCTGACGCAAACAACCACCAGCACCTCAGCCCCATGAAGATCAGCAGCAGGCCAGAGGAGATGCACCAAAAGCTTTCCATTGACTTGGATATTTTCCATCCTTGATCCCCAGCAACACAGAAAGGCAACTCTCATGAATGTTTGTGGTGTAAGACCACATCTCCACAGGAATCACAAGAAAGCAACAAGCCTTACCCACTTTCAAGTCATTCTCATAGTCTTCAACTTCAAGAGCAAATCCCATTTCGATAATTTCCCCTCAGAAATTTTAGTTTGACAGTAGGAGGTGTTGGAGGGAGTATTCCTGATGTTCAGCTCCAACTGTACCTTTTCACAGGTGGAGATGTGGGGATGGAATAATGGCTGAGAAGAGACTAAAAACTACTTTCAAACTCCAAAAGTTTAAATAGCTAAAGAAAACTGAGATCACAGCTTCTTTAAATATGGTATTTGGCCAATTGGCAAAAACATGATTTCCTGTACAAAGAAAAAAGTCTATTGGACTGCAGGGCAATACCTTGCAAGAAATGTAGCATCAGATAATCTGGCGAGAATTGTGAAACCCTTTCTTTAAAGGACAACTAGATTTTACTGACTTCTGAAGGGAAAAAAAAAAGAAATAAAAAGCATTTTGTGAGTGTTGTTAGTGCAGGAATGGCAGGTTTTCCTAAGGCCTGTTTTCCTTCTTCATGCCCTCCCAGGAGCCTCACCCTTCAGCAGCTCAATGTCCTCCCCCTGCTCTTTCAACCAGCACACCTAAAGTCAAAGCATGTGATGCTTCAGTTTCAGAAGTTCAACAAACCCAGGTGATCAGAGCCAAAGGTGTCCTGACCAAAGAGAGCATGAAAATTATTCTGTATGGTGCCCATATAGGTGAGATGCCCCCTGCTCCAGGCCCAGCACTCCTGAAGTTGGGCACACAGCTCCCATTGGAGCACTGCTGCTCCACCCAGTCCAATGGCTCCATCACTTATGATAATCAGCCACTTATTTCTACTAAATAACATTTTGAAGCCTTTTCCCCTGTCAAAAGGCAGCACTTTACCCACTCACCCCTGACCCACATGTGCTCACAGCCTGCAACAGCTCTAACACCTGGCTTTGCTCCTATCTGAATTAGATATCAAAAACACACAGCTCGTATTGTTGAGCTTAATTAAGAACAAATTAAGTGATATGTCTACATACAATGAGTGCTCTAAGCAGCAGCAAGTTCAGCAGCTCTGGGAGTAACATGACCCTCCAGACTGACTCACGCACTGCTGGCTGTACAACCACAGAGAGGCCAGAAATGTTCTTCACACAGAACGTTGAATTCTTTGGAATTTTGATGTTTTACTCTCCCTTCAGCCTTTCCAACTCCCACTCACCAGGCCCAGATTTTTTTCAGACACAGGCCATAATTAACAGCACTGTTAGTTGGGAATAATACTGTTGCTGTGAGCATCCATCACCTGGCCTGATGCAGAATCAACAGCTTTCTTTTCTCAAGTATTTAAGTTTTACCTTCTTCAGTAAACAGTTCTGAAAACTAACTTTGATCACATTTGAAACGTGCCGTTTAACACTGCACAGTTTGTGCATCTCCTGCCTCTCCATCTTCCCCTCCTCCCAAGAGACTCCAGCAATGGATTTTAAGCAGCAGTTGACCTGCCTTGATGCTAACTTCAAATGCATTTTCAGTCAATTACAGGCTTATGCACAAGCTACCATTATTTATGAAACACAAATTGCAGCAATATCCATAGAGGCCATTTTCAACCACCCACACACACAATGGTTTTACTTTCTCAGCCTATTAAGCTGGGGAAGAAATTGGGATAAACAGACTTGACAAAACCATTGCTGGAGCGAGGTCATTTCCAAAACAAAGCTTGCCACTGAGTTATGTTTCAAATATGTTTTGGGAATTTTGAAGCAAAGCTCTTCCAAATTTTTACTGAAGCAGAGAAGGAACTGCACTCCAGTTTCTGATTCCCACATAACAGCCAGAATATGCCTTCAACTTTGCCTCTGGAGAATAAATCTGTACACACTGCCAGTGCTTGTGGAAGTCACTGTTAAACACACAAGTGTGTGAGTTCATGTTCACCCACACATCCCATCTGGAGACACATGAAGGACAAAGTACTACTTAATGCAGTGGCTGTTTCTGAGAAAAAGAGTTTAGCCAAAAACCACAAGTGCTTGAGAAGGTAGCATGGCTTAGCATGAAGGGACAGAAGCAATTCTGTAAGATTATTTTGGAATACCATGAACAAAGAGAATAAAATTGGATGCTTCCTTGCTGATCCTTCAAAGGTAATGGTAAGTCCAGACTTCTTGATAGGCTCAGCTGCAAAATCTGCAGCTCTAGATTTAATTGACAGATTAGAAGAGAGCCAGATCTGCTTCACATCAGGCTCCAAAACACCTCAATGTATACACACCAGACCTTGATTTGGAAAGCTACCTATAGATCAAAATTCCTTCTACAGGCTAAAGGCTGACCATCCAGGAACAGAGAAAACTGTGAAAAGGAAAAAGAATAGGCACATGAACAGTCTTTCATACTGTTTTGTATGAGGGAGATTTCCAGACGTTTTCTGCTTTGTAAAGGAAGGATTGAGAAGATACCAACAGAATTGCTGAAGTGGGACCAAACACCACCTGGGATACTGCTGAGACAGTATAACATCAAATGAGTTTCCTGGAAAAAGTGCTTTCCTACATCAGCCTCAGCAGACACAAGAAAATCAAACATTAATGCATTTAAAAGACCTTCTGCAGGAACCTCTAATTTTCTGAGCTTATGTGGTGGTGTTGAAACTTGGGCCATACAGTGTGGTAGGAAGCTAAATGTTAGCGCTTGGTTCCCAGTGGCAGGAATGCAATGCAACCCTGGGAATTCCAGATGTGCAATTAAATCCCCTTGATAGCAGCAGAGCAGTGAGGCAGCTGTGCTGCCAAGAAGAGGCTGAGTACCCTAGTGCAAGCTCTGCAGAGAAATGCATTTCATGCCCAGATTGCTCTCCCAACAAGCACCAAGGACCATCGCGCACACGGGAGGACAAACTCCACATCCCCGAGCCCTGTGTTAGGGGCTCATGCCACAGCTTGTTGGACCACACCACACCCTGTCCAGTCCTGCACAGGTTCTTCAAGCAGAACATCAAGCAGGGATTTCCTTAGGTAACAGCACTGCCCAAATGAGGGTCACTGCACAGAAGGTGACTTTAACCATCTTCACCCAATGCCGAGTGATGAGATCTTCTTCAGACACACTTCGCTGCTGTGAAGCCTAAAGGAACTCTGCCAGAGGAAAGATATTTTTCTCAAGAGAGACACTTTAAAATTAATTTTCTTATTAGTACTGCTAAGTACATTCATTTTAAAAATGCTGAATCCCTAGGTAATGCAAAAGCTTTTTATGAAGTTAGATGACAACTCTCATAACTCAGTTAGTAATGCAAAATACCATGCATTAAAACTTCAAGTAATTTGTTGCCCATCAGTAGAAGCCCACAAAATAGGGGTCAAAAGAATTCTTTTCCCCTCTCCTTTCAGGGTCCTTAGTTTGCACACGGACACTTTTGATAGTATTTTTTAGGAAAAGAAACAGCCACGTAGGCCCATCTGTAAAGCCTCTGCCTTTGTGAAGTCTCAAACAATACAGTGCTCTCAAGGCTTTATTTTCACTTAATTCTTAAATTTATTGGTAAGTCAAACCCAAACCAACCTATCTGTGGTCCTTCAATCTACAGACACCCCAAGAAAGATGATGAGCATCACGCTCTTCAATCTACTGCTGAGACTCAGCAGTGAGGGTTTGGCTTCTCCAAAAGCTCAGACTTCTAAGGCTCCACAGTATTCCATGTCTCTGCTCCTCTCTACCTGCCTAGACAGGTACCTTACTCAGGAGTCACAGAAAGCTACTACCACACAACCCCAAATGTTAATCTTCACAGTATCACTTAAAAAAAAGATCTATACAACAGTGCAATAGAAATGGAGGAAAATCCAAAATATATCAAACAGTACAAATTCTAGAGGTTTGCTTCCTTAATAGTCTGATCAGATAATTATTTAAGTTTACCACTTCCCAATAAACTTCTGATTTCAACTGAATATCAGTCCTTATCCTTAAAGCAATTAATAGGGCAAAATTTGTACTCATAGGCAAAAAACCCTAAAAGCTAATTTTAAACCCTTGAAAGCAGCATACAACAGCCATAGTAGACAGCTGTCTTCTTTAGGCACAATGCATTTCATGTTGGGTCTCCTTCAATGACATAAAATTTAGAGTCAAAACAGGAGATTCAACAGATGCAAGAGCCTCTGAAAGGAGAAAAGGAGTCAAATCCAGAGTCTGTCCATGTAAAGGCAATGCTGCAGATGCAGTGGACCAGTGGTGAAAGGATCTTGGTTCACCACAAACACATGCAGCACTGACTCTTCCTTCTACACTCAAACTTCTCCTTATAGAACTCCACACTAAATTAAAAGTGAAAAGCCTTGCTCTACTTCAGTTTGAAGAGACGACTTGCTGGAGATTAAAATCTTATGAAGGACTCCTTAAATGCAAGGCAGCAGATGGACACAAAACAAGCAGAAGAAATATTAATGACTGCCAAGATCCAAGTGGGTAAAGTGAGACATTTGCAGCCACTCACCCAAAATAACACTGAATTCCCAGTTTTGGTAAAACAGGAGGAGTGGGGTGAGAAGGAGCCCTGGGAGTAGAGGAATTAATAACACAGGGCTTCATATGTGTCAGCTTCTTGGTTGAGTTTGAGGAGGCAAGTCTTGCATCTTGTCAACTCCACAACAAGGATATCTTCAGAGTCACATCTGACTGCAGAAGCCAAAAGCTGTGAGAGATGATGTTTGAATCCCAGCTCCTTCTTTGACTGAATATTCCCCTAACACTAAAAATAACTGTCGTTATTGTGGAGAGCTTCTTCCTTCTACCCATTCAAGCAGAAGAGCAAAGGGTTCAGAAACTATGCAAGACATGACAGGGCACAGACCAAATTCTTAGGTGAGTGTTACTTCCATAGGGCAATGCATTCCAGCAGGAGGAACACAGCTGTTTGCAAAGAGTCAGCTAACAGCCATGCCTGCCTGACTCACTGCAAATAACTCCATAAACCTCTCAGGGGCACTGTCAGGAAAAAAGCTTCAGCATACAAAGTTATGCAGCAGTATCAGATGGAGCAGCCTCCCTCTGGATGAGTAAATGGACAGTGATAACCTTCTTGGATGTCTCACTCCTCCAAAGACCCAGAGAGCAGTTTTACTGAATGGATTTGTTACCAGTATCCAAAAATGAAGGCTTCAAGTATTCAAATGTGTGGACAAGTTGTATGCACAGATTTCCCTCCACCAAGGTGTGATGACCCTATATTTGCTGTAGATTATTTGTATTTCTACAAAAACAAAAGTAGTATTATACCTCAAAAAGCCTTTGTATGAAATAAATATTCTATTTTCTTTTACAAGTCAGGGAAAAAGAAGTAATTTTTAAGCTCATTCAACATTTCCACTACCAGCACATGGTTCTACCTAATATGTGCTAAATTTTCTTAACACACAAAAAAGTACAGTCTAGTTTAATTTCAGGTCTCCCTATACAAGCCAATACAAAGAAAAGCACTGCTATGAAAAGAAAATAGAAGCTCCGGGCCCATGATTAGATACACTAGATTTCCCACAAATGACAATAAGAAAGCCTTATTTCAATACCAGCAATGATTTAATCACTTCCAGATCACATTGTTTTACTTTTACAAGAAATTATTTGGATTTTTAACGCAATTTTTTTTTGGCAATCTAAGGATAGCAGTAAAAAGTTAATTTGCAGTCTGCTAAAAGCAAACAATTCACATTTCTTTTAACAAGTGTATAAAGAGATCCAGATCTGCACTGCTGATTCCTGAAGGACGGTGATGATGGTGGAGATGAAGGACAAGAAATTGACAGTGCTGACAATTTAGCAGGGGGCATTTTACTGGAATAGCTGATTTTGCTGAGAATAAGGGAAAAGCCATCCATATACTTCACAGAGCAGCATCACTCTGCTAAAATACTGCTAGACTAAGCAGAGCTTACTCTGGAAAACATGGGAAGAGACCTTCAGGGAGTTCTAGGACGCATTCATGCTTAACCTCCTACCTCTCACTTCAGCTCCAAGAGTGGAAATTATCTAGACCCCCTAAGTACTGAAGGTAAGTAAATATGAGGGGGGGAATCATAAAAAACCCAAAAAATACGGAAGCCTGAGAGAGCGTAGCTAAAAATTTGTACACAAAGTATTTTTCATCCATGTCAAGGTCACTGATAAGGAAATAAATCACTATGCTGATCATATACTGCTTCATTTCCTCAGGTATTACTGAGCTGGTCACCAAACCAGGTTTTGTTTACTTTTTATGCTAAGTTCTGTTGCAGAAAGACAAGGCAGCTGGACAGATTGGCTTCTTAAGTACATTTCAATCTCCCAGGAACATTAAGTACACAAATTATTCACTGCTTCATTAACCAAGTGACTAGATAGTAACAGCTTGCAAATTTAAACCACATTGCCCAAGATGAGCATATCCTCCTCCAGACTTGCTGGTTGAAAAGTAATCTATGCTCCCCCAGCTCAGTCTCCCACAGCTCCTGAGAAAACACAGCCAGGCTGTTCCCAGCCTTTTCATGGACACACCAATAAGCTCTGGAAATGAGATGAACTTCAACAGATAAATCTGTGAGCACGAAGATGCAGAGGAAAAATCATTGTGCTGTCTAACTGGAGCAATATATTACAGTGCAATTCAGAAAATAATTGTAATTGTTGAGTTTTTTAATCAGCCCTTCTCTCAAGATTCAACTCCTTCCCTCCAAAACACACTGAGCTTCCAAGGTCCCTCTGACAGACACTTTTACAACTGAAAAAGGTGGATTTGCTAAGCAAAGTTTTCCTAAATATTTTTATCTCTATAGCAAACAAACATGGAGCTGTGCCAATTCTATTTGCACAGGATAGCTTCTACATAGTGTTTAAATTAGCATTAAACTAAAAAAAAAATATCAGTAAGTCCTGGTTATGAGATCTCTGAGATTGTTCTCCAGGACTGGGTGGATGCTGAGTGCCAACACAGAGAGGAAACTCACAATTCCCCCTTTTGTCACACTGCTATTAAATCCTTTTATAAGCAACTAATTCACCCAGTTCCCACTTCTGAGTCTAACAATGAAGCGCTCCAACAGCTCTTTGGATAATCCCTCAAGCCTAATATTCACCACTAGCCACGGATCTTAAAAAGTGTACTCAAATGAAACATCATTCAGGAACGGGGGAAAAAAGTACCTTCAAACCTATGTAAAAGGAATTATAAACCACCAAAAGCTTTATAAAGAACTTGCAGGCAAAGAGCTGGTTTAATCTTTGGTCTCCTCAAACAAATCACCATCACTCCTCAAAACAGTCACCATTCTCCCAAAGGGAAATTGTTAAAAAATTAGGAAGAAATGACTACAATTCAGGTTTGCAGTGTGGTTCAGAGGCAGAAGCTTAATGTCCTGCATCCAGCTGAGTCTGCAAGCCCAAGAAGGGCCGTGCTCCACAACCAGGGCTTCCAAATCCGCTCAGACACACCACATCTGCTCCCTTTTGATCACCCACAATCTGGACAGCCCAATCCAGCACAAACTGTACTAACATTCTTGGTTTTCCTCCTGTTTATCCCTTAAACTTGCAGCTGCAGTGGGAAGTATCTCCTCCTCCCAGCAGCCCCACTGGGCCACAAGTTGCAGAACAGCACGTAGAGCAAATCCAGCATCTCCACTCCCACGTGTCAGCTCCAAAGGCACAGCTCACCCCACCCCACCGAGCACAAGGTCCAAAACTTCCCAGCCAAGGGTCCAGAGCCCATCCTGACAGCAGGGCCACATTTCACAGGGCAACTGCCAAGTGCCATCAGCAACAGAGAAATCACTTGTCCTTCAAATTTGGAGATTAAATGAAAGAGGTGTCATCATAAAGGACATGCCCCATCCCTCTTCTGCACTAGAGAAGCATTTGCTTCTTCCCTTTTCCCCTTGCTTCAGCTTGCAGGCCCTTACCAAACACGCAGGGAGCTGAAGCCAATTCCAGCTATGATCAGGGACAGGAAAACAGTCAGTGCTGTACTCAGTGTGCTCCAGACTTGCACATGTCCCACAAGGAGTGGCAGGACAGCCAAGAGAAATTTCTGTCTTTGACCACATGGCCATCTCCTTTGAGAAGTGTTTATAGGAGGTAGTGGTGGTCACTTTTTTACTCCCAAAAAACATCAGCAGAAGACCTCATACTCATTCAAGCACTTTATGTTTAACATCAGGGCATTATCCAGCAAATCACAGCATCATGCTGCTGGCTTAACAGTTGGAGCACTTCAGTGTTTTAAGATGTTTTGCTCCTTTCAGTGAGTCACCATCCACTCCATCCCAATTCCAGAAAAAGGTAGGAAAGAGTTTTGAGACTGTATAGGCACATACAGTCTCTCAGAAAAAAATCAGTCCAAAGAGCTTTAACTGATATTCCAAGTGAAGCCAGCAGAGTTTAAATGATCTACAGCAGGGGTCCATGGGCAATAAGGTATTCTGCACCAGGTACTCTGCCAAATGCTACCAGAGCCCCATAACCTCAGAAGTGAGACTCCACAGATAGCAATACCACATTACTGTGGTATTCCCAAAAACATCCAGGATGCCACTTCCTATACCAACTTTCCCATCTCAGGTCTTCCCATCGCTCTATTTTTCCACCCCTTTCTTCAACTTCTTTAAGTT
Source organism: Camarhynchus parvulus (assembly GCF_901933205.1). Lineage (NCBI taxonomy): Eukaryota > Metazoa > Chordata > Aves > Passeriformes > Thraupidae > Camarhynchus > Camarhynchus parvulus. Next base: position 23,232,164 of record NC_044578.1, on the reverse strand, counting down.
TAATCCATGCTGCCAACCCACTCACTTCCCCAAAACCTTCTTAAAGTCAATCACCAAATCCAACCAGCAGAGAGCTCTTTAGAGTTACAGATTCAACACAAAGCTTGTGGAGCAGCCACAGTGATAATGTGTTAGGAGCCACTGGACATTACCATTATCACTTGGAAATTGCTAATATTAGAGCTGAGACACCATTAATTCCACTTACCTTTGGAGTTACACCAAATAATGCATGGCTGAGTGTTTCTCCCAGAGTTAATACAGATCTCATCAACAGAAGTGAAGAACTCCAATGTTTCCTTTCCAGCACACCATACAAAACATATCCATAGGGTATTTTTATCTGCTGAGGCGCTACTGAACAATCTGATCTTGCTCCAGCCTTTTATGCTCCTCAGAAACCAAGTAACCAACTTCATTAGCAGTAACTTCAGTAGCTCTATTATCTGAAAATATTACCTCTTTACTTTCTAAAGAGATTAAAAACCACATATGCCAACAGAGGTTCTTGAGAAATCTATTTCTAACCTCTAATGAGTGACTGCACCAGTTTTTCTCCTCTCACCACAAGCATAACCTGAAGTGTAAAAGCTTTCCAAGCCTACCCCATGGTCTAGCAATTAATCTCATAAATTTTTAATCCCAGAACACACCTTAGACAACTTCTTAGTTTTTAATTTCAATGAAAAGGGGCAAGTTAAGTTTACAAGCACCACTGCACTGATCTGCCCTTACCACACTCCCAGCACAACTTGGCCATGAGTCTATTCCTTCTCTCTCCTAGAAAACCTGGTGCTCACACAAATACCCTTCCTGGCTGCAGAGAAGGATTAGAAAGGAACTGGGCTTTTTTTCTCCTATTCATCTTAAAAATCCTTATGATCACTGGAATAACAACTTTGAGGTGCTACTACTGCTGTCCCAGGATGGATAACTGTGCCCAAACCCTGTTAAACTCATTGGGACAGTGACTGCCCTCCCTTGGTAACACTTGGCATCTGGCAGAATTTACCACCTGAGGCTCAGCAACAAAGAGCAGAAAACAGCTTTTGCATCACTTGCTCTACACCAAGTCAAGCCTCCAACTAGATGGTCATCAAAGTGACCCCATGTCTGCCCAGCAGGGCTCCTCCCAACACCTGCAGTGTTGAGTGGCACAAACCCATTTAACTGATGCCATCCACTCTTCAGGAGCTCAGCCTCACCAGCTGTAATCAAAACATAAGCAAAAACAAGGATGGTGACCTGGAAAGGGAGACTAGCACACAGTGATCAATCCTGAGGATGCTAAGAAGACAGATGAAACTATGACCAAGGTTCACTCCCACTCCGTCACAACAGACCATTTTTATTCCAAGCTTCAAAAGGGCAGATGGGCTTTAAGCCTCCCAGCCCAGCTGAAACAGCTGGGGTGACCCTGCCTGGGGTAAAGGGCTGCCATACCAGACCAGCTCAGGGGGCTGCTTTAGAGCTGGACTTGAGCAAAGATAAGAGGTGCATGCCTGAGCTCCTTCTCCCACTCCTCCTCTGCCCCAAGGTTGGGAGCAAAGTTTTGTAAAACACTGCTCCTAGACATGCAAACCAGAGCAGATCAAGTAGATGTTTATATGTATTTACACATTCTGTTTACTAAAGTCTCTGGAATTAATAAGGTAAGTAATTTCATATGTCTGCAGGGGGTGGAGACAGAGGAGGAAACACTGTAAATTCAGAAATGAACACCATCTGTTCCTCTGGCTGCTCAGCCCACCCTTCCAGCTTGGGTGAGCTCTTTGAAGCAGGCTCCAGCAATATGGAGAGGAGAGGGCTCTTCTGTATCACCCTCACCTTCACACACACACACACACACACACAAAGTATCGGCTTGTTCAGCCAACACTCCATACACACCTCCTACTTTCCTTGAGATGTTACTTCTACTTCAGTTTCTGCTTTCCAGAACAGTAGAAAAACTCAAATGCAGAGATCAGCCTGCTACTAACAGTAGCAGAAATCAGCCCAGGGAGATGTGATGTGGAGAGGGCTTCTAAACTGCCTGAAAGGGAGATCTCATTCCAGGTTTTTTCTAGCTACATCTTTTTACTTTCAAACAGTTTAAAACTTCAGAATTAAGGCTTTTCAGGTACCTCAAAACACCTGAGGTCCTTTCCAAGTTCCAGTAGCAGCATGCAACAGCTGCTCCACCACACTCACCTATGAGAAGGGTCAGCTCCATCTACTCTTTCTTAACACTCAGTTGTGCAACACTCACCTTGCATGTTAGTCTCTGCCATGTCAGAAGCACTCCCTAGCTCCAGGGCCCAAACACCACTGCTGTCTTTCAGATGCTTAATAACCCTTTGGGGAGACCAGGACAACTCACACCTTTCATTTACTGCTACAGTTACTGCAACTGAGGTTCAGATTCAGGGAGCGCCTAAAGACCATTTCTCATTTCTTAATGTGGCTTTGTAAACTCATCAGTTTGGTGTTTGCTCCTTGAAAAAATGAACGAAGCTCTGCAGAAAATACAAATTGCAAGGAAGTCTTCAAGTAGGAAAGCATCAAGTCCAGAGACCTTTAAAGCAAGCACATCCCACCAAAGGGAACAGCAGGGGCAACAAGCCATCCCTCAACCCTGCCCAGCACATGCTTTGCACAAGCACTGAATGACATGCTCCCAAGCAGTCAGCTACAGAAATAAGTGACCCAGCAGAGAGGTCACCAATTCAACTGCTCCTTTTCCTTCTTTCCAATCACTTAAGTGTTTTTTCTTAAGCCAGTATCTCCATGTTAAACAGATGTAAGCACCCAAACCAATCTCATCTGAAAAGTCATCTTATAATTGATGCTTAACAAGCAGGGGCTCAGCAGCCTGCTTTGTGATTGCTACCTGGAAAATCACGATGATCATGACCATCAAATTGTATAAATCCAAAGAGGCACAACTACACAGGGAGATGCCCTTGGCATCAACACCAATGTGAGTTACTGTATCACTTCATGAACAAACGACAGGAGGAGAACTTGGAAGTTTCCAGAATGAGACTGGACAAATCCCTGGACCTGAATTCAACATTGATCCTGCTCCAAGCAGAAGTCTGGATTAGAAGTCCAGAAGGGTCTGTGATCCTTTCTAGACTCACCTCTACTATGAACAGAAGCAGAAAGGATTAAGGTCCAGGCTGCAGACAGATAAACTGAGAATATACATGGCTGATCCCCAGTGACAATCAGTGGCACCCAAGTTCAAGCAGCCAGGAGACTCTGGAGAGCAACCACACTAAATCAGCTGAAGTGGCCTCAGGGTTCACTGACCAAAAGCTGCATCTAAGCTCCACAAGGACACCCACCCCTGGGAGGGGATCAGCCCAATAACACAGCCAGAGCACATGGCAGCTGCAGAGCAACGTGCTCCACTGCCACAGCCCTCCATGCTGGGGAACCAATATTTGGGTACACAGGGCTCCAAAACACCTTAGCAGCACAGAGAGAGGTTTCCTCATTAGGGCTGTTGTCCTCCATAGAATAGATTGTTCAGGTCTGATTTTTACACAAAATTATCCAAAATGAACAGGACTGCTGCTGAGCACTGCAGATGGAAACAGATGCTGCATCCTCTGAGCTGGCTCCAGGACCCTCAGCTCATATCTGCCCCACAAACCCAAACCTGCCCCTGCAGGAAGTCTGCACGCAGCAGATGCAAAGGCAGTGTTGCATCCTTGGGTCTTGCAGGGAACACACAGGGCAGTGTCTGGGGTAACATGGTCCTTCCTGCAAACTGCATCAAGCTTTTAAATCACTAAGAAATCACAAACCCTTTTAAGGAAACCGTGAAAGCCAGAGAGAAAAAAACAAAACAAAACAAAACAAAACAACAGAAGTGTTATGTGCAGAACAGTTGTTTTTTCTAAAATAATTATATTTTCAAAAATTTTTGAAGTATTAAAAGATGAAAATTATTTTCCTTTACCTGCACAAAATAGGAACAGAAAACCACCCTCCTCTGTACCAGTACCACAGGACAGGCAGCACACAGGACCCTAATTCTGCCTGAAGTAATTCAGTGAATCCACAACCAAGACATGTTTGGTGACAAGAGAAGATACACACCTACCAGTCATACATGACACTGCACCTCAGCAGCAATGGCAAGGGAATTCAGCTTTGAGTACATTTAAAGGCTTTATTAATAGAGCCAAGGGGAAGACACTTCTGTTTCATAGCAACCTCCAAGGTTCTGAAGTTTGTTTCTGTTCTTTTTCTGGGACAGAAACAGAATGTCCCTGACATTTTTCAGGAACAAAGCTGTAATGAGTTATCACAGCTGCAGATCAGCACTTTGCTCCTTCCAGGGGCATCACCCCATGAGCAGGCTGGGTAGAGGTACAAAACATTTCTCACTCCAGAAAAATAATTTGGCATTTTCCCTACCGGTTCACTTCAGATCAAGAACTTGAAACCTTGTCTCTGCAACCCAGGCTTGTGCTTTAAAAAATAAGTACATAAAAATGTTATCCTGTTACAATGTCCAGACAACTCCTCTTCCTAAGGCTTTAAAGTCAGACTCATTCCTGGTGATATACTGCTATTAAGCAGGAATGCTTATTTTGGCAAAACTTCATTTAGTTGAGAGTGCTCTGCTGAAGAGGTTAGGAAGGAAGCATCTAGCTGAGAGCCCCCAGCAATCTCGGCTTGCTGACAAAACTTTCAACTTCAGAGCTGCCTGCCATTCCCAGATCCCCAGATATCACAACCTTCTCCTCACCCACACAGACCAAGTGGACTGGAGGGGCAAAGGCCATTTGGATGATCAGTTAGCAGACAGCCCTAAAGAACGTTCAGTCTTGTCCATTTGATCTGCTACTTCTCCATCACCCATTGAACTTTTTTAAAGCAGGGTCAGGCAATGAAGATGTATGTCAATTCCCAATACATACATACATACAGACTTTATTATATAATTATAATATATAATTATATAAATATATAAATATATAATTATATAATAGAGATTTTTAAACCTTTAATCCACCTCAATGGCAGCAAGTCTCCAGCAGAAAAGCACAGTAACAATCAGCACCTGGCAATTTCTAGCTCAGCAAAGCCTCCTTTCAAGGGGCTGTGCTGTCCCTAGAATACAAAGAAAAAGAGAAGGAACTAAACACCGGTTTGAGTTGCACTTTACTTCTAGCAGCAGGACAAAAATTTGAAAGCCCAGCTAAGTAAACAGGAAAGCTGTAGATCCCAGAAACAATAGGATCAGCCAGGTTCCTTTCCTAGAGTTTTACCCCTAATTGTTTCCCTCTGTTTTTTTTTTGAGAGAATTTTAATGCCTATGTGCTTAAGAAATCCTCAGGAAAAGCCTATTAGCTTCCAGCAGTGTGCTGGAGTACCAGAGGGCAGCTGGGCAGGAGACGAGACCCTTGGAAGACACCCTCCAAGCCTCTGAGGGCCATGGTGAGCCTGGCAAAGGTGAAAGCAACAGCACTTATGCCACTATGGATAAAGTGAACCTAGTCTGGGAGGGTTGAATGGTTTTTTGTTCAGGTGTCCACCTGGAGCTGGCAGCAGCCAAACAATGACACCTTCAGAAAGCCCAGCAATAAGTAAAACATGTAAAGGACTTTTTGCAGTACACCTGAATTTCCAACACCACACACTTTGGGTACCAAAGTGATGCCAGAGATGGTGCTTTTCCACCCACCACCTACTTGTAACATGGACCTGGCCTTGAGGTTTCAAGCTGCTCCAGTACATTTCTACTCTTTTCACCAGAGCAGTAGCTTTGAAAGATTTCATGCTTGAACATCCCCAGTCACTTGTGCTTGGAGCACATGTCACCTCCAACATGCCCCAGCTGGAAGCAGTAGCCCAGCCAAGCCCTGGCCATGGAGTGTCCTGCACTGCCTCTGCCAGAAGGGCAGATCATCTACAGACCCAGTGGGACACACACTCCCATGTGTTGAGCAATCCCTTTCGTCAGCAGCATTTAATTTTGGGAAAATCACCGGTAAACAAAAGAGGAAGGCATGAAGAACAGCTTAACTTTTTACTGCACTTTTGCAAGAGAAGCCACATCATTTGCTGTGGCTGTTGAAGTCCAGGCATTTACAGCCAGGTGAAAACCACTGATCTCTGGGTCTGCCTTTCTTAGTTTTATTTCTTTTAATAAAAATTTGACTAGCTATAATACCATAGGGGGAAAAAATTAAATAGCTTTATTTGTTGGTTTTAAAATGCAAAATAATCATATGCAAAAAGCTGGAAAGAAACACGGAAAACCCCTGGATCTCTTTCACAGATTTTCATTGCTTCCTACACTTTCACCTCCTGCACAGTTTTGCTTCTATCACACACTAAAAGCAAAGAACAATTATGTGGAGATTCCCAAGCTGGTACAAAGCCACAAGCAGGAAGCTGCTCTGAAATACAAGGATTTGGCAAAACACACTGAGACCCCACAAAGAAGAAAGGTAATCTTGGACATGAGAGGCAAGACAAACACTAAAACCAAGTGGCTGCAACAGGTCTACCACTTTGAGTCCCAATGTCTTCCAAGCTATGGAAAAGGTAGTGAATAGAAATGCACTGCAAGCAAAAATAAAAATATTAAAAAGGAATGGAATGAAGAACCTCTTTCCCCTCAACAGCTAAGGAGCTAAAGCTTGCTGTACCAACCTGACAACAAAGTTCCCAGGGAAAATGCAAGCTGCCAGTTATATTCCCAAATTTAGCACAGAAATTTTGTGACCTATGGCAGCGACTATTTCATAACTTATGACCACAAGGATAAATAGAAGCTTTAAAAAAAGGCTTACAGAAGCATGCTACTCACTTGAACTCCAAAAAAAGCCTCAGCATAACAGCATATTCTCATAAAAAACCTGTAGTCCCCACTATTTTTTTAAAGAAAGCTGAATGCTCTTCAACTAAAAATCTCCAGATATATTAAAATCATTTTACAATTAACTTCTGCAGATGGAAAGTACATGTATGCACTCACTCTGGACACAGTTAGCTGTGCTCCATGTGAAGTCAGGGAGCAGTGCTTCCCACCAGCTCCAGCCTCAGCACTGCCACACACCAACCACAGCCAGCAAAGCAATAAACTTCAGCACTTTTGGACCAAAGGCACAACCAGTAAGCAATAGGAAGTAACCCAGTTCTTTTTATCAAGAGTAGATGATCCTACTAAATCAGAGGGAATCCTCATTGGACAAGGAGGCAAAAAAGACATCTGTGCAGTGCAATGGAAGGCAGAAGGGAGTCATGACTAAGTTGCCAAAACCTGAACTTCAGAAAACCTCCCCTAATTCCTACCATTTTAAGAAGGCTAACAAAAAAGAAAAACAAAAAAGCACAACCCCACAGCTTGTTACCTTTCCCTTATGTTTGTTCCGTGTCCCAGTTTCCCACAGAACTGCAATTCCACACAAGTTACAGGTGACTTTCACAGCTGCACAACAGACAGACAGACAGACAGACAGATACAGGACAATACCTGGCAGGTGCCCACACAGGCCTGACATAAGCCTGTGTGTCTGCTCACAGCACCAGACACAGTGCAATAAAAGCTGTGTGGTCACTGCTGAGATTTCCACAATGACAAAATGCAGATATTAACAGCTGACAGCTGTTGTAAAGAAAACAGCTTGAAATGGGATAATCAGGAAATCGCCCTCCATCATTCCCTGCACTATTTACATCTGGAATCTTGTCTCTGCAACCACGATGGCCAGAGATACTTGTAGTTCAGGTTTATGTTTGGGGACACTCATAGTTTCATAGTTAAAGAATCCCACCAAATAAAGGTCTTGCCTGCCTTTACCTTCTCTGAAAGGCATGGCTTTGGTTTGAGGCAAGCTCGGCAAAGTTAGGGGTCCTGAAAGCAAAGAATTTGGTTTTTACAGCAGTTACAACTACTGGGGAAAGGGAAATTGCAAAAACTTATTTTTCTGTATGGTACAGATCACTACACAGTCATTCTTTCTTTGAATCATCACTTGTGCCTTGTTCCCTAATATATGCCTGCATAGCAATCGACAAGAAAAAAACCCAATTCTTCAGAAATCCCAAGCTCGGTCAATTACTTAAAATAATCATGCGACCTAGTGAATAGTAACACACTAAACCCCAATTTATCCAAAAGACACTCTCTTCTTAGCTCAGAAAAGCAGCTCCTTAGTATGGGGTCAAGAGGACATCAGCGAGCACAAGTCTTCCAAAACCCGGTGCTTCTTAAAATACAAGACATGCTTCAGCTTTCAGTGAACCTGTCAGCACCAACACAATAGCCCCGCCTGGAGTGCTCTATTTTTAACATTTTCCATCCACGCAAAAGACAGCTATTTAATAAATCTAAAGGAAGTATAACTAAATGAGAGTCGAACAGAATTTTCTTCAGGGCCAGCCCAAATCACATGAGCACAAGCCACAACTGAAGGCAGCCCAAATGATTTGCAGGGATTACTGAATTACAAACATATACCGGCCTCAAAAACAGGAGAGATGCCAAAAACTGGTGCCTGGTCTGCTGGGGGCACATGGTGGAGCTGAATCTGATGCAAAGGTCAGTGCCCTATATGTGATGCAGGGTCATCTGGTATGGCTGCATTGAGAATAGGTGCTATAAAGGATAAAGCCAACCTTAAATGACTCATTATTTATTGGATGCATCTGGTTCCTTTAATTTTGCTGAGGATGTCTAGGATGACTGTAAATCAGAGTGCTTGCAGAGCTCTCTACCCCCCTGGCCTGTGTACATGTGTGCACGCTATCTTTAGCTAACAAGCCCTTGCTTGCCTTGCTGGCAGGATTCAGCTTGTGCTGGAGCTGGAGACACCCTGCTCCAGAGCAGTCACAAACTCATTACCTTTGGAAGTAAGGGCGCATTTAGCATCAAAAACAAAAAGATCCACAGGTTCTTCAGTCTCTCCCATCAGGAAGGAAGGGCTCAGCACTCCAAAAGCCCCAGCAAGACTCTGCAGCTTACATCTTCCAGGGACTTCACACTGCTTTTGAAATCAAGCCCACTGGGGACAGCTTTCAAGCATTGTCTGGGGAGGAGAGAGCTGACTCTTCACCACCTTTCTCCCAAATATGAGTGAGAGGGAAAGATGAAGTTGCACTACAATGCTGTGCCTGACCTTGCAAAGGAGCTTTCCCTGATCTGATGGAAGAGCATCTGTCCACATGCTCTGCTTCCAACCAGGATTAAACCACAAATGTCCTTGGTGCACACTCTACACAAGTCCCCCAGAACGTGAACACCCCACTGGGGATCTTAGTACCTCTTCCCAGCACATCAGAGGCAGCTCAGGTCAGCAGATGGGCTGGATCTTTCCAGCAAGAGTTGACTGGGCAGGAACTGCTGCATACCCATGCAAAAATGCATTGCTCTGGGGGTTTTCTTGCTCATCTTTAGCTCTGTGTGGGCAGGACATAACTAAAGGGAGACCTCAGTAAGAAAAGCCCTCAGGTATGCTAAACTTGTTTTCCATTCCTCCAGGCACCCAGAAGATTAATGTAGGTGAAAGTTGCATAAAAAACCTTAATCCTCTCTCTGGGACCAATAAATACAATTCATCTGCAGGATCAAAGAACACCTTTTTTTTTTTTTGGTCCCCAAAACCAGAACGCATGACCATTTTTATTACTATAAACTGCAAAGATTTATCACCACTCATTGGCTGTCTCTGAAGAGCAGCTCTGTACAGGTGGCAGGTGACTTGCAAGAAAACCTCCTCCTAGGAGGCACATATGCCAACTTTTGTTGAAAAGCTTCCTAAGAGATGAAAAGAAAGAAATGCTGATGCAACAGCAAGAGCTGCTTTTGTAATTAACCAAATCACTTCAGCCTCCCTCTCTCCTTATGTTTAACTCTTAGATATGCAATGAATATCAGAGGTGCAAAATTCCTTCATGAGCTTCATTTCATCCATCACCATGAGAACTTCCAACTCACCAACTGAAAAGCAAGTTCCTGTGGTGTTATTAATTCTAAAATGAATAAGTCTATAATTTTAATTGCACTGGAATCCACTAGCTCCATCTTCAGCATCATTTATGGGAAATTTTTACTTTCACATTATTTTTTTAACAGCTCTTTGTGATGAAAAGCTTTAAGAAGAGAAACAAGTGGACCATCTATTAAGTTATTTTTTTTAGTCTAGATCTATCTGTTGCCTTTGAATCTGCTTCTAGGCTAGTCAAGCAAATGCATAAATATCACCTGGCCCACTTAGTGGGGCTATTATTTTAAAAAAACATATCTCATTATTATTCCTTATGCAAAGTCAGCTAAAACAAGTTAGGACAGCTCAATCTCCAAATAAAGAGGTTTTGCATAAAGTATAACTCTACAAGAATTCAGTTTTCAAACTTAAATACAGACATGAATGTCTTTTTTAAGAAAGCCCTTCCCCAGAAATGTTCTCTGATCTCTCTCAACCTTTTTCTCTTTTCTTGCTTCACCTAATGAGCTGCTCCCATGTGCAAGACATAAAAGTGGAAATTTCAAATTCCTTTTATAGAAGTCTGAGTTTTGAAAGCTCACAGTAGCTTCTCATAATCCAAAGTCCACACTTTAGAGTTTGTCTTAGCATCAGAGAATCCCAGAACTGTTTGAGTTGGAAGAGACCTTAAAGCTCATTCCACTCCCTGCCATGGGCAAGGACACTTTCCACTAGACTGTGTTCCTCCAAGCCCCATCCAGCCTGGCCTTGGACACTGCCAGGGATCCAGGGCCAGCCACAGCTTCTCTGGGCACCCTGTGCCAGGGCCTCCCCACCCTCACAGGGAGGAATTTTTTCCTCAATTCTCATCACACAAATTCTTCTAAAAAAGTTTCAGGATGTTTTCAAAGTTGTCTGTGACTAGTCTAAGTATGTCCCCCATCCCCGGGCTGTGCATCCTGGTGCCTCTTTCCCACCAGCCAGCATTCACCTGGCCCCAGGCACACCTCAGTATCACCAAGGCCACCAAAGGTTATATTTCCATCAAATTAACTGCTGGCACTTAAGCAAGCAAACTGCTCCTACCAGCCAAGGGCTGTATGGTTCCTTGCCCCCAGCTGCAGTAAGTGGGCAGGGCTGAGAGACACCAGTTCACATGAGAGGCTGTGAAGTCACACCTTCATTCCTTGCTGCCCAGATTTCTAGCTCTCCACTAAGCCCCAGGACAGCTATTCTGCAAGGGCACTGCAGGATTCACACACACAAAATGCTTCTGCCTTGCACTCTGTTGTCACAGCAACTGAACACAAAGCATGACTGTCAGCATGAAAGCCTTGGGTGGTGGAAGAAGAGAGGGGAAGCAGCAGATGTGCAGGACAAAAATGGCCTGGTGATACAGTACAGAGTTACACAGCTAGTCTTGGAGCAGCTCCTGACAGAAAACCCAAGCCCTCAACAGCTCATCCTTATGGCTTATACTTCATTCTGGAGAATTATAGAATGGTTTGGGTTGAAAGAAATCTTTAAAGGCCACCCAGTCCAATCCCCTGCAAAAAGAAGGGACATCTGCAACTAGAGCAGGTGGCTCAGATCCCCATCCAACCCAGTCTTGAATGTTTCCACCCACCACCTCTCTGGGTAACCTGTTCCACTGTTTTATCACTCTCATTTCTTCCTTATATCTAAATGAATCAACCCTGCTTTATTTTAAAAACATCACCCCTTGTCCTATCACTCTTAAAAGGTCTGTCCCCACCTTTCTTTTTAGTTCCCATTAAGTACTGAAAGGAAGAAGTTTAATGATGATTTGGTTGTTTTACCTTGATAAGATACCTCAAAAAACAGTGGTGTGTGTTCTTTAGGCACAGTAAATGAAGATGCTTTGGGAATTCCTTACCAATTATTTATTAATCCTTTTTTAATTACTGATTCAGAATGACCAGTAATCTTTTCCAATAAGGATCTGAATCTTCCCCTTTGGAATCTTTAAACATGCCTTTCTAAAGGATGGAAAGAAAGCACACAGACCCAGGAGTTACACACTCTTTTAAGTACTAATGCTTGTTTACACTGCACAGCAAACCTCTGCTACTAGAACATAATTAATCATTACCTCTATGATAAAAAGCATATAATGTTCCACTCTGCAAACCATGGTCACTTGGCCTAAATGCTCTTTCTTCTCTGGAAGCAGATGCAAGAATAAGGATGTGGCTTCAGCATCTACCTCAGAGAGCAGGACATGTGGGAAGCCACCATGGATTTTTTTCTTATTTGTTGTTGAAGCTATTCTCATTTTACACCTGACAAGACACCCTGTAGTACCACTGAAGCAACTGCTACTTCTTTCCCAAGGGTAGCCAAACATCATGTAACTGGATGAGGAACACAGGACACCCTTAACAGGCTCCATGCCTACTATCCAGCCAAAACCTTTGCAATCCATTGCCATTTCTGGAGGGTTACCTCTGCTGAAAGTCAGCTTTAAGACATCAGCAGGAGAAACCCAAAAGTTGATAAGATTTCAGCTGTATGCTTTAAAATAAGCTTTACTTGAGCACAGGTACGTGAACAAAGCAAGACCAGAGACTGTTACAGGGGCACACACTTGATTTCTCCACTCATATTTCTGTTAGTTAGAAATGTGAATTTCTAACTGTATGTCTGGGGGATTTTTTTGGTGGATGAGGGAAGCCACAGAGGTGGCTTCTGAGAGAGAAGCTGCTTGAAGCTCCTACCATGTCCAGCACATCAATCTCTGAAGGCTCTGATGATGGACACGTTGCTGGCCCAATTAGAGAAGTCGGTAATGCCTCTGTGATGATGTATTTAAGAAGGAAAAATAACATATGCAATTTTTTCTTCTTTTTCTGAGGGCTGGGGAGGTTTTTTCTTCTTTTTCCAAGGGTGGTGGGGTCCGTGCCCTCCCAGCACCGGGAGCAGCCACACGGCCAGGGCCATAGAGCCAGCACCACGCAGCTGCTGCCATCTCAGCACAGCTCACAGTGAACTTTGCCTGTTTAGCCACTTTTAGCCAACCATGCTGAAAGCAGAAGGGCAGAGGTGGTGGCAGCAGCTTCTCCTTTTCAGCACCCCACATGAAGAGAGGCACTGAATGGTGCCAGCACCACGGCAGCAGCAGGGACCACAGTGAGCCCAGACAAGATCAACCTTTCAGCACTGCAAAACCCTGTAAGAACTTTTCAACTGATAGAGTCTGAGAACACACAAACCTACAAACAACAATTTTTTCCTGAATTAGAGCCAAGGAAAAGGTGAAGACACATGAGAACAACATGGCCAATACTAAGGTCAGTGAAAGGAAAGAAGGGGAGGAGGTGCTCTGAATGTCAGAGCTGAGTCTTCTGCAAGCCATGGTGAGGACTAGAATACAACCAACTGTCTCCATGTAATTCATGAAGTGTATGGGGGCATGCAGAGATCCGCCTGGAGCCCATGAGAAAAGGGGCTCATGGCTAGAGCAAGTGGATGCTAAAAAGCTCTAGAGACCCAAATAAAGAGAGAAAGGCCCTTGCTTCCAGAGACAGAGGACCCTGGCTTCCAAACTAGAACAGCTCATCCTTAATAGACTACACCCCATGAACTAAAAGGACCTAGGCCATGTAGTTTGGGAAGACCATTTTGCCCATGGGAGGGACTCCCGTTGCAGCAGGTCAGGCAGGATGCTACTCATGAAAATTAGAACCATGTTGGAGAAGTCCACAGGAAACTCCTCTCCCATGAAAAGGACTCCATGGCATAGCAGAAGAGACTCCTCTCCCTAAGTGAACTGAAGAAAGATTTTTAGAAGTGACAAACTGAAGACCCCATGTTTTGTTCGCCTGCACTGTGGGTGGGAAGGAATGAGGGGCTGGAAGGGGAAAAGATGTTCTAAAGGTTCCTTTTAGTTCTCATTACCCACTTTTAATTCCGTTAATAATATATTTTCTTTATACTGTTGAATTTTGAATCTGTTTTGCCCTAAAGTGTTTTTCTCCTAATCCTTTTCATTTAGCCTTTCAGGTTTTTTTTCCCCTCTCCTCTGCTCAGCTAAAGCAGAGGAAAAGAAGTGAATGATTTTTGTGAGTGCCTGGCTTTTGGCCAGTGTCAAACCACAACAACAGCTCAGACTCTCACCAGCAATTTTTTTAAGCAAGCCAGCACCCATGTCACTCCTCAGAGGGGCTCAACAGAGAACATTTCACCCTGTGACGCAAATCACACACACAGAGCAGAGATCTGAATCAAACCCTTCATGCTTTCATGTCCTCATGGCTCCAATGGCAACACCACCTCCTTTCCTGGAGGTCTCTCCCACTGGTCTCTTGTGGTTTCCTGGAAGCCAAGGGCAGCTTTCTGCAGGGGCGCAGAGGACACAGTGGGGTGCTGAGCCCCAGGGATGCTGGGTCCCAGCAGCTGTGTGTTTGTTTGCAGGAAGGACAAACGCCAGCGGGCTGCCAGCACTGCTGTGAATTTCAAAGCACAGCTCAAACTTTCCGGTACACAGCTCTAATGAAGCAGATTAACAACTCCAAATTCTGTCCCTTTGGCTGAACCACCTCTCTTCCCACAGCCCATCTCTGTACGCCGGCATTCAATACCGCTCCCATCAAGGCATCATCCTTTTTCAAAACACTTCGTTCCCTCCCACTGCTTTCAAGTCAACTTTGACTTTTTCCGGGTAATAGCAATAAAGAAAATCAGGATTTGTAGGACAGAAAGGCTGGAAGACAGGGTCCCTCCCACCCAGCAGAGCAGCATGTTAATGTTCTAACACGCAGCTCACAAAAGAACATACCACAGCCCTGAAGTTATAAAACAGACTGAATGGCCGATATGAAGAAAGTGATAAATTCACAGACAAATTAACGAGGAGACATATTCAGTACAAGGTTTCACAACAGGAAGAACTGAGATTCCTATGAACATTTTTAACCTTTTCCACACAATAGTTAGTGTCACTGTCCAGGCAGAGATCAGTGACAGACCACAGCACTGCTCCAACTGCATATCCAAATCCTTCATAAATTAACCATTAATTTGCTGAGTAACTACAACAAAACCAGAGACAACTGCTTCAAATGCACCACAAAACTAGCCCAGTGCCTTCCCTGACACAAGAGTTTTTACAAGGCCTGTACCCAGCTGGTGACTGTGGTGTTCATGAGCTGTCAATGGCACAGCTGCACCATAGCTGCTCCAAGCAATTTTCAACACCATGGGGCTATGAATTATGAGCAAAACATGACTTACCATCAAAAAACCATGTTACTGCCATGTTTTTGCTTGAACTTGAAGAAAATCAAAGCATAGAAAGGCAACAAATAATCTTTGGCAATCTTGTGATATTCTTTCCCAGGGCTACCCTTGTACTTTCAGAGCCACAGAAAAATGCATTTTCCTAGAGTTCTAAATGTATCACTGGATATCAAACTAAAGATCTTCTAAGACTGCCTATTGGATTATTTTTTTATGAAATTGTGTGTTCCATACTCGAAAACTGGTAGCAGTCTGCCAGAGAATTGAGAGAACCAATGTGGGGTGCAAAGGAGTGCCCCAAGTTCACGATTCACAGCCTTTCCAGAATCCCCCAAAAAGTTATGGCATTTCCTGACACAGCTCCTACATCTTACAAGGAACAGAAGTATAGGAAAATAGGGCTACAAGGAAATACATCTGAAGTTTCTAACAGGAAAAAAGGCCATTATTTCCTGAAAGTGCTACAAAGCTTTTGGAAAAGCTCATCTCTGTATCATTACTTCACTGTAATCTGTACTTTGTTCCACAAGGAAACAGGGTTTAGCTGTCCCAGGATCAGCCCTGCTCACCCCCCTGCAATGTGGGCTGGCCCTGGGGAGGGAGAGTGTGAGAAAGGGGCAGCACACAGGGATGTGTGCAGAGTCACTCTGCTTAGAAAGCAGAAGGCAGTGACTCGTGTAATGCCCCTAATTTGATCAGTAAACTCACGCCTGCAGAGCATGGATGGAGGGCACAAAGAGCCATCCCTGTGCCCAGCAACCCTCCCAGCTCCACCTGCAGCCCCAGAAGAACAAGGCAGGGAGGGCAAGCAGGGCAAAAACTGATTTCATTACGCAGACATTGCACAATGATAGTGAGTGGGTTGTGGCTCTATTCAGAGTTCACATTTTGCTCTGGCAGTGGCACCAGCTCTGCAGCAGCTGCCCCATCCCTGCAGCCCCAAGTCTCTTTACTCCAAGCTTGTAGTAACTTCTTCACAACCCTGCTGGGAAGCACCAGAGACAAACATTTGGTTTTATGACCAAAAAAAATGGCTTCAATTGAGGAAAATTTGTAACAGCCCCTTGATGAGGGGCTCCCATCCCCGCCAGTCCCTAACACGTGCAAGATGAGAAACCATGGAATACTGAGCATTTATGGATTTTGAACTTGCACTGCATTTCTCAGTCTAACCAAAATGAAACCACCAGCACCTTGTCTGTACACATGTATAAAGCAGTGAGTGTACAAGGGCAGCAGCAATGCTCCAGGCAGGCCAAGGCTGCTGCCAGGACTAGAACTGTGGGAGATCTCAGGTAAAAAACCTCATCCCAGGAAGGGGTTACCTTCCCAATCTGCACAGCCCAGGGACATCCCAGCACCAGGAAAACAGGAGTGGGGAGGAGGGGAAACCCAGGAGACTGCAAGGAGCTTCAGGAAGGAGATAAAAGGGCAAAAGGGGACAGCAAACAGATCTGCAAGCTTTGAGCAACCACAGACTTCATCAACAGCTCCTTAACAAGTTCATCAAGTAGATTCAGTGTTGAGAAATCCCTTGTCCTGTGTATCTCCAGTGAGGATAGCAGGAGCCATGAGACCACAGAAGGCAGCCAGCAAAGGCAGAGGAAGCAGCAGCTGGAAGGAGAGCATCAGCTGCTGTCACACAATAAAAGGAGGTTGTGGGCCAAGCCCAGCACCTTGACAGCCACAAGCAGGAGCAGGACAGAGGGAGACACGCTGGATCCTCACATATAACCCATGTTTTATCAGAAGCTGAGAAGCAAGGGCAGCCTGACCAGGGCTGCTCCCCAGGGACCAGCCCTGCAACTGCTGGGAAGAAAATCCCATTGCAACATCCCACCAGATGGGAGCATGCAAAGGACTGCAGATGAAAGGACTATAAATAATCATTGCAATCAGAGCTGACCCAGGACAAGAACATTTTCTTTTCTCTCAGCCAAACAGTTCCACACAAAACTGACATCAAGAAGCATTTTGATGACTTTTTCCAGAAGGGGCTGATTTTGCATTCCACTAATCTCAATAAGAGATACACTCAAAACAAACTGAGCCTTTCAAAATACATGACTTATACTGTATTTACAAGGTAGTGGACTATAAGAAGGCACAAAGAAAAGAGTCCCTTTATCCCTCTTGAAGAGGTCCAATGCAACCATTTCCTTAAAAAAAACTCCAAGACACATTATCTTTTAATTCAAATATAAGAAAGATTCACCTTCCAGAAACAAAGTATACAGGAAAAGTTTTTTAAAAAATTAAAAAAAAAAAACTGTTGAGCACCTCTGATATTTTCCCCCCACAAAAATAAATCAAACTGGACCAAGTGCAACATGCTGCAGAAGCAGCTGCTCACTGTGCTAGGAACAAGGTCTTTTTTGATGCCAAGTAGGTTGAGCTATAAAGCAGACTTTGAAAAAAAAAAAGAAAAAAAAACCTGTAAGAAGAAAGCAGAGTGCTTAGAACTGGGCTGGTGCCAAGCCCAAACTCAACAGTGCTCCCTCAGCCTTGGAGCACCAAAAGGAATGAGCATTTCAGGCAACTCACTGGGAAACCAAGGGCTACCATGTGCAGCCAGCCACTGCCCACTCGAGCACACATGTGCTGAACAATCTCTTATCAAGCAGGTTTTAATATTTGATAGGTTTAGGGGGGTTAGGGATGGTTTTTTTTAAAGAGGTGATCTTCCCATTACAGAGGGTTAAGAGCAATGGAAGGGTCAGGTCTGCCTGCTTTGCACTTCAGGCCAGGTGCCACTCCTGAAGCCATTTTACCCTGGTTTTGCACCCTGGCCTTCCCACAGGAGCATCCCAAGCCCCCGAGGATGAAATAGCCATTTACCTTGTTCTCCTGTAAAACACAGGACCCACTGCAAAGCCAAGTCAGACAAACACTTCTCCAAGCACACCAAAGTCTGTAGCAGAAATGAGAACATTGCAGAAAGCTGAGCCAAGAACCCACAAAGCCTGAGTCTTTTCAAGTTCTCAATATATCATCTCTACAAACATCTTAAAAGTCTTCCCCTTCCCCCACAAAAACACCAAACCCCCAAACAACTGTACAAATAAGGCCTCAAGCTCCCTGGAAATGTACCTCTCATGTACAAGATGGTACTAGTTTACCTGCCAAAGGAGAAAAAAAAAAAAAAAAAAAAAGGCCACTAATAGTTTTTGGATAATATTTCTAAATGAGGAAATTTTGAAATTCTCCATTGCTGAACACAGCTGTGTTGTGTCAGAACTGCAGGCATGATTACCGCTCTTTGATGACTATCACACTGGAATATCTAAAACAAGTAGAAGCATGGAAACAAAAAGTGCTTTGCCACCCAGTTTCAAACAGAATGCTGAAGACCACTGAATAATATATGAGGGGGTTGGTGGGAATTTGGGTTTTTTTGGTGAAAGATCTCTCAAATAGGGCTTGGCTGATAGAAAAAAAGACTGAGGCTTTCTTTAAATTTAAATAAAATTACTTTGTTATTTCAGATCCTGTTACAGCTGATGAGTTTTCCCCATTTTCCAAGCTTCTACATGAGAATAATTCCTAGAAATTATGTTTTACCTAAAAGCCCACCAAGGCTACCAGCAGCTTGCACCTTTGGTCTGGCAAG
The DNA here is from genome assembly GCF_901933205.1 of Camarhynchus parvulus. Classification (NCBI taxonomy): domain Eukaryota; kingdom Metazoa; phylum Chordata; class Aves; order Passeriformes; family Thraupidae; genus Camarhynchus; species Camarhynchus parvulus. Next base: position 23,213,360 of record NC_044578.1, on the reverse strand, counting down.
CTACAAAAGGCAGCTTCTCCTCTCAGTATTCCTGGTCCTGTTAGACACCTGCACATGCCTACTAGCAGCAGCTCCCTGATCTCATGGTTTGTTAGCAGCTGTAGTGGAGCTCTCATCAATGCTGATGTGACAACCAACATCATCAGCACATTGCTAAAAACCCAAAGTTACTCATGGAATGCTGTGGACAATGAGAGCAATCCCAAGTACACCCTCTGGAAGTGGCTAAGAGATTATCCTAATTGTACAAAGAGTTTCAAACACAGCTAGTGATGTCCTCAACACAAGCAGCCACATTCATCCCTGCCTTAAAGGCTGTAAAGCCTGATTTGAGACACACAGGGCTGTGGTGTATCTGAGGGGGGCAAACATACTCCTTTCTGTGTGGTGGGACAGCAGACCCAGCAAGATTTGTGCAATTCATTATGAAACTCATGCTATTTTCTGATCAAAACACACTGTGGTAGCCAATAAGCAAGATCTCATGGGGAAGAGATGTGCAACAGCAGGCTACAATGGTTCTTTGCATGCCAGAGCTTACATGGGGGCAGCAGCCCAGGGTGAGCTTCCAAAGGTTGTTACAGACCAGAGCTGGTGACTTTAGATGTGATGTTTAATGTGCCAGATCCCACACCCCAGTTAACCCAGGGAAGAGCAGAGGGTAAAATCACTCACCAGTGGTGGTGAGCACTGAATTAGGGCCCCAGGACACAAGCAGGAGGTCTTAGCCAGACAAAGGTGGTAAGCATAATGCCCACAGCCTTTCTTCTTATGGTGAACCCAAGATCCAAGTTTCCCATCCCATCCATCTACACTGGAAATTCTTTTCTCCAAGTGTTGTTTGCAGAGCAATCCCGTTTTTCATTTCCATGGGAAGAGGCAGCCTGGGATTTTCACTTGCAGACTCAGAGAGGCCACAAGAGCCTCCCAAAGCCTCAGGCTACAAGAGAAACGGTACCTAATAAGCCAGAAGCTTTTCAGCACGCTTACAGTTCTGAGCAGCAAACTGTTTCAAAGGTTTAAACCTACAAAATGAACTGAGTGTGTGAAAACCTGTGACTGTTTCTTCTACCAACTCAGGGCAAGCACCACAAATAGCAGCTGGATTTGCAGCAAAATACCACACAGCTCCAGCTCTCTCCACCCCCCAAAGTAAGTGTTCTGCCATGTATAGCATTCCCAAAGGCGTCATGCAGCGCCAGCAGCATCCTGAGACAGAGCAGAAGAAAAACTTGGGAATTTGAAGTGTATGCAGGAAGTGATACCTTTATATAACTGCACTGAATAACTGCTGGCCACTAAAAGCCCTGATCTCTTCAGTACTCGTGTTGAAACCTGCAAAATGTAAATCAGGCCTTTGCCAGACCAACTAAAATAGCGTCTCCCCGAGGGCTCCGCAAATACCACGGCAAAGCCCAGGCTCCTGACACGCCCTGAACAGCGGCCTTGGAACTGGAAATGCCCTCCCAACGCCTCAATTACCACTGAGTCTTTAAATTGCAGCTACACCAGGCAGAGCTTCACGTGCATACATACACCCTGCTTGCTTGCACTTGGTTTTACCACGGTGGTTCCCTAAGGAAAGCAGCAAACCACAGCCTCATCAAGTTTTAATGGGATAACTGGCAAACTGAGGGCATCACTGCACTGAATACAACAGAGCAACTGCATCCCAGTGCTATAAACTATCTACTTGATTTAAGTCACATTTTATAGCTCTCCCTTCTGGAAAAAAAAACCCCACTGGTTTTCTGTACTCAAAAAAACCTCTGGTCTGCTAAAAACAACGGGCAAATCAAGCCAGGGCTGAGCACAAGAACTGGCAACTCGCCTGGGTTTCCTTGTAAATGCCTTCAAATGGCAGTCGTGCCTCAAACCATGCTTTGCCGGCAAAGTGTATATATAACCAAGCATCCTCGCCCTCCTCAGAGCCAAATAAAGGACTGAGCAGGCAGCAAAGGGGGAGGGGAAGGAGATGGATAATTCATTTCTTTAGCAACCAACAGCTTTCACAAGTTTTTCTTTACTTCATGTATACAAGACACCATCCAGCTTGGTGACATGAGTTTCCAGGCTAGTCTATAGTAAGGATTTCAGGAGCTGACATGTTTTTAACGAAGGCAACCAGCAATTTCATCTTTCTTCCTGACAGGCAGCCTACCAGAGGGCTGCTTCCAGCACCAAACAATTTTCTCTTCTGAGGCAATGACAGAAGAGGAAAGAATTGATCTTGTCTGCCTCCCAGATAGTCCTGAATTCATAGTTAGGCCACCAGCATCATGAGTCAAGCACATCTGGACACCATCCCTGCTGAGATGCAGAGCACAGTCACCTGCCCCAGGAACTGGACTGCTCTGAGCTCACAGCTGATAAAAGCACGGCTGCTCTCAGTGGAGATGGACTCACCCCACCATGGAACAGCCACCAGCATGCTGAGCAGGCTTCCTCTTTATCCGAGGAACAAAACCCTGGGATAGTCACAAATCACAATAGCTGAAATCAAGGTGTGAGAGTGGTCCAGAAGTAAAAGTGGTGGGGAAAAATGAGAGGTGGCTCTAGCAGAGCTGGTTGAGAAGGGAACACAAAGCACATGTAGAAGTGGATTTTAAAAAGTGTAGAAACAACAGAAAGCACACAGAAATTAAAGCTGCAGAAGGAAAGAGTGAGAATCTGCTTTGAAAAATGATACAACATCTGAAAAAACGCAAACCTTTGCCCCAGGAAGAGCACCCAGTACCAAAAACACTCCATGTACCTCCATGCTGTCTCTTTTCCCCTTCTTCCAGTGTTCAAGGGAGCATCTTCAACAACACAGCATTGTTTCTGTGTGTCAGGGGTCTACAGCAATGCTGTGCTCAAGTGTATGCACACAAAGCACTGGGGAGATGCCAGAGCTATCCCAGTGCTCCCAGGACAAGCAAACAGCACAGACAGTAAAAATAACGTGACACACCAGCTTCAAAAACAAAGCAGACAACACACTGTAAGGCCTTGGCTTCCATCTTGTACTTGAAAGCTGGCACCACTGCCTCAAAGCTCCTTTTTTTGGGAATATATGGGAACATAATGGGAAAGCAGTAAGAAAAAAAAAGACTGGCTGGGTCAAGTCTAAATAAGTAATAAATTCTGACAAAATGGAAAATGGGGAAGCCAAGGGATACTTTTAAGAAATGTGGAAGAAAGGCCCCAGCAGTGCTCTGCCCTCCTCTCACTCACTAACCTAATTATCCAGACACCACCCTATGAACAGATTCAGCTCCCCCTTCTCCTGACTTACAGCTGCAAATTCATGTCTCCAGGCCTTTTACCTACCCTTACTTAGGGAGTCTTAATACCCTCTCACAGAAAGAGAAATAGCCTTTGTAACTCCAGACGTTCCTGGTGCAGGGAGGGGTAATTACCCCAATTCCCCTCTCCCCAGGGAGCACCCTAACTTCTGGACACAGATGACATCTCCAAACACTGCCAGGATCTGAGCTTTTAACTCAGTAGTAGTGATCTGTGCTGTGTTTTTCTGTATCAGGCTTTGTGCTGGCACCTAGTCCCAAAACTAAGGGTTTTTAAACTTGCTTTGAACTGCACATTGTAAGGAGATTCAAAGAAATCCACATTCACATGCTGGCAACAGACCTGCAGTTCTTACTGACCTCTTGCAGGCCCCTCTGAAATGTTAATGCTGTTCTACACGGACTGAGCATTGCTGGATGTTAATCAAGACATCTCAAACTGCCAAAAAACTCAGCACAGGGCAGCATGTACATGAAACCTAGAGTCAAGGCAGCTGGTCCTGACCAGGTGCAAAACAGCATTAACCATTCAGGACACCAGTGCTTTCAGAAATGAAGGCAATTGCAGCATCAAATAAGGATATGGGTCTGAGCACAGAGCTTAATCCTCAAAGACCAGGCAGAACTAACTGCATGAAAGGGCTTTGTGCCCCAGAATGCCTTTATGTCCTACCCAGTGCATAAATACTCGTCAAGCTCCTTGCCTCTTTCTCTTAGTGATGTCAATAATTAAGTGTCCCACAGACCATTGTGCCTGCGGGCACATAGAACCCAAAAGCAGCACCCAGCAGCTCACTCAAACAAAGATGGTTTTAAGACCTCACAAAAGTAGGGAAGAGCAATGCTGCAGAGAAGTTTGGGGCATTTCAGGCTAAAAAGGCACTGTCAGTACTCAAGAGCTCTTCAACTTGCCACAAACTCAGCAATGCAGAGAATCACACAGCACATGTGCAGAGAGATAAATGCTTTGCTGTTGTCATCTTAAAACCGACTTCACCAATACCATGCCCACAACAAGCTCCTGATTCTTAAAAGGCTTTATACTAAAAATATCCCACCCAAAAACCTAACTAGGAAAAACCAGACAAAAAACCTCACTCAAATATATCAAAGTCGGTCAGGCAGCTTCTGCTTTAAGGTTGTACTCTACTCAAAAAAAACAGAAAAGCAAATTCCCAAAGCTCCAAGAGCCTGCAAACAAACCTGGAACACAAGTGAAAGTGCTGCAGTGCTACAGTATTTTGAAAATGCAGATGTTTTCAGCAAAATGTGTGCATTTCTTCAAAGCCCAGGACACAGCACACTGCTCTCAGTACTGTTTTTCAAAGAACACCCATATACACATGGATACACAAAACCAAGCACAGCAGTAATACAGATGGGTCTGTAAGCCTTGCCTTGATAATGAGACTTACAATGACTGTTATTAAGAAATAAGTTGAGATCAAATCTTTGCTTTCCAGGACTTTTTAAAAAAATTCCTAATGTGCGAAGAAAAGAAAATTAAGAGGAACTATTAGATATGCTTATGTGGTATATTTATGTTGAAGCTCCAAACAGAAGGAAACACTTCTGGGGCACATGGATGTGCTCATCAGGTGATCCTGGTACAGGACTCGGTGCCATCAACTCCATCTCACCAATGCAGGTGAGAGCTCTCACAAGATCCAGCTATCCAAGCCCCAACACCATTTTTCCCCTGAATTAGACTGTTATTGATACTAAATTTAATGCTCAACAGCTGCTCTTGATTAGAAGCTGTGAATGGCTGCAGTGGGGCTTTCTTTAATATTTATTTGGTTTAATGACATGAGGATATAAGTTGTGGTTTCAACTTTCTCTCAGCTGTCTTGTCTTCCAGTTATTAAATGATTACCCTTCCTCCAGCTTGAATAACTGAATGAACAGAAAAGAAAAGCTTGTCCACAAACCAAAGTGAAGGCTAAAATACTTTATCCCAAAGAAACCTCTGGAACTGACAACCAATCAGAAAATTCACCTTCTTTTTCTGACTGGCTGTTACAGTTCAGCAGCAATGCTGGCTGCAGACACGCCTAACCTACCCAGCAATTAAAGGGCAATGCTGCCCCAGGGGGTAAGAGGATACACGGCAGATGTGCCCTTGCACACGTGATTTCCCACAGTGCCGGCCACTTTTCAAACCAACATCTCCCACCTGCATCGGAAGCTTGTTGTATGGAAAACTCCATGATTCAATCCTGAGCTTGGCTGCATTGGGTTACCAGTCGGAATTGATCTTAAAGGTCTTTGCACAGAATCACAGAATGGCTTGAGTTGGAAGGGACTTTAGGCTCATCTCATTCCACTCCTGCCATGGCTGGGACACCTTGCACTAGACCACGTTGCTCCAAGACCCGTCCAACCTGGCCTAGGATACTTCCAGGAATGGGGCTTCCACAGCTTCTCTGTGCCAGTACCTCACCACCCTCAAAGAGAACAATTTCTTTCTGCTATTTTTCCAACCTAAATGGCTCAGTGATCCCTGGTGCATGGGGTGGGACACGATCACTGCAACCTGCTCCACTTCCAGCTGCCTCTGGCAGGGAGACCTCTCCTCTCACAAACCAACAGCACCTCCAATGCAGACTGCAGTGGAGCAACCCCTGCAATAGTCACTGGAGAATGCTGAAAATCAAGTTTACCAAGCACTGTTGAGCAGATATGAGTAAACTATCAGCTGAGGGATGAAGAACCAGCACAGGGCCAGACCCCTGGCTGAGGACATCCCACCACAACCATGGGGTGCAGGCAGCATTGATTTAGACCTGGTGAGCATTGCTGAGGACCTGCAGAGTGGGCATTCAGTGACACCCCTGAACACTGAACCACCCAGGTCCTGGTTATTGGCACTCACCCAGGCACGGCCCCAGCAATGCCCATTGTACAGGTGACCTTTCAGCCCAGAATCACAGAATGGGGCAGGTTGGAAGGGACCACAATGGGTCAATGGGTCATTGGGTCCCACCTGTCTGCTCAAGCAGGGTCATTCCAGAGCACATGGCCCAGGATTGTGTCCCGACAGGTCTGGAATAATTCCAAGTGAGAGACTCCACAGCCTCTGTGGGCTCTGTTCCAGTGCTTGGTCACTGCACAGGAAAGAAGTTCTTGGTCATGGTCAGGTGGAACTTCTTGGGCATCCATTTCTGCCCATGGTCTCTTGTCCCATTGCTGGGTCCCAGGGAGCAGAGCCTGGTCCTTGCTCTGAGCCCTCCCTGCAGACAGGGACAGACAGGGCTCCTCTCAGCCATCTCCTCTCTAGGTTGAACACTCCCACCTCGTGAGAGAGATGCTCGAGTCCCTCCATCACGTCCACAGCCTCTGCTAGACCTGCTTCAGGTCCTAAGGAGCCCAGACCTGGACACAGCAATCCCGATGTGCCTCCCTAGGCCTGAGAACAGGGGCAGGATCAGCCCTGGAAGAGCTGACTCTGCTGGTCCTAACACACCCGAGGACACCACCGCGCACAGGGCATGCTCGTGGACACCTCCTTGTCCACCAGGACTCCGATCTCCTGGAAGAGCTGACTCTGCTGGTCCTAACACACCCGAGGACACCACCGCGCACAGGGCATGCTCGTGGACACCTCCTTGTCCACCAGGACTCCGATCTCCTTCGCAGCGCTGCGCTCCAGCAGCTCAGCCCAGCCTGCGCTGGAGCCCAGGCTAACTCTGCCCCGTGCCCTCGCCCCCTGCCCGCTCCCGTCCTTACCGAGGTGCAGGGTGAGGTTGACGGCGGTGGGGTGCTGCACGCCGGCCAGCATGGTGCGGCTCTGCCACCAGGTCGCGTCGGCCGGGCTGTTGTAGTCGGTGAGGAAGGCGGCGCCATGGCTCAGGTGCGGCTGGGCGGCGTCGCAGAGGTGGCAGGACTGGGTGACGCCGGTGACCCCGGTCTGCACGCAGTACTCCTCGGCCGGCGTCCCGCACGTGTGCGTGGCCAGCACCGTGGCGTTGAACGCCGCGTTCACGAACTCGGGCATGCAGCGCTGCGCCCGCCCGCTCCGCTCCTCCGCGCACTCGTCCATGGCAGCGCCGCACCGCGCGGGCGCCCACAGCCACAGCACCCACAGCCACAGCGCCCAGCGCTCGCCGCCGCCCCCCATGGCGGGGCTGCGGGGGGCACGGAGGAGGGTCGCTCGCTCGCCGGGTGCCGCCGCTCCGCGCCGGCCGCGGGCTGAGACGGGCGAGGCCCGGCGGGGCGAGGCGAGGCGAGGCGGGGCGGGCGCGGAGCAGGCCGGGAGCGGAGTCCCGCAGCGTAGCCGGGCTGGAGCTGCCCCCGCCTCGCGGAATGCGCTGGCTTAAAGCGGCGATGGCGGCTGTGGGCCCGCTCCCACCGCATGGGGAGGTCTCTTGCCCTCTCCCTCACTGAGTGAGTGACCACGGCAGAGCGTCGGGCCTGCCAGCGCCCCCGCAGCGGCACACCCCCAAAACTGCGCCTTTTACACAATCACTGAATCGCTCAGGCTGGAAAAGACCTCCAGGATCATCGAGTGCAACCTTTCACCGATCCCTGCCTTGTCAACCAGACCAGAGCCCTGAATGCCACGTTCAGTCGTTGCTTGGACACCTCCAGGGATGGGGACTCAGCAGCCCCTTCCACTGTCTAACACTCTTTCCATGAAGAAATTCTTCCTAATGTTCAACCTGAACCTCCCCTTCTCGGTTTAGGACTATGTCTCTTGTCCTGTCACTTGTTTAGTGGGATACGATGCCGACCCCCCGGCTGTCCCCTCCTGTCAGGAGCTGTGCAGAGCCACAAGGTCTCCTCTGAGCCTCCTTTTCTCCAGGCTGAGCCCCTTTCCAGCTCCCTCAGCTACTCCAGACCCTTCCCCAGCTCTGTTCCCTTCCCGGGACACACTCCAGCCCCTCAATGTCCCTCTTGAATCGAGGGGCCCAAAAGTGGACACAGCTCTCAAGGTACCTCAGCAGTGCCGGGTGCAGGGGAGGAATCACTTCCCTGGTTCTGCTGGTCTCACTATTTCTGATTCCAGGTGGCCTTCTTGCCCACCCAGGCACACACTGTCTCATGTTCAGCCAGCTGTCAAACACCAACCACCAGGTCCTTTTTTCATTTAAGTGTTTTTCATAGGGGAAAAAAAACGTTTCTTGAGAAATGCGAGAAAACTGGTTGTGGGTTCCCAGCTAAGAGATGCCAAACCTGGATGGTTTGTGCCATCCAAAGACATGATCCTAAGCAGATCTGAGGGGACACATGTCAGCTACTGTAATTTTTAATGAACTTTTGGTTATTTCCCTACCATAACCCAGATCTCTCTGTTGCTTAGAGGCATCAGCTCTGTCAGACCTGGCCATAGATTGCATAATGGTTTTTAGCTATCCTAAGATCTTCCTGCAACTTTTCAGGTTGAGGAATTGTGTGAAGATTGTGTAAAATCCAGAAATCCTGTAAAGCCAAAACGTCTCTGCCCATGGCAGGAAGTTAGACTTGATGACCCTTAAAAGGTCTCTTCCAACCCAAGGCATTCTGTGAATCTATAAAACTGCTTTTACAGGAGAAAGTGCCTCCAGAAGCCTTTTCAGTAAACAGGAAACTACTCCTTGAGAAAAAATTGATAGGGGAGTCAAGGAAAGGCCTTGTAAACTTGGTTATACCCCGAGAGAGCCTGAATGCAGCCTGTGGCTGAAAGAACTGAAAAAATACAGTCTGTTCTGGGAAAAAATGCACATTGTTGTTTTAAAGTAAACACATGTATCCTACAGAAGTCCTTGCATTAAGAGCCTGAGCCGGACTGTTCACAAGGTCTGCACAGCACATACTGGTCAGCACGCCTGGAAACTGTCCTGCTGCTGGGAGTAGTTTTTACATGTGTGGCTGTTATTACACATCAGTGGGGTGATTCCTCCTTCTGCCTCCCCAGAGGCACGGTGAGAATGTCTGTGCTGAGGGCTCCCCTGGCAGCCCCAGCAGCTGCAGAAGGGACACAGAGCAGCACAGAGCCGCACAGAGCCACCGCTGCCTCGCTATTGTTCAGGCTGGGATGACACATCTCCAGTGGAAAGTTGGATTTCCGCTGCTTCCCCCACTTTTCCTCCTTTTCTGAAAACAAGCCCTCTGTTGTGAAAGCAGTGCTGAGCTGATGCCATCAGGGCAGAAGCTCTGAAAACAACGTGCTGATGGAGCTCCTCAGGTTCAGCAGCAGCCTGGCTGGTGCCTCCAGCTGAGTGCACACAGCAGGACAAGCAACAAGGAAGCCACATGGAACAGCTGGATGTGAAGAAGGGAAGGATTAGGATAGAGGTGAGAAGGGGGCAGGGACCCCAAGCAGGATCAAAGGGCGTTGTCACAAATCCCTATCAGTGATGCAATGAGATCATCCGTCCATATGCAGAATGTTCCCATGGATAATGGAAAAAATTCAGCTTCACACAACATTCTTGGGTTTAGAGATAGTCAGTACCTAAACCAAATAACTCACTTGGATTTTTTAACTATTCAGTTTCCAACATTTTAAAGTACCTATGTAGGACCATGCTCCACAGTTTATTTAAAGTCCTCCCTGACATTTTAATGGTACTGATTGTAATAAATCCTGACAAAGAGATATTTGCTGATATTTACTATTTGCCATCAAAATCCAGTTCGTACTCTTAATGCAATTTCACCTTAAAACACTCTGACAGATTGAGTGATGCAGTTATATTTCATTCAGTAAACCTACACTCATTTAACTGAAACCAGAATTGAATCTCCTATCCCTGTGAAGACATGATTTGTGCTTTCCTTTTCCTTTTTTACCTACTGAAATAATCTATCAAAGCATTGCAACATATTCCCTTAAACCCATTTTATTCCCAACACAGAAAAAAAAGCATCCTTGTGTGAAATAACTGCACCTTAAAAGCATAGAACCTAGAGAACTTATGTGACTTTGCAATGCTTACAGGGTGAATAATATTGAAAATACATTGATAAATAAATTGTTAGAGCTGGCAACGCCCCTGATGCAGAGTGAGTCATCCTGTGTGGCAGAAGTGGCCTGGAAGGAAGTGACATCCTATCAAATAGGATGGACACTTACAGTTAACCAGCTGTAAAATAAGAGTATTTGTGGATAAGGTCCATGACTGTGCTGGGCTCAGACACACATATTGACTCTAAGTTGTTACTCTAAGTTAGCTGTCTGAATGGGTATGTTCTTACTTCAGTTCTTTTTTGACATACACATATCGGGTTAAATGATTGAGAAAAAGTGGGGAGAGACTAAGAACAAAGAAAAAAAGGAAAAGCAACATAAAAACCTGATAGGAAACAGCTTTTATAAAGGCAACTCCTACAGGAAATTCTGTCAGCTCTCAGAAGGCCAGAACTTCCAAGGCTGGCAGTCTCCCTCTTAGAATAGACCCCTTTTAGGAAAAAAAAAAAAAAGGAGAAAAAGAAAATCAGTGTTTTCTTTCTTTTTGATTAAAAAAAAAAAGCAACAATGTTATGTGTGCCCAAGCAAGTTGAAATAATTAATTAGGAGCACTGTTGGCCTCTGTTCTTCTACAGGAGCTCAAAACAAATGTTCGCGCACCTATGCACCAAGATATTTGATCCATTTGGGGCTTAGGAGGTCCAGAATGTTTTTCACAAGAGTCACAGGGCAGCACTCAATTTAATTTTCAGTGTTCCCATACTGATTTAGCATCAGCATTTATTCAAGGACAACATGTGTGTGTATAGGAAAGGAAAAGGCTAAGGAAATAAGGAAAAACTCAGAAATTTCAGACTGTGACCAAGCAACCTTGGTTGCTCCATGTCTGTTAATTACTAAAACAGGTAAAAGTAATGCCCATAGAGAAAAAAAAAACCTGCTTTTGCTAATAAAAGTAAATAGATAGTTTTAGGATCCCCAAATTAAAACTGCTGTACACCCCAACATTTCATTACCAGCAGATGTCAGTTTACACTAAAAACTGAAGGACAGAAAAGCCCCATGCTCACCATCAGCCTGTGGAGGAGCCACCCAAGCCAGTTTAGGAAATGTCACTTGTCATAATCTGGCTGGTTTGGGCAACAGAAGAAGTTTCCAGCAGCTTCCTGCCCTGCTCTCTGTCATGCAGGGGGCTTCCTGCTGGCCCCAGCACTTTTCTCAGCAGACCCAATAAAAACAACAGTAATCAAAGCAGACATCCACCCCCTGGCCACCAAACAGCCAAAAAGACTTAAAAGAAAGTGAGTCAGCAGATTCACCAAAGAGTTGGAGAGGATGACTTAAAACTCAGAAAGGCTGGGTGACAATTCAGTTGCTCTTACAGGGGGATGCAAAAAAAAACCAAAACAAACCCTCTGCAGTCTCCAGTAATGCACTGGGGACTAACACAGCACAGGATTGATGTCACAATGTATCAGATACACAATTTTGTATTAAAATTGGGCTTAAAACCATCCTGCTCAGGAGAAATTCTCCCACAATCAAGGACAGGTGGGAAAGGAATGTGAATTTTTTTGGTAAATGGCCTGAGGTAGTCACAATCAGTACAAATACAGAATAAGTTAGACAACCATACTAGTTACTAAATATTCATATCTCATCACAATTTTATGGAAGCAGAAAGTTTCTGCTTCATATTAATAGAACTCCCATATTAATAGAACTGAAAAACAGAGCTATTAGCCATGAAAGCAGGTGTTTCATAAAATGGTTTGTTTATTTAGGTTTGACTTTCTTCATCATTCTTTTGCAGAACGTCCTAAATAATCTTGTACAGCAACTATGAGTAGTTGCTCTAAAGGTGAATAAAAATATATTTCTGAATCTGTTCACGTGAGGTAAGCTGCTTCTTTACAAGCTTCTGCAAACCCTGGAGAAATGAAAGATGTAAGTGGATACTTTTATCTCTTTTCTCAAGTGGGTCTGGGATGTAGCCTCATTTTTCTTCTTAATACTGGAAATGTTGGGAAAAAATGTGCTAAAGCAAAAATAAAACATGAAAGGCCTGTGCAGCTTTCCATCTTCCTATTGTGGATTCAAACACAGCTCATCCTTTTAACTATTTTCATGTATGTAAATTGAAATTGTAATCTTTTACTCCTAGCAGATAAGATTTGTATATTTTATCTTTACTCTCTGCTTTTATCCTGCTGTGTACCCCTGTGTGGAATTTAATCAACACATCTTGTAGTCTACATTAGACCGTGGCAGTAACATCAGTAACCAAACTATACTCCCATCCCCTCTCTGAGCTCTCCCCTTGCCTGTCCCACACCTTTCCCATTGAGAAAGAGACATGCATGGAGAGGTGTGTTCAGCCTTGAAACATCCAATGGATCTCTTGGAGAAGAGCTGTTCCTCAGCATTTCTTTTCCCTTCCCCTTTCACTCCATTCTCAGACAGTACAGCAGCACTGCATGGATGAAAGTGCGGAATTGATTAGATTTATTTCTGTATGGTATTAAATTTACAGTATAGAGAAACTAAATCCTCTGAGAATTTAGCTACCATCATCCTTGCACTGCAGGGTTTGCTGATGGATTCTCTACCACCAAAAAATTCCAGCAATATTTAGGTTTCCAACATGCTAATGAAGTTTGCTTTGTAAAGAGCAGGACTCATTTACCCTAATCCATTTGGATAATGCTGAGTTCTGTTCTTCACCAACTTGCTTGGCTACACAAATCCTTTGAATGCATCAGCTGGGCCTGTTTACACTACACCAAAACATTCTCAGTGAAGCTATCTTCCAAGCCTGATAAAATGCACCCCAGAAAGTTGTGTGTGTATTGGAGGTGGTCATGGGAATCTCACCATGCAGGGTGCATGACCACAATGAAGTTGCTTAACAACTTCCTGGCTTTCCAGCAGAATTCCCAAGATTTTTCAACAGGAAGCTGGCTAACTTCTTTTGCCAAGTAACAACAGGAATGAAATTCTCATCCCAGTTCTTTATGGCCACAGCCTGTCTTTTCATGGCATCAATCAGTCTTGCCATGACTATAATTTCATTACCAGTGGATTGTGATGCTCTATCATTTGCAAAATCCCTCATTTTTTCATATATGACGGCCCTTGAGAGCAACCTTGGTACAAGTATCTCCGTCATTATAAGAGCTCGCCTTTGCAGTCTGATGTTCTTTAAGCCTAGTTTTCATGAAGTTTCCTTTGCTTTTCAAAAACAAAAGAAAAAAGCAGTCTCTGAGAAACTCCATCTTCTTTTTACATCTTTATTTTTCCTGTAAAAAAGCCTGTAATGCCTTGTACACTTTATGCTCTTAGCCTAAGGTCTCTCTTAGCCTTTGGACTCTTTTGATTAATGACTCAGCCAAGGTCAGCTCAATCATCTGATAGAGGAGCCATTCAAGGAGAAGTTCAAGGTCAGTCTGGACAGGGCTCTGAAACATTGGATCTAGTGGACAATGTCACTGCTCACTGCAGGGGGGTTGGACTAGATGACCTTAAAGCTCTTTTCCAGCTGAAGCCACCCTGTGCTTCTCTGACAGTCAAATGAGAAACCCAGTCTTTTCAATGACAGACTTCGAATGAGCAGAGCTCCCATTTCTCCTGCTAAATAAACAGTTTGTCTTGAAAGCAGGCTGCAGTCTGGTTTCTGTTCTGCCAGAAGAGTTAAACCTGGATGTCCACCTGGAGGCTGGGAACACTAGATGTAATTTTGGGATCTGGAGATCACTGATCTGTGCCAGCTGCTTTCCCTCCCCACATATCTCAACAATTTGTCTCTGCTCCCACACAGACTTAAGGCAGAGCTGCTTCCCTGACACATGACAGGAAGAATACAGTGAAGGGCGAGCAGCTTCAAGGAATCTGACCTACAGGGCTGCTTTTGGGACACATACCCATGTCCTTGGCTGTCTGTCAGCATGTCCCAGTTCTAGTCTTGGTACCCCCAGCTCACTGTGCCTCCCCTGCATCACTCTGTTGATGGTCAGACAATTACCAGTTGAGAGGACAGCAGAGACATTCTCTGAACTCAAAGCCCCCCTGCCACCAAAGACTAAATAGACAAAAGAAGCCATTGAGGGAAAATCTGTCCGGTCTCTGTAGCCAAGAAGCAAAATGAAAAAAAAAATTACTTGGAATGAACAGAATCTTCTGAAAATATAGCTATTATCTCTATAAAGTCTTTGCAAAGCTAGAGAGCATACATGAACTGCAATTTTTAGAGGTTTCTAACCCAGCCATCCTTAGGTAGATGCTTGCAAGAGCACTGAAAGCTTATTCTTAACATCAATACCATCCTCATGTCAAACTGCCATTCAGATCAAACACAGTCACCATGAAATATGTACAGTGGCTTTGATATAAACTGCATGTGCAAAATAAAAGAAAGCACTTAATTTACAATTAATCCTGATTCATAAGGCAGAGTGTTGGAACCTCATTCATTGGGAGGAACTGAATCCCTGTTTCCTTCTGTACCCATAATTTTTTTAATAACAGGAGGATTTTTCCTGCTGGTTTGAGGTATGCAAAATGCTGTGTAAACACTCACATGGCTACTTACAGATCATCAAAGCAAAGAGGAAAATCAAGATTGTTGGAAAGGAAATGATATTTTTAAACTCATCACTGCATACCATAAACAAAGAGAAAATGTATAAAATTCTTTATAAATAGACTGCTTCCTGCTAAAGTATTTTCTTTTTTTTTTGAAGTTCCACTAGCAAGCTACCTAAGGAGGAGATTTAAAAATTATTATTATTATTATTATAAAAATTATTATTATTATTATTATTATTGTTATTGTTATTATTATTATTATTAAAATAAGAACTCAGTAGGCAAGAAAAAACCCAGGTTTTATAGCTGTAGGCTGCATTTTGCTTTCTGGGAACCTCAGCATACTACCCACATTTTCAACCCTGACACTCAGTTCATGGAAATATCAGAGGAACAAAGTCAAGTGTTCAGCAAAATGGAGTGGTTTTAAAGGGATGGGAAATTCTATACCCTGTATCCTGTTCTTTACTTGTCAGATCTTTAAAGAATAGGAAATCTGTAGCTTCTGGAACTATTATTAATTTCTTCAATTTTGAAGCTCTGGAAAACTTTTACATAATGTGTTTAATTATGTTAAAAGCAGTATATTTATTGTATTAAAAGCATTTCTCTGAGTAGATCAACCTGCAACATTCATCTTTGATACAGTAAATTACCTCCAACTATCAGCCCATTATTTTAAAATCACATGAAGAAGCAAAATCAAGATTTAGCACGTTGACTTATTAAATAATGAATTGTAATTGTTTGTGATAGAGTTAACTTACAATAAACACCAGGGGAAGTTGTAGAGGAGAACCTACATCTTTTTAGAATGACACTGTCAATCTCTTCTGCTCCTGTTTTCTCACAAAGATTCAGATTCCTGTCAGTGAAAGGTATTTTAAGTAGCATTGAATCAACATTGGAGATTTAGATACTATTTTAAATCACAGAATGCTCTTTAAAATAGCATCTCACTGTGACTGCCCAGTGTTTTTTTAACCTAGAATGTAGTTTTTGTTGGACTACTTTTTGACTTGAGTCATTCTCAAAACACATTTCACACTCCCCCATCAGCCACTGGTTTGTGGCAACCAAATTTTTGCCACCTGAACTGTTTGACTTCAAAGGTTAAGAAAACAAAAAGGCTCCAGAGCATAAACATCTTTATGCAGTAATAGAACCATACCATTGCCACCAATGCTTTGGTGCAACTCCCAAAGCTCCAAAACCATATTGGAAGCTTTGTATGTGTTTGTCCTGCATTTTCCTATAGTTAAAATTAAGAAATTTCTCCAGGTGTGTCTATGAGCAGGGAAGGCTGCCATATTGAATATTATTGATTTAGCTGACACCACCACATAACAACTGTATTAATTAATTTTATACCCTTGTTTGAGGGCTTTACAAATCCACATATTCAGCTCCTCCCTCATTTTGCTGAACTACCCATGTTTCTTCTTACAATGAAGGTGATTGCACAACAGGTAAATTTGATTTAATGAGTTTTTCCAGCAAAACCCTCAGGGTTGCTCCTTTCCAATTAATTTACACAAATAAAAATGTAGTTCCCCACACAGTACTTGAAAGCATCATAAGCTTCCAGGTAATCACCAAGAGTTCTTTTCAGCTCACCTAAATTTAGGAAGTGTCCAAGGCCATGGTGGATGGGCTTGGAGCAAGCTGGTCTACTAGAAGGCATCCCTGCCCATGGCAGGGGGTGAACAAGGTGAGCTTTAAGGGCCTTTCCAACCCAAACCATTCTGGGATTTTATGATTCTATTAAAATATTTAAAGTTTTCATTTTTTTTGTCCCACCTCGTGTTTATGTCTTCCAGTTATTCTTTGCTGTTCCTGGATGTGACACCTCAAGTCCAAGGCAGCTAAGCAGCAGGAGACTTTGCTGGTTTGTTAACCTGTAAAACTCAGGCTGGAAAGCTTTTACTTATTTTCACCTCATCTCCAGCTCACCTGTGGACAAGTACAGGTACCCCCAGTTATAACAAATTCACTTTCTCAGGACAAGAGGCAACAACAGCCATTCCCACTCTGGAAGGCAGTAGGCCAGGTCCCGGTTTACCAACATCTGGCTTTCCCAACAGAGAAAACAGAATGAACACCGCAGCACAAGCAGATGCCATGTGACTTTGTTAGTCCCTTGAAGTATACAGCAGATATTTGGCATTTTTCTTATATTCGACCCAAGTAGTCTCACTCACATTCCCTTCCAGGTCACAGTTGGGATAGCAGATGTTCTCCCAGTGTGTTACTCCCTTTGCATCCTGTGGTGGGGATTGCCAATTTAGATACTTTGTTACCACTTTGAACTCTCTCCAAATTTTTAACAGTGTAAAAATGCTGGATGTGAGATTTGGGTACAATTTAGAAGTAATCTTTTCATTAGGATACACAGAAATAATAGAAATGTTTTTATACAAATGTCTTTGCAGCCACTATGCATTCAGGTCTTTTTCTTCCCTTATTTATTTACAATTATTTTTAAACCCTTTTCAGAGAATGCTTTCTGAAGATGTGGTTTTACTAAACTTGCTTTTCTGACAAAGCTCATTGACATTTACAAACCAGACCTGAGTCTGTAATTAAGCTCATAGTAACTTCTCCTCCATGGCTCTCTTCTGGAGACTCTCTAGTCAGTTTAAAGGTCACCTTACTGAGGCTGAACCTGGAAATCTTCAGTCCAAAAGCAAAGGCTCCATGGAAGCTGGAAGCAAATTAAGTTACATAATGTGGGAAAAAGCCAAGTTACTTGCACTGTTTAGACAGCTTAGGATAGATGAAGTTGTGGGCAATGAGGAAAGGAGCCATCCCTTAAAAAGTAAATGCAGAAACCAGCATTTGGGACAGCTTCAATGCTCTTTGTTGTCCACTTCTAGATGTTGGTTACTATGGCTACCTGATGTAGCCATTCTTTTTAATGTGTATTTTTTAATATTTTTGAGTCTGGGCAAGTATTCTACCTGGAATGAATTGCAGAAGGATAAGATGCTGTTCTCACAAGTGCTGATTTTTGGTTTACATTACAGACCATTCATGTAAGTAGCTTTGTGAGCTGAATCACAAGATCATACAGCTATGTCCATCTTCCTGGTTCTTCATATGCCTGGAAATGTTAATGTCACATTGCTCAGAAACTTCTCTGGCTCAGTTGACCTCACACAGAAATACCTATCAGCTTGCAGACAGATAATACACTCTTGGCTGTACAGAAATCTCTGACCTTAGTCTCCTCACTCCAGCTGTGTGTCTTCTCCCCACCTTGCTCTTGTTATTCCACAGGCATTGCTCCATGTTGCTTTACTATTCTCCCTGCATGGTGTTTTTAAGGCTATAGCAATTTATCTCAAGAGCTGACAGGACATTTTAAAACATCCTTTTGGTCAAAAATATCAAGTAGGCAACATTGGCATGGAGCCTGATGGCTCTCATGATTGAGAGCCATTCAGGGAGATAAAGGTTGTTGTAACATTGGCTTGGTCCCAGTGACAAATTTAAAGTGACAGTTTAAAGTGACTTTACAGTCACTTACGGTGACACAATCAGCCTGAATCCCAGAGATGTTTCTCTGGGGAAAAAAAACCAAAGAAATTGTTTTAAAACTTTGTTGAGTGCATGTGACTGCGAACACTCAAACACAAAACTTCTGAGTTTTGAGAAAATTATTCTTGGACTTTGTCCTGAGTGAGGGAAGAAGAAATTTTAATCTGAAGGTCTTGAGAGTCTGCAAACCTGAAAATGCTTTAACATTCAGCTGTTGATTTGTTTTGCTCATTGGTGCTGCGCCCTTTGAATAAAGATGATCAAACAGCAGCCTGCAGCTTGTAAGCTGTTTCTGCTCAGGGTTTGGTTTTGTTTTTCTCTCTTTGTTATGTGTTACAGCCAGCTTAAAAAATTGCACAACCTCACAGCAGGGCAGGTGAGGGCCCTATAGAACCCTCTACTCACCTGTTTAATGGAGAGGTGTTGGTGTTTTGGGGACAAACTGATACAGAAATTTGCTCTGATTCTCCCACTGTCTGGTGATGACTATGATCCTTAGCAGTCATTAGCATGTGCAGAGAAATATCTTTCTACATGATTTATCATAATTTATATCAAACCAATATCAATGTGTGTTGCACATTCAACTTTTACCTGCTATCCATATCCTGGGGTAGATGCTTTGTGAACCATTACCATGGGCATTCCTATTGAAAACAAGGAAAAGTCTTTGGAAGCAAAGTTATCTTTGTTCATATAACAAAGGTATCCTCTATAATTGATGCACTAGAGATGTTCCTGAGGCTGACAGCCTCTCCAGTGCCTCTCCTGGCATAGGAAAGTTTCAAGTTCCTTAGCAAGCCCTTGAAAAGGCACTGTTAGTCTCTGCTGTGGGCAGGATTGGTGCAAGATGAAGATGCTGACCCACTGCTGTCTATTTTTGGTCTGTTCTTTTTGGTCAACATGGCTTAGCCCCTCTTGACTTCATTGCCCTTGCTCCTCTTTACCAGCACAGCAGGGCCACTGTGCTGCTGCTGGGCTCATACAGGAGCATCTCTCCCATATGACTGCATAGAACTGGTCTCTATAGACACAGGGATGGTATTTTTTACCCCCTCTTCTCTCCTCTTGTAGCAGACTGCTGCCACGCCCAAAGGATGAGCAAAGCCAAATTCCATTCCTGAAGCATTGCTGAGCTTCCTGTGAGCAGCCTGCCAGCTCCACTAGCCAAAGCAAATGTCTGCACTAGCCATAAGGGAGGGGATGAACCATTTTATGGCAGCTGTAAAAGGTCACAGAGTAAACACCTGCGCTGCTGCTCATCTGCTCTCCCAGCGATCCAAGCAGCTCGGATATGTGAGTTGTTTGCATGAGAGTCAGTGATTCAAAGCTCTCTCCTGGCTTTGTGAGGTTCACATTACAAACTAGAGAATTAGCAAAATTTAGTTCATTAATTTGGTGTTGTTCTATCCACTGGGAGACGGGTTATTCTGTCTGAGATGGGTCTCAAGACCTGAAACACTTGAAAACTTTTGTCTGAAAATATACATTCTGCCTTTCCTGCATAAATCCATGCAAGCCCTGGGGCTTTTGGGTTTCTTTGTTTATAAGCATGGGAGCATTCCAGGAGATTATAAATATCTAGAAGTCTAAAGCTGTCTCACATTCAGGGATGTACTAGAAAACTTCTCATTTGGCTTCTCCTAAGAGCAAAACCAGGCAGTTTCCATTGCTGTGCCTAATTTTTGTATTATGAGCTTAGTAGGCCTTTCCTTCTGCTTCCATAGTGGGCTTTGCAGAGAGCTTACAGGTTCTCACTTCCTGCAGCTTTATCTCTGCAGGGTTGTATTTGGGATGTGCCTTGGAACAGCTAGTAATGTGACTGGATCTCAAATTCTTCTCTTTGAGAGAGTTTTGCTTGTTTTGTGTGCAAGTGACTGTGTTCTGCTGGTCATGGAAGGTGTCCATGCCCATGGCAGGGGCATGGAATGGAATCATCTTTAAGGTCCCTTCCAACCTAAACCACTCTGATTCTATGATTTATGACTGCACCTTTGACTTCCTGTTCTCCATCCATAGATAGGAATTTTGGGCCATCACTATAGCAATAGAGCCACATAACTTTATATATTGATATTATTATTCTTTCTGCTCACCATAATTGAGATCTCCTGCCCTTGCCTCCTTTGGAAAATGCACTGATGCAGTTGGGACAACTCTTACTCTCCTTTCTCCCAAAACATCCAGATGGCTGTTCATTCCTTTAGCAGAAGGTAAAAGTGAGGAAATACACATCAGGAACTGACTATATGTTAGGAGTTGAGATGTGCATGAAACCAGTAGTGATGGGAAAAAACCAGTTCTCCATGTATTTTCCAGTATAGTCTTTCTGAACATCTCTTTGCAGATGGCAGGAAGAAAACTTGGAATTCTATAATACAGTCCTGGTATCTAAAACCTCCTTGCCAAAGGAACTGACTGCAGGAAACAGGGTGGGGCAGATTTATAGATTGCTCCTAAATAGTTGCTCAAATGTAGGAAGTGGTGCTCAACTCTGGGAGGTGAAAGATTTTCCTACAGAGCCTCAATTTCTACAACATAATTTGAATGTGGCTTTATTAAGTGGTACAGTGGAGACCATGAGGTCATTTTCCCAGGGGAATGTGAGGCTGTAAACTTATCCCTGTTAACTAAACACATTATTATTGGGCCTTGGTATTATGTTCTCTTTTCATTTACCTTTATGAACCATAGCTCAACACAGTCCTGATTAATGGTTCTCAGCAAATGATAGAGAACTGTTAAGTTCCCTAGGGCTTTTAATGGGATTAAAAACTTTCAATGAGAAAATAAACAGCAGAGGAGAGTTTGTTAGCTACTGCCTAGGCAAAAAATACTGCTGCTGGAATACAGAGAACAGGAATTCAGGGACAAATATGTTTCAAATAACAGACACTAACATTAGCATCAAATAATATTAACTAACATTAACTTTTTTACCAGTTCTTGAAAGCAACATGAAATTAGAATCATAGATTATATAACAAATAATCTATTTACGACAGACAATGTTTGAACTGCCAAACTGCTTCCAGGCAGCCATTTCCAGAACTTTTCCCATCAAAGCTGCAGGTGAGCAGAGCAGTTCCAGATTTAGAGGGGTCATCTCAAACATATGGCTTTCAGACTTAAATAAAGCCTCATGATCTTTCATGCTAAGCCACTCACCTTGGTGAAGTTGTACCTGTGACATTAGCTTTCCTCTGGCTGGCACTCCTCACTCTTTTGATTTGGAGGCAACAAAAACAGATCAGTGAGCGAGCTGCAATCCTAATTTTCAAGATAAAAATTCAAGTAACTGTCAAGTGTTATCCTTCACATTATGGTTGTGAGGCTATTGTTAATATTGCTTTTCTCCGTTTCCACTTGGAACTGGAAAACAGAAGAAATCATTATTGTTTCCAAATCCTCTTATAAGAACTCTGTGATATCAAAAGCCAAAAACATTTGATATATGTGATATACAAACCCAAGGTGCCTCAGGTGGGTGCAGCAGAGAGAACTGCCTGAGCCACAGTGCCATCGACTGCTTTCTTCTTACATTTCAGTAATTCAATATGCTGCTCAAGACCCATGAGTGCTCTGACACTGGCTTTTTGAAGCAAAGCACAGATCCATGCACAGTAAACTCACTGCTGGCTCTGTCTTTACTGGGAAAATGTACATGTCATCTCAGGTTAATTTTGGGTTTTCTGTAGCCTGGCTGCTTAAGCTCCTCATTAGCATGTCAATCCTTGTTTAGACTGTGCCATTCATCAAGTGTAGGCAAGGATTATTGCTTCCCCACTTAACTGGCCATGATGGATTAGATATTAAAAACCAGACTGAATGTTGTTAAGCAGCACTTTCATGTTCAACACTCCTTAATATATAAAGCACTAAGCACATAAATAAAACCATAACTTGTCATTTGTAGATGCTAAAAAGTCCATGGCTCCTTGTCCCTTCACAACCTGCGGCTGAGCTCCCAGACACATTTTCACTTTTTTCAACACCTGGCTGTTCCCTTAAGAGCTCATTAACTTTTTTGCCAGTTATTGAAAGCAACATGGAATTAGAATCATAGAGTCTCCTGAGCTGGAAGGAACCCACAATGATCACTGAGCCAAATTCCTGGCCTTGCACAGGACACCCCAAGGATCACACAAATTAGATCTTTATGGGAATGAACAGGGCTGTGCTGGTGAGCTGTACCTAAGATGCACAGATGTCTTGGGGAGCTACAAAATTCATCACTGCACCAGTACCAGAATCAGCAAGACCTCCCAGGACAACCAGTAGGGTATTAATGGTAACATTTTTTAATCTTTTCTTAGTAGTAAAGGTAAATAACAGCTTTACAGTTACAAATTAGAAACAATTCTGTAAATAGTCTAGAGAAAGATCAAGTTCACTCCTTTAACATCCAACACCCCGGTAAAACCATGTTTTGGTAGTATCATAGAATATTGTACATACACTTGATAATCCTTGGTATCCTATTCTACCTCCTCACCTTGCATCCATCTCTTGCCTCCTGTTTAAATGCTGGCCAGTAACAGCCAGAAGAAATTAGAAAGCTTTAAACAGATACTAGATCATAGTCCAGACTAGTGAGTGTGATACTAAAATTAAGTAGAGTTATCTTTAAAACCACTGGACTTCTGCTTCATGCTTCCAGTTTGGTGCTAGTAACATGACTGAAAACACCATGTGTGAAGGGCAAGCCAAGGAAAGCAGTTTTTTCTGGATGCAGTGACTACAAATGTGCAAAAGGAAGGTGGCTAATGCTATAGCACATCTTCCAGGGTACACCCCTGTGACTCCCCCATAGGTTGTTCCTGGGCCCAAACTGGAAAAGAAAAATAATTATGTTTTTTGTAATGGTGGCATGGAGTGACAATTCCTCATCCATTCATTCATTCTTCAACCTACAGAAAAGTCTGCATCAGCAGAAGGAAGTGTGGGGTTCACTGCAGCAGAGCATGCAGCAAATAATACATGCTCCACAGTAAATTAAATTTGGACATTAATATCTATCCTCTATAATTCAGAGCTGGATTGAAGAAGCACTGCTTCACCCTTACCTAGTTTTTAAGAACTCTTCATGAGAAGACAAAAAATGTTACACTTGCTTTGCAACCACCACCATCTCCCACAGCCCAGCAGGCACAAATAATTACTGTTTCTGCAGTGGCATTAGTGGGAGGTTAATTTTGTCAGACTTGGCAACAGAATGGGGCTGGAAGGCTTTTCACCCCCTCTGTGTCAATACACTTCTGTGAGCACCAGGCAGCCAGCTGAGCTTCAGTGTCTGGAATCCAATGTGTTCCCATTGAAGAACTGTCCTTGTCCACACAGATGTGGAGGAATGAAGCCTGACTGCTTGGGAATAGTGAACACTGTCTTGGATGAAGGGAGCAATTCATGCTTCTGAGATTACTCCAGGTTCTGCAGAGACCAGCAGCATCACATCAGTCTTGGAAAAGGTATTCCATGTTCCTGCATGATCTGAATCACCCAAACAACTCACCATGGAGGGTCATGCAGCATGCAGAGGGCTGGCTGCAAAGGAACCTAGTGCTGTCTGGCATGGTTAGAAAACCACTGCAGCAAAGACTGCTTGCACAGCTTGTTAGACAACGAAGTGAAATCCCCACTGAGCCCAAGATATGGTTTGGAATCTCTTTGGCAGGAAATGACACTGAAAAGGTTTCCTGAGAATGCCCTGAGTCTCCAACAATCACAGTTAGCAACAGAAGCCTTCGAAGCTCAAATTCAAACACAAAATCAAAGGTATAGCTTGCAAGTCTTCAGAAACAAACTCTTTATTAAAAATAATACAACTTGCAGGGAATTCCCTAAGGGCATGATATATTACTGAGCTGTACTTGTACTAAGGAACCAAAAAAGGCATACAAACTGGGAAGAGGAAGAAAGGAATTTGGGAAGGAAACACACTTTTGTTGAAGTGCAAAGACTCCACTGAACTATCACTACCACCCTCCCCGGTAGCCCCTGCCTGCTCCTCGGTATCCTCCTCCTCCTCTGCAGCCACCCCCAGCTCCGTAGGCTCCCCCAGGACCACCTGGGTATCCTCTTCCCGCCGAGTGCCAGCCGGAGTAGCCGCCGTAGCCTCTGCCCCTGCGGCCGTAACCTCCCCAGCCCCGAGGGCCAGCGCCGTTGTCGTAGCGAGCCATCTTGGGCGGGCGGGGGCCGTCCCCAAACCTGGCCAACAACAACACCACACACTTGAGGCAATCTCACAAACTGCATCTCTACAAGATGGCAAACAGCACCATCCTCAGCTAAGCCACCTCGATTTTCCGTGAACACAATGTGATGGCTGAACTACAGTTGCACTTTTGCACCTTTTCCACTTCAGAAAATTTTCCTTTGCTTCAGAAGCAAGGGATGGAAATAAGGGGCAACAGAGGGGTGGCAAGCCCAGACAAATAGGTGTCTTCTTTCCAGGAAAAGGTTGGCCCAAAATAAATATTATTATCTTTTCTTTAAAAGATGTTTTGTGTTTTGGAAGAGGGGATGACAGCTTTTATTCCTGAGAATTGTGTCCTTGTGCAAACAGGCAGTGATGTCTCTGCATCAGGCTTGGAGTGCAAGCATTTCACACATGCTCAGAGCACGGGCACTGAAATCAAAGCCTGAAGTCCTCACCCTCACTGGGGCTGAAACCACAGCATGCAGCCCCCATCCTCACTGGAGCTGAATCCACAGCCTGCCGTCTCCATCCTCACTGGGGCTGAAACCAAAGCCTGCAGTCCCCATCCTCACCAGCACTGAAACCCCAGCCTGCAGTCCCTGTCCTCACTGGGGCTGAAACCAAAGCCTGCAGTCCCTGTCCTCACCATCACTGAAACCCCAGCCTGCAGTCCCGGTGCTCAGCTCCGAGCTGGGCTCTCACCTGGTGCTGGCAGCCGTGAGTGCCACGCCCGCCGCCGCTGGCCGGGACAGCTGCCGGATGACGTTCAGCATGCGCTCGTGGGCGGGGTCCAGCTGCCGGACGATGCCCGGGTCCTTGGTCACCTCCACCACCAGCGCCTCCATGGCAGCGCGCAGAGCCACGATGCAGGCAGCCGCCGTGTGCGGCATCTTCAGCTTGATCCTGCGGCACAAAGAGCACGTTAGAGCTGCCATGGCTGCCAGGGGAGTACCCGGGAAGGAAGAGGCTCTGCAGAGGGGCTTTTCATTGAGCCACAAACCTGCATTCTCATCTCTGAAGTTCTAATTTGTCACTGAAAGGGTGAGAAATTCAGGAGGCAAATTTGAAAGATCCTAAAATTTGGCATTGTTAAAACATAGCTGTTCTTCTGGCAACATTTGCTCTTGAAATTTAACAAAGGGCCATGAAGATGCTCTGAGGGCTGAAACTCCTCTGCTCTGGAGACAGGCTGGGAGAGCTGGGGGTGCTCAGCGTGGAGAAGGGAAGGCTCCAGGGAGGCCTTAGAGCCCCTTCCAGTACCTGAAGAGGGCTTTCAAAGGGAGATACAGGCAGATAGTGATAGGACAAGGGGGATTCTTTTAAACTTATGGAAGGCAGGATTAGATGAGATATTGGGAAGAAAGGTGGTGAGAGCCCTAGCACAGGTTCCCAGAGAAGCTGTGGCTGCCCCATCCCTGGGAGTATCCAAAGCCAGGTTGAACATGGTTTGAAACAACCTGGTCTACTGGAAGGTGTCCCTCTGAGATGAGCTTTAAAGTTCTTTTCAACCCAAAACATTCTGTGATTCTATCATTCTATACTGGGATAAATTCAACATGTAACGTCCTGCATCAAAACAGCAAGATACAAAAATATAAAGTAAACTGAAAACACGAGGCTCCAAGATTCTGAAAGGTCCAACCCTCAAATTGTTAGCAAATTAAGATTAAGGAATTCTTTGCCTCTCTTTTAATGACTAGGAGGTAAAAAAAAAAAAAAAACAAAAAAAAAAAACCAAAACAACCATCCAGATGTTATTTGGTGATGGCCAAAAAATTTACACAGCCAGAGACATTTCTTTCCTCAAGCTGTTTCTGTGCCTTGAAAACAAGGTTTCCTCAGCCTTTGCCTCAGGAGGAGGTCCAAAACACACAGTGCCTTTCACCTTTCAGTTAAAGAGGAAAAAAGCAGCAGTTTTTATGGAAACTGCCTCGTCCTGTTTTCAGTTTAAGCAGATAATCTACGTGAAACAAGGCTCAAATTAACCTGTCCCTTCCTCACAGGTAGGAAAGGCGATGCCTTCCCAACCTGTGGTGCAGTTTGCTCTGGGATCCCTGTCCTACAGACATCTGCTCTGTGTTAGCTGCACTTCCCCTCAGTCAGGGGCTCAGAACTGGATGAGCTTTGTCCTTTCCAACCCAAACCACTCCATGATTCCACAATTCTGAGCACAAGCAGATCCATACCAGTCATCCACCAGAATGAGCTCCCCATCTGACAGGACTTTCTTGGAAGCAAAGAGGAGCAGCTGCAGTGGGCTCACCAAGGTCATGGTTTTGGCAGAGATGGCTCGTGTTCGAATCTGCAAGTTAAAGAGGAAAATTACTCTTGAAATGGAAAACAGAGCTCTGCACCTTCCTCTGGACACTGAAACTGGAGAATTTTATTAAAAAAATACCCAAACAACACACAACAAAGCTAGGTATAATGTTAGGAAATTACAAGAGCACGTGCATACACAAAATTGAATGCCAGGCAGAGATTTACAGGCATTCAGCACTGGCTGGTGTAAAACTTCAACAAAAACTATCTTCCATTTTAAAATATTCATTTTCTGTGTCTGCAGTTATGTAGCTTTTACAAGAGCCACCTCATGCTTTGCAAGCCTTAAAATGACCAGGGCACATCTGAATTTTCCTCCTACCCTTCAATTACTGAGGCTGTGATGAAAAGCTTTAGTGGGCTCCTACTCATGCAAGTGTGGAAGTCGCCAGATGTCCATGCAGTCACTGCTGTGTCATGTTACAGTGACCTTGAGCTTGAACTGAGAGCTTGGACAACATCAAGCCAGAGATAACAGCCCTGCTACATAGCTCCTGCCCCTCGGTTTAAAGGGGAACAGAAGAGGTACCTAATGGGCATGAAGAGAGCTGCACACAAATACTCCTTCATCCCAGCCTCACCCAGGGCTGGAGTGAGACTCTCACCAAGAGTCTAAGCCACTCTTAAGCCACCATTTTAGTCACTCTCCATTTGCTGTGTGTACTGTCATTTAAAAAAGCAAAACTCTTTAAGCTCACAAGTCCTTTGCTGGGTTTAGGGGAATCTTACTTGAGAGAGATGGTCAAGGTGGTCTAACCCTCCTGGGATCCTGACACAAAGGGTAAAGAAGCAGCAAAGCCTCACCACAGCTCTGAACTATGGATTGGGAATCCAGACTGTCAAGACAAAATCCCTGTACTCAAAGGATTTAAAATTCTGGTTATCACCAAACACAAAAGCATTGTTTTCCTTTGCTCCTTGAGCAGCAGCAGCTGAGTTTACAATGGCTGTCACTGGAGCACAGGAGAGCTCACAGGGGGTGCAATGGACATGCACATAATGTACATCAAATTCACAGGATGAAGGAAAAGGTCATGGAGACCTTTTAGGTGATGCTTGGGAAATGAGAATTATCCTTGGGAGATGACACAGGCCAGAACAGGAGCACCCCACTGCCATATTCCACGTCCTTGTTTTCTCCCTGGCCTCATAAGCAGCAGAAGCGATAAGGATAAGAATTCTCTGATGCCTAACTAGCATGGAAGAGCTCCTAAAACAAACTGTTAATGAAGATAATGATTTAGATCTTTCTCCATGACCTGGTTGTTATAACAAAACTCACAGCAACTTTCTGTGCACTTCTACTGCAAGTGGTTGACTGGAAGTTACTAGGAGGTCGAGTGACACCAGGACCATATAACATTTACTTTCTGGAAAACCCCCATCCCTCCCCACTAAAATTAGCTAAATATTGCCTTCAAGTTATTTTCTTATGACTTTGTTACCAAAGAGAGCCTCTTGAACCACTTGGCAGCACATGATCAAGAATAAACCCAAAGTCCCTACCTTCTCTCCAAAAACAAAGAAGGGTGATGGATACTTGATGTCCTGGCTGCTGAAAGGGCAGTTGACAGATGATTTGTGGATGAGAGCATTGTGCCCCTCAGTGGTAAGAATCTTCCTCTTCTCCTTGTGGTAGCAGACGTTGGGGTAGACCCCAAAAGCCAGCAGGGAGATGACAACATCCAGGTTGTTATCAGGGCCAGTGTTGTTAAATGGTTGAGTCATCAAACATTCTGTTGGCAGAGAACAGAGGAGTGGCTCAAATCCATAGGACATGGAGGAGAGCACAACACAGCTATTTAGGACCCTGGATCAGTGCAGAGCTGTTTAGGATCCTGGATCAATGCCTTTTCTGATTGAATCAACTGCTAGATGTTATCTCCAATGACCTTTGCACTTAGAGCATTTAAGTTCTACATTCAATTTTTTATTTCTTAATGAAGAATGAAAAGCTGAAAAATACTACTACAAAGAGGTATTTTCCTCTCCCAAACTCTTCAAAAACAAGAAGAAATGGGTTTGCCCAGAATGTGCTGTACCATAGTGTGTTTACTGCATTTGTTTTGGAGACAGATCTTTGGGGGAGGTTAAAATGGATGTTTTTATTAGTTCATTTGTTACAAATCTCCCCCAGGGTCTCTAGTGGCTTGTTTTCAAGCCATCTTGCCCAGAAAAAAAGTTACAGATAAATGCAGCAATGATCCTAACAGCATGAGGAGAAAAAAATTAAAGGAATTTGAAGAGGAAAAAAAAATGAAAAGGAGGGGAAATAAACATCTGCTTAATCCAGGCAGTCATGCCATTTCACTGAGCTCCTCAGCAACATTAGGCAAATTCAGAACCTGGTCAAATTTAAGAATTTTTTTTCTCTAGCAAATGGAATAATTTGGCACACTGCTGTACATCCCTCCTGCAGCACAAACCCAGGAAGTCACAGAACAGAGCACTGTTCAGATCACACAGACTCCCCACTAAGGTCTATGGAAAGAAGGGGGAAAGCACAGCACATTCTGGAGATCCAACAAGTGAAGGAGAAAGAAAGCCAGGGAGGTAACACTCCAAGGACACCTGTTTAACAGATTTTTAATCCTGCAGCTCTAACCTCAACTTCCAAAATCTCCATGTTGCACCACAGCCACCACAACTTTAGGAGAGAACACTAAAATTCCACCTGAATGCAGCTGTAAAAGTGGAGTAGTGTTATGGCAACTCCACTATATCCCCTATGCGTGGGTGCTCAACACAGATTATCCTGGTTATTTATTCATCCTCTCAGAATGAAAAATGCAATCAATAAACTATTGAACTTAATCAGAATCACCTTCAGGAAAGCCAGAACTAATAAGTATGTCTTTTAGCTGGACTTTTGCTTCCCAAGTCATTCTAAGAGTGGCCATGCTGAGTCTCTTTTGTGTTCACAAAATCTTTTCTCTGCTTCTTCGCCACCCATTCTGAAAAACAAACAGAGGGAATTAGAAGCCTGACAAGGCAAGGAAAAGCTCACCCTGTGTTCTTCACCTGTGACCTCCCATCACCTGCTGTGCCACACAACATACCTTGCATCATCCCAGGCTTGGAAGACAGAGAGCAAAGCTACATGATCCGAATACCTGGTCCCAGCAAAATTCCTATGGACATAACCCAGGCGTTTGCCTTCATTGATGAAAGGCTCAGGGAAACAGGTGGCTGCAGAGATGGTACACACAGCATCTCCCACACTGAAAAGAACCACACAAGGGATCAGGATCATTCAGAGTTAGTGCTGCCAGCACCTGCTGCAGGCTGCAGATACCAGGGAAAACTTCTCTGCTAGAGACCTTAGGAATTTGGCCTTTATCTGCTAGAGTTCTTCACTGAAACACTTCCCTGGAAGTGGATGTTAAATTAGCTCTTTCTGCCCTCCCCTCCATCCATACACCACCATCTTCTGGTGAAAAGATCCCTACAATAATCACAGGACCCTACAGCCATCACAGTGACAAAGAACAGATCTTCTACTAAAGCAAAACGTGGAGATGGATTTTTCTCCTTATCTCATTGTTCCATTCCATATCTCCCCACCTCTAGTTCACTGTTATACCTAGGTGTTTCAAGTCCCACTCCCAATTCAGAAATACTCAGCCTCCACTGGTGTCTTGCCTTTAACTGAATTTCATGACCACTTTATGGCCCACACTAAAAGTTATTTCTTCTCTGCTCCCATGAGGATTCACTCACCTCTCCCCAGCTGCTGCATTTATTGCTTATCTAGATATATTGGTTTTACTCTTGCAAGAGGCTCAGGAACTCAGAGAAACAAGAACATGATCACTGAGACCACTCAACTTACTAAAAAATACAGCCCATGATCATCATCTTGCCCAGACGAGGTTCAATAGGAAGTTTGGCCAGGATTCTTCCAAGAGGTGTCAACTCGTCATTGGAATCCAGGGCATCAAGCTCTGAAACAAGATCCTTTGTTATCAAAGAGAGTTAGCTAACCCCAGAAATCTTTAGATAACACCACAAATTCTCTTCCTGGAGGCTTTACCTGCCTTTCCTCCTCCCATTACCTGAAAATTATCACCTGTATTCATCCTCAAAGCTACCAAAGGTTTTTTCACATACAAAAAAGAAAAGCAGCTTTGTAGCCTCATCAATTAAATGGGAAAGGAAACATAAAAAATTCCTTGACCATCATAAAATCAATCTATCTTTCTTGGAATCTGTTGAACCCAAATGCCTAAAGAATACTTTGAAGAATAATGTTTCACCTCTCTAAGAACATACTAGCAGTGTACCTGCCCTGAAAAACCACAGGTCATCCAGGAAAGGGAGGCACCTGCAGACACAGCTATTTGGCAAACCAAAAATGTTTGCCTTTTCCCCTAGCTCTGCAGTTCTCAGCTGCACAGTATGAAAAGTACTAATAATTTTCAGAACAGAAAGTCATTAAACCTGACTACATATCCCCATATTTTTTCCTTCTGGTCTCCCTCCTGTATACAAGCAACGTAGGTTCAGCACACGATTCTACCATAAATAAACAATGAAATAGATATTTCCGTTGTTAAAAATTGTAGGAAGTGCTTATTTAGTGACATTTACAAGTGTGCTGAGGTTTGAGGTCACTTTCATGCTTTACATCTAAAGCACAAATCTAGAGTTCTTCCCTGCTATATTTTACTCAGTCTAGTTAGTTCCTTGAAGAGAGTGGGGAGACAACCTAACTCACATGGCAGGTTTTTTTCGTTTTTCATGCAGATTCACAAACTGGAGATTTAATTTCTTGACAAAATCTGAGATACTGGGTCAGCAAATTGTAAAAAGTGGTAATTATTTCTCAGTACTTTTATAGAGGCTTTGTGAATGCCTCAAGCACTGGACTGAGTCTATGCCAAACACAGCAGTGCCACAGCTGGAAAACAGGAAGCTGGAAGCTAACATAACTTACTGGTAAAACAACAAAACAAGCCTCAAGTTTGAAGGCTCAAGTTTCTTAAAGGAATGACACTCCATTGGGAATTCAAGTATTTCTTCAGCTGCACAAGCCACTGCCACCCACACGATGCCTCCAGGTTGCTGTATCAGGCAGAACACGCTGCTCCAGCAATCCACCCCGAGGTGGTAGAGCCATTTTTCAGAGATCACATACATGGGAGAGCACCTGGAGCCAGTTCCACTGGCCCAGCATCACTGCACAGCCCCGTGGCACATGAGGGCTGTTTGTCACAGATCACATACATGGGAGAGCACCTGAAGCCAGTTCCACCAGCCCAGGATCACTGCCCAGCCCCGTGGCACACGAGGGTACCTCTGAGCGTGCGCTCTGCCTCGATCACCGCATCCAGAGGGGGCGGCTCGATGGCCTTGGCCAGGAACTGCCCGATGCCTCCCAGGCGCAGCAGCTTGATGCTCAACGCGATCTCGTGGAGGGGCGTTCGAAACATCTCGGGTGTCATGTGAGTCTGAAGTCTGGAATGAGAACAAAGGCCCATTTCTCTGAACACAGGCTTTGATCACCATGAGGGGTCATTCCACCAGCAGAAACCACTGCCCTCCAAAGTAAACTCTGTCTCCAAGCCCACCCATCAGCTCTCTCTGTGCTCCTGGAACTTAGGTTCTTCTACCACAAAATTCTGTGCTTCTCCATTCTCCTTTGGGGCAAATTTACACTGGGAATGCATAGGGAATAGCCCTCCCATCTCCACTGCCCACTGTGGGTTCTAGCATGAGCTGACCAAAGAGAGCCTGCAGGGCTGGAGCAGTTCACAGCCCCACATTTGTCCTTTACTATGCTCTCCTGCTCTGATAAGGAAGCTCTTCCCAGAGACAACCTGCTTTCAGCCTGCTCTACATAAAAGCATTTTCCTACTGCAGCTAGAAAAGGTTTCAAAACACCTTGAACAGATAGTTTTTTGAGAGAAATCATCTAAATCTTGTGCCAGCTGAATCAGACTATCTGTACAAGTCCACACACACACCCCTTCTTAAGCACAAAGGAACTTGTATATTTTGGGTTTATATTCTCTGAAGGAAGACAACCTTATAACCATGATTACTTCAGCACCCTAAAATCAGTTCATTGTTTAAAATTGTTATTTAAAATCAGTGCACTGTCCTCAACAACAGATCTAAATAAATTTGAGAAATTCAATGAGAGTTTTTGATCAACTGAGATTTTCAAGAGTTTACAAAAAGTTGAACATCAAAACACAGTTATGCTATAACAGCCAGAGAAAGGGGCACTGAAACTTCCAGGAGAGAGATAAGAGTGTAACTAACAGCTGTGTTGCCTTCTCCAACCAGCAAAGAGATTTCCAAGGCTCTAGTAATGAAAAAACAGTCTGGCAGAGAGGTCAAGAGTTTCAGCAACAGAGAAGATGCTAGAGCACCATGAAGGGGCTTCCTGGCCATGGAATGAGGATGGAGAGAAAACTAACATCTGCCATCCCTGCTTTTTACCCCTTTCATGACAAAATTGCCTGTTACATGGCAATGCCAGTTGCCCCCAGTGTTTGAAGGCAGACTAGAGCCTTGCCCTCATTACAAAGCTCTCTCCCTTGCCTCAATTCCCAAGCAGTATTGCTCTCTTCTTGAGAAGTTTGGTAGGTTGCAGTGACACCCTTAATACTAAAATCATGAACTATGTATCCACCTCATACTATGGGTAAAAGCATAACATATGTAAGTTTTTTTTTGAGCCAACATTATCCATCTTCTCAGCACGCTTTCTGCAATGATTTCCCCAGTTTGACCCAAAGCAGCACCCAACAGTTCTGGGAGGATTCCCTGAGGGTATTTTTGGAGACCACAGCCTCACCTCTCGAAGCGAGCTCTGCTGCACAGATGGAAGCAGAAGCCGGCTCGCACACGCCCAGCTCTGCCTTTCCGCTGCTCCAGATTGGTTTTTGATGCCCAGACCGTGGCATAGTTTGTCATGTTGTTGTGAGCAGTGAACAGCTTCACTTTTTGCCTGTTACAGGAAAAACACCACTAAAGATCAAACGTCCTTCATCTTAAGCCCTGCCAAATCAGTTCCTATTTTATGGCTTGCAGCCACACTGCTTTTAAGAAGCCAACCACCCCTGGTTTGTGTTAGTCAGGAAACTAAAGCATCACACTCTTTCTAAAGCAGTGCCCCAAACTATTGCACAGAATAATGTTCTCACAACTGTCCAAAAAGCAAAAAATTCTCATGAATTCATGAGCTCTCTGTGTGTAGATTTCTCAGAGAGCATGCACAGCAAGGCAGGAACTGTAACAGACTACAAAAACCTTCCTCTTTATCATCAGCCAGACACTGAGAGTTTGTAAAACTCCTTTGGCAGATGACGTCTACCAAATTGGTGTGGAGACCCAGTGACACCTCACATGAATAGTGCCAGCGTGACCAACCCAGTCCCCTGAGATGCCAGCATGGTGTGTCACTGTGCTGACCAGCTAAAGACAATGCTGATTTGTTCTGAGGGAGTTGGAGACCTCAAACTCAGCTCAGGGAGCATGGGAACACAAGGCACTTCTCTGCACTCCCAAAACCTCTTTTGCATTCCCAAGGGTAAGGTTTATGAAACAAAAAGCTGCTTCATGAACTCACTTGCAAGAGTCGATGACAAAGACCACGTCATTGATGGTAATGCTGGTCTCAGCAATACTGGTAGATAAAATAACCTATAAAAATGCAAAGTGACGTTATTTGGTTTGAAAAAGCTGATAATGCCCAGCAAGATAAACTACAGAATTTATTAAAGAAGTCAGCAATACATTCCCCAAAAGCCCAGGAAAACTGCACAGAGAGAAGGCTCCGTACTTTGGTCACCCCAGGAGGCACAGGATCAAATACTCGACGCTGCTCGTCCAGAGGAACCTGGGAATGCAGAGGTAAAATCCTGTACTGGTGGCCTCCTACAAGAGGAATACAAAAACATTGGTAACTACTACTATGTGAATCTCATTTCTTCTTTGCACAACATAAAAATTTCTGGCCATTCACTCTCACAACAAATTAGCTCCCTAAGCCATTCATCCAACTCCCACCTTCACTCAGTCAGTAATTTCCCTGGGAAAAGATGAAATATAACAAAACAGCTGCTTGTACCAAAGCGTGGGTTCATTTCTAGATGCTTCTGCATGGTATAGATTAAGTTCCAGCCAGGCAAGAAAACAAGGACAGCTCCTGGGACATTCAGAGTCCTGATATAAATCAGCAAAGCCTCAATGAGTTCAAAAGAGGTTTCTCTCTCGTTCAGCTGAGCCATGGAGTGCTTTGTTTCTGGGCCATATTCATCGCTGCAAATAAGGTTGCAGTTGGCCTGCAAAAGAAAAATACCACAAAGGAAATAATATAAATGAATTTACTCAAACTACAGAGACTGACTGGCCAGACAAATAAGAAAATGAAATTTGGGTAGATGTCTTTCAAGAAAAAATGGCCATTAAAAGAAGATTTCAATTAAGTGGCCCAAACAAAGTTTCAAAATTAAAAGTTGAATAAAACTGTTATTTTCTTGACAATGTATGTAAGCACAGACAATATGAACTGCAAGAGAAGAAGGGAGAGAATCTATATTTTCACCCTAAGAAGGTACCACCAAGCTCCTATTTCTCTATTTCTTTTCCCAAGGTTACTAAATTTTACTTTCAAAAACATTTCAGTTTTAGCTTTAAAGAGAAGTAGGTTAACAAAGCATGAGAACCTTAGCTTCAATGAAAAAGAAATTCTTCAGTTTACCAGGGCAAGAAGAAAATTAAGTTCCACTGCTGAAGTTAACAGCAATCTCATATATTAAAAATAGGAAAGCTGCTAGAGATGTTCACTTCAACAGTGCCAAACGAATTACACACAAGCTGGAGTACTAAAAATGGCCCTTGTTTAATTTTTCATATTAAAATTCAAACATACATCATCATCTTCACCACTTTCTTCATCCTTCTCTTTCTTCTTCTTTTCCTTGGGTGGAGGGACAAACTGAGTCATTTGAATACAGTCCTCCAGAAAATAATCTGCAAGGACAGACAGATGATAAGGACTGACTGCTGGAAGCCTGTGCAAGGGAATATAATTCTTTACACCACTTCTCAAGAGTCTCCTGAAATAAACCAGGATATTTCAGAGTATGAATGCAAGACTGATAAAAACTCAAGCAGTTTCTGGAAGTGCAAGAAAGGATTTACCTTGGACAGGAAAGGTTCTGCCATAGACCTCGATGATGGGACAGTTGAAGAAGTATTCACAAAACATACTGGTATCAATGGTGGCAGACATGAGGACAACCCTGATCTCAGGGTACACCTGAACGACATCCCTCAGCACCACCAAAAGGAAGTCAGTCTGCAGAGAAAAAGAGCATCATTAACTTCACAGCTATAAAAACCAGTATCTTCCCAAGAAACCAGAAGGAATTACACATTTACTGAGCAAGAGATGTAAAAAGTGGAACAAAAGTGTTCTAAAACCAGAAAGAGTTGTCAGTGCTTTATTTTGAAACTATTGCCATGCCTGGGATAAGTGGCTTTTAGGATTTCCAGTGTAAAGAAGGGCAGGAAGGAAGTTTGCTTCCTTCCTAACAATACATTAAAACCCTAGGTATTTTTAAACTTGGCTTACATATAAAGCAGCCATAATTCATCAAATAAATAGGAATTACTCAGTGCAGGTATGTGTGATGTTTGTAGTTCTGTTTAAATATGACATTTATTTAGGTCTGCCATGCATTTAGTTAGGCACTCACTTAGCTCAACAGACAAAATTCCAATCTCTCTCACAATTTCCAAACTTGTATGTTACATCATTAACATACATTTAACAGATGAAGAGATGCATCAGAAAAATGCATGTTAAATGTGTACAATTTTATTCAAATGAGTCCCCAAATTCTGTCCAAACAACATGTCAGAACTTCACGGTTTCTCTCACTCTTGGTATGACAAAGCTGAAAACTACACAGAATAATCAAGGGAACAGAAAATGTTTGCCATTTCAAATTATATACAATACCTCTCCTAATTCTATCATCAACTTGTATTTTACTTCATGTAAACCCAGAATTTCAATGTATCACTATCAAGACTGCAGGTTCTGTGAATACCACCAGTAACACAACAGCATCAGTAAAAACAGCACTCCAAAATTACAGTGTCATTCAGCATGCTCCCCCACTTGGACAAGATGTGTTTGTACTGCAGTGTTCCATTTTCCAGAGAGGACCAGGACACAGGGGATCCTAACAGAAGAACAGTCAGAGGGCAGCAAGGAAGCACAGGTCCTTGCTCTTCTACTTAGATAAGGAATAATTAAGTTCCAAAAATCTTATCAAAGAAGGAAAACTTACATCTGACACTCATTAAGACACAGTTTTCTCTTGCAGGTTGGCTACTACACACAAACAGATACAGAAGTTGAACAGAACAGAAGCATATAGAGAGTAGGACTGTCATCACCAGCTAACTCACGTTAATGTCTCTCTCATGGATCTCATCAACAATAACGTGACTAATGCCGCGGATCCCAGTCTCCACCTTTCTCAGAAGAACACCTAAACCAGAGACAGAAGGTAAATGTTCATGTAACAGTTCAACCTTCCCCTTCCCAGCCCCTGGTTTAAAAATCAGGAAGTGTGCAGGCTGCACAGCCCCTTTTCCAATCCCATCTCTAATTGCCATGCTTTCCTCTGTACAAGTGATGGCAAGGCCATGAAGCATTACCACAAGAGAGACTCTTCCATCTTTACCACTCAGTGTTGCTTCCCCTTCTGTCTTTTCAGGACAATCAATATATGGCAATTTTCTCTCTTCGTGGGATTATTTCTGTGTGCTATCAGACCTGTATTACCAGATTTCTGAACACAGATCTTAATTTTTCTTTGCACAACAGCATGCCAGCAAACTTTTATCCAAAAAAACCCTTTTCAATCTTCTAAGCAAACGTTATAAAAATTTCAATCTAAGCATATTTCTGCTTTTGCTGCTAACTCAGAGTTCAGACCCACGATAAGCTCCAAACCTAAGGAAGGAATACAGACCTACAGTGCAGAACATGATGCTGGCGTGGGGCCGAGGGAGCACAGACTCGAAGCGCACGCTGTAGCCACAGCTCTGGCCAGGCTCTTCCCCCCTCTCGTAGGACACACGCTCTGCTACGGAAACCGCGCTGATCCGCCGGGGCTAGGGGTGCAAAAGTTTTCCCAAGCTTAATGAAGAGGTTTTAGAAGTTTATCACAATACCACTGAAAGGGATAAAGGAAATCCTAAATGCTACAGGTGTCCTGAACTATGATTTCTTTACAAAGTAATCGTTAAACAATACTATTCTAACAGCACAGGGTTTTTTTCACATAGGAGGGATATAAGGATTTATAGCAACTACCAGCTGCTATTTCCCAAATCATTTCCCCTTGATCTGCTGAGAGTTTTCATCTGGGCAAGGTTCAAACCAGGTTATCCAAACTGAAAATACATGCAAGAGTAATCCAAATGAAAAGACACATGATACTGAGGTTTCTCCTACTTATATTGCAGAGGAGGTATCTTTAAGAACCACGTCCTGCCATGATAACAGGTTCCTCAACACATCCTTCAATCCTTCAGAGCCAGCTTGGATGGGGCTTGGAGCAACCTCGACTAGTAGATGGCATTGCTGACCATGGAAGGGTGTTGGAAAGAGATGAGCTTTAAGGTCAATTCCAACCCCAACCAATCCTGTAATTTCATTCTGTAAATAAAACGTTCTGTAATTTTATCCTAACCCACAGGTGATTTCTTATACCCACCACAGAACAGCAGTGGCCACACATTCCTCACCTGTGTCACCACTATGTTGCACTCAGCAGCTCGGTTGGTTCTGATGTACTCATCCAGGATGTACTGGGGCACTTGAGTGGTTTTGCCACAACCAGTGGCACCACGGATGACAACAACAGAATTGTGATGGATTGCCTCCAGAATTTCACTTTCAAAATTCTTCAGAGGTAAAGCCTCTCTCTCTTCTTGGATCTGGAAAAAAATCCAGGACATTTCCAAAATCTCCAAAAATCAGCCTGTTCTGCTCCACATCTATACTGTGCCTCACTCTTCTACACTTTTCCCTTATCCAAAGGAAAAACTGCCAAAGAACAGGTCATAGTTTGTACTTTTCCCTGGCACAGCACAACTGGCCCCCACATCCACCCCAGTGGAACACCCAGCACTTCTGAAAATGTGCTGTGTATTTGTGCTGAAATCCAGCCTTATACACTGTGTGTGATGTTCAAGCCCTTCTGGAAAATGAAGAGCCCAGGGCAAGGATGACAGGTGACAGGACACACACTCACCCTCTGCAATTCCTGATCCTGCTCCAGGCGGTACATGAAATCACTTCTCAGATCCGTGCTGATTTGCTCCGGAGTGAGCTGCAAGTGCAAGACATGATTTGGAGGCTTTGTGACCCCTCTTCTTATCTACATCCTCACTTCAGGATCAGATCAGTCACACCAACACTGTGATCCCAGAAATCCCTAAAGGATCATTTCCTGCATAACCCCCTAAAATCAGTTATGCCTCTGAGCTGTTTTATTTCACTCATTCCAGTGTATTTAACATTCATCTCCTAAGAAGTCTCTCAGAAAGACCGACAACACTGAAAAAGGACAATTGTTTAATTTGAAACACTTAGACTGCTTGAGAAACACACATTATTCAGCAGCAAGCCAAGAAGAAGATGATTTAAACAGGAGTTTTTAATACAAGTAATGACCTAATGTAAACACAAACCCACCCTTTAAACAGTAGCTGAAAAGGTAAAAGTTTGAGGATAATTCGTCTAACAACTGCAAAAGAAATCTGAAGAAATGCAAATTTGGTACCAAAGGGTTTTTACAGCAAATAAGTCAGCTGTTCCATTCAGAACTAGCACAGGTAAATCCTGAAGAGATTTGAAACCAGCTCAATTTGCAATGTTCATATTGATTATATATTTCATGCAGCAACAGCTAAATTTACATTACTTCCCTATAATTTAAAAAAAACCAACATATAACAATCAATACTAAAATAATATAATTTATGGAAAAAACTCCGGTAGAGAAATAATTAAATTATTATTATGGCCATAAGCAATCTGAATGTTGTATGAAAATCAAGTTCCTGCCCTAAGAGTCTTTTCTGACCAGTCTATTCAAGTCAGATCAAATTACTCTCTGAACATGGCAAACCTGTCATTCTTTCCCTTATCCTTCATTTTCTCATGCCACACTGTTGCTTTTCATTTGTTCTGTGCTGAATGGGACTAGAAATGACAAAAAGTAAGGCAGTTGGTTGCTTGCATAGTGGTACTGGCTTGGAGCATTTTCTCCTCCCAGAACAAGGGTCTGAGCATAGAAGTATGGGAAAGAGAGGTCAGAGAATTATAAAGGACATGTCCATGAACTTTCCTTGTAATTTTAATTATGAACTTTGTATGGGCTGCAAGATAGCAGGCAAAAGGTGAGACAAAGCAGAGAATTGGGACACTCAAAACACTGCTGGTCAAGACCTGATAACACATGAAGAAAACACAAGGAACTCTCTGCCTCCAGGTCAAGAAGGGAATTAATTTTAACAATGGACTGTCTTCTCCTTTGAAACAGCTCATACTTTAAATACTTGTGAGGGAGAAGCATTTAGAAGTTCTGGAAGCATGGGGAAATCAAGCAACAGATCCATTTTTTAAGTTGTCTTACATTTGCCAGTGGACCCTCATCAATATTGCAGCCAGTCCAAGGGTTCCAGTTGGAATGAGGTGGTGACCAGGGAACAACTCCCATATGACTTTGTCTCTGTGACGGTTCGAAATGGGCCAACTTCCCAACGTTGATCAGAACTGGATTACTGGGATCTTCAGGCTATAAATCCAAAAGCAGAGTGGGCAAAGACAGATAAATGATTAAATGAGCAGGTGTGATGGTCCATCCTTGGAGTATTGAACCACACACTCACCAAAGGCACGATCTCCAGGGACAGCTCCCGTACAGTCTTTCGCAGATTATTTTCTAAGTCAGGAGACAGTGACACCTCATAGGGTTCCAACTAGGAAATATTTAAAAACTACATGTCATTATACACAGAAAGGCAGGCATTGGAAGCCAGAACTGTGGGCTATTACAGGTGAACCATCAAACACCTCCTTGTGAAACAAGGCCAAAGAGTATCATCAGTTCAGCATTCACACTCTTGGAATGTTGTACCAACTTTTCACTGAATGAGGATTTGTAGGCTATTTTAAAGTATCTGAATTTAACTTCAGAGGAACATGTTTCCAAACTTGCAACCAAATACCTAAATAATATATATTCCTTGGTATGTGTGTGTATATATATGTTTGAATTGCCAGAAAACAATCATGTGACAGACAATTAATCCAAACAGCCAGCCTTAACAGAAATATTCAAGCTTGTAGAAAAATTATACTGAAAATAGCATTTGTTACAAATCCTATTATTAATATTAAATTTCATTTAATAGAATGTAAAATTCGTTACTGCTCCTATCACATACACATTAAATTACATTTGTGATCCAAATCACTCACCAGACATTAACAGTTGCTAAAGAATAAAAATTATTAATAACTTGTAAGATGTTAAATATGGACAGCAAATTCTTAACTCATTCCTGTTTCTGAGAGTGCTTCTGTGTTATGAAATGAAAGCAATAATTCCTGTCCCTCCTGCCAAACTCACCGATTCTCCTTTCTTCTTCTGCCCAGAGTAAGGCTCAATGACACCAAGATGGTAGAGCTGTCTGACCAGGGAAAGGGCACAGGACTGTGCTGCCAGCTTTTTGTTTGATCCATGCTCACGACTGAAAATCCCTGCAGCACACAAAGGTCAGAGCTGGAACAGCAGAGGAGTCAAGCAGCTTCCACAGAAGTCACTACTCTGAACTGGGCTCTCTGACTGTACACTCAGACCAGGTTTCATGGACAGTCTCAAATCTTGATAAATCCAGAATTCCAACATAAAATCCAACCAGGTCCCTCCACTGCCCAGCTCACACTGGCTGTGTGATGTTACTTTACTGCTAAATAATCCTTTCAAGTTTTTCTGCATTCAGTGCCTAAGGAAGTATGACTGCCCAATACCACCCAGCAACTTTATGAATGCGATTCTTTACCTCTGGAAGTGGCTCCAACACATAACTATAATAAACTTATACCCACAAATGTTCCTCTATACCAACACCCATCTCTGGCTAAGTTAAAAAATAAACAGGAGCACTTACTTCTGCCCAGCTGCCTCACATAAATGTTCATTTCTGCATTAAAGCTCCTGCAAGAGAAAGAAAGAACACAAAGGTACAACTACCAATAGCTGACTCTGCAAATATACTTAGTCTTTCCAATATTTCTAGGCAAAGATCTCTGTCCTCAGTCAGAAACTCTCAATTCACCAATGACCAAGGTAAAGTATTACTGCTTATAGTCCCTTTAACCCCAAGGTAGTAGGTAACAGACCTGTCACCAACAGAACCAGTACATTTGATAAGAAGAGTTCTGAATATGTCACTGTTCAGCACTGAAATTTCCAGCCATATTATTAGGAAATATGCTCTGAGCTGTCCAGGTTTAAGGCAACAGCTATAAAGCAGGTGGGATGTAACATTACCATGCATCCCAATGTACAATTAACTGTATCCCACATTAATATTGGTATAACACTAATGTAACCCACTAATGGCCTGTGTTTAATGACTAGATGCAACATTTAATACAGTTATTCTGCTTTTTGCCACACACTTGATCAGCTCAGAACATAAACAAAACCAAACCAGCTCATATAGTCAAAAACATGGTACTTTTCTGAACAGGAGACAGAATATTTGAATTTGCATGAATTTCCATTCCCTTACTGCCATATTCTAGAATCAGCAAAACTTGAGTAACAGAGTAATAGTTACTCAAGAGTAACTCTGGTTAGCAAACCCAACAGTTTGCTTAGCAGACATGTAACCAGTTCAGTTAAAGGTTAACTGGCATATTCATCAAAGAATCATAGAATGGTTTGGGTTGGAAGGGATCTTAAAGACCATCTCATTCCAATCCCCTGGGCAGGGATACTTTCCACTGTCCCAGCTTGCTCCAAGCCCCATCCAACCTAACCTTGGACACTTCCAGGGATGTGGCAGCCACAGCTGCTCTGGGCAACCAATCCCAGGGTCTCACCACCCTCACAGGGAAGAATTCAGGCTTTAAAAAAATCCTCAACAGAGGAGAACAGAAATCATGACCCATGCTTTTAAGAATCCCAAACCTAAGCCTGTATTTGCCACATGAAATATTAAAGTTGAATTCTTGTAAGACAAGATTTAAATTGGCAAATGTGACTCAAGGTGCATGACTGGAATTTATTGGACTGAGATCCTCTTTGGAAACTAGGACTTGGCATTTGCACAGGTGGAGGCTGCGCCTTGCACCTGCATCCTTCATTTTTTGCTGCAAACAAACAATAAAAAAGGTTAAGTGAGTGATTTAAATTTCAGGTTAGCCCTCCTTCCTGTGCTATCAGTGAACTGACCTGCAGGCACAGTGGCTTCAGGGGTCAAAGGCCACTGGCTCTCAGGGACACAACAGCCACCTAAGACACCGATGACAGTATGTTTCTCAGCCAGGCCTACAGTCAGCATTCAATCTCACTCTCCTCCACCTGAGGGGAGAACAGCAACACCAGAAATCAGTTTGCAGCAGAATCCCACATGATTCCCTAGTCCAGCCTCAGCAGCCCATGTGTGAGCAGGCACAGGTCTGTGGTATAGGTCTTCAGCAGGAACAGGAGGAGGCACAGGCACCCCAACACAGAAAAGCCACATCCCATCCCTTAACACGAGCTCACGCTTTGTGTTTTAGGACAGCCATCTTTATATTTACAACTTACACCCTCCTATCATAGTTAAAGTTTCCAAATTCAAATATTCCAGCTATTAAGAAGTTCTCAGACCAGGAGTATGATTAATTGACCACAAACCTCTGAGAGCATGGCTGATATATCTGTTATAATCCATACCTCTGATCATTACCTTAAAAAAACCCAAAACAGATTGGCAAGATGCACAACTGGTATTTCTTTAAAAAAACCCAACAACCTAAACTTTATTATGCTCTCAAAACTCCAGGAACATCTCCCTCCTGTTACACACACCAAAGGGTTAAATTCAATAGTCTTCCAACAGTCCCTCAATGAGCCCTACAACACATTAGGATTGTTCCACGCCTATTTGATTTGTTGCACCAGGTAGTGAATAGCCCCTTCTGCCATTCCATCCAGGGCAATCCACAACCCTTCCCTGAACAAAAAGTATATAGGAAACTCTGAAATGCACTCCAGGAGAACAATAGCCAGGCTGAGAAACATACTGCCATCAGTATAATTTCATTCTGCTCAAGACTAGATAAATTTAATGCTGCAGAAGGTGTAACAAAAAATGAGCTACACAAATAATCCCTAAACTACAATCTCACAGCATATACCAAAGTTGAGATGGCCATGATACACAGAGTATCATCATACAATTTCAGAAGGCTTTAAGCATTCACCCATACACAGCAACTTCATGTCACTTCA
The DNA here is from genome assembly GCF_901933205.1 of Camarhynchus parvulus. Classification (NCBI taxonomy): domain Eukaryota; kingdom Metazoa; phylum Chordata; class Aves; order Passeriformes; family Thraupidae; genus Camarhynchus; species Camarhynchus parvulus. Next base: position 23,168,984 of record NC_044578.1, on the reverse strand, counting down.
CAAGACTGCAAACCTCCACCCTTCTTGTTCTGTAGCCCAGCCTTTTATCCCCTCCTGTTGATGCACTGCACCTGTGTGCCCTCTGCTCCCTTTGGTGGTTGCTCAGTGCCCCTGGGCACTCCACGGCTCATTGCTGTCAGTGCTGCTCACCTGCTGCTCACAGCTGCACCCACTGGGGATGAGGCTGGGCCAGCCCCACTCCCAACCACCACCATGTGCCTACACTACAAGACAGAAGAAATGTTCAGAAGCTACGCCTGCAACAAGCATAATTTAAATTCCTAGTACTGTACAAACTAACTTTTTATGTCACTCACTTAAATGAAGGAAATGGCCTTGCCTGAGACACATAAATGGAGATGAAGTGACTTGAAGACAGCTTTTAAATGAGAATGTACAACTTCCTGTACCAATAGACATCTTTTAGATGTTCCAAATGATTGGAAGACTCATTAACAAAAGAATAATATAAGTCCTGCAAGTGACAGACTCTTGAAAAGGCTGTTACAGGAAAATTCTCCTGTCTCTCTAAAAATATAACTCTCATAGAACACAAATTTATATAATGCAAAAAAGCCCAACCGCAAACTCAATCAGGAGAATCCAGCAGCAGCAGCATGCCATTGTTTCCAGCCACAAAACATCAATATATTTCACCAGAAATAATACAATGTCCTAACATCTGGATGATTTGTAAAGACTGTTCACAATAGGGATAAAATAATAAAAAACATCAATTCTTTATGCACAATCTGTTATGAACTACTTTCATTTGGGAGAAGCACGTGCAAATTCTCTGGTGGAAAGGCTAAAAGTCAAAAAAGAGTAATATCCAGCTGGTCTTAACTGAAACTTAAGACTCTCAGAACTCCTTTGGGATGATCCTGCCAAACTGCTTTTTTTCAAAAGAAGATTCTATTGCCAAAAAAGTTAATTATAATAAATATATATTATATTATAATAACATAAATATAAATAAAAATATAAATATAAGAATATCCTTAAAGCACACTGTTACATAAGCAAATTTAGTATTTACTTAAAATGCACAAAGGCACCAACACTTACAGAACAATTACTACAAGCAGCTGAGCTCTCTTTTCACAAAAACTGACACCCCAGCAGCTGACTAGAGGACAGAAATCAGTTTAAAAGCTGCATATCCAGAATGTCTCAGGAATTTCTTCAATCCCTCAGATCTCTGCACTTTAGCTCCTCACCCCCATATCAATATTTAGAGATGTTGTTGGTCCTGGCAAAGAACACTACAGCTCTATGGAGCGTGGCAAGTCAGTGTGAACAGCCACTGTCAAAAATATTTTGAATCTTTCATACACAGACAATGATTAAAACTACCAAACCTGTTGTGATCAGGCCCCATTTCAGTGTATTTATATTCTTCCTGGATCTTCTCCTTTTGGAAAAACTGGTTCAGACGTGCCTTGGCATTTTCCAAGGTCCAACCCCCATGAAGATCTGCATTCAAATCCACATCTGACTCTGAGGTCTAATATGGAGAAAAAGAGTATTGTTTACCAGTTTAAAGATTAAGTAATTCACCTGTATGCTTTAAATAATTAAGATATCACAGAAAATGATAAAAAGTCCTCAGTAATTCTTTATTTTCAGAATAAAATGTCTATACGAAGTCCTGTATGTTCAGACTATCCAGAGTGATTTATTTGTCCCTAGCTTAAACAAATTAACTTCATTAAAAGTCAACAAATATATCTGCAGCTTTAAATCTGCAGCTTAAACTAATAGCAAAATATCAAAAGAAAACTGCAACCTTGATTATAAATGCAAATAACAAATTAAAGGGGATGAAAGATACCTATTTAAGAACTAAAGGAGAATACCTCTGCATGACTTACCTGCTGCCCTTCTTGCTCCTCTTTTCTGGAATAATAATCTTGCAAGTTTGCACCCCGATCCCATTGAGCTCCATGACTGACACAGTTTCCAGGTGCTGCACCTGGTCCATTGCCTACCACACAGAAATAAAATAAAATCAAATCAAATAACTCCCCCAAACATGTTCTTAGCATTGGCAAGGGAGATTGCCTGGCAATCTTGACAGGCCATGACCAGTCCCTCAGATCTCATGCAGTCACCCACACCTCTGCCTCAAAACTATGACTTTGGTGTCCTGTTTGCAGAGTGATGCAATCTGGGGGAGAAAACACCACCAAAATACATTCAAACACACAGAAATTACAGTTTTCAGTCTTACCTACGTCACTTTTTAAAAGCAAATGTGGAGGAAGAGGTCCCCCCACAGCTGAACTGGAACCAGTGACATCTCTTGCTGCTTCCTGTCCTCCAGTGGGGTTATCACCTGCTGCTGGCTAGGGAAGGGAATGAAGGAAAATCTCAGCACATCAGTGCAGAACAATCATTTTACAATTTAGCTAGAAACTGTTCAGGAAGTTTAAAGACCTCAGGCAACATCATGCAACAGTTATCCCCAGTAAATATGCAATAGTTACTACTCAGAAGCAATCCCAATAGTAACACAACTGTGAGTATTTTAACATTGAACTGACAAGAAACTAATTGGCACATTAAAACCAAAATAGCAGTCCTGTTCCCACTGGGTTCCACCTAGGCTGATGAGGCAGGGAGGCTACTTCCACTCAGAAAACTCATGTATCCTCAGTGGAGCACTAGAAGAAGATTCTTCCCTCTCAATAGGAAACACATAACTTCATGCTTTATTTATTTCTCTAAACTTGCTGTAATGACAGAGTTACCCTCCTCTTCCTCAGCCTTTAAGTGATAGTCACTGATGAGTGTTCACAAAACATCGTAACAAGCAGTGATCCCATTACACACTTGAAGCAATTATGGTTTAAAAATGCCAGATTTTCAATGTCTGGTTTGATATATCTGTGATTATTATTTTTGGGTTTGGTTTTGGTTATTTTTAAAGCATACAGGATTATATATATTATATATATATATTAGAACATGGCTCTAAGACTTTACAGTGCCAGGTGTGAGTACTCAGCACTTCGAAAGCCAGGCTGCACCTCACAGGGACTCTGAATTCTTTCCAGCCTCATCAGCTTTGCATCATTTGATCTGGTAAATACAACATGCAGCTCTATTTGCCAGTTCATCCTACAACATTCAATTGGACCTGATAATTCAAAGGTCTTTTCCAACATAAATTATTCCACAATTCCATGATATTTTGTATGTGACCCAGCCCCCCTCACATTCATCACTGCACAGGGGCACCAGACTGAACTCCAGGGATGAAACACAACTGGGAGCATGGCAGCACAATGACAGAGTAGCCTTTGGTAAGGAGAAAAAGCAGCTTACTGCAAAAGCAGGGACTTCATCCTTCTTCATTTCATTCACCCGCACCAAGTAGTTGATGAAGTCTCGGGCAGCATTGCTCTGTGCATCCTTCTTGTTGGTGGAGTTGCCCATGCCAACATAATTGAAACCTTCCACTCGGACCTGCAAGAAACAACACACTGCTCACGTGCAGCTGAAAGGGCCTTGGAGGCCAGCAGCACCCACAGAGCACCAAATCCTGGCTGCTGCTAAGTACAGGAGAAATAATATTACTAACTATTGTTGTATATCATTATCTACATCATTATATATCAATATATAGCAATATATATTGCTATGTATTTCTGTCGGTTTTGAAATGCAAACCCTCACATTCTGAGAACTTCTCGTCTCAGAGCACAAGGGCTTCCCAAAACCTTGTGGAAGAAGAAAAATCAGTGTAGGAAGGGACTCTGGCAACACACAACAGCAAATTCTGCACAAGGTCACTTTCCTCAACTTAAATCCCAAACTCTTGGACAACAAGGACAGGAGTGACCTTGTGTCCACTCAGCTATAGCTCCATCTTATTCCAACTACACAGATGTGATTCATTTCTGATTTTTTTTTTTTTTTTTGTTACTTTGGAACAGCAATTCCATACCCTGGACAATGGTACCTCCAACCACATAGTAACCATACGAGATTCACAGCCATCCTACCAGGCTGCAAAAATCAGCAAGAGATATTTCAGTGAGACTGATCCTCTCACTTGTTAAGCTTCCATGGATAATCATGGGGCATCAACATATCAAAGGCAGTACAATACTAATATATTGTATAATACACAATATCTATAGTGTGACATTTTACAAAAGCATGGAGTGACAGAACAAGGGGGAACAGCTTCACACGGACAGAAGGCAGGGTTAGATGGGATATCAGGAAGAAAATTATTCACTGTGAGTTTGGTGAGGCCTTGGCACAGGTTGCTCAGAGAAGCTCTGGCTGCCCTATCCCTGCAAGTGCTCAAGACCAGGTTGGATGGGGCTTGGAGCAACCTGGGATAGTGGAAAGTATCTGTCCATGGCAGGGGTGGGATTGGATGAGTTTTAAGGTCCCTTCCAACCCAAACCATTCCATGATTCTGTGAATTTATCTATTCATACAACCATTCCATCTGAGTTTTGCTTAGCCAGTTAAAATACTTTGAAAATTGCTTTAATGCCACTGTGTTTCTTTGTTTTCTTACTGACACAGAAGACAAATAGGGGAGGGAAGGGTAAAATGACAAATTTAAGGTGTTTAGTGCAAATTCATGACATCACTCATGAACTGATCTCTTGTCCACATGGCCTCACACTTACTGCTAGCTACCTGTCAGAGCCAACCTGAATTCACAGCTCCTACATCCCCAATATCTACAGGCAGGAGTAAAGTACCATTAGAGCAGTGCAGAGTAGCAACCATTCCAACAAGAGCTCTTTAATACATTTCATCTCAAGTTCAAGAGCAGACTGGAGCTCTTGGCAAAGGTAACATACAATACCCCTCACCAACTATTTTAAGTGCCAGAAGGGTCACACACACTGCAGAGACACACACCACCCTTAAATAAACCAATCTGTTTTCCTTGTAAGGACATCATTCAGGATTTTTCCTTCTTTTCATTCATTTCACACCTCAGTGCACACTCAGCCAGGACACTGGCTCAAAGCATCCCAGCCCTCTCCAAGCCCTTGGCTTCCAGTGATTCCCACCCAGGCCAGGCAGGGTCCAGACCCCGGACAGGACCCCAGACCCCGGTGCTGACCCCCGGTTCCTTCTGGCAGAGCCCAGACCCCGGCAGCACCCCCAGCATGGCCCAGGGTTCCCCCTGACCAAGCCGCCAGACCTGCTCCCAGACCCCCGGCACTGACCCCACGTTCCCTGGGGCAGAGCCCCGGCTCCGGCCCGGCAGTGTCCTCGGCATCACCCCGAGACCCCCAGCAAAGCCCAGACCCCGTGACGGACGTCAGATCCCCGGCAGGAGCCACATTCCCTTTGACTGGGTCCTCACACCCCCGGCAGAGCTCCTGGCCCCCGCGGCACGGTCCAAGCTCCCTCCGGTAGAGCCATGGCTCCCGTGGCGGCCTCCAGCCCCCCAGCACAACCCCCGGCAGGGCCCCAGATCCCCGACAGAGCCCCGGCAATACGGCCAGAGCCCCGGAGGTTGCTAGTCCCGCTCTGTGTCCCCGGCCCAGCCCTAGTCCCCCTCACAGCCGCCAGCCCTCATAGCACGGCCAGCCCGCTGCCCCGGCGGGGCAGGCCCGCACCTCGCAGAGGAAGGTCTGCCGGCCGCGGCCGCCGGCGGCGCGGATCTCGTAGGCCGGCATCACCCTCCTCCTGCCGCACCAGGCGTACAGGAAGTTCTTCACGTCCCCCATGGCAGGGCCGGGGCATCGGGGCACGGCCGCCCGCTCCAGCCGGCGCCAGGCCCGCGGCAGCCCCGCACGGCAGCGCCTGCGCGGCGCCAGACGGCGGCCGGGAGGGGCTGGGCCGATCCCCGAGCCCGCCCTCCCGCGCCCCTCCGCCGGCTCCTGTTTACATCATCTTCTTCTTGGCTTGCTGCTGAATAATGTGTGTTTCTCAAGCAGTCTAAGTGTTTCAACTTAAACAGTCGTCCTTTTTCAGTGTTGTCGGTCTTTCTGAGAGACTTCTTTGAAGATGAGTGCTAAACATACTGGAATGAATGAAATAAAACAGCTCGGAAGCAAACTGATTTCAGGGAGTTACGCAGGAAATGATCCTTTAGGGATATTTGGGGTCACGATGTTGGTGTGACTGATCTGATCCTGAAGTGAGGATGTAGATAAGAAGAGGGGTCACAAAGCCTCCAAATCATGTCTTGCACTTGCAGCTCACTCCGGAGCAAATCAGCACGGATCTGAGAAGTGATTTCATGTACCGCCTGGAGCAGGATCAGGAATTGCAGAGGGTGAGTGTGTGTCCTGTCACCTGTCATCCTTGCCCTGGGCTCTTCATTTTCCAGAAGGGCTTGAACATCACACACAGTGTATAAGGCTGGATTTCAGCACAAATACACAGCACATTTTCAGAAGTGCTGGGTGTTCCACTGGGGTGGATGTGGGGGCCAGTTGTGCTGTGCCAGGGAAAAGTACAAACCATGACCTGTTCTTCGGCAGTTTTTCTTTTGGATAAGGGGAAAGTGTAGAAAACTGAGGCAAAGAATAGATGTGGAGCAGAACAGGCTGATTTTTGGAGATTTTGGAAATGTCCTGGATTTTTTTCCAGATCCAAGAAGAGAGAGAGGCTTTACCTCTGAAGAATTTTGAAAGTGAAATTCTGGAGGCAATCCATCACAATTCTGTTGTTGTCATCCGTGGTGTCACTGGTTGTGGGAAAACCACTCAAGTGCCCCAGTACATCCCGAATCTCTCTTTCCTGCTTCCAGCCACCCCGCAGTCATTGTTTTCATGAGGAGCAGTCAGGACATGGGACCCCTCGTGTTTCAGCCACAAGGATCCTCAGCCAGCAAGAGGATCAGCCCAGGACACAACAAAATGCGCCTTTCAGGTGACATCAGGTGACTTGCTCTGGTGAGACCCCACCTGCAGAGCTGCCTCCACCTCTGTGGCCCCAACATCAGGACATGGAGCAGCTGAATCGCCCCAACCCGGGCCAAGAGGCGCTTCCGAGCCAAAGTGCAAACCATGGGGATTTGCTTTACTCAGCGCGCCGGGATCACTCCTCCTAACGGCGCACACCAGGCACATAGCAAATTACAATATATGGTTATACACTATGCATATTCATTGTTTTCCCTAGAAAAGGTGTGGTTATGCAAACTAAATCTTAGAATGCATTATTCTCACGAGCATACACGAGGCGCAGGCGCAGTGCACCCCGGTGGCCGTGCTGAGGAAGGCTCCGCATCCTCCTCGGTGCTCCTTTGATGAAGGCTGGATGTCTTCCTCGCCGTGCCCTTTTCACCTTTCCCCTCTAGGCATGGGCAGTCTCTTGTTGGCTGTTTCGGCGATTTTCTCGCTGGTTTTAGCAAGCTCTGTCCTTCATTTTATGCAAGTTTTGGTCGCTGTTTCTTGCCAAATCTCATCCTTCTCTTGTGGCTTAGTATTTGCTAGCTTCTATACTGGTTATGATGTATCTTATTCTTGCCCAAGTATGCCTAGACACAGTGCTTTTAACCCTTTCAGGAGCGACTTCACAGAAGGCCTTGAGGATGCTCCATAGGCTGGAGCCCCTCTGCTCTGGAGCCAGGCTGGGGAGCTGAGGGTGCTCAGCTTGGAGAAAAGGAGGCTCAGGTGAGACCTCAGAGCCCCTTGCAGTGCCTAAAGGGGCACAAGAGAGCTGGATAGGGACTTGGAACAAGGCCTGATGTGCCACGACAAGGGGGAATGGCTTCCCACTGCCAGAGGGCAAGGTCAGATGGGATATTAGGAAGGAGTTCTCCCCTGTGAGGGTGGGGAGGCCCTGGCACAGGATGCCCCATCCCTGAAGTGTCCAAGAACAGGCTGGACAGGGCTTGGAGCAACCTGGGATAGTGCAAGGTGTCCCTGCCCATGGCAAGAGATGGAATGGGATGATTTTAAGGTGCCTTCCATCCCAAACCATTCTAGGTTTCTCTGATTCTATGCCTTCCTAACCTGCATGACAGCATTCTGCACTGCCACATGGAGGTGCACAGCTCAAAAAAAAATGGGAGAAATAGCCACTTATTAGTGATCCAAAGCTTGCTGTTAAAAAAGGGACTTGTTTTTTTAATTTTGCATTAAGGTATATAAACACAGAGATGAGACAGAAGCAGGATTTTAGATGCACAGACAATGTCCCAGTGACTCTGATGAACAGATACCAGCCTGAGCAATGATGGTGTCATACTGCTGTTTAAATTCACAATGTAGTGTCCTCATGGACAGGACAAAACACAGCTGAGAGGAGGTAGAGACAAATCTTCCTCCTTTCTAGGCAAAAGTCATCAGCCCTCTCCTCCAACTGGGAAAATTTTGCTTTTTTTTATTAAGCAATCTCAGTCAGTCCTGGATCATGCAGAGCTCCAGGGGAGCAGTATAAAATATCAGGCCACATGTGCCCCAGCAAAGCCAGCCCTAACAGGAAGGAGCTTGGGCACAAGTGCCAGTTCCCTGAAAGAAATCCTGCCCATCATGTGGGGGATGTGTCACAAGGCAGAGAATCCCAGAAAAGAAACCTCCAGATGGACATGGAAGTGAACAACATCATACGCGTGGCACTTGAGGATGTGGCTCAGTGGTGGACTCAGGAGTGTCAGGTTAATGGTTGGACCTGACGATCTTAGAGGTCTTTCTCAGTGTAATGACTCCATGTCTCCATGATCAGTCACCATTAGGCCACACAATGCTGTCCAGCTTGGCTTTGGCCTTGATGATGAACTCACTGGAGGCAGCAACAAGAGGAAGCCGTGGAGGTCCCATGGGAATGCCAGAAACAGAGGTCATTACAGCTTTAGTCTGTGCAACACCAAAACCTGGGCAGACAAAAGCAAAATCAGGACATTTGCAGACCACTTTCCTTAAAGCAGCCTCAATAGAAGTGTCCAAAAAAAGCAGCAGTATAGATTTTCTGTGTAATCCAGTATCAACCAGGCTTCAAGCACTTCTTGGAAATGAGAACAGGATAACTGAAGAGGTAACTGTGCTTGCACACAGGAATGACACTGCAGTAACAATTACACCCACTTACTACATTTATTCATATGTAAGTATCCCCCAGTGCAGACTCACACAGAGCCAAGCCTTGGGAGTAGCAACATCCTGCTCTCTGCCCATAGCTCACGACCTCTTATGTACTTTTGGATATTTAGTGTTTGCCTCTTCATGTAAAGGCTAAAAAATAATGCAATTCCTCTGACTTCGAACCCAAGAAATACAACCAGGCTCTAAAGCTTGGTGAGATTCATCAGGGTTTGTGTATGTACAGGAAACCCACAGCAAACAGTTCTCTTCATTAAATGTCTGATATAATTTAATGTAAACATTTCCTGTCTGTTTCAGTCTCCCTAGACCACTCTGTTGGTTTTAATTGCTTTTTATATTTAAACTTGATATTGTTTCTAGAAATCATTCAATTTTAAAATATTTTGGCCTTGTACAGCCTTCAACAAAATTCCTGTTTAATCACAGCAAGGCAGGAGAGAGAAGTATGAGAGCTGTTCTTCTACTTGGGCACCACCATTTCAGAAAAATTATGGTAAAAATAAAGCTGGAAATGAGCTTTTGGAGATGGAAATAAAAAAAACTAACAAAAAATTCAACCCACAGAAAGAGTCAGGATAAGAACAAGGGTAAATCACAGAATCACAGCTTTAAACCTCTGAGATTTCACAAGCAGAAGGAAGGAAGGGAGAGTGGAATCTGTCAGGGATGCTTGGTCAGCTCCCTTTGTTGAGCTCCCAACTGCTACTAAGTTGGGAAACAGCAGATGCAACAGTTTTTCACTGCAAAATCTTTCAGGAAGGAAGTTCTAAGAGTACAGCAACATGAGAGTTTGAGAAGCAGAAAGTTTGCACTTTTAGACGTAGTGAGGGAAACAGGCAGCGTTTATCCAGTTTACTTACCCAGTTTGATGACAAAGTTGAGAAATTCCCCAGTGAGAAACTAGAAAAGACCAATAGTAATTTATTAACACCCTCAAATTTGAAGGTGTAAAAGCATCTAAAGCTACTATATTTATATTTTACATCATTGCTCACTTGCATGGATGAGATTAGAGTTGAAGGGTAAGTGGTTAAAAGGTAGTGTAGTAATGGTCAAAAAAGTGAGGGAGGTCAAAGATGAAAGAATTTTTCTTTGATAAAGCTGCCTCTGGTATGGATGAGAGAAGCACATGGAGAACAGCCACAGTAAAGCTCAAAGGGAAAGAAGGTTCTCCCAGGGAGGCCTGGGAAGGTGCTGTACCTGATACTGCTGTGCCAAGGCAAAGTCTGGCTTTGCAAAGGCTTGCAACATCAGATTGGTTTGTCGGCCCAAGTAGTTGTATGTACTGTCAAAAAAACAAACCAAAAATAGAATTGGTAAATGCAACGAAGGAACTTAAAACCAGTGAAACAAAAGAAGTAACCACAGGCTTTTGCTGTTGACATTGTCATTATTATGAGAGAAATTAGTGGAATTTATGTGGGGTGCAACCTAATGTCAAGCATCTGAAGTATGCCAAGCTCCATGGAAGAATTAAGAGAGCTGATTTCTCTTCCCAGTCCTTTCCAAATGGAACTGCTTTCCAAAACTAAAAATAAAAATACATAATTGGGCAATAAGGAAAGTCAATCACTTAATTTTCCAGTTGCTTGTTCATTTAATGGATTGCCTAGATGGGAACACAGGTATCACATAGTAATCATCTCATCAGCCTGATAGAAAGAGCAGAGGATAAATTAGAAATTAAATTCAGCAGAGCCCTTTTCCTCAGAGACTGCTCATGTGAACTAACAATTTTAACCTCTCTGGGATTTGGTTCCTTACCCAATGCAGATAGAAGTGATTACCTACTTCAAAAGTTGCCATGAGGATAAAAAGTACATTGAAACCTTTGGGTCAGCTTAGAAACCACAGCAATGATCACCCAAGGGAAAATAATCTGAGATCCTGGGTTATATGACTGTCCCATCACTAGGACTGGGGCTAGATTGTGAGTCTGTTTGCCTCTGTACATCCCTATCCTGCAAATCCTCCATTGCTGTGGCTGAAGACAGTTAAAGAAATACTATGCAGATAGTGGAAGATAAAACAGCACAGTGTATGTGTGAGGGGAAGAAGTCCAAGACATACTGACCTTCCAACTGCTCCATTTGCCCCTACTGCCAGTGCACCCAACAGTTGCTAGTTTGGGGTGGAGGGAGAAAAAAAAAGTAAAAAACAATTTACTTCATGTAATAAAATAAAGGAAAAAAAGGGGTGGTGGGAGGGAGCAGCAAAACTGCCTTCATTGGATGTCCAGGGTTACTTCTTCCCCAAGGCTGAAGCAAGAGAGTACTTTAGAAGAAATTACTTTTAAGAGAAGCTTCTTACCTCATCCACCCCATAAAGAAATTCAAACTCCCCTGTTTCATTCTTGTGTATGCACTGTGCCAGGTCCAAGAGGTCTGTGTCACTGAACTTCACTCCCTGGAAGGTGGGGATCTGTGCTTTTATCCCATCCAGCAACTCTTCCACACGAACTGTGCAGAACAGCAATCTCATATGAGGGAACAAAGGCCTGATCTGGGACAGTTCCCTGCCTTTCCCCAAGAGAAAGACTTCATATTTTACAAGTTGTTCACTTTCAGCCTAAGCCAGTAAACTGTACAGCTCTAAAACAATGAGTAAGACAACAAAGAGTATGACTCTTTTACCAGATCAGAAAAAGTTTAGGAATGAACGAGCAACAACACATTTAAGACTAAATATAAATCCATGCTTTCAGAAAATCCATATAACCTGCTTTCCAGAGCAAATCACCAAAGATCTGTACTCTGTACTTACCCTTCATACCTGTCAGAGGAGGAATGTGATAGTAATAAAATGGCACCTCAGGGGCTTCAGATGCAACCTTCTGCAAGAAAGCAACCAGCTCATCTAGAAGGAAAACAGTAGGGATCCCATAAGAGAAGGAGACCATCCACAGGGAGACACAGTTCAGATTCACAGCATGGGGGCCTCAGCTTGTGCACACACAGAGCAAGTCATACAAAACCCTTCACAGGTCATAAAACATTAAATGTGACATAAACCAGGAGAGGACCTTAAGAAAGGCAAAGACAGTATTTCTTTTAAACCAAACCAGTTTCAGTAGCTTCCACTCATTCTCTTACAGGTGTAACTCAGGCATGCTCTCACATCTGCCAGATCTGTGTGCCAAGTGGCCTCAGCAGGATCCCTTGTGTGCAACACAGGACAAGGGATCAAGTTCATGTTCACCTCCCTGGGGTATGGTGCTTTCACATGAATATTTCCATTCAGAATTCATTCAGACAACTTTTAATATTTCTTTTACAACCCTTCACTTCATGTGGTTCTTTTATGTTATTGTCAGGATCTTAAGGACAAAATAATTAGTTTGCAAGTTTTTAGGTAACCTTAGACAGACAGAACCAAACCTGATCACCTCAGTAACAAGAGCCACACCTGTGTATCAGCAGTTGCTCAACTTGGTCAGTGCCCAGCAAGGGTCACCATGGAACCAGCTGCTTCCTAGTGTGGCCCAGATCAAGCATGAACACCAAACTATCCACTCAGAACACAGACTAGTTAACTAGACCATTCTTTCCAAAAGCAATTCTTCTTCTTACAAAAGGCTAACAAAATACATCCCAAAAGACATCCTTCCCATTTCTTACCAGGACAATTCTGCTATCTCTTCTCTTTTAAAAATGCTTCTTGCAGGTTTTGTTTTTCCATTACAGTTGTGCAAACATTATTATCACAGTATTTTCCAAAGAAAGTACATGACATTCATCCTTTATCTATGAACAATGTTGGGAGGGCAATAAAAAGGCCTCAGCAGTCACATCTACTCACCTTTGTTTGTGGGTTTGAAGAAGAAGGGGGCTATGACAGCAATGCCATCAGCACCTATGGCTGCTGCGTGTCTTGCCTATAAAAGACAGAGTGGAAAGTATCTGAGGGTACATCTGCTTCGGTTTATCACACACAGAGTGAAAAATATATACACACCAGCTCTTGGCACTCTGGCAGATTCAGTGCTCCCACATGAATGATCACGTGGTCCAATCTGCACAAAAAAAAACAAATTCAGAAGATTTTGGGGAGGTTTCAGTGATGGTGAACTACCAGGCTGCCAAAATTACTTGCTTCAGCCCAGGCAGCCACAGAAGAAGAACCCAAAAAAAGACTTGAGCCTGGATTGACCTGATGACCAGAAACATGGATTAATGCTGACAGTGACAAGTGCTGGTGGAAGAAAGAAAACACACTTGTAAACATGAATCATGTGGGACTTCTTGCTGTAGTGCTTGCAAGGCTGTCAGGAGGGATGAATCTTAGCATTTTATCAGGAAATTGAAATGAAGACATAAAGGATTTAAGGGAAGGCTGGGAAGTGTAAAGGAAATCAAAGTAATATCTTTATTTTCTAAACCTATTTCTCTGCAAACCTACCAGAAGAGTTCAATCTCACAGCAGCACCTTTGACTGCTTGTCTGCTCCTGCAAAGGGAATCCTCCATGCTCTAGTCCATCAACCCCACTGCTGTTTTTCTCCTTTATATCATAGGAGACATGGATATAAAGGCTATGGATCTGAAGGCCATGATCCTTCACACCAGTTTATTTCTCCTCATTATCCTTCTCCCTCAAAACACGTCCTCCTCTGCACATCCTCTGACCCAGCATCCAAGAGAAAGGCATCAGTGAGGGGTACAAGGCTGTGACTGGTACAAGAAAGGGAGAATGAAGCTGCAATTGGACACACAGCTGCAGATCCAGATTGAATTCTTTCTTCTGTTACTAATTTTGTACTTTTAGGGCATGTCACACCTCAGCTTCAGTCACACCAAATAATGTAATACATGAAAAGGCCAAGTCCTTTCTCATCACCCTACCTCTCAGTGTACCAAAGAGAAGGATTCTCACAAGCTCTCTAAGCAACAGGAACACACACCAGATTATAACACAAGATCTGGAATCGCCATTCCCTCTCAGTTACTTACTTGTCTTTTCCCTGGCACATCCATTCTTCTGCCAACTGCTTCCTCTCCTGGATGCTAAGGGATAGGCCTTCTCCTGTTGTGCCATTCACTGTTTCAACACAACAAAACACAACACACTGGCTGAGGCCTCACCTACACATATGGGTTTCACTGAAGACAAGAACTAACATTTTTGAGTTGGGAAGAATCATTCAGATCAGTCTTCTCTGTCAACACAACATTACCTATTCTACTCTGGGAACATCACCGTATGAAGGCACCTTATTTCATCCCCCACAGAAATGGGGTGTGGGCAAAACCAGATGCCTGCAGTCTCTCAATTGGTGAGTATAAATGGCCAGGACAATCCCACATCCACATTCCCTCCCACTACAGCCCCTATTAGGTAAGATATCACAGGATTCCCATCCAGGTGAAAGGGCTATAACACAGTTTCTGTCACTTACCGAAAACATTCTTCACATTCTGCTCGTTTACCAGATAATCCACATACTGACGAATCACTGGGAGGTTAATTTTTCTGCAATAAAAAGAACCACAGCAACCATTAAGCACTCACTTACAGTTACTTTAAACTTAGTGATTAAGAAATAAAAAAAAAAACCTTGTATTTTGAAGCCCTGATTTTGCACACACAGAGGTAAGAAACCCCTGACATCTGTTTAACATCTGAGGGTAGCAGCTCAGCCTTGAATTCTCTCTTGCAGTTTCTCTTCCTCCTGACAAGTAGTTCACTGTTCCAAACTTTTATTGGGAATTGCTGCAGGCTTGTCAGAGCAAAGAACTTTTCTAGGATATATGAGAGATCAGGAGACACTAAAAACTTTTCTTCTTTTGAGGGAAACAGGAGTCCTCTCGAGAGCACAAAGTTATTTGCGCAAGAGCTGGCAAATGGTTAAACTGCTGGATGTTCTAACTGCTGGATACAGGCATCCGCTGGATGTGACTTTGACCTCTCTCTCATTAAAGGATGAGGAGAGCAACAGAATTCCCTGGCAAGAGGGGAAGGAGAATTCTCGGGTTATCTTCTACGCAAGACAAACTTATTTTGTTTACTAGTGTGTAATATTTCACTGTTGTTTTCATTTATCAAAAATACAGAACAAATCTATGGTTTGGAAGTCAATTCTGATGCCTTGATAGGTTTTACACAACATTCAAAATTCCACAGATGCCTTCTCAGAACATATCTGACAAGGACCATGCAAGTCCAGGCACAGGGCTCAGGTCACTCTCTAAATACCACGTTGCAATAAATTTGAGTCATAATTAAAAAACAAAAAATAAATCAGAAATAAGTTTCCTTTAAAGCAAGAATCAAAGCAGTGACTGCAATGGAATGAGTTCCCTGATTGGGATGGAGCCTTATTTTTCAGCACTTAAAGTGAAGCTCACTTTTGGAGATCTGTACTAGCAAATTTCCACTGTTTCTCTCAAAAGCATGTACAGATCCTGACATCCCCCACAAGAGCTCAGGGTTCTCTGCTGATTCCAAACAACTCAGTCTTGCAACATCAAACTGCAGTGAGAAGGCTTCTGTTTGCCATGCCTGCTCTGAAGAAAGCTGAATTTCAAGTTTCAATTTGATGTTATTTTCAAAACTGTGCTGTCCTTGCAGTATTTTCTTCAAGTTTAGACTAACTTCATGCACTCATACACACATGACTGCATGCATGACTTAGCCAAGATAGAGAGAAGTCTAAAAGGCCTTTGGATTCTGACAATTATTTTCTAGCTCTTGAGAGCTCTTTGTAACTAGGACTGCAATTTTCCTTAACAAATGTTAAAACAGTGCAATGCTCTACACATGTAACTGTGCTATGATTTAATTTGCACCTACAAAGCAATAGAAAAGGAGAGAGAGAGACTGATCCAAATGAGATTGATCCAAACTCAGAGCCATAGTACTTGCTGGCAACAGGAGGAAGCAGAGACAGGGGAATCTAACTCTGGGACCAGTTTAGTAGTTCCCCCAATCCCATCAGAGATTGATTTCAAAAAAAAAAAAAAAAAAAAAAAAAAAAAGAAAAAGGCAAGAAAGCAAGCAGATCAGTTCCAAATAAGAAAGAAGGAAAATAGGGGTGGAAGGAAAAAGTAATCAGTGCAACTTTGACAGCTCACCCATCCGGAGTCATTGGAGTGATGGTAGCAGCTACGAGACCCTCTAACTTCTTTCGGGGTGCCATTGAGCTGTTTGGGGAAAAGGGAATAACCGGGGTTACCGTCTCTGTTCAAGCGTTTCTGTGGAAGAGTAAAGCCCCCGGGGGCTGTGCAGCCCCGCCGGGCAGCAGGGCGGTTCTGCAGGGACCGGCCCCAGCCATTCCCAGGGACGGGCGGCGGGGGCTCTGCCCCGGCTCCCCCCTCACCTCGGGCAGCGCCACAGCCGCGGCCGTGCGGGAACGAACAGGCGGCAGGAGGCGGGGACAGCGGCAGCAGCTGAGGGCCGCACAGCCGGCCCTGCTCGGCCCAGCCCAGCCCAGCTCCGCCTCCTTATCAGTCCAGCCCATCCCCACCCAGCCTGGCCTTGTCCAGCCTGGCCTTGTCCAGCCCATCCTCTGCCTGCCCCGCAGCCCCCCATGGCCCTCAGCCCCACGGGATCCTACTGCCCAAGCTGCGTGCAAGAGATAAGGCTGGTTTGTTTTATCTGTAATTATCCGCAAACTTCAAGATAAAAATAAATAAATGAACCTTTAAATATTAATAGATAACAGGATGGAGACAAACAAAATCTTGGAATGATTTGGGTTGGAAGGGACCTTAAAAGGTCACCCAGTGCCACCCGCAGCCATGGGCAGGGACATTTTCCACTATCCCAGGTTGCTCAAAGCCCTATCCAACCTGGCCTTGGACACTGCCAGGGATGGGGCAGCCACAGATTCTCTGGGCACCCTGTGCCAGGGCTTCCTCTCCCTCACACGGAGAAAGCTCTTCCAAATATCTCACCCAGTGTTGTCCTCACAGCCCTGCTGAGGTGCTGGAAGCACTCCCAATAACAGTGCAGTGTCCCTGCTCTGGGACACACAGACAGATCCATGTCCCTGTGTGAGAAAGGCAAATGGAGCTCAGGCTTTCTGCTCCTGCCATGCAGCCCAACATGTGGTTTTACCAGATGTGTGTCCATAGTGGAGTGTGGGCTCCATGGCAGTGATGCACAGCACAGTCCTCCCCATCCCACCAGAACTGCAGCTGGGCCAGGATTCAAATCTGCTCTCAGAAGATCTGACCAGCAGACTACGAGCATCCCCTAAGACAAGGTACTGCCCTGAACAGATTCATTGCAATAAGCTTCCAAAAAATATTTTAAAAGATTGTCTTCAGTGTGCACTTTCAGATCCTCCATTAGAGCATGTTTTGAGAGCTCCCAGTGCCTGCAGAGAGAACAATCCCCTGTTGTGTGATTCAGGAGCACATTTTCCATGGATTCACATAATAACCTCAGGAGTTTGGGGCTATGGTATTCCTCCTCCACCCCAAAATATGCTCACCATAGGCTGTTTGCATGCAGAGTTCACTCTCTGGGTTTTTGCCTTATTAACAGCTCCTTACAAGTACATATACATCCCTCTTCTTAGAGGATCATCTTGTCTTCCAGAAATCCCCTTTCTCTAGACTCTCATTCCCACAGGTAATTTCTCTTTCTCCAGGCTCAGTAATTGCAGCTCTTGCAACCTCTGCCATCTCTCCAAAGCACCAGTGTATTTCTGGAAGTTCACAGACAGTGCTCTACAGAGCCATTTAGAGAAGTCCTCAAGATTTCCCGAGTATTTTAATGCAGTTTTAGTGCTACCTCATGGTGTTGACAGCACATTAGAGAAGCTTTACAGTAGCCTGGACAGGTTTAGAGCTACTTAGAACCCTCAGGAGCCAGAGATTGGCATAAAAGGGTTTTAGAGCTGTTTGGAGCTCCTCAGAGGAATTTTAAAGCCAGCTGCAGGAGTTGAGTTATACAGTAGAGATTTAGATGCATTTAAAGACACATTAGGGCTACTTACAGCAACACAGAGCAGCTTTAGATCAGTTTACAGGAACTCTGAGGTGCTGAGAAGAGGTTTAGAAGAGCTAAAGGAGTTTAGGGCTTTACAAGAGTTCTGGCACATTTCACAGGACTTTAGGGCTGCTTAGAACAGTCTATAGGATGTTTACATCGGTTCAGAGTGGTTTTAGAGGGCTTCAGAAGAGTTTTAGCACTGTCTCTAAGCAGGAATTCCAGAACTGCAGAAAAGAGTTCTAGAGCAGTTGCAAGGAAACTGGGAAGGGCTTGAGATCTCTTTTGAAGCATTTTACTGCTACTTTAAGCATTGTGTTTACAAGCATTAGTGCTTGTAAAGCACTAAACTCCTTTAGCTCTTCTAAACCTCTTCTCAGCACCTCAGAGCTGAGAAGTTTCCTTCAGACCTTTTGTTGTTGCTGTATTAACTTTTCCACTACTTTCCAATACACTGACTACAACTTACCACACCTGAACTTTACTTCTACTTTCCCCACATCACAATTCTCTCTACTTATATACAGCTTTTACAGCTGAGCTATCACATATCTCAAGGGGACTTCTGGTTTGGTTTACACTACAGTCTTACCTCTTTGTCTCTGCAATAAACAAATGTATCCAGACGTATTTTCCAGCTCTCAATGCATTTTCTTTCAAAGACAGACCCAAGTCTATTTCCAGAGAAATATGAAGTACTGAAGCCTAAATGAAAATTCAGAAAGACAGTACCTGTTAAAGTGATGAAATTCTCTTACATACCATCATGGCTGGCTAGTATTCAGAAGTACATCATTTGGGGAGCTGATGTGATGTCATTATGTATGTATGTATCTATGTATCTATGTACCTAGCTACCTACATTTACTCTGCTCTCAATCTAAATGTGCAAAAATCAAAATAAATACTGACCTCCTGGATATTAAATTTTCATTTTAAGTTATTAGGTTTGCTTTTGATTCTACTTGAAAACTTGCCAGTTTAACTGTTCTATAGTTAAGCATAACCTGGAGGATTTTCCTAACTTAGCATTTTGTTAACTGTCTTACACAGACATTCCCTGCTAGGGAGTCAGAACTACAAGCTCTTTAAAGTCCCTTCCAACACAAACAGTTCTGTGATTCTCTGATTCAGGTTGCTGCGTCTGTCACATAGAAGATTTTTTAACATGCCAAGTTATTAATTTTTTAGATGTTAAGATGCTTCCCAATTAGCAGTAAACAAGAGCATAATCCAATTTATGTCTCTGGAAATAGAAAGAACTGTCAGGGTGCACTGGAGCCAAAGTGACCACTGGCAACCAAGAGAGGATCAGGGATGTTCCTCTTGAAGGAAAGCTCACCTCTGAACACAGCCAACAGTGCCACCCGCTGCAGAGTGCAGCACTGGCTCATTCTGGGAACACACAAGAAGAGAGCAGGTTCCTGAAGAATCCATCTCTGAAGGTCTTACTCACATCATCTAAAGAACAGAAGTGCCCATCAAAACCCCACACCTACTACCAATATCCCCTCTGTTAGATGATGGGAGAGTTCTGATATGAACCACACTCATGCCAGCAAGATGAGGAAGAAGCTTAGGAGATAAACCCTCAGCTCAGTTACCTCTTCATGCCTTTTTGGAAGAGGAAATTATTTTAAGGAAAATATTTCCTTTAACATATTAATCCCTACCCTCTGGGCCTGTTTCCATAATGTCTGGATGTTCTCAGGTTCCTGGGACTACACAGAGAAATCCTGAGCTCTCAAGGGCAATTTCTGCATATTAGGGTCTTTTTCAGACATATGGGGCTGTTCCCACAACTTCAGAACCCCTCAGCAGAGTCAGGAGCTTAACCCAGGTCCTTGGCAGAGGAGCTGCCAGGGGGTCTCAGTCCATGCAGCATATAGACTGGAGTAGGCTGCGAATGAGAGAGAGGGGGAGAGAGGAAGGGAAGGAGGGGGCCAAAGGAGGTGAAGAAGAAGAGAAAGAAAAGATCACTTTAAAACTCTGGAAAGGGGGATCAAAGAAAGAAAATGCAGAGCCCACTGTGTTTCTGCCCAGGCAGCTGTCACCTCTTCAGAGCTGTGTTTGCAAATAAGGTGTATTCTGTCACAGTTTAGGCCTAAGTCCCCTCTAAACCATTAAAAAAAAAAAAGCAAAACCAGCAATGCAATAAATTTGTGTCAAGACTTTTTCTTCTAGCAAGCATTGTTACCTCTTTCCCTTTATGAGATATTCCTATCTTGAAGATAAAAACTTACCTTTTTGCATGTTCTTGTTTCTGAGAAGAATCTATCAGTAACAGAATTTGGATGAATTTGTAGGGGAAGATGAATTAATTTTCTCTCAGCAATCAGAGAGGACTGGAAGTTTCTGTGGATCTAGGCAACTTCTTTCACTGGCTAAAGTTTGCTGAGACAATTGCTTGTGGAGTTCAGTTTCTAGCTAGATCCCAGAACAGATCCATATTAAAAATAAGCCTTATTGTAGAAATAAATCAGTGAATAAAGCAGTATATAAAGCTGAAATAGCTTCTCTCTGGGCTCCATACACAGAAGACAGGAAGGTTTAGAAATGTTTTTCATGGCTGCTGGAAGCAAGGATTCATTTAAGATTAATTCCCCAAACCTGGAATGGTTTCAAATTGTGAGCTTCAACAGAGAAATCTTGGAAAATGCCAAGTCAGGAGCGCTCTGGAATGGTGTTTGGTGTAGGAAGCTTTTTATTTGGTCAAGGGCAGCTAGTTCCATGTTTTCTCTGATGAAGTGAGCACAGAATCACTCATTCAGCAAGATTTAGGTAACGCTGTCACTGAGTAAGCAAGAAGATGCAGTAGTTTCACATCACTTGTAACAAACTAACTGAAACCAGGGAAAAACATGGACAAAATCCACACACACATTTCCAGAAAGCAGATGACTTTCGGCTGAAGGTGAATCCAATAGTAACAAATTCCCCTCCTGATATAAAAATGTGTAGGTCAGAGCATAAGGCCTAAATACCACCTCACTGCAGTTATGGCATAGATTGCCTTTCCACAATTTCTAAGAATAAGGAACCTCCTTGGAACAGTACTATAGTACATTCAACTGCTTCTTTAGAAGATGGTGTGCTTCTGCTTGTTCATTTTCCATGCTGGGAGTGAGAACATGATATAAAATAGAGGCTTTCTTTACAGCAAGGAGGCAAGAGGCTTCTTTTGGGAGATGAATTTGCAGTAAACCACAGTTCATCTAACAACATATAAGGACACTTCTACTGCCCTGGACAGCAACTACAGTAACATCACATGCTCATCTCCTTTGCTGTGAAGTGACGCTTCTGCACCATCAGATGAGCATATGTTTACAAAAGTAAAGGCCATTTATATGTGGAGAGACTCAGTTCTTTTAAATTAAAATAATTGTCAAAGATTCTCTGACAGGCTCAAGCAGCAATGCAAAACTGCTTGGAGCTTTGTGTTGAGACCACTTGATAAAATATGTGAGTGGTCTCACATCCCTGTCTGCCCCTCACACCCCATTCTTCCTATCACACTACAGACTTGTCAGCTACAAGAACATGACTCAGAGTTATCATTAACCCCACTTAACAACACACTTTTTTCCTGGGTTCCTCCAGCCCTGACATAATTAGGTCAGTGGAAAAGATTCCTGCTTGTGCACACAGTCTGTGCTTGCCTCTAGGGACAAAGGTAACTTAGAACACAACTGCATCGATGTGACAGCAGCAGCTGTAGTGCTGCCACACAGCAGATGGAAGCAGTTTTGCTGTGGAGAATGTTGCTCAAGGTCTTGTTACAGAGAGGAAAAGTGGAAATCACAAGTGATCATATCACAGGTTTGTCCTTGTCCTTATCCAATCAAAGTTATTACTTAAGTACCAGTTCATTACAGTGCTCCTGCCCAGATGAAGACAGTAAAATTAAGGTCCAAACCACACACCTTTATCTGCTTGTGCCCTCATCTCTGCTCCTTAAGGCAAGGGAACAGAAAAACATCGCTTTGCTAGCTGTTCTAGAAAATGCCAGCCAAGTCCCAGACACATACTTATGACATTACACAGAGGTCAAAAGTCACAGAGCCTTTGAGACTTAATGGCTGCTGTGTGCTTGGACTTTCCTCTACCTGGAGGTACCAGTGAGAAGTGTGTCAGGTTGCACCATAATCCCATCCCCATTCTCTATGTTTTGGAATGAATATAAACGGAATACATGTCCCCATGCCTGCCCTACTGTCTCATACAGCTGTTGACATGTTCTCTCAATGTTTATGTGTAAAAACAAGAGTGCTGGAAAACAAGCTCTTGGGAAAACACTGAGGATTGTTCTCCAGCCTGGGGGGGCTCCACCAGGAACAGTCAACTCTTTGTCAGGGACATCAGCTGGACACACAAACTCACTGGGGGTTTGTTCTGGGCCTCTCTGCTTCAGAAACCAAATGAGAATCCACTTTGGGCTTGTCTTTATTTACAGAGTTATTGCCCCCTTTCCAAGGTAATACTTCTCAGTGCTCACCATTAGGGTAAATGTGTGGAGATTTGCCAAACTATTGTTGCTGTGAATTGTTTTTTTATATCTGGAGTAGTTAAAAAACACTTGCATCCCTGGTGTGACAGGGTAAGGTGACATCTCACCTTACCCCAGCCCATGACTTTGTATGCCTATGGCTCCTGAGTAAAAACCAAGCAGCTTCTGCTCCTCCAAACACCCTGCTGCTGTTCCTGTTTGATCCAAGCAGAGCACAGGTAAAATGGAGAAATATTTTACTCCATAAAATACAAAGCACAAAGCATGCAGAGAAGTGGTTACACATTTCAACCTGTCTGAATAAACTCCAGTAGCAAATAACTGTATGCCACCTTCTTCTGTGGCTCTGGAGAGATTTGTGGCTTTAGAGATAAATTCACAATTGCTTTTTGGCATGGTTTTACTTCCCTTTTCAGAACAGGAGTGTATCACACAGCATCCTGATGAAGTTCTCAGCAAGCAAAGTGGGTTTTCTGTTAAAAGTCATTCCCAGCTATTGATGTAAAATGTCCCAGAGAGCTCAGCTGAATTTGGCTGCAAGGAATTTGCACAAACCATGACAAACTGAGAGGTGTTCTCAGAACACAAACTGTGCAGTTTAATCTGCCCTATTGTGCTGGTACCAAACGCTGTCTGGAGCTGCAGCTGGCTAAATGAAGAGCCCAGCTTCGCTGTGTGTATTATAAGCAGGACAGGATTTCACAATAGCTTTGTATAACCCCTTTGTGCAGATATCCAAGGGCTAAGAGGGCTGATTAACCTCAAATGCCGCTCAGAACAGCCAGCCATCAGAGAACACTGTCTGTCTTTCATAACATGCCAGCAAAAATCTCGTGAGGATGGTCTCAGCAGAGTGTGCAGCCAGATTTCTACCTACCCTTCACCCCTGTGGTAAAAAGGAAAAGCTGGCATTCTGTATAGCACCACTCTCCCATAATCCAAGTCAGGTGGGGGGAGAGACACATTATTTACGTGAAATCCTTTCTCCCAAAGCACAAAACCTGCCACTGACCCTGTCATAAGTGGGCACACAGCCATGGCAAAGAGGGGAAGTTACACAAGGGTGCAGAACTGTTTATGGAGCCAGATCACACACTAGTCCCAGTGTTGCCTTGTGGATAGTAGGTGGGGCCTTTGGCATTTGCGTGGGGGGCTCTCCAATGAGACCCAGAGCAGGACAAGGCTCCAGCCTTCTGGTTTTCATAACAGTAGCCCCCTCCAGTAGGGTTGAGGCATGGGAGGAGCTTGCCCAAACTCAAATAAACACTGACATGCGGCATCTTATGAGGATGTGCAGCCTCCACAGGACACACTGCAACAGCTGGAAGGACAAGGACTGAAACTGTAAGTATATCTACCTTCTCCACTTCCTTAATAGCACCAGTAGTCTGTGGAGTGGCATGTTCTGGCTACACTTGTGCTAGCAGTGTAACCTGCTGCCTGTCCCTTTGGCCCATGCATTAACAGCTGCAGAAAATTAACTGAACACCCTATAAACATATTTATATGAATAGATGGACATTTCAAAGTTCAGCTTTCCTGTACATCTAAAAAAATTAAACTGTATCTGGAGGATTCTTCTGCTTGTCTCTCCCATCCTAAACCATTGTTTTACGTAATTAAAAAAAATATTTCTAACATGCAGTCACTGACAGTACAGGCCATTAAATTACAAAATCCTGAGCTGTGAGGTCTACCCAGTAGCTACAGAAAGGTATGTTGGGAAGCAGCTGGAATTAGCCAGTAAAGAGAAACCAGCTCGTTCAGTAGCTAATGTAAGCATGAAGCAGCAGCACTGTCTTTAAAGTGGCAATAAACTGCTGTAGAAGTTGCAGTGTAATTGCTCATATTTGCTTGTAATGATATGGATTCCTGCTTTACAATGCTTTGTTGATTTGCAAACACCATGGACAAAGTTCTATTAATAGAGTACAAGCGTGCAGCAGCCCCTGGTGACCATCGCTCTGGTCAGGTCTGCTGGAGATGATGCACCTTCCAGCTGGGACAGGGAAGGAAACAACACCTGCCCTTACCACCAGCAGCTGTGTCCAGCTGTTTGATTCTGACCTTCCCTTGATCTGTGGTGACAACTGAAGGTGCTGCTGGAAAAAGCTCAACAATGAAGTGGCTCCACATATTACTTATTTTACAGACTCTAAAGGAACCCAGTACCACCAGGGTTTGTGACCTTTTTTTTATGGTGTGTTTTAACAAAAACTTATCAACCTCATATCCCAAGAACTCTTTGTAGCCACCTCTAGGCAGGGTAGAGAAGGGGATTAATAGAATTCAACAGTAGTCCAGGTATTCCGAGAAGATGTAACAGCCAAGAAAGTAGATAAGTAGCACAAGGCAGTTGATTTTACAAAATTCACATTGTTACCCAAGAAACAGGTAATTAAGTCATAGTCTGAGAAGACAACATTCTATGACCTAAGAATCCAGATAATAACTGAATTATGTGCTCTTTGCAACATGATGGGTGAAGGATACTGTAATGCAACACAAGGCAGAGACTGTCAGAATGTACATTATACACTACAGTCTGCCTGGTTAACAACAGAAGTAGTAAATGGAGGCCACTAAAATGTCAGCATTTAATCAGATCTGATCATTTTAATGCTGGTTTTGAACATTTTCACTCCCTTTGTTTGGGACAGTGTTTTTGTTTTCATCTTTTTTCCTCCCATGTGAAGGCTATAAAGGAAATAGTTATTAATGGAGAAATGCAGAAAATCTCATCTACCCACAGGACTCTGAGGCTAAAAAGCCTTTAAGAAAGACATTGGCTATCATGAGAGGCCAAATAAAGCTGAGAGCACAGTCAACACCAGATCACCCACCACACCACTACTGCTTTTTCATCCAGAACCAAGCAGACTGAAGTGAAGTCCTTTTCACTTACAGATTTCCATAAAACTCCCTCTTGCAGGATCTCACTTTGCCCTCAGGAAATACTTTTTTGTCATGGAGAAGCAAGGGCAGTGTATCCTGAAAGAACACTTCCTCCAGTAGAGGTAGTTTCTTGGTCCTGGTAGTCTATTCCTGCAGGGCTAAACTGCTTTCAGCCTTTTTTCAGGCCTTCCACCAGTTCAGCAACAACTGAAAATCCCTAGTGCCATATTAAATTTAAGAGATGCCAATGAAGTGTGTCTGCCTTCCAGCTCTGGCAAGATGATCAAGTCCTTCAAGCAAACATTTCTGTCCCTGGACCTGCAGTCCCCTCGCTGGAGCTCAGCAGAGGCAATGGTAACTACAACAATACTCATATGCCAATTTGGAAAAAGTAGCTCCTAACATCTGTCAACACTCAGCCCATGGTTACTGTGCCTTTTGCTACCTTTCAGGCAAAGGACTATGAACTGCGTCAGTATGAGACAGCAAAGTGGGTCAGCACAGTCATCAGGGGGGAAAGCCAGAAGGAAGCAATGCGCCAGGGCTTCTGGAAACTCTTCCACTACATCCAGGGAAAGAATGAAAAAGGTAAGACATGCTGGTTTTGAAAGAATTAAAAATAGTTAATGAAAACAAATAATAATGAACAATAAGAGGAGCTGGGAGATGCAGCTTAAGACACCTGGTTTTCCTTTCCTCTAGAAATGAAGATTGATATGACTGTGCCAGTGACCTGCCTGGTAAAATCAGGCTGCACAGACTTCAAGATCTCTTTCTTTGTGCCATTTGAACACCAGGACTGCCCCCCCCAGCCCACTGACTCAGATGTGTTCATTGAAGAACGGAAGGCAGCAGCTCTCTTCGTCCGGTAAGCAAACAGCACAGCAGACACCACGTGAATCCAGGGCAGTAGCTGCTCTCACTTAAGTGTGGGCTGCACTTTCTTAAGAGATGATTAAGTGTGGATAGACCCCGCTGTTCAGTTTTAATTGCAAAAACCCAGCCCTTAGGCAATCTTATGCTTGGGTGTCTTACCACAAAGACAAGTGACCAAGCTGTGAGACACTGATTTTTTTAAAGACACTTAAAAATTGCATTGAGCTTGATATAGAGATGAAGCCTCCAGAATCATCTTCTGAAGACTGTTTTACAGAACATCTAAACTGCTCTCCCAGCACTTTATTTGTAGTCCTGAACTGCCACAGAATACACAGGGCAGTTGGTACTTGGATGCTTGTTTTAAATCTTACCTTTGAAAACAGCATAAATACCCATGCTGCTTGACTGCTAGTTCTGCATGGGTAATTACTAACTACAAACCGCAGCACAAGTGCCCAAACTTGCTTTGCAAGTCTGAGCAGTCTGTCTGTGAAAATAAAGCCAGGGGCTTGAGCCAAAACACCTCCTTTTCTCACTTTTACCAGGTCCTTTGGTGGATTTGCCTCCCCAGAGAAGTATGCCGAGGAAGCTGATGCCTTGGCCAGAACCTTAAGAAACAGAGGCCAACCATTCCACGAAGACTTCTTTTATACTGCAGGCTATGACAGTCCCTTCAAGCTCTTTAACAGGCATAATGAAGTGTGGTATTTTAAAAAGTAACACCATGGGGGAATATTAAGAGGCTACTAATCAGCTCTGGATGAAAACAGACCTTATTATTGGCTTTTTAGTGCAGAAGAGATTTAATTCACATGTGGGCACAACATCCAAATTTATTTTCTCTAGAATGAAGTACTTTTCAGGATAAGAACATTTTAAAATGTAATTCAAGATCATGCCAGGGGGAGTGGGTGGGAAACATAACAAACTTACTCCTATTGAAAGATTCTAAGCCACACTAATAATGTGAAAATAATCCTGCTGCATTTTAAGTATGTAGTTTATTTCTCATTAGAAGTACTCAGCAGTAGTTGAAGTGTTATGGAAAGGGAGTTCTTCATAACTGACTTTCGTAAGTTGACTTTCCTCATATTGACATCACCTCTGAGACCAGGGAGGAATTTAAATAATTTTTTCAGAGAAGCAAGCCTCCATTAAGAAACATTAGAAAGCAGAAACATCTTAGCAGGCCTTAGTGACTTATAAACAGTAACTGTTGTTAATTAGTATTGTCAAAATCTCCCACCTCTCCAACTTTTTTCCCTCCTGAAGACCAAGTGTTGCGTTTAAATCCAGAACCCTTGGAAAAGGGTTACCAAGTCCAAGCTGTACACTTGTTCTGAGAAGATCTGCACCTGAACACAATACCAGGATTACCGGTAGACTATTACTTAGTAGCAAATATACAACTAGTAAGTTTAGCTCTCTCCTTAAAACACCTGAAATAGTCCCTAAGCTATTTAGCTTTCTCTAAATATGGCCCCCCCTTGCAGCCTGCACACCAGCAGTATTTGACACCTCACTTAAGACACTTGCAGGACTAGCATCTAGCCTAGTTTAGTCCCTGCTCTAAATTAAGCATTTTAAATTTAAATATAGCAGCCTGAGGTACTTTGCATCAAGCTGTTCCAGCCAGAAAGGAGGTCACAATGCCAGGTAGAGTTTACAGATTTTTATTCACTCCAATCAACATCAGGCAAACATTACCAGTTAGGTAAAAACACATTGGCTTTTTTAATGCTGTTCATGCAAGTGTAACCCATTCATCAGCAATCTTCCACCTATTAAGACAGACAGAAGAACCATTATAAGGCACCAAATCAGCACAACACACTTGATGGGAACATCTCAGACCTTAGGATTTCATCTCTGTTCAGTGAGAGAGTTCAAGCTAAGGTTATCATCACTTGTTCCAAGAAATACATTATTCCATCAGTTACACTCACCTCCATTCTTCATATGCTAGTTTGAGAGTTGCCTCTTCACCTAAATCAAGAAAACACAGTTAGCATATGAAGCAGAATAACTGCTAAAAGCTCCACAACAGCTTTGTAACCTCAGACAGAAGTGGAACGGAAAGGGTGATATCACAGGAACTCATTTGGCAGAATCAATTTCATCAGTGGCTACAAATATTTCCAGAAGTTTTTAGTACAATTCGTCTGTTGTGTGGACTTACCCAGGGAGGCTGCAGACACAGCACAGTCCCTTCCTGAGGAAGAAAGAAGTACTTTCAGAATAACAGACAGCAGCACTACATGTAAAGTTTATTTATCTATTCATTTCTATTCACCAAACTTTTGCCTAAACGGAACCTGACTTTTAGCTGGCATCTTACAAGTTCAACTTGCAACACCCAAATAGGATACACAAAGCTTACAAATCCTAACTTAACTGGAAATACAAAATTCCTAACACTGGAAGAATCAGGGAAAGTAAAAATCTACTACTTTGCTTTGTGATACTGTCTCTCCCAACAATGTTGTATTTTGTGATTTTAAATACCTAAAATACAAGTCCCATGGCTTTAATTTTTAAAGTGTTTGGGGTATTCCAGTTTGTTTGAAAACAAGTTTGTACAGCAGTAATCTAGAACTTGAGCTACATTTGTGTAGAGCCAATATAAAGATTAGTACTAACAACTCTGACAAGTGACAGCCACAGCACAATGTTTTTATTTTAATTCCAGAGTGCAGTGTTACAGTAGTGCCCACAGAACAGTCAGATACAATAAAGGGAAGACAAATCAGGTATCTTATAGAACTAATTTTAAGCACCACTATTTAAGTGTTCAGCACAAAAAGACAATACTCCAGAAATTATTAAACCCCATGTATTTTACACTTACCTCAGGCACACTTATCTTGTTTCTTTAACTCCATGCAAGCTTCACCCTGTAAAGAAGGGAAATTGTACTAACACACTTTTGGCAGTGGGTTGAGAGTGTGAATGTGGGTACTGTTTCAGCACAAGAGTTCTCCTCAGCCTCTTTCAGAGAGATTCCCATTGCTTAGAATTCATCACAAACAGTACATGCCAAGAGGAGCTTCATGTTTAATCTCATGACAAACCCATTAAAAGGGGATCTGACCTTACTCCCAATCACATCTTCATTAACATCACCATAAGAGCTCTGATCTAGCCACTGAGATAAACAATTTACCACATAAGCATTCATGATCAGTGCTATATCCCCTGAAAGAATCCACTAAATTTAAACAGCAAGAAGTTTAATGGCAATTAATTGTACTGCATTTGTTCAGCCCAGAATGTGTGGCAACCTGGTAGCACAGAGCTTTTCTTATTAAGTAGGAATTCAAGTAGTCCATAACAGTTACATGTTTAAAATGGTCACCACTATTTCTTTTTAGTCACAGAAAGCAGTAATTTTAAGATATGCAGCACCTTGGGGGACTGAATCCTGCAGGCTGCTGGCAAATCCAGGTTTTTTACCTGGAAAAGGTAATAAAATCAAGAACCCTGCTTAATGGTGCAGCCAGCCCTGTAACACCCAGGATCTAGTAAATTCCTCATTCCCTGTATCATAGTTCTGACAGTCACACTCATATGTTAGTAACTTACTTTTGCTGGCAGCACTACCAGGTCCATCACTTCCCAGCTCCATCACACCTGGATCAAAGCAAACCATTAGCACAGCACAGAACCAAGCAAAGGAGGAGAAAACCCAAGTCAGGTGCCTGCAGTCAGATAGAGCTAATTACAGACCTCCATGATTGAAGTCAAGGCAGTCACATCTCATCACACAGGCAGCTCACACTGTCAGCCCCTGGGCAGCCCTGCTAGGCTGCTATGGGCAAGAGGGCAAGTACTTAAATAGTGCTATCAGAGCAAATTCAAGAGGAGCTCACTGTGATGAGCTTAGTGCACATCAGCCTGTCAAGACTGGCCTCCAGCCAGCAGCTCCCCTTTAAAACATCCTCCTGTTTTGACTGAGATGCAAGCCACAGCCAATGGGCCCCATGCCCCCAGCTGACAAGCAGTTAAATATTTATGGGCCTATGTTGAAATCCTAATACTTAGGAAGTAAGAAAAAGTACTTACCTCACCATGAGAAACATTTGGAAGCCTGCAAAGAAAAATTTGCTATTAGGCAGGGTCCAGCAGGAAGTTACAGCTTTAAGAACAGTTTGAGTGAACTACTGTATCAGGGTTTGGTTGATTCCTCCTCATGGGGATCAGAGACCTGATTCAACATCATTTACAGTAGGCTGCAACACTCCTATCCCCCTTCTGAAGGCAGGTTGTAATAAAGCCATTTCCCAGCACTCTTCAACACTGAGATATTCACTTCTCACCTCACCAATGCTGAAATTGCAGCAAAGAGCAAACCTTGCAACTGCAGAGTTCACTGACATGAAGTTTGTGTAACCAAGCAGTGCATATTAAGGATGACCATTTTGGACACTAAAGTCACAGTAATGTGGCATTCACCATTTAGTTTTAACAGGAAAATTCTAGAGATCATCAACACCACAATTATTTGATGCTCTTACAGAAATTCAGGAAATACAGGAAGCTAAAGGCATACTTAACAGCACTAATCTTTGCCTCACACCTTTTAAGCACAAAATGAATTTATAAGCGTCTCTAAAAGCAGACCAGACAAAAGCAGCATCCAGCTAAAAAATGAATGGTTAGTAATTACCTTTAATTAGGAAGGCCTTGTCTTCACCAACATCAGTAACAGGTGAAATGGTTTCTCACACCAGAGGCATGGGGCTCATGTCAAGGGCAGCCTGCAAAGCAACAAGAAACTTTTAGAACCTGGAGCACTAACACCTGATTAACCTTATTCTGCTACGTTTTGTGCTTGACTTCACAACCACATCCTACTCTCTATCTTTCTATTCATCTTACTGGTTTTTATTGTTTAACCCACTTACTGGTCTCCTGAGATAAATATAGAGCAAAAAAAAAGTGTATCCCCTTCAGCTTCCCACATGATTTGTTTGAACTAGCCTAAGCTGCAGGAGGCTGCATCAGAAATTGGCGAAAGACAGAAACTGTGATCATCACAGGTCATCTGCTGAACTATGCACTCATCACACAGCAGCCTTTGCAGACAGCAGGGATTAAATGAGTATTCAGATTTCAGCAGCGCAGTACTTACCATGTAACAGCCTATAGTTGAATCTCCCAGTGCCTGCAACAGCAGAAAACAAAGTCAGATCCCTTCAGCCTTTGTGCCCAAGCCCACAGGCCCAGCTGGGAGATCACAAGAGCCAGATACTTCAGATAGGGGCGAAGCACTGAGTGTTCATCACAGGATATTCTGCTGAACTATGCAGTCATCACTGTATCTGCTCTGCAATCACAGCACCAAGCAATCCCCTCTTGGGACTGCTGTGACAAAGACATTTCCCCAATTAAAAAAAGAAATATTTAGAAGTTTGAAATTTATACTAGCAAGTATAAATTGTTCCCAATCTTAGTGAAAATGAACCATAAAACACATGCCATCCTTACTGCAGTGTTTTAACAGCTCTGTGGAAGAAACCTCTACATGAAGTGCATATTTCTTACCAGGTGATGATGTTCCTTCTGCATCCCTCAAGTGCAGGATTCAAATCCTAGAAGTAAAAAACTTGTTAACAGTCTATTCAGCAGTCAAAGCATCGAGGGGAATTTGAAGTGGCTGTGCCTCAGAAAACTGTTATGGTGGTACAAGTGCTCATCACTCTCTTGGTCAAGAGTAGCAAATAAGTGTCATCACTGTGGCACCAGAGGGATAGCTTTACTCAGGGAATTCAGCTGACATCATCAGAGCAGAAGATGCTGTCTAGACAAACACTAAGCATAATTTTACATTAAATTTTCAAGAACAAATTTTTTACCTTGGGAAGAAGTAGTATTGCGTCTCCACATTTGGGGGCAGATCTGAAAGAGATACAAGAGCTGGATGGAGATGTTTGCAGAACTAGGGAGCTTCTCTGGCAATCACAATAAAAAGCCTCAGCATGGAGTTTTCAGAAATCACTTCTGTCCACTACTCTTATACTGAAACCATCATAGGCTTTGAGGTTTACTCAGTATCAATCCCCACAGTTACCCATTTTCTACACAACATATTCCAAGCAGTTTTCCCAAAATATTTACTGCTGTGAACAAAGAAATGGCAATAAGGAGAGAAAAAAGGGCCCTGGGGGTACTCTTGCAGTCTGGTTACAGTATGAGCAGTAGTTCACAACAGGAGCCTCATAAACACTCTCCAGGACAATTAAACAGGTGACTTTTTCCGGCAGAAAAGTGAGGCCTGCCCAAGACACCACAGGCAATGCCTGAATTACAACTGCTGATACTGTAATTCCCTGATACAGTAGCACCCCAGTCCGGTTGGTGTACATAAACCCAACACTTGTTAATTTTAACTCTGAATTTCAGAAGCAATATTTACCTGCACTGAAGCCACAGGAAGGAAGAGTGTAGCTGATACATGTTGAACTGAAAACAAGAAAGCATTTTAGTTTTTCGTTATCCAAAAAGGATGCTATATTCACACATTACTTTGAAAAATCCAAGCAACACCCAAAATACTTTGAGTCTTATGATTTCCCCTGATGCAATCTAAATTTTGGCTCTTTAAAGGACTGAGGCCACAAAAAATAGTTGCTATTATGTATTTTTAAGCGGGATGGGATCAGTAAACTACTTTTGTTTGCTACAAAATCAATTCTGGTGTATTATCACTGCGGGAGCCAGGCAGGCACAAACTCTGGCTGCTTCAAAGGCCCAGAGGTGTCTCAGCCTTCCCGGGTAAGGCCACCAGAAGTGTTCCATGCCCAGCTCAGATATGTTGGCATTCATCACCCTCTCAGATGTCCCTACCAACATAGTTCTCATCACGTGCTGAGCATACAGAAGCGAAGTGAGCCACTTCTCTTTAAATGTGCCGAGTCAGGACTTACAAGGACCACGGAGTCTAACTCTCAGACCCGCACACGCCAAGTGTCACCGATGTGCCTGAGCACTGAGCGAATGTTTCCCAAAGCCCGGCAGCGCTGGGCAGTGCAGCCAGCCCTTAACCCTCCTACCCTGCAGGTACATCCCAGCTGTGCGGGGATCCTTAATCCTTCCACAACGCTTCCGCTGCTCTTTGCACAATGCTTCCCCCTTTACCTGCAGAATCAAGCTCCTTAGAGCCCGGCTCAGTTTAAAAAATGCCAGCCCACAAAAAGCGGGGACCTATCGCTCGTATTTACAGTGGGCACGTGATCCCGAAATACTGCACGGCCCCATCCCATGCGCAGCAGTCTGGTAGGCCAGTACCCGTAACTCAATGCCTGAGGCCTTCCACTGACCTGGTACTCCCCCAAACCCGTGTGGGCTCCACAGGGCCTCCCTTGTGCAGCCCCAGCGCCGCCATGAGGCAGAGCCCCCGGCGGTCTAGGCCGCGGACCAGGCCCGGCCACGCAATCCACCTCAATCCTCCCTCGCCACCTCCCATCGGCGCTCGAGCCGCACCCGCGGGGCTCCTAGGCCGCCCCCCGGAGCGGCACCGGCGCACCCCGAGCGCGGAATCGCCCCCCACTCACCGGCGGGGGCCCCCGAAGGACACCCGCCCCTGAAGGCCGTGGGAGCGGAAAAGGCAGAGAAGCCCCAGCTCATGCCTTATATAGCACGGGTCACGTGGTGTGGCCGCGGCCACGCCCACCGGGGCGCGGCCCACGGGCAGGGGCGGGCCAGGGGCGTAAGGTCCGCACGGCGTTTCCTTCCGGGGCGCGGCCCGCGCTGGCGCGTTTCTGTTCCGGGCCGGCGCTGCAGGCCCTTCCCACCCCCGGCAGGTGAGGCTGGGCCGGGAGGGGCGGGCGGAGCCGCCCGGGGCCCCGGAGCGGCGGGGGCGCGGCCGCCGCCCCGCGGGACCCAGGCCGGGAGGGGCGGGGGCTGGGGGAGGCCGGTCCCGCCCGCCCCGCGCAGCCCCGGTGCGCGGCCGCGGCTGTCACGGTGAGGAGGAGCCGCGGGCCCCGCCTGGGGAGGGTCCGGGAGCGCCGGGGCCGGGACAGCGGGGTCCGGGAGCCTGGTCCTGAGGGAGGGGGCGGACGGGCCGGGAGCCACCGCCGCCTGTCCCAGTTCAGAGTTGTGTTTGGGCTTGGAGTTGTCGGAGTCCCGTTGGAATGTACAAGCGGCCAAAGGGGTTTGTTGGGAAGGAATTGTTACCGGTGAGGGTGGGGACGCCGTGCACAGAGAAGCTGCGGCTGCCCCTGGATCCCTGGCCGTGTCCAAGGCCAGGTTGGACAGGGCTTGCAGCGCCCTGGGACAGTGGAAGGTGTCCCTGCCCATGGCAGGGGGTGAAACGGGATGAGCATTAAGGTCCCTTCCAACCCAAACCACTCTGGGATTCTAAGTATGTCTCTCTGGGACCAGGGACAGGAGCCATGGAACGGCTGGAGTTTTGTCAGGGAAGGTTTAGTCTGGATGTCAAGAAAAGGTTCTTCCCCCAGAGGGTGCTGGGCACTGCCCAGGCTCCCCAGGGAATGGGCACAGCCCCAAGGCTGCCAGAGCTCCAGGAGGGTTTGGACAATGCTGTCAGGCACAGGGTGGGATAGTTAAGCTATCTGTGGAGGGCCAGGAGTTGGACTCAGTGATCCTTGTGGGTCCCTTCCAGCTCAGGATATTCTGTGATTCTGTGAAGTTGCCCAGTCACGGGAAATCTCAACCCAAAAGCTGAGAGTTTTCAGTGCAGCTTCCAGGGTGACATCATCTGCTGGGTGGTCTGTCTCTGCTTCTTACCTGATGGATCAGGAATTCCACCCGCTCCTGGTAGCTGCCTCACAGGCTGGAGGGCATTTGCTGAGCTAAGTCTGAGTCTCACTTGAAATGGCATTACAAAGAGCAGTGTCTCAGTGTGTGCCCTGTGCTGACTCAGCTCAGCCTGCTCCTAAAGGTGGCTGGAGGTGATGGACTTCCCAGAGCAGGCAGAAATCAGGATGTCATTGCCCTGGGGCTGAGGTGCAGGAGCTCTGAGAGATTCCCTTACTCAGAGGGGCAGAAATCAGCCTCTGACACGGTAGTTTGAACCAAAGGACAGATTCCCTCTCCCCAGCCTCTGAGTGGATCATGACATGCGGGTTCCTTGGCACTGGGTGAGCAGGGTTCTGTGGGTTATAAAGAGTAGATGGATTTTCCCTACCTCTGGAGCAGAAGCTCACAGATAATTTGTTGGGCTCTCTGGGGAGCAGCTGCCTTCTCACCACAGCCATACCCAGCCATGCTCAGCAGTTAAGGTCTGATGGGGTTTTTTTCCCTTTTCTTTCTGTATCTCCCAAGCTCAGCCTCTGCCTCCCTCTTGCCTCCCTGGGTGCTCGTGGCCTTGGCAGGGGTGTTTCACCCTTGCCTTCCTTGAGAGTGTACTCTGAGGCTTATTGCTTTAGGAACAGCTGTTTGGGGAAGATGGTGAGCTTATCCTGCTGCTAGATCCTCCAGCAGAACCAAGAATGACAATGATGTTGATGTTCACAACTGCTCTTGGGAGAGCCCAATTCCTCTGCACTTCATTTTTCTTTCTTTTTACCTCCTAAAGGGGAAGGGGGCGACAAGTTTTCTTCTCACTACATCAGAAGAAAAAAAAGAAGGCAGGACCCCCATTTCCTTATCACTGCATGTAACTCACAGCACTCCAGGTAAGATGCTGGGCTTTCTATTTCCCCTTGTTCTGTGCAGTTGATGTTCTGCTCCCAGTGCTGTGTTGGCACAGACCTGTGCACTGTGGTTTCCTGATTTTCGTGGGATTTGTTGCTTTCTCCAAAACATAGGGAAGGGCATGGAGCTGTTGGAGGGAGTCCAGAGGAGACACCAAGATGATCAGAGAGATGGAGAAGCTCTGCTCTGAGGGAAGGCTGAGAGAATTGGGGTAGTTCAGCCTGGAGAGGGGAAGCTTCAGGGTGACCTAATTGTGACCTCCTGTGCCTGAAGGAGCTGACAGGAAAGATAGAGAAAGACTCAGGACAGGGGACGGAGTGACAGGATGAGGGGGAATGGCTTCCCACTGACAGAGAGTAGGTTTACATTGGATATTGGGAAGGAATTGTTTCCTCTGAGGGTGGTGAGGCCCTGGCACAGGGTGCTCAGAGAAGCTGTGTGTGCCCCTGGATCCCTGGCAGTGTCCAAGGCCAGGCTGGACAGGGTTTGGAGCAAGCTGGGCTAGTGGAAGGGGTCCCTGCCCATGGCAGGGGTGGAATGGGATGAGCTTTAAGGTCCCTTCCAACCCAAACCATTCTGTGATTCTGTGATAGGGGAAGGAGAGAAGAAGCTGTAAGACCTGGCACTGTTCAGCTGCACCTTGTGAAGCTTTGTGCACTCTGGTCTGACTTCCCTAGGAACATGCAGCCATCCTGCCACTCAGAAATCCTTGGCACAGCTCCACAAGGTTGACAGTGTTCAGTCAAGCTTCATGTTTAGTCACTGGGTTTGCCAAGTTTGCACAAAGCCTGCTTGGGCATATGGACATGTGCTATGCTGCAATGTTCATCAATTCCAAATAAAAAGTCCTCCAAAGGCAGACATGCTCTTCGTGTGCCAATCCCTTCAATTTGGAGATCCCTCAGAGTGGGCACTGTGACCTTTGGTATTCCCAGCCTGCTTGAAATGGTTCTGACATCTATCTGCAGGACCCTGCTCAATCCACACTTCAGATGCTCTCTGGCTTAGAAAGCTGCTTATGCCATGAGTGGACTTTAACAAGCTTATTTACTTGCCTTTTTTTTTGATGAGTTTATGTCTCACTTTCATTCATTCCAACTTTTTACCATATATGGTCAGGGCTTCTTTTCCAACTTTGCCAGAATGAAATGTGATGATGTGGTGGTGCATCCCCCAGTCTCCCTCCCTGGCCCTGCTCTGATAAACCTTGGTGGACTTGGCCCTGACTGCACCAGCTGGGCAGTGAGGTGCTCCCTGAGCCTGCCAGGAGCTCTTGTAGAGGTGGGAACAACAAGGAACATCCCAGCTCAGGTGGGAAACAAGGGATGAGCCATGTGCAGCCTGGGTGAACCATTTACCTGGATTGCAGCCCGAGCAGAGCAGCACCGTTGTGAATTGTAGCCCAAGTGGAACAATCCCATTATTGCTCTGCTTGGGAAAGAGTCCAGGAGTTACTGAGCTAGAGTATGGCCAGGATGGGGACTTAGTGATGACCAACATGAAGTCTCTTGGGACCCTACAAAAGTGATCCCGAGTGCGGCCCTCTGAGCTCTCCTGGGCCACAGCTTTGTTTTTCACTCTCCTGTTATATATTTTCTGGCATGTGTCAGAAGTGGCACATATGCTGGATATCTCAGGTTAACAAGACACTTAGAATACCTTGAGGTCAGATGTGTGCTGGCCAACTTTTCAAAAGTCTCAGGAGGATTTAGATCCTGGTGTCTCCTTCGTGGTTCCTGCTTTACAAAGGAGCTTTCCCTATTACTTTCTCTTTTCAAGATGCTTAGGAGGTACAAGTGGTGAGAATTTTAATCCATTATGCAATCAGGTGCCTATTTTTAATACCTGTGCCATTTTTAATGTTCTTTTCACATGCAGATGTGCTTTTATTGAGGCTGGCAGAACAAAGTGTTTTGCAGGCTAAAGCTGCAGGGAATGGGGGCCTGTTGGGGACTGGTTTAGCAGAACTCTTTTGCAGGGGGATGCATAGCATGGAGAGATCAGAGAACTTTTGGGATGCTTTTTTAAGCAATCTCAAACACACTCATTCATAACAGAGCTGCTGCCAGTTGTGTGGCAGTTCAGTGGATGAGGAAGGTCTCTAAAAACTCCAGTGTTTCAAACTGTGTGGAAGCAGGTGAAAAAAATTCTAATTTCAA
This sequence comes from Camarhynchus parvulus, assembly GCF_901933205.1. Classification (NCBI taxonomy): domain Eukaryota; kingdom Metazoa; phylum Chordata; class Aves; order Passeriformes; family Thraupidae; genus Camarhynchus; species Camarhynchus parvulus. The sequence continues at coordinate 23,130,910 of NC_044578.1, read as the reverse complement.
ATTACTGGCTCTGCTAATGATGGGATCTTTTCCCCCTTTTCCAGTAGAGTCGTGCACCTGCAGCTGGGACAGCCATGGAGAAGAGTGGGAACATTCAGCTGGAGATTCCCAACTTCAGTAACTCTGTCCTGAGCCACCTGAACCAGCTGCGCATGCAGGGCCGGCTGTGTGACATCGTGGTCAACGTGCAGGGCCAGGCTTTCCGTGCGCACAAGGTGGTGCTGGCTGCCAGCTCCCCCTACTTCCGTGACCACATGTCCCTGAACGAGATGAGCACCGTGTCCATCTCTGTCATCAAGAACCCTTCTGTGTTTGAGCAGCTCCTCTCCTTCTGCTACACCGGCAGGATATGTCTGCAGCTGGCTGACATCATCAGCTACCTGACAGCTGCCAGCTTCTTGCAGATGCAGCACATCATAGACAAATGCACGCAGATACTCGAAGGGATTCATTTCAAAATTAACGTGGCCGAGGTGGAAGCAGAATTGGGCCAGACCAGGACGAAGCATCAGGAGAGACCGCCCGAGTCTCACCGGGCGACGCCGACTCTAAACCGTCCCCTGAGCCCCCGTCACAACACCCCCAAGGGGAGCCGCCTGGGCCAGGTCAGCACCGTGCTGGACATTCGGGAGCTGAGCCCGCCCGAGGAATCCACCAGCCCCCAAATCATCGAGCAGAGCTCCGATGTGGAAGGCAGGGAGCCCATCCTGCGCATCAACAGGGCAGGACAGTGGTACGTGGAGACGGGCATGGGAGAGCGCGGGGCGCAGAACGACGAGGAGGTGCGGGTGCTGGGAGGAGTGCGCATAAAGACGGAAAACCTGGAGGAGTGGCTGGGGACAGAGCACCAGCCCTCGGGAGAAGATGGCAGCAGCGCTGAGGAGGTCACGGCCATGGTGATCGACACCACGGGCCACGGATCGCTGGGCCAGGAGGCTTTTGCCTTAGGCTCCTCTGGAGCCAAAGTGGTCAGGCCCACCAGCAGTGAGATCGACAGGTGGGTGTTCTTAAACTTCATTATTCACCTTGGCTGTAACAGGAGGTTATGCAAGATTCTGACCTGGCTGGGTCAGTTGCTTTGGAACATTTCCTTTTTCTATTTCCTTTGGCCATCTTGAGCATAAGAATGAAAGGGTTTTTACGTGGTGTTAGGAAGTGTGTCCAGTTTGGGCAATAGTATTTTGGCTGGTGGCGATCAGACCAGGGTCTCCAGGTACAGGCTAGCTTGGGAAATTACTTATTAGCTCTTAGAGGTTGGGATCTCTACCTCTCAGTGCTTCAGCTGAGGTGAGATTTTTTTTTAAAGAAGATGTTCAGTTCAGCCTCAGTGGATACGGGACTCAGCACTCAGATTAATGAGGTCATATACAATATGTGTTACACATCTCCATTGCACTGGTGCCTTCTGGCCCAGAGATCTGGGGATGGTTCTGGCTGAGAAACAAGCCAGACACCAGCTGTAGGTCAAGGTCTTCCCAGTGGGCCCTGGGTTTACATCTTCTGAGGCAGTTGAAATGGGGAACCCAGTGGCCTCCACTGTTGATTTGATTTATATGAGAGAGCCAAAAGCCTTTGTTGAAAATGAGTGGTGAAATCTGCTGTGTTTGGATTCTCCATCCATCTGCTTCCCCTCTACTCCAGCATTTGCTAGGCTCAGGCCAGAGAATGGATTTGATAAAGGGCAGGTCTGTTTTGTTTGGGGGAGGTTGTAATTCTAGGGTTTTCCTTCACATCTTGCTCTCTTCTAGCTCAATCCCATGGGGAAACAGCTACCTGGAAGCAGTGGATATTCTGTCACTTGTCGCTTAATAAATCAATCCGTGGGAGCAATCTTGAGCTGGCCTTTGGAGAGCAATGATTCCCTACTTCCTCAGCCCTTTTCCTTGGATCAGCTAGTCTCTAGCATCTCTTTTTGCACTGCAGTCTGTATGCACTATTTCCCACCTCTAGTCCATCACATTCCTTATGTTTCACACTGGGAATGGAGGAGGAGGGTGCTGGAGGAGAGGTGTCCTCTGAGAAATGGTTTCTGTCCTGCTGTACAGTTCCTGAGTCACCAGGCCCATATTGGTTTATTCATGATAGCAACCCCTCTCTGTTGCTGAACTGGAAGCCAAATGACTCAGTTTTATTTCTCAGATATTTAGACTGAAACCATAGACTGGTATGATTTGGTTTTTCCTTTGTATTTGCACTGTTCCACTTCCAGTGTGTTATCTGATGAGGCTGAAGAGATGCTATACAGGTGCCTCTATTGCTCACCCATTGCTCTAAACATTGTAGTGACCTGATGCCCATTAAAAATGCCATTTCCACTCTCCCCACCCCACAGATTTAGCCCTTCTGGCAGCATGGTTGCTGTGACTGAGCGGTACAGATCGAAAAGCGAGTCTCCCGGGCGGATGGATGAGCCTAAGCAGCCCAGTTCCCAGGTAGGCAGATCAAGGTGTTTGCAAGTAAATGTTGGCTTGAAGGTGAAGGGGACTTCGTGGTGATGAAGTTATTGTATTTTATATTTGCAAGCAATAATGTGTGTGATACAAGGACCTTTTACTTTGGCAAAGGATCTACCTGCTCACAGGAGAGCATGTGCTGGGCAAGTACGATTTAAAATGGATTCTGGCTGCTGTTTGGGATTTTGGCCAGATACTTGGAAAACACAAGGGGTTTCTCTTGTTGTTTGAGGGCATAAATATCCACCCTTATTCTGGGCAGGCCACCAACTCCTGAGGAGAAACCCCATTTGCCTGCAGAGCTGGATCTGCCCTCAAACACTGGCAGCAAATGCCTGAGCAGAGGGAGGAGGTGTGGCTTGGCTTCTGTGGAAGACGGGTGACAACAGCTGAATCTTTCTATGCCGGTACCAAGACCATTCCCAAAAGCCCTCCAGGCACTACACTAATAAACCTTTTGGGGTGGAGTGTCAAAGAGCTGTGGAGTTTTAGAGAGGTCTCTATCTCTTCTCCACAGCAGACTTCGCAATGTAAAGGAGCTCTGAATTCTCTGCTTTCTTGGGCACAGTTTTGGGGTAGGAGGGAGAGATGCACAGAAATGGGAGGGCAGTAGGCTGTAGAGTGCAGCAAAGTGGGACATGGCAGTAATGCCTGTGCCTTATCATTTTGGTCTAATTTAGTTGCATCCAGTTAGTGTCACAGTGCCACTGTAGTGCAAGCATGTCAGCCAGCACAGTGCAGAAAGACTCTTGTGAGCCTGACAGGTAGGGAATGTGTCTGTGTGTAAGCTAAGGACTTGGCTGGAGGTGGGTAAGGAGATACTAGGCTGCTTTGCTCTTGAGTAAGAGCAAGTCAAGCAAGGGGGGTAAAATTGTGATTGCTGTCTGCTGGCTTTGTTAGACACTTCCATAAAATGACAGATACCTTCTTGTTCCTGTTTTGCAAAGCTTTGTTTTGTGTCTTCAGAAGACATTGCAGAAATTTCAGGTCAAACCAACCCTCTAGGGTAAATGTGACATATTAAGCAATTTTAGCTCTGCCTACAGAAAAAGTGCTCTTATTTCTGCATTGTGAGACAGCCTCAAACATGAAACCTTAGGCTTTACACACCATGGGGAAGTATCATCACCTTCCACTCTCCTGGCATTGCGATATCCATACTAAAATAGCCTGGCAGTGATCCCTGCCCAATGGCAGTGGTAGAGTGGAAAGGAAGAACCAGAGCTTTGTGTATCTCCTTTAGTCCTCAACAGCTTCCCTATGCCTGTACAGCTGGATTCAGCAGCACCTGGCACAGTACACTGCTGCTCATGCCTGTAGAGCCCTGGCTTGCAGAGATGCCCTCCTGCTGGTTGCTTCTCCACGTGTGGCTTCTCCACGGGAAGCAGCACTGGGGGAGTAAACAGTGCATCTCCAGCACAGAAGCATTCTGGAGTCAGCGTGTTTCTGCTCAACCTGAATACAGTGGCCGGAAGTGTCTGTCCTGAGACCAGGCTTGTGGTTCAGGTTGCTCTTGGCTGTTTGTCTGTGTGACTTCAGAAGACACAGAGGAGTCTTTGCTGTGCAAGCTGGGTCAGGCACGTCCTTGCCTGTGATGCCACGGGGCTGGGATGGATTACACAGCCAGGCAGGCAAATATCATTCACTGTAAAATGAACTCTAAGTGACATCTGAATAAATACCTGTGTAAAATGACACCTGAAGACTTTCAGATACGATTTTGTGGTTTGCTCCTCCCTTTGTTTTACTGCAAGCTCATCAATCGGCTTTTTTTTTTTTCACTTTTAGTAAGGAAAACAGAAGGTGATACACCCAAGTGTTTTAATTAAACGGGTACAAATTTTTTTAAAAGTAACAAGTATTGACATGTGGTCCACAATGGAATTGGTGGCCAAGTGCCCTTGTGTTAAGGGCTGTCTTTTCTTCACCAGATCCAGGGAATGGCTTGGCAGAAGGGGCCTTTGCAGCAGTGGTTCCTAATTGATTGCTCGTTTGTCTTCAGCCCCGAGGCCCCAGTTAAGCACTTAAATGTGTGCTTGAGGTTGCAGACATTAGTGCTGCTGATTTTGAGGTTTGGCACATGCTTTACTGGCTGGACCTGGGCCCGATCTTCTCTGCGACTTGTTTGAGGCTGCTTGTTATTTAAATCTATGCCGTTTCCTTGGCAGGGGGAGGAATCAGCCATGCTGGGAGTGAGCGGTTACGTGGAGTATCTGCGGGAGCAGGAGGTTTCGGAGCGCTGGTTCCGGTACAACCCACGGCTCACGTGCATTTACTGCGCCAAATCCTTCAACCAGAAGGGCAGCCTGGACCGGCACATGCGGCTCCACATGGGCATCACCCCTTTCGTGTGCCGCATGTGCGGGAAGAAGTACACCCGCAAGGATCAGCTGGAGTATCACATCCGCAAGCACACGGGCAACAAGCCCTTCCACTGCCACGTGTGCGGCAAAAGCTTCCCTTTCCAGGCCATCCTCAACCAGCACTTTCGCAAGAACCACCCCGGCTGTCTGCCCCTGGAGGGGCCCCACAGCATCTCCCCCGAGACCACCGTCACGTCCCGGGGGCAGGCAGAGGAGGAATCTCCTCCTCAGGAGGAGGCTGTGGCCGTGGGGGAGACGGCCCAGGGCTCTGTGTCCACGACCGGGCCGGATTGAAGTCCCAGGAGAAAGGACTGTCTTCCCATTCCTGGCTCTAAAGAGTCAGCACCGACCCGGCAGGCTGGTACTGTAGTTAGTGCAATGCCACCACTGAACAGAAAGAAGCTCCCAAGATGTTGCCAAAATAGAAAAATCTCTCTCTTTCTCTCTCTTCCTCTCACACACCCACACACACACCCGTAGAGTGTTAAATGTTTTTCTCCCTTATTCCTCCTCCTCTCGGAGAAAAACAGAACAACTGTGTCAATCAACTTCTTATTCAGGGATCGACAGGATTTTAAATTTTTTTACTGTTCTGTAGTGATCTGGGACAAACAGTCATTTGTATTTCTGGACAGCGCTCTGGCCCAGCAGGGCGTCCCGCCGGCGGTGCCGGGTTCAGCCACAGAGCCATATCCATGCTCCCGCTCGAGGGGAGAGCAGGGGCAAGGGGCTGTTGCCTTTCTCCTTTCCCCAGGTAGTTGCCGCAGCAAAGAAAACAAAAATACTGTCCTGGTGGAACCTGCCTTGCCCAAGTGATTTATCCCTGTCTTATTTTTGGTGTGTCTCTTTACGTTTTTATTTAAATTGTTATTTTAGGGCTTTGGGCTTGCCCGTTCCAGGCATGCAGCCCTGGTGCCCCTTGTTAAAGTGGGCACAGCTACAAAGTGGTATTCCAGAGGTCAGCAAAATGTGAAGGAAGTACTTCAGCTACTGAGAGTGGAATTTAGCAGCTGTGAGGTTTGCATGAGACTCTGATGCATTGGAAGAAGGGCTGGAGGGGTCTTCCAGAGGAGGCTGTCCTCTGCTGGTGCTGATCTGGAGAGCTCAGAGCACTCTGAGATCCTGGCTGGAGTGCTGCCATGCTTCAGGTGGTGCCAAGGATTAGGAAGAGATTTTCTGGAGTTGCTGAATTGCAGAGTTAGGGGCTGGCTACCAAAGTCCTCTTTCACCCCTGCTCCCCCCTCGACACACACTTGATCTTTTAGAACAGCAATACGGGATATGGGAATACTGCAATGCTGTTGTCACAGCCGAGCAATCGCAGGTGGTTGCTTTTAAACCTGTTTCTACAAACTAGTTTGATAACTTTTTTATCAATGAAACGCAAAAAGAAAAGAGAACCTTACTCTATTTCCTTATAACAGTTCAGGAGACTTAAAAGTGAACGGTTCCTAGAGCAATCACAACTCTGTCCCCTTGCATGGACTTAACATTTTTGTATTCTGAGTAGCTCTGATGTTTAGAGCAAGTTTAGCAAACCTGGAGAGACATGCCTGCGTGTACATTGTAGGTGTTTGCACGAGCTTACATGGTTCATAACCAGAAAAGCATGGGACAGGCAGATAAGTGCAAATATCCTGACATCTTTTTTAAAGAATATATGCAATATTTTAAGAGTTTTCTCTAGTTCTGATGCCAAGTTGTTCATGATGAAGGGGGGGAATGGATGACAGGTTGCATGTATCAGGTTTGGTGAAGGAGTTCTCTTGAGGATGTATAATGTGTACATGACGAGGAAGGGTGAAGTTCTGAACCTTAAGGTGATGGGAGGAACAAGGAGACATTGAAAAAGAAATACACTTCCTCTTGCTTCAGCAAGAAAGCTGGATGAGAGTTTACAGCTGGGACTTAGCAGGCAGGAGACTGACCAAGTGACAATAAAGCTTGGCCTGCTGTCTGACTGCAGTTTTGGGCACATGGAAACATCTCCAGCCCTTGCTTTCCCCATCTGCAAATTGGTACTTGGGATCATTTTCCTGCCCCTTTGGAGGGAATAATTTGGAGAAGGGTGATGTATTCTTGCCTTGATTTATAGATTTTTTTTATGTGTGAGGAGTCTCACTGTTCCTCCCATCTCTCTCTCAAAAAGAGATGTGGCTCTAATGAGTTTTTCTGTGTGGGAAAGGGCTTGGTGCCAGCATCACATGTAACAGGGATGTGATCCTACAAGAGGAACCTTTGCAGGTGTTCTGAGCTGGGTACCTGCAAAGTACTATTTCATTGACCATTTCAAACAGGAAAACTGATATTTCACCTCCGTTTTCCTCCTGTGCCTTCTTCCTCCTCTCCCGTCAAGGGCATCCATCACACAGGGAGTGATTTGGCCCCCCAAACAGCCAGCTCCGTCAGGTTTCCTGGCAAAGGTCAAACATCACGGTACCAAAACTCTGAGGTTGCCAGAGAGCAGTGGCAGAGCATGAGGTGAGAGGGTGGCCAAGGTAGGTTTTGTTGCAATCAAGGTGCAGGGAGGAGTGGAGATGTGCTGCTTTAGTCATAGCTTTTGAAGTTACCAAAAATGAAAAAGAAAAAAGTTAAAATCTTTGAAATCCTATCCTGTTCACACTAGAGAGCATAAAAAGTTACTTTTAGTTGCTTAAAAGATTTTTAAGTGTTTTAAAATAGAAATTTTAAAAGAATACTACCAAACTATAAAAACATAAAATTATTTATATACATATATTATATAAAAATATAGTGGGAAAGTTTCCCTGCTAAGCTTGCTGTGAAGAGAAGGGTGAAGGTGCAGTAACTGCTACACAGGCAACATTTCTCTGAGACAGAAGGCAACCGTACTGAGGAAGGGCTGACATAAAATGGTGAATGCCTTTGTTCCCATGGCATAGCTGTGAGTTTCTTGAGCAGGTTTTTATTTTACTGTATCAATACTGTGAAAGGAGAAGCATCCAAACAGTACAGGATGCCAACAGTGTGTCCTGTTTGCTGATTCACTACTTCAAGTGGCCTGGTGAAAACCATGAAATTAGTCCTTCATACCTTACTAGGCTGAAAACAAAGCTTGTGAAAGGTTTTTATTTTTTCCTCCTTTATGTTTGCTTTTCTTTTTGGGTTTGTTGTTTTGTTGTTGTTGTTTTTTTTTTGTGCAGAGGTTGCCACTGTATAAATGATCATTTCTGATTGCATGCAAAAGAGCCAATATTCTTGCCCAGGCCTCGCTGAGGTGAAGTTTATAGCTTGTAGCTAGAGTCAGTATAAGGTATGGTAGTGGGAATCATTTTGATATTATTTCTGTACATTTAATGGATGTGTATGTATGTGTGGGAATCATGATGTCTAATATTTCTTGAACAGTGCTGAAACCAGTTCAGGCCCATCCGCACTAGACAGTGGAACCAGTTCTGAAGGAATCGTTATTGAACATTTCTTTCAAGGGTCGACTTCCTGAGTGCAGATGAGACCAAGGTTCAAGAAAAAAGGGGTTGGAGGTGCTGTACGGTATGGAGAAACCTCATGTGAATTTTCTGGCAGTGGTGTAGCTACTTTAGAGGTGCTTTCCCTAACAGAATGATACTGTGTCCTGTTGCCTCTGCGTTGGTGTGGCTCTTTACAGTTGCACCAAAGCTGTGGAGAATTAGATGCCAACTTTCCAAGTGTGAATGCTTCTGTGATGAGTTGAGGCACAGCTTTGCATTCCCACATCTAGCTGCATCTTGTTCTGCCAAAACTGTGATTTCAACTGTGATTTAAGGAGGATGTGAAGAGAACTCTCGTGTTTTAATACCTCTGTACGTAACATTTTTGTCTGCTTTAGAGTTAGGGCTTGCTAACCCATTTGTTTTCTTGCCTCAGGCAACAGGGAGAACACACTCTGGTTTTACAGTTTGCTTTCTTGGAGGTGGACATATTTCTTAGTTCTTTGCTGTCAAAGAACTCACCTCCCAAATGTGAAGAGTTGTGGTTATCTCCTTAAGCCTGCAGCAAGCCCTGGTGCCAAGTGTCAGCCAAGTGACATGATGGTTGCCACGGCTGTTCCCTGCTGCTGCCAGGTTACCTGTGAATAGCTGTGAAAATAGCAAGAATTGTGTTAATACTGTGTTGCTGCTTTGGAGAAAAGCTAAACCTTTTTGTCTCAGGAGGGTGACTGATGTGATGCTGGGAAAAGGAGAAGGCCAAAATGCAATGAGAGGATGTGAGAACAAATTGTGCTTTGTATTTCCAGCAGCTAGAGAGGGATGAATGAGAGGCTTTGTGGAATGTGAATCTGTTGCAGGAGGCTGAGGACATGCTTAGAGCTAGCTTAGTAAGATGCAGGGATAGCCTGGTGAGAGCCAGAGCAGCCAGTGCAAATGGGCAGTCCCTCCTTGTCCTCTCAGCATTATCCACCATCAGGTTCAATCCTTGGACATTCCTACGTCTTCTCTACAATATTCTCAAGCTGTGACCTGTATAATTTAACTTTGGTTTGGGTGCTGGGAAGAGCAGGAAGTATGTTGTGTCTCTGCTGCTGTTTTAAACGCAGAGAGGTCGGCAGCGACTGACCCCGTTCCCATCTGACAGCTCTACAGAGCTGGAACAGCTCTGGGAACAAGCTGAAAAGCATCATGGGGCTGGCTCAGCACACAGGGCACAGAGCCAGCATTTCAGCCCTCTGGGAGCTCAAGGTTGAAGTACATGGACAGGACAGCTCTCCCTGCTAGTCCTGCTCTCATTTTGTGACAGCTCCGTGGCTGTTTCCATCCCACACCTCTGCAATAGGAATGTCACTAAACTGTGGGATGCCCATTTCAGGAACTGATTCCAAGCAGTCTGGTTTTAGAGTCCCTGCCACTTTTGGGTGATTCCTAACGAGGATCCCAAGGATGAGCCCTAACAAGGCCTTTGCAGGAGCAGAGTTGTGGCTTTTATTTGCTGCTGATTTCATCTCTCCTGCAGAATCCAACATATAAATAGGAAGACAGCTGCAAAGGTGCAGCTGATTAAACTGATTTGGGTGGAAGGTGGCCTGGGAGGTAGATAGGATTGTGCATCTTGAAAACCAACAAAAAACAGCCCTTAAAATTATTTAAACTTTACCAAACTCTCCTCTTTGATCCATGACATGCCTGCCAATTTAGCCGTGTCAGCATCCAAATGTTTCTGCAGATTAGTGACATTAAATGCTGTTCAAGCTCTGCTGGAAATATTTTGGAGATGGGAAAAATCCCTGCTCGTGGCAAGCTGGTTGGACTAGATGACCTCTAAAGGTCCCTTCCAACCCATACTATTCCATAAGTCAAGAAGCTATAATTCAATGAGACTTTTTGCCAGGGTCTGGGCTCTGAGTTTTTCCTGGGAGCTGAGTCTGTGGCCAGGACTGCAGTTGGAAAGCTTGGGATCCACTGCCATAGCAAAATAATTGTGGTAAGCATTGCTCCTGTCACAAGGTGAGAGCCATGCACAGAGTTTTGATATCTGCAGTTAGAGGGCCTAAAGAGGAGCTCAGAATCCTTATTTTAATCACTGTCATTCAAATGATATTTCAATATAAAATACATATGTACCTGTGTAAGTATATGTGTATATATATATTTGTAACCAAATAGAATTTAGAACTATGCAAACAATACTGGCTGCTTCTTGAAACTAAAGTCTACCAGAACATTTTGGAATAGAGTAGATTTGGAGTAGACTTGCTGTGGAGTTTTTTTTTGTTTGTTTTTTGTTTGGTTTGTTTTGTTTTATAATCAGTAAAATACAGCAGACCAAAGTTTTGCTGCAGTTAGTCTTATTAGAAAGGCAGGTTAGTCCTAACCTGAAACCCACTCAAGTGGGTTATAAAATTATCTGAAGAGTGCTACCATCTCTAGAATATTTCCATCTGCTGAAAGGCTTTGGCTTGGCAAACATAGAAAAACACAGAGCCTGGGAATTAGGAGAGATTGAATGTGACTTTGGGCTGATGGAATCAAGAAAGGACTGGGAGCATTTTCTTTTGGATGTAGGATTGAGTTGGTTTCAAGGCATCTTCCTACTTGGGAAAATGTGCATTGCTGAGATGGAGGCAGTGATCAGAGCATCCCTGGGATGAATTCTGGTTTTGATGGAGGTATTGGAAAGCTTCCTGCTGAATCTGATGGTACAAGAGTTTAGGCTGCTGGGAGAAATTCCACATGATTTCTGCCATTTCTTTGTGTCAGATCTGATCTTTGCTTTTAGGATTAACTGCAATGTATCTGTAACTTTCAGTGAGCTTTGGCTTTTTATTCCTGGAACTGTAGACAAATCAGGTTTCCCATAACATTATCCTCATCCCAACTGTGAACAAGTTACTACTGCTTCTTATAATTTATTGTCTTTCTGTTCCTGAATGTCTGTGTGATCCAGCTGGTCACCAGCACCACCTTCCAGTGCTTCATTAGCTTTTATGCACAGGGAATTGTTGCAATGGATAAGTTGACCATGCTAGTTGGAAGAGTAGAAGCTTTTGGAGAATGACTTTTGCTTCCTCTAGCTGTCATTAGGGAGTGCACACACACATACCTGTATATACATATATAGAAACAAATATAATGTGTTTCAATATAAACTCATTTAGCATTATTCTTATTTAATTTATATTTTAATCTAGTTGTAAACCAAAGTATTGCAGCTTGTGAAATGATGTCTCTCTGAAATAGGAGGAACCTTTTTTTAGGTGGGAATTCTAAAAGGTCTTTGGTGATAAAAACATGGATAGGAGTAAGACTTAAGAACTTGTGCTGCTGGAGAGTTGCAGGCTTGAAAGGATTTGAAACTTGCTGAGTAAAGTTGGATGGTGGGGCCTTCTGAAGGTGTTCTTCATGGTCCTTAATAGTTTTGTTGTAAAACAAGGATGTTCTGGCAAAGCTAGAAATAAAAGGGGAGAAAGCAGAAAATCAGACTGTGACCTGGCACAGCCAGGAGCTGGGGAGGAAGCCACAAAACCAGCCACTGATGTATTTAGTGTGTAATTTAAAGTTTTAGGAAATGAGCCATTGCTATTTAGTGGTGTCTAGAAGTGGTTGGGGGTTTGTTAATAACTTCTGTAAAGGCACATGTTCTGCTGTCACCAATGGGAAGAAATAATGGGTTCAAAGATGAGATCTTGCTGGTTTTTCTGTGCCAGGGAGTAATTACCTTTCTGAGGAATTAGCAAGTGCTGAGAACAAATCCACCTCTAACATTTCCCACAGGCTTGGCAGTGGCTCTGTTTCCTCTAGGGAAGAGGAAGAGAGCTGAAATAAGGAGAGAGCTTATCTGCTTTCAGCCCTGGCTGGTGCTGGTGGCCCTGGAACCACACAGGGGAATGGGTAGAGAGGTGGAACAGCAGCACAGCATCACTGGGAAGAGGTAGTGCATGTATGTGGCATGCCATGGATGCTGTGGGCAGGGAAATGCTGGGTGTATAACCTGCACAGGGGCAGGAGCATGCAGGAAATGCTGCTGCCTTGTGAGACAGGTGTCCAAAGATGCCTATCCTGGCATATGACAGCTGAGCAGCACCAGTGTTTTCCTTGCTGGAGATTTGAATAGTAAGAAGGAAAAGGGGTCAGTCCCCTGTGGGGGCAAGATTTGCTGTGAGCATTTCAGAAATGCCATTGGAAGGAACTGAAGGGTGAGAAGTGAAGAGTGGAAGGGGCAGTACTAGACTTCAAAGTGCCATTTTCTGAGTTTTCTAGCAAGTGTTGAAGACTGAAGTTTGTTTTTGTTTCAGTGCTTTCTCCTTTACCTATATAATTTTTCCTATTTGAACTCCACAGCTCAGGGAAGGGTGCAGAGAAGATGGAGCCAGACCCTTCCTGGAGGCACACAGTGGAAGGAGGAGCAGCAGTAGGCAGCAGTTTATGCCAGGGAAAATCAGGTTAGGTATGATAAGACATTATCTCACCATGAGTACAGTCAAACAGCATTGGATCAGGTTGTCCAGAGAGGCTGGGAAATCTCCACCATGGGAGAGTGCAGCCTCCAAGTTCCTGTTTCCATTAGACTGTGCCAAGCTGTATTTTTGTTACCTTTTTTTTTAGTTTTATCATGTAAAATTGGCAGCTTTACTGGCCTTCCTAGTTTGTATCAGTTAAGCTTTTGAAACATGTTCAGGTATTTTTAAATACTGCTGTGTAAGTTCCTTGTTTAATCTGACATATTCTGATTTATTATTTTACTGCAGTTACCTAAAGCAGTACTTAAAAAATCAGTGCATTAATTTTTTTGCAGAATTTTAGCTTAGTTTTTGATAATGTACCTAACAACCTTCCCCTCAGATCTATGGTGAAATGGCTGCATTATTTTTATACTGCAGTGAGACTTATTTATTTAAACCTTCCCATTACCTTTGCAGTCAGACCCAATATCATTGGCTATGAAACTGTGAAACTGATGAGAAATGAAAAATGAAGTTGGATTGATTCATTTACTGCTGGACAAAGAATACAGAAAGTGGCAGTATAAAAAGATAAAATACAGTTTAAATTAGTTACTCAAATCAGAGAATAGTTTGGGTTGGAAGGGACCTTAAAGCTCATCTTATTCCAACCCCCCTGCCATGGGCAGGGATGTCTTCTGCTACAATTCCAGTAGAAATTACTGAGTTTGGGGCAGGTGGAGGAGTCACAAAACTAGTCTGAGAGAAACAAATTTTAACTTGGTGATGCCAATTAATTGCTTCCCCATTTGATCAAGTTTTAAAAGCTGTTTCTTGAGGTTTCTCTGGCTCTGCTCATTCATCTACACACCTTGGGCATTGGTTTGATACGGGGGTTTGTGCCTCTGAGAATGTTTTCTGAGAGTTTACATGTCTAAGGAACCTCTCTGAATTACTGTGAAACTTTCCTTGAACCCTTCCTTGCCTGTGCATTCGTAACTGAACACAGCTCTTGCCTGCAAGAGGCCAGTGGGAGGAGGGTGGCAGCACTGGGTGACACTAACAAATGGACAGTGCAATTCTCAGACTGACAGATTGGATTTTGGGAAGGGGCATGAAGCCCCAGCCCCACTGTGGCTGTCCCCAGCCCCAGGGCATTCTTTCAGTCAATGTTTGTTTGCAGGAGCTGTTTACAGGGCAGCCTGGATCTCCCCCAGAGATGCAGGGAAGGAGGGTGTAGGTGGCATGCAGGCACTTTCTGTGTTAGGTTTGCTAAGCCAGGGTTGTGCTGTTGGAGGAAGCACCCCAGGTGGGATTGACAGTAGAATTTTGTCATACCCTTTGCTTAAAACTAATTCCTTGGGCTTCCCCTCTCAGGCACTGGCCTGGGCAGAAAGCTGACACCAGACAGCTTCCAGGGCTGTGCTGTCACAGGGCAGGTGCCAGTAAGGAGCATTGGGAAGGGAGAGGGAAGTGGTGGTGTTCAAATAAGGCATGGTTCTTTTGTGTTGGTGGGTACCATGGCTGACATTTAGGACAGGCAAGAGCAACCCTGGGTGGCAAGACAGACTTTTGTGAATAAGGTCTTTTAGAGGCTGAATGAGGAGGAGAATAACATGCACCTGTGTGTTCTTGCAGTAACATATTCCTCACCTCGTGCCCCGCACTTGCAGGGAGAATTAGCCAAGGATGAGAAGACTGGATCAGATGGTAATTCATGGAAATGGAAGCAAGGTATTCAAAGTACTGCTTTAGTCTGAAAAGGGAAGGGAATGAATTCAGTTTTCCCAAGCCTCTAGTGTGTGAACACTAGCTGAAGCTCCCAGGAGCTGTGTCCCCCATTGTCCCCAGAGCTCCCCTCATTTCCCTGGTGTCACCCCACCTTTCCTGCACAACACTGTGAATATGATATCTGTAGCTCTTTTTAAAACTTTGGATTTTTCCATTAAAACTGCTCAGAGCAGGAAATGCTGTCCTACTGCAGGAGCAGACAGGATGCGACCCCCAAACAGGGCATGGATAGTTGAGTAGTGGGAGAGAGAATTTTAAGAGTTAACAAGGGAAGTGGCTTTGTATAGCAATTTGCTAATCAAATTTCCTCTTGTAACAAACTTAACTGACAATCAATTTCTAAAATACAAAAGCCTCTTAGAGGAAATAAGTATATCTTCACCAGAAAGATTTAACTGGGATAACTTAATAAAGAGCACAGGATTTTTTTTCCTCTTTTTTTTTTCTTTTTTTTTTTCTTTTGAGCAATCACTCCAGAAATGGAGTTACATTAAGCAGCAGTGTATTCACAGGACAGTAACTACCTCTCTCTCTTGGAGTGCTGAGGTTACCACACTACACACTCTAGCAGCAAAGCTTTCACTTTAAAGAGATTTGTTTTCCTTACCTCTGTGTTTCAGAAATGCAAGTCTGCTTTGTAAAGTGACTCTAATGAAAATGGCATCTGGCAGGAGCAACGGGAGTCCCTTGGAGCCCACAGTCTTTCTTGGCCTCCAGTTCCTTACTGTGACCCTTTGCAGGTTGGCCATGGGGCTGTGACAGTTCAGGGGGACTTTGTCACCTCCCGTGTGCTGCATGACAGTGAACTGTCCTCTGGGCCAGAGCTGTGAGACCACATTCCTGCACTGGGAAATCAGTTAATGGTGGCAAAGGTAAAGGAGAATCCATCTCCCTCCTGCCTCCAAGGCAGCAGGCAGCAGTAAAAAAAAAAAAAAAAAAAAAAGCAATAAGATAAAACACAAACATTTTTATATGTTGTTCATTAGTGAGCAGATCTGATTCTGCAAATTTATATATATATATACATACAGAGAGCAAATCTCTCATGTGAAAAGGTGCCATTTTTTTTCTAAACAGTCCCTTTCCAAACTAGAACAGCACTTTAAATAGGTTCCTCTTAAAAAAAAAAAATAAATAAAAAAAAATAAAAAAGCATACCCTTTTCTGCCGCAATGCACTTTAACTCATCAGAGGAGTACAGCTGTGGCTGGCTGGGGACACAGCTGTACAGGCAGGCAGCTCCTGGGCAGCCACAGCTCGGGGGGAGCAATGCTGCCAGAGCCTGGCCATGGCAGCTCTACCTCCAGCAGCCCCCCGGGCCCCCACGCTGCCCGGAGCAGCCCCGCCGTGCCCAGGCACCCGTGGGGCTGGTGGCTGTCAGGAGACTTTGGAATCTTTCAAGAGAAACCCACCCTTGCCTGTCAAGAAGATTTAAAGCCCGTTTTTTAACAGGTCAGAAGTTGCACCCAGCTGGCAGCCCAGGGCTGAGCTGAGCAGCAAAGCCAGGAGAAAGCTGTTACTGGGGTTGTGGGCTTTTTCCATAACGTGAATATGGAGCCCTCGTCAGTTCTGTTTGGTTTTTTTTTTCTTTTTTAATCCAAGTTTGTGTGTCCCACATTGATTCTGCTCTGAGCTGGTTTGCAGAGTAACCATTTGTAACAGAAATTGTGCTGTCATCTTCAACTAGTGACCTATAAATCAAACCTTTTTAGGACAGGTGTCCTAACGTTCAAGACATACTTTCACAGTTAAGAAATTTCCTGCTGTACTAATTATTCTTTTTTTATTATTTTATTTTATTTTTGATTGCAGTCCTTATTTCAATTTTAAAAAGTCAGTGTTCAGACTAGTCTGGAGTAGGCTGAAGAGTAAGCCTGCTGTAACTTGTGGATATCAGACTGTTCTTCAGTGATTCTCCAAGCTGTTTCCAAAATGGCCCTCAATGAGTGCTTCCCTTTTCCTCTTCCAGCAGGCACTGGCAAACAAAAGCTCCATGGCCATTGTGTCCAGGGACAGCCAGCACTGCTGGAGGGGGTGAGCAGGGGTGGCAGGGGAACCAGAGTTGGGAAAGGGGGAAATAAAATCAAGGTAGAGGGGACTGTACAATTGCATTGAAAGCAGTTTAGCAAAAAGCGCTCTCGTTGGACAGCTTTAAGAACAATGTGAATGAGAACTTAGCAACTTGGGTAAGAATCTTGGAAAATTCTATAAATGTATACTTGAAATTCTGTTTGTATTAAAAAATGCATTTTCTTCTTTCTTTTAACACTGTGTAAAAGAACATTATGCATGTGAGTGGTTTGAGAATTAAATGGTTTAATACTCAGATCCTTGTCTGTCTTAGAGCTGACTGGTGCTTACCCAACGTGGATTTTCTGTCTGGTCCTGCACACTCTCCTAAGCTGAGCAGCTTGAGAGAGGTTGCACAGTGCCAGGTTGCTGTTCCTGGCAACTCATAGCTTCTGTCCTTTTTGGCTGAGTTTTGTCTCACCTCTTCAGCAGGCTGAGCCCTTTTCAGTCTCCCCAGGATGGACGAGCCCTGTGCTCTTGCTGCAGGCCAAGTTTTGGATGTTTTCCCAGCTGCCTCTGGCAGGGGAAACATTTTGGTTCAGTGCCATGCTAGGGAGGCCCAGGCAGTGCCTCAGCCCTCCTCTTTCCCCAGTGTCCAGCTCCACAGCCTGGAGCTCAGCTGGAAAAGGCAGCGATTACAGGAGGTTGTGTGTCTGTCAGTGACATTCACAGGCAGAGATGGGATCCAGCAAGAAAAGCCTCCCACAGGAGGGCAGGGAGAGGGAGAGGAAGAGTTGCTTTCTGAACTCTGTTATTTTCAGAATGCTTCCCCCTTTTCTCCCAGGGTCCCAGCCCATCACAGCTTCTTTCCAAGGTACTGCTCCAGGGGAGCATGTACCTGTAGGAGCCCCTGAAGGACACTCTCAGACGTGTAGGGTTTGCCATGGCCCGTGGGACAATGGAGGAGGTGGCTCTCCATGTCCCAGACACCCACTGCTTGCACAGATGCTCAGACAATCCTACTAGGAACAGCAAAGAGTCAAACCCTTGGTAGCTTCCAGAACTAGAGACCCAGTGACCAAAGATCTGACATACCAGTTCTATCCAAGTTAACTCCCTCACTGCTTGGCTGCTCTAGCAGTTCCTGCCAAGAGAAGCCTATCCAAAGGTGGATATTTTGCTGCTTCTACAAAATCCAGAGTAAATGGCCCACTGGGCAGTGCACCCCACTGTCTGCACACACCACTTCCATCACCTCCTAAGGACAGGAACTGTGCTTTCACTTTTGGTTTGAAACAGCTGCCTGAAATGGGAGACATCTTCTGCATCTTCAGGGCAGCCCTGCAAAGGTCCTACAGCAATACAGCCATCCTAAAACAAGAGGTGTGATCACATGTGGCCTGGCAGCAGGCCAGGAGACCTCAGCTCCTGGAGTAAACCTGCAGATTAAATAATTTATTTTTATCAAAGCTACAGGTACTGGTTACCTTACCTGGGCACTGTTGTGGTTCATGGGCACTGCTGTTCCAGTAACTGTTTGATGAAATCTTAGCATTAAAAAAGGGTTTCAAAGCCTTGGCTATGCAAGGCTGTCACTAGTGACTCCCAGCACTTGGGCACACAGGACACACCGGAGCTGCTGGCAAGCAGGGCACAGCTTTTTTTCTTCCACCCACCTGGAGCTGCAGAAGGGTGTTCCTAGCCCAGCCAGCACAGGCCTTATGGCTGCTGCTGTTCCACTCACCTTTCCAGTGTGGAGCCCCATTTGTTGGAAAAGAATTTAAATAAGTCTAGGAAGTGGTTCAGTGTAAAGTGTGCATTCAGAGAGCAGTCTGTTACATACTGATCTACAGGTTTTAATGAACCAAGTGATGAAAGTTACAGAGGGTTGGGCACAGGAAGGACAGCAATGCTGGACCTGGGTGCCACAAAAATACTGGTAACCAGATGAAATTCAGCTTTCCTTGCCACAAAGGACAGGACAGTGAGGTGACCTGTGAGCCCCCTCACCTGACATGGCAGGGAGGAGCAGAGACAGCCCAGCTGGATGCAGTCCCTCCCTGCAGCTGGCACCAAACAGCAAGACCAACCACCCCAGGAGCAGCCCATACTGAGTGGCAATACCCAACCTCCCTTTTCCCGAGGCAGAGGAGGGAAAAGTGAGGCCCTACCAGCCCCTTTAGGAGCAGGGATCAGCTATCCTGCCCATGAAGATGATGGTGTTGAGGGCAGCTTCCCGGATGAAAAGCAGGAAGGGCCTGTTGGCATTGAAGATTTTTCTGTTCAGAGGGAAGGAACGGCCAGAGATGGTGACAGCTGTAGCAGCTGAGGCCTCGCTGCCTTCTTCATTCACCTGCCAGCCAAGAGACAAGATGGGATTAAAATACAGGCATTATGCAGCATGGAGAGGGCTCACCCTCCTCCTCCTCCTCAGGCCAGCTTCCCTCCAAAGCCCCAGACTGCTGAGAACTGAACACTGTAGGTTCAGAACTATTTTTTCCCCTTTAATATTTGTTTTTAAAAAGCAAAACACCCTGGCACCAAACAAGGCTCACCTCAAGGAAGGCTTTGTGGAAAGCCTCAGACACGTACAGGTCTGTGCGGCCCTCCGCAATGATTCCTGAAATACAAAAATACACAAAGGTGAAACTGAGTTTAGAGACAGCTCAAGAAAGAACACATTCCCATCCTCCATGGCCTGGGATCAGGCAGAAGGCATGGCTGCCCTAAAACAAAACCATCCTCCTCCATGTGCAACTGACTGCTAAGCTGCCATGTCTTCAGTGCAGAGCAGGGCTGAGTGTCCATGGTGGGACTTTACCAGAGAGTCCATCCCTGACTGCAGCAACACAGAAATGCTTTCATGTGCTCATTCCTTGTATGCTGCTGCACCTACTGCTCTGCCCAGGGAGGAACTGCTGCCCCTCACCTCTACCCTGCACATCTCCACATCTCACCTGGGAGTCTGGCGTTTTCTGGACTGAAGAGATCTTCCAGCCCCATTTTCCTCAGCTTCTCCTTGAGGCTGAAGCTGTCCTCGACACGGAAGCGAGGCAGGTAGACAAAGAGAGACATCTCCTTCATGGAATCAATCCAGCCCTGCAGCTTCTCTGATGTCAGGTCTCGCTCCACCTCCTCCAGTGGCGTCCCAGCACTGGGCAGGACCAGCAGCATCGTGATGTCATCCCCTTTGTAAGGCAGCTCCAGCACCTGGACTTTGTCCTGGGCAATGAATGCATAGTGGAATTTGGACTCCTGGTACATAGTTGGGACTTGGCAGGTCTCACCATTGGCTTTATGAAATACATCCAGTTTTGTGTTTGGAGCTGGGAACTGCGATTTCCAGTGCCCCTAAAAAGGAGAGGGGGAAAACAAACATGAGCACCATGTCTCCTCCAGGCAAGTGTGCTGCTCCCCAGTTCTGTTAGCTTTTGTTACCTTAAAATAAATGGTGTTCACCAGGACCAAGACAGTGAGATCATCAATACCACTTTCTGGGATCACTTCTGTAATGCGCTTCTCCGTCTTGTTAGCCACCCACTCATTAATGATCTGCCTGGAAAGTTCTGGCTTCTCCTAAAGAAAGAGACCAAAAAAAAGGTTAAGCCATGGGTTTTAAACCTCTCTTTGTACACCTTCTGCAGGAGACAGGTTCAGAAGGGTACGTGCTGGGGGAGGACAATGAAGCTTAGGTGTGATGAGTGGGACATGGCTGTGGTTAGGGTGAGCTTAAGTGAGAGGAGCTGCATTCCATATTCCCTGTTGCTTTCACTGGATGTCCCACACACCCAGAGCAGAGCATTTTTGGGCAAAAGACAGGATGGACTGGGGGTGGGGGGTGGAACCAAACAAAAAAAGCAAAATCCTGAGTAGTTCAAACTCACTTTGAAGTTCAAGGGCCAGAGTTTTGCTCCATAAACGATTTCACTGATATTCTGGTAAGTCTCATTAAAGACTAAAGATTTCTCCCCGAAGAGACGGTTGGCTGACACCAGCTCTGAGGATTTGTTTGCTTTCTTGTACAGGCGGCAGTTCAGCTTGGCAAAGAAGAAATGGATCTGATCTGATGTCTTCTCCGAGATGGTGTCAAATCGAAAGACCTGGACAAGCCAAACAGCAAAAAGAAATCTATGAGGAGGCTGTTGTGCTCCTGGGCCCCAGAGGAAATGGTGATGCTGCCTTTCCCTCCACAGCAACAAATCTGCAGGCCCTCAGAGTTTCACCCTCCATGTGTGGGAACCCAAACCTATGGAAAATCAACACATCACCAGCCCAAGACCTCCTTTGGAGAATCCAAATGGAAATTCTGCTCAGATGTGGAGGTGCTGCTCCTCTTTCCAACACCAGTTTTCTTACTGTCTATACCCTGCCTTTGACTGGCCCCAGCTTCCCCTTTAAACACTATTAAAATTAACACGGTGTTCATCACCCCTTACCACAGCCCAGAGATGAGCATTGCAGCTCTTGGGTCCTATCAGGTCATGGGAGGACTCACATGTGCTAAACCCTCCTGTGAAATTGCTAAAGGCTCCTCTTTCCCAGGAGGAATTCTCATGGCCTGTTGAGTACTTCTGGTACATCTTATCTATTTTTACAAGGAATGGGAATATGTAGCAATCATTTTGAGGGTAGATTTTTGCAGCACAGGGAATTTTTTTTATCTGTTCCCAGCTGCCAGCTGGAAGGACAATTATGATTTTTCTACTGGTATCCAACCTCAGGGCTTTAAGGCACAGAAAATCCCACAGCACATTGCTCTTTGTGAACCTCCTTTGGCACTGTTTCCCGTAAGGCATTCCTGGTGTTCCCAGCCATTTCATAGGGAAAAGGAGGGTTAGGACTGCAAGTGTGGGTGGCTCAATGGAGAAGGTTCCCCTTCCAGTGGGAAGGGCTGCCCAGAGGGAAATGCACAAGTGAAGATTTTGGAGATGTGGTTATAGCTGCTCCTCTCAGGCTGTGTGGATAATGACAGGAGACCACCAACATTATTTGTTCCAGAGGCAGGATTTGTAAGGACAGCAACAGAGGTGTTGGATTCACACCTCCTCATTGCAGGGAGAAAGGCTCCTCTGGGCTGAGGTCTCCCATTGGAGAAAAAGGTATGGGCAGCATCAAACCCCACACAGCAGGTGAGTGGGTCTGGCATTGAGAAGGGTGCTAGGACAGGCAGGGAGTTAAATTAGCTGCACAGAAGAGACAGAACTCAGAATTACCTCTTAGTTTGGGATCAGAACTATCCCCTGAGTATAAGCCAACAGGTAGAGGGAGAGACTTCCTATGTACAGGCTCCCCTGCCCTGGAACAGGTGGACTGCAAGTTCTCCTAAGTGTCTCATTTTTGTCCCAAGGAAGAGAGAAGGAATGTGAAAAAGTTCCTCTGCAGCAGGACTTGACATCATGGCTTTTCCTGCTTTTTACATAAGGAAAAGCTTAGCTCAATCTGCAAGAGGCAAACTGTTGCCATTCCCTTCCCTCATCTTCCAAATGGGCTTCCTTTCCTCCAGATAAAAGCTAACCTCTCAAACCCAGGAATGCTGGATCCAAATAGGGAGTAAGGGGAAAGAGCTGGGATCTAACAGGGCTTGGAGCAACCTGGTCTAGTGGAAGGCGTCCCTGCCCATGGCAGAGGGCGGAACAAGATGAATTTTAAAGTCCTTCCAACTTGGGATTTCCTCCCCAAGGCAAATCCTGAGACCCTGAGAGCAGCCATTAGCCATGATCACCTTTCCTGTCTTTCAGACCTGCTATAGGAAAAGGCTGAGGAATCTCCACCAACCTCCATGAGCTGCTGGAGGGTGCTGCCACAGGCTCCGAGCTTGGTCATGGCGAAGGCCGTGGAAATGCTGAGGGGGGACATGAAGATATTTTCCCCACTGTCCTTGGAGTCAGCCAGGTACTTGTAGAAGACAACAGCAAACCGAGAGTTGGCCTTTGACAGCTCCCACACCCGGGGGTTGGTGGACTCTGGGAGCTTGTCCTTGGCTGGCTCTTGTCCCTCTCCCTCCTGGGGTTTCTTCTCGGGGTTGCGGTAGATGCAGATGGGGTTCACGGGGATGTCGCGGGGCTTGGCGGTGCAGATGTCCTCCACGGCATAGTGCTCAGGGGCAGCCAGCCCCCAGACACTGAGCAGGCACAGCACGAGGAGATGCATTGTCCTGGAACCAGAGAGAGGCCTTAGACAAACGGCCTGTCTGTGAAACCCACAGCCCTGGGCCCCTTCCAGCCAACATCACAGTGACAGCAGCCCCACAGCCCCCTCCAGTCATCCTTTTGCCCTGCACCTGCAGGACAAGCAAGGACAGACAGACAGCAGGAGGACAGCTTGCCTGTGAGCACACAATGCTTTTAGAAGCAATATACTGAAATCAGTGTTTTCCCAGTAACCCTGGGCCCCTCTTTTTTAAGCAGCAGGCTCAGACCTGACAAGTTTCTACCAAAATGGATGATTTGAACTTGTGAGTCCTCTCCACTGGCCAGTGAGGTGACTACAGTGTAAGGACCCTGCCAGACTCACCTCAGCTTTACAGAACTTTTCAGTTATTGATGTAGGAGACATTATGGCAGAGAAGATGATAAGGAAAAGGTCTCCAAGGAAGTTGGTCCCTCCGTGGACAGAGCATCTACATCTCTAATCCCCAAAAAATGTACTTTATGAGCATATATGGTATAGCTGATGCATCACACCAATTCCTGTCAAAAGTTCATATCACCTCAATGCAAACTGGTTGTCCTTGGTACCTAAAGAGTGCAGGCTAATAGGAATTACTGTGCTCCAGCAAAAGCAGTTCTCTGAAAATCTTCCAGCAAGAGAGAGAGATAATTTATATTTTCCCCTTTGCCAAAGCACACTGAACCTCAGAATGTTTTCAGTTAAATGGAACCTTAAATATCATCTGGTTGCACCCCTGCCATAAGAAGGGATACCTTTGCTAGACCAGGTTGTTCCAAGCTCCATCCAGCCTGGTCTTCGACACTTCCAGGGATGGGGCAGCCACAGCTTCTCTGGCCATCCTGTGCCAGGGCCTCACACCCTCACAGGGAACAATTTCCTCCTAAATCCCATCTCCCACCAGCTCTGGCAGCAAGGCCTCATGAGCCATCCCAGGGCCTGCATGCTGTGGTTCTAAGATGCCCTTTGCATGACTGCTTTGTTTATGTACCCCATGGGAGGAAGCTCAAGCACCACAGCCACCACGGTTTGGGAAACAACTATTGGGAGGGGCTGGCAGCCTGCCCAGGTCTTGCCTGCTACAGGGCACTTTTTCAAACATGTGTCTAAGTTAGCTAAGTCTCTGCTTGCCTCCACATACTCCCTGCCATGGCTACCAAGCATTGCCTTCTGAGAAACTAAATTAGAAGTCACCTGCTTTTAGCACTGGTGACCACCATGTCTGTGATCTTCCAGTGCTGGTGGGCCAGCACCTGCTGGAGGAAAATGGGAGCAGGCTCAAAGGCTGATCTGAGATGAAGGAGACCTCTGGGTTCTTCCACAACCCCCTCCCCGGGCTCTTGGCCAATGACTTCATCTGTTCCTCTGCAAAAGCAGAAACTACCTCATCTGGCACCAAGACTTTCTGGAGCCCAATGCAGTGTGATAGCACAGCAAAACAAGAGGGACTCCCTCAGGCCGTGGCCACAGCTCTCGCTGGTAATGACACAGAGATCATCTTGCGAAAGGTTTAGGACAGATGCAACACCACAAAGGGGAAAAGAAAAACTAAAAAGGGAGGGAAGTTAACCAATTAAAAACAAAAAACAACACCCAGGCCAAGAGAAAGGAAAAATATTAAGACAATTGAAAATACTCCAGGAAGTGCTGCTCTTCCAAACCTTTCAATCCCACAGGAAAAGGTAGCCAGCAACAAGCCAGACACACTCCAGAGTTCTGCAATCCTGGGGCCAGAAGCAGAGCCCTCCACTGCCTGCAGCAGCCCTCCCTCACCACACTTGGTCCTCCAGCTCCAGCAGCACTGACACACTTGTGACCAGTCCCACCATGGAAAGGACAACCTCACCATGGTCCCTGCCCTGTCACTCCACTCACCTCCAGGGAAAGCCATGTCCTAACCCTGTCTGTACAGGACAAACACCTGCCTCTGTCAAGCCAGAAGCAGCTCGTAGTGTTTGCCATCACACAAAGTGCTGCTAATGTAATCTCATATTTAAATCTAATCTCATATTTAAAGGCCAAAGCACATGAGTGGGGAGGGCACCTCCATCCTCATCCTGTCCTCATTAAATGAGAAAGACTCCCTGTTTTTACTCTGCAGTAAGGCCCTGACTCCATCAGTTCAGGGAAGATACAGGACTTCATGCTAACGCCTTAAATCTACTTTACCATTCATTGAGGTTGACCCAGCCTCTGACACGTCCAATCTTGTCTCTTACAGGCAAGAGCCCCTGCTGTTTCTTAGACCAGCTCTTTGTCATAAAATTTGGCCAAAACACACTCCTCCTCCCCACACAGCTCTTCAATGCTCCCTTTTCCTCTGCAGCACAGACATGCACTCCATGTGTCAACCTGGAAGGATGCCAGAAGTATTCCCACCACAGCACTGCTTGAAAAGGATTACTGGCAGGGGGAATGCAGAAATTAGAAAAGGTTCTTACAAGGGTGAAGCAACAAAAAGTGCAGAAAGCCAAGAAACAAGTTGCTGATTCAGCTCAAAATCAGAAGGCTCTGGGGAAGCATGGAGAAACTCCCCGATGCCTTGGCTGCTGTGCAACATGGCTGGGCTCTCACCAGCACACACCATTTCCATCCCACTCTTCCATGGCTGCAGGACAGGATGATTAACTGGGCTTACAAACCCTCTCACCCACCCTACTGAACCTACTGGGGCTACTGGTAGTGGTGGGAATGTCCCACAGCAGCCAAGCTCTGTGCTACACAGCCCAGCTAATACAAAATAGCTCAAAGCATTTTGAGATTAATTTAGGCTCTTGAGAAACCTTCCCCACTGCATCACACCCCAAAACCAGAGTCCACAGCAAACCAGCAGTGCTCTTTTGCAGCCAGCAATTACTCTGGGCTTCCTGACTTCATTGACTGCCCTCCACACCACGCTTGCTGCAGGCTGGGGATAAGTCAAGCCTGCCAATTTAGAACGCCAGCCTTCATGACACCTAGGGTGGGAGGACTCTCTCTAATAGAGCAAAAAGCCACTCTGGCAGCAGCTAAAATTCATAGACTCCTACTAAGGGAAAAGAAGCTGTTTCAAGGAATTAATTAACAATGAAAGATGTGTGGAATCTTTTTCTCTTACCTGCCCCTTGTACCTCCAGCCTTCTGCTTTTAGGAGGTAAATGTAAATTTTTGAGAGAACAGTCTTGCTTGAGCCCAAAGCAGTTTCCCTACTGGATTTCTGTGCTCAAACAGAGCTGAGACAGCAGCAGGGGATGGTGGGAGGGGAGTAGGATGCTAAGGCCAAAGGCTGATGACCAGCTGCCGAAGGTTAAGCAAAGAGTAGGAAAAGAGGCAATGTTTAGTTTGAAAGAGGTTTTAAAGTTCAATCTGACAAGGCAGAGTTTGACCACCTACCCCACACGAGTGCCACATGCCCTCAGTTTGTGCCAACAGAAAATGAACTGCTTATCCCATGAGAAAAACCTCAAACCCTTCAAGAGTTTGAATAAAAATTATAAAAAGCCATTTGTAGATCTAATTTTGGGATCTTGTAGCTAAGCAAAATGTTTCCCCCATCTGTCCCAAGCCCTGTCACCTGTATCCCATTTCCTGAACAGACACGAGCTGGGAGAAATTGCCCCACTTCACATTCTCTGGTTTCAAATAGATCCTATCTTAAACACACTCACCTGGAACAGGCTCCCCAGGGAATGGGCACAGCTCCAAGGCTGCCAGAGCTCCAGAAGCATTGGGACAACACTTTCAGGCACAGGGTGGGATTGTTGGAGTGTCTGTGCAGGGCCAGGAGTTGGACTCTGTGATCTTGGTGGGTCCTTTCCAGTCCAGGATATTCTGTGATTCTGTGACCTTTCACTTGCACAGCTGGGAAGCTGAGGATTAACAGCAGCTCCCCCAAGTCCTCTCCAGATTCACAAGGCAGAGCAGTGAGCAGGACCAAACACCATTTCTGGTCCAGGATGCAGCTGCTCCGCAAATCCTGCAGCATTGCCCCCCGAATTTGAAATCCCAGGAGCAGGCTGGCTTGGCAGGTGCTGAGCCTTCAGTGAGAGGAACATTTTCCCTTAATAGAAAATGCAATTGCAAACTGGTTTGGGTTAAGTAAAAGATTTTACTGTATCAGTATGGGACATAGTTAAATGGGACAGAGATTGTGGAGATAAAGTGAAGGGTAATGTAAAAAATGTTCTCCATGAGAAAGGAAGGACTCACATACTGCACCTTGTTACCTCAGGTGGCTGCTGGGTTAATTTTTTAAGGTAAGTGACATGCTCACAGATCCCAGGGTTTTCAGATGATTAGGGATGCTCCACACCCAGGCAGACACCCAAGCACAGGTTTCCATTTACCCAGTGCTCAGAGGGAGCTCAAAGTAGTAAAAGCAAAAGCAAACAACCATGCAGATCCCACAGAGCTCCCAAGGCATTTATTCCATCTTTTGAACGCTGCATGTAAATGGTCATTTATGGCTGGTTTAGCTCCAAGCAACAACCCAGCACTTGCATCTGAGCCGAGCTATCCAGGAAGCCCCCAAGATGGCCAGTGTGTTAATCCAGACTGTTGGATGCCTGGTTTGCTCTAATCTAGGGGCTGTTTTTCTCTCAGAGCTGCTGCTCCCAGACCCAAAGCAAAGATCAGAGACTCAAAACCATCAAGCACCAAAGCCTGCCAGCCTGTGGCAAGACAGATGAAGCATCAGACTTCGGTTTTAGTCTCTCCCACATTTTTAGTCCTCGGGGAGTTGGAGTTCACACTTAGGAAGAAAGAGGTTACAGAAACAATTGAGCACATCCTAGCTGGAAAGAAACAGTTCTTAAACATACCTGATTGGTGAGGAGGAACATAAATTGCCTTGTTTTGTGCTTTGGGTGTTCACTGTTGAGTTTCATGGATATGCACAGGTAAAATGACTCTTGCACTCACAGAGCAAGATGGGATCAAGGAATATCATGAGCTAGTCTTTTCAAGATTCTTTCTATCCTGCTATCCACATCCAAAGGGGAAAAAATTCCAGCAGGTACCATCCACTTGAGCCCGGTCTCCCCTCTTTTCCACATAAAGAAACTCAGCAAGTTTCACCCAATCTCTCTTGATGCAGAGCACCCATCACCTCCTTCCAGAGGGATCTGACTGCCAGTGCTTCAGATCTTCCTTTTAGAAGCCAGCAACTGTTGGAATTCAGCTCTTTTTTTTTCCTTTTGAAGTGAGTCACTACCTGAGGATCCTGAATCCTCAGTCTAGTGGGAGAAAGGGTAAGGAAACCATCACCAACTGAAACTTGGTTTTCTGCTGGATTTCCCACTAAATACAATTTCTTTATAGGAACTGAATGCTTTGACTCTTCCAGCAACTAAGTGTGGAAGTGTGAGGGGGCCTAATAATGAGCAGTGATGGGCTTCAGCCCAGCAAAACACACCTTACCTTGATCCATGGTGCCCAGGCTCAAGAATAATAAACAATAGTAATGAACATTATGCACAAACTCAATGGGCAGAAGGCTGTGCTTGCCCTGGAGTAGAAGGAACAGAATTTCAGTGAAGCAGCAGCTTCATCCAGTTTTGGATTTACAGACAATGACTTGTTAAAGACCACAAAAAGGTGTGAAAGGAGAAGACTAAAAACCACAAAGCAGACTGTGGAGCAAAACTTACTTTCACTTTAAGGCAAGTTCCAAACCAGGCTCAACATTTGACAAATGCTGCTCACTCCTCGCTCTGAAGGGTCTGGTTTGCTTTTAAAATATACTCTGAGCAACTTTAAAAACATGATTATTTTGAGTATCTTTTCTTGTTCACCTCTGGTGACCAGGTGAAGGAGCCACTTTGTTTACAGGTGAAGTCAGAAGAGAGCAGACCAAACCCAGGAGACATGTGGCTTCTCTGCTATTTGGCATCTCCTATGCTCCAGCCTGGCAGAGAACACACACCTTGAGCTGGAGAAAATCTTACTCAGATGGTCCAACAGTCTTACACCTCACACAAAATTTAGAAGAATGTACTTTCATCCCAGACAGAAAACAAGAGATACTTCAAAGTGTTCTTCATTAATTTATCACTTAATATAAACGCTGACAGAAAAGCAGGTAAGACCTTGTAGACATTTCCATCTATTTACAAACCACACAGTGAATCACTTTTCCACTTTTTTTTTTTTGTCCAATCTGCAGCTCAAAGGACCCTCAGACATACTGTGAGAGCAACGTGGAGTCATGGAGAAAGAGGGAGAAAAGCAAGGAGAAGAGGGAAGAAGAAATAGCATTTAAACTTTCTTTTTTTTCTATGTAACTGCCATTCATGTACAGTAGGTCTCCACTCCCTTGTTCTTTCACACAAAAGTGACATTGTTGGCTCTATAGGTCTGAGAATTAAATAAAGAAGACCAACATTGACTTTCAAAATCGCTGGATCCTCTTGCCTTTAGCCTCCTTCAATGCATTCTGTCCCACTTAGCAGAGTACCTAGAAGGTTTTTCTGTCAAGTCTAAAAAGTCTATTGGAGGAGTAAAGACACAGGGAGTTGGATATAGAGAACTTTCTTCTACTCCTTTTGTTATCCCAGTTTTTCCAAGAGGTAGCAAAGCATCTAACCTTTCCTGGAGAAGACATAGCAATTCCCCATGTACCTCTGAACATCTCCCCCATGACCAGGCC
Source organism: Camarhynchus parvulus (assembly GCF_901933205.1). Lineage (NCBI taxonomy): Eukaryota > Metazoa > Chordata > Aves > Passeriformes > Thraupidae > Camarhynchus > Camarhynchus parvulus. Next base: position 23,101,624 of record NC_044578.1, on the reverse strand, counting down.
TGTATGTACAAAACTTCATAATTCCTCTGAACTTGCAGAGAATTCAGTTTATGGAATTCTTCTCATACATTCTACTTCATCTCTACTCCTATTGTGAATGTTTTGATAGCTACAAGCAATAATTATCCACATTATCAACCCAGAGCCAGCCATTCCCATGAAGGATTGAGAATTTTTGTTTATGGGAAAGAGAAACAGGAAAGGAAGAAAACAGCAGAAGGAGAAGAAAAGCAAAGAAAAACACAAGGAGAGAATGAATGATATTTTGTTTAGCACTGATTCATGAAAACAGCAGATGGAATTTCACTTGTCTAGGATCCTATATAAATTTAAGAAATGGTTCATAACCTGACTCAACAAATTTCATGGTCTCCTTTATTACCTAGGCTATCCTTTATTTTATTTTTTGTTAAATATACCTCTGCAGGGCACAATCACATACAATCAATACGATTGGATAATTACATGAGCTCTATCCCAAGCATATATGCACCAATGTTAAAAAGTTATTTAAAAAACCAAACAAAACAAACAACCCAAAAAATAAAATAAACTCCACCCAAAAAGGTGATAATGACTGCAGAATGTCTCGGGGAGACTTGTAAGGAACTAACAAGATCAAAGAAAATTAGACTTACAAAAACCACAAAAAAAAAATCATATATCGAGAAATCCCACAACTGGAAGTAGATGATTTCAAAGAAGTGGAAGCTGTCATACAGATCCCACAATTCCTCCTCCCTCCTCTCACTCATGTCTTGCTTCACCTCTTCCTCCCCATAGCAACAAATACAAGGAGGGGAAGAGCTTAACACGACGCTACCAGTTAGAGAAAACATGGAAAAATAGCCAAGCTACAGAATAGCTGCTAAGCTGACTTGAAGGAAAGATCCTTTGAGCATGGAAGCTGCTTACACAGCAAGCACAAGCTGAAGGGGGAATGGGAACTCCTTAAAATTAGGGAATACTCTCAAAATGATTAGTTTTGCCCATGTTGATCAGCTTCACTTAGGAGAGGCTGCAGATGAATGGTACCAATTGTGAGCTGTGCAGCAGCTGTGATGTGAACAGGATTGCTTCTTCCTCTCAGGTTGCTTCATGCATTTATTAAAGGCTGCTGCCAAATTTGTTTTAAAAAGCTACAAATAAAGAGGTCAGTGCACACATCCAGTTGTGGGATCCATCTGATATACAATCTGGTTTGGATGCCAAAGACTTGTGAGTACTGTCTGCCACAGAACTATTAACGAAATCTTTTTAACATTATGAAGAAGCAAATAATTTCTTGAGCATCAAATACTCCACAATATTTTTTTTTCTTCTTACAGATACATTTACCCCACATGCATTTCACATGTAATTCCATAATGTCTAATGCTTTTTATTTCCAGAGACTGCACTACCTGTTGCTTCTGTTTCTCCCAATACTGTATTTTTCAAATTGGACAATTGAGTTTTCCTAAAACTTGCAGATCTTCAAAACAGTACTTTCCTGGCATATGAAAACATCCAACCAGTGTATCCAAGGAAAGCTGCCTTGCTGGATGAAGTTAGGCACCTGAACCCTCCCAACTGCTGAACACCTTGCAATTAGCACTAAAAATCATACACAAACTCCCTGGAATTGCAACGATTGCCTGGGAAAGATCAGTTAATTACTCACATTACTAAGCTACAGGAATCAAATTTTGATTATTATAGCCACATGTTTTAAGCATCAAATGACTGTGATGTTCCTGATGCAGACAAATCCACATTGCCATGTGCTCTTTATATTGGGAAATTTCAGAAAAAGCTGCAGCCTCTTTGCTTGCCACACTTCCCATGGAACAATATTACACTTGCCAATAGGAAATAAAATTATAAAGAAAATAAATGTTAAGTTGTTCTCCTTTCTCTGCTAACCAAGGCTCTACCTGCATCACAAGAAGTGCTCTGAAGTCTGTGACAACACTAAGCAGTTACATTCTTCTTCCTACAGAAGAATAAAGGCCACATGTTAACTGTAGAAGGACACTGCTGGGATAACATTTCCCCAAATCCCTTTCTTATGTTGTATAACTAGAATTAACTTTAGTCTCTGTCATCCCCTGACACTCCAACAGAAAATAATGCAGTTGGTAACAGTTCACTATGGAACTGAAAATTCCCAATGAAGTTTTTGACATTTTAAGAGTCTATTTGAATTGACAGCAAATCAATTTGTGCTACATAATAATCTGTATAACAACCACCCATCTCTTGGCACCACAGCTGTACACAAAATGTGGCTCAGAAGAGCTACTTTGTTTCACTCAGAAATTCAGTTTACACTTACTCAAGCAAGGTGGATGTTTTTCCAGTTCTTAACTCCATCACCATGTAGGCAACTCAAAAACTCTTGCTCTCTTTTTCCCCCCAGGGAAATTGATTTATTGTGATACAAGAAATTAAGTTGCTGACACGCTAACTTTTTTTTGGTTGTTTTTTAAATCAGCAACATCAGGAGGCAGGAATGGAAGGCTGTGTTTTGGAAAGTGAATGATGACAAAATTTGAATATGAAGGTAACATCATGCGCCAGCAGCATTGCTCTGTGCTCCTTCTATCTATCCTAGGACCAAAACCACTTCTCCATACACACAGAGACAAGCACAAAAACTTGCACACTGCGTACGTTTGGGTCTTTTCTCCCATTTTTGAGCAGGAAAGATGGCTGGCACTCCCACTGTTGAGCCTCCTGAACACTGGCATGGCATTTCTTCTTTCTCATAAAAGCAGGTCTGAAATAGCCAGTCCAGGAAAGAAACTTTATATTGGGGGTCTTTCAGATAACTATCCTGTAAGTCTGCTTTGTTATAGACCAAAATTATAAATGGCAGTGGAAATGAGGGTTTATGCTACTAGGACTTTAAGAGAGTTCTCTTTGAACCTAAAAACTTTAGTAAGAAGTCTGTGAGAGCTTGAGTAGCTCAAGGAAGGGAAATGCCAGCAGCTTTCTTGTATTATCAATAAAAGCCTCACTCCTGGCCCTTTCTAGTACAAAATTTGCCCCACCTTACTGAGTCCACACTGTCAAGAGACAATATCATCACAAGTTTGGTTCTTCCACATCTAATTTAATGCAATGCTAGTGTTTCACAAATCTTTCGGTCCCAGTGGACTTAAAAGTCAGTCACATTTGTAACACAGATTTATCTTTTACTGTAACTGAAGAAATTTTCAATCAGTATTCAATTTAGAAACACTTAAAAACAAGGCTTCTTGGATTATAACATTTCTATGTTCCTTCTCCCTCTCTAAAAGAGCCATTCAGTCAGCTGAGAGAGTGCATGAGAGACTGAAAACACATCACAACACCTCAGATACATCTCAGTACATTGCAAATTGTATCACTAAATGGAATGATTTTCCACAATTCAATGCATGGGCAAGGCTTGACAATCATTAACTTCTGGAAATTGTTATTAGGATAATACAGTCAACTCACAATACCCTACACAAATGTCTGACAATCAAAATGGCTACACCAGGGGGAAAAAAAAAGTGTAAAGCACAAGTCTTTGGCTCTCCTTTAAAGAAAAACAGCAGTTTACCATGTTTATACAGATCCCCTGTTTGCCTACCAGTAGGGGCAATATCACATTTGTGCATCACTGAGTAATAACACCATTAGAAAAGGCAACTTCACAGAAGTTATTGGCTAAGCGAATTCATTTGAATGCTCTGTTTTGAGGCAGCAAGCTGTCACTGTTACACAATCAGGGAGGGTGGATGGGCAAGCCACAGGAGAAAAAGACACAAAAAGGGGAGAGACAGCTAAGAAAAGATTACAGAGAGAAGAACTGGAGAAGAACAGGGATAAAAGTGCTGCTAGCTTGAAAGGTGCTCTGATCTACAGAAAAAAAGTCCTACTCTGAAATAGGACAGCATGCAAGAAGGGGAGAACAAAAAGTTTAAATTTCTCCTATTAAGAAAAAAGAACTAGGTCACAGGACAGACAGATGAGATGTCGACAGGAGGGAAATAACACCACGGAATAAACAGACATCATCTATATACTGACTGAATCACTGACACACTGAAGCTTAACCTACCACTTGAAGCTTCCTATTCTGAAGGTTTGTCCATGCTGTCCATCTGGCTGAAACCCAAATATCAAGAGTTGTCTGGTGCAGCAGAAAATTTAACCTAACTACCAAAGGATGCAGCAGTGCCCTGACACCATGGTAATACTGCTTCTTCTTGCCCAACAGAAGGAACTAAACCACTTGGTAGCCAAGACCAATTTCACTGAGGTGGCCAGAATTCCTGTACAACTGGGACAATGATGGGCTACAGGAGTGAGTGCAGGAAGACACAGAGTCACTCCAGACATTTTCATGCTTGTAAACATCAATGCTGCCACTACTTACAGAGCTAGCTGTCCCCCAGGGTCTCCCAGTTTTTCCACAAAACTGGAACATTTTAGGTGCAGTTTCCAGAAAAAAACTTAAGAGCATGCACTGCATTTTGCTGTTTTATTTGTTTAATCAACTAAACTTCTGCAAAAAAAGCAGAAAAAGGGTAAGAGGAAAAGGGGATGAAACAAAGTTGAAAATCAATACTGTTAGTAGATACTAAATAAACTATTTAACAAGCCAAACTATAATTCCGGGCAAACAGGGCATTCACCTGGACACATTGATCACAACAAGGACGTTATGCACAAAGTACAGCACAGAGAGCTGGATGAAGGAGAAAAGAAAACCCAGTAACGTCCCCCTTCTAATCCACAGATTTTGGAAGCATTCATCATATGTAGGCCAGCAATCTAAAATAGTGCTTACTGAAGAATTCCAGGAGAAAATGTGGAGAAAAGAATAATCCCTAACCTGGTGAGGGAACTAGGAAATAAAAGGTAAAGAGGTTTTTGCCCCTCTAGATTTTCTTCCTAGTCTTACAAATGAATCTGTAGTGTCCAACCTATCATAACCATCTTTGAAAATTAATTTTACATCCACAATTACTACAGTCAAAAAAAAGGCACATTCTGGGCTTGTCCTCCTAGATTAGAATATTGCACTAATTATCTTGACTAAGATGAGCTCCCTGTGTTAATAAAGACACAGCAGGAAGGAGCAAACTAATTAAAATTAAGGAGAAGGCTGACCTGAGGGTGGTGCTCTGCACTGAAGGATGACTTGGAAGCAGGCAGCCAGGAAAAGACCTTCATCCTCCTCATGCCCAGAGCTGAGAAGGGAGGAACAGACCTGACAGGCTCCCAGCTGCATCACCCCAGTTCTGCTCAGCTCCAAGGAGAGTGGCTGGAATGCTTAGCTTCAAGTAGGAGATACAGACGGATAGGGGCAAGGGGAGATGAAGCTGTTTCAGTGCAAAGTTGATTCTTTGCCAAAAGTTAAAAGAGGCATTAGAAAAAAGCAAGCTTCAAACTACTCCAGGCAATTAAGAGGCCAAAGTTTAACTAAGAGTGAAATAAACCCGTGTTAAGACACATGGAAAGTGTGAGGGGGTGTGCTAAAAAATGCTTTTATTTTCATTCAGTGCTTCTACCTCCCAGACATTTGATCACAACAGCTGCGCTCATGCGAAAAAATTCTTAAAACATACCCAATATATATACAGATATAACTATGTATATATGTATATATATATTTATATATAAATTTTTATTTAAATAAAAAAGAAAGCTCGAATCCCAAGCCAATATGTGTATCAAATCCTTGACCAGCCAGGTCTGTAGGGCATAATCAAATTCAATGTGAAATAGTATATAAACGCGGTGCCTTGACTGGGCAAATTAAATAATTGCTACTCAAAAGAGTCTTCTGTTTGGACTCTCCTACTGGTAGGCAATAGTGAGACTGTATCCCCTCCCACCCCCCTGTTGTTTTATTTAACAGTATGATGAATGCAAAGCTTAGCCCAAGGTTGCTAGAACCTCAGCAGGAGTTAAGGTTAAGGAAAAAAAACTAAAACCCAAGAAAATTTATTAACTCTTGCTTTACCCAACCAAAGCAATGCAGTAATTTATTACATAACCAGTGCTTTCCCACTTAGTAGTCTAACCCAGAAAGAAAAAATGAGGACAGGCCAAGAAGGTAGAGAGGGAGCAGCACTTGAAAAATCATTCTCAAGAGGTCTTCATATCCAGGATCTTACCTCAGCATATGCCAAAAAAGTAAAAAAATGTGCAGCAAGAACAAAATCCTTAATCTTAAAAAAAAAAATCAAAAAACACTTAGAGCTTCTCTGGCTTATGCCCACAAAGCATCTACTTGGAGAAGTATTAGATCTATCAGGCAAAATTTGCTTCTCAATAATTCTGGCAAGATCTGTGCTGCATCTTCAGTGGTTACTTTGCTGCAATTTTTCCTCCATGAAACGGGAACCCAAGGTGGATTCACTGCAGGTCTGACAAACTGCAGGTTGATACTCAGGTGCCAGATTCTAACACACACAGACCTTAAATACTGCCAGACTTTAAAAAGGACCACACCTTCGCAAAGATTCTGTCATTTGCAGTTTAAATTCAGCAATTTAAGCAAGAAGCTCAGGTGAAGTTCCTGGCCACAATGGGAGGAATTGTGTTAAGATGAAGTTTGCTGCACATCTTTTGACACTGCAGTTCACAGCTACTCTCCAACCCTCATTCCTTGTTTACCCTTAAACCATACAAGGAAGTGGCCAAATTGTTGTAGTAAGGTAAATAAGGAATTATGCACTGGGTATGTAATAATACCAAAATAAAAGAAAACCTACTTCATTAAGATCATACAATTAATCAAACAGAGTATATATATATAATATCTTTTTTTTTTAAGCCCTGGGATTCAAGGCGTCCAAAGTTATTAAAATAAAGTTCATTCACAGAACAAAAACAAATTTAATTTGAATTGCTTGCAGATACTGCTAATTTTCATTTTTTTTTAATTAAAAAATGCGTTAATGTGAACTATGTGCAGGATTTGTTTCTAGTAGTTGTGTTTGTGCACATTGCCTCTGGACCTGCTGCTCTGCTACTACTGCTGCTCCTGGGTTTATCCAATCATCCCTGGAAAAAAACACAAGATGGAAGCTGCTGACACCCCAGCAGAAGGCGCTCCAGGGTGTGCTGGCCTCGCTTCATGGAGCAGATGCGGGTGTCACTCCCCCTCGCTGGGAGTCAGGGCCATCTCCTCCTCCCTCGGGGTCCTCTGCCAGGCTGAGAGATGCCATATTGTTTGACAGGAGCCCAATGTTCTCTTGGGTCAAAGCTGATCCATTTGGAACATCACTGCTGAAGGGAAGTTGAAGAGAAGGGAGAAGTGGGTGAAAAGAAGCAATTAATGAGACTTTGCCTTCATTTTGAAGTAAGAGGACTTCAGTGTACATATTCTAGAATATTTAACTTACCTAATAATAATTTATCTTTTTTCCTCCCCGATTTTAAAAATATAAACGGTTATTTTGATTTCATTACTTTTATAGCACCATATGGAAAAATTAGTTCCTGCTCTGGAGGTGTCAATCTGATGGTGCAGCACAAAACTCCAGAACTGGTTATAAAAAGAAGGCACAGACTTCATCAGCAATATGAAAATGCTCATTCTGAATAAATATTAATATTCCAAACTGCTCACATGAAGTTATGTATGCATGCAAGCTTCTCTGTTCAGTGCTGGCCTGAACACATGTAGATGCTTGTGGCTGTTTGAAAATATTTGCTGTAGAGACTTCCAGCATTCCCAAAAACATCTTATTCCAACCACTAAATGTGAACTGAAATCAAACCCAGCATCTACACAGATAAAAGTCCACTACTGACAGCTTCAAAGTCTGTGCCTTCCTAGACAACATCCACATCACAAACCTCAGCAGGATGGAATACCTTTCACATTTGGGAGATTTCTTTTAGTTGAAACCAAAACAGCAGATAAGGATTTCTTTTGTGGTAGCTGTGTAACTCCTGCTTCTCCCTACTAATCACCCAATACTGACCAGATGGTTTCTCTCTGCAAATCTTCTGCTCCATTAATTTATTTAGTCTTATTCCACTCACCTACTCCACAGCTAGAGAGGTCCTTAATTCATACCTGCACTATAAAAACTTGCTTTTTAGTCTCTTTGCATAGTAGGTGCTTCCTCATCATAGCTGATGTGAGGCAAGGGTATTTATTCAAGAGGAGAGTGGCCCTGAAAAAGCGGCTCCTGTTACACAAAGACAGGTTGAAGGCCCGTGTTACCTGAATGTCAGTGTAAGGTCCTCAGCTGGAACCTTGTTTTGTGGTTCTAATTGTCCATTTTCTGTCTGTTTAGTGGTGCCCAGCTTGTTTTTCATATCCAGTGAAGACTGGCTCTCCTTTAAAGAAAGAACAGATGAAAAATTCTTTAAGAGTGTGTTGAAAGACCTGGAGTTATCATTCCTTAGGGATGATGAAGAAGGCCTGTAAATTGCAGTCACACAGTTTAACCCGCAAAAGCCATGAGACAAAACCAGACTTTTAGATATGCTCATCCTCTCAGGACACAGTATTTCCCAAAAGGAAGGGATGATCCTTGTAACAACAAGCAAAGGCCACAGACTGTAACAGCACACAGACTTCTGAACACTAGCCTGTACCTGCAGACAATGTCTCCTATGTTAGAACAGTTTATAGAGCTCATGGCACAGGGACCTTGGAGACAATTTGGTTTCCATCAAAGTCAACACCACGCTTATTTCAAACGGTGACAAATTAACAACATTTAAGAGGCTGCATTAAACTTCTTCATGAAGAAGACTCAAGAAACTCCTCAGGAGGTTTTGAAGAATAGAGGTGAAGAGGAAGATGGATGACTCGAGCTGTGAGCATCCAGCAGGGAGCCTTTCGCCAGGGTGAAGGGGCTGCAGCCAGTACATGGCTCTGCACTGCATCTCTGCCTCCCAGCCCCCCAGCACTCACCATGCTCAGCTCACGGGTTCTCTTCCCAATTTCCCTTTCCACCTGGTGTAGCTCCAAGCTCAGCTGTTCACTTGAGATCATCCCAGGCCACTTGGGAGGTGGGGGTGGGGGCTGTGGTTGGCCTGCCAGGGTAGTCGCCTCTCTCTGCAACAGCAGCCTGTTACTAACAGCCTAAATGCATAAAGCCAAGCACATACACAACTGAGCACACAACACACCAAGCACAGAGAGCTCTAAGGCCATAATTCCAGAGTATTGCTCATTTACAAAACCAAGGCCACACTTTACAAAGTCCCAATTGAAATCACTTCCAGTGCAAGTTTTAACATGTTTCTGTAGAGATGGACAAGTATTTTCATTTTTAAACAAGCAGTGTTAAATACCCCTTGCTGTCATAAATTTGCATGCGTTTTCTTCATGTGTCACTCCCTTCTCAAAACTAAACAAGCCCATGAACAAAAACATTACTCTCTTCTGAGCTCTATGTTCAACAAAAGAAAACTGCAGATAAGCAAGTCTGCTGCTTTATTTACAGCAGTAAAATTTATCTAATTCTACAGTAGAGCCAGAATTATCATTACATCATCTTGAGAGATGTAGCTGTCAATATGTAGGTCTCTACTGACCCACATTGGGAAACAGAGGAACAGAGGGGCAAGTGACTATGGTCATTCACAAGTTGCAAGTTACTAAAAGCAGTAGCCATGTCAGCCATTCTAAAACTCTGTTAACACTTGTGAATCAGTTCTGCAAGTGTGGGCTCTGCATTTAAATATATCATCTTGTACTCCACAACTCAGCATTTGGCTGGTCCTTAAGTAGAAATGCTCATACAATGCAAAAGTAAAATGATCTAGCTCTTCATGCTTTGGCTGAATTGATTGCTGCAACCTTGTAATAGGTAAACCAGTGAAGACTCCTTGATTTCCAATATCTATATGCAGCTTTAAACATAAGAGACAAACTGAAAGCTGTTCTTAATCAAAATAACTAATTTTGCAAAATTCATATTATGCCAAAATCAAGGCTCAACACTCAACTCTGTAGGATTTAACACTGACACAACCACCACAATGATGAGCAGGAGAAGGCCACTTACAGGTTTGCAACTTTCCAGTACTCTTGTATTATGGCAAATGCAGACATGCAAGATTGAAAACATTTTCTCCTCTCATTCCCAAACAAGAGCACAAGAACACAAGCTAAGTTTCAAGTCACTAACAAATGCATATTACTACACCTACTGCTGTGACTTAATTGTGAGCTCTTAAACTAATCTGCAATAACCCTCCTCTGTAACATGTGTTCTTAACTAGCCAAAGCTTCAGCAGAAGCTGCTATCCACTACTTACAGCAATTTCTTCTGGGAAAATGTTAACACAAATAGTTGCTGAGGTACCTAGAACAGTTTTCTGGTAAATATTTACTGATTTTTCCTAACAGGAAAAAAATAACTAAGGCTTTCTGAAACTATTAATTCATTATAGCTTGACATTACTCCTGTCTCACAAAATCTAAATATTTCAGCTCATTAATTCTTTTAGACACACACTCACCTTATGCTACAATTACATTTCTTCTAAGCAAAGAGCCCTAAAATATTAAGCCTTAATTTTTCAAGCTAAATATATTACATATTTATTTTCTTGACTCTTGTGGTTTGTGCTGTTTAGGAAGAAACAGGTATAAACACAAAGCCAAACATGAAACAGATGAAGCTCATGGCTTTCTGTACATAAAATCAGACATTTCCAACAGCACTAAAGTCAAGAAGAACAGGCTCCTACACCCCAAGTTTGCCTCTGAGTAGAGCTGAACAGAGGGGGAGTGAAAAAGACAGTAAACAAGACTGAGCACAGACTGCAGATTCAGATATGGTGTTGATGTGCATGTGGAGTGCAGGGAAGTTTCTGCTGCTGAGCAGAAAGGCTGGAACTTGCACCACAGCCCTGATGCGTGGCATCACAGGATTAAGTATTTCTACTGAGTATTACTACAAAGGTCAGCTCTTGAAAGGCTTTACCAGCCTCATCTCTCTCCATCCCACCCCCCAGTGCCTCTCCAAACGCTGGTACCAACCTCCAGCCCCCTCATTTGGGTCTGCTGGCTGATCTGATGGTCAACTTGCTGCAGCTCCATGCGCAGCTGCTGCTCCCGTTCAGCTGAGGGCAACTGCTTCCCATGAGCAGCCACATCTGACATGGACAGCCTCTCCCTTTGGGATTGGAAAACAAGGAGATTTCAAAAAAAATCTTTACTCCACCGGCACAGAAAAAAATAGATGAGAGAAAATTTAGAGAAAGGCAAAGAAAAAATACAGCAATCCTACCTGTCATTGAAACGTCCCTGAGAAGGTATATTTTGATGAGGAGAATATGGAGAGCCTCCCCAGCCACCGTGAGTTTCATAAGGACTGTAGTCTACCAGGGAACAGAAGAAAACCACATTGCATTACTACAAAATCACCCTTTCAGTCATTCAGCCAACACAGAACTAGACAGAGAAGAAGAAGAAAGGCCAGCCCTCTATTTATGAGAAGTTGAACATTTCTTCTGATTGAATGAACACAGAAATACTCTTTGTGACTGGTCTCACACGCCTAATACACAACTCTTCCTGTCATGTATGTTAGTCATGTATTAGGCACAAGACTAACAGTCTGTGACAGCCTCCCAGAGTCTGAGATTGTGAAGGACTTCAGATACCAAGGCAGATGAGTGTTGTCATCTTATTGCAAAAGTCCCATACCCTCTCGGTGATTTCTCATGTGCAGCTCCTCACAGCACTGACTCCTTCTTCAGAGCACAGCCAACAAACCAACTCTCCCCTCAACCAGATAACCCACTTTTTTGTAGCATTCATCTTCTTATTGGAGACAGCTGTGGCCTGTTAAGGGCAGGCCTGCTCCTAATATTTGGTGATTAGTACAGCTGCAAGTCCTTACGGGTGAGACTACCTTCTGCACTATCTTTATTTTCTTACATTCTATCCCTCCACAGATGAGCAAACACAGAAATAAACTTACAGACATGATAACTGCAGTTATTTTTACTACTGAAGTTCCTAAAAGACTCAGGAGTTCATTGATAATTCTGACATACCTCAGTAACTACAGTTTAAAGATTAAGTTTTCACCTGTAATCAAGTCTAAAAAATTACTGCCCGAAAGAGCTAGAAGCAAGTTTGGGGGAATATAACAATTCAATATTTTCTTAAAGTTATGCAGTGCACCTCAAGAAAGGGACAATCTTTTGGAGTAAGACAGAAGGCCATATTACATATGTGACTAGAAAATAGATGTGTTGGAAATGAACTACTTCTACTTTTTTGCTTTGCCTAACAGTACATGAGACAATGGCTGCATTAAATCTGCAGGAGCAGCTACCCATAAACCAGGAGAGCAGCAGTACAATACTCCATCAAGATGGTTTTGCATAGAGTATTTGGGAAAGTGCTAGGCTTCTGGATTCTGCTGCTACAGATTTAAAATAAGCTTCCTATCAGAGGGACTGGCAGAACAAAGTAACTTCTTCCAAACAGCAACAACATATCACTAACGAATACATTGTGTATGCACAAACGTGCCATGGAATCATTGAACATCCCAAGTTGGAAGGGACCCATAAGGACCACGGAGTCCAACTCCTGGCCCTCCACAAACACCCCAACAATCCCACCCTGTACCCTAGAGTACTGCCCATATATTTCTGGATCTCTGGCAGCCCTGGGGCTGTGACCATTCCCTGTTCAGTGCCACCCTCTGAGGGAAGAATCTTTTCCTGATATCCAACCATATCCTCCCCTGACACAGCTCCACTCTTATCACTGGTCACTAGAGAGCAATCAGGACCTGCCCTTCTGCAGCCCCTCAGGAAGAAGCTGTAGACTGCCATGGGGTCTGCCCTCGGTCTCCTCCTGTCCAGACCAAGTGATCTCAGAGAGCTGTGGCAACCTTGTTCTGAATTCAGTCCTCTCAGTATAACCCTACCTGCAGTTGTTTTAAGTGGCATTAACACACACCACAGCTGTACTTCTAAGGCAAGATACAAGGTTACAAGGCTTGTCTTCCAGGCAAGTAAAGAAAATAGCAACAGCCAACAAAATGCAAGAGCAGAGATCATACCTGAAATGATGGATTTGGTGGCAGCTCCCTGAACTGCCATGGCCTGCATGGGCCCAGAGTTCTGGTACATGGCTTTGGAAGTACGGGAGATGGCCCCAAATCTTGACACAGTTGGTCGGTCTCCGAAGGGAATGAGGTCATCGTCCCCCGCCTCGGCCGCTCGCCGCTGCATGTCCAGGCGCTGCTCACGCATGGCTTTACTGTCCACATTCTGCACAAGACATGGAAAAGGCACTCCAAAACTCATTCCAAAACTAACAGGACACATTCCTCTCACAACAATTTGGTAAGTGCAGTTAGTTTCTCTTGTATTCTCTATTCCTTTCACTTTTCAACTGGTTTTCGTAGTCAGAGGGGACATCTCCTTAATGGTCTACCTTAAGATGATCATTACAACACCACAGTGAAAAAGCTGAAAAACTGTGATCAAATCCAGAAGAAGAGAGCAGCAGCAAATGGGAACTGAGAAAGTATAATGGGAAGAGAAGGGGGGGAAAACCTCCCCCTCATATAAACTCCAAGAAGAGACCAGTGGGCATCTCTGAGGAGTACACATTCCTTCTAGAATCAAAAACAAATTTCTCTGAAGCCCAGTGCTAAGAATTGTAAAACCTAACAGCCTGCAAATGACTCAGAATGGGAGTTTTTCAGTACCACACTTACTTGGACATGTCTGGTGTATCTTTTCAGGCACTTTTCATAAAGCAGCAGTACTGTGTGGAACATCCTGGTTTCTAACTGAGTTTCAGACTCAAACACCTTAATGGGTCAGCATATGAGGAGAGAAAGTGTTCACTCTGTCCTCCAAGAGCTGAGTTATATAGGAAAGCTATCCGTTGGCTACCACAAAATGTAACATGGTAAGAATTGCCAAAATCAAGTTAAGACTTTGCTAAAGAAATAAAATTGTGCACAATAGAACAAAAAGAGCAAGGTAAGTGGGACCACTTTGCCAATAAAACTGTCTAAAGGCTACAACCTTTGGTATAGTCCAATAATAAAATAAAACTCTGCAAGCTTTCAGTGGGGATAATGATTGCTAGAAACAGTTAACATATCTGAGGCAGGAATAAAGGGGTGAAAATGGCAGTAACAACTAAGTTGGAATCTAAACTCAAGAAATGTAATACTTGGAAACTGAAACATTAGGGAAAATCTACTTTGTAATTCTGGAAAAAAAACCATTTTAATTTCGAGGCCATAGGATGGTAGTGCCAATTTTAATATCCTTCTATTTACCCAGTAAAGCTGCATGTATCTGCAGAATATTCAGCATTATGCACTCAGATGATCCTACTCCTGTCCTTCAAAAAAAAGGAATCTCTTATGAATGATTAAAAAAAAATCACTGAAGAATTAAGTCAGTAAAGGTGTCTTGATAATTTTTTCCTGTGAGGAGGCAAAAACTGAAAAGCAGCAGAGATCTCGTTTTGCTTATCTGAAAATTAGCTCTGGGGCAGAAAAATACTTTGTTTAGCCTTGAAAAAGGAGGTTACTTCTCCAGAACCTTATTACTCCTTGTAATTGAGCTGCAGGTTTTTTACACAGTTTTCTAGCAGCAGGGATGAAAGCCAAGAGCTGTTTATCACTCCTGGATGCTGCCACTTAGACAGCAATAAGCTGATTCCAAGTAATCTCAGTACTTCCCCAGGTCAAACGTGGCAGTGCGGTAACTCCAGGCAACCACACTGTGTAGGACTGAGAGCAAGGGAACAGGTAAAAAGGCCAAAGCTGCAGATGAAATGCAATTTTTTGCTCTGCTTTTTTCAGGAGAAAGCCTCCTTTTTGGGTCCATTTGCAACAGCAGCTTCAAGATTTTATGAGGAAAGCAATTCAGCAGACAGACCAAAGACAAATTTAATTCCAATGGGGCAGAGGGGGAAAGGGGAGCCTTTCTGAGGAGGAGCTGAACCAAAAAAATCCTGATTTAATAAGTGGATGCAACAGGTGAGCATCTGTCCATAGAAGAATGAATTCTGGTTAGAAATGTTCCCCCCCACCTATTATTGGCCAAAGAAAGGTCTCCATGACTCCAACAACACAAAAATAAGTCAACAGATCACTTTTGCAGATGGGGGATGAAGGAGAATAGATGAATCTCTGTAAAATAGTTCCTCAGGCTAAACAGTCTTTTCTCTTGAAGAGCTTGAATGACTTGCTACATGCATGGGCTACCAGCCTACTCCTCATGTTGAGTGATGTGTGAATGTTAGGAAGAAAGTGAATAGTGGTGGTATAGAAGACTCTATATTCTCCTCCATTCATGACTCCCAATAGTAACACCCAAGCAGCCCCTTCATTTTGCAACACTGACCCAGCAAAAATGGAGCAGCACAAAACAAGATCACAGCCTGCCTCCCAAAGTTCAGTGAAGGGCTGAATAACTGCAGCAGAGAGCTAGAAATTGCCTTCAAGAACAAACAGCTTAGTGCAAAGTTTTTACTGTGTTTTTCTCAGAAACTTCATGCAAGTTTTGGGTACTCTCGTGGCCAAAAACCACAGTCCTTCAAGTAAAAAACTAGTAACACCCTTAAAAGCAACAACAGCCATGTTAAAAAAGAATTAATTGCCTAAAGTTAAGTTACAGCATCTTTCTCTGACAGAAAGAAATACAGGCAGCAACAGATGGACAAGCTTAATTAAGAAGCAGCCAGGACAGAATAATTTTTGCATTTCAAGTAAATGCAAAGAATAATCCTTGCACAATATTCTTGCTATCTATGGCTTCAGAGCAGAGAGGTTATCCTGCCACTATATGCAGAATTTTGTACCAGCTACACAAGGGTAGGACTGTTCATAACTTTGAAAACTAAGTGTTTCACACAGCTGCAAATGCTTTCTGTGACTGCAATGCACTTCTGAGCTTAAATAAAAGCACTGCCATCAATCGTGGAAAGCAAATGAAAGTCCTTCCCAACCCACAGAAATATCCACTCTTCTGTTTTCCCCTTATCCCTGCATACCGCCATCTCCACACTCCTTGCTGCCACAACATCTTTGGGTTTTGCATCTTTGGTTCCAATGTAGGAGCCGATGGTGTCACAGGACCACGGAGAGTACTGGCTGTAGTCATTTCCTTTGTATTTCCCAGCTACCTTCAGGTCTTCATCCAAGTACTGTACAAAAACAAAAATCTGGTTCTGTAAGTGAAGGGAAGAAGCAGTTTCACAGCCATCCCTGTTCACTTCAACAGTAGTGAACTTGAGAAACATGACCAGGATTATTTTTTATCAGAAATATCACCCTCTGGAACTGGGCCAGAGAACACATGAAGTGCATGAAATCCTGAGCCCCCGGCTATGCTCCCAGTGCTGACTGATCACTTGGCCAGTTCAAAGGTGATATTTTGACACTGGTTAACAAAACAAATCTCTATCAAGCTGTTACTTCATTCTAAATATGTCAGGAGTAAAGTCTAGTAACTGTGAAGAGCGATTACTTCAATTAGCAATGGCTCTACATTAATTTTCTTGGCTGCACCAAAATCAGAGAGCTCAGGACCAGTGGTAGATCAACAGCCAGCTGAAACACTGGAGACTGTACTACAAGGGCTTCCCAGCTAGGCACGAAATCTACTTTCCCCAACACTTGCCAGTGCTGTATTGGTCTGATTTTCTTGTTGTCTACACCTACCAGCACATAAACACCCAAGTATTTTCTAAACATGCCAGTATCTCATGTTTTGTCAAAATACGCTTACCTCCTCTGAGTGAAAAGGATGAGGCAAGGTTGGTGATGGTGCAAAAGGAGGTGGAGAAATCACCTTCCTCTCCTCCAGCTGGGCCATGATCTCTTTCCTTCGTCTGTGAAGTTCATCCAGGCTGGGATGAGGCTGAAATGAAGACAGGGAAATGTTTCAGAGCTCCTGAAGCATTAAAGTACAAAATGAATAATTTTCTAAGTGTTGTTTATCTGAACAAAATAAGGCAGCAATGTACTGCAAGGAGAGGGAAATACAGAGGATACACAGAATCAATGAAGTAACAAATAATGATCACTCTGTTTAAGTCTACCTGTTAAGTTTCATACAGGACATACATGTTCCTACACTGACCAGTGTTAGTTCAGGACACCCCACAGACAGGCAACATGTTACAACTTGGCAAAGTTCCCACTGGCACATGTTCAAGTTCCCATTACAGTCATGTAGGGTAAATTGATAGAACTCTACAGGTCACTAGTCACATTTATTATTCACTTTGCAATAGAATTAAACACAAAAACGGCACACTCAAACTGATAAATCTGTAAGTTATGTTAAAAACACTTCCTGTACCTGGAATAGGATTCAGAGCCTTTAATCTGAATGACTTAAGTCCAACTATTCTACAGAACTCAATTCCAGCTGGGGAGTCATCAAAACAAATTTGTAAACTTATAACAGGAAGACCCTCCAGTTAGCTATCTAACTAGAAAAAATTCAGAAGAGCAGAATTTTTAATTCTTTTATCAAGGCAGGTTTGTTTAATGTTTATTATTGAAGTACAGAGTTGGTCAGTCACAGATGGGCAGTACAAGAATGCACATGTGATCATTTCCACACGCTGTATTTACTCTGCACTTGAGTAGCCCTCTCCAGCCTAATCTTTGCAGGAGAAGTGAGACATGTATGAGGTTTCCGAAGTGAATTACAATGCTTTTCTACTTTGAGCACTAAAGCAGTCTACTTTTACATATTAACATCATTTCAACTGCAGAGTTGACCAGTAACTAAATTACCTGCCAGTTTTTGATCTGCCTCCTAAAAGGCCTTAGTACAAAAACATTCAATTCCCCAAGCAGTTTATAGTTTCTCTCCCAAAACAACCACAAAACCACAGTGCAGAACCCATACCCTGTGGCAGGAAGGTCTGATCTGACCGAGGTGCGGAGCCACTGGGCAATAAGGCTCCGTTTGCTGGTATCTGTCCCTGGCCTCAGGCACGTAGAGGGGCACGGCCGCCTGCGGGATGTCGATGGGCACGGGGCTGCCGCGCACCACGTCCTCGCGCTGGTAGGGCTGCACGGGCGGGTAGCCGCGGCGGCCGTCGTAGTGCGGCGGGTACATGGGCTGGGCCAGGGCTGGGTAGCCCTGCGGCTGCGGGTACTGCGGGCTCACCACGCGCTCCGGCAGGTACGGCCCGTAGTGCTCCAGGTACGGCGCGCCCGCCTCGGCAGCTGACGGAGGAGGTCGGACAAAGCGAGACATGGACTGAGTGGGATAGTACACTCCTGGAGCAAAGCAAGGGGGGAAACACAAGATACAGAAAGTGATTAGCACAACTGTCCACAAAAATGGACAGCAGAAAACTCTGAAGAAGCAAAAGTTGATCCAAAGCTCGAGTGACATCGTGCAATTACCTAAGATACCAGCATGGTGTCAAAGTTACAGTAGCTGATGAAGAGCTGGTGAGACAGCCCACCACAGTGAATAGAAATACATCACCAGAACGTCTCTGCAGATTGCTACAAATGCTTTCAGCTAGGTAAGACCTAAAAAGTAAACTGAAGATTGGTCTGTACATCTTCATCCATGCAACTAAATTCAATTTATCTCATGGAATCACAGAATGACCAGGTTGGAAGAGACCTTCAAGATCATCAAGTCCAACCCATGCCCTAAACACCTGAACTAAAACATGGCACCAAGTGCCATATCTGGTCTTTTTTTGAATACATCCAGGGATGGCGCCTCCACCACCTCCCCAAGCAGGCCATTCCAATATTTTATCACTCTTTCTGTGAAAAATTTCTTCCTAATATCCAACCTATATTTGCGTTGGTGCAGCTTGAGACTGTGTCCTCTGGTTCTGTCAGTACTGCCTGGAGAAGGAGACCAACCCCACCTGACTACAGGCACCTTTCAGGGAGCCGTAGAGAGTGATAAGGTCACCCCTGAGTTTCCTTTTCTCCAGGCTAAACAGCCCCAGCTCCCTCAGTCATTCTTCACAGGGTTTGTGTTCCAAGCCCCATAACAGCCTTGTTGCTCTTCTCTGGACGTGCTCAAGCATATCAGAGCCACTGGCTGGGTAAAGGAACTTGGATTATTAGGATTTAAAGTCATCTAGAGATTTGTTCTGGGTCTTGAACAGGAGAAAGACATTTCAGGACTGTAAATCATGAAAGACTTGTAATATCGCATTGCCTGGTTACCTGAAGATTTTATTATTCTATCTGGGATCTCTGGATAATTTTAAAATAAGCAGAATATGTGCATGACATCATATTTTGTAGACAAATCAGTTGTTCACTGGCACATAATGAACAAATATAAACAGCTTGTTTTTCTTCAAAATGCTCTGTAACTTTCTCAGAAATGGCTTCCCCCATTTCACCTTTCCTTTCTAGAGCTTTTTCTGCTTTTAACTTCCTTTGGTCTTTCATTGCTTATTTTTCTTTCACATTAACTTCACTTTAGCTCATTTCTCTCTGCGACCTCACATTGCCTAAGACTCATTCTCTGTTTTCATATAGACAGCCACATCTTCTCTTTTTAATCCCCTTCAATATTATCTTTCTCCATGTGCTCTCTTTATAGTTAAGTTTTTCCTCTTTGTTCCTTTCTTATGACATCTTGGTTTTTTTGTGAACACCCTTCTCTAATTTCATTTATCTCTAGTCATCATGTGCACCTTATTTCCATTTTCCCTGAGTCAAACTAAATTAAGGTTTACCATACTGGATCCCTCATCCAGCCCAGTTAGGAAGAACTGAAGACAGAAGGACTTGCAACACTTGCACAGATACAGGTATTGTTTTCACTTGTATTGAAGTCCTCAGTCAAGGCATAAAATCCCATCCGCTTCCATTTTATTATGACATCACCATATCAGTGTCTTTCATCCATGTCATTTCTAAGAAAACTTCAATTAAAGGGCTTAAAAAACAGAGTGGGAAGAAAGACTAAAATAAGCATGAGGATGAAAGAGCTTGGTGTCAATCTTACCTTGCTGGTAGGGCGCTGGCTCAAACGATGGGGCAGCCCCTCTGGGGTCTTGATAAAACATATCTGCTTGTTGTGCACTGTACAACTGAGACCCTCGTGGTACCATCTGCAACTGCTTGGTGACAGACACTGAGGGCAGATCTGCTGGCACCCGAGCAGGCACAGGATGAGGGTTCACTGGCAAGGCAGAAATAGAGCTCTTGGGAACAGATTCCAGCCTAAAGAAGTGGAAAGATGGCACTGCTCATTAAGGCCTGGTATAGTACTCTACACTGTACTCTAACACACTATGTGTCTACACTCCTCCTCCTGAAGGCTTCTATCACCTTCTCCAATTAAAATATAAGCAAACAGGGAATTAACACAGTTTAGAGTTTTAGCTCTAGCTTTCCACTCTACTATATAATCATTAAAAAACCCCCCAAGCAAACACAAGAACAATCACAACCCCAGTTCTCTGAACTGGTTTCCTTTGTTTCTACTCCCCATTTACACACACAACAATGTGAAGAACAGGTAGGAAGAGCCATACAAGTCAGGAGGGGATCCAGGGGCACTGCTGCTCAGATGGTCCATCTTCCCTGGCTTCAGAGCACTTTCATAACCAGAGTCAGTCCCTCGAGAAATCAGTTGTGTCACTGTGCTGCCTGTTGACACAATTCCATTTGGCAGAGCAGAAGTTTTCCTATTGGGCAAGTCCACTCCCCCTTCCTCGGAGAGGATAGCTCCTGAAGGCAGGCCCACCTCATTCAGCTGGCCCAGGGAGGCACTAAGGGGTCTTCTGGGAACGAGACGCTTGTTCATTTTACGGAATCTTCAGAAAGAGAAACCACATATCAAAAATTGAAACAAAAAAAAAAGTAAAAGGAGCTGTACTTTCAAGATTTTTCAAACATGGATTCTACTGAAAGCTTCCTTTTTATTCAAATTCTTCACGGAGCTTATGAAAATAGCTCTAAGAATACAACTTCCCTGACAGTTGATCTATTAATCAGAGTTTCAATCAGAACAAGAATGGACTTCTAAGTACATCAAGAATTCACAGGTAAATTTCACACAGCAAATTTACAAATCCTACTTCCTTTACACATATGCATCTCAAGAGAACACCAAGATCAAGCATCACATAAAGTACTATTATCACACAAAATACAGTAATACAAGCTTCAGAATAAGAATCATGGACTGTTCAAGCGTGTTTTATTCAGAGAAGAAACTAATAGCAGAAAATTTAAGTGAAAAAATATGAAGTTATACCCTTTTGCTCTGTTTGTCCAATAATAAGCCAAGTGTTTACTACCATGTGATATATTTTAAAGCACATTTTAAGATTAATGTTACTATATCAATATGCAGCTTACACCATTCCTGTTGTTTGATAAAGTGATTGCAGAGATCAAAACTCTATGAACATGCAGCAATCCCAAAAATCTAACTGCTTTTGACTAAAGCCTGAATAACTACAGGCATTTTAACCAAAGTTCCACAGAAACCAGTAGGCCAACGGTACTAGAGAACAAATTCCAGAGTTGAAGGTCCTCCACTAAATAACCCTGCCATTAGTTCAGATCCCAGAATGCAAATGTGAGAGCACATTGGCAGACCTGAGTGTTCTCACTGAACAAGAAGCAAACAGTATTTCTTCAGCAGGGTTGAAGCCAACACTTTTATATCATAAATAACAGTCAGAGTGAGATGGGAACCCAGACTAGGAAGGTATACTAATTACTGCAGAAAAAGATGGCAACTGACTGATCACTCAGTCTTCAGATAATGTCTGTAGTTGCACACGTGCATTAACAGCAACACAAGAGAGGGGAAAAGGGGTTTTATTGTGTGGCTGTTTTGTTTTTTAGATGTTGTTGCAGTCTCCACATGTGCAGGACACACATGAATTTTTAAAAAGTTCAGTTCTTGCCTATGCACACAGGGTCTTTGTCAAGCAGCTGCTTAAGCAAGTTTGGATGATAATATGCTATCTAAAGCATTACCACACATTTCCCCATAACCTTCCTCCAAAGTTAAAGCTATATAGAGAGATAGAGGAGTCACACAGCAACAGCAATGCATATTAGTCACACAAAGCATTTTTAAAAGGAGGAGTGCTAACACAATAGCTACTTAAAGGAATTAAGCAAAGATAAAAGGTACAAGGAACAATCAGAACTCCCAAGTTCCCCAACCACCCACAGAACCTGAACAAACATTCTCTACAGCCCAGGACAACATTAGTACCAAGGCAAGCAAGTCAGTCTGCCTACACCAGGCCTCTCCCCCCTGCAAAGCTGACAAACAGTCCTTGATACATACAGCTGGCTCAGAGCTGCAACACTGACCTACCACCCAACACAGGTTAACAAAATCATCCCAAAGCTGCACTACCAATCTCCATTTCATTAGCATGATGACAGAAGGCAAAAAACTCTTCAACTGTTTCTGCAGCACACAAGTACTGAAGTCCTATTCCTTGTTCATATGAATAACTGTCTTTGTCATTCTAACACCACATGCTCTGCTCTTCTTTCTTTGTGTTTTGTCTATGCACTGCATGCTGGCCATACAGGCCATGAACTGACATTAATGCTTTAAGATTAAGAAATGAAAAAGAAACACTGCATGCCAATCCTGAGCCTGTGCAGTCTTCTCATTAAAAAGTACCCTTGCTTTGAATTATTGTAGCTCAAAAAGCAAATAACAAGCTAATATGCTACATAAAATACACTGTATTCATTTATTTTAGCTCCTAAATAATCCATTTTACTTAAAAAAAATTAAAACAACCTGCAGAACAACAGAATCTTGCTCTCGCATAACTGGTAGCCCTCCTAAATCTGTAATGGATCTAGACTGCAGATTTGATATGAGTGTCACTTTTTAACTACAACAAGAGATGTAACCAATTTAAGGTACCTACATGAAACTTTTTGACAGATTGCACAAAGAATTGTTGCAGGAAAAAATCTTGAATTGTTTGTTTTTAGCTCTTTGGAGAGCTAGCAATACATTCCTTACATTAGGAAAGCTGCCAGCAACCTACCTGAATGAAAAGGGAAGAGGAGAAGTACCCCACAAACAAAAGACACTGTGAATGCCATCACACACTTAGGAAGTAGGGAAAACAGCCCACCTCCAAAAACTTTGGATAACACTTGTGTAACATCAAACTTTCAGAGTTGCATTGCTGAATAAAGCAAATATCCTGCTGTATGGAAGAACAAGTAGCTCCAAAACCTAAGAGATGACTGTTACAAGTTTATCACATTACTTCTTACTAGTTTAACAGCTAGGTTATACCTCCTTTCCCCCTCATTCCTAAATATGAGAAATAACTCTTATAGACAAGATGAAACAAAGACTGGACTGCTTTCTACTAGCAGAGGTACACTTACTTTTCCAGCTCCTCCTGTGAGTGTGCAAAGGTGCAGCTGGCCCCCCGGGGACATCCTCCTCTCTGCTTCATGTCTCGGCACATGTATGTCTTGTACTTGCTGTGCTGAGGGGGCTGACAAGGGTAAAGAAAGCAGGTGAGATACCTGAACATGAAAAGCACTTAACCAAGCTGAATGTATCATCTTATCAAAGGCCTGGAGTTTGACTGTTGATAATTGCTCTAATTCAAGTGTTTCTGGAATAGCTGACATAAAATAAATGACTGAAGTACTTGTGTTTGGTTCTTCAACAGAACCAACAGATTCAGGAGTATGTGTTTTGACAACTAAGTAACTCAGTTTTCTACACCATTTTTATTCAAACTCCTTACTGGAGGGTTTGACTGGAACACAGCTGTACATTTTAGGACACAGTTAAGTGGACGAAACTGATACAGGATGAAAAAATTACCAATAATCAGATATACCCTATTGATAGTTCACCAAGGGAAACATCTGTAAAAGTCAACATGCTTTCTGAGAAGTCAAAAGGTGTATATCTGTCGGAAATCACCTGCAAACTGTTGGGGCTTTTTGTTTGTTTTTCCTTTTGTTTTGGTTTTGGGAGGGTTTGTTTGTTTGCTTTTTGTTTGGTTTGCTTTGGTTTTTTTTTTTTTCCCCTACTGCAGTGGGAAGATCCAGGCAGAGTGAACATAAGCCACACAGCCTTTCACTGGCCACTTTTGCCAGGTAGTGCAACTTTACCCAGACTCAGCAGACATCCCTTTCCTACTCACAGACTCTGGGCTCCCTTCCAAGCAGCATAGCATGTACCACAGGCTCTCCACAACAAAAACTCTTGATGTTTTCTCCTCCCAGATTCCCACTTATGCATTTCTACTGTTTTTCCTTTTGCTAGTGACAGCGCTCATTATCCATCCCAAGTAATGCAAAAAGATGAAACAGTAGAAATAATTTTTTTTTTGGCAAAGATAATCTTTTTACTAGTTGAGCTCCCCAAACCAGCTCTCCAAGAGGATGAGTGCCAAAGAGACAGAGGAGTAGGACTGGGACAGGCAGCTCTGTACTTCAGCAGCATTTATATCAAATGAGCTACGCAATAAAATGACATCAAAGGAATGTGTGATAAGGTAACTATGAGAGAAGTTAATACACAATTACATTGTCATTGTTGAAAACAAAAAAAATTGTTTCAGGAACTTGGATTGCACCTTCATATCAACTGTTCTTAAATCTTCAAGCTCGACAGATACTCAGCACAGGTATAAGGATAATTTCATTAACAGAGAGCCAGCTGGCTGTAATATGTCACATTGAAACAAAACCAAGAAAATCCCCACAAATCACAGCAGCACACAATTTCCCTTCCCCACCCTCTACTCAGGAAGGTTGTTATTCATTTCCCTAAGCCTGCAGCTGGATCAGACTGTTCTCCTTCCATCCTAGTGAGCTGTGAAAATCACTTTAACAGGTTTTGGAGGTAAATATGTGTTGTTTCACATTTTTTCCTTTCTTATTTCTTTTTTGATAAATACGACTTGCAGTGATGTTTTCAATTAGCTCCTTGTCAAACCAAATCTTTCCAGATGACATTAGTAAACCTCTACTATAGGATACAGCCAATAAAACTTAGAGGTACATATTTCCCAAATGATTTCGCTTTTACCTGTTGTTGATCTGTTCCTTTTTTGCTGTGATTCTGGATATAATCAACTAAGCCATGAACCACAGTCCTCACAGCAACTAATCCATTTTCCAGTTGTTCCCACGTTGGAGGTGGAGCATCTGTTGCATGGACAGCAAACACCAAACATAAAGAGAAAAATCAGAAAGATTTTCCAAAACCAGGTACAAACAGTATCACAAAACTTGACTAGCCAAGTTTATAAAAAATGTTTCATCAGTAGATGAAAAGCATTCAGCACCTTAATTCTGGGACATTTAGCTCTTACAGAATAGAGGTATCTATCAGCTTAAGATTGAACTGCACAAAATACTGAATGAGCCAGTAAGACCATTATTAGCATGTAAAATTATTTCCTTTTACAAGAACTTTCTCATCTCACAAGAACTCCAGAATAAAGGCACTGTACAAACTCTTCTCATTTAGAAAAACATCAGGTTCAAAATCCCTCTTTGCATTCAGACTCCTGGAGGTAAAATTATTCCATACAAATACAGTCATCCTGGCCTGATTACACAGGCACAGATGTAGAACAGCAACAGAAATTAATGCCTCTCATGTGGAAAAAACATCACAAGGCAAATCTATGAATCAGACCACCATCTAAACCACTGTGAATAAATTGTACAGTTTCAATTCTATAGGAGCACTTTCTCTTTTTAGCCAGTTTACTTTTCTAAGTTTTTGAATCTGTTCCAGCAGCTGACACTCCCACTGTGTGCCTGCACACTCTGCTGCAAAGGACAGTACCTCAAAGAGCCTTTCAAGATCTTTAGCACAATTAATGACATTATATTCCACTCACAGGGACTAAATTCTTCCACAAGTACTTCAACATGCTTCCCTGCTGTTCTTTAGGGAACTCAACAGTACAGAAAAAACCACAAAGACCAGAACTTGGCTACCGAAATCCAGGGAGGCTATTAGTGATGCCACCTTCCATACCAGTTTTTAGCAAACAAATTTGCAGTGGACAGGTTTGTCCCCAGCTTGTTTCAGTATGTAAGATTTGGGAAGAAAGCACTGCACCTCCTTTAGCTGTGAAGTACAACTGGTCCTCATTGGAAAGGAAGTTTTACTTCTGTTTGTTTAAACAAATACAAAGTACAATTTTTCATCTCCTGAAGTTGTAGTTTATATATTTTTACTATTTTGATATATAATATTGATATTACAAATTTTAGCAGGTATAAAATAATACTTCAGCCACAGGACTTTGTTCTGTCCCTTCCCATCTCCCTCCGATAGTCCTTACAGCACTGCTGACTTTTTCAACAATTTCTATCTTTCTCTCCTCTGTCAACAGCTTAGGTTCTATTTCCCAGTTAAATTCTTTCCAACTATCTTCTACTTGCCAGACTCTTTCCTAGTTTTGCAGAATTACCTATGAACAAGAAAAATACTGAATTCTGTAGGGTAACAAACCATTCTTGTCTAGACTGACTTTTGCCCAGCTTCTCTCTATTCAATCTATCAAAATTCTACTTTGGAATCCAAAACTCTTTAGTTGATGAGTAAGGAGGACGTTTCCTTACACTTGATGATCAGCTTTCAATCCTTGAATAGTGTTAAGCTCATGTTGCTAAACTTAAAGGTTTTTATGAAAACACCCAGATTTACCTGGACTGGGATCAATATTTGCTAGGAGCTCTAGGTGAGGTCTAAGACGATTCAAGTTAGCTGGATCTCCAGTCCTCTGGAGAGCAATAGTTAATTCCTGAACACTCTGTGCAAACGAGGCTGGGGTCTGCAACTTAAAAAAATTATCATCATTAACTTTCTACAGGCATAGCAATCCTCATGGTTTCTGAAGGCTGCTCCACAGACAACTGTCTCTCAAAACTAGAGATAAAGATCTTTTTCAGAAGCCCATTCCAGTGAACCCTATCTATTAAGAAAGCACAGTTCTTTGACATTGCATTAAATTACACTTTGAAATAGACAAAATAAAGGCTGGTGTTATTTCTAGCAATAAAACCCATTTCTTTTGGGTTGTGTTGCTACCCAAGGGAAAAAATGGGCCCTATTGGAAATAATTTAATTTAGATTTCTGGAGAGTCTAATATCTCCAATCCCCAAACCAACAGGTCTGCACCCTGCTTTAAATTGAGTACAGTAAGCAGAAAATAAAGAACGAGATGGTTGAAGGAAAAGATAGCTAGCAACATTCCATTTCCTAACATCACTCAATTCCAGTTTTAAAACTGTTAATTCTACCTAGATCCTTCAAGAGATGTTTGGCAAGACACTTCAAAAGGTGGGCAAAGGCATAAATATACAGTAGAAGCTATCTGGAAGCTAATCCCCTTGCACAGCAGCCAAAGCAGTTGTTTCACAGCTTTCATAACCATTCAACAAGGTTCAGTTCTTCCCACCTAATTCAGGCACTTAAAAAAGCATCCCCTAATCTAAAAGCCCATTTATCCTATGTTGCTTCTGAACACAGAGAGATCTGGGCATTTCCAGAGTTTAAGTATTTTATTTACAAAATGTGTTTCCACCTGTCTGTCTTCAGACACAGACATGGGGGCTCATTTTTTTCCAACTTATGCACTAACTTCCTGCCTGGAAACATGGACCATTAGCCTCTGTCACTACATTGGCACTTATCAGCTGTTCATAAAGGTCACTCCCCAATTATTTAGCTAAACTTTGTGGGTTTCCATCTGCAGAAAGAAGTAAAGTAGCAAAAATGTCCAGATGGCAGTGGAAGCAAGATTCATTAGATTACAAATATATATTCTAATTATTTAGGATGTAACAGGTTTTGAAATAACAGGACAAATGATTAATGGACAAGTCCACGTGGGCACAGTTTCTAAGTTCAATGATACAAACAGCTGCATACAAGATGGACTGGGCTGATGCTAGGTGGCTTTACCTTGTCAATGATACTCTGCATGTGGGATTTGTGAGACTGGTCTCCATACAGGAGCGAGGACCACTGGTCTGGTGCGATACGCAAACCCGCTTCCATCGCTATTTGAACTATCTGCGAGTCGTGTTCCCTTCTCAGAGCTTCGTATGTCCGAAATTCCTCCTTCAGCTGCATCAGGGAGGAATCCTCATCTCGCTTGGTCACCTAGAGAGGAGAAATGAGCCAGATGCAATTAAGCAGGATAAGCCCAAGATTATGTGAAGTCCGAGGCAAGTGACGTCTTTGGTGACATCTAAGTCCTTCTCCCAAACTAAAATCAACTATGACACACTCAGTGAACAGCAGCTCCTACTAAAGTAATGCACACTTTATAGAGTGGAACCACTATAAAATGGACACAAAACATTGTTTACTTGGACTCTGACCCACATATTGGTCAAAGTGTCACATTTCCAAATGACTTTACAGCACCCATACCTTCAATCAAGATATTTTGTTTGCATTGCAGAATTTGTTTGAGGGTACAATTAGCAAAACCAAAGTGTTTTTCTACTCATTTAGCAAGAGTAAATGACATTTAAGTTGAGCATCTAGTAACAGATATTAAACACTGTAAAGTAAATTAAGCAGTTTTTCTTCATACAGCTGACACCCAAAAGTCTCCTTTTTCTTTGATTCTAACCACACCACAACTGAATTAACAGAATTAGTGATTTTTTGGCTTTAAGCCACTCCTAAGAAGGTAAGTATGCTGCTTGACATCCACGTTTTGTAACAGTACCTCTATAAAACCAGGCAACGGCAAAACCTATCTTTACAGCTTCAAATTGCTATTTCAGCCTACAGTGCCACCATGGCTGAATGATAAAGAACTCTAAATTCATGTGGGACTTAATGAGCAATACTTCCTCTAAGTACACATATTTTTAGCCACATTAAATGTTACAGGACAATGAAAACTGCAGGTGAAAACCAATGGTTTTCATAGCATTAGAAAACCTCTGGGCAGAACTTTGTTCATACCTTGAAGCAGGAGGCTCTGTAAAGGAGCTGGACAACGTGCCCAATGCTCGTCTTGGAAGCCTGAGGGAATCGCGGCTCCAGTCTCTGCACCACAAAGAGAACCAAGACCTTCCGCGACAGTGCAGATCCATCTTCCAAAGCCAGCAGAACCAGCTTTAGAGCCTCCTCTTGCATTGCTGGGAGTCAGGGGAAATGCAAAAAGAGACAAAGGATGAGAGAAGCCCAAGTAAAATTTTTGCAGTTTCTTGTTCACCTACAATTGAGATAACAGCTAAAAACTCCCACCAACAGGCACACAAAGCCACAGAGAAAAAAAGGAATTGAGCAAGAAGGGAGGGCAAAGAGAGAAGGAACCTCTCCAGATTCCCAGACTGTGACTTGGGAAAACAGGACCTTTTACCTTTAGTATTATTATCTTTATTATGATTTACTATTATGTATTATATTAATATTATTATTGCTACTACTACAACAACATCTATTTTGGGCATCATCTGATAAGAAGGTTCCTGTCTGTACATCTCTTGATCTTTAATATGAATTTTCAAAGCGTATTGCCTACATCCCACACTTATCCCAAAAGAAAAATCTGACAGGTGAAGGAAGAGCAAGGTTCATTTCCATTCAAGCAAAACAAAAAAGAATGCCCACACCAATCAACCACACTGCAGCACTGCTATTTTGCTATGTAACCAACCTCTCTCTTCGCTCAAGTGGTAAGAAAGTTACTATCTCTATATGTTTCAGTCAGGAAAAGCTTCACTATTTTTTCATTAAGAAATTGGCTTCATATTTCAAGACTCAACAAGTGAAGTCTATATTTTCAATAATGAGACTTCTTTTTTTTAAAGCAACATTGATTCCTTTCTAGTATTTTAAGCAAAGGAATTTAATTTATAAATGCACAACTCCTTAAAAATGTGTACACATAAGTGTAACAAATCTATCCCTACAACTGTTTTGTATGTTTATTGCCCTAAGAAGGAAAAGAAGCCATGCCAGTCACTTCCAGTAACCTTATTTTTTCTAGAAAGATCTTCAAGGAATAGCAACTGGTCATTTATCTTACGAGAATTCTGAATTTTACAGAACACTTGAAAAAGCATTAAAAATACACGAAAACCCAACAGACACATAATTAATTCTGAAGATTTCTATTAAGAAATTAGGCTGTTGCTTAATAAAATCCCTTGGGCAATTGGACAGCCATTTATCAATGGCTCAATTCTGAAGTGCTTCTAGTACAGCAGTGATACTGTGATGTCACCTACCTGGCCCAAGGAACTGGCAGCCTCTGGCTCTCACTGCAGCCCAGAGGTTGGAGGAGAGCTGCTGAGGGTTCTGATGCTGGAGGATGAGCTCTGTGACTGTTCTTTCACCCAGTGACCGCGCTGCCCGCATGGCTCTGATGCGCCCTTCTTCCTCCACCAGCTGGCAGTGGACTAATGTCACCAGTTTCCTCTGCATGGGGCGACTCAGCACGCTCTGAGTGGTGCTGTTAAGACCCACACCTTCAAAATAAAATGAAACAGAATAATAAACTACTTCACACTCCTCTTCTTGTGCCAGTCTTCAGTGACTGTACTGGACAAGTGCAAACCTAGCTCTCCTGGTGTCCATGTTGTCAAAGGGAATACTAGTCAAGGCATATCATAAGTTCATTTCATTTGTTTCACCTGGCAATAAAAGCAGTTTTCTGGTAGTCAGCTTCCCCACAGGCTTAATCTTGTGATTGACTGATCTGGCTTTTTAAGAAGATGGAACCTCTAATGAATCCTTTTCCCATGTTGGCAGTTTGTCCCACACCCTCCCATCCAGATTCCCAGTTCATCCCTTATTCATGGACTTTAGGGATCATTTGGACATTTGTTTGTTTTCAAAACGCATTTAGTTTCTTGCCTACATGTAGTACCTTCACTGTTTTGCTTTAGAGCTTACATGAATCCTGAACCGCTTGGGTGATGTTTAATTTTGTGCCACAACTCTGAATCACAAACATGCTGAGAGCCACCTAATTCAGGTTAAAGGAAGAGGTGACTCACTAGACATACAGCTGCCATGCTGAGTTTGCTCTGCAGCCAGAGCTCATTCACTGGGCCACCAATTCCCAGAGTGATTCTGCTGTCATACTGCACTGGTCACAAAATACTCAGACAGCTTCTCAAAAAAAAAATTTTTGATAACCCAATGCCCATGATGATCACCTCCACTACTTGGGCTGACAGACTGCCCAAATCCAGCGCATGTAATATGTATAAAATCCATACTCTTCAACACAGTGCAACTTTGCTAACTTAGAATTACCCAGACTGACCCAGCTCTTGTATTTGACCTTGTATAAACAAAATATTACTTATAATTTTCCTTATCTGTCTTATATATAGTAACTTTCTCTTATGAGTTCATTCATCCTCTACAGAACAGCTGCATCACTACAATTATCACAAAGCAGAACTGAAAAAAAAAAAGGCAAAACTATCTACTTTTACTTATTCTGCAAAGATCAAATCAAAGTTTGTCTCAACTCACTATGGCATGGTCAAAACCCTCAGCCTTCTCTCTGAATTATTTTTGACATCTTTCAATTCGACAACCCCCTCCCCTCCATGAAAATATAATCTTAATGTTTAAGAAATCTGTTTCAATTTTTTTCTAAACTAGATTTATATCCATTTTTCAAACATGCTAACTAATAATTTGGATAGTTTGTTTTGCATCTTATTTGGCTTTTGGTTTCATTTTCCAAGGAAGCAATGCAGGAACTACCTCTTGCACTGCTGAGTGGTTTGAGGTACAATGCCAATTCTTCCACACATTTCTTGCCCTCCTCATAATGCTTGGTATCTTCAGCTCCACTGCATAAAGTAATCGGTTGCTGCTCAGGAACCTGAGGAGAGATGACATGTACATCTACTATGAATATGCATAAATAAGTGGCAACCATGATTATAAACATTTATTACTACACCACATTTCCTGTTTTGTTCTCCTTGTGTGATTCTGCTGTATTACATAGCATTTTTTCAGCTTATTTACTGAACAAATAGCATAAGAAACTCCAGTGAGAATGAAAACAAAAATACAGGATTTATGTTTAAGAGACTTCTTTGATTCAGTGGCTGAAAGGAACTACAAGCAGAAGGCTTAACATGGCACTTCCTATAACTATAAAACTTTGGCTAAAATAGAACACATTGAAACATCCCCAAAGCTGACTGGCCAAAAAACTCAGGGGGAAGAAAAAAAAACAAAAGAGAAGAGCCCTGGTCTGCTGGTAAGTACAAATTTGTATCTATGGCCTCACAGCTCTAAAACCATCCAGGGATAAGAGACTGCAGCTACTTAAGATTAGTGGCAGAAAGACTTAGCAGCAAATACAATAAGAGACCCCTGGAACAAATTCTGAGTAGACACAGTTATAAAGCATGACCAAGTTATCCTATGTAGTGCATATGAGCACACCCTGTGAGTATTTATCTGATGATAGACGCCAACTACATTCTTGGGCTTTTGTGCTGGGTTTTTGTCAGGTGACATTTATTTCTCCTTCCACGCATTCACCAGAAATCAGGATTTTTCCATGGGATTTGCACCACACCCCTCCAAGTTATATATTTGGTTCTACTTTCCTCTTGGAAAATTCTTAAAGCTTTCATCAAATTTGAGGGTGCAGTATAGCACTGCAGTACTAACACTTCTTAACATCACTGTTCAGCAGTCAACCCAATATGATAGTACAGGGAACTGGAATTCCTCAGAAGACTAAACACAAGCACTTTTTCTTTTTGCTGTCAAAGTGCAAATATATCTCAGACTTCTATTTCCAAGTCAATCCCCATCCCAGTGGCAATAACAGCATGCTAATCCCACATAGCTGCTTACAGGGACAAACCCAGGCCTTCAATCTAAAAGCAAAAGCCTTTAATGCTTCAGTTAAATACAGACACAAACCTGCTTACCTTCATGTGTAATGCAGCCGTGGCAAGAGCAGCATTATGATGGTAGCACCAAATAAAAGAAGCAAATATATATAAAATACATATACACACACATATATGGTTGCCATCACCAGTGTGAACAGCTTTAATATAAATTTTAATAAAAAGCAATGCTTGAATCATATGATCACACTTCTCCTTAGACAACCGCGTCACCATGCTGTTTCTCATTTGACACATAGAGCAAAATAAAAAGTTACTATCTTGCTTTTCCAGCAGGTAACAAAGAAAAGTCTCAAAATGCAACATGTTAGCTGAAAATAACATAGTATCCTCTCAAACTAGCAAAAACAAGACAGAGGCTGTGTCAGATCTAGGCTTCCATTCTCACTACAGAGAAAAACCCAAGTTCAATCACACCAACGTAACAAGGTTAGCCTCGATACTTATCACTGATAGAAGTTAACTTGTAAGGTTCTGTGGGGTTTTGGTTTTAATTTTGGGCCAGCATTTGTTTGGGGTATTTTGGTTTTTGGATTTGAGGAGATTTTGTGTCTGTAAGCAAGAATATTTTCAGCAAAAGGAGATTTTGCAACTCTGTATGCTAGAGTGGTCAGCTGTAAACAGTCACAACAACCTTATCTTGAGTGGTTTCTTGGGATTTAGGAAACTATTATTAACTCCTGCATTATATGCCTGCACCTTAACAGAATATTCCACAGCTCCTTTCCAAAGGCACTGCCATTTTAGCAGCCTGCTTCTGCCAGGGCAGTTACGTGGCAGAACTGGATGACTGAGCAAATGACACATCTCAAGTGTATCCAGACCCTGCCCCATCTCTGCCCTATTTCCTGCAGTCCCACACTCTGTACAAACTCCAATTCTCCTGCAAGCATTCCCTGTGGCACTACTGCCAGCCCAAACGGTGACAGCACCACAGCCCCGGCAGACAGACAGACAAAGGGGCTGGGAACAGACGTGGCACAGGAAGTCACACTCAGCCCTGGATTTCCACCCTGAATTGGAGTGGGTTTAGCACACATTCAAAGCACTGGTTTGGAATGCCAGACACAGCACAACTCCACCAGTGAGACACAAGGACTGTCTAGCAACTAACAGAAAGCTTCCCCTTCCCCCATGGAAAAGCTGGCAGAGAAAAACTTCCAAGAGCTAATCAAGCTATTCAAACACTATCTGCACATTGTTCCCATTCCTTCTCTTTTGAAGGGAAGCTTCAATGTAAAAATCTAAATGCTTTGTACAACTGTATTGCAAAATGAGCCCAAAAGAGATTCAACTTTTATCTGAAGCTGGAGTAGTGTAGTACTGAAGAGTAAAACATGCTTTTCTGTGGTTTTCAGGAGTGTTCAGGAGAAGAGAATTTAGTTCTCATGCACACACACTTCATTCATGCAGTGCACTTCACAATAAAATTTACAAGTAATTTTCCTTCTGCTGGTTGTATTATATGCACATCCATGAGTTATTTTAATATTTTAGGGTTAGAACAATTGTAAGAATAGCATCTACCAAAAGAAAAATCATGAAGACATAATTAATATAAGTGACGGGAAATGTGAATTTTGACTTTGGCTCCATCATGGAACTGCTGAGGGACAACTGAGAAATAACTCAACTCGAAAGCATTTTCACTTCCCTCTCCCAAAATAGCCTTTTAATAGCATGCATGACCCTATGGTTACTGCTGTTTACAATGCCTCTCAGGAGCCTCAGAATAGATGCCCCACAGAGTGAGCTCATTATTTTCACACTCAGTCCATATTCCGTTCTCTCAGACATCACACCCTTATGACAGTTTCCACTGCAAATATATTCACATCATGTAATCAACAGCTCCCAAAGGGGATGAGAGAAAGACAGGAAAAATGATCTCAGCTCTTTAATTGCTTTAAATCTGTGATGGTTTTGCATGTATCTGCTTTGGCAATGACTTCAAGTATCCTGACAGTGGAATGTTACCCATCAGCATGGCTTGTGGCTGTGGGAAGAGACAGGTTATGACAGCATCAGGAAGGGGACTGGAAAAGAATGCTAAAGCATCATCTCATACCAGGCAGTGATTTTGAATTGGTGATTTAAGTGTAATTTGATGAAGAAAGTCAGCTTGAGTTGTCAGTAATTACCATTAGACATCTAATTGCACAGAATGAGAACATGTTAAACAGACCATACCCCTTTTTGTATGGTTTGAAAACTGTTTCTATCAATATTTTCCTCCCCCTCCCTGCAAATAAATGATTTGCTTCCTGCCAAGAGAAACCAAACACAACCCAAAGCCTACTGTCTTTAGTTCCTCAAAAGTTTACATTAAAGACAACTTTTTCACAGATAATTCCTCTTTCGTGGCACTTTATTTCACCAGAAGTTAAAATAAAAAATTATCACACGTGCCTCTAATAGCTCTGCACTTTCCACCTTCCCCTTTTGAAAGTGCTATAAGTTAAGATCACCCAGTCTCTCATCATGTACAATTCCAATGTCTAGAATTGTGTTTATCATGTCCAGCAGGAGATTATTCCCAAATTAAAGCACCACAAGCATTTCTGTCACTCTACATCACCTGTTTGGAATGTGCATGCTGCTGTTTCATGGTTAAAAAAACACAAGGGAAGAGCTCAGATGACAGATTCATGATTAGGTACCTTCAAAACACTAGCCAGGTGAATGCTTAAAATAGTTACACATCGTGAGTAATATGGGGATGCCTGAATAGCTAAAATTCAAAACCTTATTCTCACAGAAACAAACTAAAGTGATTCCCTTACCCAGGAAGTTTAAGAAGCAAGGTATTCTATGAATGCCTTGCTGATTTGTGTCCAAGGCCTTGTGTCTCTCTTCCCTCATAGCTCCTGCTTAGGTATTCAGCTATGTCCAGCTTTCACAGGAATAATAATTCTCATCTTCCCCTTATCATCCCTCTGTTCCCCTCACTTTATGCAGCAAAATTTATCTAGACATGGTCTGAACTACCTAACCAGAGAGGCTGTGGATATCCCATCCCTGCAAGTGTCTAAGGCCAGGCTGGATAGGGCTTGGGGCAAGCTGGTCTAGTGGAAGGTGTCTAATTCAAGTAAGAAACCAACTCTTTTCACTGTTAGAGTGACAAATTCTATCCAGAGAGAGAATGCTACCATCAGAGAATACCTTACTGCTTTCCTGGTGACCGTGTGACAAATTCAGTGTTTTCCCCAGAAGCAGAATCCTGCTACTTCACTCGCTGTACTTGTGCAAAAGCCAAAGTGACTTGCCCTGGAATCCTGTCACTGCTGCCAGTCACAGCAGAATAGATTTGTTTCTTTAAACTGCCTGGTCTCCTCCTCCACCTCCAGCAAAAAAGCATTTAACAAGTATAAATGTGTGAATTCCTCAGAAGTCACTCCAAAGGGAAAAGAACAAACTGTTCTTCCCCCTCACAGATAAAAGCTTTAGTTGGACTTTACTGTATTTCCTTCCAAAATTAAACCTGTTTTTTTGGAATTCAGTATTTACAAATAAAATATTACAGGTCTCTGTGGACTTAGGTTAAGGGTACATGGGACACTAATGACACATACAGGCTCCTGAAACTAAACCCAGAAGTGGAAAAACAAATGGAAGTGGTTTCAACTGAAGTTGA
Source organism: Camarhynchus parvulus (assembly GCF_901933205.1). Taxonomy (NCBI): domain Eukaryota; kingdom Metazoa; phylum Chordata; class Aves; order Passeriformes; family Thraupidae; genus Camarhynchus; species Camarhynchus parvulus. Next base: position 23,065,125 of record NC_044578.1, on the reverse strand, counting down.
TACTACTCATGCTTTGAAAGCTGGATTGCTGCTCACAGACCATTTTTGCTGAAATAGAAGAGTACACTCTCTTAGTGGGACAGTTCAAAATCACTAGTTTCTCTAAAGTAGCTTTTTTTTTTAAATTTGTCCTTAAGCAAGCCTTCTTCTGTAAAAAGATTTTTTAAAATGGCCTTAGACAGTCTATTGGAAAATAGCAAATGTTTCCCTGTCCTTCACAGGAAAGTAGTTGTATTCATTTTCTAGTAATCCAGTGTCTGGTAAACACTGCAACAGCTGCCAGGATGGGAAAGGGAAGAGAAAAGGAGCGAGTTGTACTGAACACTGATTTCATTCACGCTTTCATTTCAAATGAGGAGCTGGCAGGGAAGGGGTTTAAGGTCTCTTAAGGGGAGAGTCTGTCAGTAATAAATACCCAGTAAGGATCCATGGTTACTGTTACAGGTAACAGACTGCTGGGAGTAGCAAACAATCAGAAATGAGTGGCAAAGAACAACGGTGGGAATAATATATCTTTTGGTGGCATTTGCAGCTTTAAGGTCATGATGAAACAAGGTCCTGTGAATCTTTATCCCACAAAATTTTCAGATAAAAAGGGAGCACAAAATGATGTCCTTAGTGCAAAATCAGAACTTAAAGTTCAGAGAGTTCTCAAGACAAACACTACACTATAAAACCTTTCTTCATACCTCACACATATGGATAAGAAAACTCTGGCTGGCTAACTAGTAAAACCAGAAAAAAAATCTCAGTTACCTATACAGAGCAGGGTGGATTTCCATCTCGTTCCACAGAATCTTGTTTTCATAAAAATTTAAATTCTGGCAGAGGTCAAATTGAAGCTATCATACAGCCTCTCAGCAAGCTTAACAAGTGCACACAAAATAACCAAATGCAAGTGGAAGGCATTTATCACAAATGTGGACATTCAGATGCAACTAGAAATATTCAAGAAACTGCAGAGGGGAAGAACATGTAAGAGAAAAAGAAAACTGTAACTTTTTTAATAACATCACCCATAGATTTACTGCTTGGAAGCTCTTCAAAGATGGCACCATATCACAGAAATGGGAGTGCACAATCTCACTGCTTCCTCCTGCAGAGCAGGATGAGTCACTTCGCACAGCCAGAAACACCATTTGATTTTGAGCTTCTGAAATAACCTCTTTGCCATACACCAATGAAAGAAAAACAACAAATTAGCCATATTACTTGATAAACTAAGAAGTGGCAAAAGCACACTGGACCTGTAAGTCACAGTACCTAATAAAAAGCAACATAAGAGCATCTCTCTTTCCTCAACGTCTTTTAAAGCTCTTGCACAATTCTTTCCTTTTCCCCAGACTACAGATCTCATTAAGTTTCTGCTGTGTTTAATTTCACTTATCCCAGACATTGGAGCAGTACAAAATAAAGCAGTAACCCCTTTATGCATCCCAGATACATTTTCATTCTTCACCCATAATTTAGACAGGATTATCCCTTCTCTCCTAAGACCACAATCCTGTCCACAAGCCTTGGAAGGTGTGGGTCACAGGGAGCTACCCCTGACCTAACATCCATAAGGTTCTGCCAGCTTAAGTGTGTGCTGCAACTGAACAGGGTGATCCTGCTTTCCACACATCCCTGCCCCTTCTTGGGGCTGTTGTGTCCCAGTACCACTCATCCCCATCATATCACTACTTCCACTGACCTCAGCAGTACCTATTCCAGCAAAAAAGGGATCTCAAGCAGGCTTCCCCTCACCACTATGGATTTAGAGTAACATGTCATCTCAGGAAGTTGTGTTCCCATTGCATAGTTTCAAATAAAGCTGTATAAAGGCTGCTACCAGAGAGATCTGTCCCACATCCTTTACACACTTGTCCTGCTTTTGGGACAGCCAAACACAGGTCTCACAGGGTGAATACAGTAAAGCACATAACCTACCACGAAATAACCTCACTGATTCAGCTATCCTTTTGGCTTGGTAAGAGCTGAGGAAGAAGGAAGGAAACACAACAAACCCGTTCTGGTGACAGCCCACAGAATTAGATGTAACAAAAGTCAGGGTCACCAGCACAATAAAGATTTAAACTATTGATCCAGGCACTTTTTCTACTTCTTGTGGACATCTACAAAAAGGTAGATGCCTTTTCTTCACATCATTAAGACAATATCATATTCTTTATTATTCCTGACTTGTCCTCCTAAAAGGAAAATACCGAAACAGATTAAAAAAATAAAAATCAGGGATACCTGAGCACCCACAAGTTGCAGCAAGGCTGAGTTCACAGGAAGGAGCTCAATGTCTGTGTTGATAGTGGTCTGGTCAAAGGGACATGCCTTACGGTGGAGCTTGTTGAGGCACATCTTGCAGACAGTGTGGCCACAGCCCAGGCTGATGGGCTTCCTGATGGTTTCGTCGAAAGTCTGTGTGCAAATCGGGCAGGAGAGAAAATCCGTCCATTGTGGAGCTTGTACAGGCATTGCTTCAGGAGTTAATTGACAAGACAAAAATCTAAAGCACAGATTCCACTGGAATCAAAATTTTGCAAAAAAGTCTGTTTGGTTTTAAATATCTTCTGTAAGTACAGACAGTCTGCACATAGTGTGAAACATAACCTAGAAGAAAACAGAAACACCAAGTTAGCATTCTGTACTAGAACAGGCACGTGAGCTTCTTTGTGCTAGGGAAGTACCACTCCTCGAGGTGTAGCTGAATTAAACACAGGACTGAGTCACAACTTGCTTTAATTCCAGCTAGTCTCTGGCTCTGGAAAAGCCAGTGTAAACCATTTCTGTGGTTACACAGTTTAAAATAAATCATGAAAGATAACTATCACATTGCAGTTGTAAGACTAATTAGCTTTTTGTTTTTATGTTCTCTCTTTCTAAATGAGCAAATTGACATCAACAAAATGTGAATAAAAAAGACAATTCCACTAATCCACTTTTGTACAATATCTACTTTACAAAATAATTAAATATTTAAATAATTTTGCTCAGACAAGGCTTCATCCAAAGCCTCTATCAGAAGCAACCTTTCTTTAGAGTCCAGTGGGCTCTGGATTGGCACCCAATGACTGCCCAAGTCTCAAGAGGGACAAGATGAATGGCTCAGGGTCAGTCAGACAGTGACTCTCACACCTCACACAGTGATACTGTGTGCTGCTACTCCAGCACCTTCACACAACCTCCTATGTGCTGAGCTCTGTGGTACCACATGGACCCATCCAGACACATCTCAGTTACCCTGGCAATCTGCACGCACTCCTGCTGGAATATCAGCACTGCTAACTTGCCCTCTGTCTGCCATCCAAGCATCTCCATCCTTCAAAAACTGGACAACCACTTCTAGTAGTCATTTATGACTGGATATTGTTCCTTAACTGTTCCTTTTGTAACCCCAATTTATATCATTCACTGCCTGCCTAGAGATTATATTCACAAAGAAAGCAACACCTTTACTCTGTTGAGAAACCACACCGAAACTACAATAGAAGAAAAGCTGGAGGTCTTTATTACTTGGCACTTTTAAATCAAAATACTAAGATCAAACATTACTCATTATAAGGGAATGGAAGATAAGATATCCCTTTGGGACAGGAAAAAAGCAGAATTCATATGAGGAGAAATGTACAAGAATAGATGGATCACATGATATGAAAAAATCGTTATCAAAAAGAAAACTGGTAATTAAATAATTTCTGATGTCTGGCTTACTTTCCCCAGTAGAATATTCATAAACAATTTTCTAAATCAAGGAACAAAATGACAAGAGAAATGCCACCCCAACCACCCATATATATTAGTTTCTCTTTTCCACACACTACTGGCTTCAGTTTCAAACCAAGGACTACACACTTACTTGCTAAGTGTCTGTTCTGACAGAAGTTCTGCCATAAGCAAAATCAACTTTTTATCAAATCTTCAGCTTAAAAAATGTTTACAATTAAAATCTAAATTTTAAAGGCAAAGAGAGAAACTTTATATCAGGACCAGTGCAATTCAGAGTCAAGACATTTTAAAACAGAAAAAAAAATCTAATGCTAAAATAAAGACTCTGAAAAGCCTCTGCCGCTTTTTTTCTGGAAAGAAAAAGTCTTTTTTTTTTCAGAATTTAGTCCTATCTTGCCCACAGTTAACATTACTTTGCCAAGATAAACAATGAAGTGTTACTTGTTAAGCTTTTAGCTGAGTTTCATCAAACACCTAACTTTAGCTCTAAAGCTAATGAAAAGGAGTTGTACTATGATGATGCCTCTGAGTCACTTCCAACTCAGGATACTTTATGATTCTAGGGAAAAAATAACTATTTCTCTTTTCAAAAGACAATATAGAATGCCACACAGCCTCTGGTTCCCAGCAATAAGGAATCAATAAAAAATCAGTATTACCCAGGCAGGGCGGCACAAGGAAGAGGTGGCACGTATGTGGTTAACCCTCCCACCAGCATTGCACAACAAGACGTCAGGGTTGTTCAGGGTTCCCCTTCCAAAATACCTCTTTAATGGCAAATCAGCCATTTTCCTCCATCTTGTCAGCATAGACTGAAATCATTCTCATTACTAATGTATCACCACAACCCAAATGAAATCTTCTACACTTTTAGGTTACTACACGGAGAGATGATATCCTAAAGCGTTCAGCTAATTTATTTCCAAGCCTATCTGCCCTCTTATATACTGAGTAAACTGTGGTAACAAGCATTCAAGCTAGAACTATCCTTTGTAAACCAAATCTGCAACAGAAGTTACCCAGAAACTCCACAGACATCCTTCTGCAAAGAGTAGTACGCAGTTTGGTAAATTTACTGTATGTATGGCTGTGCTATGGAATATCCTTTGGGGATCAAAATTTAAGAGCTGAATCACAGTTCTTCCTTTTGACCACACTGCTGTTAGAATATCTAGCAACAATTTCCCAGACTCCTCTGCAACTCAGAAACAAACTGAGCAGTCTCCTTAAAATAAATTATTAGCCAAGCATCCAGGAAAAGAAGCTTTCTATTAACTGAGGAGACTTAAAACCAGAAGCCAACATGAAGCTGTACCATCAAGTCCAGAAAGCAGATGTGAGCATGGAGACACCACTGTCCCAAGCTGTGAACTGGAAGGAAGGAGTTGAATGCAACTTTAATGTTAGTTAACTCATTAAAAAACCCTAGTAAACAGAGCCATGTTGTTGCTACCTGTACCTCTGGCATAATGAAATAGGTCATATTTATTTACAAATTCAACAGTTGAAAGAGAAGTTTGGGGAGTCTGGAGATGAAGGGACTAATTAGTGGCATCAATGATCCTGTGCCAAGACAGGTCTCCAAAGGCTGGGGAACAAGGGAAGCAAAGCTTATACATAAGCACAGCTCTGAGAGACTCTACAGTGTCTGAGTTTGTGTCATGGTGCCTAAATGCCAAAAGAAGGCCACTGACAATAGCACACAGAGCTGTGAGAAACCTCAGAAAGTCATCTATTTCAGCACAGTCTAGCTGCTGCACCAGATGGCTGACTGGGGTGATGCAGCCAACCTTCTCCCCACAGAAAAGAACAGCTGTTGGCACAATGAGCCCTGTACTTCTGAAGAACCTCCACAGCAGATCAGCACAAACCTGTGGAAATTCCTGATCCCACACAAGACAGCAATGGCATCCCAGGGACTGAGGATTCACAAGCACCAAACCAAGTACAGCTGGTGTCACAGCCAAGGTCCTGTTTTCCCCCAGATCAACCTCCACACAAGGGAGCAGAGCCAAGCACTGAGATAGATGCAATGTAAATCTCTTCCAGGCACAAAGCTCACAGATGTAGAGACCTGAAGCTGCTGAAGATACCTGTGCCTTGTATCAAGGTTTGTGACTCACTGTCACCTTAGAAATAACTGGAAAAAAACTCTCTAATTTCAAAGAGCTACTTTGAACAGGAGACATTATAAATGGCAACAAAACAGTAGAAATAAGACAGTTTCACTACCACTGTCTGCTATTGGAACCATCACCACTACAGAAAGAGAACACCTTGAACATGTACAGTAGGAAAAGTATATTCACTTTTATAGTATAATGCTTTTTTAAAAAATGTTTGTCTTCAGCATTATACCAGAGGTAAACAATTCATAAAGAATGCAAAAATTTACAAAAGACACAACTATTTAAACAGCCCACCTTCCCATAATATTACATTTTTAACCCACACTCAATTCACTAAGTATTTCACACTCAATAGCTTCTAACACTGTAAAATGTATATCCACACACACATCTTTGTGCATGATTAAAGAAAATAGATATGTCAAACCCAAGAAAGCAAAAAACTAAAAAGACACATCCACAGCACATAAACTGGAAGACAAAAAAGTGTAATTAAGAATGAAGATGCCCCAAGGCAGAGTTTGAATCCTACACTGAAACCAGAGAGAGACTGATTTTGTTATTTCTGAGTTTGAAAATATAAAGTACCTGTATGCAAGTCTCATCCTCCTGTTTACCCCTGCATAAGCTGTTTTACCCACATCTAGAACCACCTGGAAAAATGTCTCCTCTCTTCTGGGCCTCCCAGCCCCCAAAAAATCCTTGAAATTCCATCCTTCAAGCCAGACTGGAAATGTCACGCTGTAATCAGATCGGTGACCTGTCTCCTCTGGGACCCTGCCAGTGCTTTAGAGAAAGACCTGATTATTCCATAAAGCACTGGAACAACCACTCCATCCTCACTCTGCTGGACAATGCATAGGCTGACATAGCCTCATGTCCAAGCTGTGTTATGTCTGTGGCAACCAGAGTCTTCCACATGTCCTCTGCAGATTCAGCTCTGGACAAAAAGACATTTGTAAAACGCAGAACAGTCTGTACCAACATGCACTGGCATCAAGTTCCACACACAATGACACACAGGAAAACTCCTCTGCTTTCAGTTTGAATTCAGTGCACTCTGAGGGAGCCCTTTGGTGCAGGCTCCAAGCACACCCCAAATTCTCTCACAAACATGTTATTTGGAGGCAGCATGCTCTTGCATGGACACAGCACATGCTGTTTCATCACTGCCGAGCTGGCACTGCTCTGTCCCAGAGCAGTCCACACTAAGTCATGGCACAGTTTAAGCAGATGACTCAGCATACCTAAGGGGCACCCTTGGCTCAGCTCCTGCCAATTCAGTACATGGAGCTCTTAAGAGCATTACTCCCTCCTGAGTTTTATGTATTCCCACAGCATTTCATTACCCAAACAGCATCATCACCTTAACGAAAATTCAGTTAAGCTGAAGCTGGTTCATTTCTGCTGAGTAGCACTCCTGGCTAAACCAAGCTGAGCTTCCTGTCGCAGTTACCAGTGAACACAAGTAAAGCCTATTTAGTGCTAAGCTTAACACTACAGCAGCTCCTCAGAGCCAAAACAAACTCAGGCTTGCCAACTGAACTGCTCATGCAGATACAACTCTTGAGTAATCATTATTTATTCTAATAAAGAAAACACCATTTCATTAATTCTTTTAAAGACTCTGACTCCTTGAAAATAACTTACACTTTTCTGAGAAAAAGAAACTTTTCTGAGAAAAAGTAACCACTTCTCTCTTCTGTGAGACTGGTTCTGTGGTACATTAACTAGCTCAAAACCTCTGACACTTCAAAATTAAAAATAAATCAATAACCTAAATTAAATTAACAGACAACAGTAAAGCAATTCCTAACTCATAAGGACTACCAGATATCTACAGTACAAATCTACCCAGCAGCTGACCCTCCTTCATTCTTGTCTAGTGCCAAACAGACAAATTTTTGTGGTGTTTCACAGAACCTTTTTATTTTCTACTCCAGTGTGCTCATTGTAATAAACAGTATTTCAGAGGGCACTTAAGCAGCTTTCTTCTTTTCCCTGAGGAAATACTTTAAAAAGTCCTGAATATCATTTTAGGAAAAAACTAACCTGACAACCTGTGGGAACCTGACCAGCAAAAAGTAATGTGTTTTTTTTACAAGCACCCTGTACTGCCAACTTCATGGTTCACAGAAAAGCGTAAATTACATTAGCCATGTTTTCCATATCCACTTCCACAGAAAAACCTCTGAAAAATTTTCAAGAGAGAGGGAAAGACCTGACCAGAGAAGAGAAGGTAGAAGAGAAAAAGCTTCTTACCTGTGCCTGGGAAGCTCCATGAACAGCACAGACCATAAGGCCAGAAGAGTAAATGCGACAGATTCAGGGGCTTTTTCCCCTTCCTGTTTGCCCTCTCGAGCTCCCCAGTAAACTCTGCTGGCAGCAAGGGCCCGACTTCCTCATTCCTGCTCCGCGCATGCGCGCTGCCAGCACACACCCGGCACTGCCCACAGCACGGAGCCCAGTTCAGAAATCCCCACCCAACCACAACCTGCACCTCTGTACGTAATGCATATTCCAGCCCTTCCTTCAAAGCCCTAGCTGGCTTTAGTTGCTGAGTAATAAAACTCTTAAAAAAAGAAGCAAAGATAAAAATCATGAACATCGTCAAAACCATGTCCCTAAGTAACCGAAGCTCAGTTAGATCAGATTCAAGATCTACTTTCTCTTCTCCTCAGCAATTTTTGACTGTGAAAACAAAGGGAGAAATTTATGTCATTTCAGGCAAAAAGCTCTTACTTGGTAGGGTCAGTGAAGTACCTTAGGAAAATGGGGTCAGTTAAGGACAAGATGTTATTCCTTATCTGAAGCTTCCTGCCTAGTAATAACACAAGGAAAACAAGAAAAGCAAAGCATCAACATCACAACTCTACCATAGTACCTCCCCAACAGAAGCTCTGAAAGCAATTTACAATGATTTAAGCTTCCCAACATCCTGTGAGGCAAGACCTCATGTCTTCCTACAGAAAAAAACTGTTTAATGAAGTTATTTATATGGTATTTAACAGGAAAAACATGGAATGAAACCTGATATATCATTTTCTTGACCCCTATTCTCACCCAACCACCATTAGGGTCATGAACATTAAAAGACAACATGTGTAGACAAAATTTAAGTGTTCTAGCTCATGCCCTCCAAAATATAAAACCTACAGTGAATAAAATCATAAATTTTCAGGGAAGATATACAGAACCAGCTTCATAATTTCTGGTTGATATTATACATCCCTTACAGCTCATTTAAAAGAGGAAATTACACACACATATATATCTATATATATCTATTTCTAAATATCAAAATGGTTTTTTGATCTACCACCTAGAAATTTTTTTCTACCAAGAGATGATAAAGTCTAGGGAGTTAATAGCAGACAACAGCTCTACAACATGTTCCTTTCACTTCAAATTACGAGTTCTTGCATCTGTCAATGAAAACTCTAACAGGAACACAATGATTAAACCAATATTTAAAAAATCAAGGAAAAACCAAACAGATTAAGAGAAGAAAGGCAGAAGGCACTTCAAAATCCACAGTAGTTTTCAGGACAGGGACTTCGGTTCAACGGGTCAAATCCTCAAGAGCTCTCAACTCTGCTGCCAAGGAGGCAAGCTAATAATTTGCTTTTCCCAGAGAAGACACATATTTTAAAAAGCCATGACAAAGATAAAGAGAACAAGCTTGTTGAAGTCTTCAGATTCAAGGGTACAGACAGATATTACCTCTCAGTGTCAGCTAGAGAAGTCACTCTTTCTTTCCCATTCCCTCCTAAGATATTCCAGCTGGACTGGTTGCATAGTTGTCCAAACTGAAGTTTTAAACATAGATCTTTATTAATAAACACAGGTAGGCAGAAATGTGGGTGGACAGCAATTACACAACCAATACCTCATTTTACCTAAAACAAGGCAACAAATCAGCCACACAAACAGCCTGTCTAAAATAGCCCCAAGCAGTAGACTTGAGGAGGAGAAAGCAATTGAAGTGAGTTGTGTTCTGGATCACCAAGACCAGTATTGTTCTTTTCCATGCAAGAACAATCTACAGTTACCTGACAACTACTACTACAGGCATCTGGTAGATGAAAATGAAAAGCTGAGGAAAAGAGAGAAGATCTTGGTGTCACTGGAATGCCTTTATCCTTCCTTAGTTATGGATCATTGAGAAGACCCAGCACAACTCAATGAAAAAGAAAACATTAAAAAACATCATAGTGTTTTCTTCTTGCTTCTCATTTCTCTGATTGGGAGGTGGCTTTTCTTGTAACTTAGTAGATGTTGCCCTTATTTTAAAAATAGATGTCAAATAACTTCATGTTAATAACATATAATAACTGCTGTTTACATAACTACTCTCTAATAAAGCTTCAGTTATTCTATTTACCTTCAAAGCAATTTATTTTGGAAGACTGCATTTAAACATTAAAAAAAATCTTTTAATAACAGCAGAAAGTCAAGAGCAGTGAAAATTAATGAATTTTTAAACAAAACTACCAATGTAGTTGCTTGCCTGCCTGTTTAATGTACAGTTCATTTTAAACATCACCATCACAAGATGGGCTATTTTTTTCTGTTACATACAAAGCCACCTCTAGTCTACAGTGATGTTATTTCAAAAGGCAATGGAGCACCTCATTTTTGTGGCACATATATTTTATCATAGTGGGAGTTCACAGTGACAAAGAATTTTCTCACCCTCTGAGCCTTATTGTACTTCTATCCATTACACTGTTTGCTCAAAGATTTTGATACAGAATTATTGAACTCTATCAGCTCCAACAAATCAGATCCTTTACTTCATGCACCTGTTCAGTCCAGCATGTGATATCATTTCTGCATTATGATGAAACAGTATGGCACCATCAGCTTCAGAGAAAAGATGCCCATTTACAAACAATGTGCACAGCAAAACGCTTGTGTGCCCACCACAACACAGCACTTTTACCAAAAACTTGAGGCAGACAGCCTGAGGAGTTGCTAAGAGAAGATAATCCAGGTTTTCCTCATTTCTCTCCCAGATCAGTCAAGTCTAGCTGCTAAGAGAATTGTTAAACATTAATTGAGTGCCCTTGTGGCCAAAAAGGCCAATGGTATTCTGGGATGCAACAGGAAGAGCATTGCCAGCTCTCCCAGGGCTGATCCTACCCCTGCTGTGTCCAGGTCTGGGCTCCTTAGGGCAGGAGAGACCTGGAGCTCCTGGAGCAGGTCCAGAGGAGGCTGAGGAGATGAGGAAGGACGTGGAGCAGCTCTCTCGAGGGACCTGTGGCTGTTCAGCCTCCAGAGCAGACCCAGCCGAGAGGGGCCCTCATCCCCGTGTCCCTGTCTGCAGGGAGGGCTCAGAGCAAGGACCAGGCTCTGCTCCCTGGGACCCAGCAATGGGACAAGAGACCATGGGCAGAAATGGATGGCCAAGAAGTTCCACCTGACCATGACCAAGAACTTCTTTCCTGTGCAGTGACCAAGCACTGGAACAGAGACCAGAGAGGCTGTGGAGTCTCCCTCACTGAGGATATTCCAGACCTGTCGGGACACAATCCTGTGCCATGTGCTCTGGAATGACCCTGCCTGAGCAGAGGGGTGGGACCCAATGACCCACTGTGGTCCCTTCCAACCTGATCCACTCTGATTCTCTGAAAATACCCAAGCTGTAAACAAAGAGCAAATCACAGCCACTACCTACAAGCATGATACTTCAAATGAGAATTAGCACAGCAGCAACAGAATGTAATCTCTCTGAAAAAACTAATATGTGTTAATCACCTTAACCTTGTGAGGATCCAAACGTCCAGACTCATATTTGCATTCTACAACCAAGGTAGACAGATACTGAAACTTTACTTATATAGCATTCCCAGTGCATTTGCAGACATAGGCTTAGAGCAGGGCCTAAGCTACTTCACAGAAAGTACTCTCCATGCCCATGCTTCATCTCTGTTAAGGACCTAAGCCTATCCAAATCAAATTCTCTTCCTTCTCACATTCGCTTCTAAAAGGTTCCAAAAGATGTTCCAGATCTGTTAAATGGTTAAGAAGTCCTGGAAACAAGGGAAAAAATGTGGGAAGCACAGAAGAAGGAACTTCAAGGCAGACACTTTTAGCATCAGTAGACTTGTCAAGTTCTTAGTTGTAGTTTCATAAGCAGCTTATATGGGCACAACCAGGGCAAACCAGACTTTTTATGTATTTCTTCATTAATGGAAGCCATCTTGAAAGCACTGTCTAAATTTTAACTAGCTACCTAAATGTAATTCAGCACTCCTAACAATAAGGATGACTACACTAACAGGTTGGAATGATAAGAGTAGGTGAAATGGAATAAGGAATATGAGCAATAATTTGTGGAATTGTTACTTTATACTAAATCCACACCAAAATTATCTAATTTCAAAAACAGTGCTAGATTTAAGCAATGCTTAATGGTGCAAGTTACGCAAATACAGTCAAAGCCATCCTTTCAGCTCATTGCAGTTACAGCACCTAGTGAAGTACTGTCCAGAGAATGCTCTAGCAGTCCATAACTCACATCACCTTTCTGCCCCTAGAAGTGAGCTGCAAACAAGGAAGCAATCGTAAATGCTACAATAGTTGATACAAAAATAGCTTACAGGGCCCAAACAAAACCAGACATACTTCTTTGTTGAGTCCTGTAATAGCTTCACTTGCAAAAATAGCAGGAATATTACTCATCTGTGAAACTCATGTTCGTTATCTTATTCTACCTGTTTTCATGACAGAGACTGCAATTGTGTTTTAATAACACAACCTAATCTACACTACAGCTCTGGAGTCATCCAAGGTGAAGAGGCAGCTGTGGCAGAAATGGCACCGAGCCTGGAGAATTTCAGCTCTCTTGTTAACAATTGCATAAATAAAAAATTAGCTAGTCAACACACTATACAAGATTTTCTCCACATCTCTAGCAGATTTGATGTAAAAATCCAAACACTATTCAGCACTGACAAGCCTGCTCAAGACTTTTAGGCAGTGTTAAATTACCATTCACACAGAGCTTAAAGTCTTTAGTAGCAGCAGGAGAGGTCACACAACTGTTGCTGAAAAGCAGGTTAATTCAGGTACATCTGACTCAGAATGTAATTGAGCCTCACTTGCTTTAAATGATACTGGCAGCCGGTGATTCAATTCGTAGCACTGCTAAAAAAAGCAGTTCCAGAGGCCAAAAATAGCCTGGGGCAAGGTACTCCTTTTGAATTAGACTTTTCAGGCAACCTTCAATTACATGAAAAAAATTCCATCCTTAAATATTTTGCAGCCTTTGTGTCAGTCTCACCTTCTAGATTTATAAAAATAGAATCTTTTCTTCGCAGCTTGACAACATCATTAAAAGTTGTGTTAGTTTAACACAATCTGGCTTTTAGTGGGGGTGGAGGAAGCCACAGAGGTTGCTTCTGAAATAGAAGCTCCTCAAAATTTCTACCATGTCCAGCAGAGCCAATCCCTAAAGGCTCTGACAATGGACATATTGGCTGGCCCAGTAAGGGAAGTTAGCAACGCCTCTGTGACGACACAATTAAAAAGAAAAAAGGGAACTCAATTCCTCTTCTGCCTCTCCAAGGGGTGGTGAGAGGGGCCACTGGGCCCCTTCCCAGCGAGGCCATCGGAGCCATGCTGCTGGGGGGACCATCCTGGCACCATGAGCAGCCACGCAGTCAAATCCACATGGCCGGGGCCAGCGGCGGGAGCAGGCGTGCACCAAGACCGCGTGGCTGGAATCGCCGCGGCGCCACACGGCCGCTGCCATTTCGGCTTGGATCACAATGGACTTGACTTGCTCAGCTGCTTTTAGCCAGCCATGCTGTGAGCAGAAGGGCAGAAGAGGCAGCAGCAGCTTTTCTTTTTCAGTGCCCTGTATGAGGAGGGGTGCTGTGTGGAGCCAGTGGCCAGCGCTCACACTGGGCTGGCAGGGACCACATGACCATGGCGAGCAATTCCCGATGTGCTCCCTGGACAGAATCAACCTTTGAGCCCCTGCAGAACTCCATAAAAACTTTACAGTTGATAGAACTTGATAACAAAGGAACCTACGGACACCAACTCTCTTCAGAGTCAGAAAAAGGAAAAGGTGAAGACATGTGAGGAGAACAACACAGTGATATTAATGTCGGTGAAAAGGAGGGAAGTGGAGGAGGAGGTGCTCCAGGCATGGGAGCTGAGATTCTTCTGCAAGCCATGGTGAGGACTAAAACACAACAATTTCCCTGTAATTCATGAAGTGCATGGGGAAGATGCAGAATTCACCCAGTCTGTGGAAAAAAAAGGCGCTCAACCAGAGCGTGTGGATGCTGAAAAGCTGTAATCTAGTGAGAAACTTGAAGAGAGACAGAGAGAACCCTTGCTTCCAGAGACAGAGGAGCCTTGCTTTTATACTAGAACAGCTCATCCTTAAAAACTACATCCCACAAACTAAATGGCCCATGAAAAACAGTTTTGGGAAGACTGCTTTGCCCATGGGAGGGACTCACTTTGCAGCACATTGGGCAGGACTGCTGCTCATGAAAATCAGAGCCACGTTTGAAAAGTTCAAGACAACTGCCTCCCGTGGGAAGGACTCCCCAGCGAAGAAGAGACTCCTTCCCCTAAACAAACTAAAGAAAAGATTTTTAGAACTGAAAAACTGACTATAAACTCCATGTTTTGTCTCCTTGCACTGTCAATGATGGAAAGAGCTGCGGGGGTGAAGGTGTTCGAAAGGTTTATTTTAGTTCTCATTATCCTCTTTTAATTCCGTTAATAAATTTTTCTTCATACCTTTTAATTTTTGAGCTTGTTTTGCCCTTAGAGTGTTTTCTCCTAATCCTTATCTCACCCCATGAACCTTTTAGTTGTTCTTTCCCCCTCTTCTGCTCAGCTATAGAGAGGAGAAAAAGTGAATAGATTTTTTTTTTTTTTTTTTTTTTTTTTTGTGGGCACCTGGCTCCTAGCCAGTGTCAAACCCATGACAAAATTACCCACCGTTTTAGTGATTGGTAACAAAAGGCTCAATACTCAAGGTTTCCATTAAACACCTACTCTTAAACCAGTAACAAACATTTCAGGCTTAACCACAAAAATGAAAGCTGTTGCCTTACATTTTTTAATAGAGCGAACAACATAAGATAGTCGTGTGTGAGAGAAAAAAAACCAACCCCCAACATCTCAGTGATCTTCCCATCAGTAATGGGTAAGAGGTTTATTTACTTTTTGCAGGAGCCTGAATTCAACTGGGAAAAAGAATATCCTACATCCTCTTAAGAGGTTTTGAATTATAACCCTAGTTGTAGAAGTTTAAAGTTACCTAAACTTGAAAATCATTCAATCAAGAAGGCAAAATGCAATAATCCTGGGAGTAATCTACTAAAAATCCAGCGCCAACTTGATGAATTTTGCTGCTTCTGACTTGTAAAAACAGTTCTCCTTCAAACAGGGAATGCTCTCTTTTAAAAGAAAGTCCTCTTACTTACTGCTTCCTTGCATGAGACTTATTCTAAATGGAGCAGTCCGCAAAGAATTTTTCTCATTCCCAGTCTTCAAAGATATATTAATCTCTAAAAACATATTACAACTATATTATTGCAGTATCAACAACCAGAAGGATGTAAAATAAAAAATACAGGGGATAGTTTGTGAAATTATATTTCACAAACTACTGCCAGAGTTGTGTTACTAAAAAGTAGACAGATCTCCACAGCATGCTGAACCAGCTTAACTTTTTAAAAGCAAAGAATAAACTTGCACTAGTGAACTTTATTCCCAGAAACTTAGACCTCACTCAAGGAAAACTAAGATACTGGACTAGATAAGGCTTATCTAGTCCAATATCTTAAGATAAGACTGAAATATGCTCAGAAAGAAAATAATAGTAGCTGCAAAATGAAGCAACTCTGTACTTCATTTGGATAGTTTAACTTCCATTAACAAGCTCCTTGAAGTAGTGACAGCTCACCATGAGATTTTAACAGGCATTGTCCCAGACTGCCATGAGACCACAAGTGATTGAGCCTTTACACACCCTGACTGCAGGGCTACCTTGCCCAGCACCTTGAGAGTACAGAGTACACCTGGTCGGTGTTTTACAGTTATGGCACCCATGAACTACTCAGAAAGATCCTTCCATGTTTCAAATTTCCTGTTTTTAGAGTCTTAAAAATAGAACTCAGCTACCCATTGCACCACTGTTGCAGGACAAGCCATGACAAATGACAAGCCAGCTATGTACAGCCAATATTTGCATGATTTGATAATTGAAATTTCCTCTGACTTGTGCTGTGTAAGCCTGGTTAAACAGCAGATATCCAAATATATGGCAAAGTATAGGAAAGGAAAGCTAGACATTGAAACTCTTAGCACCCATGCAGTGCCTTTACACATATTCCTGTATTCAGCCACTTGCTGCCTTTGGAATAAAAGCAATGACAGTACGCCAAAACCTAATGACAAACAATTCAAGACAGAAAAGTCTAAAAATGGGTAAGCCAGAGGCAGCTGTAATAGCACTAATGTATTCCTCATAACTGCACTGGGAATTATTCAGCATGCGAAACCTTACAAGAACAAAGTATTTAAATGTATCTATTAAGCATACTCGAGTCACTGGATTTCCATAGGCTTACTGTCCATTTTTATTCTGTAATGACAACTCACATAGCAGCTTGTCACATCAACATCACTCACTATTCCCTCTTCTCAAAAGCTACACCAAGTTTCTGAAATTACATTAATGAATTATTAGATGTGCTTGAAGGAAAGGATTGCTGTCACTCACTTCCCCATCCTAAAGGCTCCCCAATTACTGTCAAATAAACTGGTAAATAAGGAAGGGCTTTTCCCCCGATTTTGTCCTCTCCTGGGAAAGGACAAGCCACATTTTTATTTATCAGGTGAATGAATACCTGTATTACTCACAGGATGACACTGTAGAAGGTTGGGGTTTTTTTTCCAGTTGATATTTTAGTTAAAATATACCTGTGACTGTTTTAATACCTGGTGAGTAATCCTGACTCCACACCCCTTTCCTCTCCCATAGTCCCTAATGAGACAGTCACATCATCACATCCTCAAATGCCAATACAAGGATTTCTGTGGAAGCCTTTCCTCCTGGTATGTCCTGAAATCACCCACACCACGGCCAAGCTACAATTTGACCGAGCTCAAGTTCTGTTCTCAACTGGTCTAGTGAATCTAAAAACTCTCATAAAACCTGCTGTGAGCACAGAATTCTCCTCAGAAACACACCCACAGACACCCCACCCCGCCCCTGAGTGCTATTTTGTTAGAAGCATTTGACAGAAAAGTTCCACTGAGAAAGGAGTGACCAGAAAAGCTTACTACAGATCTCTGTTTGCTGAAATCCTCAGATTTACAGAAAATCAGGCAGGAAATGTTGCATTTCTATGAACTGCAGTGCAGACATTGACACTTAGGTTATTCTGCCTTAACTGACGAATTTCCAATACTCCTGGTAAAGGAATGAATGCTAAAAAAAAAGCCAGTGTTGCCAGTGTTGATACCACCTTATTAGTCTGATTTTTATTTTTTCCTTTTTGCAAATGCTACAGAAATGAGAAAGAACATCATGCATTAAGGACAGATGAAAATTTTGCTAAGTTTCCACCTACTAAGAATATATTCTGCAAAAATCACACTGCTCAGAGAGAAGTCAAGTCTTAAGTCTAGTAATAATTAGAGAAAAGGGGTAAATTTAGTACAAGTATAACTTAAGGGATTTATTTTGATTTGCAACCAACTGGGCTGTGCCTTTTTGCATCCTGGTTAAGGTGTTTGAGAGCTTTGTGCACAGCCTTTTACTTTAATATTTTAACAAAAATTAAAAGTATCTTGCACTCCAACAGAACTTTTATGCCTACAGGCAGGTCACCAGTAAAATGCTAAGCAGCATCACTGAAGGAAAAACCAAAAAGCTCAGTGTCCCAGTGCATTTTGGCACAAGTTACAACTAAGTTATTCCACGTACCTCCACTCTCACACTGTTATCAACAAGGAACCTCTTCTAAAAAAAGAGATGGATGATTTAGAGGCTTTCTAAACACAGCCAAGCACCTTTTCTGTGCACTGAAATTATTTACGTCCCTGAAGATTCTTAACACAAATACATCCTTAAAATGGAATAAAATGTTCAGGAGACAAAACCAGATGGAATCCAAGTGAGATGTCTTCAAACCAATAAATGGTTTTATAAAAACTACAAAACAGTGGATAAGCAGCATTAAAAGATAGCATGAAGGAGGTATAGTCAGCTAGCGTGATTTAATACAGCACACAAGCACAAGAAACTAAGAATCCACACACAGGTTATCAAGTCCAGAAGACAATCCTGCTGGCTTACATCTCTTCAGTAGAGTCTGACAATAGCTGGCAACAAACAGTTACATTTTAAATAGTCTGGTCTACTCCAAACAACCAAAGTTTAAGCAATTCTCACTGCCCTAAATAACATTTTCTTTCCACTGTTATGATTCACTTACAGAGAAGTTACAGTGTCAAATTCTCTCTATAAGGCCTGGTTTAAACAAGGAAGACTAAAATTCAAATTGACTATAGGTTTTTGCAGCATTAATAAGGCCTCTTTTTTAATGAATTCTACAGGAGGCCTTCTGACACAATTAAACGGCAGAATGACTCATAAAACAGGAAGGACAGCCTGAGTGCCTTTGGCTTAACTAACCCAGTCCATCTCATCAGGCCACTTCAGCCTAACTTATTTTTATCTCGCTTTGTGTCTCCTTTCAAATTTACAACAACAAGGTGGTCACAATATTCCCTAACTTCTCATGAGTTCCAGAGGAAGCAGTGATGTTTCAACAGTCCTCAGTAAATTCTAAGAACAAAAAGCACCACAGGTTGCTCCATTATCCAAACCACCTATCCTGCAACTCTGAACTATAAAGCAATGAAACTAAGAGGCAAAAAGCCATGTCTGTTACCTGCATTAGCTGGCTAAATTGATGAGGGGCTCAGAGTGGAACAAAGTTAAATGAAACAAACAAAAAAACAAAATAGAGGAAAAATAGAGAATACTAGAGAATGAAAGATCATTACAGAGAACAGGAGAAGTAAAGATAATCACGCATCCAGGAGAAAAAAATCCTACAAAGAAAACAGCATTTTAGTAAGCAAAGAGATAAAGACTCCTTAGAGAAAAGTTATTTCAAGTCTGGAAAGGTACATCAGAGTGGTATTTCCTTTGCCATTGCCCTACTAATTTATGAGACTTTGCCCTGTTCTCATCTATTTTTGCTCCAAAATCCACATCCCCTCAAAGCTAGCAAGACCAAGAATTACTGTCCTTCAGAGCTGCTAAATAAGAGCAAGCCATTTTCCAGCTTCCAAAACTTTCTGGATTTTGTCTACCCATACAATAATTAACAACAGTGCAGGTGCTAACAATAATTTCTGTATGATGATAAACAGCTATTTATCAAGATCTTTCCAATGTGATTAATTAGTTGTGTTTACATTAGGGGACTGGTGATTTGGTATGAAGCCCCTCAGACATGTCTAGAACCAACTTCCCAGATTGCTCTAGCAGAGCTCAAGAAATGCATGTGCAACATCATACACAGCTGTGAAGATTTTTCATTTGTAGAGGGTTGAGGCTGAGATTTGCTTCACAATTCCTGCTCTTCCTTCCATACAAAGATTGTAAAGCAAGACAGCATGTTGCTATTTCCTATCTCCTCAAACCACCTCAATCTGTGGCACAAAACCCAAGCTTGATTTTCATACAATGAAATAGGAATTTTAAATTGTGACACACCACAAACAGAGATGATTGCTTCAGTGGACTCATAAGGAGATTTTTCAAGATTTCATTAGCATAATGTTCACTTATAAAGGCAGGGGAACTTTTTCTACTAAGCCTCCCAGAGAACAGCTTATATCCAGAAAGGTGAAATTTAAGTATCATTAGGCCTGCATAACTGCCAGAATCATTAATGGTCATAAAATAATGTTTATGCAACATGCCACAATTTGGGAATGCCATATAAGCTAATCAAACTCACTTTCTACAATTTGCTTTACAATTTGGTTTCCATTAATTTCAAGGTCTCTCCTTCAGTTCCCACATCTTAGCACAGAATTGAAAAAAAAAAAAAACAAACCCAGAGGACAAAACACTTTATCTTGCTGTACTGTGAGTGGCTGGATAATGAAATCCTAACAGTTCCATTTGTTGGTACAGTTCTAACATCAAATAGCACCTCAAGGACTTCCATTCTAAAGTGGTAACAAAAGGAATGGAGGTGAAGGAGAACAAACTGAAAGAATGTGACTTACAGGAAAAGTAAGTCAACAGTAAGTTTTATTTCAGCCACTTTTCAAGGGCATTTATATTACACAGTGACTGTAGTAAGACATGGAGATGTTACTAATTCAAACACAATTGCTACAGAAAGTGAAGAGTGCCAAGTCATTATGAGTAACGTTTACTCTAAAAACAAAGCACGGAGAAAGTTAAATGCTACCGAACACTGGGAGTGCTCCACAGAACTTGGTTTATTAACAAGCAGGTAATTAAGACCATCCTCTGTGGTATGAATTTAAATTCATTCCCTTTGTAACACCTTCCCTGAACCTTACTCCTTTTGCCCTAAAGGTAGCATCTAATTTTGAGATGGGGACCAACACTGGCTGACATAATTTATCAAAAATATTTAGTTGCAAGTCTCTGAAAACCTCCAATGCACAGCAAAGAGGTGAGAGTCCTGCCACTCTAGTAGATGTCACCTTTGTAAATAGCAAGGAAGTTGAAAGTTGCAGTTGAAAACCCTTCCAACTAGCTCACAATCTGAACTAAAGTAATTGTTCCAAATGAGTTCAGGAGAAAGTGCTGAGAAGACCTTTAGATCCAAGCTAGAAACATTCCTGCTCCATCAGCTGATCAACCAGCATTTTGTTAACAACAACAGGTTTAAAAGCAACCATACCTCCACTTTCAAAGCTTATCCTGAGAGAATCTAATGAACACAGAAGCATCCTGGAAAATAATTACATTTGGAATGTCCAGATTTTTATTTAAGATTAACAGCCTGATTTGAAAGAGTATTTAATTAGACAATTTTAAAAACACCTATTAAACTGGAATAGTAGAGAGATGAGACCAACCAGACCGTCCGTATTAAACCAAAAACAAACTAAAACATTTCAGCTATACCAAACACTTTGTTCCTTCAGTTGTCTTGTAGCTGAAGCAGTCCTGTCTCAGATCAATATAACATGCACACCACAAACACCAGGAAATCAGTAATTGAAAATTAATACTTCAAGAAGTGGTTTTGCAAGCAATCTGTAGTGAGAGGGGTCTATTCAGCCAGAGGCAAGAACAACATGTCCTTATGGTGGTTTTAGTGACCATGGCTAGAAGGCATTACTGTCAATAAATCCTCCAGCTTCTGTAATGTTGAATTCCTGACTCACCACAGTGTTCCCTGACACAAACACTCTCTTCTGTGTTCTTTGTATCAAATTACATGGCAACTCTGTCACAATCTATGTGAAGCAGTGAAAGATTTGTTCCTCCAGCAATACTTCCACTACTTTTCAGTTTAACTGTGTATCTTCCATTTCTTATGTAGCAGAATAAGAAAAAAAGAATCCTTTTGTGTGTCAAAACAATCCTCTTCCTTTGTCTCCCTTCTCCTCCTCACATCTCTCTCCCATATGGAGATTTTTGTCCACATTCCTAAAAATGTCTTCATTCTAACAAGGTAGCTTACATTGTAGCTTATATAGGCCTCTACTTACTACCTACAATCAAGTGATAAAGAGAGATGTTATTCTCCATGTGATTTTTAGGATTCCTGAAATACCTTTTTTTTTCCTGGGGAAGAAAACCTAACCTAGCATGTGGGGCAGAAGCTGTCATGTGAAAGTCTGCATGGGATGTTCAGGCCCTTTTGTATATGCATATATGCCCTGATGCATATGAGAAGTCATCTCTAACCACTGGAAGTTTCCCTTAGACCCGCTGCAGCTGCCTCACTTCTCACTCCATTAGAAAGGAATCTCAATGTGAGGCCAGGACACTCATCATACCTGCATGAAACACCCTCTACACTTTCTAACACAAAGCAGTGCACGACAGGTACTGCCTCTGACAACACACATTTACAGCAAATTATTTCGAATTCTTGCTATTCCTATCACCAAAATCTCTTTCTTCTCCAGCTGATAGCACCAAATATGTTGCTACCATGCAGTAACAGGAAAGCTGTTTCCTCAAGCACTCTAACCAGAAATTATTTTTGTATCAGAAAAATCTATTTATAATAAGCCATCAGGACTTTTGCACCTTCTTGCCCATTAACCTACTTCCACAAATAAAAATCCTCATTAGGAGATCAGTTAGCCCTTGGAAATCTAATACCATTTCAATTTTAACTGAACTGGTAATGAAGAAAATGAGACTGATGCAAAAAGTAATTATCAAGAGATGAACTTCTTCAGCAAAACAAGTGGTCAGACTCAGTGAGGGGAACTGCACCTAATTCTGGGCACACTGTGGAACCTGTGCTCAGAAAGGAAAGTAACATAACGTAAGCAAACATTTGTGGCTTTCTTTCTCAGCTAGCAGAGTCCCTAGACTTCATTACTGTAACAGAGCCTACATGGAATCTTGAAGGTCACACTGAAATTTCAGTCAGTGCAGTGTGTTTATATAATAATCTTTCACAATAACAGCATATGATAGATAATGGTTTCCCACTTGTTACATCGTACAGTCCAAGCCATTAACTTCAAACTCCTAATTCCCCTATGTTTTATCTGCCATGTACTTGGAGTCAGATTTGTTTTTCTGGCCCATCAGCCAATATTACTTGGGATGCTCCAGCAAACAACTACCTGATTTACTGGGTGTGGGAAAAACCACCACAAAACCACCCAGACTTTCACCTGCAAAATGACTCAATGAATCCAGGGTGGGAGAGGAATTTTAAACAATGAGTAGGCTTTGCAGAAAAAAAAAAGTTTTATAAAGGTCACCTGCTTAAAAGATATCTTATAGTGGTGTCTGCTTCACTGCTCTGAGATTCTTGGGAAGTTTGGGAACCTACATGCAGATGAGTTCTTTCCTTCTAATCCACCTTTACATATCATACCATTGGAAAGCTATGACTCCACAAGTTCTTTCAAATGGCTGAAACATTTTTCCCCCAGGTATCCAGCATGTAAACTGTAATTCTTGGTGCAGATTAAAAAAAAAAGGTAATTATCCTTTATCACTACATATTACAGACTGGGAAAGGTCAATTTCCTAAGTATCATGAAACAACCTTTTACAGCACTGGTTAGTTAAGAGCTAGAGGCCTTAATTAAATGGGATATCAGTTTTTGCCATCACTATGAAAGGTAGCCAGCATCAGTGTCACCCAAGGCTTCTAAACCCCATACAAAGTAATTAAAGCATTATTTTAATATACACTCACTGAATCTCAACTTCTGTGATGCTTAATTCAACAAGATTGATAATGGCTCCACCCAGATTGCTGGTGAATCATTGGCAACACGTCAGAAGTTTCCAAAAGCATTCCTGCTCATTTCTCTTCATCTGCTTTAGCATGAGCACTTATTATATAATAATACATGCCTCAAGATGCCCCTAAATTAAAGTCTGTGTTATTAATGTCTGCATTTTTCAGATTCGTACATTCATCTGTTCACTGGAACATTAGTTTTTTAAATTATCAGCACACAACAATTCCATCAGACATTTATAAAATATTTCATTTTAAACTAAGCTAGTTTGGATACAAGCTGACAAAAAAAAACTCACAAAAACGAACAACAAAACACCAGAAACCATATAAGTTACTTCCCACTTATGTCGATGAAGGTTCCTGCTGCTCATAAGTGATTGACAAACTCAAGTCTCTGGTTGTCAAAACAGACTGCTCTGATGGTACCTGCCTTTCTAAATTTCCCTCCAAGCAGCCTGTCAGGCTGTCTGCTTTGACAGACCCTTTTCTAGGACAGGAAGGCAAAGCCATAAGCTATCACTGGGAAAGGAAAACGTGCCTGATAACGTCTGCTTCTATTTATGTTAGTGGGAACCATAATTTCATTATCAGCATTGTGTATTAATGCACTGAGGAAAGCCATGGAGCTCCTGGTGAAGCTTAGAAACTGGCAATAAGGTACCAACTGCTCCTGAACACAGGTTATTTATACAGCCATGAAATCCCATATTAGCTTCATTGACTTCAAACGCAGCAATACAGACATTTATAGCTGACAAAATTAACCACCTCCACATCCTCATAAGCCTGAAAGAAGTACGAAAACATAAGTTTAGGAATACATTAACTTCTGCCTCAGAGTATTCCTGTATTATCTCACAATTCTATAACCAAATAATGTGAATAGAGTATAAATGCTGCATTTATCTTCCAGCAGAGTCATTAAATGACAGTATTGGTACACCAGTTACAATGATTAAAGCAGCTCAACTGCAATCCAGGTTACTTTGAACCTTTTAATTATTTTTGCAAATTTTTAATTTTTCCCCCACTTCAGCCATTTTCAATATGGCAAAAAAGCACAGAAAACCGTAGCTTCTGCTGGAGGAACAAATGATTTGTCACGCATACTTGACTAAAATGTATAAAAATAAGAGATACACTCTGGACAAAAAGGCGTGCAGAGGTAAACAAAACATTCCCAATTCCTAGGGGGAAAAACCAAAACCTGCATCAGTTCCCTGCTTTAAAACAAGGCAGACCTCACAATAGCTTTTGAAGACAAAACCTGACACCAGGACATTCCCAACCATCAAAGCAAATTAAATCCCAGCTACACCAACACCGCACCCCCGGCATGAAACCCTACCCACTCTGTGGGTGTAATCCAACAGCCAAAACAATGCCAGGGTGGAAAAACTAGCCCAAGTCAGGGAGATCCTGTGCGGTTTCACCATCGTTTGTCCCCATGCACAGGGAGCCGCAGCCACCTCGCTCTTCCCTCAGGCACGACAGACAAAAGAGCCACAACCCAGGGCGGAGAGGTGTCCCGGGGACGGGTAGGGCTCTGTCATTATTTTCCCTCCGTCTGTGTTGTTCAACGCGACACAGGGACGAGTTTTCTCACGCAGAGGCAAGCAGAGCCCCTGGAAAAAACAACAGCAGGCAGAGGGGGCACACAAAAGCCGCCTGTCCCTCGGCCGCCGCAGCCTGAGGCGATGCCGCCTCTCCCCACCCCCAGCCGGACCCAGTCGCTCTCCGCCTCCCCCCCATCGGGCACAGCGAACCGCGGTCCCTCCCCGCCTGCCCGAGGCGTTCGGAAATCGAGCCCGGCAGGAGCCTGAGGCCTGGCGAGGCACAAAGTCGCGGAATTGTTAGAAGTAGAAAGCACCTCTGGAGATCATCTCGTCCCAGCGCCCGCCCCTCCGCCTCCTTTCTCGGCAAGGCGGGCAGAGCTCTCCCGCCCTATTGTTCCCCGCACTCCGCGGCGGAGGCAGCGCACTCACCACGCGGGCCGGGCTTCCTGCAGCGCCCACCGGCCCCCTCAGCTCCGGCACACCGGGGCTGCCACAGCGCCCTGCTGCTGCTCCTCCAGTAGTACACGCGGGCCCCGGGGCAGCGCCGCCATCGCCCGCCGCCGCCGCCCTGCTGCCACTCCGGCAGCGGCCATCTTGTGCGTCGGCTGCTCCTCTCACCGCCCACCTCCCTCCCTCCCTCCCTCTCCGCACCACCCGCCCCTTCCTGCGCCCGCCTTCCCCCGCAACCGAGACGCGACGGGACGGAACGGGACGGGATGGGGGGAAATAGCCGAGTCACGGCCTAGAGCCCGTGACGGCAGGGCGGGGTAGCTACCGCCCGTCTCGGGCAGGGTACCTCGCGCTCTGTCAGGGACGGTCTCCAATGCCAGATGCCTTCCTCCTTTCAGGTGGGGTCTTTTTCCCCCCTCCTCACCTCCTCTTGTCATAGTTAGCGGGCTCGGGGGTGGAGGTCGAGGCAATTCACACACGGAGTGGTTCCTGGGGAGCGCTCTGTGTTTTGGGAGCTTGCTGAGAGCCCCCGCCCGCCATTTTCTCTCCCTCAGAACCTCTGTTGGCGGACCCTGCGGTTGCCTCATGCATCACACCTTACTGCTTCAAGCCGGTTACTTTCCTTACTTCAGGGAAAAAGAACGCAAATTAAGTTCCCTCTTACGTGGCCGTGCAGGGCAAAAATTTCGGGGTTTTGCCCGCCAGTCCCAAGTGAAGGCGTAGAGATGGACTCCGTGCTGGAGAAGGTCCCCCGTAGCTTTGTGTGGTGCAGGACACAAATCATCCTTAGCTTTAACCAACACCACAGGTAAGAGGTTTGGGGACCCTCCAAGCTTTCCTGTATCAGTCAGAACTAGTTGGGATACAGAAGAAATTTTAAAACGCAATTATAGAATGTCTTGCAATCACTTGACTTGCAGCATTTACTAAACACGTACTGACTGACAGTTTTAAATTGTTACAAGAGCTATTTACTTAGCATCAGGATATTTCAAGGTAACATCCACTTGATGCCTGTTTGTGAGAACATGAATATGGTGTAAAATACTAAGAAAGCTATATTTAAATTAAAGACCAAAAACAGTATTCAGTGCCATTTTATTGCTCATCTATTTTATCATGTCTATGCCCAGCTAGAGGCTCTATGGGATCAATCCTGCTGTGATGCTATTGTGCAGGATGCTGTGCAGGGAATGACTGCTTTTCTATTTCCTTTCATAACACCATGAGGAGCACCCAGTGTATTATTGTCAGTCCAACCTCTGAAGTGCAGCATTGCATGACCTGGAAATACAATATAAATAGGGCATTGTCAAGTCAGAAGTAGCCATGCCTAGAGCCAGGCACTCGAGAGAGCAGGCCTGCAAAAGAAAGCTGGGTTGTGACATGCAGACAGAAGACAGAAATTCCTGCACACAAGAGAAAAACTACATAGGGCAAGGTTATTCTTCAGCTCCTGTTTCTGACTCTTGTACTGACCATAGACAGATTTTCATTAACTTTGCAAGAAATGTGGTGCTATTTACTAAAAGTGTTATTTCTATCTGTTTTACTAAAGAAATAATCTCTATTATTTAGCTTTTCCACCGAAACAACCTTAATACTTATCAAGGATCAGTGTTTAAATAAAATAGTATTACAAAAAGCTATTAATTTCTCAAAAAGGAGTTTTCTAGCCACAGTCACAGGCATTGAGATCTTGCAAACACAAAAGATTGGGATATTTACAAAGAGCACGTTTGACTTAGCAAGAGCTTTACTACGAGCTAGAAAATAAGTGTAAATTGGAAATGTCCAAGGCCAGACTGGACAGGGCTTGGAGCACCCTGGTCTAGTGGAAGTTGTCCCTGCCTGTGGCAGGGTTTGGAACAAGATGAGCTTTAAGGTGCTTCCAACCAGTCTGATATTCTGTACCACAGAAACTTCTCAATCAATAATTGCCATCTTTTGCAGACTCCTCTTTAAATGTTACAGTAGAAATGTGAACCTTGTTGGAGTTGTCAGTGTCCTGATTAGAAGCAGAAGATGGCATTAGGAATAGCTAAAATGGTAGGTGTTCTTTGCAGCCTTGGTTTAATGTCACAGAAGCTAGAAATGGTCAGGCCCTGAATCCTGTTACTTCCTAGTTTCTAGCAAGTGATTTGTACAGTGTTCTGACGTTCTGTTCAGTCTGGGTTTTCATATTCCAGTCTGGGGATTTCTACCACTTTGTCTTTTGGCTCCTGTATTGTGGAAAGGCTTCATTTTTCATGTAGTTTATGTTTTCCCTCAACATTTAACTGCATTGCCAGTAGGAACATGCTAACAACAATTTTCAGTAGCACAGCATAGGTTACCACAGTGATACATGGTTGAAATTTAAAGAAGTGGGATATGAAATCACCTATTGTTCTTATTATGTAACACTGCACAGATGAGCACTTCAATTCTCAAACCCCACTTTAGACTTCCATCAGAGTCAGGCTTTTCTGATGTTTATTCTTTGTTATGTTTTCTGAAAGTTCAGAAATTTGTAGATGAGCTTGTTCTCTTGCTGGGATCTGGTGTCACTAGATAACTTAGGTTATTTTTAGTGTCTGCCTTCCCCAGTTACACAGCATTTCTTCCTGCGTGATATGCTGCTTTTAGCATTTGAAGCAAAAAGTGTTATTTGTCTGTAGGATTACTGTTTTCAAATATCATTAAATCAGCTATAATTCATCTCCACTTATTTACATTGTTCTTTCTTTTATGTTCTTAAAAGCCCACAGGAATTAGTTTTTATTCTACCATATATAGCCTCAATTTTCAATTCCTTCCTCTCTTTTTTCCCATCCAAAAGGGGATAATGTGTAGGCATGGTTCTAAAATCTGACATTTGTGGCCACACTAGTAATGTTCCTCAAATTATACATTAAAAATGACTCCCCATTTCAGCCTCCATGACTGAGAGAAATACCTAAAATACCGATGTAACTGTCAAATGCTATCATCTCACCATTCAATTTTTATATTACTCCTTCCATATAAAACTGCTCTAGATCTGTGGTACCAGGATAGCTGTCTTTAAAAAAAGAAATGTGTATTTTTTAAATGTCTTGGCAGTGTTTCAGTTTGCTATTTTAGTAAGCAATGTGACTTGTAAAGCTGATAAAGGAAAAATTCTCATTTTGAAACCTGTGATATCAGAATGGAAGGCAAGAATGAAATACTTCTCCAGGTGGCTGCAAGCATGCCCTTGTTATTTCACACAGTGAAAATTCTAAACCACAGATAATAAAAAAGAAAATCCTTAGCACTTATATATGCTCGACCATCATGTTAAAAAAATTGACCATCACGTTAACAAAACCTAAATTCCTGCACTTTTATAAAATTCCACTGACAAAAGCAGAAGACTGTATCCAACCAACAATCATTGAAAAAAAATCCAATGTTCATTAAAGAGCATGCTGAATGTCATCCAGGGCCATGGGATACAGATGCAACTATTGAGTGTTATATGCTTATTTTAAGTAATAAAACCATGTTACCAAAATACAACCTTACACTGTGGACATGCTCACTGTCTCCAACATAACACACAAGGCTTCCATTTCCCATGTATAAAAGAAGCCTAGAGGATCTAAAGGAATGTGAAGTCCATATGTGTAAAATGAGTGCTCCTCCTTGAAAGCTTCTCTTCCAGGCATTCACAAATTCACAATTTGCACCAATAAATAATACTGTATAACCCACCAAACATCAGATTCGTTTAAAAATTTTTTTGCAGTTCTTTGATGCTGTTAATAATAAATTTGTAGAATATCAATACAATTATTAATATTTGTGTTTCCAGCCTACTTGGAATACAAAGGTCTATGTAAATATACCCTCTGACTGCAGCTGCTGTGGAAAAAGAAGAAATTATAAGGAAGGTAAGAAACCTTCCTTTGTTTTGGTGATTTCTCATTAGAGGTTTCACTTTCTTAAGAATCCCATCTCATCATCCTACTTCTCCCACTGGTGTTGGGGGATGCAGAATGCTGATTCAGGAGTATCAGATTCTCCTCCTTATTGCCTTTTTTGCTTACATGTCAGTGCCTGCTTGCTCCAATCCCAGAGCTTCCAGTATCATTCAGCACATCTCTCTTTTTGGGATAAAAATTTTGAAGCAACAGAAAGTAGAAGAATTTGCAGCAGAGCAAGTCTGTAGTTCCACAAGGCAGAGCCAGTACCACACCACATCCTTGTCACTCCAGTGCCCTCTGCTGAAGTTACCATCTCCTTGGCTTCTGAGTCCCCTTGGGCAGGAGCCTCTGCCAAGTGCCAGAAGCTGCCACCTCTTTATCTTGCACTTGACTTCCTTGCTGTATTTCCTTTTCTATTCTGTCTCAACAGAAAAGCAGAAATATGACTCCTTATTTCCTGTCCTTGCTCCGGTGGTACTTAAGTTGAAATTTGTTCTTTTCCTTCATAGCATTGCTGCGTGACATTTTACAGCAGCCTCTTAATGAGCTTAGGAAGGTAACATAGATGTTGGGATGATAAAAAATTAAGGCAATTATATTTTATAAGAATTCCAGTGAGAGTGTGTGTGTATAAAGCTGAAAATCACCTAAATTAACAAAGTAACTTTTGTTCTTTTCTGGCAGGTTTACTCATGTACTATAAAACTGGGAGAAAATGAGAGACAGGTAAGGCTTAAAATAAGTTGCTATCTTTTTATTGTTTATAAAAGATTTTTTTCAAGCATTCTTGAAGGCTTTTATAATCTGACATGTCAGAATGATGTTCCCTACTCTGCTTTGAGTCCAGCAGGTGAAAGAAGCAGCATTTACAGAAGAAGAAAAAGGAAAATCACTGAAGGAAATGCGTAAGTTGAGTGAAAGTTAGTAATCCTGGAACTGGCTCTTATTACCAGACAGAAAGAGATAGTGTTTGTGGTTTGGTGAGTTAGCTATCTTTGATGTTGTTTTTCTACATAAGCTGATATAATTGCTAAAGAAAAAAACAGTGAAAAGATCAGAACATCCTGTGAGCACAGATAGAGCTTACATTGTGTATACATTTTGGAGATATTAAACTCATTTATTTTTAGCAAGTGTCACCAATTTCTCAGAGATGAATCGATTCTTTTTATATGCTCATCGAGGCACATGGAACGCACAAGTCCTAGCCTGTTAACAAATGCCAGCTATTTTGAGAAGCACACTTTCTCTGCTGTTAGGGAAACTTCTTGTTCTTGTACATAAGGCCACAGTAGCTCCAGTCTGTTTCTCCCCAGTGTTTCTGTGGCTTTGCTAGGCAGACATGTGTTACCTGCATGGAAAATATGAGCCATAAAATAACTTACCTTCCTTCTGAAATCCTTAGTCATTGCAACTTGAATGTACTTTGACTTCAGCAATTTGATATCAGAAGGTTGTTTATGTGGCAGTTTATTACAGACTCTCCCAGGCAGCTGTTTTTCTTATCGTTTCCATTAACGTAGTGCTCTGGGAAAAGAAAAAAGGAAAGAAAAGGAGTGTCCTGTATTTTCATACACAAACCCCACCTTCTCCTTGGACTTCCTTCCACAGGAAGCACATAGGCATGTATGCACTTATTTGCATAATTAATAGACAAGATAAAACTGTTTCTACTTGTCATTGATGAGTCAAACACTGAAAAGCAGTTGAGGGCAAACACGGTCATTCACTGATCTCTCAGGTGTAGCTGCTAAAACTCACAAGGTTTGTGAGACAGGCTGAAACCAGCTGTACTGGGTTTGCATGGCCTGGTTTTTGGTAGCATGGGGGGCTATAGGGGTGGCTTCTCTGAGGAGCTGCTGGAAGCTTCCCCCATGTCTGGCAAAACTGATCCCTGATAGCTCCAAAGATGGAGATGATGCTGGCCAAGGCTGGGCCAGTTTGAAATGGTGGCGATGCCTCTGTGATAGCAGATTTAAGAATAAAGAAAAGCAAGCTGTGCTGTTGTAATCGTGGCCAGAGAAAACCAAGGTGAGAATATGTGAGAGGAACAGCAGACATCGGGGCAGTGAAGGAGGAGAGGCAGGAGGTGTTCCAGGAGCTGGAACTGAGGTTCCTCTGCAGCCTGTGGAGAAGACCATGGTGAGGCAGCTGTGCTCCTCACCCTGCAGCCCATGGAGGTCCACAGGGATGCAGCATTCCACCCACAGCCCATGGAGGAGCCCCATGCCAGAGCAGAGGGATGCCTGAGAGGAGACTGTGACCCTGAGGGAGGCTTAGCAACCACTGAAAACATCAGTGTGTTACCAACATTTTTCTCATGCTCCATCCAAAACACAGCACTGCACCAGCTACCAAGGAGAAAATGAACTGTATCCCAGCCTAGCCAGGTTCAGCTTCCTGTCCAGCTCTGCATTCATGTGATGCTGTACTAATATACAAATAACTGCCTTTTAAACCAAGACACACATGAAAAAATGGTTCTACAAATTTGGCAAAAAAAGTAAAAAATTTGCCACAAGTTTGATCAGAAAAAGATTCATAATACAACAGAAAACACTAGTTTTGAAATGTTCTACTTCTGCATTAAACAGCCTTTTAAAAAAACTAAGCATTTTTCACTTACACATTAGAGTAACAAATTTTGTTAAAAATTGATCTCTACATCCATCCTTTTTTTGTCTGTTCACAAATCCAGAAAGATTGCTTGCAATGTAAGTTTCCTAATTTTTGAAACAATTGCTACTAAAATTTGTTGATAATTGCAAAAATAATCATTTGCTTCAGCAAAATTCCTTTTCCTTTTGTGCCCAAGTGCAGCAGTAAGAAGAGAATGAAATGACTTCAGTACAAATTTAAGTTGACACCTAATATCAAATTGCAAAATTCTTCAAGGATGACAGGCTGCAGCAGGAGTCATCAGGCTATCACTTAAAAAGACAGACAAATGTTTTCAACAGATTGAAATGGAGTTTAAAATGTAATTTTAAAAGCAGAAATGTCTTCCACTGTAAGTCCTTCCATGTCCTTGGACAGTAATGCTGCAGTGAATTACTAAAGTAAGAAATTCTCACAAGGGTTTATGTTCTCATTAGCCTGATCAATTTTGTACAAAACACCAATATGGATCTCAGGTTTTTCTAAAACCAGGCTTACCTTTCCAGCCACAGCAATGACTTGAGGAGATCCTTCCAGCATGAAGAGCACAGTCTGTGTTTTAGTTCTTCGGCCAAAATTTTATCCTGTTTATATAAATATATATGCAATATATACAAAGCACCACAGGTAACAGAATATTTTGTATCTTTTTCTTGTCTTTTTCTTATCTGACTCTTTTAGGAAGAAACTGGAAGTTTCTAAACAAACACATGTACAATGACAGTGAATAATTGAAGCAGTGTGTATTGTTGCAATGGCCTACTATCCATACCAAAACAATCAGTTACTATCCATACCAAAACAACCTGTTCACAGCTCACATGCTGCCTGCAGGACACCCAGTGAACTCCATTCCCCAGGCATTTCCTGTGGTCTGTGGGACACAGTTCAAGCATCTTCCACAGCAATATTGTCATCAACAATAATCTTCCATACACCTTTTTCCTTATATTACTTCTCAAAGTCAAAAAAAAAGCAGTGCTTTAAAGACTTGAACATATTCCAGAAGAGGAATACCTTCTATCCAAGAATATTAATTCCCCAAAACAATAGCGTGCCTTCTTTCTGCCTTGAATTTAGAATGCATATACTCAAGTCACAAGGCTGATGACCTCCATATCCTAATCATCTTGTCCCATAATAAAATACCACAGAAAAAAGTTTGCCAAAATAAAAATGGGAATATTTATTATCTTTTCTACCAAAGCAGTGCAGTTCTTTTGAGATTATACATTGGTCTTTGCAAATGTTTCTACAGCTAAATTAATACTTTTCCATTTTGTAAAAAAATTAGACACATACTTCATAAAAACAAAGACACAGGCTATGTCACTGAACAACTGGAAGGATTGTAACTGTTAGTAGGGATGAGCAAAGAAAGCTCATGCTTATACTTAAACCTCTGGCATTTGTATCATTATCATGTTCCAGTGGGACAAAATGGGAACATTTTCCTTGCACATTTCTGGGTCCACTTCCCAAGTTTTCAGACAGACTGTTAAATACTGAATGTGACCAGGAGAACCTAAACATTGCTCAGCAGTACTACATGCACAAGATGCAGGGGAAGGAAGAGTCAGACCCATGCAAACAGTACAAGACAAACCATTACAACTGGCAAACGTGCACTGGACAAAAATTGAAGTTTATGAAAAGCTTTATTTGTTGTCATGAAAATAGTATCAGAAGCAAGTAACTGTATGTGTTCTGCAAAGTCATCTTCATTTGGCCTCCTGAGCTTTCTTGGCATTCTGTTTTTCTTTTGCCTAGAAAACAAGGGAGATGATGTCAAGCTTTGACAAGATGAAGGTCATTCGGGATCTTGGAATAACTACAAATACAGGTTTAAATAAATTATGCAAAAGAAACTGAGATAAGGTAACTTCTCTAGGGGAAAAGCACTATTTTAAAAACATAATTTAAACCTTCACTTTTCATACCTCCATACCAATTTCATTTAACATAGAAAAAACTCTTCCTAATGGAAACATTTTATGTCACAAGAAAACACCACATTCAGACATATAGATGGTCAAAATTGAACTCTGAAACAAACTAAGATCTTAGTGGTTTAGATCTTTGAAATAAGTGGGAAAAAACCCCACAGAAGTTCCTGTCAAAATATTTGCAGACAGATTCTCATAACTTATATCAATCATAAATAGTTCAAATTGGTAAGGAACTGGCACTTTCTTCCTTATGAATTTACTTAAGAAACAGATTGGGCAAGAAGAGGGGACAACTCAGATGCAATACTGGCCAACAGCTTTCTGTCAAAACATTAGTTAATTCTGAATCAGGCAACTGCTTTTTACCACTTATTGAAGAGAACAGAACAGCATCTAATTCAGTGATTTAGAATTAAGATCTGTTACCAGCAAGTCACTGGTAATTTACTTGTGAAAGCAGCTTGATGGACATTGTCAATGACTTCTGTTACCATGAAACTGGATTAAAACTTCACGAGTTACTCTCTTAAAAACTATGAGCCTGCAAATGTACCTTCCTAAACAAATTCAGCTAAAGAACTTACTCATTAAATAACACACAGCTCTTTTTTCATTATACTAATTCAGAGAGCCTTTCTCAGTGAGTATAAAATCAGGCATCCTGCCTCTGGCACTCAAGCATAAGTGCACACCAGCACAGAGCTCAGTACAATTCAAGTACTTGACCAGTTTAATAACCTTGCCAAAGTGGCAGACACACTTATTTATTAAAGTTTTAATACAAACCTTAGCAATAAATCAATGATAATGGCCAGATACCTTAGAAAGGGGAAACCCAAGGCAGTAAATGAGCACAGGAACAGGGAAAAGGGAGGGACTGAATTCCCAGCACTGTGCCATGGCTCCCACAGGAGTGCAGGGAGCTGTCCCTGGCCAAAGAACTTGGAGAAATAAATGACATGGGCTCTTTCATTTAAAAGAGAAGGTATGAAGAATTATAGTAATATACTATCAGCTAGGAAATACTCACTTTTTCTACTAAGGGTATTAACTGCTGGTGCTCTGCTAGAGTCTTTAACAATTCCATGATGAAAGGCAGGTAGTTATGTTTTCTTCTAATATTTTCAATCTAAAAATGAATTAAAAGCATTAACAGAATTATTATATAGCTGAACTATCTTCTAGTCCTCATCCAATTCCTTCACAATAATTGCAAAGCTCCCATATAAATATATATATATATATATATATATATGTAAAAGCTGACTTGATCTTACAACTATTCCAATAATTTCATCAGAAAAGCAAAGACTACATACCTTATATCTTTTTAATTTTTGGTTCTCTTCTTCAATTAACATCTGGTATTTTGCAACTTCTGATTGTATAGAACTTAACACATTACTACTTTGATCTGTATCCATAGGCTCCTCCTTCCACAAAACAAAAATTTAAATGGATGATGTTACTCCATTTTTAAATTTTACTTTTTTAAAAGCAAGTTTTGTCTCAAGGGTATTTCTATCACAGAAAGATGCAGTTTTGTTTACCATTATAGGTACATACCAGGAATTTCTACAGTTAGTTACAAGCAGGTACTGGGAAAAAAACAGTTCCAGCACCACAGCAAATGAGTCAAGGCAGAAAGTCAAAATGACATGGTCAACACTGTGCTGAGTGCTCAGCTCAGAGCTGCAGCACTGAGTGCATCCACACTGTGCTGGACACATCTCTAGCAATCACTCCCTGCTTTTTTTGCTGCTGCTCCATTGGGAGCAAGGAAGGGAAGTGAATAGTAAAGCCAGCACACAGAACTATTAGGGAAATACTTAGGAAATTTAAATTCCATGGCCTACCTCTGCCAGTTGCTGCTGTAGCTCTGCAATCCTCTGTTCATATATCATCTTCCTGTCAGACACAATAGCCATCAGGTTAAACCTTATCTCACCTTCACTGTATCTAAAGGAGGAACAGAAAAACAAAACAACAAAGACAACCCGATTTCAAAATTAGGTACCAACATGACAACTCAAAAGCCCCCTCTTTGATTTAATTTCATGGAAACAAAATTTTAAATGGGTCTATTAAATTCAGTTGTACTACAGATCCGATCTTGTTACAAAATAAAATCAGACCACAAATTAACTCTATCCAATATGTAACTCCTAATTACCTTCTCTCCCCAGAATTTACTATTTCTGTCTCTGGTCACAAAACAAATACTGAAACTATCCAAAAAAGAAAAGAAAACACGACAACGGAACTTACAGAAGATGCTTCACATAATAGTTTTTACCTTCTCATTACTATTACATGTTAGAAAATATTGGAGACTTCTCCACGCAGTGTGAGAAGTATATTCAACAATTAGACTAGCAGGCCTTTTGGAGGTTAAGTTCTCCAAAAACAACTTGGTAGTCATGTTTTGCTTATCAAAAAAAAATCTTCAAGCAAAAACTTAAATTGTTTTCTAAAAATGGCATAAAATCAACTTTTCTTCTAATAAATTTGGGACTGCAGTTTGGAAACAGAGTTATGAAGTAGCAAAGTTCCACAGTATATTTTTCTAGCTTAAATTTCTAAGACAGGCCATTCCTAAGAAAAACTTCAGCTCTCTAAATACCAGCTGTATGGGCAGAATGACTGTGTAATAATTTGAAGTGCATAGGCAAATGTTATTCATGGTTATGTCACTCTTAGCTTTCACTCACAAAGATCCACAGCTGTGTAACAGATAACAATCTTCTTTTCCAGAGCACTCGTAGGATCTCTCTTCACTACAGACACCTACTTGGATTAATTATGCAGCAGCACAGTGTATTTATCTATCATCACATTTGCCTCATGTTGGGCAACAGGTTCCCAAGTCACACAGTGATATGCATAAAGAAATGATGCATAAGTGTCATTGCTTAGAAATTTGGCAGAAATCCTTTAACTGAAGGAAGTTAAGACAATAAAATTTTCAAGCATAGGGAAGGTGCTATATTTAAAGGCATCACGACCATTTACTTTTGTATGCGCTTCTCTATGACGGGCCGCACTGCACTTATCCAGTCATCCTGCTGGCATGCACCTGGGGGAAACACAGGAAAAATTCATCATCTTTGCACAATTTAACAAAGGAAAAAATTCAATATCATGGCAAAATTTATCTCAAAGTTGACTCATATAATTCAGGCTTATGCAGCAACTTCAGAGTATGTAACAAGTTTTTCTTTAGCTACTGCAGTCTGAAATTACTTAGGTGGTTTTTCAGGAGGTGGAAGATGTTTTATTTATAACAACAGTTAGATAATGCAGTGATCAAAGCAATGGAACAAAGGTAAATTTTAAGGGCATAAGCACCTAACATTTGTTTTGCTGATAAGAAGAAATAATGGGGTGGGGGAAAGTATGTTATGAATATTTTTATGACACAAGGGGAACTAGTTGGTATGACAACATTGAAGTAGACAGCAAAGGACAATATATGGACAGGTACAGCTGTTTAATATTAACTCTTGATTTTGTCTATGTGGATGCAATATAATGTTAAAAAGTCAGGCAGAAAGAAAAACCAAAAAGGATATATGATAGAGAATTTGATTTCAAGAAATATGACAGGATACCCACAGGTGATTTCCTAAGCTGAAAATGTCTCTTTTGCAATTGCAAGACATTAAAGTAAATTTAGAGACTCAGGATCTTGTGACCACACAAATGATGTTACTGTTAGGTCCAAAGACTGTACAGTATTTCTGGACAGACTAAAGACAAGATTAAGCAACAAGCTGTTGCTCAGCCTAAACGTAAATAAAATTGTCAACAAATCTGGGAAAACACTGTAGGAATGGAGTGTAGAACCTGTTGTTGACAATGTATCAGACTCTAAAGTACAGAGACATGATAGGCAGTGCAGAGCTTTTCAAGACTCAACAGGGCACACATATCTCAAGAAAGATTACAAAACAGAAGCTGTCTTACAGAGAACAAAGCTATTTTCTTTTAAACCATTAGGGAAACACTTGCTATCTAAGAAGAAAGAGGGCAGTGTGTAAACACAAGCCACATAAAAGAAAAAAACTGTCTGGAGTCAGCTGTATATATTCTCCCTTTCTGTAAACTTCAGTCTTGCAACAAAACTATCAAGGTTTTGGAAGGGATTGCAGGACCTGATCATTTGATTACTAGATGAAAAGAGAGAGCATCAGAGACAGGGAGGAAGGAGGGAGGAAATTGTATTTTCAGACCGACAAAACTAAAAGAATACAAATGACTGCAAGGAAGTACAAGCCTACAACACATTCAGAAAACTTTCAAGATATTATTTTAATAAATAATTTGCTTTGAGACTATAACATATGATCAGTTTATTGCAAAAAGCCATTATTAAAATAAAGGATGTTCAACAAAAATGTAAAATGTTACCTAAATCAATTGGTCCTTCCCTTAAGCCATCTAGCTCATATAGCCTCCCATTAACAGGAACGTAGCTTACAAAGTGAAAGGCATCTTCTTCCTTTGCTGAAGACTTTGCATCAAACTCAAACATCTGTTGTCTGCAAAGAAAATTTAAAAACCTCTGAGATTAAAAAGGATTTGCTCAAATTTTGGCCAGATTTAAAACATATGTTACCTGGCAAAACTGTTGTGAACTTGCCGAATCACTTCTGAGTTGCTCAGTGCCAAACCTTTCATCTGAAAGGAAGTAACAAAACACCTGTAAACCCCCACAGCTCTAACACTGTGACACTCAAAATGCAGAAAACAGTGGTCACTCACTGCAGCATCAAAGCTTTGGGAAAATTCTTTAAATTCTGACAAGGTCTCTCCTAGATGAATGTCTTGATGAGCACAGTTTAACAGCACACTTACTATGGCTTGAGTTGCACAGGCATTATTTATGACCTAGAAAAAAGCATGGAGAATTCAGTCAGCACTGGTGATAAAAGTTCACTCCAAACTGTGTTTGCTTTTGTTACATACACACACTTTCTATGCTGATTCACATTAGAGCTGCACCCTAACACAGACTGGATTTGCTGCCTGGCTAGCAACAGAAAAGCCCCTGCTATGATAAAATCAGCTCTGCATGCTGTCATATACAATTCACTGATAAAACTCATCTTTCACAGCTGTCCTCAGAAACTGTCATTCCACTGCCTCACCATCTCTCTAAAGTGATTAATGAAAGGCATAGAAGAAAGGCAAAAATCCTTGGATCCCTGTGGAAAAACACACAGTAATATTCAAAGCAAGCTGCCCAAATTGTGTTATCTATGGCCTTAAAAAAAAATTAACTCTCCCAAGAAAAGTCCTTAAAATAATCAGTTCTACCAGGACTAAGAGGTCAAAAAATTTTACTTGAAGCAATAAAACACATTATGGAACTTAAAATTGTTATTAAAAGGTTTTATTGGACAAAAAATTTCAAGTATTCTAGGGATAAACTAATAAAAGCGTTCCAAGATGTAGATATTGTTTAAATGATGGTTAGCTGAATAACATACTTGTCCAATATAACTATCCTTTTCAAGTTAAAGTTACTAGTTTGACACTGTTACATTTCAGTGTTAAATATTCCACTTTTAGAAAATATAAACAACTCCCTTTGTATTAAAGCCATGTCTTTAATGTTGTTTACCAATAACCAAACTAAAACACTGTATTTAAAGAAAGAAGCTGCAAAGATTATTAGATGTAATCTGAGATTTAACTAAATGCACTGTAATCAAATGGTATGAGGCCATAATACAAGACTTTATATTAGCAGTTTTTTCTCAGAGAGCTATAGGTTAGGAAAGAGTATGTTACCATTAGCTTTGAGACTATTTTGCAATTGAAAATGCAACTTAAAACTTTCAGAGAGGATGTGACTTCTGTATAAAAATACGAAAATTAGTTCAGAGCCACGAATGTGAAACCACTTCCAACAAGAAAGGAGAAAAAAAATAAAGAGAAAACACAAGCAACCTGTTTCACAATCAAGGCTAGTCCTAACAAAGGAAAACCTAGTATGTTAATACTAAAAGTCATATAATAAATTTATTTTCTATACTTGAGGGTGTTCTCAGTTCAGATTATGTATATATGCAGATGATAAATAATAAAACACTTCTTAATTTAAGAAAAATACAATCTAGTTGACTTAAACAGTAATCAAGGGAGTCAACTACACATACAGAACAAATTACACCAGCCAAAACTGAAATTAAACCAAGTGCAGGTACACCAGCTAGGGGCTAGAATACCCAGATGCAAAATAAAGGACATACAAGGAAAATCCATCAAAGGCAGTGAAATAATGAACCAGCAGCAGAAAAATTCAAACCCCCAGACCAGCAGAACGGCATACATTGAATTACACTGTAACTTAGGAAAAAGAACTAAAGACTCTCTGAGATACTACTAAAGAATCCTAGCAGAGACAGTGGTAAGGTAGTGCTAGGATGAAAGCAGGGAAATCTCAAGTGGATCACAGTGGGTGAAGCTGATGCAGTGTAATTAAGCTGATGCAGGTGTAATTAAGCTGATAGAGAAGCAGGAGAAGGCACAGACACCTGTGCTGATGCACTGTTACAACAGTGCTGCTACAATGGAGGCAGGGTCACTACAGCAAATTGTATTTGTAAATTACAGTTAATACAGGGCATTATAGGAAGGACAGGACTACATGGCAACTAATTTTGCTGAAAAATCAAGATGGAACAACCAGTTGCTCTTTACAGACAACTCAATAATGGCTTCAAAACAAGGAAAGTAAATTTACTGAGATTTTGTATAGCAGGATACAAAAGCTTGAAACAAAAAATAAAATCAGAGGGAAAATTAGACTTTGCAAAGAATTAATGGGCTCATCAAATACTGGACTTCAAGCATATTTTGTATTCGAACTACATTATGAAACAAGTCTGATGAAGTATATAGGGACCAAACTAAACAAAGTCTGACTGCTAGAAAACACTATGCAAAAGATGTGGATCTGAGGGGAACAGCCTCCAGCTGTTGAAATGAAAACACGTGATAGAAATACATTCTAGCACCTCAGTCAAGTGAGAGGCAGGAGTTAAGGAAAAGGCAGCAACAGTCCTGCAGCAGAGGAATAGAAGGAAATGCAGGTAATGTGCATAAAAATCCACTGTGTTCCTGGGTGTAGATGACACAGGAGAACACCAAGATGGAACAAGGGAATCTCTAGCTTGGTGGCTCACAGGCAGGGTGAGGAGTGCACAGCGAGGATGTGATATCAGGACCAAATGCAGGCAAGTGTGGGATTTATTTGTCACACAGACAGAGTGCCATCTGTGCACACAGCCAGTCCAGCCCTGCTCCACACACAACCTGGAGAACCCTTCAGGATACCCATCTCTCATTCCCAGTGTGTC
Organism: Camarhynchus parvulus; assembly: GCF_901933205.1. Classification (NCBI taxonomy): domain Eukaryota; kingdom Metazoa; phylum Chordata; class Aves; order Passeriformes; family Thraupidae; genus Camarhynchus; species Camarhynchus parvulus. The sequence continues at coordinate 23,023,875 of NC_044578.1, read as the reverse complement.
TCTTACTGAGGGTGCCTCAGCATTAGCAGAAAACATTCTTTGCATTTAAGTAATGTGATAATAAATGCAGGTTGTTCCCAAAAGATTTTTATTTGGACTTAAGGATTAAGAGGATTTTCTGCATTTGTCCAGAAATACCAACATTTGCCTGGATATTTCTGTCCAGGAAGTCTTGGTGAGGTATTAGATTGATCGATACTCAAGACTCCAACTTAAAGCAGACACTCAGAGTTAAAAGATTTTGTAGGCAAAAGCTGAAGGGGTGTTTTACAATACTTGAAAGAAAACTGTAACATACATACATAGAAATGTATCAAGAGAAGATTGACCTATCCCCAAGTGAAGCTCAGCTTAAACCAAGGAACCACTTGATTAGGCTACTCTCTAAGTAAGATGCATCACCTCCTAAGCATGCACCTTTCTCTAGGGATCAAATCTGACCTTCTGGATCAGCTTCAGGCAGAAGCACTTTAAATTTTTCACTTACATCTTCTCCCTGATGGATTTTGTATTTTGCTTTTCAGAAAAGCTGTGGACAAGCCTGTGTTTCAATTGGTAGTACAATCAGCAAATTCACTTACAGAACATTCCAATATTACAGAACAGTTGGTTTTACAGAGCTCAACATGAAAAATTCAGCATTAGCATGAAGTTCCACAATTCTTGTTTAGAAACCCAATATAATTGTTTCAATTTAAATTTTGTTGGAGTAAAGATATCATCTTTCTGCAGCTATATTCAGTTACTGTAAGTCTCTGTGATTTGTTTCATGTCTTGAAGTTGTACTTCTTATAAGTTATCTGTTACCCCAAACTTAGCTTGAACACAGATATCTGGTCTATCTTAATGTTACCAAATCTGAAAAGGTCATTTGAGTTTGAAATCAATTAAGTACTGGAAATGTAAAAAAATACATATACTTCCATTAGTGCCATAAACATAACCAGAGACCAATGGTTTGCTATTAACAGTGTAAGACACTCCTCCTGAACGTATTCCCAATTAATGAAGTTAATGTTCTGTTATGACAATGCAAAATAAAATAAATACATGGCACCTAGGAAAGGCAGGATACCAACAGTTCCATACTAAAAGCTAAATAATTTATTAAACTCAAAAGAAGTAGTTTCAGATCTGCAACAATGGCATTCTTTTTTGTCCAGGGACACCTCTGCAGTGCTCAGCAGAGAATGCAGCTCCTCCCAAGAGTGTGGCAGGGAGCTGAATACATCGAGCAGCTGTAATCATGTATCCATTGTGTGTGAAAACAACAGCAAGGGCCCACTGAAGCAACACGGAAATCAGGAAATTCTGAGTTAAGGCTGAAACTGTATCCTTAACTCACCTCATGGTGCCTATGTATCCTAGCTCAAAGGGAATGTAAGATCATCCAGAGTTCTCTGGCCTCAACTAGAGGACCAAACCATACCTAGGCATAACAGGGAGGCCAAATTTAACATGAGTGCACATAAAAGTGACCATTAAAAACACCTCTTTTAATATGCATGCATACAAGACAGACTTAAAATTCAACCCCCCAACACAGGTGTGATATAACTTGGAACAAGATCTAGTTGCCATTTGGAATTCAACTACAACATCACTATGGAAGTGGAAATGAAGAAAATGGGAGCATGCACAAGCTTCTTACCAAATTGTGTTTCCTAGTGCAATTTTAAAGATGTTTTACTAGACAGTTTGAGAGCTGTAGCCTTTTACCTCTAAATAAAGCTCTCCACACTGAAACAATTTTTAAGATTGAACACATAATAAAGTTGAACAGAAACAAAATTTATCTCCTCTACTCAGCTCTTGTTATATATTAACAGTAACCTTGTCTTGCTCACACAGGATTCAGGAAGACACTTGAAAACATGTCTGCAGTAAAACCAATTGTACCAAATGTCTTCAGATGGGAACATTTCAAAGAAGAAAATGCATAAGAAAAGAAAGAGAGGCAAAGATTTGTTGAGATTCTTCAGGCTCCAGTGTCATGACAGTTTTGAAGATACAGATGTACAGATCAATAACCTTAAATGTCATAAAAATGGCCCTAACCAATCTATTTGTTCTGGGATTCCAGCCTACTAATGAACATAGTGTAATTTTACATCATCCCTTTTGTAATGAAGAAAAAGGTCTTCTGGAAAGACCCTCAAAGCAAGCATAAAATTTGGCTTAAAACATACAGAGGAAATAAAAAATAGATATGAACCCAGTTGCACAATGGCTGGGAGGACTTGCTCTTTCACAACACAAATATTCAATACTAATGCTCATCTTGCTTTGTGCTCCTGGGTGACTCAGAAGGATCCAGACTGTGGTTTTGAGAAGTGCAGTAACTTCAGTGCTGCCATAAAGAACCCCCTGTTGTCTCACCAGTTTTGTCCTGTACAGACTTGCTGAACAGACACATCTCATAGTACAGCAGAGACCAGCCCAGATACCATGCACAGACAACTGCTGGGGGATGAGCTTCACTGGCTCACAGAGTTTCACTGCAGCCTGCTCTCAGCAGCAGCAAATCATAATATCAGACACTTGCTTAGAAAACACTAAATCCTCAAAACATTGCTTGTCAAGTTGGATCTCTCACCCAGGCTAACTTTCTTCAGTGTGAAAGTCACCAGAGCTAAACTGGTATTAAACAGATTCCTCCAAAATATCCAAAGCAGTTTCTTTCTGTTGACTTTTAATAATAATTTCTCTGTACCTATTTCTAGTTGTTCAGTCACAATAGCTCAGTGCAGGCAAAACTGAACTGATATGAAACACAAGCAAATATGTCTTCAAGGAATGTTGTAATTTTGCAAAGCCAGTACTCTTGACTGACAGATAACAATAAAAAATGAAAAAAATACTAATTCTAAACTTTTTGCAAATGACTTTTGAAACATCTATTCCATGCCATTGAGTGGCACAACCAGGCAGTACTATTGTAAGAGTCAACACTTCTAGAAATCGTTTTCCATGCTAAAATTGAGAGTCACTCCAGCACACTCTCTTTAAAGGCAGCAGGTAAAAGAAAGGGCCAATTAAAAAGGAGGTTTCAGCTTAAAAACACATTAAAATATAAGTGTTTCAAAGAAAACTATAAAATAAACAAGACTTCTCACTGTTAGCCTTTAATTTGGTGGGGCTTGTTATGAAATCTAACATTATCCAAATTTTGTGATGTACATTCTGCAATCTCATCTTAAAGCTCAAGAAAGGTCCTCTTAGCTATTGCCTTTAAACAGTGTCAAACTTCAAAAAAGGAAGGAGGTGGAAAAGGCAAAAGAAGTGGAGCAAGCAGACAAATGCTTTGAAACTTCTCAGCTTTCACAAGAACAGCAATTCTAGGACAACATCAGCTACTCACAGCAAACAAGATGAAACCCTTGAGTGAGGGAAAATTCACCTTCCATTTAAAATAAAAAACCAACATCCTCAAAAAAAAATCCCTCTCTAGATTCCAGTCAGAGTAATCTCCTCCTACCATGGAACTACCTTTTGAAATTTACATCAAGGATTTTCTGAGTTCTTTGCCTCATGGCTGTTCTTTAGCTACAGCCCATGGCTACTAACAGTAAGTTTGGTTAGGTAGAAATCACAACCTAAACCAGTGTCTATGAGAGCTACCAAACTACAATTAGTAAAGTGCTACTGATCACTGCATCATAAAAATGCTGGGCAGTGCTTGGCAGGATTCAAGAGCTACAGCAGGGGAAGAATGAAGAGAAGCAGCATTGAAAAAGCTGATCCACAAGAGCATGATTATAAAAGGAATGAAACAGAAGTGCAGGTACAGGGTGGCCAGGATGGCTATTTGCATTGTTTTCCATATTTCTATACTTTTACCTGGAAGTGTGAAGACATTTTTTCATATCCTGAAATTTACATTTGTGGTGGGAAATAAGAAAAAATCCAATGAAAAAAATAAAAGGCCCCCAAAACCCCCACCCTAAACACCCCAACAACTAGACCATGTAACAATCTTCATAGAAATCCTAATAATTTGCCCTTTGATGTCAATGTTTTGTAATAAATACCCATATTAAATGCTCCTGCTTTCATTCCGGTCACTTTCTCTTGCTTTTCTTTCTTGCAAAAACCGCACACAGCAGTGTGTTAACTCTAAGACAAAATTTCAGTACTACTCTGTATTTAGTAAAACACAATGGACTACTTCAGCTAAACCAATTTCCCAGTAATTTCTAATTTAAATTCACCTTTCTGATTTGAATACTTAAAACTTGAATGCCAAAATGGTCTTCAAACCCTTAAAGGAAAGCATTATCCTATATATACTGCCCCAGCTTCAGAGCATTTGAGAAAAGTAAGAAATAAACACAGGACCAAAAAAATTTCTTCCAACAAGTTGCTGAAAGTGGTTTCAAAAGAAGTAATTTGCTCATCCTGCTGAGAACATTTACCAAGTCACTTCTGCACAGAAGACTGAGTTACTTTATGGGTAAGAGCTAACAAATAAATAAGAGCTTTACTCCTCCATAGCTGAAATTCTTGCCTGATTTGACAGATCAAACTGATTTGCTTTGTCAATACACAGCTCCTACTCTCAGAATTTGCTGAGTCTGCAAAATACTAATTTCTGTGTACATATTAACAAAAAAATAGGGTTCTTTTTGAAAAACAAAATTTTTTGTGACTTGGTAAATTTTGTTTCATGACATATCTGAAGCAATTACATAATTTCTCATACCTGCTTAGCAAAAAATATTGTATCCAGTCTGGAATCCTGGACAACAGAACCCGCGGGCTCCTCTCCGGGCTGCCACTTGAAGAGAAAAATCAGCCCATGTACTGGCCTGAAAAGCAAAATTTATAGGAAAAAGGTCACCAATACTGATGAAAAATATTAAAATTATCTGTACTGTAGTTTAGCTGCATGCTGGTATGGTAATTGTGTTAATTCTTTCTAAATACCAGGAACTTACACTGAAATTTTCAGATATGCTCTTTTAATAAGACAAAAGACAATTCAGGCTTCTTTCTGTAAGTGCTAAACAATCCTAATCTGAATTAGCATTCCACTAATTTTCAAAAGTCAGGACCAGTTTTCCTGGTTACTGCAACTTTTATAGTTGCAGAACTCCATTTGAATTGGTTAGTAATAAACAGCTATCAAAGCATTTGTCAGTCATACACAAGAACAGAAACAAATGTTTTGGGAATCCTTCTACACACAGATGAAATGCCCAAAGAGGAGCTCTCCCAAAACTTCATGCTTTGAGTTAGCTCACCAACAAGTAAGAGAAACCCAGTCTTCTCTTCTAGTAAAAATGTGTCTTGCCTTTCAGACTGCATGTCTTAAGAGTAAACAGCTTTCACTACACGTTGCACTGTATTTAGTATTTCCAGAACACAAAAATTTATCAATAAAGAAAACAGGTCTAAAAAAATCTTCAGTTACAGTAAGACAAAAACCTATTCATCAACTTAAATCTAAGGTCATCACCAAAAAGAGGCCACACATGGTTTCTCCACAAAAGACAAACATACACCTGTAGTGCACAAGAAACTTTTCCTAAGCTCTGACCAGGAATCAGAGATGCATTTTTTCAAATTCTCTCAGTGGACCTGTGTCACAGCACGTGTTGCAATTGAGACAGCTACAACACACAGAGCATCATCATACAATTTCAGAAAGCTTCAACCCATACACAGTTACACCATGTCATTCAGAAGGCTGCAAGCATCCACCCTTCTTGTTCTGTAGCCCAGCCTTTTATCCCCTCCTGTTGATGCACTGCACCTGTGTGCCCTCTGCTCCCTTTGGTGGTTGCTCAGTGCCCCTGGGCACTCCATGGCTCATTGCTGTCAGTGCTGCTCACCTGCTGCTCACAGCTGCACCCACTGGGGATGAGGCTGGGCCAGCCCCACTCCCAATTATCACAAACTGTGTGCCTACAGAGCTTCTGTTTAGAAAACAAAGATGCTTCTATATCCTTTCACTCCCAGTGTTTATACATTGTGTAAAATATTGCAGGTGTAAATGGGAAGGGAGGATGGAAGCTGGCCTTCCCTCAGGAGTGGAAAGACAAACATCTCCCAGGATATGCAAAGCTGTCACTTAATGAAAAAACAGGTAAATGCTCTGATAGTGCAGACAGCAAATAAACCAATTCATAGGCAACTTTTCTGCCACTCAGGTGTTGCTGGTGAAATATCTTCAGTCAAAAATTCCAGAAATACATCCTCTGTACCAATTCCTGCATGTTTTGAAAAATTAATCCTACAAGTATGGGATATTTGCACAAGATACAAGAGTATGATCCAGGTTAAATGATATTTTCCTCTTAAAATCCTGTATGTAAACATGGATAACAGCATGTTTACACATGGACAAAATGTTAAAAGAATTAATGTTGCTTAATAAGGGCAAAATTGTTCCACATGACACCAGTCATTATCAGTTACAAAAAGCCTATTTGCCTTCACATCCATATGGAAGTGGTTCTGCAGGAAAAATGAGTTACAAAGGTATCTAAGTACTGGAAAATAATTTAAGACAACAGAGGCAACATCATGGGATGTGAGGAGAGAGGGAGATAAAGCAAGGAACAGAAATTCACCCAAGAATTTGTTAAAAGCTGTAAGGCAAGCAAATGGAAAAATCATTACAAATCCACTTCCACATTCTAGCTACTATCAGCATTTCTTTCAAAACCTGATTAAGCTAGATTAAGTACCAAAGCATTAATGAAAAGCAATTTAACTGCCAGGTATTCCATTAAATCAAAATCCTACCCAACTTCTGTAGAAACTAAAGGAAAAAACACAAACACAAAATGCCCCAAACAACAGATCCACCAAAAATACACCTGAGTTTAGTACACATTCTTTCAGGGACTTTAGACAAATGTGAATAAAAACCATGTGCCTTACTTCAATTTTTCAAAGTTCTCTGGCTCCAAGCTCCATATTTCTTCAACTTGTGCTCCTCTACAGCCTGAAATAAGGAAAAAATACAGGTTTCTTCAACTAACTCATTTAAAAAGGGACACAGCCAGTAAAGACAGACTTATGAAAGAAAACACAAAGACATTATGTAATATTTGCAATTAGTACATCCAGGCTATGGAAAAGCCTATCTGTGGGCTTTAACAGACCTTGATTAAAAAAACCCAAACAAGACCGGCAGAGAAACTATTTCAGGAATTTCTGAACCTGTGATACTGTCTTTATCACTGTGATACAGTGATACTGTCTTTACAAGAGAGTTGCATTTAAAAAAGAAGCAGAGGAGCTTAAATATCTCTGATCACTTCATGTCCTTTGCTGAAAACAACGCTGCTTATAAAGGCATTATCAGCAAGCCCAAAGCAGAACTTTAAACACCTGCCTCCAGACAAAGACCTATGGTAGTAGATCAAAAATGCTGTATATTCAAGCAAGACGTTTGCATAATACACAGCCCAAAATGTTTAAATATTTACTATGTTGAAGTTTCATTTATTAGCTAAATAAAAACATAAAAGAAGCATGTCTGGACTTTCTTTCTGAGAAAAAGACACAACAAACTATAAATCAATGAAATGTGGAGTAAAATAATTTTGTTTTTTTGGCTGAGAATAACCTGGCTGCTGCAATAACCATATATTCACAGTTTCACCAGAGATTTTAAATGCAATTCAACACAAAATTTAACATTCTAGAAGGCCAGGCAGCCGCTTGTAGGCTACCCAGCCACTGCCAGGCCCCACAGCTCAGCCCAGGCATAGCCCTTTCTCTCAATGTTCTCACTCCTGGGGCTCTGTAACCCGAACACCTTCCCAGCCAAGTTCAGATTGGACATTCGGAGGTATTTTTTCAAAGGGCTGATGAGACATTAGAACGGGCTGCCCAGGGAAGTGATGGAGTCACAGCCCTGGAGGTGTTTAAGGGAAGACTGGACACGGCACTCAGTGCCACGGTCTGGCTGACAAGGTGGTGTTGGGTCATAGCTTGGCCTCGATGATCTGAGAAGCCCTTTCGAAGCTAAAGGACGCTGTGACCGTCTGCGGCACGTCCCTGCCGAGCCGTCCCGCAGCAGAGCAGCAGGTGCCGGCCCGAGGGCCGGGCCGGGCCGCACAGGCCGCGCTGGGGCCGGACTCGGCGGTGCCCGCAGGCGGCCGGGCCGGGCGGGGACATCACAGGAGCCGCGCTCGCCGCCAGCAGCGCGTCCCAGCCCCGCATGCCCTCCCCGCCCGGCAGGGACAGCAGGCTCGCACCCAGCGGTGCGGGAGCAGCCCCGCGGAGCCCCCACCCCTGCCCGGCCCCGCTCGACGCTCACCGAAGCCCTTGATGAGCTCGGTGAAGACGCCCGGGTCGCTCTCCATGAGGCACCACTCGCCGGCGCTGCTGCCCCCGGACATGGCGGCGCTGCCGCCGCTCAGGCTGCGAGGCCGAGCCGAGCCGCTCCCTTCCCGGCAGGACCCGCGCCGGGCACCGCCATGGAGAGGCGGGGCGGCCACAGGAAGCGGCAAGCGGGACTGGATCCGGGGCAGCTGCGGGCGCGGGCGGCACCGCCCCCGCCGCGGGAGGGCCGCGCGCGCCTCGGGGACGCGCTCCGGGGCGGCTCGGGGCGGCCGGCGGCTGCGGGGCCCTCGGGCGGCGCGGCGGAGAGCGGGGCCGGCCCCGAGCATGGCTCCATCCGGGCACCGCGCGGGGGGCGCGGCCCCATCCGGGTCCCGGCGATGCTGTCGGGGCGCGGCGGGCGGGGCTGGAGCGGGAGACGCGGATCCCTGGCGGCCGGAGCGGGACGGCCCTGCCCGTCCCCGCGCGCCCGCAGCGGCCCGGCCGTCGCTCGGTGTCCCCGGTGCCTCCCCGGCCCATCGCCCCGCGGCCCCCGGCGCTGCGGCATCGCCCGGCCCCGCCCGGGCCGCAGCCTCGCAGGCAAGTGGCGCTTCCCGAGCTGTGGGGGAGCGGGATGCGGGGTCCCTGGGCCGGCCCCGGGGGTGCGGGGGAATGCGGAGAGGCCGGGGGGCAGCTCCGGAGAGCCCCGGGGCGTGAGGGGCCCGCGGGGCGTTCCCGGGCGGATCTCCGGCGTTACGCGTCCTCCCCGTCACGCGTGTTTATCGTCTTTATGGAGACTGACAGCTGCCATCGCAGCTCGCCGGGTATCCGCTTTAGGTGCTTCGATCTCCTAATTCTGCCCTACGTCAGCTAAGCTGCCTTGGCCCCCCAGTCAGTACATTTTTTAAAGCAGACAGGCTCTTGCAAATTCTGCAGTACAAATGCGTGGGCTGGTATGTGGTTCGCATAATGGGATATCTGCTGTGCTGCTGTCGTCCAGCGCTCCATCGGTGATTTGGGAAGTGTTCTCCTAGCATCCCAGTTGACATGGAGGTGCTTATTTTCTGAAGTATGAGAACTGTGTGGTCAGAGCTGTAGCACAAGCCTGTTTTGTTACAACAATGTAACTCAATGTGATGGTTGTGGTCTCTCTGTTCAATTAACTAGAAGACATTCCTTATAGTCTGCAGCTTAATGCTTATACTGAATTTAAAGATTTAAAGGACAGAGAAGCAGAATTCAGTTCCTCATAGATTGAAGTAAATGTGGTTTTGGAGTATTCAAAGGCAATTTGAGAAGTTGTCTTTAAAATGTTAATGCTTTTTTGGTCATAAAAGACCTGACTTTTTCGAAGTTTGATTCCATGAGATTTTGCTACAAAGTGTCATTAGTTGTTAATGTAGCAGTTAAACTGAAGCACTTAAATTAGAATCTCTAGTCTGTTAAAGCTTTATACTTTATGTGTTTTTTTTCATTCATCGGTGAAACTTGTCAGACATTTTATTTCCTAGGAAAGCTAGGGCAATTTGGAAAAGTCATCGAAATTAACAAATGTCAACTTAACTGAATCATGCTATGGTACAGCAACATAAAAACATTGAATTACTTCTCGCAGTGTGACTGGTGTATAGGCTGTTCCAGAGCAGTCAAAGTCATATTTTACTTACAAATTTACATGGCAGCTGAAATATAGTGGGTTTTCTCTTTCATTAGTAATGGTGAACAGCCATAGAGTTTAGTTTAGCAATTTTTGTTACAAAACTCCTAGTCTAGGACTTCTGTTATAAAAATCCTAGTCTAGGACTTTTCAGAATTGCTGTTTGCATTCTTGTAGTTCAGAAATTGAAAGTGCTTGGGGAGCCAGAATATTGTTGATAAATCCTCCACAGGTATTTTAAATTCAAGTTCCCTGCTGCAGCTCAGCAGGTGAGCAGTAGACTTATAGCAGAGCGTATGTTAAGTGAGCATCTGCCTTTATCCACCTGTTAGGGTGAAAGTTGTCTACGTTGTAGAGGTGTTAAATGGAAAAATAAGCTGAGGTCTGGGCACAGGAGAGGGATGGGTCCAAAGGAGGGAAAAGCTTTGGGAACATGTGAAGCTGGGATGTAATACAGGGTTAGAAATGGCCAAAATGACTTCAGCAGCTCAACTATGAATAAGTGCTTTTCCAGTAGCTGCTGGTGAAGTGTAAATCTGATACTTTTGCTGTAACTGTTTAGTAGTGAGATTGGTGGTTTTCATCAGCTATTGTGGATTTCAAAAATAATTTTTAAAATACAGGTTTATTTACAAGAATTTACAATTTATGTTAAACAGTTGTTGGAAATTGTAACAGAATCTGGGTTGGTAGCTTATAGCATATTCCTAAGAAAGCAAATTAAGGAGCTAAATGTCAGAAAAACTATTTGCAACTATCTTTTCTATTATGGGCTTGTGTCAGAAGCATATGGATGCAGGTATATGCCTCTTGCCAGTGTGTGAGTCCATGAATAGCCTGGTCCATACAAAAGTAAACATAAAAATGATCCATTGTTAATATCCATAAGAGTTTTCCCTCTACAAATATCGTCCGCAATTTTCCCTCTATGAAAGCTACAGCAAGAACTCATTCTCAATATTTTGTATACATGGACATCTTGTTGTCCATGGGTGATCCTTTATGCTTCCCATTCTTATTTTCCTTCAAGATAATGCTTTTTCTCAGTATCTTTCACGTACCTTTTTTTTTCTGATAACTAAATGGATTCTTACTGTGATTTCAGGATTTTGTTTGGGTTTTCTGTGTTTATTACGAAACATTATTGACTGTGTAAGGAAATGAGCTAATGGAACTGTATTAAAATAAAATGTTTTTAGACATGAAAAAGTCCTGATCTGGTATTCATGGATGGGGAATACCACCCTTGTTATTGTCAGTGTATTTGCATGCTTCAGATGTCAGGGAAAAAGTCAGTTCAACCATGATGTGTATTTAAATAGCTTTGGCAGGAAACATGGTTAGAATATATAATTTTAGCTGAGCACTGATGCTCTAAACAATACAATGAAAGATATTTCTTATTAATTTCCAATGAAACCTGCTTTCTTAAACCAGGTGCCAACCTATGGCTTCCATTTTTATGATTTTATCAGTTTGTAGAGTGTAATGGGAGCACTGATGATGGCTGTTTAATTCTGGGTGCAGATTAGTGCAGATGTGCAAAATCAGAGGAAAGGTGCATTTCTAGTTGTTTGCAGAAAAAGGGAAATTCTCTGTCAAAGAAGTAGGGAAGCTGTAAATCAGTGTTACTTACTGAAACTGGGTGGGGGGGAACCCCTCTGTCTACATTAGTGACATTTGTTTGTGCTGCCTTATCCTGGTAAATGCAGCAAAATGGCTTTTATTTGTCTTCACTATCCCAACAAGCAAAAAAAGTCAAAAATAGATATCTGCAATTCTTGAAAACTGAAAATCTTTGACATGCCATTTGTGTGAGCTCAGACTTTAGTCCCTGAATTTTAAGATTTATATGCAGTTTGATGGAGTGGATTAATGGTTCTGGCTTTTTGGTTTTCAGTAAGAGCTCTTGGTGCTATTCAGTGTAATTTTATTGTTGGAGAACTGAGTAAACTAAATTTATTATTGTGCTATTAATGTTTTGGAGGTGGTGGTGATGAGGAATTTTCTTACCCTTACCCTGCTAATTTTATTTCACCTGCATTTGCTTGATTTTAAATGCCCTGGCTTGATTTTTGCTGTCCTGGATGTTCTCCAAGTAAGAGCAGTGGTGTTGCCCTACAAATATTACAGCTCTCTTGCAGCTCAGGAGGGTATAAATAGAAAAACCTGAATGATTGTGAATTTTTTTGCTTCTTACCTTCAAATGTAAAGCAGCACAGAATCCATAATGTCCCTGTTTTCTTGGATCTCACTTGGAGCAGCAGACTCTTCAAGCCTGTAGCAAAGATAATTTGTTCTTGAGCTGCTCAGTTGTTAAAAAGCTGTTGTCTAAGCCTCACTGAAACCTACCACATATAAACTCTCACACAGTCTTCCAACTAAACAGTTTTTCCATATCTTAGTTGTTCCTTTTAGCCTCATTTTTCTTCAGTTGGTCGGTATTAGCAATTCTTAAGCAAAATAGAACAGGGCAAGGTCTGAATTTTGAGCCATTTAGTCTGCAATATAAAAATCTACCTAAGGGATGTAATATACATGAAAAACATCAATCACTTGTTTTTAAAATTTTAAAAGTTTCATAGTAATAAAATGGCTATAAAAATGGTAATACAATTAGAGGAAAAATAATTTGGACAAATTGAATTAGGACAATATGAGACAATAAAGGCAAAGAGTTACGGACAGTCCAGGTGCCTTTTTCTGGGTAGCAGGAGCCCAAAAAAGGACCCCCATTAACAGAGGATTAACCCTTAAAAACAATAGCCTGTTGCATATTCATACACTTCATCCATGATGCATAAATTCTATTCAAACACAGGATTCTATCTGGTCTGTGTCAACTTCTTCCTCTTCATCCTAACAGCACCTTTGAGGCAGGAAGTTCATTTCTTCTGATAAGAGGGCAATCAATTCTTTTTCTCTGAAAGATTTGTGTGTCCTGGGGCTGCTATCTGGTGCGAGTGCCCTCATTCCTTTCTTAAAAAAAAATCCCACTAACATAGTTCTTACTTTAGCTACAAAAGTTACCTTTTAACGACAAGACTACATTTAGCATATTATTAAAATGTTAATAGAGCACTACTAATCAATACACTGAAATACATATGGTAAATATCTGCCATGTAATATGCACTTTTCACAATATATTAGTGCCAAAAAGCTATAACACCAGATTGTGGAAACCCAGAATATCCCTCTGGCTGTCCAGGATGGCCAGGAGCCCTGCCAGGGGCTCAGAAGCCCTGGCACGGAGCCCAAAACACCGGTGGGTTTGATTATGACCTGTGGAGCAAATTACCAACCTTATATGAAGATCAGCAAGCCACAACAGTTTAGGTAGAATAATAGTGAAATTATCACAGGGTGGAAAAGTAGATTTTGGGGTTTTTGGTATGGGGGTTCAGGAGGCAAGATGGAGGGAACTGGGTGTGTCCAGCCTTTCTCCTTCTTCTTCTTGGCCTCCATCTTCTGCTGTGATGTTGGCACTTTTACATTGGCTTAGGTAGAAGCTCATTGTCTAACATAGGTGATAGATATTGGAAAGTAATTGTAAATATTGTACATGTAGTTTTTAGTATAAATGACAGTAGAACTCAGGGGCAGGCAGTGTTGTTGTGATTATAGCGCAAGAGTTCTATTGTCATTATTTTGCAAAGGTTCCATATTGCTAGAGTTTCTTACCTCTTTGATGTTTCTCATAGGCCGCTCCTCTAGGCACTGACCCATCCTCACAGTAGCCAACTGACTCCAATTGCGCTCAACCAACCAATCCACTCTTTTATAACACTCTTCTTATTGGCTACAGCTGTGGCCTGTTAAAATCAGGCCTGCTCCTACTCTTTAATAATTAACCCAGCTGCAAGTCTTTAGGGGGTAAGATTACTTTCTATACTACCTTTATTTACTTATATTCTATCCCCCTACACAGTGTGCCTGGAACTGTCCTGTAGGATGGACCTTGGTAGGGTAGGAGAAAATTTTTTATAGATAAGATGCAATAAGCAACCTTGAGACCGAGAACTGGAGAGCTCCGACTCATTCTTCAAGCGCTCAGGCTGGGAAAAGAGACTTTTAACAATCTCGGGGTCACAGTGACCCAGAAAGGGCCCGAGACCAGATGGTTTTTGTGTGCCACTTATTGGGGTTAAATAGTTTCTGAGTTGGTTTTAAAGAAGTAAATTAGTCACTATTATAACTTAGAGAGTTTTTTTTGTTTCTTTTGCTCTAAATGATGTGTATTACTGGACACTTGGAGTATGCTTAAATTCATGAATGAGAACTTAAGATGCCAAACTCATAGACGCCATGTATTTACTTTGCTAAAAGAGTAGCCAACCGCAGTTGGTAATGAGAGGTGTTGTTGTTGCAGCAGAGCCTGGCAGCGTGAAGGATGGAGGCGGAGGAGAGCCCAGCACAGCCCCCGAGCGAGGCGCCGGGGCCGGGCGGTGCCGGCTGGGACCTCACGGACAGCGCCCGGCTGCAGCACTTCCTGTGCTTCGGCTCCGAGGGCAGCGCCTACCACGTCAAGGAGCACAAGCTGGGCTTTGAGAACGCTGAAGCTTTGCTAAGGCTCATTGAAGAGGGCAGAGGCTGTGAAGTTGTGGAAGAAATCAAAGCCTTTAGTCAAGAGGGTAGAGCGGCAAGACAGGAGCCCCTGCTGTTTGCCCTCGCCGTTTGCTCGCAGTGCTCTGATGCCAAAACAAAACAAGCGGCGTTTAAAGCTGTCCCCGAGGTGTGTTGCATACCAACCCATCTCTTTACTTTCATCCAGTTTAAAAAAGATCTGAAGGAGGGCATGAAATGTGGCATGTGGGGCCGTGCTCTGAGGAAAGCTGTTGCAGATTGGTACAATGGAAAGAATGGCATGGCTCTTGCTTTAGCAGTTACAAAATATAAGCAAAGAAGTGGTTGGTCTCATAAAGATCTTCTGAGGTTGTCCCACCTAAAACCTGCCAGTGAAGGTAATAAATTTTTATTTACCTGAAAATACTGTGTTTTAAACCTTTTATATTTACTGTGGAAGTATTTTGGAAACCTGAGTTCCATTGTAGATGAATTCTTAGTGAGGATATCCTGTAAATTGCATCTTTAAAATGTGGGTAATAATATTAAAAAACAGACCTTCAAGGTAAACAGGGTTTATCCTCTTAGTGAGGATATCCTGTAAATTGCATCTTAAAAATGTGGGTGATCATATCAAAAACCAGACCTGTTTAAATTCAAGATCAACAGGGTTTGTTCCTTCTTTTCTTCCATATGCCAAGAGAAGACACAATAACACAACTCCCTCATTTTGTTCCTATTTGCTTACAAATGATGAAATAACACTTTTTTGTTATGTGGGAAGATCTGTTGACTTCAAATTTTAAAATAATGGAATGGTTTGGGTTGGGAGGGACCATAAAGATGATCCAGTTCCAGCCGTCCGGCCATGGGCAGGAGCACCTTCCACTAGCCCAGGCTGCTCAGAGCTCCATCCAGCCTGGCCTTGAACACTTCCAGGGGTCCAGGGGCAGCCACAGCTTCTCTGGACAATGTAGCAAATACATAAAGCTCTTTACTTCTAAGGAGATTAATACAGTAATTAAAAGTACTGCTCTGAATTTTGTGTGGCTGACCTTTTCAGTAGATGTTTGGCAGGTCTGAGAATGAAACCTGCTAATTGATTTGCATGCTAGAATGATAAAATCCAGTATACAGATGGTAATCCTGCTTGAGAAATGGTTTTCTTTTCCATCAGGAATTGCTATAGTCACTAAGTATATTACCAAGGGGTGGAAAGATGTCCAAGAAGCTTATAAAGAGAAAGCAGTTTCTGCTGAGACTGAAAAACTCTTGAAGTATCTGGAGGCTGTGGAGAAAGTCAAACGCACAAAAGATGAATTGGAAGTTATTCATTTGATAGAGGAGTATGGTCTAGTTAGAGAGCACCTCCTGACAAACCATCTGAAATCTAAAGAGGTAGGTAACTTCCTTAGCCAAATTCTCCATAGAAGTATGAATTCTCTACAGTGGGTAATGCTGTTCAGAGTCTTAAATCTAGATTTCTTTTCAAAGTAGCCCTTACACTGTTTTTCAAGTTGTTTACCCAAATAGTTAAAATAGTTAAAATTATTAAGACCTTAATAGAATTTGTACATTTATTTTAAAATACACTTATTCAGTGTACAGCTAACAGTTCTTGTACTTTGAGAATCTCATCTTTCTGTGTTTCCCTTCTCTTTCATCATAGGTTTGGAAGGCATTACTGAAGGAAATGCCTATTTCTGTATTGTTGAGAAATTTGGGAAAGCTGGCAGCAAATTCAGTGCTTGAGCCACGAGGTTCAGAAGTGGCAATAGTATGTGAAAAACTGAGAAATGAGAAACTGCTAAAAAAGGTGAGACCTTCATAAGCAGTGTCAGCCTCTGTGGATTTTGATTTTTAATGTTTAGTTTATTTAAAAACTGCAGTTTAATGCCTGCAATTTTATTTTAAAACTTCTGTATATGATTTCTCATTGGATTCCCCACCTGCTTTCTGAAACATTCAGATAAAATAAGTGTATTGGCAGCTATTGGATCCTCTCTTAAATGAGGGCCATGACAAGCTTTGCTAGTTGGGTTCATCAATTTCTTCTGAGTCTTACAATTTTTAAGTGAGTTAAGAAAATAGCACAGCAGCTGAGGGGAAAAACAAGATGGGCAAGGAGATTTTCCTCTTTTCTGATTGGTTTATTGTCCATCCAAGTGGGAGGAAAGTAAGAAGGAAAAGAGGGTTCCCCAATGAGAGGATAACATTTTCAGGGATTTAGTCAGAGGTAGAGAGGACAAGTGTCTTGAGCAGCAGTTTTGTGAGCTGGGAAGATGAAAATCAGGACACTGAAATTCTTCAGCACCAGAGCTGAATTTAGCACAACAACAAAAGTCCTTTTCCCCCCATCCTATTGCAATTCTTTTTCTCTGGTTCCTTCCTGGAGAAGGGAGAGCAAAGATCATGGTGCAATGCCTTGGTGGAAGATACGCAATGCACAGGCATTCAGATTCATTGAGTTTTGATGCTGGCCGTGATTAAGCACTGAAACACCCCTTTTGGATAAAGTAACAAAATGTTTATATGGTTATATAAATTAAGTTTATATGTGGAAAGCAAAAAAGAAAATAAATATTTTGGAGTGTTTTATAGCATGAGAAAAATGGATACTGTGTTCCAAAGTAATTTATTGTCCAGTGTTACTGTATCTTGTATAAAGCTAGTTTTAAGTTGGTTCTTTTCCTTGCTCAGCTCCTTTCTCTTCAGCTGGGCAGGGACTTTCTTTCACTATAAGCCTGTGATGAAAAATAGCGCTTGACAATCATAGAACTCCAAAATTTTACCAGAATTCTGGTGATGCCATCCCATTTGGTGTTAGAGGATTCTTGAGAGGGAGTGAGGTCCATTATCAATAACCCACAAGTATCAGTTCATCCAACACCTATGTAAAGACTGCATGAACTCTTTAGGTTTAACAAATTTAAAGTAACCATATACTAAACGTGAGGTTTTTTTGTAGTAGGAACTTATTTTCACGTTCTAGTTTGTTACTTTTTTTAAGGAGATTAAATTTTCATGTCCTTATTTTTGATTTCTGCCTGTAGGGTAGAATACATCCCTTCCATATTTTGGTTGCATTAGAAACCTATAAAGCTGGACATGGAAACAGAGGGAAGCTTTGGTGGCGTCCTGATGAAGACATTTTAGAAGCTTTAGATGCCTCATTTTACAAAGCTTTCAAGGTAATAATAGTTCTCCAATTTGTTAAGCTTTTTAAGAGTTCTGTGTTTTCTGAAAGCTTATCAGGAACAGTTCCTGGGGTGGGTAACAATTCTGAAACTTTGATGTTACCTAGAAAGAGGAAAAAATGCTCTCTTTAGGAGTGAAAGCAGAGGAAGAAATTAGTATATAAATTATGTGTGCCTATGATATTTTTGTCTTTTATTCTTTCAGACAGTGGAACCAACAGGAAAACGCATTGTAATTGCAGTTGATGTTAGTGCATCAATGACACAAAAGGTTTTGGGCAGTGTGCTCAATGCCAGCACGGTTGCAGCAGTAATGTGTATGGTGAGGCTTCCAATTTCTTTTATTTATAACTGTTTTCAGCTTGAATTGATTTTTTGTTAGAAAGGTGCTCTAAAGCTGGTTAGAAATCAAGAGGAAATTCACATATAATTTTTTTTGGATACAGGAGGTGTGACCTTCTGCCTCATTGCTGAAAGCTCCTAGCAACCATATTCAGAAACATCAGTTTGAAGAAGTTGGTTTCTGTTGTAAATCAAAGTGGTCAGGGCAGCTTTTTCACTTATCTTAGCCATAATAAAATGGCTTACTATAAGTAAAAAATAATAACTTTATCTTAAACGTTTTAATTTTTTCAGAAGCCTTCATAGAAATACACAGATTAGATTAAGAAATATTGGGATAATTCTTATGTCTGTTTGAGTTGTCAGTGTGGCCTTTATTCACAATTACTTTCCTCTCAGTTTAGTATTCTAAAGCTTCTTGTGTTGTATTCTTTCATTGCAGAGGAGTTGAACTTTTGTTGGCCCTTAAAAATAGTCAAGGTTTTATGTCAGAGGAGAGGGAAGAAAATGGAAGTATAGTTACAGTAATTAGAGCAGTGTTTATTTACAGAATATTTATTTACAGACTATTTAAAGTGTAGAGTGAGCCATTACTGTTTATGAGCAGCCACGATGATTTAAATACAAAAGCATTTGTAATTTGTGTTGGTAGGGAATGGCTCAGTTCAGACATTAAAAATTCAGAGTAATGTAACTGAATTTTTTCACCCTTTTCTCTCTCTTTCTCAGGTTGTAGCACGGACTGAGAAGGATTCCCAAATTGTTGCCTTTTCACATGAAATGGTCCCGTGTCCAGTGACAGCTGACATGACCTTACCTCAAGTTTTAGTGAAAATGTATGAAGTATGTAAAAAAAAAAAGTCTCAGCAGTTACATTGTATTTTCTTTGTAATCAATCCTACTACCTTGTTCAATCTGTATAGCTCTAGTACACGATTGGATTTTTTTTTGGTGCATTTTATTTAGAGAAAGCCCAGCAAAGTCGTTATTTCATTTGCTGGATATTAAACATTGCAATTTAGAATGTCAGTGCTATGTCACAATGAGTTAGCTTGAAAAGAATATTTTAAAAAATTCAAACAAAAAATAAATCCTGGACCAACTGAGATAAAATTAACAAGTTTAACAAAAAAGCCTCTTTGTGTAGTAACACATGGTAAAACATGAAGCTTATATTAAAAGGAATTTTTCCATGGTTTGTTAATTTCTGTATTAATGTGTTCCATGTATATTTATTTTTTTCTCAATAAGATTCCAGTGGGTACCACTGATTGTTCTCTTCCAATGATATGGGCTCAAAAAACTCAGACAGCTGCTGATGTCTTCATTGTATTTACTGATAATGAGACCTTTGCTGGGAATACTCCTCCTGCAGTGGCCCTTAGAGAGTACAGAGAGGTAAATATGCTTCTGACTGTTTATGATTAAAAAATATTGTACGAAGTATTTGTACCAGCTCTAAAAATCCTTTAGAGATTGGACTGGTTGTGGCTTTCTTCAGTAAATAATTATATATTGTTAAAAACTTATCAGTCCTGCAGTTAGGCAGAATTAGTGCATATATTGCATTAATTGTGCGTATTTAAAACCACGGAATTGCTAAAAGGATTTGTAATTAGCCTGCCCCGCTTGGTATGCTCCAATGTTCATGAAATTTTGGTACTCAGGGACTGCATGAATTTCTACATCCTATATATAATTGATGGAATAAGTTTTTATAGTTGTTACAGAATGATGTTTGACTCTCAGAACTAAGTTCAACTTTGATGTCTGCAGTAGATGTCAAAATGTTTCAATGAAGTAATGAAGACAAGTGTCAAGAGGATGAGGTGACAGTATCTTATGAAGAAAGCCTATTGTGTTTTAAAGGGACTGCTCTAATCTGTACAGCTTCATAATATTACAGTAGAACAGAGAAAAATACCTTCTCCAAGCTATTGCTATTGGAAACCCTAATTTATTCAGCAAACAATCCTTTATGCTTTAAATAAACTATTTTTTAAACTACCAAAAATGTGTTTGTCAGGCATGGGTGTATGGACTTGAATCATTACGTAGTTTCCACCCAGTTGAAATGAATACCAAAAGTCTTTAATTTGGTTTCCTTAGTTGAGGTTAGCTGCCATTCCAGTGCTGACAGGCTCCCTGCAGTTCTGATTCTGGTGTCCCTTGTTTCTGTCAGTACAGCTCTTATGGCTTATGTAAGTGACGTTTGGCCCTCTGGCATATTTAAGTTACTGCATATGTGCACGTTTTTACTCTAGATGTGTTTTCTGATATTTTTTGCTCTTCTTCCTCTAGAAAATGGGTATTCCTGCTAAGCTGGTGGTTTGTGGGATGACCTCTCACGGTTTCACGGTCGCGGACCCGGACGACAGAGGCATGTTGGATATCTGTGGCTTCGACACAGGAGCTTTGGATGTCCTTCGAAACTTCACTTTAGGTCTGATTTAACATTTTTAGGCATCTGCTTTTCCCAGTGGGTCCATTGCTGGCAACAGACTTTACCCTGGGAACTCCCAGCCAAATATACTTTATTAGCTCATGGCATCTTGTATACATATCAGAATGTTACAGGAGGTGGTGGCACTTCAAGCATCTCTGACTAGAGCTTCTCACTAAGGTGTTTGTAAGGTTGAACAGAACTTCAGTCTCATGCAAATCTAACAGAGAAACTCAGTGCTGGCATCTCTGGTATCAAATTGTCAGTAGCCAGTGATCCCCCTGCCATTGGAGGTGGCAGCCACATGTCACCGCTGTCACCCTGGGACTTGGTGCCACGCAGCAGCACACTGTGCATTTGGGCACTGCTGGTAATGGCTGGCAATGCCGTCACATCACCCTTCAGAGTCCTGCAGCACAGCTGCAGCCCTGCTCTTGCTCCTTCAGAAAGGCATCTCCACTCCTCAGCCACCCTCCTTGTATCCAGCACCCTCCTTTTCCCAAGGCAATTGGTTTCTTCCTATACACGCACTGAAACTCTAGTTGGATTCATTCCCTGACCAGCCTGGGCTCTGTGTGAGCTGGAGAACCAGAGAGCATCAGCCCTTGTGTGATAACCACAGGAACTGTGCTCTGTGTCCTGTGGGCCAGCACCAGCCACTCTGGATCTGTCCCAGGGGTGAACAGGATCCCCTGTTATGATGGGATGGTGGCAGGACCACAGTCTACTTCACAAACCCTTGGTCCCTGAGCTTCACCTAAGTCTTCCTGGCTAGCCTGGCCTGCAGCACATGAATCACCCCATCCCTGTTGTCCTCAAGCTCCACAGCATCCACCACCTTGAGGAGAAGGGTGGTTTTGCCTGGGCCCAAGGAGGACACCACCACAGCCAACTCTTTGTGGCAGCATGCTGGACCCTGCTCTTACTCCTCACCAGTGCTGGAGCCAGCCCAACACCATCTTGGCCACTCCCATCTCATCAGCGGGGTAGGTGAAGGGGCCACAGTGCTGTCCAGCTCCTCATGGACTTTGGAGTTCCTCTGCTGCAGGTACCCCTGCTGCAGCAGCAGATCCAGCACCTGCTGAGGACACAGCTGCAGGAGCAGGGTTGTACTGCAGGATGGCCAGCTTCCTGTCCCCCAGGACTTGAGCAGCAGCACAGACCAGCAGGGCCAGGAGCAGGTGTATCACCTCCAGAGCCCTGAGCACCACCTTGGAGTCATCGAGGAGGGTGTAGGGGAAGCTGAGGAGCCCCAGAGTTCAGACCTTGGCCTTTAGGACTGACAAAGTCCCTTGCAAACAATCCTGAATGAAAAGCAGTCCAGGAAAGCTGGACATTGTTCAAGGATCTTAAAGATGGAGGAACTGGCTGTCCCATGTGCTGAAAGATGAGCCAGTGGGGAAGAAGACTGGCCTGGGGAAGAACAGGGAGCTCTCACTGGAACTCAGGGAAAAAAGACCTTTGGAAGAAGGGGCAGGATGCTCTTGAGGACTACAAGGATGTTGTTAGGTTATGCAGGAAGGTTACAAAAGTGAAACTCCAGCTAGAAATTCATTTGGCCACTGCTGAAATAGATAACAAAAACTGTTTTTACAAATACATCAGCAACAAAAGGAGAGCCAAGGAGAGAATCTGCATCCTTTATTGCATGTGAGGGGAAGCATTGCCACAAAGGATGGGAAAAAGGCTGAGGTGCTTGATGCCTTCTTTGCCTCAGTCTTTAATAGTCAGACCAGCTGTCCTTGGGAAGACAGAGACAAGGAACAAAATGAGGTCCCTGTAATTCAGGAGGAAACAGTGACCTACTCCTCCACTTAAGTGTTCAAAGGTCCCTGGGGTCTGATGGAATCCACCCAAGCTGCTCTCCACCATTTATCATCAATCCTGGCTAACCAGGGAGGTCTCAGGATGACTCAGGTTGGCCAGTGTGACACTCATTGGAAGGAGGATGCAGGAAGCCCCAGGCCTGTCACCCTGACCTCAGTGCCAGGGAGGGTTGTGGAACAGATCATCTGGATCACACAGCACGTGCAGGACAGCCAGGGAACAGGCCCAACCAGCCTGGCTTTGTGAAAGGCAGGTTCTGCCTGACCAGCCTGATCTCCTGATATGAATGGTGACCTCCCTGGTGGATGAGGTGGAGGCTGAGGATGTGGTCTGCCTGAGCTTCAGCAAAGCCTTGGACACTGTTTCTCTCCTGTCTGAGAAGATAGATAGGAGCCTGTGGCTTGGACAGGTGCACTGTTTGCTGGCTGAAAATCTGGCTGGATGGCTGGGCACAGAGAGTGGTGGTGCCTGAGTCACATCCTGCTGCTGGCTGGCCACCAGTGGTGCTCCCCAGGGCTCCCTGTTGGGGCCAGTCCTGCTCAGTATCTTTATGGCTGATTGGACAAGGGGATCGAGGGCACCCTCAGTTTGCAGATGACACCAGGTTGAGTTGATCTGCTGGAGGGCAAGAGGGATTGGACAGGCTGGGGCCATGGATTGAGTGTGGCCCAAGTGCTGGGTCCTGCCTTTGGGTCACAACAATCCCAGTAATGCTCCAGGCTGGGACAGAGTGGCTGGGAAGCTGCCCTGTGGAAAAGGGGATGCTGGTCAGGAGTGGGTGAACAAGAGCCAGCTGTGCCCAGGTGGGCAGGAAGGCCAAGGGCATCCTGGCTGGGATCAGAAAGAGGGGCAGCAGGACCAGGGAAGGAGTTCTTCCTCTTGACTTGGCACTAGAGAGGCTGAACCTCAAATCCTGTTTGCAGCCAAGAATTGGAGCAGGCTGCCCAGGGAGGTGGTGGAATCATCATCCCTGGAAGTGTCCCAAAACCTCGTGGATCTGGTGCTTAGAGACATGGCTCTGTGGTGGACCTGGCAGTGTTGGGTTGATGGCTGGACTCAATCTTAAGAGCTCTTTTCCAACCCTCATGGTTTTGTGATTTTTATTAACTTTTTGTGAAGGGAAAACAAGAAAAGCAGATGAGGAATCTCTTTTTTTATTTTTCCTGTTGCACACAATTTAGAATAACAGTGAGAAGCTTGCTAAAAGTGGTTACAGGGTTACATAGTATATAATTTAATTTCATTTATAGTAGAGTATAAATATGGAGAGATTTTTAATTTCCCCCATTGCTGTGGAACGCTTATTTCCAAGAATAAATTCATTAATTACTTTTAGAGTGGAGCTGGAAACAAATGGGCTTAGTATTTTTAATAATGGCAGTTTACCAGCAGCTTCATTGAGAGGGACTTTTCTTTAGGCTTTTTAAAATCTTTGTATTTTAAGTGTTAGTAATGTTCAGTGGTTTCCATGGCTATGGTTAAAATCTACAAAAGAAGTTTTTTCTGGTATGTATTGAGACCATGTGACTGTGATACAGTGTAAAAGTTACCCAGGGACATTTTATACTGCTAAAACTGAAAGTGCAAGAGCTCATGCTAATCTTTTCCTCTCTGGATTATCATCTGGGTTTTCAGGAGGAAATATCTCTTTAGGTAAATTGAGGGGCAGTTTCTGCACAATACCATTTCAGAAACTAGTTTAGAATTAAACTAGTTTAGAATTAAAAATGCTTTACAGGAAGTTCTAAAAACTGTTTTTAGTAGAAAAAGACCTTGGAAATGACTGGGATGTCACATTCTGTCCTTGTCACAACTTCAAGAAGCATCAGCACACCTTCAGTGAGCAAGATTAACAAGTGCATGTGTCTTGGCCTACTCAGCAAAGCTGAGTTGGAGCAACCAGAAACAAAAAGCTACTTCTTTTTTTTTTCAAAAGAATGTATTCAATGACTCAGAAACAATCTTCCTAACAGGAGAGTATTTAATTTTTAAAATCTTTTTGTAGATTAGTGTTACTTCTGATTTCATACATTAAGTCAAGCTAACATATTTCAAAACTACCTCCAGTTTATAGTGACCAATTCTTAAAAACTTTTATGAACTGTACAGTTGCCTCCTTCATGTTCACAAAATCATGTTTAGGAAGTGATTGAAACTGGATTCTTTATTTTTAATTTTTTATTTTTAGTCTGATAGTAAGAGTGTGACAAGGAGAAAGCCAGTGAGTATTCTACCACTTTGGAACAGAAATTGATAGCAGTTTGTGTGTATATGTATTTAATTCTGTGTTTTCTATATGTGTGTATAGGGGGGAAGTTAAAAGATCTCTTTAGTAGATCAGTCTTACAAGATTTGAAAAGTTTTTTAGTGATGCTTTAACAACTTCCTCTAAAACATACATATTTCAGCCTCTTTTATGCTAATGCAGACTGTTTTAAACAGCAAATTTGATGTTAATTTGAAAAGAATTATGATTTTTAAAAATATCATGTTTACCCATAGTGGTAAATGACACATCACACCATATTTTTCTGCCTAAAACCCAAGCTTTTAAATGTAAAATTGAAGTTCCTACTATACTTTTGGTACTTGTAACACTTTTCATTATGCCTCATTCCTATTGATGATAAATTCAAATCTTGCATTGTGTAGCTGGGATATCTCATTTGGTGCTAAAATAGGATGTTACATGTTACTGAAGGTATACTGCTACTTCCTTACACTCTCCCTTAATGCATAATGAATCCAGAGAGGGAAGCAGGGCTAACAGAACTGCTGGGTAGAGTGTTGCCTTTCAGCCAGCATGAATGTAAGTCACTCCTGAATTCTCACTGCTCTCACAGAATGCTTGGAGACACAGGACTGCCACCAGCTCCTCAGGTGAGTTCTAGAACAAACCAAGTGTTCCCACAAAAGCTAAGACACAGCACTTTGGGGTTTGCAAAAAGAAAACCAGCCATTTCTCATGAAAAATTGCATATCATTCCTAGCATCTAAACAAAACACCATGAGTATGGGGAGTAAACTCATTTGCTCAATACGTATTAATAATTATTTCCAGTAAATGCACTGATGTGTTGGGGTTGGGTTTGGTAGTAATGCATTTTAAATGACACAATAGACAAACATCTGATAGGGTGTTTCCTTCTAAGCTAGAGATGTCAAAAATAACTGATAGATGAGTATCTTTTGCAAGTACTTTTTCTTATTTGCAGTAGTATTTGTGAATAATAGGAAATATTTTGGACTAAATATAAAATGAAAACTTAAAACAGGCGTTTCAAGTAACTTTCAAGTAAATTTATTGCAAATAAAAATTAGAGTAGTTACTAACAGATTGAATGTATGGTTATAGTGGTGTTGCATCTTTGGAAGCAGTCCAGTTTAAAATGCAGTTCCTTGAACTAGAGTGTGGAGGTAAAGATGAACTTTTCAGTAGGAGTGATAGAAATTGTAGATCCCTCTATCTGTTGACACTGGATAGCTGTGACCAATGATAAAAGGTGGTCATCCCTGCTGGGGTACAGAATGTGCTCCTAAACATTTATAGTAACTCTGGACTGAAAACCTGGTCAGTGCTTTCTGTGATGTAAAACCAGCACTGGTCAGACCACATTGCCATCTGCTCCTCCTTCAGATTTGCACAGAGAGGGGAAACTGAAGTAAATGCTGACAGCTGAAATTTTATAGTATGTGGACCTTTCTTTCTGGGAGTTTATTTCTGGTTTTGCTATTCTCTTCTATTAAGGGGCATAGAAGAATGATGCTGCCTATTCCTTGTCCATAGACTGGATCTTTTTTGTCTGCCCATACACTGAATTTTAGGGGACAGCATGACTCACTTGCCATAACATGCATTGGCCCATTTCTAGTCTGTAGTTATTAAACTGATAATTCCCAAAACAACTTTAGACATATAAAGAGGCAATAATTACTGTAATGCTTGAAAAAGAATAAAAAAAGTGAGTTAAGACAAAATTGATAAGCTTAAGCTTCAGTTCAGTGTACAATAAACAACCTAAAAAGGAGACTTTCAAATTATCAGTGGTCATTGCATTGGAGGAACACTGACTGGAAAAGCAGAAAAGGGGCTGTAATTGTGCACTGCAGTTAGCCAGTAAGCATTGACCAGGGACAAGTTTAAAGCTAGTTAATTTTATTCAAAATGCTGAAGGAAAAAATGTCGAAATGCAGAGTGCAGCTGTAGACCAGGCAAATGCAGGTATCCTAAAAATGCAGGTTTTCCAGGTTTCCTGATAGCTACAGTTACCTGGTTTCAGTTTGACTGCCATTTGTCCCCTTGACAATTCTGGAGCATTAGACTATTGTGTTGAACACTGTAGTGTGTTCACTTAAGCTTTAAGAAAGAAGAAAAGCATGTTGTGGTTGGAAGCACAGCAGAAGTGAAACATTCTCCCGTGAAGAATGAACATCCAAGGTCAGGTTTCTTCTTGGAAGGGACACAATAAATGACACGGAGAGGGCAGGAGGCTCTTGAGTTTTTAAAAAAATGCAGTGAGTACATCAGCATTGAGTAATAAATTCAATAATGACAGTAATAGTTTTGCCAAGAAATAGACTTTCATGTCAGGAATTTTAGACCTGGAGCAAGGAGTAGGAGAGTTTGAGGTACTTCTAGAATTAGATTGCAGTCCTCTGTTTCAAAAAGGAGAAGTCTGAGGCTAGGTGTAGTTCTGAGGTCAGCAGGGCCAGTCTAAATGCCCACTATTAGTGTGAGGGCTGTTAATAACTGGCACTAAAATACCTTGCTGCTTAAAACCACTGTTAAACCTGTTTGTCAAACACAAGTCTTAAGGGGGTTTATGTTGGTTTTTCACATTGCTGTTGTTAACTGATGCCCATAGACGGGTATAGCTTTAAAAGGCTGTTCAACAAAGTGTATTCTTGGCTTAAAAACACACCAGCAGTTTGGGAAATGTATTTTAATAATGGCTCTGAGTGTAAAAACACTAGGAAAATATCTGTCTGCATTGCAAATACTGCTTACCCTGTCCTGAGCTCACAGGCACCATAACAGAAGCTTTAGTTTTGGTTCCATTTGTTTTGTTTCTTCTTCTTTTTCTGTCCCCTTTTCTCTGTTAGTGTTGCGTTTCTTTCTCCTTTTCCATCTTGTCACCTCAGGCCTATACTTGAATCTTTTATCACAAGCTCTCATCCATTCCTTTTTTCTTTTATTTTTGCCTCCATTCTTCTGCCTTCTTGCTGTCACTGAGTGTGCTCACTTAGCTCCCTGCACCAGAACTGATGGCATAGTATTTCATGTTTCTAATAATTAATATTTTTTTCTGTTCTTTAATTATATAAATCTCTTACAAAACATCTAATTTTTTGTATCTGTCAGATTTTTGGTAAAACTTGGTGTAAAAATCAGTTACAAAAGTATACTTTATTTATTACAAAAAGCCAACATCTGCCTGTGAATGGCTTTATTTGAAAAAAGCAACAATTACAATTGGCTTTTCAAATGTAAAGTTTTTTTCTAGAATTACTTCAGTGATTTGAAACTTTTCATTCTTTTAAATGGTATCAAGCTGCTGTCATGCAGAATTAGGAAAACATTTAAATTAATATTCTGGATAAACAGGCAGTTTCTTTGCAGTATTGACAAGAGAAAGTTTTGAAAGAATAGGCTATAGAAGTAAACCTAAGTAAAGAATCATTTGTCTTTCTTGTGCTTTTAACCCTTTTATTTAGTTTCTATGAAATTCCACCAGTTTCTAGGTTTATTTTGCTATCTGCAGTGGTTTGCAGTGCACAGAAAGGCTGCTGTAAGCAGCTGTTCCAAGGGCTTTCTTGCTGGAATGGTAGAGATTTCATCTGACCATGACACTGTGGGGTGTGCAAATGGCTGAGCAAGAGTTCTGGGGAAAAGGTAAAACACTGACCAGGACAGTGTTTTATGGATATGCCGCCCTGAGGGAAATCATAAAAGATAAGCTAATTTCAGCAGAAGGTATGGTGTCTTTAAATATGCGTGCTTACATATCTGGATTTATGATTCTGATACTGCAAAGCCTGGTTTCTTTAGGTATTTCTGCATTCTGAATTTAAGTTTAAATATATATATATTTGAATATATATGTGGTATGTTGACAACTCCTACAAATGCTTCATTAAGAAATAATGAATATAAGTAGCTGTTTTCCTGTTACCAGCTTAAGAGTTAAGCACAACTAGTTACAAATAAAATGTCTTTTCATTCTCCTGTAAAAGTGCAGTTCTACTCTTTAAAAATAATTCTGTATTTAAGAAGCAACAAATGGGCACATTCACAGCCCTGAATGCTTCATTAAACAACTCAGTGTTTGTTTCCACCTTCTTCTGCTTCTTAGAAGCTTGGGATTTAAGATGGATGAGCAGGTATCCAGATCTTCTAGTGGATAAATTTCAATATTTAGATCCCAGGACAAGCATATTTTAAGATAAACAGCTTTGTCCTGGAGACAATGCTAGGGGAAAAAAAAGATGGAAATTTTTAATGACTATTCTTGAGGTTCTTAATTTTGGTTGGGTTTTCTCCCCTAGATCAGAACCACACTTTAACTGCCATATCATGTTTAATTAACTTAAGCATAACGTGGCTTTGTGCCATCCAGTAACAAAGGCACTGTCTTGCTGCTACTTTCTGTGAAATTGTACACAATGGAAAAAACTGTTTGGATTGGGAGCCTTAATATGGTTAAAAAGAAACATAATTAACCCTTTGGGTGCCTTAAGCTAGATCCTGTTTAATGACGGGGCACTCACTTGCATCTGCAGGCACAGCTTGTTTCAACAGCTGCAAGAGAATTTGCCTTAAGTGACAATGCCCTGGGATTTCCAGAACTTGGAACTCAAAGGGTTATTTTAGACTACAGGTTAAAAGAACAAGCCTCTAAACAGGGAACAAATGAAAAGGTCTTTGAAAAATTCCTTTGAATACTATTATTATTATTTTTATGTGATGGGTTTATCAGTTTTGGGGACAAAATTGTTGTTAAGCTTCTGGTAAAAACATCACTGGCTGAAGAATTGTACACAGAGAAAAAGAATACTTGGTATTCTTATATGACTGTATGTGCAAAATAAATTGCTTTATTAAGTGTAAATTCAGAGAGAGATGCAGATCTGTTTACCTTGATGACTGTGTCCTAGCACCACACAGTAAACTGCAATAATTAAAATGAAACAAGGTCAGTGTGTTGAATTAGCTGATTACATATTAAAGATGCACAATGCAGGCAACTGTATACTAAAGACTTTCTACAAATGATGCAGTTTAAACTTAGTTCAAACCTGCATCACAAAAATGAAGCTGTCAAGTTTAAGTGATATTCTTGCTGTCCTAGTTACCTGGAATTAAAGATTGATGTTTTTTTTCCTTGAGGGAAAAAGTAGTTTAGGAACATGCAGTGCTGAAAGCAATGGAAATAACAGGATTCTTAATTGACAAAAAGTGAGTAAAAAATTAATTGACTAATGTTTTTATTCTAATATGTGCACCTTTAGTTGTGTAATGGTCCCTTTAACTGAAGAGTGGGATATAATTTTCTACTTGCATATGAACTACTTTGAAATAACCAAGAGTCTTGGCATTGCCTGGTCTGGCTTTGGATGTACATTGTACTGAAACTATGGAATTTTAGTCATTTCTTTTAGACATTTAACTGAAAGTTAAAATGGCTAGTAAACTGCATTCTGGCTGTAGAATTTAAGTACTAAATAAACTCTATGCATATTAGACCTGCTTCCCTTGCTCTTATGTTTCATGCTGCTGTTGGATCGGTTGTACCACAGTCTGCAGCTGAGTGCCCGAGCTGCCTGGCCCCCCTAGAAGGCCATTCCTGAATGGCAGTGCAGGTTGATCCCTCAGAATGCAGAGGAAAGATGAAAGCTGTCACTCTCTAAAGCTGCCACAATCTTTATTCCCTTTTCTGTTCCATTGGACACACCATTTGGGAGCTGGGTGATCAGGCACTGGAGTACAGGAGAGGCAGACATGCACACACCAGTATCACTACAAACTGGGTTTGCTTTACACTTCAGTTTGACAGAGAAGAATTATATTTAAAGAAACCATTAAATAAAACGGACAATTTATTGAGACAAAGCTAGAAAGCAAACTAATGTGCAGCAAAACCCCCAGGATTCTTTTTGCAGAGCCTGGGCTTCCCTGAAGCAGGATGTAATCACGATGAAATGACATCACTGTCTCACTAACAGCCCCAAGAGTTACTAATGTTTGCTAATGACCATTGGGCTTGTGGGAAAGCTGAGGCAAGGACACCAAGTAATTTACCAAGTCCATAAAGTCTGTCAGAGTGATCTGTAATTCAGAAAGCCATGGTTTGAGGTTGTTGAGTGCAGCTCATGCTGTGTCTGTGATCTTCTGATTTCATCTGAAATTCTGTTCATACAAAGGAAGACGAAGCTAGAGGTGGTTGCTCAGTAATTTCGCCTTGTATGACACTGATTAATTAAAGGAAGCAGTTTGCCTTCCTCATGAAGCTTTTGAGTATCTGTTGCGCCTCCAACACAAGTCCCATTGATAAACACTCTTGGGACCTATCAAGAAAACAAAAGTTGCATTAGTTACCTCTTGGGAAAAAGGTAAACATTCGAGCAAGCCCATGTGGACTCCAGTACACACAATCACTGTGTTCTTCTAGATGTGTGTATAATATTAATGTACAACCCATACTTGTCCATAATATTTACAGAGATGGGAAACTTCATGTGCCCCTCAAAAGTGGGATGAAGACACTGAGTGGGTGATTGTAATAAATTCCAATAATTGAGTCAAGTGAGACTATGTAAATTAAAATAAATGGGTTAAATGCAATGGTTTAAATATACAAATTAAAAATTGCTTTGATACTTCAATTATTTCAGTGTCAGTACAGCAACGATCAGCTGTGAGGGACAGCCAGAGGGGTTCTAGAAGAAGAGACCTCCTACAGTATTTAATTTAGAGCTTGTATCCCAAAGTTACCTGTCTCAAAACAATTAAGGACTTGCTATGGATATAACCCAAGCGGGATGTGTGTAGCCCAAGCTGTTACTTGTTAAGTATAAGAGAACATACTCACTGTTCTGCTACCAGTCATCTGCTCCAGAGTGTCTTGGAACTGTCTTCCATTTCTATTTAGGTCCAGTTCCACAGTTGTGTAATTCACATTCAAACCCTGAAAGAGGTTTTTTGCCATTCTGCAGTATGCACATGTTGTTTTAGAGAAAATCACCACACAGTTGCGTGAAATAATGTCCTGTGTGCTCAAAAGAAAGTTAAAAGTCAGCGAGCTTCAAGCCAATGCACTTAGAACACTATTGAACACTCATGAAAGTAGTACACAGGTTAAAAAGCTGCTGTTAGAGTAGCGCACACAGGAAAATCTCTGCTGGCACCTCTGAAAGCAGGTTTGACCTGCATCTGGCTCCAAACCAGCACAAGGATGGTAGAGGGTGTGGTACAACTCTGCTCTGCAGTCTGCCCAACTCCCTGCATCCCCCTAAATTGTTTAGGACAGTTTTCTCTGTCCGTAAGGCACTTGGGATGTGCCAGTGGCGAGCACAGTGACCAAAAGCAGTGGCTGGAAGATACACCCTTATCACTTTACTGTAAATTCAAGGGGATTTCAGGCTATCATTAACTATCAGTAAATTTATAAAAACCACAACTTTAAAATATTTAACTTTACTTGATATCAGTAATTTTACAAGGTTCTATCCCTGATGTCAATGGCAACACTGAATTTCAGTAGAGGTCTAAAAAAACCCATAAAATGGGTGCAGCCTAGGAAGATCAGGTTCCAGGGCTGTGGATAAACAAAACTGCCAGCATGTCTTGATAACCATGATAAACATAGGAACAGGTTCAACAGGCAGAACTATTTACAGTATTTCTTTGTGTAAATAAGCAAAGGTTTGAAGTAATTTGCTTTTATAAATGCTGAAAATCAGTAAAAGCCCATAAATAATGCTACCTGTATTTGATTCGCGGCAGCACCACACGACAATCCTACAGAAGCCGTCTGTCTGTTCCCCATTCTATAGCTAAAAAGAAATGACAGTCAGATCTTCGAGCTTTCAAAGGATGGCCACATTGGCCCGTTTTGTTTCGGTATTTCACTGACTGCGCCATGGAGGTTCCCTTGAGCTGCAGCATGTGCAGCCAGCCCGCTTCTCGTGTGCCCGCAGGGCCGGGGAGCAGCGGGATGGCTGCGGCAGGAACAGCCCGGCCCCGGGGCCGTTACACGGGAACCGCTCCGCGCCGCCGGCGACAGCCACACACACACGGGTGACACCCGCGGCACAGGCACCCCGCACCCGCCCCCGAGCCCGGCCCTCGTCCTCATCCTGATCCCGAGCCCTGTCCTCATCCTGATTCCGAGCCCCGTCCCTCTCCCAGTCCCGGTCCTTGTTCCGATCCCGATTCCCGTCCCTGTCCCGATCCCGGTCCCCGTCCTTGTCCCGGCGTCCGTCCCTGTCTCAACCCTAATCCCACTCGTGGTCCTGGTCCCGATCCCTGTCCTTGTCCCCGTCCCGACCCTAATCCTACTCGCGGTCCCGGTCCCGATCCCGGTCCCGGTCCCGGTCCCGATCCTTATCCCGGTCGCACTCCCAGTGCCGAGCCCACTCCCTGCTCCAGACCGTGTCCTTGTCCCGATCCCAGTCCCGGTCCCGATCTCTATCTCTATCTCTATCCGTGCCCCGATCCTTATCCCATTCCCATTCCCGGTGCCATTCCCGGTGCCGGTCCGGTGCCCCCGGCCCGCACTCACCGCCCCCCACAGGCCGCGGCCACGCGGCGCAGCGCCCCCTGCAGTGCCATGGCTCGGGCAGGAAGGGGCGGTGCTCCCTCAGCCCGCCCCGCGCCGCGCCCGCAGGGCCCCGCGCCGCCTCCGGGGCTGCCCGCCGCAATGCCGGGCTCCGGGAGCGCCAGCCGCACGGGGACAGCGCGGGGACAGGGACAGGACAGGGTCAGCCCGGGGCCAGCTGGGACAGCACGGGGACAGCTGGGTCAGCACGGGGACAGCACGGGGACAGGGACAGCACAGGGGCAGCACAGGGGCAGCACGGGATGGGGCAGTTTTCCCGGGATAGGGGTCAGGAAAGGCATAAAGAGGAGCTGATTTCCCGGGATAGGTCAGGAGAGGCATAGAGAGGGGCTGATTTCCGGGACAGGCGCCGGAGCCGCTCCTGGTGTGAGGGAGGTCAGGGAGGTTTGGCCTCCTGCCCGGCTGACTCCCCGATCTGGGGGTTTCGGCAGTGCCTTTGCTTTGTCCAGTGTAAAACTTACTTTAAATCTTCTCCGTGCCCGTTTCTGTTGCCTGCTCTTCCTCACGTTTCTTTCCTGCCCTGCAGTTCTTTGGTCAGAAACTGACCTGTGAAACAGGACCGTTGGGAATGGAGTAAATAATGGGTGGGGGATGAAGAGCAGCTCCTGGTACCTGGCAATTTGTGTTAGTGGAGTTGGCTAATCGTGTAATGTGTGGAATGTTTTTAGTGGCTCCTGTGGAAAAAAAATAGGGGAGGTTTTAATTTATGTGGAGGTGTTGGATTTTTAATTTCCTCTGCCCAGTAAAAGCTGTTCAATAATATTCTGTTATTTCACCCCCGCATACCTTGCTGTGGACCCTGGTCAAATGAGTACCCTTGGCAGAGCATTCCTGTGGAATATTCTCTGAGCATCCCCTCTGGGGTCTGCACAAGTATTTCAGTAGTGGAGAAACTTTTCTACCCCCACTTAGCTGAGAGGGTAAATTGTGCTCTGGATCACTGTCCAGTGCTCAGCCCCGTGTTTTAAAAAATACTGCAAGGAAATGCACACGTGTGCACACTGATTTGGTTCTGCTCACATGTATCTGTGAAAATGTGTGTTCATGCATGATGTATCTTTCTGTTATCTTCCTGGATGTTGATTAAGCTTAAAGGAACTTACCTATGATGAAAAATTGTCTAATGTTTTGCAAGTTAATTTTGCTTCCTACAAAACATCAGTATAACCTGTGAAAGTAGTGAGAAAATGCAATCGAAACATCGTACCCATGACATATACTCTCATTTTACTAAATGATAATTTGCTTGCTCATTTCAGATAATGATTTTGTAGCCTAATCTTCTGTGATAAAACTGATAAACTCTTATGTATCTAATGCCACATGAAAATAGTTTTATATCAAATCCTGATTCAGTGATATCAATGCTGGTTAATAATGTCACTATGATCCCCAAAGCAAACTGTGGGAACTATTTTGTAAACTCCCAGTTAAAACTTGTAATGAAAGCGTCACATTAAGAGAAAACCCACTATATTTTCTGCATTAAATTTGGCAGAAAATCACCCCCCTGGCATTCCAGCTGCTCCTCAGATATCAGAGGGGCTGGGACAGCTGGGTTTAGCTTCTGAGCCGTGGCCAGTTCAGCAGCAGACATGTAGAGCTGGTGTGGCACTGGAAAGAGATGACCTTTGGAGTTCCTTCCAGGGCAGCCCAGCCCTGCCTGTGGTTCCTGGTGAGCACCCTGTGTGCAGAAGCATGTATGAGCCCAGGAAATATGAACCATCCAGCCAGCCACAAGCACAGTCAGGTGGGAGATGCCAGTGTAGCTGTGGGGGGATAGAATGCAAGAGAATAGTGCAGAAGGTAATCTCACCCCTGAGGAGTTGCAGCTGCACTAATTACCAAAGATTAGGAACAGGCCTGCCCTTAACAGGCCACAGCTGTGTCCAATAAGGATGGGTGCTATAAAAGAGTGGGTGAGATGGTGGGGAAGAGGGTTGGAGTTTGTTGGCTGTGCTGTGAAGAAGGAATCAGTGCTGTGAAGAGCTGCCTGTGAAAAATCACCAAGCAGGTATGGAACTTTTGCATTAAGATGACAGCATGTAATACTAGGAGTATGGTCACAAACAGGCTGGCTTTCCCAATGTCCCAAGCAAGCACCTGGTATATCTGAGTGCTGGAGTCTTACCCAGTAGGTGTCCCTGTGGGGAGGAGATAGGCAGAGCCCTCTGACAGTGCCAGGAATCAGAGATGGAGTCTCCTCTGACCTCCCTCACCACTACAGCTGCATTTATATTGCTTCCAGTGAGTGACAGGAGAAGGTGAAGTTGTGGTTGGCATAATTTCCTGTTTAAGTGGAGTTTGATTTTAGTCATGAGCATGTATGGGGGGTACTGACCCAAGGCTGGGTCATTCCTTTGGCTGAGTTCCTGTTCCCTGCATTGTTCCTGCCAGAGCATGACCACAGCACCTCTGTGCTGCTCCATCCTTGGTTTCACATCTGCATTGATTTCAGCAGGGCGAGACCAACTTGCTCCCTGCTGCTCCCTGCTTTGTTCCCTCCTCCCAGAGCAGCACATCCAGCTCCTGCTGGGATCCTGCTCCTAGGGATGCAGGCAGCTTGTCCCTGCTGAACTACTGCCAGTGCACACACTCCTCCTTACTCAGCTTTCTTTTGCTTTTTTTCTTCATTGTTCTTCCCAGTGAAGGCAGCCTTAAGTGAAAAAGGAAACCAGAACTACAACATTTTCTGGAAACCTGAAAATAAATCTCTTTGCAGCTGTGTGTGCAGCTGACTGTGTGCACCATTCCCTGCTCCCTGAGCAGCAGAATTGAAATGAGGGGCTTTTTGGTGTCATTGTGTCACAGGGACTGTGTGTCTCACTGAAAACAGGTATTCCTTGTGGTGCAGCAGATGTACAGCATGTGTTTCTGAAGAGGTAGCACTGGTTTAGGGGATACACTGGGGCTTTTGGATGAGGCATGGAAATGGGACTTGGCCTGCTGGAAGCACTCCAAGTTCTGTTCCAATTTTCATGAGCTGTAGCTCCAGTCATAATTCCAAATCCAGTTCAGGAAATGATATTGTTTATTCATTATGCCTTTGTCTTCTAAGCACATAAATATTACTCTATACCCACTGACAAATAAATATTGGCAGTGATTGGTATAATTCACCATGTTACTGGGTGTTGTAGTACATATTTGTGTGCTAGACTATTTCAATACCATATCTGAAATGTTTTAAACACACTTGTGGTGCTCTGCATGTTGTTGTTCTAACACAGATGGGGATATCACTAACATATTGAGACAAGGAATTCTATAGGCTGTTAGCTTTTAGTCTGTTTTGTCAGCCTCAGCACATGTTACAAAAAGAAAAATGACCCAGTTCTGCCTTTTTCAAATTGAAGATGGTTTCATGTTTTCTGCCAGTGTTGGAGAGTGTTAAGAAAATTCTGAGCATCAGAGGTTAGAAAAAGCCATGATGAGAGCTTGTTTTGGGGTATAAATCCTGCAACTGGTATTCCCCAGGGGATACCACTTTGTTTGGTTCTGCTGGGAATGCTATGCTCTCAGTTTTTGTGTGTTTGAGCAGGAGGAATTCACCTGGAACATGGAGAGAGCACGTGCCAGCTGCACCTGTGCAGTTGCTCAGGTGAGCAAACAGAGCAAACTGAGCTCTGAGATGCCAGATTTTTCAGGGTAACATGGGATGTGCTCCATGGCATTATTGTCTGTCCTTCTTCACGTTAACAGGCAACATTTTCCTAATGACCTTTTTTTTTCCTATGGTCTTTTGAAGGCTTATTTGTATCAGAGTTTTTGTGATTGATAAAGCAGAGACTTTTCTTTCCTTTTTTTTTTACCCAGCTTTATATCCAGGTTACAGGAGATTTTCTCTCCAGCCTGCAGAGCGAGATGCACACACAGTGTGAGAGAATCAGAGTCACAAAGTACTCTGGGCTGGAAGGGACCCACAAGGATCATGGAGCTGCACTCCTGTCCCTGCACAGGACACCCCAATAATCCCAGCATGGATTGTGTCTGAAAACATTGCCCAAAAGCTGCTGGAACTCTGGCAGGATTGGGACCATTACCTGCCCTGGGGGAGCCTGACCACTGTCTGGTGAGGAACCTTTTCCTAATGTCCAGCATAAACTTCACTGATCCTGCTTCCTGCTGCTTCCTCTGCTCCTTTGACACCGTTTGCTTGAGGTATCACCCTAAACACCTCCAAAACTCCTCTCAGGGCCCTTTAAAATCTCTTTGGTGTCACTAAAACCCCTCTGAGTACCCCATAAGCCATCCCAGCCCCCCCAACACCGCTCAAACCTCCTCAGCACCCCCAAATCCATTTTAGCTCTCTCAGACCCCTCCCAGCACACCCTAAAACCCCATTAGCACCCCAAATTCCTCTGAGCACCCTCTAAAACCTCTTTAGCCTCACTAAAACCCCTCCCAGTGTACCACATGCTATCCTAGCATCCCAAATCCCCCTCAAACCTCAACATCCCCGAAACCCCTTATAGTTGTGCTTTAGCACACACGAATGCTTCCCAGCACCCTGAAAAACCCCATTAGCATCCCCAAATCCAGCCCAGCACCCCTAAAACCCCGTTAGCACCACCCACCCTTTCCAGCACCCTCTAAAACCTTTTCTCCAAACCAAAACTCTTCGTTTCCCCCGCCCAAACCATCCCAGCGCGCCCGCGGAGCGCGGCTCAGCCCCGCGCCGTGACTCGGCGGGCACGCAGGAGCATCAAAGCTCCAGAGAAGAGAAGCCCGCCGATAAACTCATGCAGTGATTGTGTGTCAAGCTCTATTTCCACATAAAACATAAGAAAGCTCAGGACGGAGCAAGCCGCACCCACACTCCCCGCCCCGCCGTGCCACCTTGAGGGCAGCGGGGGCGCGGCCGCCGCGAGGGAGAAGGGGGCGTGACCTCCGCCCTGAAAGCCCCGCCCACTCCCTGGCGGGGGCGGGCCCACGCCGCTGCCATGGCAACGCGTCCGGCGTGGCCCCTAGTAGGCGGCGCGGCGGCGTCGGTTCAGGCATTCGCGGCGGGCAGCCCGGGGCGCGCCGGCGGGGTCCTGCGGCGGGCGGCGGCGGCCGGAGCGGTGGCGGCCGGGCGAAGATGGCGGACGTGCTGAGCGTGCTGCGGCAGTACAACACGCAGAAGAAGGAGATCGTGGTCAAGGGCGACGAGGTGATCTTTGGAGAGTTCTCCTGGCCCAAGAACGTCAAGACCAACTATGTCATCTGGGGGTGAGCGACGCGGCCGGGGCGAGGGGCGGGCGGGGGAGAAGTTGCCCCGAAGTTGCTCCGGGGCGGCGGGGACGGGGGTGCCGCCGTCCTTGGCGCTCCGCGGGCGGCGGGGCGGACGGGGTCGGGCGGGCCGGTGCCGCTCCCTGCAGGGCCTCGGGGCCCCGGCGCCCTGCCCGGCTGTCCCGTGGGCGATCCCCGTTCCCCGGCAGCCCGGCGGGGCAGGCAGCGCTCGCCGCTCCCTTCGGGAGCGTTCCCGGCTCCTGCCCTGGGCCGGCAGAGCCGCGGAGCCGGGCCCGGGCCGTTCCTCGGCTCCCGGCGCTCCTGTCCGTGCCGCCCGCGGGGCCGCGTCCTGCAGACTCATGCGATGAGATGGCAGCGGGCGGCTGCTCCCAAGTTTTCCCGGTGTTCGGTAGAATAGACGCGTTGTGTTGTTGCTCGGACAACGCTCTCGGGCACACGGTGGGGTTCTTGGCGTGTTTTGTGCGGGGCCGGGAGTTGCAGTCGGTGATCCCGATGGGTCCTTCCCACTCAGCACGGGCTGTGGTTCTGTCCTGGGCTGTCGGGGCTGCTCCTTTGACAAAGCCCCGGGACCAGGGCAGCGAGGCCCGCACCGACTCTGCCTCTGATGAGCTGTGCAGGTGCTCTGCCCCCACCTGAGGCCTCTTCCTGGGCAGGACCTGGTGCAGGCTGTTCTGTTCCCTGGTTGGTCTTATCGTAATAAACAAGTGGAGAGAGTGTTTAGGTGGCTTAAATGATTGTTGTAGATAAAATGCCTGGCTTTAGAAAGCCTCTAGAAAATGAGGGGTTTTACCTGTTGAATTTCCTAGTATAGCGTGGATTGTTTACATTGCAAAGGAGTTTATTTGCCTTTTTTTTGCTAATTCCTCAGAATTTAGCAGCTGCTGCTTCTTAGTGTCCTCACTAGAAGGGTTCCAATGAATCTTTTTCAAACTTAAGAGGGAAAAATGCTTCTTGTTAAAGCTCAGTTACTATTCAAAGAACGTTTGTTGAAATGCAGAAGTGCGTGCAGATTTCAAACAAAATCCTGAACTTGTAGTTAAGTCTAACCAGGAATCATTATTTTTTTTTCCTCATAATTATGATGTGACTATTGCTAGCCTTAGATTGAGAGAGAGAAAGGAATTAAGCCTACTTGCTTATCTTCAGTGGTAGGTGGACTTTTCATAGCTGATTTTACTTTCCACCTTATATATTACTAGAAATCTGCTTTTTCATTACCTGTTTCAAGCTTTCAAAAACTAATTTTGGCATTATTTGCGCTTCCTGGCTGAGTGGGGGGATACTGGTATGTAGACTGAAGAGGAAGAAAAATATTTGGACAAGCCGTTAGAAGTGTTGGCTGTATTTTTGCTGGGCAGTGTGTAGACAGATGTGGTGATTTCCTTGCTGCAAGTTGCTTTTCCCAAGTGGTAACAAGTAGTGTTAAATAGACAAACAAATTTCATTGCCCTTCTGCAGGGAGCAAGAAACTGATCTGCCAGCCCTATCCTATTGCTCAGGAGAGCTTGGATTAGACTCAGAAATTATTACCAAAAGCCTAAAAGCAGCTGGAGAGCAAACTTTGCTATGTTCAGCCAGGCAGCTTTATCTTCCTGGTCAAGAAGGATGTGTGGGTGAACAGAGCAGCAGCTCCTGCCAGAGCTGGGAGTGCTCACCTGGGCTAGCTGTGTGGTGGAATTTGAGGGGTTTTGTTCTTTAAATCTTGGTTTAGACCAGTGGCTTCTGAGCTTTTGATAGGATCAGACTGCTCTCAGTTCACAGCATTTCTTGTCAAGCGCTGTGGCATTTTGCATGTCTCGGCTTTGAATTGAAGACACTGTAAAAATGAGACCAGTTCTGCAAGCCGTGCTCAGTAGCTTGAACACCACACTTCAAGAGCTGCTAATTTAGGTAATTGCTACACTCAGGAGGGACATTGTCAAAAACTTTCAAGATTCAAACCCTTTTATATTCAGGTCACTTGACAGGACCCAAATTATGCTTGCACTGAGCAGGTGTTGGTGGCTTAATCTTTCACAGAGCAAACCTCGAGTTCTGTTTTAGGTGTCTCCAGCTGTAATTGCATCTCCAGCCTGAAGAGAGTAATGCCAGGCTGAAGAGCAGCAGTGGCATTTGTCCCTGCTAGAATTAGAAGTACTCCCAGGAGACATTTAGCTGTGGCTCCTCGAGCAGCTTAGCTGGCAGAAGTCAGCAGTGCTGCCCTGCATTGCCTTCTCTCTCTCTAGCACAAGTGTCACCCAAACAGGGAATTGGGCTGGGGAATCAAGCCAAGTTAAAGGCAACCTGGAGGAAAAAGAAAAGGAGGGGGGGGGGAAGCAACTTTAATCCAGTTTAGTTTCCAGGTAATAATTATAGGGATGTTCCTGCTGGCACATGAGAAAGGCCAGGTGATCTGAGATGAAGTGGTTTGTGTGTTTTGACCTATGGGCCCTGAAGAGTGATTAATGAATCTGTTTCAAAACCAAAGGAAGGAATCAATCTACCAGAGAAATGTACTGCTTTGTTTGCCTAGTCAAGGGGCTTGGATATGCAGCTGAGTTTGCAAACAGTGAGCAGCTGGCCCTGGGTATTGTCAGTTGTGTGATACTCAGCGTGCTTTGTCTTGTGGTTTTAAAGATTTCTGCTTGGTTTTGTGGATGAGACACAGGTCCTTAGTACCTCTGTGAAACTTCAGGCTTTGAAACAGGAAAGAGGAAATAAAGCTGTTCAAAATGAATAAAATTCCTGGTGCCCACAGGTGGGAGGTGAATGGATGAGAAAGAAGTCCGTTTCTGGTGTTGAAAATGACCAGGTGAAACTTACTCTCTCCTATTATATAAACATTTTCTCCATTTTTAAGCTGGAGTTTATTTTGTAAGAGATGTAACTGTTCCTGATATTTTTGCTTTAATGATTGTCACTGGGTTTGTTGAGATCTGCCTCCTAAGATATTTTCTTTTCTTAAGTAATTGATGCCGTAACTGAATATGGGAAATAACAGAATTAATTTCTATTTCTACTTTGGATGTTTGTAAATTGAATGAAGCAAATTTAATTAAACGAGGCAAACCCTAACCCTCAGATCTGCCTGTTTTTAGTTCTCTGATTATTTAGCAGGAGCACACACTGATGTTGAAATGTCAGTTTAGGCTTAGGTTTTCTCCCCGTGTGCAACTGCATCTGATAATTTCCTATTAATGTGCAATATCTTGTGCTTCTAATAAAACATCCTCTTAGAGCCATAATGAGCACGGGGAATTCTTGTGTGTGTGGCTGAAGTGGTGAAGTACCAGCTGTGCCCTGCTGAGCTTTGGCAATGCCTGTGCCTTTGTAACACTGTATTGTTTCAATTAATAGATAATGCTTCAGTATTTGTTTGTTTTTGTATTTTGGCATTCCTTGCTAAATATTGTAAAGCTTGAGTGGATGACCAGCTGGACTTTCTATCATGCTCAGTGCATATGGCACACTTCAAAGAAATAATGAGTGATTCTGAACTAAGACAATCCGAAGTGTTTGTTTTAAAATGAAGTGACAGCTGTATCATATGACATCATGGCTTTGCTTCGGAGCCAAGCCTGTGTAGAGGAAGCTTTTGTTTCTGCTGGTGCTTCCAGTGTGTTTAGATACCACCTTATCAGAGATCCTTACTTCTTTGCTGCTTGTTCAAACAGTTCCTTGCTGAGGAATCCAGTTCTGGTGGCTGCCTGTAGTTGTGAAGCCAAGTTTTGGCTTCTTAGCAGTTGAAAGAAAAATCCTGTGTGTCTGCTCCCTTTCCTCTGCAGCAATAAAAAGTACAGGCACCCTCCACCTCAAGCACACCAGGTTTTTGGAAGGAAGGGACAGTGGTAAGAGAGACTCTTTATTCTACAGTTTTGGTATCCTGAATCCCTTTTCTCTGCATGTTATTTTTACATTGGTTTTCTCAGGCATCGTTGTGAAGGTGAGGTTTGGAACTTTAGTGCTGATAATAAGTTCTGAACAGGTTGTTGGGCACTCTTAGCTAATTTCAGAAAAGTAATGATGAGCAAAGCAGTAGGTGGCATTAAATCCACAGTACTGAGAAAACAGGCTTTCACTTCTGTTGGTTTAGTAGATTTTTGTGTGGCTCTTTCGGGCTCCATAAAGTTGTGACTGAGTATTTATTTCCTCTCCCTTCCCCCAGTGAGGCTGGCACTTCTGTGGTATGTGTTTTGGTGCAGATGATGAGCCATGAGTAAAGTCACTGTGCTTAGAGGGAAAACTCTTTTAATGAAAGGGTTTCTTCCTGAAATCTCTTGTTTGTTGAAAATTCTCTACCACTCTAAAATTTATAGCTTTGGGCTGGTTTTGTGGTGGCTTCTCTTCCTCAGGCTTCAAGGTGAGCCAGCTGGACAGGGACTGGGCAATGTGGAGGAGCCCTGTCCTGCCTGGAGCTGGGGTTTGGCATGTCCCACAGTGGGGGTGGGCAATGGAATTGCTGCCCTTGCTGCTTTCCTGGCTGCCAGGGCTGTTTCTCAGAGCACTGGGAGTGCTTAGGGAATAGGGAGATTTGAAACATGGACAGGCATTTTTTCCCCTACGAAATCTTGTAGTAACAGCATAATGGGTGAGAGGGGGGAAATTCTGTTCAAGGTACATGGAGCCAGGCTGAGCCAGGCATTTATTTGGCCTTGTTTGGTGTGGCTTTTTTTTTTTTTTTTGTGAATAGTTGCACAGAACAAGTTCCTTTTAGACTTAAGAGCTGTATCTTTGAAACAAGCTGTTTTGACAGCTCAGATTGAACTTGATGCTGTTGTGTTGCTCTGTGTGGTTTGACTTCAGTATGGGAGTTTACTGAGATTTTGTATCCTTTAGCGTTTTGCTCATTTTCTTGTGCAATCAGTTTGTAGTCACTCCTTATTTTAATCTTTGGCCACTGTTTTGAACCCTTGGCTCCCTAGACTTTGTGGAATTTATATGTGCCAAGTTCTCACTGTGCTTCCTCCAGTGCTGAGCATTCTGGCCTGTTGTACCTGAAGATGATGTAATGCTTTATTTCATTTGCAGCTCAGTTCTGTTTGTCTGGCTGTCTCGCATGCGATAGACAGTTCCTTTGATAATCAGAATAAATAGTCTGAATGAGAGGGAATGTGTACTTACATTTCCCAAGTCTTGCTTGTTTATTTTACAACACATCCAACTCTTCATTTGGCTTATTTTGGGAAGGTTTTTTAAATAATTCATTGAATAAAGAAGCTGCAAGAACTCATCTCCCTCACCTGTATTTTTTAGCACAATTGAGAGCTCACTAGTTTGGCAATAGCCTGATAATAATATTAACTGCTTGCTTTTTAAACTGTCATCTGGAAAGAAAAGAGACCTTTTCTAAAAGAGGGTGTGCTTGAGACAGAGATGGAGAAATTAAATGCTACAACCTTTTCTTGTGTTACAGGACAGGCAAAGAGGGCCAGCCCAGGGAGTACTACACTTTGGATTCTATCTTGTTCCTGCTCAATAATGTGCACCTTTCCCATCCCGTGTACGTCCGTCGTGCTGCAGTAAGTAGACCATACAAAATGTGGTTTTTGTCTTGTGATGAACATGTGTGTAGTTATTTTCAGGGAA
Source organism: Camarhynchus parvulus (assembly GCF_901933205.1). Taxonomy (NCBI): domain Eukaryota; kingdom Metazoa; phylum Chordata; class Aves; order Passeriformes; family Thraupidae; genus Camarhynchus; species Camarhynchus parvulus. The sequence continues at coordinate 22,979,931 of NC_044578.1, read as the reverse complement.
TGATAAATGCACTTGTGGATATGAATTTGGCTGGGGAAAGTGAGAATGAGATGCAGCAGAGTGTGTGTGTGAGTGTTTAAAAACAATCACCTCTGCAGAAGGATCACATGACAAGTCCTGTCAGGGTGGAGTGTTTTTCTTGACAATTCACTTCCTAACAGATTATCTCTTCAAACCACCAAATTATGTTTACAGCAAGAGTTTGTTAACCAATTAATAATAGTAATGGCAGCATTTATCATGATAGACTATGGACATAGTTGTTTCCAGTACTAAACTATTTCAGGTACTTTTGTCCATCTGTTGTGTGGAGTGATCCCAATCTAGAAGATCCTTTAGTGCCTTAGATGGCAGGGATCCACAGAATGGAGAAAAGCAGAACAGCTTTGGAGTGGACTTGAAAGTAAGCAATCCAATTAAAAAAATTACTGGTTAAGCCCTACAAATTTTTAAAATAAGTCCTTTTAATTTCTGTTTGATTGTTTTCTATGAGGCCACTCTTCATCTTCCCTTGTGCTTCATTGTTACCTGAGACTGCAGTGCTGTGTCGGAGCACCACAACTGAGATACATTATTTCTATGTATCAACACAGACTCCTGACAGGGGAAGTGTTTGTGTGTGTGATAAAAGAGACTTGTTCTTGATCTTATTTGCAAGTTTGAAGGGAAGGAGGAAGAAGGCTGCCCTCTCTTTCAGTTTTGTAGCAAGCTGTATGTTTAATTTTGTGTACCTGAACATCCTCTAGGATGTGGTTGCACTTTAGGCTTGATAGTTAAACTTCCTTGTATGTCAGGACATGTGGTCATGTCTTGGTGTGAGTGAACAGTTTTCAGTAAAGTGAAAAATCTTCAGTGAGTCTCTGTGAGGGAAGAACAGTTAAATGTCACATCTGCTGTCTTTTCAGACTGAAAACATTCCTGTGGTAAGAAGACCTGATAGGAAAGACTTGCTTGCATACCTAAATGGGGAAACATGTGAGTGATGTGTTCTTTGGATTTGCACACACAGTGCTCTTTACTGCTTCACATTCATGGCACAAGTGAGGGCTAGGAGGGGAAGGTTGGGTAACAGGCAGTTTGCATCTTAACTGAATGTACTGAAACTTCTCAAACAAAGTTATTATTTCTTGCATTTTTAATTGTGCTCTTAAATTAACTGTTTTGCTTGGATAGGAGCTGCATTCCTACATGCATGTTTAGAGGTGAACATTATTATTGCTATTAATCTACTCTAGTTAATAATTATGTGTTAGAATACTTAGCATGTATGTTTTGTCCATCTCTAGACTATAGGAAGCTTTCAGTAGTACATTGATCTTGAATGCAAGAAATATGTGGGATGAAATCTTCAGTTTAATAAAATATATGGAATCCCTGCTTTGTCAGTCTGGCAGATTTGCCTAGCATTTCATCATCTTGAATTTTTTGTTAAAAATAGTCAGAAAAAGAGGATTGTCTGAGAAAAACAGAAATATCACCTTTGTAAGAGGCTCTGCTTCATAGGTGGTCTTTAAATTTTGAATATCCTGGACTATGAGATTATTTCTGTAATATGAGTAAAATCACTTTATATATCTATTCTGAAGGGATTACCAGGTTGACTTTTTATAAAAAAAAACTAGACAATCCAACAGATCTTGATTTTGGAGTCTAATTCTCATTGCGTCTCTGTTTTCTTTTATGAATGGTATATAGAGATTGTAGAATCATTGCTTCATTTATGTTGGAGTGGACCAGAAGAGGTCAGCTGGTCCAATGCACTTTTAAAAGAAGGGCCAAATGATCCTGAGCAACATAATTTAACTTTATGTTCAGTCAGGTTCTGGCTAGTTCCACTAGTCCCACTGTTTGACCACCTTTGCTGCCTGATATGTAGAGCTTCCCTTGTTGTGCTTTGTCTGTTGTCCTTCTTCCTTTTATACCCAAATATTATTGCAGATGTTTTCTTTTTAAACTGAGTGTTCTGTTCACATGCAGCAACCTCATCAAGCATAGACAGAAGTGCTCCACTTGAAATAGGTCTTCAACGATCCACTCAAGGTACAGTTTAACTAAAAAATAACTTTGAGATTATTTTAAAAAAATCTACTACAATCTTGTATTTTTAATGTCCTCTTTTTCTTGTAGTTAAAAGAGCAGCAGATGAAATATTAGCAGAAGCAAAGAAACCAAGAATAGAGGTAATGATGGTGACTGTCATCAATACAAATTGTTGGTGGAGATAAATTACAGTGTTCATCTGTTTTTGTAGGAGTTCCATTGGGTTGCCTGTGCTGTACAGGTAACATGAGAGTGGGAGCTGGAAGGGAATAGAACTCCATGGGAGTGGGAACTGGAAGGGGTTAGAACTTCATGGGAATGGGAACTGGAAGGGGTTAGAAGTTAGACTTGAAGAATTGTGGTGCCTGAGGAAGCTTCCAATAGTTCTGCATTTAATAGTAGTGCCTAGATCAAAAATCATTGGAAATAAAGATTGTCCTTGCAAATGTGAAGAAAATACTTCTGAATAGCTTTAATTCTAGCTTTATTTCTATTTGAAAAGAGAGTGCACAAGAACTTAAATGTGACTGTTCCTTCCAGGATGAAGAGTGTGTGCGCCTGGACAAGGAGCGCTTGGCAGCTCGGCTGGAAGGACACAAAGAGGGCATCGTGCAAACAGAGCAGATCAGGTGGGATTGCTGTTCCTTATGCCTAATGCTTAATTACAGGATCGAGAACAATTTCTGCTAAAAGCTGCCAGTTTTAATTCTGTCCAGCAGCTCTCAGTGGAAATTTTCCTCTTTGATACTCTCAGTAATGTTCGAGGAGTCAGACCTTGAAACACTTACGACAGTGCAGATTTGAGGCATTTATAAAATCCATAATTATAGCTAGGCACATGAAAAATATGTATTTTAAATGATTTCTTCCTATCTCTTATAGATTAACTCAAAAGGAAGCTGTAGGGAAAAAATCGGATTGTGGCATGGTTAGAAAGCATAATAAAAATTAAAAGTGTGTGTGGTTTTGTATAAGCTAATAATGTGGATGCTAGCTTGAGTGTATTACAACTTTGCAGTGCTGAAGTGAGGATTACTATGTGCTGTTTGAATTAGTTTATATTCTCTAGTTACCAGTTCTTTTAATGCTGAATGTAAACAACTACCCTTTAAAAAAAGTACAACTATTTACATGTGGTGAGTTTGGACTCCATGCTTGACCCTGCTGTGCACCAAGCAACCACACAAACAAGTTCCCTTCCCCATGACATAGTTACAAAGGAGAATGCTCGCAGCCAGTACTTACATTAATTTTTTTGGCGTATTCTCAAAGGGAAAACAACCCCATGTAATAGTAAATTTGGTATGGACAGTTAGTGTTGTGCAATTCAGCCTTGATTGTTTTTCTTCAGCTCACCTGCAAAACAGTAGGGCTCACTGACAGCCCAATGCTGTGTTTGGAGTTAAAAACAAACACACAGAGGTGTTGCACTCTTGGACTCAAGTGAGTTCTCTCAAACCCAGATTAATGTGGACAGGGTTCCCACCATCTGTTTGCTGACCTGCACGGCCTGAGAAGGTACCACATCTTCCAAGGGACCAAGTCCGCATAACTGCACCTCAGCTCCAAGGTTTAGAGTAATGCTTTGTAAGCCACAGAGCAGCCAGGGGTAGGTTGACAAAATTGTAATCCACTAAAAATAATAAAGAACTGAAATTTGAATGTTGCTATAAATGAAGGTGTTAGTCCTGATGCTTTACATTTGGGTTCTTTATTTTTGTTTGGTGTAGTTGGGATTTCTGGATGGTCTTTGTGTTAGTTCTGTAAGTCTTTTGTCACAAATTGGATTCACATGCCCAAAACAACAATGCCAAGCCTATATAGTACTTCAGTGTATATGTAGCATGACTGTTTTGTGGTTTATAGCACAGCCTTAAACCTTGGCAGGATGAAGTTACTCATTCAGAAATTCTTTTGGAAGAATTGTTTGTGCAATAATTCAGTCTCTGCTGTTACTTTTGCTCATTTAGGTCCTTGTCTGAAGCTATGTCAGTGGAAAAAATTGCTGCTATCAAAGCCAAAATCATGGCAAAGAAAAGATCCACTATCAAAACTGATCTGGATGATGACATAACTGCTCTTAAACAGAGAAGTTTTGTGGATGCTGAAGTGGATGTAACTAGAGATATTGTCAGCAGGGAGAGGGTATGGAGGACAAGAACTACAATCTTACAAAGCACAGGCAAGGTAATGCTCTGGATATGAAGCTGGGTTTTATGATCCCTATGACGAACTGCATTTTCATTTTCTGTATCTAATTTGTTAATCAGAGATAACAGTGGGATTATGCTCAGTGTGCCATGGTAAAGGTGGGCTTGCAGGGCTGTTGGCGCAGTGACAGAAGAGTTTGTCTTTATCATGTTACAGTAAATCTAAATTGTATCTCCAGCTACTTGCTTCAGCCATTTAAAAGATACTAAGTAATCACCTAATTCCTCTTAACCAAAGCTGGCTTGGGCTCTGCAGTGGGGAGGGCTCCAGGAATGGATTGGAAACAGACCAAAGTGGGGAGTAATTGATGAAAGAAAATGCAGGTACACTGAAAGCCCAGAGGCCTCTACATTGTAGAAAACAGCAAAGAAGTAAGGAGGAAAAATGCTGGAATGAACAAAACCAGAAGGTGTTACCATGAAGAGGTTTTTGTCCCTTGATGCTACTTTGGGCTGCACTTGATTATGTGCTATTCTGAACATGGTTGCAAGCACAGCTGACAGCTTGCTCTCTTTGGACAGTGAAGCTTTCTTTATTGCAGAGCTACTTGGCACTAAATTTCTCAAGGAAGCAGTAAGTCAATTTCTAAAAGATTTCAAGGGTCTGTTTTCCTGAGGTTATTGTCAAACTGCATCCTTTGCCTTCACTACTTCTTTTAAGTATTGTCACAGGAAAATAATGTTTAGAAATAAGTGAACTCTCAGTCTTCATTTGTCTTATTTTTAACAGTATTTTACATATCTCTCAACTTCCCAGTATTGTCCCAGTGTAGAATCCTTTAATTCATGAATGATGGGGTAATTACTGGGTATGTGGCACATTCCTGTGTGCCACCTACAGAGTGAGTGTTGCTTCTCTGAATCTCAGAGATTTGTAGCAGCCTCGCCGCTGAGAGCTGATAAATTGGTAAAAACTTTGGTGTTTTAGTCATTGGGAAGATTTGTACCAAAGGAATCTGTGTAGCTCTTCTTCCTTTTGTGAATCATTCATGGCATTCCTATCTCCACTTTTCTTCCAAGTGAAATTGCAAAGATAGTAGGGAAGAGATGAATGTTTTTGTTGTGGTATCCCTGGAGTAACAGTGAGATGAGGTAGTGACTTTAAGCAAAACATGACCCAGGGAGAAAGACTAGAAACAAGAGGTGAAGTTTGCTCTGGGATGCAGTTACTGTGAGCAGCCTGATGAGTGTATGGGCATAACAGCAAATCTTCTATTTCGGTTTGTGCAGGCTTGCAGGAACATTCTTGGTAGCTTGGACAGCAATCACCAAGTGTTAATGTTTATATTTTCCAACAAGTAGCAGTGAAAGTAAGTAGATAGAGAAACATCACTTGTTACTGAGGGCTGTGATTTATCCCAGAACAGCTCAGGTTTTTCATTTGTACTTTGGTTGGGAGGGTTGTTTGGTTTTTGGGTTTTTTTCCTTTTTTTTTCTCTATTTCAAGAACCTTTGAAAACACCTTCTTGAAAGTTGTAAAGAAACTCAGTTATGTTGTCTCAGGCAAATAATTTCTTCCCTTCTTCCCTGCTCCTTTTAAAAATTTTGATCAGGGAAGCATGATACTGCTCTGCCAATGCTGTTTTGACTCTTCTATGATACTTGAGTTGCTGATGTGCCTGATAATTCTTTTTGTTGTAAATTTTCTGCTTGGTATGGGTTTATCTGCAGTCTCTTGAATCCTCCTAGAGTATTTAAACCAAAATTGACTTCAACAGTGCATGCCTTTTTAATATCTGAATTCCTTTGGAACTCGCGGGTGAGTGGTAACAAACATTGAGCGCTCCTAAATGTAAGTTTTGTTGTTTCTTTGCAAAAATTGCTTCAGTCCAAGGCTGCTTCTGAAGCTTTTTTTCCACAGAGGAACACTCCTGTGTGTGTAGGTTTTCCCAGTGTTCTCTGTAAATAAACTAAGATGCACAAACAGCTTAAGATGCAAAAAGTACACAAAAGTGAAAGGCCACAGTAGAAAAAAAATTCTTGACCTTTTCAGCTTACTGACAGGTTTCCTCTGCTTTTGATATGTTTGAAGAAAATATTGATTCCTCCAGCAATATGCTCCTCCAAATTCATCATAGATGTCAAAAATATTAACTGTATTTCTGAAGCATTTACTGTTTCTCCTTTTGGACACACTTCCCAATTCTGAAGTTTGCTTTATGGAACTGTTCCAGGATGTTTTTTAAGTCTCTGGTGATGTAGTGTTCTTTTTTAACTTTTTAAAAAGTTCTCATGATACTTTTATTCTGTCCTTTTACCTGCGGCTTTTATTGCCAGCATCATCATTGTCACAAATCTCCCCTTGCTGACATTACAGTGAAATTACAGATATTTTCCTGGCTGTGAGGTTTTATTTGGTTTATGAGAATGTGTAATTTGAGTGCGTTGATGTTGCTGTTGTAGAAGGTGCTTTAGCATTCCCAGTTTATTTCAGTTTAGTTGACCCTTCGGATTTCTGTAATGCTTCACACAGGTCCCTTGTCTGTGTGACCTCTCTGCTACCCTCTTTTGATCAGATGTTGCATTGATCCTGGGATGTCTTTTTACTGATTTCTGTGAGGTTCCTATAGTTTGTAAAATCAAACATTTCTGTTCACCTGTTCTCTTTTGGTTTTAGATTTCTACGTTTGTATTTATCTGCTTGCTTATGGTTATGCTTTGCTGAAAACTTTTTGTTGACTTCTTATTTTATAATTTTGTGTATGATTATTATGCAGTTCTACCTCTTTTGGAAAGTCAGTGTTTGATTTAATTCCTAGTAGATGAATCATCTTGCTCTCTCTGTTTTAAATTTTGTTGGCTTTCCCCAAGTCTGTACTGCAGTCTTCTAAATTTTTATGAATAATGTGGCATTTTTATGTGATCACTTTTCAGAGCCAAATTGCATCTGTTTAGTATAAAGATTGTTTTCTTCCTCATAGTGACTTAATTTTAGAACTCTTTGATAGTATATATTGTTTAAAGGAATTTAATTTCAGGAAGAGTTTTGAATCCATACACAGACTCTTTAATATCTTAAGCGTTTGAAATGTTAAGTTTTGCATCAGTGCTCTGCACAGGTTTCAGTTTCATGCGTGTTTTTAGATAAATGGGAGGCTGTTTTGTAAAACAAACCATTGAATACCTAGAAAAAAACCTGTTTATACTGAAATTGATTCTTTGCTTTCAGATCCTTCCTCTAGCTTTCTTTCCTAAAAATTCTTTTGTTTTTATGATCTTCTGTAGCAGGCAACAGCAACCTTTTCTGAAGGAAAAACCTAATTTCATCTCTACTGTAAATGTATTTGGCACTTGAATTTTTCCCATGGGAACAAATTAAAGTAGCATTCACAGGTGTATTTGGAGAGTGTGTTTTTGTCTGTGACTGCTGGTGTACTTGATTTACATTTCATTATTTATTTTTAATCTCCCAGATTGCTCAGAACTATTTCTTAGATAAGCAGCAAGGTAACTGGGTGGGATCTTGGAAATGCACTAATATTGGCCTTGTGGATTTGTAACTTTTGGAAATGAACCAATGTTCTGATATGAGCAGCTCTGAGCATTTCAGATGTTCTTTAAAAAAGGAAAAAAACATCTTCCATCCTTTTCTTTGTGGAGTTTGGTGGGTTGACCTTGGATGCATGGATAACAGGTGCCCACCAAGCTGCTTCCCTCCTCAGCAGGATGGCTGGGAGAAAATAAGATGCAAAAAAATGTGGGGGTCAAGATGAAGGCAGTTTATTAAAAACAAAGGATGTGTGGGGGAAGCAAAGGAGGACAAAAGATGTATTCTCTGCTTCCCATCAGCAGCAGGAGATCTCCAGGCACTTCCTGGGGAGCAGGGCTTCGGTACATTGAGCAGATGCTCCTGAAGGCAAATATTGTAACAAGAAATGCCCTCCTCCTTCTTTCTCTTAGCTTTTACTGCTGAGCAGATGCCTGTGATGGGGAATACCCCTGGAGTCACCTGTCCTGTCCTCTCAGATCCTGCCCAGCCCCAGTGAGTGGTGAGAGGCAGCCTTGGGGCTGGGTCAGCACTGCTCAGCAGCAGCCAGAACACTGGGCTGGCATCAGCACCTCTCTGCCTACCAGGGCACACTGCAGCACTACCAGGGCAGCTAGGACTGAATTAACTCCACCTCAGCCACACCCAGTTCAGGGGAAAATGCTACAGTCTATTGCTAAAACTTTACATTTTGGCCAGCACTCTTTGGTTATCTTTTCTCACAGTTGCAAGTATATTAGAATTATATTTTCTCAAGTGAACTCTAACCCTCTGTACAGGGAAATAACATAATCCAGCCTGTCAAAGATATGGGAAGTCTTAAAGGTTATAGCACATAACCTTTCTAAATCTCTACAGCTGAAAAGCTGAACAGTGACTGCACACTCCTGATGTAGGTGCATTGTCCAGGCAGACACATGTACACATCTGTCAGCAGCTGGCCCAGCTACTGCTTTGGTGCATTTCTCAGCTTTTAGCACATCTATAAATATTTTCTCCTCCCTGAGCCTTGTGTAAATCTTTTGAAGACTTTGCCAGGCATTATATGGCAATGAGTGACCCGTATGGCGTCCTAACATTACTGCCTCCCTGGAGACAGTCCAGGGAAAAGCTCTGAAGTAGAACCATGTAAGTTGGACAGCAGAAATTGGCATTTCAGGTATACACATTGCTAAATGGAGTTAGGTGTGTGTCAAATCTAAGAATGATGGAATGTGGGCTTTTCTGCAAGTACCTGTTGATAATGGAAAAACTGTTCAGACTTGGTATGGGATTAGAGTTAGGTGGAGCTGAGTCTCTGTAGTTTCATAACCTTTACATCATGAAATTGTATCTTTCTGGAAGTGTAACCTTGTTCCTTTAACTGTATATTACTTACAAGGTCAAGGTTGACATGTTGAAGCAATGGTCTGTTTTTTTTCTTGCTGTTGCTTCACTGCTGCAGACTAGTGAATTTGATTCTCTTGCAGTCTGGGTAGTTATATTTTCTCTGCTTAATAGATACAAAATACTTAAGAAAATATTCTGAATTACAATTTTTAATATAAAATTGTTCTTTTTTTTAATAAGGTATGAACTAAGCCTGAATAAAATAAAGTATTTTCCTGCCTTGATCCTTCTATTTATAGATCCTCTGTTCTTATGTGAAAGACTTAAGAAAATGTGCTGGATAGCCCAGTCTAAGTTTTGTGTTGAAAGCATCGAAATCTTATACTGTATAACAAGTAATTTGATAAAATGAACAGCTTTGTTTTTTAAGCCTTCATAGATTTTTCAGCTTTTATGTCTTTACTTATTGCAGCCCTTTTGTAATGTACTAGTTACCTGTACTTTTCTTTGGGAAGGTTACCTGATGCCCAATGTATTATTATCCATGACACAAGAAGGGAATAGACTTTCATAGCTCTAGACTGAGTTTTATGTATTAAATGTAATAGTTTTGATTTGTATTTCCCCACTGTGCCACCCCAGCTTCTGGGTATTTTTGTGTGCATGGTGAGAGACGACCAGAACTGAGCGGGATGATTGCAGTTTATAGCTGACCTAGCTAGAGGGATTGGCATTTTCCTGCTGTGTGGCATTTATCTTAGATGCAACCCACAATTGCAAATTTATCTAATACAGCATCTGAATTATTCCAGAATGTTGTTATTTTGTGGTCTTCTGTCTTTTTGTACACAAGTGTTAAAGAGCAGAACTGTTTTTTTTCCACATGTGTAGCTTATCTTTGTGGTGGTCATGATTTTTAGTTTTGTGTTACCACCTAAAAAAGATTACTACTGCAATTAGTACTTTTATATTTTATTTTTAAAATTAATGTATTTTCTTTATAGGTTTGATCCTTTTCACAGTAACTACTGTATTTGAAGTGAACGTGAGAAATCATATTTTTGTTCTCATGAATCTTGACCATTTTTACTAGTGCAGTCACCTGTGAGGAGGTTAATACTGCAGTTGTAGTTAAGGTTTCAATAATTTAATTTAGCTGGAAAAACAATTTTGAAGCAAGACTAATAGTATTTTAATCACTTTAGACAACTAAGAGTCTGAGAGTAAGATTTTGCTTATTTTAAGAGAAATTGGTTGTAAAAGCATCTTTATGTGTGGGCTCTAGGTGGCAGAATTGTCTCACGTTCCTGGAGTTCACAGCAGTGGGACTTGAATAGCAAAGTGAAAAAGTGGAGCTGTGCCAGGCTAAGAGCAACTGGTGTCCTCATCAGTGCTCCAGGTGGAGCAGGGGGTTGGTTTTGGAGGGGCTGTGCACAAATGTCACAGGACAGCCTGAGTGCCCAAACTCCACTTTATGCAGGACTGCCTTCCTTAGTAAAACTTGGCAAATTATTTTATTGCTGCCAGGCATTACTGCAAGCATTTTGCATGTAGCACTTAAAGGAAAGATGGGGCAGATTTTAAAAATTGTATTTACACTGAGCAATAATAAATTTTATTTTGTCTATACCTTGAATTCCAACAAAAAAAAATCTGTAAAATAAAGCATTGTTTCCCAAAAGAATATTTAGGTCAGCTATAAAGTAATTGCTTAAACACTGCCCTAACATAGCTATTAAAAAATATGTATATCCATATGCTGTGTTCATAGGAGAAATAAACTAGGATTATGTATCAAGGGGATTGGGATTTTTGAGATTTTATGCTGTACTGTATCTTCAGGCTGTTAGTGTTGCTGCTGTTTCACACTTCTGAATTAACATTTCAAATTAAATGTTTCAGTTGTCTTTCATATAATATTCTTGCTACAAAAATTTAGTGAAGATAACATAGAACAAGTGAAAATTGCAGATTTTACTGTACACATAGTCCACAAATAAATATACAGGGAGCCTACAGGGAGCTAGTCCACAGCTATACAGAGAGCAAATACACTCACAGCTGTTTTCAGTTCAGCTTTAGTAATTCACAGTTAACTTATTGAGTGGAGCATAAAAAATGCCCAGATTAACTTTTTGTGAAAGGAGTGTCTGATTTTTATTTTTTTCCCCAAATGGTTAGTAACAAGTTCAATTTTTATCAACTTTTTTTTATAGGCTCCCTAATCTGAAGCTTGACAGAGTCATGAGGTGCTCTTAGTTGTTTAGGAATATAAATTCCAGTAGTGTAATGTGAATTTCTTAAACTACCATTGTCCTGGAAGCAGTATCACAAACACCTGTTTATCCAGGTGATTAATTTATACTCTCCTGTGTGGCAGTGTGCCTGTTGTGTGCCCCAGCATGGCTTGTCCAGCTCCAAAGTGTGCAGAGAGCAGTTTGAGGGGTACCAGGAGTCCCTGCAGTTGGGAATTAGCAGGGAGGAGAGAAAATCAACTTCAAACTTGGTGAACAGTTTGCAAGTTGAAGATGCATATTCTGAAGGCATAGGGGAGTGATGCCTTAAATGCTTTTTTACTTTTTGATTTGAATTTGAGATTGAAATATGTGCTTTAATTTTAGATGTGCAAAATATTTTCTTTTAACTATACAGTTTATCACTTCATGTTCCTGCTGAGCAGTGTTTTAATTTCTGCTGTACTTTTATGAGGCCATCTCAATGCTGTTTTCATTTTTCTTGTCATGCCATATATAGGAATTACTGAGAATGTGTGATAGGAATATTGCCTTTTTGGCACAGCATCGTGCCTTTCAGTCTGCCAGTGGCTGTAAAGGATTTTGCAGTATGTCTCAGCATATCAAGCAAACGTGTAAAGAAATGTAGTTGGGGCTCAAATCTGCCTTCTCTAGCCCTATTCTAAGTCTGGACAATGTTTACAGCATTCTGCAGCTCTTGATTTTCCTGGGATGCATGTCCAAGAAATCCTTACTGTCAGTTCAAGAGTGTTTTTGAATTTATGTTTTTTTTTTCTTAGGCTTCTCTATCTCTGCAGTGAAACACCAGAGTGTAAATCTGATAAAAAATTGGTTACAACTTAGCTATAGGAAACTTTTGAAGTACTGTAAGCCATATTGTGTAACAGGGTATATGCTTCTAGTTTTACAGGTTAGATTTAAGATTTTATTTTTGTCAGATGAATGAGATGAAGTATACTTTTCTTCAATTTTTTCCCTCTAGAATTGTTTTCAATGAAGCTGAAACCAATGTTTATCCTTGATGATCACTATTAAAAAATATTTGTTTATTTTTGCTAGCATGATGAAGCTGCTGTAGTGACTAGAAGTCTTTGTTAATGAGAGTTAGGGTTATGGTGGGCTACAGAAATTAAAGACTGCGCTTTTTTAGAATAAACTGTGATATATTATGATGAAAGTGTTTTTATTACAAAAGAAATTTAGTTAGTGATGTGACTTCATTAAGCCTTCCTCGTCAGAGCAGTCTGATCTGACTGGCCCTGAGATTTCTCCACAAACATCCTGGCATTAAATCACCAGCAGTGAGAGTAACTTGAGTTGATGTGTGTTAGTCACTGTGTTGGCAAGGGATAGAGCATCTGTGCAGAGAAACAAATATTTTGATGTTTGAATTTTTTTCCCTCTTCTTTTCTTCTCTGTCCCTCAGACCAGAAGTTTTTGGTAGTAAAAGCGTTGCACTTGGTTTAACTAAGTTTAGCTAAATCTAGGGCAGAAGCTAATGGATATTCATATTCTGATCTCTGAAGGGATGAACAATGAAAGCTTAGCAGTCTTCAACTCTGCAGGGCTTTACAAATCAGCAGGTACATGCAGTGCTCTTGCTGCTCAATCATTTTTCTGTCACAGTAATATAATCCCATATCCCTGACCAAGCCAGTGACCAGCAAGAAGATGATGTTAGTTTGAGTGCTTGTTAAAACACTGCTGGTTTGCTCCCCTTCCAAACAGTCATTAGTTGTGGCCCTGGGGGACTTGCATTTTCATGCTGTGGAAAAAAGACATCAGCAAGAACACTTCTGATTGCATGCTTATTAGTGGCTTGTTTTCAGCAGATGGGAGAAACAACCTTGTGGGGCTTTTTACCTGAATGTGGTCCAGGATGTGCAGTTTAAGGCTATTAAAGTCCCATGTGTTTAAAGGCCTTGGAAAAGTTCATAATTTGAAGTTACAACTCCCTTTAAGACTATATTAATTGTAGGTTTTATGAGTAAAATGTCGATGTGAATGTTGCTTGTAACTTCCTTGTGACTGGGAGATTTGGCTTCTGCATGGACAGTCACTCTTAAAACATTGCTCCTTTTATTAATTAGCTCCTCCTTGTGAGTTTCAGAAGATGGAGTAGCCTTGTTTCCTAAAGACAGGGTGTGATAAAGCACAGCAATGACAAGAATTTTGATTGATATGATGCCCAGACCACAGTTAGGGAGAAATCTGAATTTGCAGTAAAAGCTTGTAGTTTAGACTTTGAGTATCCGTTTATAATTGATACGTGCATGGTTTGCAGCTCTTGAAAGGTTTTTCCCCTGGGATTTTTCTGACTGAAAAGAACTTTAAATACAGTTTTGTGTGAGTTCTTTCAGACTTTATCAAAAGAACTGGGTTTGCTCAGGGGATGGCTTTGCCTTCATAAGTGGGTTCTGGTGGTTTTCCAGTTCCTGCCCTTGGTGGCTTGCAGTGGATTGACAAGATGTTCACTGAGGTCAAGTGAACAGGCTTAGGGAAGCTTTGCAGTACAACTCTCTAAGCGATTTCTACAGAATTCACCCCGGAAGTCTTTGTTTTGTAATTCATGTGTTTGTTTCACGATGCCAGTGGTGTTAACACCACTTCAGTGTTAATATACAGTACTCTGGTACAGTGTTAGCATTTTGTGAATACTTTATATTATTCTGAACCAGTAAAAAAAATACAAAACAAACAGTTTTCCTTAATTGATAAAAAGGTTTCTTTTACTGATGAACCATAGCTGACATTAGTAGATGTTGTGTACAATTAACTCTGTACCTTACAGGCTACAAGTGCTTTGAGAGAAGTTTGGTTTACCTTGTGATATAATGAAGCCAGTTAGATTTAGCAGGTGTGGGCCTTAAAGAATAGGGGGTAGCAGTGATGGCTTAAAACCCTTTTAATGTTTGGCTCCTGTCACAGAAAAGGGATCAGAAATGAACTATTTAGAAAACTGGTGCACCAGTTTGGGTTTTTGGTGAAATGTAAGTTAACCAAATGGTGTCTTCACCTGGATGGTTGTTATGTGAAATGGAGATGGGCAGTTAGGTTCACAGGTACCTGATATCTTTTTCAGAACTTTGCCAAGAACATTTTTGCAATTCTTCAATCAGTTAAAGCCAGAGAAGAAGGCAGAGCACCTGAGCAAAGACCTGCACCAAACACAGCACCAACGGTAAGAGCAGTGTTTGGCTGGACACGAGGGCTGGGACACCAAAAATGAGAGTACAGTCTCTTCTCACTATTACATACACAATTTGTTTTGGTTTACTTCCAAAAAATGCATATTTTTAAAGCATAACTTCACTGCTATTCTTTGAGTTAAGTTGCATTTATTGGTATTTAAAGAGTTGAATATATTAGTTTAATTAGCTCAATATGCTCTTGTTACTGAGAGATGAATCTTCCAGTGCCAGCTTCTGCATCTATCAAGCATTAGCCACATGCTGCATCTATTTGCAAAAAGTGTATGCCATGAGAGTGCTGCCATTTCAAATGAAATGTTTTGCTGCTTTTCTGACAGATAGGGTAGCAAATGTTTAAGAATCTGGAGCATGACTCATGAGTGGGAACAGCTCGAACCAGCTTTCTTTTGCCTGTGATAAATCAGGACAGACTTAGAGCTGTATTGTTTACTTCTCTCCAGGTATTAGACAGGATTTGTTTAGAAGTGTGGTGTTTACTATTGTGTTCTATGAAACCTAATAGATCTTTGAACATGGTGGTAGTCTGCTCTAAAAGCTGTTTAATTGTACTCTGTGTTTTGTTTTTGCTGCTACTGCATTTAACAAAGAACTAAATTTAAATAGCGAGATGAATTCCAACATGTAAATATTTGCTTTGTGTTGAATTTCTTAAATTGTGCGTGGCATTATTCAAATGTCCCACTCAGAATAAATGTGAATACATAACTAAGCCGTCCACAAAAAGGATTGAATTGATATTGAGTGTGCTTCCAGATTTGTGCTTTTTAAAACCTTTTTCCCAGAATCCCTTTTTTTCCCTTCAAAATTTGTTTTTATTTTTTTTATTCAGCAAAATTTTATCTTAATCAGGCTGACAAGGGAAATTTGGTGTGGCTGAAGCCTTAATCATGAATTGTCAGTTAATGATTTTTTCCTCACTAATTCTTTAAGTATAACAAAAACTCAGTAGAGATTTTAATAATGTAGTTTGTTACTGTTTGTTATTTTAGTTTTGCCTCAGGTTATTCTCTTTGCATTCAGTACTAAACTGTTTCTGTAAGACTGTAAGTGGATATTGAATGGAAACATCAGAAGTTTTCAAATGCATTGAAACTCCTAGGAAAATGAACTGGTTTTATACTCTTGAGTAGTTCTAAGTAACTCTTCATGAAATTCAAAAACCATCAAATACTTTTTAGTATGTTTTACGAATGTTGTTTAACCTGTTTTAGGATCCCACTTTACGAAATAAGCAACCTATTCCAGCTGCCTACAACAGATATGATCAGGAAAGATTTAAAGGCAAAGAGGGTAAGTTGATTGCAATGCTTGTTTCAAAATTAAAAAAAAATTGAGAACCAAAACTGGCCAGTCACCAAGTTCATGTTAGGGGATTTTCCCTGCTAGTATTTCACAAACCTATGAAAAGACAAAAAAAGAGCTGTAACTATGCTGAAAGACAGCCTTCCAAGTAGTAAAATCCAGAAGTATTATTTGTAGAAATTGTTTCTACCTAATTGTTTGGGGAGGGTCTTATGCAATTAATAAAAAATCACAAGTGCAAGGATAGCTGTCAGGTGCATAACATGTAATGGATTCCCTCTCCTCAATCAATCACAGTTGCTCTAAAAGTTGCCTCCAGTAACTGCAAGTAAATATTACCCACTTGTGTCTATGTAAATTAAAAAACAAACTAGGAACAGCAGTGCAAAACACAAGCACCCTCCTGGAGAGGAGATGGAAACAATGTACAATATTGAAGAAGTCTCACCAGTTTTAAAAGATGGTGAACATTGAACTTGAGTGATGATCTGTTGTTCTAATGCAATTTTTCTCCTGTCCCCATTGCTTTTTTTTATCTTGTTTTTAGCACAAGTTCAGTTAGTTCCCTTTCATGTCTTCCTGTAGTTTTATTTTGCAATCTTTGTTTGTTGTGCTTGGATGGTTTTGTGCTTCTTGCAGAAGGTCATGCAAATTTTGTTACATTTCTGGATTGCTTTGTCCTCCTGTGTGATTCTGAGAATGTGGTGTTGGGGTTTCACTTGGTCCTGAAATGGGATTGACTGGACTGCAGCAATTTTTCCAGTTGAAAGATTTTTTAGTGGTGAGGTCATATTCTACCTGCCTAAAAAAAACCAACTCACTGTCACACTCCATTCTAGAGAGTGTTTTTCTGCCTTAACTTTCTGGTTACTTATATTTGGTGCAGTCACACAAAGTTAATTTTGTATTTCAGGTTTCTGGGGATATTTAAAGAAATACACAGGTTAAGAATACCATGTTAGCTAAGTGTAGGCTAGCACTGGAAATAAAAATGAGGTGTTGGAAAGAAGGTATTTTAAACATGAGCTGTCTTATGAAAGGTTTTGGTACCTCACTTATGGAAGTTACATAGAATTAGTAATTAACATCTGGATTTCTTAAGAGAGGACCTAGAGATATTTGAGATCTTCTTTGGCTTCAAATTAAGTTCAGAAAATAGCCAAGATCTCATTTACTTCTAGGGTATTCTATTGTATAATTATTACCTTTTAAATTGTAGTCTAACTGGAACTCTGAGCACAGGTGGTTTTCCTGTCATAATTGGGCATTAATGCACAGATAATGTAATTTGCTTAAAACTGAATGATGCACATCACTTACAGCCCTGTCATAAGTGAACTCATTCCTTATGGATGAGGGATTTTTAATTTACTTGTTCTCAAAATGAAGCTTTGGCTCCCAAATATTCAGTGTAGAAGTGAGACTACAAGCAGAAAAGTCATCAATAAAAATAACATAAGAGGTTTCTTTTTCATTAAACTCTGTTTTTTTACAATAAGTCAAGTAAAAACTTGGAATTACACCTGTTTATGGAAAGGTTGCAGTACTGGGACTTTTGGGGAAAGAATTCTGAAGGAAAAGCAAGATAATGAAGTTCAAAGGGTAATAACTTGCAGTCTTTATGCCATTGTATCCATATTTATTTAGTGATGGTGGATAACACCTATGATAAAGCTGAATCCTACAGATTTATGCCATTCTGAAGGGTTCCCACACCTTTCTGTCTCTGACTGCCTGTGTTGGCTACAAACAGCGGAAGGCAGGATGGTGTGGTGCTTGTAACAATGGGCACAGTGGTGGACTTGGCTAAACAGTGATACAAAGCCCAAGGACAATGTCTCTAGGCTTTGTTCTTTATGTCTCACCTGTTTGCTCTTTCCTCAGAGGTATTGAAATACCAGAAAGGGTCCACAGTAGTCCTCTTCTCATTGCAGCAGGATTGTGGCACATTGCCTATATTCAGTTTTGTATGATACTACAGTATTTAAAGTTTAGGCAGCAAAGAGGTGAACTGTTTTTCTTTGAATATTTGTGGGCTTTAATAGAGTTTTTCCATTAGCTGTCTTGTCCTTAGCATAAGGAATTCAAAGCTTGTAGAGCTAAGAGAGTAAATTTAGGAATTTTAACATGCATTAAGTAAACTGTTGAGTTGCAGCCAAATTTCTCTGCTTCTTGTGGTGGATCATTATTTCTGATGCAATGTATCAGGATGCCTCTCTGGTAGACTAAGTTCAAATTTTCCTGCCAGATGGGACAGGCTTTGCTGCTAGAGTGGTTTAACAGTCAGTGTGAGGGGGTGGTGATTGTGCTGTTCTTGAAGAGCAAACACTGAGTTCCAGAACTGCTCAGCAGCCCAGGGACAGGGGACAGGGCTTGGTCACCTTTTGTCCAGGGGAGTCTTGTTCCTGCAGCTTTGGTCAGGCAGGACAGAGAAACCTTTCCTTTGACATCCTTCAAGTTCTGTGATGCATTAGAATGTTGTTTGCAGTAGGAATTGCACATCCTGGATATGTCCATGTGGAAAGTGGAAGAGCACATTGCCTGGCAGTGCACCCATCCTGCCCAGCTGCTCAAATGTTTTGGAGGTGAGGAGGTGAATGGCTTGCAGTCACTTTCCTTGGGTGCTGTTTCTTTGCTGTTGCTTTGGTTTATTCCATGGTGGCAGTTAGTGATGGTATCTTCTCTTCAACAGCACAGAGCTCCATCCTGTGCTAAACTTCCTCTTTTTACCTTGCTAGTCCTATTCCTTTCCTTTGTATTACTTGCTCAAGTGGGTTTTTTTACACTTTATTAATGAGCATCTTTACAACTGGAGAAATTTTTCCAAACTGCTGTTTGTCATACCTTCTTGAGCAACATAATTTTAAAATCTTGTTCAGGATTTAAAAATCCTATGCTCAAATGCCATTTGATACTTTAGGAGCTTATTTTGTGTTCTGTCCTGTGTGCCTTAATGTTTGATATTTAAATACACATTATTTATATGTATGTTTTGGATGCTATTCTGTCTTTTTCCCCCATTTTCTTGGGTGGCTTTACCCCAGAAGATTTTTTTCACATGCTTTTTTGCTCTGTAATTTCCAAGCGTGCAGGAGTGCTGGGATGGCAGTGTTGCAGATGTAACATTTTTGTGACCCACATCTCTCAGTATGGATGACAAAGTCAAGTTGCCCTGTGCTGCTCCAAGGTTAGATCTTTAAGGCTTATTCCAAGAGCATTCCTGTTGTTCTCTAAGTTTCAACACAGTAGCAGCCAATTGTTACTCCCTCCCCCAAAACAAAACAAAAAACCCCCAAAACTTCCAGCAGTATTCAATCCTGTTTAGGGTAAATCAGAGAGTCTTGCTGTGTGGTTTCAGCCCATAATGGTGAAAAGAATATTCCTGACTGTGTTCAAATGTTTCCTTCAGGAAAGTTTGCTGTTGACTTCATGCTATTGTCATCTTATATTTTATATATAACTTTACTGGATGTTCAGACACAGCTGCCATTTTCCAGAAGTTTGTCAGTCCTAAGTGCTAAGCCCAGGGAACAGAGGACTGTAAAGTTATTATATTTGAGGTGACTCTGGACCAGAACATTTTGTTTCTCTCTCATCTACATTGTTAAGAAAGTTTCTTTATAAGGCATTTCTCATTATCAGTTATTTTATTTTAAGTTGTGTGATATCCTTTTACACAGGGAGAGTAGAATTGGTAGCAGGAGATAAAAGGTTCTGAAGTTTTACTGGTCAGGCTTAGTTTGACTGGTTAAACTTTCATTTATTGCATTCACTTGAAGATTTATATGATTCTTATTTTTCCCTAACAGAGAGTATGTACAAGAGATGCACATTTGGAAAAAGAATGTGGTCTATCTATATTTTCTGGCTTGGTATGGCCAACTAGTTTAAAAACTTTAAACTTTTAGCACTGCACATTCACTTCTGTGCTGGAAAATACACATAAACTGCTTTAGCAATACACATAAATTGCTGTGAGAAACTTAAGATGTTGGTGTTAATTACTGGTAAGATGATTACAGTGCTGTTATACATAAACTGTACAGAGAATTTGTAAAGTAATTAGTGTAACTTGGAAATTTAGGTGTGAAACTTACTTGGTAGGATACAGTAAAGGAGTGCTCAGTAAAGTCTCATGCAGAGTGACATTTGGTGTCAGGGATTAAATTACTGGGGCTGTGAAGTGGGGTAGTGAATCATTTCCAGGCTGTGTGCAGAGTGTTGCTATCTGGGGCTTGAAGAGTATACAGCTGAAAAAAGAAGTGGTTATTCAGTCTTATTCATCCACAATTCAAACCAAGGCTTTAACTCGAGCTCTTCAGTGTCTGAGACATGCTGCTTTGTTCTGTTTTTATTTCCCTTGACTTCCTTCCAGAAATTCAGTTCTTTTTCCAGAAATTGAGTCTTTTTCAAGCTTTTATTCTTTTGGTAATGTATCAGAGCTCATTTGTAGCTGGATTGGATAGCTGGAGCTGCAGAGGTGCAGAATCAAAGTGCAGGGTGACCTAGATGGATGTGGAGCAGTGGCTTTAAGCAAATGCAAGGTACCCTGAGCATTAATAATATATGCAAGGAAACAGAACATGCACCCAAATGCTCATTCAGAGTATCATCAGTCCAAAAAGCTGATGCATTAGGGTGCCTATTTTCATTTCCAGGTCTAATTATTTTAAATAAGAAAAGGCACTCAGCCTGATGCATGGGGATGCTAGAAAGGTAACCTGTGATAAACTACCCTGGAAATGTTTAGGGTTCTTTTACCAGTCTTGGGGTCATGGAACTGAGAAACTGTGACCATAATACATGCAATGACTGAAGGAAAAAAACCCCACGGTGATAAGTTATGTTTCTGAAGCATTAGAGTTGTTTATTCAGTTCTAGTTATGTTTACATCTCAAGATGTAGTTTTAAGGCATGTGTTGATGATGGTGTTTTTAACAATGCATATATTTGTAAAATTGATTCTATTTGGCAAACAAAAGGTTGCAGTACAGTTTTTCCTGACAAAATTATTGTTGGGCTTTGATTGCTTTCTTTAGTCCTTAGTGTTCGACCTGTGATTGAAACATTTAATATGGACTGGTCTATGCCTAAAGGAAATGTGTGTCCTAACTTGGTAGTAATTATATTGAAAATTCCCAGTGTGTACAAGACCCTCAATAAGTTTTTTAATAGTTGTTCTGAATTTAATTCCAAGCTTACAAACAAGAGTCTGAAATCATACCATCATGGTACCTTTATTTATGAGGCTCTTTTTTCTTAAATACCCTTTTCTTAGTCGATGGTTTATCATTTTAACTGCTTCTATTACCACAGAGGAGCTGGGATTTGGAAGCAGGAGTTAGAAACAAATTCTTGGCCAGGTATTACCAGGTCAGCTCACTGCTGGTGCGTGACTCAGCAGCACAGGTTGGAGCTGCTTTGGGAGGCAGAGGAGAAGCTGTTGTGCTCCTGGAGGGTGTGGCACAGCGTTTGTGCTGATCAGTGCTGGGGGCATGGCCTGGGGTCTCTCTCTCCTGCTCCTCTTCACTATGGCCCTGGTTCCTCTGGTATGCCAGGTCTGCTTTTGAGCACCTGTAGCAGGATCAGAGCCTGGCCTTGGAGAAGAGCCTGCTCCTTGAATGTCTTTTACAGCATTAACCTGGCTGACACCCTCAGCAATTTTTGATGTGGGAATGAAGCTGGAAGCGTGGAGTCCCTGACCTGGAAACATTTGTTTCCTTTGCCCAGGCTGGGCACAGTGAGTGGAGCTGAGGGTGCTGCTGGATGTGCCCAACTGAGACCTAAAAAAAATGGTACAGACATGCAAGGGGCAGGGCCCGTGCTTCTGGCAGTGTTTATTTCTGTAAGAGAAGTGATTGGCTGACAGGTACAATACCACATGGTGTGTGTGAGAGCATTGAATCAATAAAGCTGTGTTCTGACAAATGTGTCACTGCTGTTCCTGCTTCAGGGGGGTTCCTATCCCCCTCTGGAAGCTGGAGATGCTGAACTCTACTTCTCCAGTTGCTGGGGGGTTTGAGGCAGGAAGCTGGAGAGCTGGTGGGCAGGTTGGGAGGTGGTTTCTCCTGTGGTCCCACCCTGCTGCAGGCAGCAGAGATGGGCCCTGCAGTGGCTCTGGTAGAGGCTGCAGTAACTGCAGGAATGGGGGTGGGTACCTACACTGACCATAAAGCATGTCTTAGATTTGAATTAGTGCACAAAGCCACTATGCCAGTATTTGCTAATTATCAGAACTGTTCTATTTGCTACCTGAGTAGCTTCTAAATAGTACTGGGGCCCCTGTGTAGCTGCTGGGAACATTGATCAGGCAGGAAACCGGGGTTTGCTGGAGGCAACAAGTGGCTCTTCATCCAAGTTACTTCTGCTAGAAAGAAGGGTCAGGACAAGGCTGGGAGCAGGAAGCTGATGAGTGCCAGAGCTGTGGTTTGTGGCTCCTGTGGCTCATTAAATGAACCAGGACAGATTTTATGAGAGACTTGAGAAGACTTCTGCAAAAGATGAAACCAGTGGCAGTTGAGCAGAGATTGGTTCCCTGCCAGGTGCCTCTCTGCCCTTTGATTTACTTCCTGACTGTGCTGCTGGCTCTGTGGGCCTTTGTTCCCTTTGCAATGCTGGTGGAGACAGGGAACAAACATGAAGAAATAATTACAGAATCAGGGTTTGTGCTGAGAGGAAAGAAGCCACAGCAGGCCAGGCACAACAGAGCATGGTGCTATGCTGCTCTTGCTATGGATGTCTGTGTTCTTTGGAAAGAATATCTAACTAAAATAGTTGGAAATGCTCTGTGTCACAGGCATGAGGAACCCTTGATAGGTCAGTCTGGAAAGGATGAAGGTTCTTCTGGTGGTGGTGTTCTGAAATTCACAAACAATTGTCAGCCTAGATTAGACACCTCTGATTTACATCAGTCCAAGTCAGCAAAAACATCCCTTCAATTTAGGGAGTTCTACCAAGTATTCTACAAGGCTCCAGGCATCACCTGAAATATTAACATGCTCTCTGCCCTGCAGCAGTGACCTATATAGTCACAGAGCAACCTGTTCTCCATGGAAGTGTTTGTGCAGTCACATCTTGACCATTCAAGTTCAGCGGTGTGACCTCTGAGCTAAGACTCAAGGCATACTTACAGCTTGGGGTTGAGGGGAAAGGTGGGAATGCCTATCAGTTTATGTAGGGAGGCAGTATCAATTTTTATAGGGAAGCTAGGCTGCTTTCTTTGAGGTTTTTGTGTGGTTTTTTTGTTTTGTTTTTGTTTTTTTTTAGTAGGAAGGACTGTATTCATGTGTGTCTGTACCTGCATTTAACTTTCTCAGAATTATGTCTGTAGTTCAGAAATGTTAATCTGGCAGAAAGGGAGGGGTGGCCTTGAGAAGTGAAGCTGAAGAAGAGCTGGGACTGAGGGCACTGTGAAACAAAACATGGTCAGTGACATGGGGCATCTTGGCTTGGTAGTGGGTGGCAGGTCTGGCATGATTGAGGGGGAAAAGGTGCAAGCCCAAACTGTTCAGTAAGCAGATAGCTGTCTCTGTGGTGAGAGGAGTATGATAAGTTCCAAACTCTGGAGTATCTTTTTATAGGCACTGGAGAGTTTTTAAATCTGGGAAACTTTTTGGCCTCGTTTCCTTTGACTGCCTGATGATCTTCCTCATCTAAGGAAGAAAGGATGAGCAAGCCACAGATGCTTCCCACATCATGTGAATTGCTTTCAAGGTTGTCTGGGTTTCAGTTTAAGTTAATTTACTCGTGATGAGAGCAAGAAGCTCTAATGGGTTCGAAAATTCAATGTTTTTCTTGGACTTTTTTTAGATCTGGGTAGGAGCCATGCTTTGGTTCTGCCTAATTTCTTTGTCTATCATGATTTTGGGCTGGTGCACAAAATGAAGGGGGTGTAAGAAATGACAAAAACATACCAGTTCCAAGTAGCTATTTCTGCACAGTATCAGTTACCTTTACCCAAGTGTAATTGAAGTAACCCAAAATTGCTTAGATACAGACAAATGCTTGTTTATCATGGTTTGAATGGTGATTATGATGCCATTTTAGGTAGAAATTGTTTGGATGGTTGTGTGATGGGATCAGTTCATGGTAGATGCATGAGACTGGGGAATTCACACAATGAAAAAGGTTTTTTTTGTGAGTCCTATTGGCCTTGTTCAGGAGCTTACTTTGATCTTAAATCGCTGAGAACAGGGGGACAGGGAAGGAGTCTGCAAAAGCAAATAGGCTGCTGACAGCAGGTTTAGTCATTGGGCACTTAATATAAATTCAATCTAATTAAAACTAATTAAAAAACCCATTCCAACAACACCCCTTTTTATAACCTTTAGTCTGGTGTT
Source organism: Camarhynchus parvulus (assembly GCF_901933205.1). NCBI lineage: Eukaryota > Metazoa > Chordata > Aves > Passeriformes > Thraupidae > Camarhynchus > Camarhynchus parvulus. The sequence goes on along the minus strand of NC_044578.1, from coordinate 22,955,757 downwards.
GTTCATTTATGTATATTCTGTCCTCTGTATCATATGAGAATGACAATGTTACTCTTCAGCACTCCAGAAGTGAATTTATCAAGTAAAATGGCCACACTTTTCTAGTTGGCATGTAAATTGGTTTCTTAGGTATATTTTTTTCCATTAATACAGGTTAAATATGTTGCATTATAATGTATTCTGGGAATATGAATGGGACTTCTCAATCTTGTAGTGAGGAGAATTTCTGAGACCACATGCAAGTTGTAACATTCTTGCGAAGATTTAGGTTTATAGCCTTGCTCTGAAGTGCTTCCAATTATTCTATGCAGCAGGAAAAGTACTATTTAGAAGCTACTCAGGTAGCAAATAAAACAGTTGTGATAAGTAGGAAATAATGGCATAGTATCTTTCTGTACTAATTCAAGTATAAGACATGTTAAATGGTTAGAGAAAGCAGCAACATCAAACTGACCTCTGTCTAAAGAAAGCAGATTTCCTGGTGACTACCCAGGTTTTGTACTGGGAACAGAACCTAAACCACCGCTCCAGTAAGATGTGTTCTCTGACAAAAGAACTCCAGAGAGATTCAGTGATGTCCATTTAGACAAGACACTGCTGTGCTCACAAGGATTTACAGAAGTTTCTTTCTCTTGGCAGAAACGGAAGGCTTCAAGATTGACACCATGGGCACCTACCACGGCATGACTCTCAAGTCTGTGACGGTGAGTGGCAACTCTTGGCTCAAATTTGTTTTATGGACTTGATTGTAAACATAGATTCAATACATGTTTGGAGATTGAGAGCTTCTCCTCCTGGCCTAGGCTCTGGAAGGTCACTTAGACTGAGTAACAATTGGTGAAAGCTCTTGTCTATGAAAAGCCAAAATGTGTTTTGTTTGATCTGCATGTTCTTGAGGTCTGTGCCCCAGGGATTTGTTTGTCTGCAGTAAAAAGGTGTGCAGGGAAGGCTTCTTGAGGTGCAGCATTTTCTGTACTACTTAACATACCCAGGTTTTTGCTGACCTTAGGTGTGTCTGGAAAGGACATAAGTGATAAAACTATACTCAGAAAACTGAAGTAATGAGCCCAGGTTTTAGAGTATTGCTCTGTTTGCCACTCTGCATTTGATGAATTTTTTGGTGGTGGAAGAGTTAGACCTCAGCACTACTGTTAAAGCTTTCTAGCCTGGTGAGATGGACTTCTCTTGTATGGCTGTACAGTGCTGTCAGTGGAAATTGAAACACTCACAGATGAGAAAGAGACACCCTCAAACAGATTCCCTTTTCTTTCTTTGGCCAATGTTTGTCTGCTTTTGTGCAAGTGGGTTAAATGCTCTCAGATAAATGCTATTTTGATCTGCTGGTAAGTATGACAGATGCTAGAAAACTGCTGTATTGCCCTCATTAAGGTTTTTGCCAGCTGCATACCTATGGAAATGTGATGAATAGACAGGACTAAACACTCTCCTAAACCCATACATTGCCCTTCTCATTTGAACATAAGATCTTGAGTAGAAATTTCTGAAAACATTCAAAGGTTTTTTTGTTTGATAAAAGTCCTTTCCCAAATCTTTCATTCCCATTTCATTTGTGACTTAGGATACTGTAAAAGAAAATGGAAGGGAATATTTAATGAAAGAATCTACTTAGCAGTAAATAGTGTAATTTCTAGATGAATTCAGAAATTGATTGGATGAAGAAAAAAGCTAACCTGTTATGTCTGAAGATTTGTTCTTGAACTTTGCATGAATTTTGGGCTGCTTTATGAGAAACCAAAGTATTGTTATACTAAACCCAGGTTTTTATGGGATAACATACCTGCCTCAAGGGGTAGGGATTTGAAATGGGTTAATAAATGGGTTCTGTTTAAATTGCTCTGTGGGGAGGAAAAAGAAAGGGGAAAGAGAAAAGCAAGATTATAGTAAAGCAGAAATGTTGAAGTGTTTTAAGCTTATAAGTGTAAAATCTGTAAAAGTGAAGGGATGCACATTAACTCTAAAAATTATATAGTTTTTTAAGGTCATAAAATAAGGAAGGTTTTTTGTTCTAGGAATCCTACCTCTTGCATTAGCATATTGCCTAGGGTTTTGAGGTTGTTAAACTGTCCTTGTTGGTTTCTTCCATTTAGGGAGAAAATATAATAGATATTAAATTACAAGTAAACCTTTTTTTAACATAAACCAGAATTTTTCGAAATAACTGTTTAAGAGTGCATGACTGCACATAAAGCATCATCTGGTGTCATGAGAAATATTAAAACTCCATCTGTTACTCAGCTTTTGTCTAAGAAAGAACTGGTGAGGGGATTTTTGGAGCCTTATTTTCCAGACTATTAAAAAGGTGCCCTCAATATTTAGCTCATTCATAAATTGCAGTGACATTCTGGCTTTGTGTTTCAGATGGGGGAGAAATAAATCTGATAAATATGTTCATCTATTTTGTCTAAAGTTTGTCATAGTGATGGACCACTCAGTTCAAACCTTTAATGTCAGATCATATTTTTGTGGAGAATAGTTAATCTCCTGCCATGCAACTATGGAACTATGAAACTTGGCAAGTTTCATATTTTGCTTTTACTCAAGGTTTTTTGTGGTTAGTTATGTTTTTTTAATGCTAGACAAAATTAGGGAGGAAATGGGAAAGTAATTGCTTCTCCTAGGCGTTAAATGGGAAAGCACGTTATACTCATTGGCTAAATCACAGGAATATGGAGGATAGCACTGGAATTCATTCACCTGCATGATCTCATTGCTGTCCTCATAGTGTTGGTGTAATTCCTGTAGGAACTCATCAAACATTTCAAAGGAATTAAGAGTTCTAGGTAGCTCTTAGAGGTTCTCTTCAAACTTCAGACCTCTGATTTCCAGATGGATGCTCATGCTTGAAAGCTTCTTTTTTATGCCATTGCTCTCCTTGACATGATGGCTCCTCCATTTTTCCTGTGCTGTTTGCTTGCATTAATGTATTTCTGGATTGTGATCAGATTCCCGTAAAACTTACAGTTCTTACCTCCAGTCTGAAGTGATGCACTGTTTGGAGTTGCCCACCTGTTTCTCATACAAAATTTGTAAAAGGTTTTTTTGTTTTGTGTTGTATTCCCTACACTTGCACTCTGCCTTGCTGTAGCTCTCTGTAATGATTTTAATGAAATGTGCAAAACTTATGTTTTGTGTTTGTTCTTGCTGAAATGTGAGCTGTCCTAGATGCTTGTTCTTTTTAACAGCAAAACAAAAACTTCTTTATCTTGACTGCTTTCTTTTCATCAGTGATGTTGGAAACTTTCTTAGCTTTCAGAATTTGTGCCAGAGCAGATGGTGAATGGTGGGCTTTTTCTGAAGTAATGTCAGCTAAAATAACTTGTGCTGCTGGCAGTTTTTCCCTGTAACAGGGTTTTTGCTTGATTGGCACACTACCTCTTAGGAAGAACTGACTTATTTATTGAATTTTTATTGTGAAGGCATGATCTCATTATTCTGGACGTGGAATTGTTTATAGCAAGGCATTTTCCTCAGAAAGATTTTAAAAAAATATTTTTTTCCTTATTTTAATACCTGTGGCACCTTCTGTTTGCCTGGATTGATGATGTTCTGGAACATTAGTAAGTAAGCTAGTGGTGGTAGCTCTTGCTGCTGGTTCCCCAGCAGTTCAGGTAGCAAACTGTTCAGCATGGCTTTCCAAAACCTGCAGGTCTCCCTGCAGGCTTCACTTCCAAGCATAATCCCTTGTGTAGCAGAACAACTTCTGGTTTTTATCCAGGAATGTTTGGTGTTTGAGATGGATCAATCTTTGGAAGAGAAGTATGTTTGTATTTCTGTACCACACAGGGTGTGAGGTGATGCTTAAGCTGATATTCTGAAGATTGTCTGTTACTTGTGTAAATTTGACATATTTGGGTCTTTAGCCTCCTGCTGTTCTAAAAGTTAATGTTAGCTTGGAGGCCAGTGTCATCTGGTGGAAGCCTAGAAGGTGACTCTCACCTTTTACATGCAATGAAATGGCATTTTGGGCTATTCATTTCTGTAACTAGGATATGTGAAGCATTTAACTGTTAGTGTAGCTCAGGATGTAAAGATCAGAACAGACCAGTTAGCTGCACCTAGGGCAGGATAGGAAGAAGTTGCTTGTTCTGTGAGCACCTGATAAAGCTAAACTCTTCCAAGCTGAGGGCATCTTTTGTATTGACGTGTGCACTTGGAAATAATATCTGTTTATGCATTACAGGAATAGTCATGGTGGTGCTGGTTTTACTTATCTGTGTGCTTTTATCCTTCAGTTCTCATGGCTTTAATAAGAAAGAAAGAAATAGCATGAAAGGCTGTGGAATTGTGTAGGGTTATTTCCTCTGAGTTCTGAGTGCCCTGGCTGGTCAGGAGCTGTGATTCAGGATTCAGCTGAAACTTGTGTTCAAGTGAACAAGAACATTACAATGGGCCCTTGTAGAAATGATTTTGTTTGCTGGAAAAATCTCCCGTTTTCAACTTGGGGTTTCTTTAAGCATTCAGGGCTGCTGAAGCTTGGGAGCTTCTTCTGTCTTTGGTTTTTTGCTGTTAGCAATGGAATGTGTCATTGATCATCTGCCCTCCTGAGCAGCCAGAGCTACTGTTGGCATCTTCCTCTTCTGTTCAGTGAGCAGGCAGGTGCAAGAGCTCCTGTAGGACTGAGCTGATGGCCTTCCCAGAGAGTCTGGAGCTCCACCTGGATGGTCAGTATAGTCAGTGAGGCACTTCACTTATGACAAACTCAAATGCAAATTTCTGTGGTGTATTCAGACTCCGTAAGTAAGAAATTCTATGTAAATTTTCAGTGCTTCTGAGTTGAGTGATATTTTTCCTCCAACCTGACAAAAGTAACATCCCTCTTACCATTGTACACTGCCAGGCTTTACAGCAATCTCTGGGTAAAAGTGCTCTGAGTAAACATATGAGAACATCAATAATTAAAGTAAATGCACTACATTTCAGTTACAACAAATACATTTCATAATCCTAGCAGAAGCCAAGTAATTAAAAAGGAGTTCCTATGTAAACTACAGTACAAGCAGGTCTAATTTCAGAAGAACTGGGGACTTGTTCAGCACCCCTAAGGTCAACAGCATTTTTCAGTCAGTATCAGATTTGGGGAATTAATTAATCAAAGGATTTTACTGTTGTTGCCCTCAGAATCTTTTGAGTTGGGTATAACCTCTGTAGTTTTTTTAACTGAGAGGTTGTTTAACCACCTCTGGTGTATCTTCAAAGGAGTAGTGTGTGGTATAAACAAATGGAATTACTAAATTATGGCACTTTACAGACTGAGCCACTGGAGAGGAAGTGGTTGGGGCAGAAACAATTAACATGGTGTGTGCATGTGTTTTCTATAAAAGACTTAAGAAAATTGATACGCTTCTGTGTGAGGAGGTAAATCCACAGGATCCTATAATTGATCATGAGGAATTTGTGATTCAGTGCCAAAATTCATAATGGCTGTTTAGAAGCATATGGTGGAGTTGGATGTTGTCTCTCAGTGTTCAGACAAATAATGCTTTTAAAAAGAAATAAAAACTTAATACATCTTTAACATTAGAGATGGAAGAGAGATACCATCTTATCCACATCAGCAGTTTTCTGTGTCATGTCCTAATCTCATTAAAATGTTGGGGATCAGTGGGATTGAGAGAGGAGTCAGCAAAACAATGAACTCTTTGAAATGTTTGAAACAGGCTCTGAAGTGCCACGTAATTTTTGTGCAGCCTGTGCATAAGGTGGTCATTATTCCCAATGTGAGTGCAAGGGCAGCCTGCCTACACCCCCATTCCCCTCTGCAGGCTGAGCAGCATTCTGTGAATTCTCTCTGTGCATCCATTCAGTTTTTAACCAGCAAGAGGAGGTGAGGAAAACTGTAATAATATAAAATCATAAAGCTACATAGATTTGCATGGAGGGCAGATGTTTTTCCTAGATGATACTTGAGGTAGATACTTGTTTTTATTGGGTTTGTAATTAATTTTGCACCATAAGTATACTCCTGTGTAACTAATCCAGACATACCCATGAGGTCCTTGGTCCATTAGGGTTAAGGGCCAGGACATGACCATGAACTCAAAAATCCTATAGCTGGAGAAATGGATGTTTCTCCGGAACAGTCTGCCAACAACCTAACACTGCTCTGGGGTAGCAGACAAGAAGGTTTTGTGTGTCTGTGTTACTCTAATGAGAGTGGATAAAATGCAACCAAGAGCTATTACTGTATTTTATATTTAAAGCCCACACAACAGTTTCAGTGGTTGGCATTTCATTGCCTCAGTTGTGTTTCAAATATTCAATTGCTTTCCCTTAAAGAGTTTTAGTGTAAATAGTGAAGCTGATACAGACCAAGAAAAATCACATACAAATGCTGCTTTCAAGAAAATGTGTTAGGTTGAACAATGGTGCACTTGTTTTCTTTGGGATTCTAAGTTGTGTACATCTGTGCCAAGATATCTGACTGTTGTGCTGCATTGCACAATAGAACTGCCTGATTTGTTCCCTCTAATAGCTTTTCTTTCATGTTGGGCTAAGAACTGCAAATTCAGCTCAAGACAGGGATGTCGTATAATCAGTCATGCCTCAGCAAGGTAGGCATTGCTGTGTGGCCCCAGAGTGCTGCTGAACAAGAGGGAGCAGGACCTGGAGCTGTGCAGCTTTGCCCCTGAGCCAGTGCTTGGGTCCCTGCTGTCTGCGCAGCTCAGCTGTGGCAGTGCCCTGTGTGCTCCTGGCATGGCTGGCAGGTCCTGAAGGAGCTGGAGCTGTTTAGCCTGGAGGAGGCTTAGAGGTGAACTTTTTGCTCTCTACACCTTCCTGAAGGGAGGCTGCAGACAGGTGGGGTCGGTCTCCGATAGAACCAGAGGACACAGTCTCAAGCTACGTCATGTAGGTTGGGTATTAGGAAGAAAGTTTTCCCTGAAAGGATAATCAAGTACTGGAATGCTCTTCCCAGGGAGGTGGTAGAATCACCATCTCTGGATGTTTTTAAAAAAAGACTGGACATGGTACTTGCTGCTATAGTCTGGTTGAGGTGTTAGAGCATAGGTTGGACTCGATGATCTTGGAGGTCTCTTCCAACCTCATGGTTCTGTGATTCTGATTCTGAGAGGTTGGAATGGAGGAGTGCCAGACAGGAGAACCCAAAGCATTTCTGAGAATCCATTCAATGAGAGCTTTAGGCATCCAGGAAGCTTTAGTTAAAAAGGTTTGAGAGCCTCAGGCATGCTTGGTCTGAGCTCTGAGATGACCTCCTAGACCTGTCTTGATCCAAAGCTGCATGACAGGAGTGTCTTTGCCCTGAGAAACTCATCTGCCATGCACACCATGCACCAGGACTGGGATCCTTTATAAATGTTTAAGGAGTCACTCTCATTTGGAAACCTAGCCCAAATAAAACTGCCTAGGACACTTCATTGGTGTTCTTTGGATTGGATGTCCACCTTTACCTGAGTCCTGTAGGATTCTGCTTAGATTTGTTTGTGTTTCTCAGGTCTTTTGGTTTGTGTGTAATCCAAGTTTTATAGGGTGCTGCTCAGTGCTACCAACTGCACCTGAGCTACAGATTTTTATACTTTGTCCTAAGAGTTGTGATCAGACATCATGCACTGCACAAGCTTATTTTAAACAATTGGATCAACCCCTTTCCCTCTACAAATTATCTCCAAACATCTCATGAGTGTCTACCAGCTGCATCTTCACCTGACTGTTCTGGGGAAAGAACATCTCTGCTGTTACGTAGGGTTGTAATTTATTCCCACCTACAGAAGGTGATGTAAAGGTCTTGCAGACCCAGTAGAAATGAGCATGTGTCAGATGGGAGATCAAAAAATAATGCACTTTAACATACCTCCTTCTCCCTGCAGGTTATGGGTAGCCATCCTCTTGTCTTGCAACGAGAGTTTTAGCAAACTTTTGAAGGTGTCTAGCACACTTTGCAATTCATAATACAGTAACTAAATCAGGATTACAATTAAAGAATTTAACAGTCATCTAGGTAATTGATGTAACTGATGTGAGAACTGAGTCAAGATTTCCTTCTCTGGTCAGTTTTTGAGATTATACCATTGTCATTAGGCCCTGTGACACTTTACTGCTTAGTTGGTTGCTAGTAATAGAGTAAGGTAGAATTCATTATTTGTGAAACAAGTTTTCTGCTTTTTCTACTTGGAGTACTTGCTTATAACTAACTTAGTGTCATAGTCATACCTTCTTCTGAGCTTGGAAAGTAGGGTAGCTGGTTACCTTAGCAATATCCATAGGAACTGCCTCAGAGCCCAGGCTCAAGTACATCTCACTCATGCCATTTACTGCTACTTAGTTAAGGTAGAGCACACTCTCCTTTATGATTTGTTTATAATTATTTTTATACATTCTGTGCTTAGTCCTTACTGTTGCCTTCTTTGAACACACTTAAGGATTGTTGTTTCAATTTGTGGTCTGTGTCCTGGTGTTTGTTCTTTTAATGGTCCCCTTCCTTTCCTTTTTCTTGCACTTGTGGGTTTATTTTGTTGTTTAGGTGAGGTTTTTTTCCCCTTCTGTTGAATTCTTTCAGTATGTGATTGGGAGTGTGTGATACCAGAGGGTGTCTCTATCTCAGTGTGGCAGATTTTGTTCACAGGTACAGAGTTATTACAGCAGTGTGGTGTTCTTCAGTCAGAATATGTAAGGCCAGGATAGTCTTTTCTAAGTGCATTAAACCTGCAGAGCTCAGAACTTAGACAGAATTTTAGAGGCAAGTGTTGATGGAATGCTGAGACAAGAGCCCTGGCTCTTAGTCCTTTGGGGGATGGATTAAAAATGATGTCATTGGGCACTATTTCCAGGTAGTGCAACATAACCAATGAGAAGATCCAGTCAGAACAGCAAAATAGAACATATTTTTAAACTTTTTTGGCAGCTCCTTCTTGCACCATTCAAGCAGGTAATTAATTAAGAGTGACTATATTTAGGTCTTGAAATTTGTGACATTTTAGTGTTCCATCTAAATGCAGGTGTTAATCTGCCTGTGTCCTTTGTGCAGCCACGCTGTTGCTGTTGAATCAGTGTCCTCACTTTTAGGATGTCAGTAGGCACAAAGTCTTGACTTACTCAGGTTTGCTCCTGGTGCTCCTGGCTAAGTCTGTTCAGTGCAGGCTTTCTCATGAGGTAAATGACTGCAAAGGCCAAATAATGAACTCTGCATTAGTTATGGCTCACTCACCTGGCATTGGGGCAGCAGTGCTCATTCCTCCTGGAGTGTACCTGTGCCTGTGGGCTGCTGGGCTGCCATCTGGAGCTGGATTTGTGCTTGCACTGAGCAATATGCTGTGCTGACACCACTCACATCACTCTGCTGCAAGGGTGGCTCCTGGCTCTTTATTCGTGTCAAACTCAGCTGAGCTGAGGGAGTTGAGGTGAGATGTGTGTGTATGAAGTGCATGTGGGCAGGCACTGAATGATGCATTGGCTGGTTTAATTCTCATTCACCACTTTCTCTGTTGGCCCTCTTTGTTCCCAAAAGGCTTGTGGGATTTTCTGGAGATTTTTGGTTTGGGATTTTTCTAAGTAACACGAGCCTCATGCAAATGGGACTTAACACTGGTGATCTGGTAAAAATAAATCTGATTCCCTGCCTTTGTGAATCAATACATGTGTAGCCTGAATGCAAATTTCTTTGGGAGACAAACATTTTCATTTTCTTTTAAAATGTAAAAGGCTAACCTTGGATCTATGCATCTTTAGTACTTAACTATTTTGAATAATGAAGGTTTGTCCAATGTACTTAAAATGTCAAATTTATCTAAGGCAGTTGGTAAATCGAAAGAAATTTATCAATAACTTTGAGGACAACTGTGTTTTTTATAAATACATCATTTAATTAGCTGGCCTATTGCTATAAATGACCCAGACCCCAAGTGGGAATGAGTTATAGTAGTTTTATTGAGAACAAAAAAAGTCCGCAAAGCAAAAGGGACAGTGCTGGGAGCATGGCAAAATGCTAGAGGCTTGTGCTCAAAATGGTGTTTTCACCTTTTATCTCCCTGATATTGCATCAGCTTTATGGAAATTTACTTTTGGTTTTATGTAGTCTCACCCCGTGTCACTCCTTTGTGGTTTCATCACCGTGGTTATCAGGGTCCTCATTGGATGAAGTTGTCCTCCTTTCAGGTCATGTCTCAGAAGTTTGGCTAGCAGCAGTCTGTCTGTCCAATGCAGACTCATGAACCCACCCTGCAGCACACCAAGCCATGCTGTCCTCATGAAAACCAATGTCACAACTAGGCTATTGTAACAACATTAACCAATTTATAACATACATTATTATCTTAATATTAACAACATTATAGTATGAATTCAGGTAATACTTTGTGAAATCCAATTCCCACTAACTTGTTCCTCACACCTATAAAACTCTTAGTTAGGCTTTATACAACATAAATATTAACAAAGCATGTTTTTATTTCATCCTACATTTCCATTGCATTTGGCACATTAAGGTTGAGGAAGTCCATCTATTCAGCTGGTTTGCTGCTTTAAGAAACTTAGGATGTATTTTTGGAATTTAAATCTCTTCCTTTCTGTCTCTCCGTGAAGATACATGAGTCAGTTTTGTGCATGAGCAACAGATATGCTTTTAAAATTCAGTTCAAGTGTGAAGGAAAACTTGGTGTGACTAAGCAAAGTGATGTAGTGATGTGATAAGCTTGCTTGCAGTTAACTGTCAGTCTACTGGCTGTAAATTCATAGTACTTTTTATTTAGAATATTGTTAAAAATTCTAGATTTCTTCAAGTGAGATGAAGGTCTCCTTGTGCCCTCCCTTGGCCTAGAAGGAAGTGCAGCTGCTGAGTTCCAGATGGATGATTTTGGGTGGCTTGGTGCTTGTTTTGAGGAGACACAGAGAAAGCACTGCCTGCCTTTCTCTCCCTGAGAGCAGTAATTCGAGGGTTTAATTTCCCTGGCCAGCAATTTTCATAAAAGTTGACAAAGGCAATAATTTTCTCCAGGTTTTATTGAAATTGGGAAGTAGTTTGGAACCATACTGTGGGAGAAGGGAGAGTGTGTTACTGAAGCAGATTGAGAAGAGGTGGGGAAAAACCAACTCTGCTTTTGCTTTAGCATAGGAGACTTGAGGGTGCTGCTATTATGCAGCACTGTCCATCAGCCCCACTTCCCGGCTGGTGTAAATCAGGCAAACAGATTTACATATAACTGAAATAAAAATGGAATACAGTCATCAGTAAAGCAGATAACCTGCCTGATTAATTCTGTTTTATCATGGTTGCTAACTAACAAAAGACCTGTGGATGGAAAGGGCTTTATAATGATTTAAGACAAATATTTTGTAGCTAATAATACATAGAATATATTATAATATACAGAACACATGCAGCTACCTCATCTGGGTCTATAAAAGCCATTCTGTTTTAGGGTGATGATGTGTGCTGTAGCAAATAATGATTTTTATAGTAGCTTTCATATCTATAATTATGTCTGGAAAATAATGTCAAGAAAAAGCTTCCAAAAATATCTGGACATGAACAGCAGGTGAAATGCAGATTAAAGTAGTAAAATACATATTAAAACCCAAATGGATTTTAATGCTGTATTAGAAATTAAATCTAAAGGGACTCTGAAATCTGAGCCGGCTCTAAACCTACCCTTTAAAATCAGATGTAACATTCAGGCAATTCAAAGGTGAAGTTTTAATAAGTAAATCAACTTCCTTGTTCATAGCTGAAATCTTTGGAAAACTGTTTTTGCTGGTTTGTTACAGTTCCCATTCAGAATAATGAAAGTGCCTAATCAGGCAGTTTGCTCACCTAAGGTGAGCTAAATATTTAATATGGGTAGCTTGCATATGTGTGCTATTGTAGTGCACAACAAAACCACAGATTCAATATGTCTCTTATGTTCCTTCCCCTGGCAGGGCTCAGCAAGGCTCTTAATGTCCTTTTATTTTCTTCTCTGGAAAGCTGCCTGCCCGTGGCTTGTAATGCCAAACACTCTGAATTGTAAGCCTTTCAAATATGAATGTGGGTATTAGATAATTTTCAAGAATGAGTACCATAACAGTAATCCATATGCAGGGAACATTTTATAGGTGGAAATTTGCAGTACACAGAAAATATTTTCAACTATTATTTTATTACTCCTTTATATGGAGCTGAGAGAAATAGGATATAAATACTCAACATCCTCCAGGTTAAGATCCAGAATGGATTAATGTTAAACACTAGGATAGTGTTCCTAATATTAGTATACTAATATTTGTGAAAGTTTTCAGTTATGAATAAAAATCATTCCTTTAAAGGAAATAATTAACTTTTTCTGATGCCTCTCCTAAGTGGAGTGGAAGTGATTGATTAACCTGACATTTAATCTTTGGCATGCTTCAGGGAGTTTCTGCCATATGTTCAGTTAAAGTGGTGTTTCTTTAGTGAAGTCATATTTGAATTATGGTAAAATGCACAGGAATGTATTGATACTTAATAAATATGGCATGACTAAAGAGTGCTCACAGCTTATGGTTTTTTTCCCTCTCCTCCCCTCTCTTTTTCTTTTTTCTCCTTTAAACAAAAGACTGACTTTGGCTCAAATAGGCTTGGCCAGTTTTCTCTCCCATCACATTCCCCAGAAGGAAGCTAAATTAATTCTGTCCATAAGAAGATTAAAAGCTGATGGGGTGGGCAGATGTTTGATTTTCTCAGGGGTGAAGGAAGTAGCATGAGCTTCTCTGGCAAGTCTGAAGATAATGGTTGTGGGAGGGAATGTTTTGCTTCTAGTTAAATTGCAGAAAGGCATTTATACCTTTTCTGTAATACATTTCATGTGCTCTTTGACATTATCTTGCTGGAAAAATAAAGATTTATTCTGGGTTTATGTATTAGCAGTTCATTTACTCCAACACTGATTTGTAGTGAATCTGTTATGCTTCAAAATAAATGTAGGTGTTACTGTGAATTTTATTTGCTTTTTACTTTTGTTTTTCACTTTTAAATGTTTAAACCTCAGAATTTTCTTACATTATTTATATATCAGTTAATTGTATGTAGTTTAGTTGGTTTTCAGTTCTTTTGCTTAATATTCTAGTATTTGTCTTTTCTGTTGATAAAGCCCTGGCTGCAGTCCGGCTTACTCCTCATGACCAAGCTCTTGTAGGAGAAGCTCATGGCGGACCCTGTGTGCTTTAGCAGAATGCACAGAATTCTCTTCCTGGAATGAACTGATTCTTAGCCCCTGGAGTCTCATCTCTCTGTGGTGGCCTCCAGCCTGGTGCTGACCTGGGAGCTATAAAATAATTTAAAATGACAAGTTACTTCCTTTCTCATCTCTGGATCCTCCTGGATTCTAGGCTTGTTAAGGGATTTTGTGACAAATAAATAGGTTTCTGGAGGTGCCTTTGTGCTCACGCAAAATACAATTAAAAAAAAAAAAGCCGTGTAAAGCTTTGGGGTGAAAAAAGCTCTGCCTGTGTCTGAAACATGACTGTGGTTCTTCCTGGTAGCCTGGGTGTCTCTGTCAGTCAGTGCCCTTCAGGGGCTTGAAGACCTTGTGGAAATTCCTCACAGATTTCTGTCGTAGCTCCTGAGCTCCCCAAATCAGGATTTGTTTCAATGCGTTAAAATCTTAATTCATATTTCATTTGTAATGAAACCCGTCAGGACTTTGCAGGGTGGAGCTGTTGCCACCTGAGCATGGCTGGGAGTCATCAGGAAGTTAAGAGGCTTCAATAATGGTCTGTGTTTTCCTGTTAAAGCAAGTACTTCCTAGTTCTGCCATTCGCAATCAACCTTTTCTCCTTAATACAATGGATGATGCAATCTAAAATGGCAATACACAAGTTTTCCTTAAGGCTATATCTAGATCAAGGCACTCAAGCAAATTACCAAAGTGTTCAACATCAACATTCATAAGTTATAATGCATTAAATTGCCATTGGCTGGTGATGTCTTTAGGAATAAAATTAATTTAGTGAGCTGTATGTAGTTTAATTTCCTTGCTTTACAGTGAGTGAAGGCCAATTTACTTCTGCATTGGAAAACTCACATGGGAATTCAGTGCATTTAAATTAATATGTTTTGACTTCTCACCTTTCCTTGAATCTTGATAAGCTTTCGGATATTTGTTCTCCCATGAAGTTTGGGAGCAGCTTTCCCAGTCTGTGATTGCTGCTCCTCTGCTTGCTGGGGTCCCATTCCTTAGTGCTGTGTGTAGCCTACATGGGATTACAGATGTGATCTGCACCAGCACCACGAATAAAATTCACTTGCTGCTCTTCCCTGCTGGCACTGATGGCTGGGTTACACAGAGCCATGTATTTATTAGCTAACCTGCAGAGCCTGCATGTTTTCCACAAGGCACAGATCAGGATCCTCTAGATCTCATGGACATCCAGCAGGAAATTCAAAACCTTCTATGTTTTCCATAATGCACTTATTCTGTATGTATTTACAGAGAGAGTTAAAAATTGTAAAGGTATTTTTAACTTTGGGTTTTATTTTGGTTGGCAAGCACAAGGGTAATTTGTTTTGCTTTCAGTTTTATGTTTGGGGTGTTTAAGTTGAGAAAGGAATAGGAAATTAAATTGCTGTGGATGCTTAATAGGCTGTTTATTTTTGGGCATAGTCAGTGCTTTCACACTTTACCTCAATTGTCATTACACAAGAAAAAACACTCATTTCCAGTATTTAAACTGATGAATTGAAGCCTACCACTTAAAATTTGTCCACTTACTTACATAAGCTCTTTAGGGCAGAATATTTTCTCTTTTAAGTGCCTGTCCTGCCTGTGTATTTCCCTTGAAGTATGACTTTGTGGGTTTTGCATCTTTTATCTCCATGTTTAATAGAAAGAGATGTACTGTGCAATACTTACTCAAGTGTCACAACTTACAAAGTTGGTAATTACTGTCCATTATTCTAAAGGATTTCTACTGGGGTTTAAAAATATTTTCCATTTAATGCAGTTAGCAGCAGCAGAATAAATGTTGTGATAATTTCTGCTCCCATTCTGCTTGTGTAGAGGATGGTACAGTCCTAGATTACAACATCCCTGTAGTTGAATCTGTTTTTCAGTAAAATATACTTGCCTTATATTTTTTAGTAAATGGGGAAACTTGGTTAATATTTCTGTGACTTGTTGGCTAAATTTTACCAACTGTTTAGGGAGGGAGTATTGGTAATAACAGGTCCTAATCAACATTTATTTATATCTAGGTTTTTTTTGAAACAAGTAATTTTCATTTGATCTAATATCATCTGATGCCATTGTTGAGTAAAGAGTTGATCTGCAATATATGATCAATTTTCTAAAGGTCTAAGTATTGTTAGTAAGCTTTGAAAATGTTCTGTAGAAAATTCAGAAACTGTAGTTTGGTGTTTATTAGAAACAGACAGGTTTGTGTAGTCTCTGGGAGTCATTGGTTTTTAAGGAGTTAGTGTTCATTTCTTTAGAAGGACTAGTTAGAAGTTTCTCTGGGAATGAATGTTTAATGTGGTTTTGAGGTGTTTGGGTGAGGAGGGAGATTGTTATAGGGTTTGTATAGAAAATGCTTTATTTTTCATATTGCATCTTGCAAAGACTTGCTTCTAGTGGGTTACAGCATCTCTGATAACTCTACTAACTCTGATAACTCTAGCTGTGAAGAGGTAGTTGTAAAAGAGAAATAGGACAACAAGAAGAGAAAGCTTTATTGACAGTTGGAAAAATAATTTTTTTTTTTTGTCTTCCCAAAATCCAGGGACGAACAAATTCTTATCTGTATTGGCTGCTGAAACAAATGAAAAGCCAAATGATTTAGGTGCCTGTGGTGGGAGGCAGCCTTTTTTTTTTCCCTATGGCAACACATCTCATTGTCATCATTTTTCACTTCAAGTAACTGACAAAGCCAGCGTGAAATATGTTCAGCAAATATGTAAAGCTATTTTTGCTCAAGTCTTAAAGTGTCACCAAAAAACCCCAAAAAATCCCACAAAAAGGAAATTGCCCAGCACCTTGGGTTACACAACTGAACATGATGAAGAGAATGAAGTTCAGCAAGGCCCTTCAGCAAGTGCAGAGGGTGGTGCACAGGGCTGGGGCAGTCCCAGGCTGGGAAGGACTGCATGGAAGGACTTGGGGGTTATGGTGGATGAACAGCTGGGCATGAGCCAACAGTGTGCACTCCCAGCCCAGAAGGTGAGCTGAATCCTGGGCTGTGCCAGAAGCAGGGTGGCCAGAGGTGAAGGGGAGGGATTGTTCCCTCCTGAGGCCCCACATGCAGAGCTCATCCAGCTCTGCAGTGCCCTGCACAGGACAGATGTGCTGGGCCTCTCAGAGCAGGTCCTGAAGGTGCTCGTGGGGCTGGAGCTGCTCTGCTCCAGGACAGACTGACAGCTGCAGAGGAGAAGGCTCTGGGGGGACCCCATTGCAGCCTTCCTCAAAGAGGACAATGCCTTTTGACAAGGGCACACAGTGATAAAACAAGGGAGGATAGTTTAAATAATCTCAGAGGGGAGATTCAGATTTCAATTCAATGTCAGGAAGAAATTCTTGCCTGTGAGGGTGGAACAGGGTGCCCAGACAAGCTGAGGAAGAAGTATCCATCCTTTCAGAGTGTGAGCATTGTCCAACTGCAATTTATGTTCCATTTAAACTGGGTTATAGCTGTGTGTGTGAAATGGCTGCACTTGGAACTGGAGCAGAAGAACTTTGCTGTGTTCTAGCCAGGATATATCATCATGGAGTGCTTGCTGCAATTCCACTGTTGTGAGAAAAAAGAAACAACACTTAATGCTCCTGAGCATCTGTTGTGTCATGAACATGCTATGATTTATCTGTTCCATGGGTAAATCAGGGTCTGATGAATTCAAGGACTATGTTAGTGCTTCAGGTGCTAATAGTATAAGTAAGTCCAGGAGAATATTGTGATAAGAAATGGGGAAAAAAACTCCACTCTATTCCATGTAAAATATTTGCAATGAAAAAAAATTAATACAAGGTTCATAGGTGTTTTTTTTTACAGAACTGGAAGAGGTAAATCATTAATACTTGACTGGTTGTCAAAAGAAGTCTCACAGGCAAAACCCAAGTAGTGTTTCATAAAACTCTCAAATTATGGAATGTGTGCAGGAGATGCTACTTAACAAAAGTGTGCTCATGGGTGTAAATTGTTTTTAGTGAATAGGAGGATGGGTAGGGAAGAAATGTCACTGTGTAGTTTATTCTAGTTTTTCCATTCTGCTCTGCTAGCATGAAATTTGGACAATAAATCATTCAAATTACTTCTTCTAGTAGAAAATATGGAAATGGTGGAAGGGAAAAAAAGAAAATTAAAATGTTTGAGGGATCCAGGCAGTGCAGTTCTTAATGACTAGGACAGCATTATGTTTCTTTCAGGTTTAGTGCCTCCAAACTATTGTCACAGGGCTGTCATTCCTTTATTAACATTAATGAAAACTGGATATCTGAAGTTGTTTGCAGCATCCATTTCTCAACTGAATTTTGGTTAGGAAAAAATCATACCTTTGATGGATATAGCAAACAGATTTGGCTGCTTTTTTAAAAGGGGATATTTCACAGCTGGATAGTAGGCAGTAGTGACTACAGCTTTTAACTCTGAAAAAAATTTAATTTTTATAAAGTAAAGGACTTGTGATTATCTATCATTCTTGCCTAATTTTTTTACCACTTTGAGAATTCATGGAAAAGATTTGGTTTCTCAATTAATCTGGATAACTTCCTAAATAGTTAATTCATGTGAAATTTGATCAAATAATAAAAGCAAACTGCTACATCAGGTTTTAAATATCATTTCAGATTTGGAAGACAGAATTTTGTCATGCCATAAATAGAGGTATTATTGAAAATACTTTTCTATTGAAGATACAGCTATATAAGAATAAGGTGATTTCTGGGGGTTTGCTGGGTTTTGGTTGGTTTTTGCTTTTTCCCTTTGGTAAGCCTCATTGTGGGTACAGCATAAGCTTTATAATTTGCTTTTTGAGCAATAGAGGTGTCAGTTGTTCTCTCGGGTATGTATGAGTTATTTACCTTTATTTTAGAGTCTTGAGTAACATTAAGAGCACCTCTGAATTGTCTCATTTCTTTACATTTTTGGGACATAAAAATGTTATCTTTTTCTGGACTAAAACCCAGTCAATGCAATACAACATTTTAGATTAGTTAAAGATGATGCAATGGGAAATTGGTTCTCTTCATTCAGAAGGCTGGAAAATTGAGCTGAATTTTTATGGCAGCAAAAATCAATGTCTAGGTGGACTTTGAAAGAATGCCTATAAAAGGACTGGCATTTGCATTAAATAGCAGCACTAAATTTTTGACTGAGTCACAGATGGTATTTTCCAGTGTTTCTTTTTTTTGTTTTGTCATCTTGTATCAATCTGGATGTTAGGGCAAAACAGGTTTAAAATGTGATGTAAATTGATGCTTCTTTTGAAAGTGATGACAGTGACACACATCCTGAATGAAACCTGCAAGATTGTAGGTTATTCTTAGTCTCAAAATAGTTCTGAGGCCTCAGCTTGTTTAAATGCAGGGTCTGTTAAATATTTAGGAAAGGCAGTGAGGAAGGTTTTAGTTTCCTTTAGTGTCTTGTCTGGTATTTTATTAACAAGGGATTTCTTGTGGCAGTTGGTTTTTCGCATTATAAACTTTGAGCGTGATAGAGATGTGGGAGCACTTGGCCTTTCCAGAAGAAAAGATGTGGTGAAGTTGTGGTTTTTCAAGAGTGTGAAGGGATTTGGTGGTTTTAGGATGGCATGGGTGTTTTTAATTTTTAATTTAGTATAAAACTTTAAGAAGTGTTAACAGCAAAAGAACTGTGAGTAGTTTAGCTTCTGAGGGCTTTTTTTGTGTTGAAAAGATTTCTTTCTTAGATCTTTGCAAGCATGATTTTTTCTTCTGAAATTTGAGTTTTTGTTATCTTGGGAAATTTTTAAGTTTTCACACTGTTTTCAGTATCTTAATCTTTTCTAGTTGAATACATTGCAAGGCATTATCAAAGCTGGTATCCTTAAAATGTTAGGATGACAAACATGTTTCACACACTTCACTTTTTAATGAGGTAAAGAAAAAGAGACTTCTCCATTATGCCCACACTGAGCATCTGGGGGATCAGTGAGTGGTTCACAGAATATTCCTATTAAACAGTTGAAATGCCACTTATTATTAGCTAAAGCTAAATGGGCTAATAGGAGGTGGAGGCGTTGCTGTGATGCCCTTGTCCTCAGAGCACACTGTGGATTCCTCAGTGCCCTTTGGCCTCACTGAGGTACAACAGCTTGCAGTGTTTTGTTATTTAAAAAAGTGTGTAGTGCTTACAAACTGATAAAGACTGTATAAAAACACCAGGTTTTTTTCTCCTCCTCTTTTCTTGAGCAAATGACATCTTGAAGGTCCGCAACAATTCACTCCACCCTTCAGAAAGTGGGTTTTTTCCTCCAGCCTTCCCAGGCTAATGAAAGCCCTTTGAGAAAAATCCCATCAAAGATTTTAGCAGCCTTGACTTCTCCACCCTAGACACTGCTCAACTTAAACATTCACATGGAAACCTTTGAGAGTACATAAAGCTTTAAGCCACCAGTACTCCCTGAGCTGGGGGGACTTTTTTTTTTTGAGTGGTAATTCAAGGTTACTGTCTTGGTCAGAACCTTTTGACCAAAAGTGCAGTCTTCAGAAAAGTGAAGGGAATGGTTCACACCCTGTGGTTATAGAGCAGTTAGCTCATGAACCAAAATGCATCATTACTATCATTCAGTGTTATCAGGAAAATTGTCAGATTTAAATGCTTAAGAGAGCTCTTGTAACTGTTGCCATGGCAATATCAGAAAAGCAACGTGGTAATGTTCATCCATATCCCATATTCAGTTAAATTCCTTTGCAGTCTTTAACTGTGAAAGGAGGGTACCATATTGTAGCAGGCTCTGTTTCTTTTGAGCTGGAACAAATGAAGGCTGAATTTAACTCTTTATGTGAAGATGAAATACAAATCCTAGGCACAAGTGATCTCATTTGCTTTGCTCTTGGTTTGCTTGTGTGCTATGTGTAAAGTACTCTCTGTGGAGTTACTGATCTGCTGTTCATGCCACAGTGTCCTGACTTGGAATTTGGTTTGGGCTTTAAAAAAACATGTGCACCGCAGTCACAAATGAAACGTTTTGTTAGAAGAATGGATTTGATAGAAGAAGAATGCATTTGTTCGAAGAATGGATTTACCTCATATGTAAATCTTCTCTAAGTGCAGAAGTGTGAACACTTATGACTAGGATTCCAGATCGTGCTTTCTCATTTGGCCTCACTTTTGTAACGCTTTTCCCTGCCACTGAGCCTGCCCTGTGTTTCCAACCTGTGTGGTGTTGATCAGCTGTGCATTTTTAGTTTCACTCTTGTGTTTTCTGACATTCAAGCTTCTTTTTCACTGACTTGCTCCAAGAAGTTGTTTTCCAGAGCCCTCCCCCAGCCTCCTGCCCTGGAAAGCCTTTGCTTTCACTCTTGGTACAAAGCAGAGCCCACGTCCTGTCCTTGCTGACCTACATTTGCACAGTGCAGCATTTCAGAGCTGGTCATGCAGCTTCCCTGCCTCCCTCCTTCCCTGGGGCTGCCCATGGACTGGCTGGGGAAGGGCAGGCAGGGCTGGGTGGGCTGGAGATGAGATCTGCAGGAAGGACAGCCAGTGCCATGTGCAGTACATGTGCTCAGCAAAGGGGTGATAGTGTGCCCTGAGTCACATCCTGCTTTGGAAGGACAATCTGAAATGAAAAGGAACAATAATGCTCTTCACTGAGAGGTGCAGTTCTCACAGTGTCACAGAGTGATTGTCCAATATTTGCTTATTTGTGTTACTTGACAGCAAAAGAGGGATTGAGAAATAGCATCTGAAATTGGGAAAATATGGCAACAACAAGTGATGTTTTTGCAAATCAGTTACAAGCCTGTTCTTTCCAAAAGCACAAATAGAAGAAGCAGTAGCTCCTATATTAGCATCTTCCCTTTCCCTTTCATTTCCTCCTAGGAAGTTTCCATGCATTGCAATGAGCATTCCTTCAAGGGAAAAGGTTTTCTTGCCCTGTGGGATTATGTAGGTATTTTAGATTGATGTGTGATTAGAGACTGTGTTAACATAGCAGGAAAATAAGTGGGAAGAGGGAGGCAGTCTGAAGTAATGGCCTTTAGGTGCTTCCCTCCCCTCCAGTGCCTGATTTAGCCTGAGCTTGGAGACAGTTAATGCATGTCTTAACATGTTGATATATTCTGAAAATATTTTGTAAATGAGGACTGACACGTTTAATATTACTGCACTGCAAAGAAAAGCAGATTCTAAATTGCTGTTCTAGTAAGGTTAACCTGAAAAGCAGTCTGTCTCATCTCTTCTAGATCACTGCCATCCCATAATTTAAGTTTATAAATTTAAGTGAAGATCTTAGTGGGCACTGAATTTTCTCTCAGGACAACCACTGATGCTTGGAAGTACCTTGACATGTAATTTTTAAAATTTAGAACGACTGCAAACTTTACCCATAAAAGATCTCTCAGTGACTGGGGATGGGATCAGTTCTACTACACCAGAAGCTGTAGTTGCACATTTTGCATTCTTAATTCTATTGGTGTGGGATGTGCAAATATCTCATACCACTGATTTAACTGGAGATGTGAAAGGAACAGTTCTGTTGTTCAATAACAACTTTTTTTTGGTGGGACTTCATTTTGGTCCTATAGTATCAATGTGTAAATTTTCATTAAGCTGAAAGTTAAATAAATATGGGGAAATTATGGAATTCCAATTTCTAGTTCTTGTTACCAGGCCAGCTTTTCTACGATTTTTCTGTGCCATAATAATGGTGCTGAGGATGTCACGATTTTTTTCTCCCATCATAACTTTTGAGTCATTATGACTTTTTATATTTGTTTTCAACCTGAAGCAGACATACAGAAAAGTAAAAACATTTAAAGCAAGTATTATACAAACTCTTGTACTTCTGTATTCAATGAATAGTTATATCTTTTTTTTTACTGCATTGCAGACATGTTAGAGTTTTTAGCTACAACTTTGTATGCTCTTGCTAATGAAAAATGCTTTTTTTTCTTGCTGTATGGGGAAAGGAAGTGAGAGAACTTGTCCAAGTTTTTAATGATATAATTAATTATTGCACTATTTTTAACATGAGCTGTTTTTATATTCTAGTAGAGTGAGCAAATAGCTTAAACACAAGCTAGAAAACAGTAAAACATTCAGAGAAAAGAATGTAGAGCGTTCATTCTGTAATTGCATATTTCATCATACAAATGATTCCTTTTTGTTTTTGAAAGCTTTGCAACAAACTGTGTAAGAAAACAGTACTTGGATGCAAATGTTTTTAGTAGCCTTTGACCATCTTGATAAGGATTCAAGTAAGTTTTATAGAGTAGTTTCAACTTACACCCAAACAATAATACAAATTTAAAAAATCATGTTGGACCCTTAAAAGGGCATTAAGAATGGCTTTTTATTTAGCTTTCTGGTGCTCCTCACTAGTCCTGTGAGTAGCAGGAGGTTTGGTATGCTGAACTCGTGGGCATTGTGCTGTGGTTCTGCCAAGCTCAGGCAGATCAACATCGTGTAGGAGCTCCAAAGCCCAGCACCCAAGAGGTGGTTTGGCTGCCAAACTTGATGATTCCAGTGCCAAACTATTTAAGGTTTAGTATTAACCTCTTGGACTAGACCCAGGAGCCAGAAGAGCATTTAGGACTAGCCAGAGTTGGTAAAATCAAGTGCATCACAGTGGAGCTGCAAAGTGCCAAGGGCTGGGAGCAGGCTGAAGTCCTCTCCAGGAGGCTGGAGTGTGTCCTGGGCCACTTGTGGCATTAGACATGTTCCAGAGCTCAGTCCCCTGCAGCAGCTGGCTTCCCACACTCACACTGGGGTCTGGAGCTAGCACTGCAGTGTAGAGCCTGCTCCAGTGCCCTTCAGCCAGGAGCCTTGGGCTGGGGGTGAGCAGCACATGGAGTGGGGAGACCTGCACTGGGGGCTGAGAGCACACTCCCAAACATCTGTCCAGGGCAGCTCTCTCACATGAATGCCCACAGGGATCATGTAAACTCAGTGTATGAACTTCCAATTTAGTCAGAGAAATCTCTGCAGAAGAGAGTTATTACTTTTACAGGTGTTTGTTTTCCCCAAAACCAGACATTTATATGATTTGAGGTGTGATGGAAATGCAGAAATGTACAATTAGCACACCCCAAATACAACAGAGGAAGAAATTTAGTGGAAGATCACCAAAAAAATGGTGTTGAGCAAATTCCCATCTCCACCTTCCAGAGGACCTGCTGGAATTGCTTCAGAGGTGCATCCAGTGCCTTGCAGTCTGTTCACATGTGAGAGTTGCTGCAGACAGACAGCCCAAGAGCTGCTGAGAATGGTCAGTAATATGATTTGTCTTCTCATTACAAAGGAAAAAAGCCTGCTGTGATCTCTGTACTGTGCATGAAAACCAGGCTTCAAGGACTAGGGAACACTAGAAAAACCTGGTAATGCTAAAGTTAGAAATTTCTTTCTTCCTGAGCAGCTTTCCCAGAAAAAGTAAAATCTTAAGACCATAAATATAATCAATTTTATTAAATAATAAAAGTACATCAAATATTTGTATTTTCTCCAATTAATAAGTCCCAGTCAAACAGAAAACTAATTGCAGTTTGATCATTTGCTGATGATCAGAGGTGGGTATTGCTTACCCTGGCACTGTGACAAGCAGTAATAACCTGAATTTGATACAACTCTGCTGTAACAGTTGGAAAATAAGCTTTAAAAGTTCTGTTTGTTAGAAAACTGCAAACCTGTAAATAGATTTAACCCACTTCTCACAAATGATTTTCAGTGGTACGTGTCGTGCCTTTAAATTGCTTAGGCTTTGTTCCTGCCCATCTTGCTGGCTGGAACTCTCAATCTTATTGTGACCTAGTTTTCCCCACCTATAAACTCAGGTGTGGGGCTTCATTTTCTCCAGCAGATGTGCTTTCACTTGGCTGAGCCTTGCTTTTTGTCAGACAGGAAAGAGCAAAACAACACGTTTGATTAATTTTCTCCCGCTTTGCAAAACAGGAAATTTTGTCAAGAACAGTGCAAGACTGGAACTTATGTTTTACATTTCTCATCAGCCTCTGAGTTACCTTGAAGTCATGTAGGGAAATTAATAGCAGATCCAATGAATTTGCATGAAGGTTCCAAGTGGAATGAATGTTACTTGGCACCAGATCTTAGGAGCTTGCCCTGTGACTTCTAGAGAATGAAGTAACTTTCAGTCAGCTCTTTGTGGACTGAAAGTTGCATCCAGAACACCACTTGCATTTCTGAAGGCAATGTACAAAGCAACTTTGCAACTTTGATTTCATTTATCTCTCCTTCCAAACCAAATAAGCAAACTTCTGAAAACTGCACCTACTTCAAGGGAGTACATTCTTAGTGCTTTAGAATTTATTGGTAGTGTCTTACTAAATTGTGACATTGCTAAATGTGTGGTACGTTAAAGTAGCGTATAATAATTGTCATGTGGCATTTGAAGGTAAAACTGATCTGCCCTTTGTGCAATTCCTTAGTTTTTAATTTTTTGTTTTATAGCAGTTCTGGATAATAAGAAATTACATGGAAGAGAACTAGAGCTATGAATGCACTCCTTAAAACAAAAATTTTAGTGTGGAAAATATGCTCAATTATATTTTACTGGCACATGAATCAGCAATTGTACCACCAAAGTGTGCATGCTTATTATTGCATGTTAACCACAGAAATCCTTATATACCATCTTGTCTTTTTCTTTTTCTTAATCTCAAATTTGCTGGGAAAACCTTTTGGTTATAATTTCATCATATTCAAGAGCTATAATATTTTTTTAAACTTAAAAAAATAATTTCCCTCCTGCCCTGTGTGCTGGGCTCAGAGCTGGGGCAGCTGGGTGTCCCTGTTTCTGTACACGTGCCGCGGGCCCTCAGTGCAGCCTGCGGTGGCGGAACCTGCCGGCCTTGTCTTTGGCCGCGTTGGCGCAGGCGTTGTGCTTGTTCTGCTGCAGGTGGTTCCAGTATTTGATCAGCTCGCTGGGTTGGAACTGATGGGAGGTAATTAGGTGGCTGTATTTACAGCTGGAGTAAGAAACTCGCCAGTGATTGAAGACAAACTCGTTGGGTGGGGGCATGGGGTCAATGCGCAGCTTGGCGAGGCAGATCCCCACGTAGACGTCCTCTAAGTGTAAACGTCTGATGCTTAAGGAGACCTTAAAGATTTTTTCTGCTAAGTCTCCAGAAAAAACATAACCAGTTCCAGAGCAGAATACAGGGTAACGTTCACTTGGATACAAATCAGGTGGCATATACCACTTGCTATCCTTGTTCCTGTTAGGTGCATAACCTCTCATTAAATAACCTGTAAAATATTTGTGCCTTGGAGGAAGTTCTGGTTTCAGAAGCTTGTGTATTAAATACTCAGTATTGACAAACATATCACTATCAGTTTTCATAACATATGGAACATGTGGACAGTAGGTTGCAACCCAGTTCATTCCCATCAGAGTTTTTATAGTTAAATTATAGTAGGTGTCAAAGTATTCTTGTTGAATGATGTCGTGGTACTGTCTGCTTTCCTCAAGGATGGTTCTCTGGAGGTATCCATCTACCTTGGTGCTTAAGCCCAACAAAAAAATCCGCACAATTTGGATGCCAGGTGTCAGACTCTCGTTGCCCCAGGTCTGTCGAATTGCTTGTCTAGCCTCCACCTGGCCTGGCTCTGCAGCTATGAGCAGTATTAGAAAAGGGGTTTTTTCCTGGCACTTGTCAGGCTCATTGATGACGTATCTGAAGTGATAGGAAGTTGGATACCCAGTGCCTTTCTCGTTGTAAATACTCCCATTGGCACTGAGGGTGTTTTCCAAACCGGTGACTCCCTGTGGGGACAGATCCGTGTTGTTGGGGTTGGTGACTGTCTGAGGCCGGAGTGTCTGAGGCACAGCATCTCTCCACACGTTCCTTAGAGAGCTGTGGTTGGTCTCGCTTTTTGTAGATCTAAATCCTCGGATGGTGTAAGACATGGGGTTTTCTCTGAATCCAGCCTTGCCTGGCAACCAGTCGTGGTGGTTAAAGAACAGAAACATTGCAAAAAGAAACACCAGAGAGACCAGGCCAATGAGATGGGTGCGAAACAGAGACCTTTTGGTATTCCAGGTCATCTTTGCCAAGCAGCAGTGTCGTCTTCTCCACTGAAGCATGTTGTAAGGATCCAGTGATGGGATACGAGACAATGCTCAAGGAAAAGGCTTTTCCAATTGGTTTAGAATCCACTGCTATTCTTTGGTATTCATTTTCCTTTGAGTTGAGCAATCGTCAGCAAATGGCTCACTCTGCAAAGAAAAAAAAAAAAAATCAAAAGTCTTTCATTTTACACACTCGTAATATAAACGGTTACAAATAGAAACTAGATAAAAACATTAAATTGAGTTAAATCTACTTTTTCAAAGAACAGTCCATGTCAATGGAAATAAGATTTGACTGAGGCTAAAAGCCAACCTTGTTTTATGACTTAACTCGATTTGTTAGCTTTTAAAAATGCTTTTTTGCCTGGTAAAAGTTTCGACAAACATCCTGGATACCAAAGATAAAGAGACAAAAAAAATGGATCATGTTAGCAGGAAAAAGTGTGAAGTAGATGTAAATAGCTTCATATCCATGGCTGTGAAATCCTTGTAGAGTGTTTGAGAAGGACTGAATGAGAAAGCCTTGCTGGCAGATGGAAGGTTTAATGGCATTAATTAAAATTGATTTGACATGCAGAGGCTAGGATGGCTGACAGTTTTCCAGCCCTTTTGCAGACGGCCGTGCCTGGTGGTGGGACAGACGGCGATGGCAGAGCTGTGTTAGTCACAGGACACTGCCTGGCGCATCTCCACCAGCCCCACTGTGCAAGGAAGGGCACTGAGAAGAAGATGCACCTGTCAAAATTCATTTTCAGGGTCCAGTAAGCTCACTGCACAGCCCTCAGATGCTAGTGCAGGATAACATTCCTGGTCACTTCTCAGGCACCTCTCACCTTCTACTCCGCATTGGAGGAAAACACCGAATGGAGCACTGGGCTGTGGTGCCAGGCTCAGAGGCAGCTGAATTGAAATTAAGCTCTTGATGTTTAGTAGACAGAGATCTTGGGTAGTGATCATGTTAACTGGAAATAAAACTGCTCAGG
Organism: Camarhynchus parvulus; assembly: GCF_901933205.1. Classification (NCBI taxonomy): domain Eukaryota; kingdom Metazoa; phylum Chordata; class Aves; order Passeriformes; family Thraupidae; genus Camarhynchus; species Camarhynchus parvulus. The sequence goes on along the minus strand of NC_044578.1, from coordinate 22,928,598 downwards.
ACTAAGTTTCTGGCCAACTATCTGATGATCATGATATTGGGTTGGGTTTTTTTCCCCTCTATAAAAGTGTATCTAAGTACTGCACATAGCAGTTGGAAATTTCAAGTGTTCTGACCAGCAGCTGTAGCTGTAGGAAAAAGTGCCAAAGTAGTCTGTGCTTCATTTTCTCTTAAATTTTTGTTCATATTCAGCAGCAGAGTCAATATGGCAGCTTCATGATGCTGCATATTAAAAGCTGATCACATCATCTTGTAAATGAACTTTCACTGTACAATAGCAATGCGTTTGTGATTTTCAATTTGCTCTAATTTATTCCTGGGCCCTAGGGTCTTGTATAGGAAAAAAGGATGACAGTTGAACAAGAGTCTATAGAAAATGCTGTTCCTAATAGAAATATGCGATTTATTAATTGCTTCGCTATCTTCTTAAACCAATATTTGGATTAATTTGTGCATTTAAAAACCAAGTGATATGTTACATGGGAAATTACAGGGTTTAACGCTGTAAGGGAGTAATTTAAGCTGAGATGTCAATCGAATAATAGGGTATTAAGCTGTATGTGTGTGATGCAACATTGAGTCTGCCCTGTTCACCAAAGGGAATATTTGCGTTTCGAAGGGTGGGGAGAGGGGTACACCTGGTGTTTATTTTACTCACTGCCGGGATCTTTCCCGTCACCTTCCGGAGGAGCGGCAGCTGCCTCACGGCCCGCCGCCGGCCCCTGACCCCGCCAGGGGGCGACGCTGCGCGCCTGGTGTGACGCGGCAGGCGCGCCGGGAGCCTGCGGGAGCGGCCGAAAGGCCCCGGGCGCTCCGGCTGCTTTCGTGCGTTTGCTTTTAAAATCTGATTGTCTTATTTAGCTCTTCGGGGCTGATGGCACTTCCCGGACACTCAGGTGTGTCTGTAAAAATCATAAACCCTTGTGTCTAAACTAATTGAGGAATTAACCTGACACTCCATGCTTGTGCTGCTTTACGTCGAGTATTGTCCTTATGTGAAAGAAAATAAGCCCCAAACGTGTGAGACTCGTGTTTGTGTGACCATTTGCACCCGCTTTTCCCTGCTGGAACAAAAGAAGCTTCCCCTCAGAACTCGTAATTGTTAGTTTGTCTGCAGTGTGCAGTGAGTTGTAGATGAACGCTCAGCTATTGGGGAATATCTGTGTATAAGCAAACACATGTCACTTCAAAGGGTAGCCCAGATCTCAGGGCAGTTCATTGATTGGAGGGCAGCAGTGGGAATGTTTGGTTAATTATTGTTCCATTGCATGCATTCACAGTTTAGGAAGAAAATCAAACCCAGAATTTCACCAATGTGGAGCAGCAGCTAGAACTCTGATTAATTTTGTCACACTGAATTGTTCCACTTAAAACTACAGTCATTAGATGGAAATACTTCAGCAAAAAGTGCACTGCACTACTAATCTTTGTTTAATCTAACTGAGGCAGTGTTTTGATGAGCACCTACTTAAATAAGGCAACAGGCAAAAGTGAGAATCTTAAGTTGCATAAATATTTGTGTAAACTGACAGGGGTTTGCAGGTGCTGTGTTTCCCTGATATACTGATGTCCCAGCACAGGCACTTGCAATCGCTGAAGCCTTTCTTTATTAGGCTGCAGGCTTACTTAATGCATATGAAAATAAGTTTTACAGTGAGGGACAAAACTAGAATCAGAAGACATTTTAAGAGAGTCATATTTCCTTGATATTTTTTTATCTGTCTCTGTTTGCCCTTTAAAAAGGCATTTTATGAATAGGGAAAGCACCCACATCTGTATTTCAGCTTCATAGAGCTATTGACTGGAAAAACCCAAATAACGTGGGCTCATTTTCTTTGCAGTTGTGTGTAATACATTTCAAAATATACAGTGGGGTGTTAAGCATTGAAAATACAGCAACAACAATGGCACCTTTGAAAGAAATGCTACATGCTAGGGTGTGTTGTTTAAAAATAATGTATAAAACTGTCAATAGATATTAAACCCACCATCTAGTTCTATAATAAAAATATTATTTTCTCTCATTTAATTAGGGTTAGAGCATTACTTTTTTTGCCCAAATACTTAAAATTCCATTTGACAGAATGGTTACGAGTACCAACTACTGACAATAGATAAGAAAACCTAAGTACAGCAGAGGGTCTCTAGAACACTCACCTTGTCCTCGGGGAGTGTGTTGTTGCATGTAACTGCATTTTGGAGATGTTATTTGTGATAAAATGCTGCTTCATTTTTGGCACCTGGCAGTGCAGTCACTGATACATTATCAAATGCCAAATACATAAACTGTGAATGCCTCTTGAATTTTTATTTGTGGTCTGTGCTCTGCTGGTGTTTTGGTTCCTGGTACTTGCAGTTCTGCTCTATAATTACAGCTTTGAAAATTGAAGCATTCGACTTCCTATTCACACATCTTGGATTTTCATATTTTGATTAGCTGTGTGGGCAAACTCTTAAATTAGAGGGAAGAGTTCAAAAGGCAGCCAGAGTCTGTATTCTGATGAACAGCAGTTGCATATTGGGCCTCATTTAATGTGCCTGGCTTCCCTTACGAGCTCCATTAATCTTCTCCACAAAACAGTATTTGGGATAAGGTTTGATGTGCAGCTTTTAAATGCCTGATACCAACGTCTTACATTAGCCAGGTGTGCTTCTTCTGGAGTGTTGCCTAAAGATACATTTTTTTGTTGTTGTTTTAAAAGTTCTCTCAAGTGACTTTATATTTTAAATGTCTTAAAACTGATTTGAAACCAGTGTCTGATGTATGCTGCATGCCTTGGTTTGTGAACTCCTTCCAGCTGCAGTTGTTTTGTTTCATGTTGGCATTGCCTCGGGCAAAGAAAGCACATTTATATTGACATGAAATGATTTATTATAGCTTATTGGAAGATTCTGCAGATAAGCACTTTCTTTATGTGGTGTATTGAATTGCTATAGATTTAGGTCTTAAATTTGTATTGCAAATATTCACCTTTTCTTTTGTCACTGGTGACAAAGTATTTAAATTTCAACAAAAAATCGGAATGAATGGCAATTAGATGGAATGTCATTTTACGATCCAAGTTAAACAGTCAGTGTTTTCATATTAAACAGAAATTGCAGTGATGGCAGGAGATAAGTTACGTGCTTACCATTTTGAGTGTGTAGTGTTTGAAGGTTTCCTTTTGGGATGTCAGAGAGCCTGATGTTACTTGTAAATCGTGGTGCCTGATTGCACTGCTGATGGTTTAAATCATGCCCAGTCTTTTGCATGCTCCCAATTTCTGCTTGGCTGGTAGTGCCCTTGTGACATTTTGCTTGTGTTTGGGGGGCAGAAAAGCAAGTGTAAAAAGGGCTGAGGGGACTTCTAAGATAATGTCTTTTGACTGTGGTCTGTTTTGATGGTTCAGTGCTCTCGATATGTCACATTATGGCCATTTTACCATGCTTTAAGATTACTTCAGATTAGGATTAATTCTGACCTAGTTCGAGAGGATTTCTAACTGGTTTTTCTGTATTGGAGGGGTTTGAGTTTTTAATTTCTCAGTTAAAAGCAATCATTACGGGAACTCCATTATCCCTTTAATCCTTCCTCTCCAGCCACAGCAGCCTTGGCAGACTGTGAGCACCGCATTTAGTCAGTGGAAGGGAGTGACATTGTGCTGGGGGAGAGCAAAACCTGCTAGAATTCTTTCTCCCTGCTCTGAGACCCTGTTATCTCAGGGCTCTGCAAATTAGGAACGATCATTATCTGGAACGGTCGAAAAGGTAACAGACAAGCGAATGAATATCACACACAAGGGTTTGACATACCTTCCTTGGTCAGGCCATTTATGGTGCAGGATTATACCCACAGAAAATAGTTTGGGCACGCCATCACTTCAGCAAAAAAGATGCTCTCGACCATGCGCACATCCCCCAGCAGCAGCAGCCCTGCTTCCTGCGCCCGCCGCGCTCGGGATCCGCTCTGTCCATCTGTCTGTCCGTGGCCGTGTTACCTTCCTGGCTGGCCGGCGGCGTCCTTGGCTCGGGGCTCTCTGTTCATGCTGCAGACAAAGGAGCCGAGGCTGCTCTCACAGCTGCTGCCTCGCGGCTCGGACAATGCAGGGCTGTGCTCTGCTCTCCCCAGGATCCATATTCCTGCTGGAAATGTTCGCGGGGAGTGCCTCAGTTGGCTTCAGTAATAGGATCTCCCTCTGCTCCTTCCTTCATTGTTGCTAGGCAGTAATAGAAATGGTTTGGAGTTGTTTTAACCCAGAATTGTGGTGTATAAAATCCATTCCGTAGTTCTTGAGCTGCTGCACAGGCAGGCAGCAGTTTAAATGTGGGCTTTGACAGATGCTGTCTTCTGACAGAGCAGAATTTAACGTCACTGCTTGGCTGAATCCCACGTGATTGTTTGCATTCATTTTGACTAAATCCGAAGGCAGACAGGAAGCTTTACAGGCTCTTGCTCTTATTTGATAAATGATACATACTTAGTTCGTGCACAGTGATAGGTGAATAGTATAAAAATTGTATGATCATTAAGTGAAAAATTGAGGGTTTTTACAGATTGTTTTCACTTTTCCTTGACGCTGCAATTTAGATTCTCTGGGAGATTTTTAATCCTAGATGTTGTAGTCCCGTATTCCAAAAGCTGTTCTGCAGTGCAAGGGAATTATAAGCATTTAAATGCTGAAGCTTGATTTAACCCATTTGTCTCTCTGGGAGTACAAATGGTCTCTGCCTTCATGCCAAAGAAAAGATAGAAGTGCCTTTCTTTGCTCATGTTTCCTTTACACATTCTTACTCTTTAAAAGCTGCTTTTTGTTATCTGAGGTTATTCAGTTAGGCTGATCAACACTGATTTATAAGCACATGCTGTTAAGCTGCCTCTCTGCTGTTAATAGCTTTCTGCTATGGTCTGGCATTGCAAAGGCAGGGGCACTTCATTTCAATTATTGATGAACCTAAAATGTCTTTTGTCTGTTACAGACATACCTATGTCATGAAATTTTTCTTTTTGGTCCTAAGGAAACCTGTGTTTCTTTCATTTCTCTCCTTTCAATGACTGACCCTTCTGTGCTGAAGGATCTCATTATATTTACTATATAAATAAAATACCATAATACCTGAGAAAATAGAGACCTAGCAGCATACTTACCCAGGTATTTATTAGTCACTGTCTTTGCCCACTCTGTTTTGAAAAGCTAATGACTGGCTCTTCAGACCTTTTTTTGACAAGGAGTAAAGAAACTGTGACTTATCTGGTGTGTCTGATTCCTAGTGCTGGGGGTGGGCATGTCCCTAACTGGGAAATAAGGCTTCCCCAGGCAGTCAGTGTGTTTTATTATTCTAGATGCATAATATGATAGTTTACTAGAAACATAATCAGATTTAGATCCTCCTAACTAAATCATCTATGTACACTAACTTTCTCTATTAATTTAGTCTTGTTTGTAATGCGTGAGTTTCCTAACCTCATAACGATTTCCACAAATCCTTTGATCCTATCTGAGGACATTTTAGGATCATGAGCATATTTCCTAAATAGTAATTATAAATATTAAGTGTGTATCAGTAAAGACTTTCTATCTCCTCCGGTCTAAACAAATCAGTGTTTAAAAAATGGAGGGGAGGGGTCAGTGTGGGGGTAGAGCATGAGAAGAGGTCCTGTGTGCAGCACCACTTACTGCTCTGGGAGCTTGATGAATAATTGAGAATCAGTGCATTGAGATGTTCCATATGTCCCCAGATGACTCCATTTCCCACCTAGACACACAAAGCTTTCTGCTGCCCTGTGTAATATCCAGAATTTGGTGTAGTCTGTTGCTGGAGCGCACAAACATGTGAGAGCATGGCCAGGAGTCGTCCCAGTTTGCTGCACTCTGGGCTAGGGGTAGGAAACCAGGTGGGTTATTCATGTGGTCAGTGCACCCAGGCAGAAGGAAGGAATGCTTTTGTCAAACACAAACATGTAAATCTGCCTCTGAATTTGCAATTTTCAGACAAGACTAATTTCCCTTGTATTTGGGAAACAAGTTCAGATCTCAACAGAATGGTTACTAAAATCTGTGCTGTTTCAATTTAATTTATTTGCTACTGCTTCACTGGTTCCTAAAGCTTGGGACCTATTGGAAGGGGGAGAGCTGTTTTTATTTTTCTATAAATGCTCATTAGTAAACATTAAAGGTACAAAAAATCCCAAGGACTGTTTTTCTAAAGAGAATCCTTTTTAAAGTAAATTTAGAAGGGAACAGACATCAGCGCTGGCTTTTAATTAAATGGCCATATCCCTTGTGTGTAGCCTGTAAAGTTCAGGCAGAGCTGTTGTCTGTTGGTATGTGTAAAAATTGTCATCTTGCCTTGTGAACAAATTGAGTATTGAATTCTTAAATATTAATGACCAATTTCTTTTGTTCATTCTATTTTTTTTTCAAATAAAGTATGAGCATGAGTTTGCATATTTGCTCATCTTACAGAAAAGTAAGAAAAAACTTTAATTTTTGTACTACTTTCCATCTGGGAGTGACTGGTTAGAGTAGAAGTTTTGGGAACAATTTCCTTTTCATTTATAGCACTTTGTTCTTTGCTACTTTCCTAGGATACTGTGCATTTGTGGGTATTTCAGGAGGGCAGGTCTTGCTTTGGACTGGGAATAGGAGCTGCAGGTTTTGCTAATCTTGCTGGGCTGGAGGTTGGAATGAGCTTTATTTCAGCCCAGTCTCAGCACGAAGGGTCAGTTGACTGCTTGTTCTCCATGCAGGGAGTAGTGTGTTCTGTAATGTTACTATGGTTACATCCCAAATTAGAAGCTGCACTGTTAGTGCTTGAAAGGCTGCCACCTATTAAGGCTCCAAGGAGTAAGTGAAGATGTAGAGCCTGTGTGAGGAGCAGGCAGAGTTACTGTGACCAGGAACTGGAGTGCTCAGCGAGTCCTGCACACAGCCCAGGAGGGAGAGCAGAGGGCTGCTCACAATGCCCTGTGCGCCTGACCACTTGGAACTGAGCAAAATGTACCAACGCAAAACAAACTTGTGGTGGTTTGGAGTGTTCTCTTCAAAAAACTTAACAAACTCTTTATGTGTCATTTTTAGAGGGTATTAGCACAGCTTTGTCTAACTGTTTTTATAATAGAGCCATTCACTAAAGTTCTGTCTTGACAGCATTAGCAGAAATTCCTCAAACTAATTTGGATTAATTGCAGTAGTCAGGCATGTACTGCTTGGCAACTTCTGCCCCTTGAGAGTTGAAATACTTAGGCCATGGGTGACCTATCACTATTCCCATGTGGATTGTGCATTCTGGATACTCCATGTGCAAAGTTCATTTTATCATAGTAAAATGGAATATTATATCAACTGTAATGCGTTGAAAACCTTTCAAGGGACAGTTCAGAATGATTAGTGGCAACATTTTCAAGGTTGGTTATTCTTGTTTTTAAGCTTTATTTTTACCTCCTGGAAATGTGTTAATACAGAGTGTCATAAATGCTTAGTTTTAATTTTCCATGGTGAGAATTATTATGTATATGGCCAGTGGCTGTTCTGCTCTTTTCTTCAAAAGTAATACTTCTCCAGTAAGTTCACCTAAAGTGGAGACAGGGTTGGCAAATACTTGGAATTTGCTTGGCTGCTTTGAGATCCCAATGTGTTTCTTAGCTATCCCAGACGTGTTTGTAAGTGAAGGAAAAATAGCAATCTAGAAATGACCACAAGTGTCAGTATTGCCTGCCTTATTTTGCTTAGTAGATTTTTGCCATTGCTTAGCTGGTAGTGAAACCAGCTTTTACATTTGGTGCATTTTTTATAAATGGCCAAGATTTTGCTCTCTGTTTTAATAATACCCGAGGCATAAACTTGGTGATTTCATTAACTACTGAGTGTCATAACTTTAGAACCTGAATGCAACAATACAGATCAATCTGTAGAACTAGAAAAAGTTCCCAGTTATTACAGAACATGGATCAGGTTTTATTCAGTTGATCTTTATGTTTTAGTCCATAAGGAACATAAGCATGTCCCCAACTTCACAAAGTTGTGAGAGGGGGGAAAAATCCAAGTGATGTTTTCAAGTCAGAAGGGTGTTTCTTGGGAAGCATTTCAGGGAGATGTTCTATAATTTTAAAGCTTGTATTTTTTTGTTGAGTAAACTGATGTTCTAGTGTCCAGCTAGAATTCATTCTGTTCTCCTATCACAGCTTCCTTAGAGGATCACAGGTTTGGAGTGATTCAAAATTCATTTAAAAAGCCAAAGTACAAAATATAAAGTTTTGGTCTGCTTTGATTCAGTTCTGGTTTTGTGTATTATGCAAATGTATATGGACTACTTTCCAGATGTGTTTCTGTCCTAAATATTGTGTTGTTTGCTTTGTCATATCTTTTCTTTCTTCTGTATTCTGATTTTTGGTATCTTCCCCTAGGTGTTGCATGCAGTTATTGCTGATCTCAAGTGCTAAATGCAGATTTTATTCTTCCAGAGGTTGGACAAGATAATTTCATTTGTATTGTGCAGGATTTTTGGTTTTGTGGTTCTCCCCTGATGAACTGACAAGCCAGTGCCAGCAGTAATATTTTCTGCCTGTCACAAGTGTTGCTTTTGCATTCTGTGGAGAGCAGGGACTTTATGAAGCTTTGATTCAGCACAGTAGGGAGAGGAGGCCAAGCAGCTGAAGTACCAAAATTCACAGGCAGCTTCCAGTGGGAAATGGGCTGGTGTTTTTCCCCTTACCTCATGGGTTGTTTCATCCTCCTGCCTGCACTATATGATCAAGGTACCCCTAGTACCACCCCAACATGAGAATTAGAAATAAAACCTCCAGTTCTTACAGAAAGTGGGACTCTCATGGAAGAACTGGTACTAAATATCCAATTTCAAAGCATGGCAGATGGAATGAAGGAAGATGGCATCCTGTTGGAGATAATAGGCACCAGCTTTTATGCTGAGGAAGGAAAATGTCTTGTTCCAGTTGCTGCCACCTGTCCAGGCCTTTTCTGCCCCTTTTCCCTCAGGCTATCTTCAGGCTCTTGAGGCATCCCACACTTCTCCCCCAGTAACTTAGAGAGTCTTGGCTCATCAGGCTGAGCAAAGGGTGCAGCCATCCTATCCTGCCCAGCACTCTTCCATGCTGGAGGAGCTACCTAGGTCTTTCTTTTCTTTTGTGTGGGACCAATTAAGAGATTAGCAAATGTTCATCCTCTCATTAAGTTTTTTCCCCCAGGTATGTGGTTTGTACAGGTATATGGAGACATTTGTTTGCCTCCACAATTTTTAGTACTGAAATCAGTGAGGCATTTGTTTAGTGAATGTTAAATAATGTGAAATTGAAGAACTGGACTTTCAGAGCTGTCAGAATTTCCTGTGACTTGGGGTTGAGACCTGTACTGACTCTTTCCATCTGTCACATTTGCTCAGTAGCTTTAGTATGTTAATTCCTACAGCTCCATCCTGGAGATATCCTCATTTACAGCTAATTCTGGGGGACATGAAAGGTGTACAGCAGAAATAACAGAGATTTAGCAAGTGCCTTAAATGCCTGAATCCTTTCCTTCAAGCACAGATAGATGCTTAAACTAGGAAAACCAACAAAATCTGTGGAAAAAAATCCTTTGTCCAGGGACTCAAGAGGTCCTATTCGTGTAATAAATTTCAGCAATATTTGTTCATAGCCAACAGAAAAAACCTGCATCATAAAATGGAGAATAAATCCCCTTTAAAGAGAAATTCCCTACTGCTCTTTTTCTGACATGTTGGAGAGACTGAAATTTCTCCAAACACTTTGCACATCACCCAGATCTGACTGAGCTGCTTCAGCCTGGCCAGCTGGGGAGATGTCCCAGCTACTCCCCATTTTACTGAATGTTGTTCCACCTTCATGCTTCCCTCAATTTGCTGCAGTTCCCAGTCAGTGGAGATTAAGCTGCAGACTTTCCACTTCTAAAATTCAGATTAAACTTAAATTATGCTATTCCTTGAGTGGTTTCCAAGGAAAAGGAAGCTCTGCAGTAGAAATAATGGATTTTGTCTGAATAACTGTGTTCATAATTCCTTCTGTAATCTGTGTAAGACTCTAGATTAATTTCATGAGCCTGAGGATTTTTTTTTTCACATAGATTACTAATGTAGAGTCAGTAATCAGGACTCCTAGTCCTCAAATACTTGATTTAGAGGGAATCCTCAGGGTCTGGTTTGTAAAATGTAAATTGACAGAGAATATTGATTGAGAACTAGAGAATTTTTATTATTTTCTACTATCTTAAGCTATATTTCAAACTGAAATTCCAGGTGGTTTATTTTCTGTAATTTAGTGGCTTCTAACAGCAGAAGAAATCAGAGACAGCTCTCTTGCATCTTGTCCACCTCGAGATGTAATATTAAGAATAACCAATGCATTCTGTAGGGAAGTGTCTGTAAAAGAAAAAAAGACTGGTTGTATTTAATATACGAATGCTGAATTCATAAAATTTGGCCTAAAATTCAAGATGATATTTTTCTGTTAGGTATATAATCTTGCAATTCATAATCAGCATCTGCAAAGTTCTATTGCTGATCTGTCTTGCTAAAGTAAATTAATAGAGAGCATTTTGGAATCTGAAAAAACCCTTCCCACTTCTTAAAAACATACAGAAACCTGTCATCCTTGTAAAAACCCCACAAAATCTCATGACCTTGGATGATGCATATTGTAGATTCTTTGAAGTCTTCTCCTCTTGAGGATTTGTGTAATCAAACATTCAGACTTCTACAACTGCGTTTTCTGTAAGTTTTGGTTAATGTATGCTTGTTTTATCAATCTGCAAGTATTATGGTTTACATTGCATATCAGAAGATTGAACTGTGGATGAGACCAAATCTGACCTGCTTTTCTTCTATTTTTTTTCCCCCCCCTCACACCTTTGGATCTCCGTGTTAGTCTTTGCCTTGGTGTTCCTTTATCAAAAGCCCTTCTGTTGTATTTCTAGGTAACAAGCAAAATAATAAATAGAATAAAAATTCCTTCTTTATTTAATAAGGCCTGGATACAGTACAGAAAGGGAATCCCTTTGTTTGAGAATCTAGGTTACTTCGTAAGGAAAAGGTTTCCCTACTGTGAAAAATTTACATTTGCCATTTTCTTTGTTTTTTCTTTTTCTATTTTTCCTTACGATGTGCCACAATCTGTGCTCGTATGCTGTGTTTGCCTAATGACAAGAGGTTGTTTATTCCATGTAATGAAATTTCACTTCTCTGAGGTGCATGGGAGGAAGGGAGTGAGCAAGGAGATATGTCAGTAAAGTGGGAAATGCTGGGTGCAGCAGGAAAGGTTAGAGCAGCTCTCTGGAATCCCTGTTCTCCTCTCCCTGGCAGGTTGGTTGGGACCACAGCCAGAGTAAAATTGGCTGTGTGTATGCCCAGGATGATGCACACAATCTCCTGAGCCTTGTGCAATGTCCTCCATGTGGGAATAGATGCAGCAGGCTGCTCAGAGCAGGCTGGTGCAGCCCTGGGTGCCCTGTGGCTGACGGCTGTGCAGAATTTCCTGCTGTTCTCAGAGCAGGGCTGAGGCACTTGGAGATGCCTGCAGGAGCTTGTGCTGGGTGTCAGGGCTGTGGCCTGGCAAGGAGGTGAGGAGTGGTTCTGAGAAGCTGCCCTGAGCTAAGGAAAGGGTGAAACCTGAGGCATCTCCATCACCTCCCGTGGAAAATGTGCTGCCTGGAAATACCTGATCCCACTGATTGGGATCTGAGGCTGATAGTAACTTGGGGTTTTTCTTAGAACAGCTTTGAGTGGTAGTGCCTTCAGATGTTTCTTCCAACTAAGCACTAGTCAGTGACAGCAATGTCTGTTGGAGGAGATAAGGATTTTTGCTCTTCCTCCAGAATAGGCGCACATTCATTCCCCCAAGAATATGCCAATGCAGAACCTGCGAAATAAGGAAGAAATATGTAGTCTGGCATTAACTCTGGATTAGTTGCTTTTTCTTACATTGTCAAAATTTCTTTTTGGAACCACAGGAATAAATAGAAAAGTGTGAGGTCTCTGGTCTGTGTACAAATTATCAGCCTATTGAGCTATATGTAAAATTACTCTGCTGCCCTTGCTCAGAAGGTGATGCTGCTGTTTTGTTTTGGTGTTTTTCTCGTAAAAGTAGAGCACGACCTGACTAAGGCAAGGAAGTTATTGGATGAGTCTCTATGAAATTGAATCTGTTTGTGACTGGTAAAGCCATCCTAAGCACGTACAGAAAGTTCCAGGGTGCTATAACAGAGGAATCTTGTTACACTTTGTGTTGGTTTTTTTTTTCTCTCATTGAAATCTTGGCATTGAAAGCCTAACTGTATTCCAAAACATTGTCTGCTCTTAGTGGTTTACTCATTTTTATTTCCTGACACTTTAGTGTTCAATTTGCTGGACTGAGGGGATTTTACTTTGCAACACATTGCTGTAGGAAAAAAAAAAAAGAACTTATTTATTTTTTTATGACCGACATTAGACTTCTCAAAGGTGAAACAGCTATTTGGAGTACCAGGACAGATGTGAGGGCTGAAGAAGAGCTGAGAAGGTCTTGCTGCTCATGGCAGATTTCCTTCAGATAAACTGTGAAATCCCCAGGATCATCATGGATGACTGATGGTTGCTAACATGTGAGGAGCAGAAATAATGATTGTAGTGAGCCTCACCTGTGAAAGTGCTGACTGGCAGTCTGTCATCTCCTGTGGCTGTTCACAGTGGGAGGTTCCTAAAGATGAATTTGTGTGTGTGTGTGTAGAGAGTGAGAGGGCACAGCCATTTGAAAACTTTCAGAACCTGTTTTGTGATGCATTTTGGAGTCTGTTCATTTGTCATTTGTCAAGGTTATTTTTTTGCAGCAATGGATGAAGCCTATATATAATTTACAGCATAACAGGAAAATCCTAAAATCTGTTGGTTTTGTAGGGACCTTATCCTCATCTTTGAATAGGCTGGCCCCACACTATGTGAGATTGTGCCAGTTGACCTTTATTTAAGAGGATGCATTTATGCACTACCAAAAATACAGCTGAGAACAGTCTGTGATAAACCAGTTCTCCTAATGCAATGCTAGAAGCTTGGAGATAGTCTGTCTAGTGTATGGATTGTGTTTAAAATGAAAAAATTAAAGTTGGTTGCTGTCATCTTAGTGCTTTGAGAAGGGCTTAATTTAATCTTCTATACTAAAGAAAGAAGAATAATGGGGAATTTAGATATAATGCCAAAGGAAGCTGAAAGTGGAGGCAGAAGGCCAAATGGAAAAATTCCTCTTTTGTGATACAGCTAGAAGCCTTCCTGTATTTTAACTTAATGCATGATTTATTGCCACTAGAGTTAGTTTTTGATATGGCCATGTAACATCATCAGCTTTTGTGTGCTCCAGCAGGGTAGTATGAATGATGTGTTTCTTCAGGTTACCACTACCAGCAGCCATTTGCACAATCTCTTTGGTGTGTGGTATTACAGCAATAATACACAGACCCTGCTGAAGCCACGCTGGCACTAAAAACCTTGAAGGCACTTCTTGAAACATCTCCATTTCTCAAGAAGCACACAAGTAGGAAGCTTTGTTGCTGTGATGCAAATACAGCATATATTATTCTATTGTTTGTCCTCAGTATATGCATCTGTGATGTGTGACTGGGGTGCTTCTCTGTCCCAGGTGGCTTTGTTAGGTGATGATTAATATTGTGATTGTGTTGTTTGGTCCCCCTGTGTGATTTCTTTTTGAAGGAAATCAGCCGTGTCCATAGGCTGTATTGCTTTTGGCAAAGAGCCAGGCTTTTAGGACATGCTGAAATGGGAACAACTGAAACTTTAATGTGTGTTGTCTGTTTGCTCTCTGGGTACAAACCAGAAGGCTTTAATTTGTTGTTGTGTTTGGGGGATTATTAGGTTGGGTTTTGTTTTCTTTAATTTTGGAATCTATAGGATATGTATAAAGGCTTAATTGAAAGAAACAGAATTTTGGGTTCAGGTGGCTGTCTGGCTTTCTGCTGACATGTACAGTAGTGTGATTTTATGCTCTGTAATAGTGATACCTGCAAAATACTTTAATGTTTTCATCTGCTTACATCTGTACCCAGGGAGGGAAACTCCCGGCCTTTTGTAGTTACCCAGTTGCACTCAGTGGAAATTTCTTAAGAAGGGGGAATAATAAATGTTTTGGTCTAATTTGAGTGCTCCTTCCTAATTGTAAATAAAAGAATATTTTAATTAAAACAGACTTCTGGAATGAGAGTTCTGCAATGAAAAGTATGTGTTGGAATGGATCTCCCAGGGAAAGCTGGAGGCAGAACTGCAGGACAGGGTGATAAATGGCACATAACAGCACCAAACCCTTTGCATTTTTATTGGGGGCATTTGATTATGATGCTGCATATGAAGCTTGGACATCCTGCAGCCACAGCAAAGGTAGTCTGGCAGGCAGTTTTTGTCAGAGCTGCTGTGACTGGTGTGAGAGGAATGCTATTACTGCAAATTTTGGAAATGCTGGCTTTAGAATATTGTACTGAGAAAAATAGGTTAATGATGTTGACTCTAGGTGGGAGAAGCCATTTGAGGACACTGAAGAGCACAAGTTTTTTTTTTTCAGTGATGTTTTATTGTGTTAAATATCTAAGCTTACCTATGGGAAGCTGCAGGTAAGTAACTCCTAAAGTGTAATATTAAGATTGAGGTACAGTTCATACCCTGCTTAGGAACTTTCTGGGTTTGAAATTTGTGTTTGAATCCCAGGTTGCTTCTGTGTCCTGTCTGAAAATGTGGGAAAATGATTCCAAGGGTGTATTTATATTGTTGAAATTGGAATATAAGCATTTAAATCCAACAATAGATGTGTTGTATTGACATTTTTTGTTTTACTTGATGCAAATATGTAAAGTCATGGGGCAGAAAGAAAAATTGCAATCAAATGTCGCCTCTGGTCATAATGTGCAATGTATATAATATGTAGTGTAGTGTATGTAGTATAGGAGTTCTCAAAATAAGGCTTTTTCATGGGGCACCTTATAGCAAGCCTGGCCATTGGAAATGTGAAGTATTCTGTTCACAAGAGCTGCTTTATCTGATTTAGTATTTTTAGTGAAATAAAAGTTCATTCACAGCATGACCAGTAATTTCCTCTTTGGGGGCAGATTTTCCAGCTACTTGTGATAAAATCGGAGCATTTCTCAGTCCCTCTGAACACATTATCAGCCTGTTAGCAAGGACTGCTCTGGGCCCTCAGTTTGGGAAGGACGTGGAGATGCTCAGGAGGGCAGCAGGGCTGGTGAGGGGCTTGGAACAAACCCTGTGAGGAACAACTGAGGGAACTGGGGGTGTTCAGTCTGGAGAAAAGGAGACTCAGGGGTGACCTTATCACTCTCTACAGCTCCCTGAAAGGTGGCTGTGCTCAGGTGGGGGGTTGGTCTCTTTCTCCAGGCAGCATTGACAGAACCAGAGGACACAGTCTCAATCTGTGCCAAGGGAAAGACAAGTTGGATATTAGTAAGAAGTTTTTTACAGAAAGGGTGATAAAGTTCTGCAGTGGTTTGCCCAGGGAGGTGGTGGAGTCACCATCCCTGGATGTGTTTAAAAAAGCCTGGATGTGGCACTCGGTGCCATGGTTTAGTTGAGGTGTTTAGGGCATAAGTTGGACTTGATGACCTTGAAGGTCTCTTCCAACCCAGTCATTCTGTGAATTCTGTGATTGTTCTGGGGCTGCCCATGGGGAAAGGAGATGGTGGTGAGCACAGTCTGGGCTGGCAGCATGGGAGAAGTGGCACCCCCAGGTGCAGGTGGGTTTGGTGCAGAGAGCTTTGCTGGAAGCTTTTTGCGCTGCTCCCCTGCATTTTATCCTTGCATGTGCTGTGAGTCTGTGCAGTGCTTGGCAAACACTTCACAGGGGCTGTTCCAGTTGTACAAGCTGTAAATGCAAAGCTCAAGTTCAGCATCTGAGGAAAGGGGAAGTGACTAAATTGTGTTCTTGCCCAGGAGAAGTGATACCTTTTGCTGCCGCTATGATCAGGGGTGCTTAGCTACAGTGTCGTAGAACAAAACGTCTGTTTGCCCATTGTCCTCTCACCCCTGTCCTCCAAGAAAATCTCTGCTTGCATCCTGATTTGATTCGCTTTCTGTCTTCGTGGTAGACAACATATTTTCTTTCTTTCAGTCTTGTTTTTTTATTGAAATGAGTTAAAGCAATAAAATCTGTAGAGCAAGAGCAAGTAGGATCTGGAGGGTCTGTGAATTGTGGTGTTCCTTTGGTTAATTTTATCTTTTTTTCCTCCATTTGACAACTAAAACTGAACTTGTGAACTGAGACAGCTGGGGCAGGACAAATGTTCAGAGACAGAATTCTGGTGATCTTGTAAGCAGATTAAAATATCCAGTTTTCTCTGTCGGGGGGAATTACAGGGTGTGGATAATTGCAGCATGTGCAAGTCCACAAATCTTAACACTTTTGTGCTGGACTAAAACTCAGAAGTTTTTGCAGAGAATTACCGCTCTGTTTCTAACTTGCTTGTCTCATGTTGTACAGATTGCTCTTGTGTCTTAGTATCTTGTCAATAGTTTTATCATCAGTAGCCAAGGCAGTGAATCTGCTCTGTCTGAACAAGACAGTTTGTTGATCCAAGGGCTTTAACCAGTATCATGCTGGGGTTTCACTATTCTGTTTGCAAATGACATAGATAATTTCTGTAATACACTTACTTTTTCCTTTTCCACCTATACCTACTGTTCTATCACTTTGCTGTAGCCATTGAAGCAGTGGGCATCCCACAAGAATCTCTTGGGGTGTGCTTGTGTAAAGTCACAAAGTAAAAAATACAAGAGTTGAGAAGCAAATCTGAGATAGCACAAGTTTCATGGCTGGTATTACTCAGCTGACTGCCAAGGTGTGGTTTAGTATTACCAGCAGCTTATTACAGTTACAGCAGATCTCACAATCATCACCTTCTGGGCATTTAAAAAAGTATCTTTGCATTTTCAGCTGAATTTGCATAGCAGCTGAGCTGTTGTTCATCAAGGGAGCCTGGAGTACAAGGCACACTGCAATTTGGACATTTTTTTGCCCTTTTTCTGGCCTGTGGCAGTTCAAAATAGCCCTTTCCATATCCAAGTGCTTACAGTCCCTTGAATGCTCACATCCATTGCTGTCATCACTCAAGCCCTCATCTCTTGGCTTGTTACAATTTGTTATAGCTGCAGCTAAAGCTTTTGATCCTGAAAAACACATCTTTGAACTCAGCAGTGTTTTTTCTAGGCAGCACAAACAACTTGGAGTTCATTGCTCTACTGTTCAGCTTTGCCCATTGGCTCCTCCAGGAATTCAGTTTCAGGATTTTTCCCCAGATATTCTAAGTTTTGCTGGGCCATTACTTGGAAAATTGGTTTCATCTCTCTGCCCATGACCACCCATGATAATTGTGTTTTCTTGCAACATAATGTAATATATAAGCATAGTGCTGGGGTTGCTAAAGCTGGTGAGGAACAGAAAAGTAATATTGAAACTACTTTTTAGTGAATAGAAAGGAGAAGATCACATCAGGATGAAGTACAACTGGGAACAACTGGTGCTGGATAATTTGTTGAACAAGCAATCATGAAATAACCCAAGGTCTTTCAATAGCTGCCCATGTATTAGAATTCTAATGCAGCATCCCCTGTGTTGTAGCAATGGGAGTCAGTATGAGCAGGGGAAGGCTGGAAAGAGCCTCAGCAGTTTCTGCTTCATTGAGATGTTTGACAGCATCCCACAAAGTTATTCAGTTACTTGTGTCTTGATTCATTTTGTTTTTTCTTTTTTTAAAATAAATTTTGATACAGAAGTCCAGGGTCCATCTGTATTCATTCAGGCACCTGCAGAGCTTTTAAAAATATTATTCTCACTCAAAGCATTTCATGAGTCTTTCCAGAAGTTGCAAAGGAACCTTTCTGAGGTCACTTAGACCTCTGTTTATGCTTGCTCACTGAGTGCAGTCTAAGTGGGGTCTTCCTGCTGCTCTGTACTGAGCAGCATTTTCTGTAATGTAAATGTGACTGTTCCCTTGAATCCCATTTCCCAAGCTGAATCTGAACACAGAAACAATAGTGCTTCTCTGTGTGTTTGGAATTTGCATGCCAGTTTTGCTGTTGGGCAAATGGATTGCTTGAGCCCCATATTCTGTGCTATTTCTGATAAAAACCACTTCCTGTGGGTGACCAGTGCCTGTCCTTAGAGGCAGCAGTGAACCAGATAGTTCTGAATATGTCAAGGTCTGAGTTAGAGACTCAAACAGGAGCCAACTGCAGTAAATTCACAATTAGATACAAATTCCAGTTCTGTTGAACTGATGTATCCTGGGCTGATTGTGGCATGCAGAAAACCTGTAGGATAGAAACTTTATACCTGGCTTTAGAGAAGGATGAAACAATCCCTTAATACTCAAACTGTGCTTCTCAAACCCCTCCCTGGCTGCCAAGAAATAACTGTGAGGCTGGCTTAGATAACTAACCCAAAGAGGGAAGTCTAAGCAAAAATACTGTTTTAGTGATAACTGCCTTTGTCTTTTCACTCAGTTCATGGAAATGAATCATTAAAATGAACATAGGGAGGTATAGACAAGCCTTTATTTTTCAAATAAACAAACAAGTCCTCTGGAGTTCTCAGGATTAAGAGTTCTTGTTTTTGATGAAAACAGCTTATCCCCAGGAAAATGGAAGTGTTTACATGTTTAATCTTCGCTACCAACATCTCTCTTCTGCTATTTCTATAGCAACAGTTTGAATTTATGTGGCTGATGTAAATTCAAGACAAAGTTCTTAATTTTACAGATATTCTGTGCAAGGGTGGAGCTCTAGCACACTTCTGAGAGGACTCTTCAGAGGGGTTGGATAGCCTAACTTTGGGGGTAATGGTTTTAAAGCATCTCAGTAGTTGTGGCTTTGATTAATTATTTTCAAAAGCTTCTCCAGTGATGTCCATTATTGTTATTACTGCAGCTTTTTTATTTGCTTTTGCCCCTAGCTGCTCACTAGTCAGTACAATTTTCTTTGATTCAGTTGTGATTTGCTTTGTTTTCTTTGCAGAACCAGAGTATTTCCTAAGATATCAATAATCAGTCCAATTAATTCAGCCACATTTAAAGCTAATTTCTTTTGACCTGGTAATGAACAAGAAATTGCAGTGAATATTTTTAATTCAATGACACTCATTGCCAGGTGTAACCTGCAAAGACCCATCAGTTCTGTTTATCACGTTTAACAGTGTCAGGGTTTCCAAATTTGAATTATCTTGTCAGTTTCAGTTCTGTAAAGGATTAATAAAGGACCAGATTTGTAAGTGAAAGTTGGATTTGCATGCTGTGGTGCAACAGGTGTTAATGTTTGGGTAGTCCCTGGGTGGAACCAGCAGAGTTTTATTTGTGCCACCCTCCCCTGGTTCTCCTTTCCCCCCTCCTGCATCCCTGTTGTGCTGTGCTCATTCCGATTTCCCTCTTTTGTCAAATTTGGTATATGGACTTCAATATTTGGAAAACTATAATGAGGCTTCTATTACCTTTGTAAGATTGACATTGAGTTTAGTGGCATGAAACTCAATTTCAGGATTGGAAGCCTTCTATGCTGGATAAGACATGACCTTCAGTAAATACATTTTAATATCATACACTAAAGGTTGGACTCAATGAGCTTGAAGGTCTTTTCCAAATTTAATGATTCTATGATGAGTTTTGTATTTTGAAATAAACAAGTTCTATATATTTTTTTTATCAGTCCTCTTTGTCTTGCCACATCAGGTTTTTTTGGTTGTGCAGGTATGAAAAAGTGAATCTATGCTGTTATTTTCTTTAGGTAGTTGGTATAGGAGTCCTTTGATAAATACTGGTAAACTATTCTTCTGCTAAAATTTGTTCTGTAAAAATATCTTTAATTCTGCTTAAACTCCCACTCTCCCTTCCAGAAAATAAGAAAGTTGAAACAATAGAAACAGTAGAAATGACCTTTTCATTAATATTGCAAACAATGGAAGTGAAAGCAACTATAATATTAGAAGTATTTGCACAATAAATTCTATTTTTTACTGTAAAGTTTAAAATTAGGAAGGCAGTTAAAAGCTCGCAATTTATTATTTAATATGTCTTGTGGGACTGCATGCAGATTTGTGTGTGCATAGAAATATGAAAATAAATGATACCAGTTTGATGTATAAATAAAATGATGATGTGAAACACTAGTTAAAATATTACTAGGATTTTCTTGATGCAAACATAAATCAGAGAATTACTGGGAAGGCTGCAGAGGCAGAGCCACTGAGTTGGATTATTTTTTACTCTCTGAAAAGCTTGGATTTTTTTCCAAGGCTTCTGTGGGCTTTAAATTTTTTGAACAAAGCTCCATGTTTTCAGAATCCAATTTCTATGAAATAGATGTTTCTGTCAGGCTTCAAGTAGGGCATCTGGACCAATTTTGAGATACCTGCTTTGAAGTCAGCCCTTTGTTTTGGCTGTTTGTTCATACATTGATATATGCAATATTTAATTTATAGTAAAGTTGTATTCTTTTTTAACTATGCAATTGTTTTGGGTTTTTTCAGAGTTCTTTAGGCTGGCTTTAGTAAAATTTTCAAAGCTTCAATACTTTAAGTCAGGAAATGATAATAGAGTTGCTGGTAATTAAAGTGGGTTTTTACAGTCTCTTGTACCTCAAATTGAATAGATCCATTGAAGGCTGTTCTTAAAAATAACTGTACAAGCTTGCCATCCACAGGCACTTCTTTTCTCTCTTTTGAATCTGAGTTTTGCTGTGTTCCTCTTCACAAACAGAGCTGTGTTTGGCTGGATTCTCTCCTGGCTGGAAGCTGCTCTGTGACATGCAAGCACTTGCTAACACTTCTTGCAGTGTTACTTTTTGCTTCTGCTGCTTCTGGGCAGGAGCATGCAGGCTACCCAATCATTTTCAGATTTTTTTGTGAAATTCTGGGACTAATTTAAATATTATTAAGGAACAAGATAGTAATTAAATGTACCAAATTAAAGCCACAAGATGGCATCAAATTGTAAACTCTTATCCTTTGCTCCTAATGTTTTTTTTATAAAGGTCAAAATACTACAGGCTCCTATGATCTCTACAGAGAAACCAGTTGGGAAAGGGAATATGCAATGAAATAGTTTTTCCTTCCACCATTTGGAGCTGTAAAGCTGCCGTAAGAGATCTTTAATAATTTGGTTTTAAACAGGGGGGTTATTTTCTAAAGTGTAGCAGGAGTGTACTGTAGTGTACTGTTCAGGCAGTTTTTCATTCCAGATGGGAAATGAAGTCAACCTAACTATGGATGTTATTGTTCATTTAGAACCTAAGAAAAGCACTAAGTATCTAAAATAGGGACTTTTTTCTAAAATATAGGAAAATAATAGTTGGGTCCTGATGGATCTATCCAATAAATATTGGGAATGGGTAATTTTGGCTAATTAATACACATAATGGCTGTTTTAAAAAATTGTTATTTTTAGAAAAGTCAAAAAAGAGGTTTTAAACCAAGAGGTTTTAAAAGGTGTCTAAAATAAAACAAACAAACAAACCCCCAACAACCGCTCTTAGGAAACTTAGACCCAACCGTGGCTGTACTAGCCTCAGGTACTGAGCTGTTTCCCACTCATCCATTGCTTTGTGAACCCAGTATTTTTTAGGTGTTTAGGTCCAACAATGCTAAATAGCAAAAGGAATACACTAAACACAAAACCATCGTTAGTCAGAGATATTTTAAATGTCTGAAATGACAGGGAACGTAAGCGCTAAAATGAATCGCACAGAGAAGCAGATCCAGCCCTGTAGGGAAACGAGGCAGTGAGGCTCAGGGAAGTCTGGAGCTGATGACATTCTGTGGCAGGGTGTTGCTTCTGAATGGTTAAAATGTAAATCGTAAGTAAACTCTCTATATATAACCTTCTATGGTAAATTAGCAGAAGTAAACCAAGTAATATGTTTTTGATTAAAAAACAACGTTAAGTGGTTGTCTTAAAGAAGATTTGTATTTTTCAAATTATATGGTTTTGTTACTAAATTAGTTTCAACTTACGAATATTCATAATATACTCCTTAACAGTGTCAAACAGCTTATGCATGAGAATTAGGTATGTCATTTTCGAGCAAAACTGTCTAAGTATTCAGAAATTTTGAGGAAATGAATGTTCTTTAAATAGCTAAACAGTGATTTCTGCTGCTTGTGATGCTTTGGGTACAGCTGCATGAACAAAAGCTCCCTGAGCTGGAGTTCAAATTTGCAGCGTGCTGGTTACTTAAAAGTAACTTTTAGATTAAAAATGTCACATGAGAAGATTTGAAATACCTTTGTGTGAGAAATAACTCTGGCCTTTAGAGGGAGTGAGAGTATGCAAACCAGGAGTTGCCTCTGAGTAGCTGAGAGGCCACAAGTCACCAGCAGCACCCCCTTTGTGTAGTTGGATGAAGCAGCTACAGAGGTTACTCTGTCTGATGAATACTCTTTTTTCTCTGGGAGAAAAAAGACTTCTCTGGACTTCTCTGTGGTTATACCTCCTTAAGAACAGAGCTTGTCTTAAATCAGTGTGTTGTCATAGGAGAAGCTTCTGTCTCTATCAGAATGCTTTTGAAAAGCAGTAATTTTAAATCCAAACTTAGCAGGACAAAGGAAAATATGAACAAAATTATCCTGATAGTGACTTCCTTACTGACACCGTGTTTTCCTCTCCACTTGCAGGTCTTGTCAACCATCACAGCTCTGTACTCTGTTCTTTTCCTCACCTTAGTAGTATACATTTCTCCTTACAAATCTTCTGAGAAATGTGGGGGTGAAATATTGATCAGAGTTGCTTTTGCTGCATTGGTTGGAGCTCTTAAAGAACAGGAGGTAGTGGTTAGATCACTGAAAATTGTAAAAAGAGAAGGGGTGTAAATCACCTCCAGAGGATTGATGGTACACCTTCAGTCAGGTGGCAGCTGAGCTTTGAGGATGCCTCAATATCAGGAGTTGTGAGCTGAGGGAGGTTCATTCCTGAGATTATCATAGTCTAAGGTACCAAGTTATACAGCTAAAAGCTGTACCTCCATAATTTATTGATTTGCAGAATTTGGTCTTGCAAACAGAATGATCATAGGCATGGAAGTGGTATTTACTAATTTAAATGAGTTTATTTCCTACTATTAATCAGATATTTTTATGTGATTATTTTCCATACTTTGTTTTTCATTGGGGGGGAGGGTGTATTTTGTTTCAGTTTCTCAAAGCCTTCCTGTTTTGTTTTAGGCTCCTGCACTAAGTTTCCCATAAATCACTGTAGGGCAGGCAATTCAGAGGAGGGTGCAAAGAACCCCCAAAAGATAATTGGCCAGTTATTTCATTAGGCTCAAGCCACTGGTTTGGCTTTGGTTCTTATTTGGCGTATAATTCTTCACCAGTTCCTCTGCAGCAGCTCCTGGGTGCCTCCTTCTCTGCAGGCTGTGTTTGAGCCATGGGAGGCACTGGGTGAGTGGCAGAGGAGGCAGCAAAGCTGCACTGCTCATTGCATAGGGGTGGAAGGAGGAATGAAGGTGTGGGACAGCAGACAGTAATGGTTATGCATCTAAACTGGATTTAGAAACTTGAAACTTGGCATCAGCTTGCAGGAGCTGATGTTTCTTTAGCTTGATAATTTTCTTTACATTTCATCAAGTGCTGTGAATTTAAGGAAGTGTTATGGGGGAATTCTTGGTTTCTTCGAAATGAGTGACTAGTGCAGCACAGAATCATTCTTTTGACACAGAACATGGTATCTTTCTACAGAAAGAGGTGCAAAAAGTTATTTTTGCTCTCTTAGAAAGTGGAAGTAAAAGAAAGATGCTGTTTCTCAGTTGCAAGGCTTGTCTCAAAGGTAGTCAGCCTTTCCTGCTGCTCCTCCTCTAGAGTGTGGTAGTATTTTCATTTTTATAATTTTCTGAGTAATTATTGTGAAAGGACATTGGCAAAAATACCTTTCCTCTGCTGCTATAAAAGTAAGTCTTAAAATAACAGGTACTGACTCAACTGCCCTACATAAATGTTGGTATTTCAATAATCAGAAAAGAGTGCAGCAAAATTTGGGATAGACCCATTCCTTGCAGTGCAGGGTTAAATCCTTATTCTAAAGATTAATGGGAGGTTGCTGCCTGTAAAAGTTACAAAAGCTGCTCACTGCGCCAAATGTCAGCTCCAGCTTATTGTAACTAATCATGGGTGGCTTCACTAAGGCTCAGGGAAGAGAGGCTTTGAGTAAATTTGTGTTTCCTATGGGCTTCTGTGGGAGCTTCTATTTGTACTTCAGAGATCATGAGATAAAGAGTTTTAACTTTCATGATGGAAACTTAAAAGCAGCTCCTCTAAGTATTATTTAAGTCATGCAGTGAGCCCTCTCATGAGCTTTCTTTTATTTTGCATTACAAAACACACTGTTATTTATGCATGGAGATAGAAGTCTGATAATGCCGATTGGAGTCCTTTCCAACAGGTTTTTCTCTGAGTGGGATCTCTGACCTTTCTCAGTGTCTCATGCTTGTAGGATACCTCACATAATGTTTTAAGTAATTTTCAGCTAAAATCCATGGTTTCATGTTAAGAAGGTTTTTTCCTGTCAGCTCTGCAAGTAGATAGAAGTGGCTGGAATGTGCTGCAGCTTTTCAGCATATTGCTGCTATGTGTTATGTTCAGGGAGGTTTCACAGCAGAAACTGAGAGCAGAATTTGTTCTTGCAGGAATTGTGTTGCTCTGGAAGCAGACATGTGACCTCACTGTTTTCTTTGGTGCTGTGCTGACTCTAGGGAGTTAACAAGAATAAACAGTAGTGCAGGTCTTTTGTGTGTTACATTAAGGTAATTGGATAAGGCATGAGCAGAACTAATTATCATGAGAGTGCTATTTCTGGGTACTAAAACTCCTCAAGTCAGGAATGCATTGCAATTTCTTGGTCCTGGTTTTCCATCCAAAGCATAAGGAGATCTTGTTTGGAAATTTCTACAGCCAATTGCTTATATTTACATTACTAACCTTTGGTGAAGGTGGTAGTAGGTAAAATGAAACAATCCTGTAAATAGGAAAGGTTTCTTTGAATGTAAAAGTTTATTAAACTCTTTAAAGTTAAAATATTAAACATTTTAAAGTTAAATTAAAAAAGTTTACAATTAATTAACGTCTAAGACTGTAAAAGTTTAAGGTTGTCTGTCTTTCCTAAACCTAAAACAGGATCTATAAAGAGTTTGGAATATTTTCTCTATTTTCTTCCATCTCTTTAGTGGAAACATACCGATCTCATTATCATGATACTTTCTGTACCTCTGTGATTATTTGAAAACTCGTGTGCCTGACATGAAGCTCAGCTGATCATGTTGCTCTTCTGTCTTTCCAAAGGAAGGTGCATCTGCCCGAAAAACACAAACTCCAGCAGCACAGCCTGTGCCACGACCAGGTAAGGTGGCCACTGTCCCATGGCCTTCTGTCCCTCATGTGCATGAGTTTCTAAGGAGCTCTCTTTAGAACTTTAGTTAGCTCAAGAATGAAGTACATGTCATTTATTTTTGGCCTTTAAATGTGCATATATTGGAAAAAACCCATAGCCTTTTGTTTCATGTTATACCGTGGGACTTGGGGTCGTTCTCTTGTTGCCCAATTAGCCCATTGAAAGAGGATGCACTGCTGAAATTAAAAAGTCAAGAACTTCTCTTGGTTGTGGGCTTGGTATGTCAGCAGTTAAAATTTCACAAAATTCCCACTCTGATATCTAACAAGAGCTGATTAATACTCCAAGGATAAACAAACAGAATACCTAATCTCAAAAAGAGATGTATTATTATTTCTAGGATTAATGTGTCAGAAATAAGTAGTTCTCTGAATGTGTTATCATTACTTCTTCACACTTCTTAAGCACATATTTGTAACGGGGCCAAAATCCTCAACTGGGTTTTTAATTCCCATTCAGTAAATTTTAGCTGCCAAGTCCATTTATCTGTCAGATGGCATCTCGAGTTTTGATGCAGTGATGTGATGATAAATGTACTTTGCTTAAATAAGAAACCCTTAGGATGAGTTTTTAGAAGCATGTAGGACCAGTACATGAGAGGGACAGTGTTTGCAAACTGATGTGCAGATTTGCCCCTGGTTTACATACTTGGAGAGATTAGTAGTTTGATGGAAGAAGGTGTCAAGTGAAAGGTGCTATTTCAGGACAAGATGATGTTATGAAGGTCCCTGATGTTACGAAGGACATTCTGGGGGGCTTGGAAGAAAAGCTACCAGTTAAAATGAATATACTTTTTCTAGAAGTACTGCTGGAATACTGTATATCCTTGTTGAGACTCTAAAAGCTTGCAGTGTGTGCCTTGCTAATTCCTTGAGATTTGTTTGCAGGATTTAATGCTAAGACTTAATATTGTAAAGCTGCTTCTTTCTCCAAAATCCATTCTAATATTGAATGTTCTCAGCATGCCCAAATGCTGTTGTGCACAGATTCTTCTGTTTGGTTATTTTGGAACTGGAAAGGTCATGCTGCCTGTCATACTTATCTCACTAGCCCTGTTAAGCATCCTAATGCAGATGGAGTTGACAGACAGCAGTATGAAAAGGGTAGAAGTGGCAAGAAAAGAAATGTGACTGAGTTGTCACAGTCCCTGCTGCTGGCTGTGACTTCCTGGGCATTTCCTGCCAGCAGCGTGGGCTTTGTACATGATAGAGGTGACACTGATAGTGCCCTGCTCTGAGGCCAGCCCCATCCATTATCTTGCATCTACATTGGAAATTGGAGAGAGAATAAAGAAGACAGGTGGAGTCAGAAGAGGTTTCTCTTTCTGCCTGTCCTAGGATATTTTTGCATTTTGATATTTGGCTATTTTAAGAATTCAGCTGTTCTATTCTTAGCAGTCAAAGCAACTAAACCTGCTATTTCCAGGAGGATGCTGCTTCGCACATGGGAAGCATTAATTAAATTAGGCTAAACTGTTGTACAGTAGTGATTTGAGGAGAATGCTTGGGATGCACTCTTAAATGATATTTCTTGGTGCCATTTTGCATTACCAGCTTTTCTCCTTACCTGTCTTCGTACAGCTATTTAATTTCTTACAGATGCTTATTCTCCCTTCCCCTCCTTTTTGTTTTGATGTTTTTCTTTTTAAGACAGCTGGCTCTGTCCATAATTTCAAGAATATTTTTACTTTAAGGAGATTCCTAAATTAAAGAAAAAAAATTTAAAATCACTGGGTAGGTAAAGTTCATGTAGTTCAATATAGTGTTGCCAATTATATCTGTGCATTTGACAGTGTCAGGAAAAGATAATTAAGGATATGGTCTCAATATTTCAATAATGGCAAGTATGTGCTGTGAATATTTATACTGTTCTAGGAAGTTTTTGAAACAGTTGGTCATAAATAAACATGAGCAAGTTGGTGCTAAGCAATTGGAAGTCAATTAATGAAATTTGTCATGCATAGTAGCAGTTGAGACTTGAGTTAGTCTGCATCAATCTCTCTACTATTCACCATTTTCTGAATTAGGATAAACATGGATGATGATGATGATTATCAAGTAGTACACTTCTCTCCTGAAGTTAGGGCTCCTGAAAACTGAACTATAAAATGTTGATTTGGGGAAACCAGGCAGGTCACCTGGTAACCAGGTAATAGCACCAAAGTGAAGAAACAAAGAGGCTTTTCCACTCTTGGAATGCAGTGTCTCCTGTATTGAGGTGGTTACAGCTTGGAAGACTGAAGGGAAAACATTTTGCTGGAGAAGTGGGGGGCAGTTCTTTGGTTTCTACCAGTCCAGCAATGGTTTGGTGGATTTCTTTGGTGGTTGAGGGTAATTTTGTTGGTGGGTGGTTGGTTTTTTCTTTTCCTCTTTTTATTTTTCTTTTTTTGGTTGCTTGGGTGTTTTTCCCCTTGAGTGTCAAGCTTGACGGTGTCTGGCTCCTGAAGACCTCATTTAACTCCAGCTGCAATCCAAAAGTAACCTGAGTAAGCCCGAAATTCAGGTTTTGATTGTTCAAAGTTCTATATATGTTTGGGATGGCTACACCCCATGGATGTCATGTGCAAGAATAACTCCTAATGAAAAGGTGAGGTGTAGAGAACAGTTTCTTGTGAAGGTTTTCCTGCTGGTTCAGCACTACTGAACTGAAGATCTACAAGCAGCTTTTTTAAGATAGCTGGGAATTGTTGTCCATGGTGTTGTGTCCTGGCCTTTTGTGGAGGATGGAGAGGGATGAGTAGCTTCAGTAAAACTGGGGAGAGATTGACTGAACTCTCCTAACATCTGCTTCAGATGGTCAAAAGCTGTTTGTTTTCTGAATGCTCAAACCCAAATTATAAATCCCTTCTTCATCGTAGTGTCTTGCATCTGTAAAAATGGTCGAATGACTGTAGTGTGACTCTTCCCTACTCACTCCTGCAATTAAACAGATGCCTTGCAATGACATTTGGATTGATGTCCTAGTCATTCCACTGTTTTTTTTTTCTCAGTTTCTCAAGCAAGACCCCCTCCAAACCAGAAAAAAGGTGAGTCAGTTTTAGTTACATGATCCTTTTCATTTTTGTGTGAGTTGTGCACACTTTTCCTTTCTTTTTCCTGACACTACAAGCAACAATATAAGCAAGCAGTGGAATATATAGCATGTATTCTGTATAGCATAACAGCATTCTATTGTGCTAAATATGGGTCCCACACATGTTGAGAGACTCGTGATACAAGGATCTTTTTTTCTGGTGAATGAAAACCTAGACTTTAGAAAAGCTTTACTACTATTTTCCTTTACTATTTGCCCATGATTGGGACCTTTTAAGAAAGAGTTTTGTTGTGTACAGTTCCTTTAATGAGAAAAAAAGGGGGGAGGGGAGGAAACAACAACCAGAACACAACAAAAAACCCCCTTCAGGCAAAGTCTAACTTTATTATCTCTACAGGATCTCGAACTCCCATAATCATTATTCCAGCAGCCACAACCTCTTTAATAACAATGCTTAATGCAAAGGACCTTCTGCAAGATCTGAAGTAAGTAGCTGATTAGAACATACTGTATAACAATTTGTTTTCAGATAGAAAGTTATACAAACACCTAATTAGTGATTAAGCAAGAGGGTTCATTTACTCTCTTGTGACAAGCTAGTTTTACAGACCAGAGTATAAAAGAAATTAATTCCTCTTGACTAGTAGGAAAAAAGCAAAACCCTAATTCAGAGTTTTGGCTCAATTGTGACCTGTGGGCAGATTTAGGAAACTTTTGCAGTTGGAATGTGTGCTGTGCTTTTCTTTGATGTAACATCTGTGCAGCCACATGCAAGTGAACCCTTCCTGTGGAAGAAGCCTGAGACAAGCTGACCAAGGGAGCTCCTGGAGCTCAGAAAAGATTTTGGGAAAGGACCTGAGTTATTGTAAAGGAGAAGGTGACCAGGTGGGCTGTATCAGCCAAGCATCCCAGCTGGTTGTGCAAACAAGAAATTTTTTCTGAAGTTCACATATTGTCATTAAGTATTGATGCAAATGCATCCAGGGAAATTTCAGTGAGTTACTAAAACTTGTTTATCACATCACACATCTGATTCCAAGATTTAATTCATTATGGTGAACGAATCTTTCTGCTTGTCCAACAGGTTTTTAGACTTGTCTATCAGTAAATATCAGGTAATTTTTTGGAAACAGTCTTTTTCACAGAGAAATGCACTGTTGTAGGTTGTCTGCAATGGGTGTATCCAAAAAATGGAGGGATCATCTTTCTATCACCTCCAGCACTCATCTTTCCTGATACTGTTACACTGCTTTTCATCCAAACCAGGCTGTGGTGGTGGTACAGCTTCTGCTGGAGTTGCCCTAGAATTGTTTAAACAATACCAGTTACTTTCTGATCCACAGTTCCAGTTCTGTCTTAGCGCCACAGGCCATCAAAGGTCCAGTGAGTGTACTGGGCTCTCAGTGTCTCTTCTGAAGTACTTTGAGGGAAGGCTGGCTTTTAACATTACAGTTCAATGTGCAAGCTGTCACAGCACTGATCCAATTGGATTGACAGAGGGTGTTTGTTTATGCGGGGTTTTAATATTTAGGGAAAAAAAATAGCCCTGGCTTAAAAAAAACCCAAAAAAACCCCACAAACACCTGGCTTTTCCAGATGTATAATTTGTGACTTCCTGGCACAGGTGTACCCAGAAAGGAATGAAGCACCTGCTGGCCAAATGCCAGTGCATTCATGAAAATCTTCTACTCAGCTTGCTCTGCTGTAATTGGAGCAGAGGAGGGGAAAATAACCAGGTAAAATAAAGCTCAAGGGGTTGAGATAAGGATTAGGAGAAAATGCTTTAGGGGCAAAACAGGCTCAAAACTTTAAAGGGTGTAAAGAAAACTTTATTAACAGAATTAAAAGGAGAATGATAAGAACTAAAATAAACCTTTAGAACACCATCCCTCCCCCCAGCCTCTTTCCATTTCCCACCTACAATGTAAAGAGACAAAACATGAGATTTGGAGTCAGTTTACCACTTCTAAAAAGAAATCTTTCTTCAGTTCACTTAGGGAGAGGAGTCTCTCCTGCCATGCTATAGGAAGCCGTTTCTCATGGTTATAATTTTCACCAGCAGCACCCCGCCCGGAAATCTGCAATCCTGAACTCCCTCCCACTCTTTGTCAGTCTTCTCACAACTGCCTCCGTGGGTCACTGGCTTATGGGGTGCAATTTTTTAAGGATGAGCTGTTCTGGTAGAGAAGCAAGGGTTCTCTTCTTCTGTCTCTGGAAGCAAAAGTTCTGTTCTGTCTCTTGATCCAAAAGTTCTTTCTCTCTCTCTGTTCAAGTCAGATCACAGCTTCTTTCAACCTCTGTATTCTCCAGTTCTCTTCTGAGCTGCAGATGAACGCTGCATCTCCCCCTATGCTTTATGGGTTACAGGAAAATAGCCTGGTGCATTATATTCTCACCTTGGCTTGCAAAAGGTTTTCAGCTCCTAAACCGGAGCATCTCTTCTTCTTTGCTCTGGGCTTTGGCCCCTCCTTCGTGCCTTCACATTTCTTTTGCTCTGACTCGGGAGAAGATTGGCGTCCATGGATTATATTTGTTCCCAGATGGAATTTTTCAGCGCTGAAAAGGTTAATTTCTCCGGGGCCCTGCCTCGGGGCCGTGGCTCTCTGTGCTCCGGGGGGCCCCGGCTCCGCGGGGATTCCCGGCTGGCTGCAGAAATCTCGGCAGCCGCGCCGGGGGCGGGCAAGGGGAGGGGGGACACGACGACTTCTCTTTTCTCTAGAAAGCAGGAAGTAAGAAAGAGCTTTCTCTGGGTTTTTTTTTTTATTCTTAAATATGATTTATAGAGGCGTGTCCAGCTTCTCTAATTGGCTTAGCAGCGTTTCAGAAACTGTAATCAGTTTCAGAGCCAGCTAGCTGTTGTTTCTGTCAACTGTGAAGGAGGCTGTGATGTTTGTCATGGAGAAAGTCACTTCTCTGGCTGACCCTTTTCCCTCCTCACCAAAAATTCAATTATGGCAAACCCAGGACAATCGGTCTGTCGTGTCTAAGTGCATCTGTGCCAGGAGTCAGAGTTTTCAGCAGTCAACTTGCCAAGGCCTGTCCCAGGAGGATGCTCGCATTTAGAGTGCAGGAACATGATCCAGAACAAGCTGAAGGGAAGGGGAAGGGTTCAAAGGATGCCACTGCATAGTTAGCCTGTGTGGAACAGAAAGGGGAGAAGCAGGGTGTGTTAATGAATCACAAGTGCAATAGCAGAATTCAGAAGAGTAAAATATTAATTTAGCCATGACAGGTCTAGCACTCTTCTGGAAAATATACCACCTGGCCTGTATTTGTTTGCATTCAGATTTATGGAAGCACTTTGTTCAGGAATGGCTTCAGGGTTTGTTTTTACTGTTAAGTTATGCAGAGCATAGAACCGGCCTTGGTGTGATTGATAGATATGTGATGGTTTTCCAAGGAAAGAAGACTTAGCTAATTTCTACCTCCAAGTCAGCACTTTCTTTAACTCATTCCCCACTTGCAGCTAAATTTGACAGAAGAGCAGAGATTTCAGAGACTCCTTTCATTGCCACAGGTTTTGGGATAAACAAATATTGTCCAGGTAGAAAAGACACACCTAAATGAATCTTCCTTCCCTTACTCTTGCTGAGGAAGATGCAGGTAGATTTGCATTTCTTGTATTTCTAGAGATAGTCTGCCTGCTTGTATTTGCCATCAGAGGGGATTGGTGATAAAGCAGAAGGAGGAGAGATTTTTGGAGCTGGAAGGGTAAGAGCCATTGTAGGGGAGACTATGAAGAAATGTAGCAGAAGCCTGAGAGGATGATGCCCCTGTGGTGGTTGGGATATGGATATCCATGAGGAAACATAGTCTGTGAAGTGTGTGATCATAAGGAATGAAAATTTGGGTTTCGTAAATCAACTTCTGTGATTGTGTCCATTTAAATGTTTCTTAAAACAAAATAAGGAAAAAATCAGCTGAAATTAAAGATCAAAAATAGAGGTCAAAACTTACAATCATAGCTGGGAATCTGTCTTTTAGGATACTTTTTGTCTACAATTCTGGATTTTTTTTAAAGGAACTGGACTGCAATGCACTGTCACTTTACATATGAGAAAAGTTATTTGTGGTATAATTGTCAGATATTTTAGCATGGTGATGGTAAGATAAACAGGAGATTGTTCATCCAGTTCTGTGGTAGGACTTGAATTGCCAAGAACTGAGAGAAACTTATTAATTATACCAAGATTTTTACTAAGCCTATTTGTAGCTGTTAGTATATTAGTTTTTCATGCCAGATTTGGCTGACATTTGTATGATGCTTTGCAGCTTACTTTATCACTTACATTAGGCTCTCTTTTAAGGTAGAAAGTAGGGAAAGCAGGAAAACTATCATGTGTAGAAGGAAACACATATGACAAACCCAAAGCATAGCACTAGTTTAAGATATCTAATTTATGGATTTAATATATCTGTTGCAACTTAGATTTTGAAAGGAGACATTTCTGTATGTGATTGTAATATATAAAATTCACCTGCTAAATAATGTGCAAGTATTCTTGCTAAGTTTTTTTGAAAGGTTACTTTTCTAAGGAGCCAAGTACAACATAAAGAGTTTCTAAAATAGTAAAAAGATAAAATTTAATTTAAAATCAGAACGGCAATATATTCTGGTATGTTGTGACACTTCTTTAAAATATTTTATATAATACATTTTATTCTTACTCACTATCTGAATGTAACTTTGGGTATCACAGTTACTATGTGAAATTGTGACTCAGTATTTGAGAAAAGCTGGAGTCAGGCTTTTCAGAGACAAGGCTTCTGCTTTACATGGAGCCAAAGTGAAGCAGGAATTCCATCAGGCAGATGAGAATGACTAAATGGTGATGATGTATTTTTATTATGATGAGGCTCTTGCTTGTGATACATTTAACCATATGTGGCCAGGCAACTCACTGGAGATTTATCCAGCTTTGATACCAAGTCAAGTACCTGGGATAGATTCAGGCATGATGTAATGTAAAAAAGCTTTGTTCTCTTGCAAAAATAGGTGTCTAAAGCTTTGGATACTGTAATTTAGCAGAAGTACTGACAAGGTGGTAGAAATAAGTCTTCAGTTCTGAACACAATCAAATGTGTATTGCCATGATGTCAGTTGCTGGTAAGTTGCCTTATTCTCCTTTTATGCATTTTTCAGTGTGCTTGAGCTGAGGGCCAGAAAGTGCTGATCTGACCTCAGTGAAAGTGTTTTAAAGGCACTGCTGCCAGTGGGTGTGAGTTTAGAGCCAGGGCAGGAGTAGCTCAGGCAGTTCAGTGGATGGTGTCCTACCAGTTACCTCCCAAACCTGATGGTGTTCACTTGCTTGCCTGTCACCTTAGGGAAGGGACCTGCTGCCTTTACAAAGTGAGAGTGCACCATTTTTCATGTGGATAATGATTCTGGCAATTAACAGCAAGGGCTAATAATTTCCTACCCCTACTAGGGGCATAAAAATGCATTCTAAGTAGATATGGATTTTTTTTTTAAATAGGGAATAGTAATCTGGAGAAGCAGCAAGAAACTGTAAGCTCCTGCACACTCAGGTTTCAGAACCTATTTCTGATGTTTAAAAAGCTGTAAAGTACAAATGTGTAGTTAAGCCACTGGCTATAGTATTATGTAGTAATATTACAAATAATCTCCAAGAGAAGATGGGATTTTTGGTGTTTAATACTCAGTTTTCTTACACTTGTGTTTTATGTCTGGGTAGTGATGACCTAGGCCATAAATATATTTATAATCATCCAGTAGTTTCTATTGATTCTCAGTTCTTGAGCACATGACTTGCTGTGCTTACTGAGTCGATGATTCCCGGAAATGCAGGCACAGATTCCATAAACTTTCTGTAAGCTGTCCTTTATTCCTGGACTCTGTGTTTATCTGGATGTAAGTGCTTGCTTCAATGCTTGCTTTGTGACACTTGTCTTCTCTGCTGTGCCATTTGAATCTGCTCATTGATAGTTTGTCCTTAACAAGATATCTTTGTGTTGTGGCCTAGAGAATTGCACTCAAAAATTCAGATTTTTTTCCCAGGAAATAAAACTGAAGCCATTGTCTAGAAGGGACATAACTGAAGCACAAGTGAATGGTGCCTCAATGGCTGTAACACAGTTTCTAGCTGAAATGGGCAGAAACTGCCAAAAAACTGGTGTTGAAATGAATTCTTAAACACAGAAACATTTAAAGCAGTGAATGTGAGAAGACTCAAGAGTGGTGAAGTTGTTACTCTGTGGCACAGCAATATTGCCTCTGCTCTCATGGGGCAGGGCTGCTTTGCTTTCCTGTTTCCATTTAAAATGTGTTTGCTTCTTCACATTTACAAATTAAATTTAAAATGTGACCTTTTAGATCCCTGTTCAGATGAATGCTTGATTATCACTGTAATGTGTGTAGGGCTGTTTGGTTTTTATTTACATATTCTCTAAGAGTTTCTTCTTGTTTAATGTAGGGAGTGGAGAATAAAAAATTCTTCTCAAGCTGCCCAGCATTTGGGGTGACCCTGGCTTTTCCAATAAACGCTGCCAGTTGGATAAAAGGTGTTTGAGGGCTTGTTTCTCTTAATTTATTTTTTTAAAATTTGTCTTCATTCTTTTCAGCCCAGATTCCTTTAGTTCTAATGGGTGATGAAAAGAAGAAACTCATTAGTAGTTTTCTTAAAAGCTGAAGGACCACAATGTAAATCCTCATTTTAGGTTCCAGAGTTTCCTATCAGTTCTTGTTGGTAAAGCAAAGCCTGTGACACACTGGCAGGACAGGCCATTAGGAGTGCTCATGATGAAGGTGCACCTCACTTGGGAGTTTTTAAATTAGCAAATTGATGAGAAATACTTAAATTTTGGTGTCACATCGGTGGGTGGCTTTTTCCAGTGCAGAACTCAGCTGAATGCCTCTGTGTAGTGTGCAATTGTATGTGTCAGTCTGTTGTGATGGATAAAATGTATGTAAATATTAACTCTTTGCTAATTACTCCAGTTATTAGGGAAATTATCTTAACTTCTTAAAAATATATTCTAGGTGGCCAATTTGTACTTTTCTCCCAGTGTCCTGTACAGCTGTTTTGTCTGTATTTCCTTTAGAATGATGGTGTTTCACATGTACTAGACAGACAAGCATAATTTAATTTATAGCTGCTCATTTAACACCTGTAATGCTTTCTCTGTATTTACAGTTCTAGTCAGCTTTAGTGCACCATTCCTAGTTATTAGCAGGTGTTGGCCTTTTTGTAATTTCTCAGTGCAGTTGTATCAATGGAATGCATTTGGACACATGTTTCAGAAATTGTTTATGACTTTGTTTCTGAAACACTATTAAATCACGAGGAGTAAAAGGGGATATAATCTGTTAATTTACATTGGGAAAGTAAAATGGTTTTTCTGGGAGGTTTATTGACAGTTTTCACCTGCTGCTTTAAAACATGTTTGGTTCCCCCCCCTAAAAAATGCCATTTTCTCTTTGAATATGTAGTGAAAACAAGTGTTTTCAAGTTGGCTTAATAATGAACTTTTCTTCATATTCAGTCTTGTGTTCTTTTTTCCTCTTTATCCAAGAATAGGAGTGGAGTCTGCCTGTACATTCAAATGTAGGTTTTAGTATTCAAATAGAAATAAATTGAAGAGAACAGATAGAAATGCTGCAAACAACTTACCCAAAAAATGTACTAAACTGCTCAAAAGCACCATGTGCAGTGTAATGAAGAGAAATGTTACCAGCTACGTACTGTGCTTTTAAAATGTACAACACAAATCCTCCTGCTAACTACTGCAGTTAAGGGAAACAGAGTTTTATTTTCATCAGAAGCTTTGGCAGTGAAATGTCAGCAGCAGACAGGGTTGTAGTGCAGCTGGGTGGTTCTGAATAGAATATCAGAGCACAGGCCTGAACTCTGTTCTTGTGCTGGCCTGGAAGGTGCTGCTGGTCACATCAGCTTCCCTTGCCATGACACACTTCCAGTTCTCTGAAAGGCAGGACTCTGTTAACTTCCTTTTCTCTATTTCAAAATCCACTGAGGTTTATCAATAAAAAGGCCCACACTGCTCTGACATTTATGATGCCAGTTTTGAGACCTATTCTGGGTATTTTATTATCACCATAAAGAGGAGGGCCTTGAAATGCAATTGCAGTTGTTTTTGAAGGTGAGGGGGCTGAAGGATTAAGGATCTGTAATTAATTGGAGGAGGAAAGCTGTGTCACATCTTAGCATTTATTTTTGTCATATGGAGGTAATATATGACATGAGGGCCACATTATCTGGATTTTGCAAGCATTTACTCCATCACAGAATCTATTAAGAATGAAACCCCAAAAAGTGGTGTCATGTATCATAGTAACCAGATGAATCATTGGTAATGTAAAATCACCATCCTCCAAAAAAAACCAAAACCTCACTCAAAACCATTTTTGACCAGAAAATCCCAACTTTCTTGAGAAATTGCTAATTGGCAGTAATTCTAATGGCTCCAAGAGCTCTTAAAATTTGCTCCTGGAAGCAATTGGATTAATGCCCAGATTACCCTTGGTCACTAAAAAGAAAAGTTGTGATCAGTTTGCAGATCGTGGTCTGACTCCTCATCTGCAGATGTATTGTGTAAGGCCCCAAATGTCTAAGGGCAGGTCAGGCTGTATTTTTGAGGCACAGAGGACCTTTTAGTGTGACTGTTTTTATCATGAGGCCTTCTGAAATATTATTCTTACTTTTTTTTTTTTTATTTTCTGAATGAGTAGTGGTGGAGACTTGGGATCGAGGTGTTTTCAGTGGCTGCTGTCACTAACGCCAGGCTCTGATAAAGCTGTTACTTTTCCTGCTGATTCCATCAAGTAAATTGCCCTTGTCTACTGAGGGGTTTGTTATTCCCTAAGGTTTGTACCATCAGATGAGAAGAAGAAGCAGGGCTGTCAACGAGAGAATGAGACTCTAATACAGAGGAGGAAGGACCAGATGCAGCCGGGGGGAACCACAGTCAGCGTCACTGTCCCTTACCGGGTCGTAGACCAACCTCTGAAACTCATGCCACAGGACTGGTAAGAACATTTCTCCTTTACTCAATTTCTTACCCCAGACAATGCAGAGTTTGGAGGGGAATAATAAAATGCTCTGAAATCTACTGAAAATTGAAGGTACATATATAAGAGTCTTCCTTTTATTAACTGTAGAAGTCTTCAGCTGAAAATAATATGAAAATAAATTAATCTAAAAGATCTTTAAAACTCGCACCACTTCATATTTTAACAGTGTGAGCAGCACAGTTAATATTATTGGGTTTGCCAGAAATGTTCATATTATTGTTCTGGTTTGTGGTGGTGTAACATGCATGTCACAGAACTATGATATGGAAGAAAACCCCTCCTCTGCTGTCTGCCTTCAGAGGGAGAGTCTGTTGGGAAGATGCTTTTGCAGGCCATCAGCATCTGATATTGCTTCTCTTTTAATAGTTATAGAAAGAAAATACATCAGACAGTAAAGACTGAACTGTGATTCCAGTATTGGAACTATTGGAATTTTACTTTGGAAGGAAGAGCCTTAGTTAAAGAAAGGGAATTGTAGATAATTTTTACTTTTATGAAAAAGCTGGAAATGGATTATTTGCTCTGTAGCCCATTTTTCAAGGCTATTAAAAATAGCTCTCTTTGAACAGAAAAACTCTGGAGAAGTTTTTATTGTTGTTTGACATCTTTTTGTTATTTGATGACATGCGTTATACATAATTTTTACTTCTTCCTGACAAGTGAGAAGATCTGGGATGTGGACAACGACATATTTGGTGGTTTTGTCATTTCCAAATTGGATTTTAATGGAGAGGAATACTTTGAAAAGATTCTGTTCCTAAATCAATTATTCTTTGTATTTAGAACTT
The DNA here is from genome assembly GCF_901933205.1 of Camarhynchus parvulus. Lineage (NCBI taxonomy): Eukaryota > Metazoa > Chordata > Aves > Passeriformes > Thraupidae > Camarhynchus > Camarhynchus parvulus. Next base: position 22,890,314 of record NC_044578.1, on the reverse strand, counting down.
GAATTAATCAGAACTGAGTGGATTTAGAATTCTGAAAATTAAATAGCACCTAAAATGTTTAATGATCAAACCTTTAAGAACCATCAAAACTACTTTCTAAAGTACTTCTGACCAAAGATGTGAAGTGGTGTATGGTTTTTTTATCTTGGGTTTACTCAAGGAAGCCATTCTAAAACCTGCAAAAAACCAAAATCCACCCCAGAGCACAAAGCTTCACCTTGATTATTCTTTTTCATTTGGGATTTAGTGGATTTAATGATAGATTAAATTTGGGGATTAGATTAGAGAGATAATTATTTGTTGTGGTAGGTAAGAACCATGGTTGGATGATGTAAATGTTCAAGAGAAAGATAGACCATATGTGAGGAGGTCATTTATTCTCAAAGGCTGGGTTTTTAAAATTTTACTAATGCAAAAGCTTAATCCTAATCACAAATTTATTTTCTTAGACCACAGGTGATGGTTGTACACTCTTAAAATAGCTGAAATTCGGTTTGCAGAAATTTAGCAGCTGTTGCTTCTCATTAATTTTCAGTCTGGAGGTCAGCAGTGTTGATAATAAAGGCCTTTAACTCTGCACATCTCAGTTTCAAGTGCCGTTTGCAGAAGATTATCTGTGAAAATGTTGGAGCACTTCTCAAAAGCAAATTAATGATGACCACAAATAAACACTGCCTTCTAAAAATTGTAACCTGAGAAACTGAGCTACCTTCTGCAAAGGGGCAGGGCTGAAAGCCCAGAGGAATCACATGAATGATTTTTTTTCCTTACAAGAGGAAAAGCAATTGTGCTGGAGGTGTGGTTGTTCAGTGTGCTCTCCTGCTCTATAAAAGGAGCAGCTCTGCTAAGGCTCACTGCCTGTTCAGTACAGCAGTGAGTGACATGTCCCAGGCCATGTCCATGCCATGTCCATCCCTCTGTGTGTTCCAGGGACCGCGTGGTGGCTGTGTTTGTCCAGGGCCCTGCCTGGCAGTTCAAGGGCTGGCCTTGGCTCCTGCCGGATGGATCTCCTGTTGATATCTTTGCAAAAAGTAAGGGATTCATTTTGTTCCTTTGTTTGGGGTTTTGTTGTTGTGTTTGGGGTTTCTTGTAGGTGTTTGTGCTTATGACAGAGTGCTGCCAAAGTGCTGTTGGTGCAAGTGGCTGAGCAGGCTTTGGGCTCCTCACAATGGCAAATATTCCCATGCCCTATGTGGTTGTTCTGCTCTGATCTGTGCAAGCTCATGGAAAGAGCTGTCAGCTGCAAGAGTCACAAATAGCTGGTGTACAAATCTGCTTTCCAGTCTTCTAAAAAAGGGTGAACAGACAATGTGTATTCCTGCAATTCATAGCTAACAGGTTTACAGGCTGGCTGCACATTCTAGTGCTATTTTGAAGAGAGGATTAATCACCTATTGCACCTCTAAGAAAGCATTGAAAATATGATCTGGTATATGACAAAAACTTCAGAGTTTTTAAGAAGTTGAAGTTTCAAGTGAGCTAGATGTTAGCATTGTATAGATCTGAACAGGTTTTTTGGGTCTCCACAACTGTGATGCTTTGAGGCACTTCTCTGGCACAGTTCACCCATCTGACAGAGAGGTGAGCCATGGTATCTAAGGAGTCTGTCATCTTCTTTTCTCTGTTGCTTCAGTTTGGAGTTGCCTTAGGAAATAGACCTTTTGATGGTCTTCTCTAGTTTCAGATATAGACATAACCAACACATACACACACACACCAAAAAAACCCCAACCAAACAGGCAACAGACCCAAACCCACCTTTGTAGCTGTAATATATTCTGAAAAATCCTTTCCTTAGGATTTTTTCTCCTGAGAAGCTGAGAGGCCTCAGGTACAAAATGTAAACAATGATTGTCTGCTGCTGTGGAATGCAACAGGTGGATCTGTGATTGGTCTCATGTGGTTGTTTCTGATTAATGGCCAATCACAGTCAGCTGGCTCAGACTGTCCGAGACACAAGCTTTTGTTATCATTCTTTCTTTTTCTGTTCTTAGCTAGCCTTCTGATGAAATCCTTTCTTCTATTCTTTTAGTATAGTTTTAATATAATATATATATCATAAAATAATAAATCAAGCCTTCTGAAACATGGAGTCAGATCCTCGTCTCTTCTCTCATCCTAAGACCCCTGTGAACACTGTCACACACCTTAGTTCAGTTCTGGCATCTTGCAGTCAGTGTGATGAGGAAACAGGTTTGATCAGGTTTTGTGTGTGCCCCTCTTTGCTGTGTGATGTAGAATCTGGAAAGACAAAGCCACTTTGATGAGCAGCAAGGAAAAAACTCAAGGATGGGACAGAAAGCGAAGGATGGGTCTGTGAACAAGAGAATAGAATGAGTCAGTTAAAGGGGGATTGAGGAAGAGCAGGGAAAGAGAAAAAGAGCTTGAAAGTCACTGTGAAAGTAAAACTGTGCCACAGGAGAGAGTTTAACAAAAGAGATGAATGAAAGAAGGAAATAGCACTTCAAAATAAAGATACTGAGAAAATGGCAGTTGCAAAAAGCAAAGCCAAGAAAAATGCAGTGAAATATTGAAGGTCTAGCTAGCAGTTACATGCTGCTTCCTGTTAGTTTTATCAATTTTATATATACGTGTATGGAGGGCTGTAGGAATTGTTCTGACTTGCTTTGACATTCCTGGTCTCAACATGCCAAAATATCACAATCACAGCCCGCACAGTTCAGGCTGAAGGTGTACAAATTCATACATTTTTCAAGTGAAAGAGGGATATCTGGTCTTAATTCATACATTGAAATGGATCTTCTATTTAGAAATGCATTCCATTCCTTCAAAGCATGGTATTTTTAAAATATTTTCCTGATAAAGTGTATTTCTAGAACTTTCCCTGATGACTTTACTCATTCCTCAAATGAAAACAGGTGAAGGGAGCACAGACAGCATCAGTCCAGTTTTATATATCTATTTTTATCTGAAGCTATTGTTTTGCCATACTTAGAGTGTTCAGTAAGTGAACTGAATGTTCACTTCACAAATGTGGTTTCTGGGATTTGCAGCTGTCCATTGTTTCATCTGCAGTTTGTATTTCTTCTTCTCTGTCTTTGGGTCTGTTGTGGTTACCAAGTATTGAAGGCTGTCACTTGGAAAACAAGCAGGTAGCTTACCAGAAAGAACTCCTCAATAAAGCCTGTACTGGGCCAGAGCCTGCCAAACTGGTTTTATTGGAACAATTGCTTTGTCCCAGAACATTTCATTAGCTGAATCTCTAAAACTGTGCTCCTTAGTTTTCCTTGTGCATGGTGTCCTGACTGTTTCATGTTCAGGTACCAAACCAGCCTAATTTCACATTTACAGGTGAATGGTTGTGATGAAGTTTTGAATGCTGTCAGTTTCATGGACAAATATTTCATTTTGACTAAAAGGTGTTCCTCCCAGAGCACAGCAGGGGGCTTTAATAGTGATTTGTTTCAGGTTCAGAAGCGGATCCTCTTGTGCTTAATAACATTTAACTGGAATGCAGAGACTCTGTCAGGTGTTGATGGAGTTTTCTGTAAAGGCATGGCCCTGGTATATCTTTATTTGTTTTTTTCTGAAGTTATATGAGTACATGCAACAATGTATAGTGGAGATAATGTATATATATTATTAATCACAAACCTGGAAATTTATCTGTCAGAGATATAAGTCAGATGATAATTTCTTTAGTTTGTCAACAAAAAAAAAAAAGTTAATTTCACATACCAGCCTTCTAGGGAGTTCCCAAATGGATCTGGAAAAGAGAACTGATTTTGTGGAAGACAAAATTAAGAGTGTGGTATCTGAAGAAGATACAAGCATGGCATTAAAAAGAACTAGTTTCCACAAAACTGATGGCTTGTTTTACTTTTCCAATACCACTAAAATCATCAGATTGGGTTACCAGATAGGAATTGTACAAGGCTTAAATACGTTGGTTTTAATGCTCACTGTGTAAATGCTGAGGCTTTACCTAATTCACATGTGACAATACTTCCCAAGAGAAAAATAGCAGTTAATATTTTGCCATTTTTAACTGAATACTAGATAGGGGAAATTGGCAGTTGCTAAATTTCTCAGAATGCTTTATGCAGCATTTGGGGGTTTCATTGGCATTCTAGTATCTGTCTTTTACAGATTGTTTTAGAAGATAGCCAGGCTTCCTGCTCATAGGTCTCAGAAATACCTTTCTGATTATTATTTAAATTCTTTGACAGCTCAGAGATTTTCAGAAAGAACTTCTTTGTTTCTCAAAGAGAATGTACTTGAATTGGCAGAGTGTTTCTGCTATTCCCTTGAAATCTGTGCATCTAAAAGTAGGCACTGCCCTTTCCCTTCACCCTGGAATAGCCTGGGAGCCATTGACCTCTATATTTAACTGTGCCCTTCAGTGAGTGGTTGACTTCTTTGGATTATAGGCTTGATAATTTTACTCTCAGGCTTCATTCTGAAAAATGAAGAGCGGGGTGGGAATTTTCTTTGACCAATAAAGAAACACTCAAGTCTTCATGTTTGTACCAAATGCTCTCCTGTTTGCTGTAGTTAAAGCTTTTCATCTCAAGTACGATGAAGTGCGCCTGGATCCCAACGTGCAGAAATGGGATGTAACAGTGTTAGAGCTCAGCTACCACAAAAGACACTTGGACAGGCCAGTGTTCCTACGCTTCTGGGAAACCTTGGACAGGTATGGTTCCTGCTGGAAGTCCTTGGTCTTCATACTTGTATGCTTTTGGTGGGACTTAAAAGTTCTGGCAGCCAGGGAATTGTTTACAACTTGGATATCTGAACAATTAAATACTGCTTGTTTTGATTTTCCCTCATGATATAGTTAATAAAATGTAGTGGTATATGTTTGCAGACTGTAAGTAATCATCTCCAAAGTGTGGATTTAGAGGAAGGGTAGTTAGCATTAATCATTGCTTAGTCCCATGATTCCCCACCTTCTGACTCTGATTCTCTAGGTCAGAACCCTGCTGAAGGGGAAGTTCACTGCAATACCTTGTTCATGTTGTAGAGAAGAAATTATTATCATGAAGCAGTTGAAGAAATATTGAGGGAGGGGAGAAACCCATGCATTTCATTAATGTTTAATTTTTTCATGTTGATTCACAGTGAACTGCTTGAATAATTGAGTGAAAAAGAAAAATCCTGTGGGAATTGTCAAAATAATTCCAATCATCAAACTTTCCATGGCTTTCTATTTAAAACTCTCATGTGAACAATATATCTGAACTCCCAGAATGAGCTGGTTGTGTTTACAACAGTCTTTCAGTGTTAGAGGTCATGCAATGCCTTGGAAAGCTGAGTTTTCTTTGAGGCAGGGCTGTAGCCAGCTGTTATTTAGTAGGAGAAATCCTGCACACATTGCATCTGTTTGGCAACTTTCTAATTCCCTAAGAATTCTCTTTTAACAATGCCTGGGCATTTTATTCCTGCAAGTGAAATTCCTATACATGTCACAAGGGTAGTAATGCTGTCTTCTGTTATTTTTTTTTAGGTATATGGTAAAGCACAAATCTCACTTGAGATTCTAAATCCTTCAGCTGCCATTTATTTCCTGAAGTATGGATTGAAAAAAATGGAAGGGGCTCCAGTTTGGAGACCAGAGCTCGCACTATATATGTCAAGAACTTTACAAATGAGGAAGGGTCACAGTTTAAACTTTTTATAAAATCTTATTTGGATGATTCATGCTATGGCAGGTTGATACCTGTTAATCAGAAGCAAAGGGGTTTTGCTTAAAACTATTTTTTTAATGTTGTTAGCCTTCTAGTCTGCAATCCAAATTGTATATTTTGATAGCAGCAGTTTCTTCTCTGTTTTGTTAAATTAGCCACATTTTTAAAGACTGTGTTTTGTTCCCCAGTAGAGGATAGCTGGATGTCCACGGCGGGTTCCCCGTGTGCGTGTGCACGGGCGGGTGTAAATACATGTGTGCCTGTGTCTATAGATATAGTGTACAAAAAAGTTATAGACACAATGACACACACCTAGGTGTTTCCAGGCTTTCTAAACCACTTAGCTTCTGAGCTTAGTTTGGGGTTTCTTTGCTTACTGTTTCACTTACTGAAAATATTTTGTTGTGAATGATATTACATTTTAGTCAATAGGACTTGCGAACTGAGCAAAGTGAAAGTTGTTTTCGATAAATCAAAATGTCAAGCTGTATATGTATATTCTGTCAGTCTTTGTTGAAAAAGGGAAGATCAAAAATCTATTAACTCTTTTTTTGGATTTGTAATGTCCCAGTTTACTAAATCTTGAAAATTTATTATAGGCATACCTTCGAGTCATGGTAACTCTAAATTGCCATTCTCCACACACATCTCTTTCTTTAAACTGAAAGTATGCATGTGTACATTCCCATCTAGCAAATACCTTTGCATATGAATCTAAATGTTACCTAGATTAAATGATGAATAGAGGAGGAGAGAGTTGGATTCTTTTTTTTTCCTGGAACAGCCACCACAAGGAATGAATAATTTTAACTTCTTTGCATTTATACCTCTAATACGATTTTCTCGTGACAAAAGTAGCCCAGACTGTCAACAGGAGTTGTAATTTTCTGAGCTGAGTGGCTAATATGGCCTCCCAAGAGTCCTGCATTGGAATGGAAAATCAGCCTTCTCAAATTACCAAAGAACAGATTTGCTTCATCTCCAGCGTGAGGCCAGAGGATCCTGGTATTTGTACCAATTTACAGCATCTCTGTATCTATGGAATAACGTTAAGTTGATGTTGCATACCAGTGAATGTAGAGAATGATCAAATACTGTAACACCTGCATGATTTTTTTTCTGGGATAGAAAATACATGTTTATATTCCTGTTCTTGAAATTCCAAACCATGTTTTTTTAATATACTTTACATTTAAGGTTTGACAAAAATAAAATGTTCTACCTATTCTGTTTTGGTTTTTATTTGATGTTAACTTCATTTTTAGTAAAACCCAAAGTCAAATATCCATAAGAGGTTTTTAAAACTATGTCTGGCACCTGATTGTGCATATTTTTGTCAGCCATAAAAGTAGTGATGTTTATGTCATATATCCATAAGTCATATCCATAAGAGGTTTTTAAAACTGTCTTAAGTTCATGAGGACCGTGAGGTCTGACTTTTAATTGTATGTATCCATCCCTGCTTTATTGAGATTGTGTTTTCAAATGGTCTTAATGGAACTGTAAAATCCCAAACCACCAGAACAACCCTCCGTGAATCCCAGGAGTAGAAGCAGCTGACCCTGGATTTTGGGATGGATTCAGCGTGATGACTGGGAAGACTGGGCACTACAGAACTTCTGGGATGTCTCCTGTTTGTGTGGGCAGTTGGGCAGTACCCTCTTACTCTGTTTTTCCTGTACATAAGCTTAGTAGAAATGTGTCCATGTCATTCTAGAGCTGCCTGAAACATTGCGTGCTTGGTTTTAACCTGTACTGTACAGAGCAAAGCTGTAATGGCTTCTTCCAACATGGCAGCTGCTACCCCACGGTAGCAATTTACAGTTCATTTCTGCTTTAAAGAATGAGATATCATGTGTGCTTTTTTAAACTTGAGCATTTCCAATTAGAAATGTCTTTTTTTCAGACTTAATACGTACATCATGGCCTGTGCTGTTTTAAATAGGCTTCTGGCAGTCAGCTTGGAAAGTAAATTTTGGACAAGTGTGTGCTTCACATGCAGTGTGATATGCAGACCACAGAGCAGGTTTGCAATAGGCAAGGGACAGTTATCTTTTCTATATCCTGTACTTCACTGTGTTTTCAATGCAGGTGTAATTCCAGATCCAGTACTGTATGTAGGAGATGGCTTGATTTAGATGGAGATTTATGTATTTATTGGCAGTTAACGCCTCTGAAACTACTGAAGTTACATGGATATGGAATGGGCAGAAAAGCAATATCCATGAAATCTGTGTGACCTGTGTTTGTTTTTATGGGTTGAGGACAGACCTTTAACATCTTAGAATTTTGTACTGGCAAGCAGTTTGTGACCCAAGTTGTACAATATGTATTTGTGAAGGAGCTGGCACCTGATTGTGCATATTTTTGTCAGTCATAAAAGTAGTGATGTTTATAAAATGAGCCATTTTGCAATCAGATTCCTGCTGACATTATTGGAAGTTTAATTAGGTTGTCAGAATAGCATTCCTGCTGCCTTCATAAATAACTGCACATAGATTATGAAACTACTTGGACTTAAAAATTTAGCCTTACAGCAGCATTTTGCAACACAGCTGGAATTTTAGACACTTATGTTATGCTTAATTTGTCTGCACGTTAATGTAGAGTAATAAAGAAAAGTGATACAAAGAAGTGGGGAAGCTGGAGGAGCAGACATCTGTTTTACTGAGCTGCTTTCTTTTTGCTGAGCGAATTGGACACACTACTTAGAGGTGTATAAAGTGTGTAAATTGTATTCAATTAAAATGTACAACTATAGCTGAGCTACTTCCCTGCCTGCAGTTTATTGAACGCTAGAATGGCACAAGTGTGAGACTCAGATATCAAATTGGCTGTTCCTGTTCTGCACTTTCAGTGTCATAACTCTGCACTGTTTCATGAGGGTGACATGAGTGAGATGAAGCATGATCAGTTCAGAACTGGTTTGAAGTCTGTGATTGGGCTCACATGCTGTCAGCAGGTGATTATTACTTTTAGTTACAGGGTTAGTGGGGCCAGTAGTTGTACCTGAAGTAATGATTTTATATTAAAAATGAAAATACCTGTGATTTATACTGTTTGAGCTTTGGAATGTTAGTCTGAACAAAGCCAACAAAAGGGGACTTTTTTTGTAAGATAAAGTAGGGCAACCGCAGGGACTTGCATACCTGAAGAAATTGCAGATCAGCATCCTCAGCTGAGTAGGCTCAGCTATTTAGCTATTACCTGAAAATTTTTGTAGGAAGATGGTTTTACAAATAGGTGCTAAAGTCAGTGGTTGAGGTAGACAATTTATGGAACTGTTCTGCAATGCTGTAAACCTTTTTATTTCTGAATTCAGAAGAAAATGTAGATAGCAAAATGTGTGCTAAGTTGCCCTTCATCATAAGTTAAACTATTATGTTATATTTGACAGCAAATTTGGAACAGCAAATTTGTTTTTGGCTTTCATTTGCTGTGCAGTTTGTGTATAAAATATTGCCATTCTCTACAGGGACGTGCAAAAGTAAGTTTTACTAGTACAGCCTTTATTCTTTTGCTGGTGAAATATGCACTTAGTTGCTAATTCTTGCAAACACTATACCAGAAAAGAAAAAAAAGCTGATCAAAATTAATGGCTTAGAGGTTTTAAAATTTAATGTCATGAATGCATTTTAATTCAAAAGCCATAACTAATGCCAAGTACTTTATTAGAGCAATGTGTTCATGAAAAATTAAAATCCCTGCCTGAAGAAACTGCTGGCCAAGTAGGTTACAGTTCAGCTAATGTGTGGAAAAATCTACCACAAACTGGAATCTCCAAATGTCATATCCGGAGCTGCTCATTTGTAGCGAATGGATTTTTTTGGAGAGGTGGCAGTTCTGCTTCCTTTGCTAGCAGTTGCACACTTCAATCACAGTTTTGTAGTTTCCTGTCCTAGGTTTGGGTTTGCATTGAGGGTTCTGAGGCAGAGACAGAAAACAGATCACTGAGGATGGATGGAGTTGTTGGAGTGGAGCTCAGGCACTTGGCAAGGATAAAGATGGTGTCTGAATGGGACTGTGATCCAGAGGGTGACATCTGATGATCCTTGTGGATCCTTCCAGCTCAGCACATTCTGTGATTGCTCAGCTGTCATTGACTTCTCTCTGGGTCATTCTTCTCAGTGGTGGTGCTATCATAGAGAGGGCAGGTTTGAGAATGAGATTTAATCCAGCACAACCTGTTGGTGGGTAGTACACAGTGGCAGGCCATGCATCCAGACTTTTACTGTACGCATTTTTATTTAAACATGAATTTTATAATTTTTAAAATAAGAATGCAAATGCAAAGAACAATTTCAAATGTTTCAAAGTTTATTGCAGATACTAGTTCGCTTGTAAAAATGAAATATATGAGGTGGTACAGAAAATCTGTAAGAAAAATAACTTCGTGTCTGTTTTTTATTTCCATCTGTAAGTTCTTTTGGTGTATTTCAAATGCAGAAAAACTGTTTACTTGCTTTACAGGGTTCCTGCATGTATCACTGGAAACTGTCAGAGGTAAATCTTCAGTTGCAGTTGCTTGAAAGCTTGTAGATTTTATGAGTGTGTGGGTTCTAAGTTCTGGCCTATGTCAGTGGGCCCAAATTTTAATAGTGGTTTTGAAGGTTGAAATTCAAATGAAATCTCAGAACCCTATGGAACAGGTACTACTGAATGACAGAGAAAAGAAACTTCCAATATGACTAAACCTTTAAACTATGACATAACTGTCATAAACTTGTGTTTAATAGACTGTTAAATTTAAATTTTTGGAAGTATCTTGTCACATGGCCATTATTTAAGATCTGAACTATTTAATGATTTTTTTTTACAGAGTTATAGTTCAGCATTAGCTCAAGTCCATCTTTTGAAACTTCCTCGGAAAAATTCCTTGCAGACTTTAAAAGGTGGAATGTCTTTCTAATTGCAACAGTTGTCTTAGTGCTGAAAGAAGAAACAAAGCATGCTTCTCACGTTCCTATCCGTTAAGACCAAACCTGTAGTTTCATAACACTGAATGTATTTTTATTGGTAAAATAGGATGTAAAAAATACCTTAAAGAAACAGCTTCTAATGTTTCACTTGTTCCTTCCCTCTTGAAATCCTTTCCAGAGACATATCCAGTTGCTCTTCTGCTTCCCTGACTTTTTCTTCCTGCTTGTTTCTGCCAAACTGGGACTGTTCCTAGCCCACAGTTTTTATGTAAGCACAGTACTAGCAATGATTCTTCTGCCCTATCAGGGCACAGGCAGGGCAGTGGAAGCACAAGAAGCATGAACTTCTCCCTGTTGTGTCTTAAAGCTGTTTACAAACTAAAAAACCCCAAACAAACAAAAACCTCCAAACTAGTAAAAATGCATGTATGACCTACTGAGTATTTCATCCTGCTTCTTTCTAGTTTAGTTTTGACCTGGAGCAATGAAGCTTTGAAGTTTTGAACATAAAAATACTGCAGGCATACTAGTTGTTAGTATGTCCTTAATTAGTGGTATGTCGCTAATTGTTCTCCAAGGACCTTTAACTGCAGAGTTCTCCCTGTTACTGCAGATTAGTCTTAGGTGCAGAATGATTATCCTGAGCTCCACTGAGTCATTCTTAACCTGAGACTGAGTGAAATCTAAACACCTAATTACCTGACAGCCTTTGTTCACAGCTGGCACTGGGTTTGAGGAGCATCAAACTTGTTTTGTTACTGATTTTGTGAGACAGGTAATAATAAAAAAATTATGAGCAGTGAAAAACCAGAAGTTGGATACTTGTGGATTTTATGGTTTTCCAGGGCTAGGAGTTATCAGTAAATTTTGCAGCATGCCCTTAAAAAGTTCAGATGGTCACAGAAAAAGAGGGTGTAGCTGAACAGCACCTCACTAGCTGTGTCTGTACTGGGACATCTGGGCCAAACCCCTCCTCAGCTGAAGTGTCCATACTTGGATTGTAAGTTCCACTGGAGACAGGGCATCTTTGTACTCTGTAATAAAACTTGTAGGAAAGAGTCCATGCTGTATGCACAATGGAAGCAATTAGTCTAGTTGCTGAAATGTTGCTGAAAAGGTAACAATGGGATTAAAGATCAAAACCAAAACAACTAAAAAAAAGAAAAAAACAACCCCACAACCTGCAAAAACTATCCAGCAACAAAATCAAATTAACAAAAACACCAGCAAACCCAAACACAGAAATTGCTAAACTGAAATACATTTGGAACAATGCATTGTGAAGTCTGTATACAGCAAATTTATTCTGTATGGGTTAATGCCCTAAATTGTGTTCCAAGTAATCTTGTTTTACCTTTGTCAAGTTGACTGGTCCACAAATTCACTTAGTGATGTAAAATTCCTCTTGAATTTTATTTTCACTTCATATTGGATTTTTCTGGCTTTGGTCAGTAGCTATTGGTCTGTTCACCTTGCCTTTTCTTTCACCCAAATATCAAGGCAGCTGGATGATCTTGTAAGTACAGAATTAGGTAATAAAAAGTAACAGGTAATTTTGTGTTTATGTGGATGTACGTTATTGTTCTACTGAGAAATGTCCATCCATTGTGATGTACATTGTCGTGTTTTATATAATGACTTCTGTAATGTATCAAAATTTAAGTGTGGTGTTCCCCATATGTTAATTCCTTTCAGGACACAGGTGTGACTTGGCTGTACAGCATGAGACAATAATCAGTACCTTAAGTAAGCTACATGAGAAATCATAGGTAAGGAGAACTCTGCATTTAGTAATTTGCCTCTCAGGGGCTTGTTTTTACTCTGATATGGACTGAAGGTTGTTTCCAAGAGTAATAAATAGCCTTTGAAAATTTCAGGATAATAAAATCTGCCAGAAGTCTTCGAAATGCATGGAATATGTCAGGGGTTTACCCATTTGATATGAGATGTGAAATGTCAAGCAGGTGTCTTCAAAACATTCTCATCTCTCACATGTCAAGTCTGCAGAATGGCAATAAATTCACCATCACTGGCCCAACAATTCTTTGTGCAACATACTTTTAAGCTTCTCCTCTTATACCCAGAAATTTGGATTTGTACTTGTTTTTCTGGGATTAATACCTTCAGGTGTGTTACCAGTCACATCAGGGGAGGGGGCAGGTATTTTATAATATTTTGTAATTTTTAGCTCCTTAAATAACCAGTATCTCATGAAGCAGGAGTTTCAGTCTAGTCCAGTGCAGGTAGCAATGTGTCTGGGAAGAATCTGGAAAGATTTGCTTAATTGAAAACCAGGAAAATAAGTGGGTTGTGGTCATTGCTTGATTTAGGGAACACAGCAACCCAAATGTTTAGGAAGTCATCGTTGCCACACTGTCTCAACCCGTAGCTAGATTTTCTTACCTCCTGTGCAGAGCTATTCCACAGCATTTACTTCCCATTGTTCTCTCAGGCTTTCCCATCTTCGTACTGTATTGCAGTACCTGCCCACTTTCTGTAAAAATAACTCAGCTGGCCAGAACTGTACTGCTGACCTTATAAACAGTCATGGGCCATCTCATATCCGTGTCAAATATTTTTCTATAGTTGTAAAAGGTGATATAAATTTTATATCTGAAATACAGAGATAAATGTCTGGTTTTCTTTAATGCAGCTCTTAATGTTCCGTGCCACACTTAGCAATGCAGTGGATGGCATTGTCTGCAGACTAAAAGACTCCTTAAAACCAGCAATAACCTTGAAGCTTTTAGCATCCAGCCAGAGAAATGGGGGTTCTGCTGTGTCATAAAATGATGATAAGGTGAGGAGGTTCAGGACCATCAAAGGAGTTGTATTTCTACAGTGCCCACAGGCACTCATGATTTATCATGGCTTAACTTTTATTTTGCTGTGGTTTTATGCTCTGGAGGTTAGATGAAGCCATCAGTAGATTCTCTGTAATATGTCAGAAAAAGTCTATATGTGAACTTTTAGGTTAAGATTTACAAGCTAAAAAAATGATACCATTTTTTTCATCACGTCATTGCCTTTATTAGAACGTGCAACTGAAACAATCTTAATGAAATGGTTGTCTGACTCAGCTAACTATTGCATCCTTCTCCCTGGTAAGCTAGCTGACCCTGCATAACATAATTTAGGTCATGAGGGTAATTGACACATCTTTTACATTAGCTGAGTATGGAGCTAATAACTGCTAAAGACAGCAGTTTTTCTATTATTGGAAATTGATCACAATGTGAAAAAATTCATTAAGTATTTTGATGTTAGGAGAAAGCTGCAGGTCCTCAGGGTGTCAGAAAGCAGCTGCTTGCATGGGACCAGATTCATTTTGCATCAGCAGTGCCATGGCCTGACTGATATAAATGACATTGTAAAGCACTCCTTTTGAGGCAGGTGACTTGAAATCTACATTTTCTAGAAATTCAGTGCTTTTGCCCAATGACACTAGTGTTTGGTAATTTTATCTCCCTGTGAAGGTAGCTAGTCCAAGCATTGTACCATATGTATCTGGGAGGCAGAATTTCTGCCTGCTGACTGCTGGAGAGTGTGAATGATTGCTGTTGACTTACACTTGTAAATGGCATGCCTTGTGCCCTTTGGAAAGACATTCTGTTCTATTAACTTCTACCTTCCTGTGCACCCCTTTTAATTCTAATTACTTGCAGTGATATGTGCATCTTTAACACAATGATGAGCCTGATTTACCAAACTTGCAGGGTAAAGTGCAAAGTCTAATGTAATTATCTGTGTCATGCAGAGCTAATATGATTTTCCTATAATTTTCCACAGATGTCTTTTTAACTATTATGCTTGTGAAAGAGCATGGAGAAAGAAAATTATTGATTCTAGATGAAGTATTTCCAGTATTAATGTAAGTTTCTCTCAAATTAGATGTGGAATGTCTACATAGAGACATCCTACATAACAACAGAGAGTGCAAGCAAATTAAGCAGAGAACATCCAGACTTTCTGTGGGAACATGTTCTTCACCCAAACGGCAGCACTAATGTAGGTGCATCCTTTGAGGCTTACTCTGGATTCTGTATAAAATGGTCAAGAACAAGTAACATAGATTTCTGGAAAAAAATTTATGGAATTTAGGCTCTTGCAATTCAGTTTCTGTGGAAGGATCTAAGCCTTCAGGGTAAGTGAATTTCTTGCAGTCTCAGCCTAAAATTTATATTTAACTAGTAGTAGCCTTCATCTTGAGTTTTGAGGGCCACTTGGTGCCTCTAATGCAAGCCCTGCTAACTAATCCTTCTGGGGACTTCTCTGTTGGACAAAACTATTTTTAAAATGGAGCTTGAGTATTTAGGTGGTTCAAGGTAAACAGATTATTCTGTTTTCACTCTCAGCGGTAGCACTGTATTTTTTGTTAGTTTTATCTAAGAGAAATGCTATTTGTTTGAATTTGTTTGTTTATATAGGATGTTTTTCCTGTGTTGACACTGGTTTCATCACTGGGAGAGAAATTAACGTGGGATTTTTGAAGGGTAAGGGGAGTTCTACTGTGTTTTCTAGTACTTAAAAGGTAGCTGAGGAGAAGACAGGGGTTCTTTCTTCACGAGGATGTACAGTGGGAGAACAAGAGTAAGCAGGGACAAGCTTCTTCAGGGGCAGCTCTGTCTGGAATGAAAAAAGGGGAAAAAAAATATCTTCATTAGTTCAATTAACCATAGGAACTGATTGCCCAGAAAACAGTGGAAATTCGTTTCATCACTGGAAGTACTCCAGACTTGGCTTTATGGGCTCTGGTTCACCTGGTCTGTTGCCCTGCTTTTAACAGGAGGTTAGACTCAGGGATCTCTGAAAACCTGGACTTTCCCATGAGCCCACAAATCCTCTGCGTTGTCTCCTTACTATCTCAGTTGCTTCAAGGCCACTGACCATTCCTTTATGTGGTAGAGATGTACAACGTGCTGTCCAATATTAAGACCCAGTTGCTCTTACATCTGCCTTTAAACAGATGTGTAAAGTTAGTCACATGCTGTTGTTCCTTTGTGTCAATGGCTTCCATGCCAACAGACTGGCGCTTTCCAGGGAAAGCTCCTCGAGTTCCTCAGGAGCCGCCCCTGCTTCAGCAACCGCCCCTGCTTCAGGTGCCTCAGGACCCGCGGGTGCCTCAGGAATTTGCCTCGCTCTCAGGTGCCTCAGGACCCCCAGGTACCTCAGGAATTGCCTGTGTGTCAGGTGCTTCAGGATCCTCAGGAACTGCCTCAGGTGCCTCAGGACCCCCAGATGCCTCAGGAATTACCATGCTCTCAGGTACCTCAGGTACCTCAGAAATCGCCTCCCTCTCAGGTGCCTCAGGAACCACCCCTGCCCCAGGTTCTCAGGGGCCTCAGGAACCACCCCTGCCCCAGGTGCCTCAGGACCCTCAGGAACTACCCCTGTCCCAGGTTCTCAGGGGCCTCAGGAACTGCCCCTGTGTCAGGTGCCTGAAGACCCTCAGGTACCTCAGGAATGACCCCTGCCTCAGGTGCCTCAGGAACCAACCCCCTCTCAGGTGCCTCAGGACCCTCAGGAACTGCCCCTGACTCAGGTGCCCCAGGACCCTCAGGTGTCTCAGGAACCACCCCCCTTTCAGGTGTCTCAGAATCACCCCTGCCCCAGATGCCTCAGGACCCTCAGGTGCCTCAGGAATCACGAATCACCCCCCTTTCATTTGTCTCCAAAGCCACCCCTGCCCCAGGTGCCTCAGGTGCCACAGGCCATCTCTCCCCTGGAGCTGCAGTTCATCCCTCACACCCACCGGCCTTGCAGCTGCCTCCCATCTTTGAACAAGAGCCAGGTAATTTTTCCCTGTGTGGCCATGAGGATGAGGTGCCTGGCAAAGAAAAGCAGTGAGTTTCAGTTGTCTCCTCAGTTTAATCAGGCGGTTTGTAATCAGCAGAAGGTGGTGGTATTTAAATGTTGTTCTGAGTAATCTTCTAATAATGGCCAGGATGATTTTGCTATGTAAATATTAACAATCAAGTTTATTTGCTGATTGTTTCCCCTGCCAATTAGCAGCGTGGCTTTATTCACACCTATCTCAGCTTCTGCAGCAAAGAACAAGAGTTGCTTGCTATCTTTTCCAGATCCAGATGGAGAAAGTTGCTTTTTGTAATGTACCTTAAACACAAGCCTGTACCCATAACTGGTTTGTTTTGTTTGCTGTTTTATTGTTTGAGGTTTTGGGTTGGTTTTAGTTTAGTTTTATTTTTAATGGATTTTTTTTTTTGTGGAAAATAATATCACTGGCTTTCTTCAAGTGTTAGCTATGTTTTTTTCCCTGCTATTATCAAGATAGCCAATTTGCCTCTCAGTTTTCTTCCTTGATCCTCTGACCACTGGTGAATCAATTGTCAGTTTAAGAAGGTATTTTAAAGTTTCAAGTTATTCTGAGAGACTTCTGTTTGTCTCTGGCAGGTTAACAGGGTAATCAGAGTTTTTTAATGAAACATGAAGACTGGTAGTCAGAAGCCACTGCCTGTTATCTTCATAGATTAATTTAGGATATGTTCCTTCTTCCCTTCCAGCTGAAGATATTGACTGAGACAGGAGCAAAAGTGGCTTTGATGGTTAGGGTCAGTGAGATGCAAGGCAAAATTATGTTATCCAGACAGTTTTATGTGTCTTAGGAAGCTTCAGAGAGCTTATTTTTTCCTGCCAAATCTCGGAGGTTTTTGAAGTTTCACCGATCTAGTCTCACTGTGGTTTGTCTCACAGAATCAATCCTCTTCTCAGTGTTATTGCTCCTCATCAGTAAAGGTTCTTTTCACTAACAGCAGAAAGACCTCTGAGATGCATTTACCTCGCCAAGTGAAACCAGGTTTTCAGCGTTTCTCATTACTGAACTGAGTATTGAATGTTGGATTAATCAAGTTTAGCAAGCTCCAATTTCTCCCTTGTATGCTAAGTGAAATGTAGTCGAGCTCTGTTACCTATCAGTTTACCAATTTCAGGAAGCATCTGTTTTTTCACCCTGTTGTTTCACAGTTCCTGAGAAGGTTAACAGTAAAGATCCCTCTCTCAGGGCTGTCTAGGGAGGGAATTCAATGGGAAGCATCCCCATTCCTAACATGAAAGGAACCATTAAAAATAAACTCAACATTTTCATGAGGATTTTTGCTGCTGTTAAGGCACCAAGGACTGTTTCAATGCTGGTAGAATTCTAGTTTTAATGAGCTACAGTAACATGCCCTGTCTGATAATTATGAGGGTGTTGGATTCTTGCTTGCAATGATCCACAGTATAAATTGATATCTAATTTATTTATTGAAGTTAAAAGAATGTTGCTTGTTAACTACTGAGATTCTTCAAGATGTGAATGGAATAATGAGTTTTAGAGATGAGTTAGATATAGGAAGCACAGGATGAAATTCTCTGATTTATTCTGTGGGAAGCTGGGTGAGGATCTCAGTCTCTTCTAGCCTTAAAATGCAATGATATTTTAAATGGTTTGCTTTACTGTACAGAAAAAAATTGAGAGTTTGCTTTACTGTACCAGAAAATACAATCTGCTGTAACTGTCACAAGAATGTCATTTGATATCCAAAGTAGCTCAAAAAAGGAAAAAGCAGAACATATGAACCACTTACATAGTCAGGCAGGTTTATTTGGACAATGCCAAGAGGAAATTTAGTAGAGCAGGTTCACACATGTTAAAAATAGCAATTGCTGAAAATGTCTTGCCCCTGAAAGATTTTGAACCAGGGCCAGAGTTTGCTCACTTGATTAAGACAGTCTTTATAGGGGAATGCAGTGGATTAAAATGAAACAAATTCCTGTGTGGTGGCACTTTGCAAATGGAAGGGTCCTTATCTGGCTTTCCAGAGCCCATTATCAGCTAAAGAACACTTTATCTTGGGACACTGGGTTTGATTCTGGGCATTAGATTTTGGGTTAGAGCTCCTACCTTGCCATGATTTGCTTAGTTCTTGAAGCAGACATGTTAGAGGTGAAAAGCAGGTGTGTTGTCCTTCCCAGCAGCCTTTACAGATGCCATCAATATATTTGCATTTATTAACAGTCTGATGTCTTTGTATATGATATTTTAAAATTTCCTCCCTGACCTCGGCACAAGTCTTTTGTTACATATTTCTAATTGTTCAAAAGCAGCAGTCAAGAGAGGTTTGGGGCTCTGGAATTCTGTAGTTATCAGAATGCAGGTAAGCAGCCAAGGTAATAATCAAAGTCATTATCAAATTGTAGCACAGATTAGAGGACAATCATGCTTAAAAAATGGTCAATTCCCTCTGACCAGAGGTAAAGTGATAAGGTCCTCATATCTGCTACACTTCAGAGGCAACCAGGAATTAGGAATAACACTTAAACTCTTACCAGTGTTGACTATTATTAGCCATAAGATTTGAGCATCAGGGTTCTTTACATATGCATATGTTACGTTGTAATTGCTCCATTATTTTTACCTTCAAATTATTAAAGAATCTGCTGATGCAATCTGCTGTATTTTATTGATGCTCTAACATCATGTGTGAAAGAAGAATTCTTTGGATAAGAGCAGAGGACAGAAGTGTAATCCTTTTTTCTCTTTAAAATGTTTCCTCCTTTCCCAAATACTCTGCTAGAATAGAGAGTTTAGAAAAGGAGTTCAAGCCAAGTTTTTAAAAACGTTTGCTAAATGTGGCTTCTAAAATCTCTCCGCTCCCACAGTCCTTTTGTTAGAGCCTGGAGCTGGCTTTAGGATCTTCCTAAAGGTGCATCTCTGCTTTGCATGTGACTGCTGAGCAAGGCAAAGGGGGCAGGACAGACACAGAAATATGTGATGGAGAGAGAGAACATCTGAGAGGCCATTTCAAAGCACAAGAATGACGCAGGAGTTCTTTAATACAGTCTAATTGCAAGGAGGAAATACTTCTCTGGTGACTTTTCAGGGGGAGAGGTTTGGTTATTATTTTGTAACCAGGAATATGTTTTCTTCTCTGGGTGTCCTCCTCCTCAGTGTGGTTTCTGTCTTATTGCTCAGATCAGGGGAGGTTTCAGCTGGATAGACATGAAAGAGCTTCCTTGGCAGCCAGGGCCAAAGATGGGCTGCAGCTGATGCATGAGGTAAAGGAGTTTTGTGCTGGGCAGTCGTTCCTGTTTTAGAGCAATGAGATCCAGGAGTCACCGGCTGAGCTAGCAGCAGTTGGTGCTATTGTACCTCCTTTAGGAGATGGAAGGCAGTTTTTCCTGCACAAGTGAAAGGCAGCTTTCAGACCAGTTCTTTGGAGTGGGCATATGGCAATATTGGGAGTTCTTTGTGCAGTGCAGACCGCTTCAGAGTCGTCTCTTCCTGAAATAAAAGCAGCACTTTATGGTAGCAGCATATGTTTCAAATATAGTTTCTGCCAGAGACTGGTGATTTGATGTGACTCAGTTTTCTTAAGAGGTGTCAGACTCTGTATGCTATCCTAACATGAGGGCCCAAAATTAACTTTATCAATATTTTGCTATCCTGATAGCTGGAAACAGCTCAACTGAGATCTCAGGCTGGTCTCAAATTGAAGAAGGGGTGTGGAGAGGGGGCTGTGTCCTGCCTGGGTTTTTCCTTGCTTGGGAAAGCTTCACTGCTGATGCCTCGGGCTGGCAGTCCAGGACTGCAGTGCTTTTCCTCTGGCACGGTGTTCTCAGGGGAAGGGCAAAGAAGGGACACAGAGCAACACCTTTTAAAGTGACAGCTGTTTATCTCATGAGCATTTCTCTGTGGATTTAAAGGCTGGCAAAGCTTTGCTGTCCCTGCAGTCTGACTACATTAAAAAACAAACAAACAAAATCCTAGATGCACAAAACCACCAAACTCAGGACTTTGAGGTTCAGTCTGTGTCCCAGTTTACATCTTAGCTTTAGAAGTCTTTGCAGAACTCACAAATACCCAGAAGTGTTTCTATCTATACCTGGGAGCTGGTTCTGTACTGTAAGGAGAGTTCCCCTCATTTCTAGCTGCAAAAGCCTTTAAAATCAAGTCTTCACCTTCATCTGACCACTGTCTTTCCTCAATGGTAGACATTGTGTGCCTCGCATTAATACATACTCTTTTACATAAATGAATTCCTGTTGAGGTGATGGCTGACTTCTGAAAGATCCAGCTCTCAGGCAGGCTCATGGAAAAATTCTGTTCAGGAGACAGAAGAATGACCCATTTTATAAGGCACTTATAATTTGATTATTTCAATTTGAACAAATGCTTCTACTTCACATAGATATGATGGCAAATAAAAATCACTCTTGGAACATCTCTTGTATCTCTGCTTTTCTATGTCTGAAAAAATATGCAAGAATATTCCTAACAGGTTACTTGTAAGGGCATTCAAGTTTGGTGTGAAATGATAAAGCACAAACAAAACATCAGGAATTAAAGAAAAGGGACAGAGAAGAAATCTATGGAGTGAAAAAGAGAGAAGCGAGAGAAAATACAGAAATAATTTTGCAAGGGGCCTGGAATTTGTACTAAATTACTGATAATGAGTAAGCAACGCTGCTTTCCATATTTGTTGACCAGTCTAATGAGATAATTCTTAAGATTTGAAGGTGTCTAATCAGACAAAGTGAACTAAGAGGTGCTGACTAAACGTTGGTTTGGAGATGTGGGGCTTCTGGAACAGCATCAGGAGTCTGACAAGCAATTCCCAAGGGCAGCCCAGGGTACCGTTTTTATCCTGACTGTCACGGCCAAGCAGCAGCACACGGCTGTGCACACTCAAACACGACTCATCCACATGCCAGATGACATTAAGGTTAAAAATACCATTGGATGTTTAGAGAATGTGCTTTTAATCCCTTTGCAAAAGTCGGGAAGGAGAGGTAAGGTGCAGCTCTGAGGGAATGTGTCTCCTTGCTCAGCACTCTCTGCAGTGGGGCGTGCCCAGCTGGGACCCCACAGCCTGCAGGGTTAACAGCAGCTCTGCCAGCCAAAGGTGCCCCTTGCTGCTCCATCTGTGCAAACTGAGGTCAGTTTACATTCAGCATAATTTGGTGTCTTGTCACACCATATTGTTGGCTACGCCTGTATTTAATGCCACTAAACTTCTGTGGAAGTGAAGCAATTTTTTCTTGCTTGTCAGAGAAGCATGACTGTTTCAGAACAGTGAAAAATAGAATATTTGAATGGTTTATTTTCATAAGTTGAAGTTCTCAGGTAATCTCTGGAAAGAAAAAAAGAAGGAACCTTATTTTCTAATCCAGCTTCTATTCTGCAATCCATTCACTTGTCTTCTGCCAAGTACATTGGAGCTGTGCCTTTTCCCATACTCTTTTCCTATGGAGTGAAAACTGAGCTCACCACTTTTCAGTCACCTATAAATACTTTTTTTTCTTGTATTAAGAACTCAAAGTGCTAGAAAGTGCTGAACTTCTGATCTGCATAAAATCAGCATATTCAAACAATAGTAGAAATGAAGGACAACCTAGTTTGAAAATAAATTTCACCTTGAGATTTAGGAAGAGAAATATACATGTTCTTTTAATAGCTTTATTTATACTCCTTTAAGGCATAATAAAACTCCCAGTATTCAGACAAGAGCAAACACAAATATTCTCTAAAACATAAAGAAATATAAAGAAAAAGGCAGTACATTAAAAAAAACAACCACCTGGGAGGAAAGAAGGCAAAACTGTTATCTTAATAAAATCAGGCATAGATACAAAGCTTACTAGAGCTGGAGAGATTTTTCTGGTTATTTTTAGGGGTTCTGTATAAAACCTGTACCTTCACATCTATAAGCCAGTGTTTATACAGCCAATGCTTCTCTGCTGGACCTTTCAATGAGTGCCATTTCCATTTTCCAGCACTAAGAAATGAAAAAAACAACCCACAAGATTTTAAATAGGCTGTAATCTTAGCAGGGAAGTTTCTTTGTTTATCTTCTCCTTCAAGTTTTTACAATAGAATTCTGAAACACTTTTTAATATAAACAGAATTTTAAGTTCAAATCCTCAAAGCCATGGAAATAGCAGGAAAATTAATTTATACAATATTTAGAACTGTTGACTGAAATGTTAACCTTTAAGTAATTGAATCAACACTAGTATTGATATTTAAAATGCTTACAGTTTCTGGAAAAATTGTCTTTCTGCTGGAAAACACTGCATCCTTGGAATTGTAACATTCCCTAGGAGTGCTTAGGTTTTGTCTGAGCTTCCATCAGAAATCAGGCAAGGAATTTCAGTAACTTTGAGAAGGCAGCTTTTTTGAGGCTTAGAAAAACTTTGATTTGAAAGAAATGTAATAGAGTTGAAACAAATAGAAACGGGTTTTTTTGGTGGTGGTTTTTGTTGTTGTTGTTTTGGTTTTCTTCCCTTGAGTTCTTCTCACTCCTTTTTCTATGTTTAGCTTTGGCTCATTTAGGGCTGGTTTTCCCCCACCTACTCCAACAAAAGTGGAAAATTTTTATGATGAATCCTTATCAGCCTGGATGGCAAATAAAAATCACTCTTTGAACAGCTCTTGTATCTTGTTGTTGAACAGCTCTTGTTTCTATCTCCATCTTCTGAAATGAATTTGCCCTTTATCAATTCCCAAAATATAAAATTCCCTAAGCTTCAGGACAGCTTGCTGTTTATGTTTAATAAACCAGTTCCAAAACTGATTTATTATTTCTTCCAAACTTCTCTTGCTATAGACTCTTCACCCTAAGATTTACAAATTTGCATTGATTGTACTGTTCTGTTAAAGAGTTGCAGAGAAATCTCCAAGTTAAAACATTAATTAAGGAAATGACAAAACTGCTCTGAGGGCACTGGAAGGAGCATGAGAAACTCAAAATCTTTGAAAGAATTTCAGTAGGAAATGCTTTGGTGTGACACAGGCTACTGAATGGTCAAAGTTGTGGCCTGAGTTCTAGAGAAAAACAAATTCATGGAATCCCTTCCTGCTTTTTTCCCTGTGCCTGTTCCATGTCCTACACACTGTCATTCCTAGAAAGTTATTTCTGGGGATTTTGATATGAGCCTCTTTGTGTTTTAATAACTCTCGAATTCCCAGGGCCCATTCATGAGTATTTTTAATCATTGTAGCTGTGAGGATACTCGTGCAGATAAGACTGAAGCATAATTTGTAGGACTACACAGGCAGAAAAATCCAAACAAGCTTACTCAGTCCCAGTTTTCAGATCATCTTATTCTTTGTTAGTCTGACTCCTATTTGAGCTATGTGGAGGTGACAAACATTTTTATTGCTGAAAGTTTAAGAGCATATGCTTGAATATTTACCCTTTACTCAGGATTTCTGTATCAACTCTACTTTTGGAGTTTAATCTTCCATTAGTAAAAGTATGAAGCATTTTAGTCCTTGAATGCTGAGAGACTGCCTCAGATTTCATTAATGTGGATTTCTGAGAATCATAGAATGGTGTGGGTTGGAAGACACCTTGAATATCATAAAGTTCCAACCCCTGCCATAGGGGCTTGGAACATAAGCCATACAAATTTAATTTATCTCCTAATGGATTAATAAAAAGATGGATATTAATGGGAAAAAAGATCCAATCAAGCCAGATATACAGATGCTCTTTAGAGTAAGCCTGGTCCATGGAGCAGAAGTAACAGCTGAAATCTTACCTAAACTCATAATATTGAACTGGGAAACAACAGGAAATTGCAGATAGGAAGATGATTATGTAGTGATAAAAGGACCATGACCTACCTCCTTTTGCCTGGCTTTGGAAAGATGTGTAGCAGAACACTAAACATTGTGAATCTTCCTTAAACTAATGCAAAGTAGTCACAAGCAGTTATTCTGTGGGGAGTGAGATGTTTATTGGCAGAAACCTCAAAAGCCAGAGCTAAACCTGAGCTTACCCATGGTCAGCAAAGGAGTGCAGCCCTATGAGCTGTATAAAACCAGTTAGAGGGGTTAGAAAGGGAGCAGAAAGCATTCACAGATGTGAAACACAAATCTGAACTGAATTCAGTTGTAGTGAATGTAGAACAAACATAGAGCCTGTAGAACATACAGAGACCTGCTTGTGAAAAGCAGTGGGGAAATTTGAAAAGGAACAAAAAACCAATCTTGATGTGACTTGAATGACTTGAAAATAACAAATTAGGGATCTAGGCATACTTTACACAGCCATAAATGACATTGTTTAGTGATATATATATATATATATATATATATATTTTTCAAGTTCTGCATCACAAAATTAATAATTATGAGAACCTACTACCATTTAAGAAATGAAAAATATTAATGTTGGATACCCCTATAAAACTGGAACTGAGCACTGTGGAGGAGTTGGCTTGAGATAAATTTAGTTTTGGAGTTTATAGTGTTAAAAATTGACTTGAAAACAGATTCTGAGCTGAGGTAAAGGTGTTTCATGGGAGGTTAGATTATTGCTCACTCATGTAAATTTTTGCAACATGTGAGGAGTGGATTATGTGAAAACAGGCAAAGCAGGAGCCTTTGGACTTGGAGTGTCCTTCCTGGGCTCTGGCTGGATGTCCTCTGCTCTGTGGCAACTGATCATTTTATCTAATCCCTTCTCTCTCCTACTTTCCCAGTCTATAATTCCTTTCCTTATCTGTTTTTCTCCCACTTGCCTCCCTTTCTTTCACTTGCTTTACCATCAATATCCCCTTTTTTTCCCCCCCCACTTCTTTGCCTCATTCCTAGCTTACTAACCTATTTTTTCTTCCAAAGAAACAAGAATAACTCCTTGATCAGTCTGCTTTGTGTTTATATTCTTTCCCCTATATTTTATCTGTTTTGGCTGCTCAGGCTCCATGCTCTTTGCCTGTAATGGGCTAATCTCTTACAGTGTTTACAATACTGAGTCCTCACTCTGGGCCAGCCCTGAAATATGAGTTTTATGATTACACTTGGTGACTATGGTTATTTTAAAAATAATTAGAGAGCAATTGCTTAAGGGTATATGTAAATACTGAGTGCTTAAGTGTCAGTTTTGACTCTGAAGAAATCATTTGAACAAATGAATATTCTTTAGAATTTGAGTTGACACAGTGAATTGATTACTAATAGACTGTGCATTAATAATGAATGCTGTGGTTTTGAAAAAATAATTTTAGATGCCTAATTTGGAAGTAGAAACCTTGATTATCAGAAGTCAAATGTTCTTTGGAAAGCAGCTTTTGGGGTCTTAATGTGCCCAAAATTGAATGTGATCAAAATTATATTTCTCTGCAAAGTCCTGGCCTACAAAATTGAATCACCCTCAACTCCTGCTAACTTGAATATAACAATCACAGTAGAGTGTGATTTATTTGCCCATTTTCCCCAGTTCCCTCTTTAGGAATTCAAAAATTCTTTCTTGCTCCACTGAGCTGTACCTTTTCCTGTGGTATTGAGCTGTTGTTTGTTTACTTGCAGAGCTGTACATATTTCAAACAAGTTGAAGGAATTTGGTCTGTGTACCTTGTCTGTTCAGGTACTCCCTGCATGGATGCCAGCAATTCCTGGTGACCAGGGTGGTCCCTTCTTGATTCTAGGCTGCCTTGGACCACAACCAACCATTAGAGAGGGAGGAGACAGAGATGCTTCTGGCTCAGGACCAGGCCAGGCACAGCAGCACCATGCTGAAAGGGTCCTACAAGAATGCTCATTTTATGGCAGAACTCTGGTGCTCCTGCTGGAGCTCTGCTGTTTAGTTCTGCTCACTATGAGAGCAAGTCCTAATGGATCCTGGCTCCAACAGGGGGCTCTGCAGTGTAAATGGATCACAAGTGTGTTTTGGTGTTGCGGGAAATTGGAGAGCTGGGAAAGAGGACTGACTCAGTTGGTGTGTGATGTGAGGAGGTCAGAGCAGTAGGTGATAGAGGCCACAGGGGGTTTATCTGACACCTCTTGGAGTTGGCTCTGCCCTGAGTACCTGCATTGGCCACATGCAAGTACCCCGAAACATCAAAGCATAGTTATTGTATCAATATTAATGAATCTTTGCCAAGTTCAGTTTAAAATTGTGCATTATTCACCCTTTTCTATGTAATTTATTGCACGGGGGAATCTTGTCATGATCACAAAGAGCAGATTTGTGTGCCTTTCTGCTTTGCCAGTGAGAGATGAAGTGATTAACAGAGCAGAGACATGAATCCTGAGTGCATGAGTTAAACTAATGGGAGCTCAGCTGTTGCACCACCAGTAAATAGGAAGAGAAACTTTTCATCTTCCTGACACTGAAGAGTCCTGCTTCATCATCCCTTTTTCTCTGCTTGTTTTCATTGCAAAATTCTCATTATCAGAAGCAGGAACTGACATCTGCTGGAGAGAGTTCTTATGGATGACTGTTTTCCTGTTAACGGCGGCAAAAATCTGATGGGCAAAAGAAAGGAAGGAGACTATATTGACACTGTTTCTCCTGGAACTGAAGGGGGGAAACTAACAATACAAATTAATTATAAGGTTTCTTTTTCATCTGCTGGAGGACAAATATGTGTAAAAAGCCTCCAACCCTATCCAAGGGAAAGTCAAATCTGCTTACATTCCATGAATCATCTCATTTTTCTTTGAGTATCCGTCTTCAGACTTGAAGCCAGAACAAAAGGGTAAGTGGGATAAGCAGTTGGAAGAATAGACAGATTTAGCAGAAAGGAAAACTAAAGGCGTGGAGAGGTGTGAGAAGGTGTGACAGCAGAAATGAGTGAGGATGTGTGCTGCAGTGGGGTGTGCTCACCTTGCACAGACGGCTAAGGGGGAATTACATGAGAAATGCCAATAATTGCAAGGGAGACTTTTCAGGAAAGGGAATCTCTCAAAGCCTAGATAACCACAAAAATAATACTATATAATAGTGAGATCAGAAATACCAACTTTGGGTACAGGCAGTGCCCTGAGCTTAGCTGGATTTCACAGGTGGTTAACAGGGATCTAGGTGAGAGACAGGGAAATTGATAGATAGTTGGAGGGGTCTTTGTGGGAGTGAAATCTTACAATACCAACAGAACTTGGGTAACCTTGTCAACATGTAGTAGAAAGCTTAGATGACCTAGGTAATGGGATCAGGAACAGCAAACGTGGGCATAGCAAAATTGGAACCAATGGGAAAAGTATACAGGAGTGGGTTTTTCCTCCAGGGGCAAAGGAAGGCAGATGCAAATGGGGGGAAGAATGAGCATGGAAAAAGGAGAGAGCAGGGAGATAAAAAAGGCTGGTTAAGGACGAGCAGGCTGCTGGTCAGCACTGCCTGCTGTCATCACGGCTTGCCCAGTTTCTCTTTAAGCTCTGTTGCTGGCAGTTTTCTGTGTGAATAGGCTGACTCTGTGCCTGTAGGCACCCAGCTGACCCTGGGCCTGTGGATCTGTGCCCCTGGCTCATGCCCTGCCATAGGCCTGGCCACCAAGGGACTGCAGGAGCCCCTGTGTCCGACTGGGCTGGGAGCAGCCCTGGGGGAGCACCTCCCCTGCATCCCGCCGCCCTCCAGCTTCACCTTCGCTCTGCTCCGGGGATGTGTCACACGGTGTGCAGGGAGGGCAGGATTCGGCGTGAATAGCCATCCCCCAGTAAATTCCCTGTCTCCTTGGACAGTGTGCTGTATGCATCAGTAGTGATTGCCATGGCATGTTACAGAAATAGCTCCCCTCCCTCCCCTCCAGGAACTCAAATTCTCGCAGCTGGGTGCACAGTTGTGACAAAGCCCCCTCAGCTCAGCTCCTCAGGGCACGCAGCCACGGGCAGAGTCATCTCCCGCTCTTGCTGTCGGCACCACGAGTCAGAAGGAGCTTGGAAGAGCTCCTGCTAAAGCCAGATTGCCTCTGGAGCTCCTCTCCCAGCTCTGTGGTATGGGTAGAGCCTGTGCTGTCCCCAGATAGGCTCTGACAGAGCCATCTGGGTGTGCTGCAGGTGCTAGGAGCTCGGGAAGGAATTAGCAGTTGCCACAAGTGAGCTGGGGAGGCAGGTAAGTGTGGTATGGTGAGGAATTCAGGGGCAGAGAGAGGAGTTCTCCTCAACAGGAGACCGATACTGGGGCTGGAAAAATGCAGGAGTTTAGGAGAGGATGCCACACAAACCCAGCAGAAACAGAGTATGTAGATTTGAAGGCAGGTGAATCAGAGCAGTGAAAGCTTGGCAATGTCAAAGATTTTCTCTTGTAAATCTATGTGCCTGAAGCAACAAAAATCTCAACTTCTCTTCTGCATGGTTAGGATCTTCTTCCAAGCTTTTTTCTTAAAGTCTGAAACATTTTCAAAAAGCACATGCAAAGTACATTAAACCTCAGATCTAAGACTACTGCAATAATTGCATTTCCTCTCCTTATTTCCCTTGAATTCACCTGAAGATGTTACATGATGTGTTTGTTACTCAAATACCATGAAGAACTGGGGGCTTGCTAAAAGTGCCCCAGCATCTTCATTGGAGGAATGAGAGACTTTGGCTCCTTGTGTAGTGTGGGGGTTCAACAGACTCAAGACCTATTCCTGACTTATTCTGAGACTTGAAGCAAAACCTATGGATGTGTCACTGGCTAAAGCCTTTTGGCTGTGAACTGGAAGATGATGTGAAACAAGGTTAATGATATTTGCTAGTTTTATGTGGGGTTTGGGGTGAATATGAACCATAAAGGCATTATTACCATGTATCTAATAATATGTGCTTTTTTGTAGTAGTATTAGTTCACTACTAAAGTAATACATTTCTGTAAATCATTAACAGAGATACTTGATAATTTTATAATGTGTTTATGTTAATTTATAGTATTAGTACTCAGAAGAGTGGCTTGTTGCCTTTGCTAGGATTACTCCGTCTTTCCTAAAAGGTATGGATCAATCACTTTTGCTCATTCAGTGATACAGTGCAGCTTGTTTCATGCACAAAGGAGGTGGTGACATGGAGTCTTAATCATGATGTTGGTAACATAAGAATGGCACGATAAATAAAAATGACAGTCCACTTAGATTCTTTGCATGGCTTGTCAGTTCTAATTCTCACCCATGTTTCTAAGTATTCTCAAACATGTCAGGATCACAACATGCTTTGAATAACTAAAAGTGTCATTTAAAATCTATCAGAATCTAATGCAGACCAGCACTCCAGTCTCACTGCATCTTGTGCCTTAAAGATCAGCTGTGCAGAAAAACTGCTACCCAATCACCTGTATTTTTTCCTCATTGATTTGTACACATGATGTTGATATAAAAATATTAAAAAACCTATCAGTATGGTGTGTCCACCCATGTTTTACTGACTACATAAATACTAGTGTGGCTGCAGCCCAGCTGAAAACTAGGACATCACCTTCCCTTTCCTTGAGTTTTGACCACATTATTATCATGAGTATCAATAAGATATTTTGGTTTTGGAGTTAAAGGCCTATACAGACTGTCATTGTTATCTAGGCCAATCCATGAGGCAACACAGGTCATCAACTTCACCTTCAACCAGTTTGGGGGATAAACTGGAACATACTTTTCAGAAAGAAACCCAGACTTGATTTGTAAACTGTGAATAACGGAGTTGCCAGTGCACACCTTGCTGAGTTGTTTCAGCTGCCGTTGTTTCTCAGGGTAAAGTGTGACCTTCCTGTCCTTAATTTTGCTGATGCTCCATATCTGAGCCTGT
Source organism: Camarhynchus parvulus (assembly GCF_901933205.1). NCBI lineage: Eukaryota > Metazoa > Chordata > Aves > Passeriformes > Thraupidae > Camarhynchus > Camarhynchus parvulus. The sequence goes on along the minus strand of NC_044578.1, from coordinate 22,860,249 downwards.
TGATTGTTGCAATGATGCTGAATATTGTCTGCTAGATTAAATAAACCTTTTCAGTAGGAAAACTCAGTGTTTTGCTACTATCAATCTATAAAAGCTTTTATCAGCTCTTACAAAGCTTTCCTGCTCTTTTTCTTTCACTCCTAGTAAAGTCAGAAGTGAGAATAAATTAGGTATATTTCACTTGAGTCAGTGTTTTCATTTGACTTTGTAAAACCATCCAAAAATTGTCTTTAGACAGAGACTTATGCTTTAAGTAAAGAAGGGCCTTTTAGTGAAAGGTGAAATAGTGAAAAGGTGCAGATGTTGTGTAAACTTTTCTTTTTTCGTCCTCATTGCAAAATCCTATTTTGAGGTAAAATATAAAGGGAGAACAGGTTTTTAAAAAACGTTCATATTTAATAATCTCCTTTCTTCTTAAACTTTCTTTCTTCTTTAACTTCTAGATACAGAGCTTATTATGGTTTACTGTAATTTTAATAATGAAATTTAAAGTTAGAAAGTTTATCCCACTAAAATGAACTTTGTGACATACATGAAGCATTTGTAATGGCAAAAATGGCCATTTAGTGTGTGATGGTAGGCTGCATGATGACTTCAGGGTGGAATTGACAACTCAGTGCTCTAAAATATAAGGATATTAATAGTAGTTAGAAAGATTTGATTTCAATCCTAAATGAAAAAAAAAGTTTAGGTATGTAAAAGTCACATTTTTCTCTATTTAGACACAATTATGAACAGACTCTTGTAACTCTCTCACCTGTAATCACCACTTCAAGCTTTCCCTCACCTCCTGGAGGATTTGCTCTCTTTAATACCCAGACATAGGTGCTAACATTTAGTGCTATATATTTTTATTTCAAAAGTACAATAGTAGCTTGCAAAGGAAATTGATCTTTCATAATACTGTGTCCCAATTTGATTCAAAGAAATTGATGATGAGGCCATTTAAATGTGTCAGAGCAGCACTGGGGGACTGTGAAGTGTCCTTCAGCTGAAATGAAAATCATTATATTGTGAATGAAAAATGATTGTTAAAAACTGAACATTGCACAATAGATTGTCACTTTTAAATGCACCTGTGTGCTTGTGATTGACAAGTGAGATCATATACAGGTCCTGAATTAAGTTCTAAAACTGATATTGTACTTAATATTCGAAGTGACAATCCAAAAATAAAGCCTGGTAAGCACAAGTTGCTTTTCTTCTTCAAGAATATGCTCAAACATTATTTAGTTAAGTATTTCAAACTAAATTTAGGTTATAAGCATGCTTATTTTAGACTAAGTTGATTTTTCATGTGTGCACAAGACTTCTGTGCAACAAAGAAGTCTTACACCATTACTAACTTCTTAAAAAAGAGAACTGCTCCAAGGGCTGCTGAAATCCTCTTTTATTTTTTTTTTCTGTGTTAATGTAGGAAGGCATTAATATTCCAAGATGTCTATGTAGCTTGTTTAATTACCTCCATTTAATAACTTTTACAAACCAAGTGTGTGTTTTCATCTGTTGTCTCAGAGCAAAAGCTCTCTATGGAGTAGCAGATGGTAAATAACATTCAGACAGGATATCATTCCAGGCAATCCATATTTTTAATACATACTTTTTTGATTATATAAAGAAGATATGTGTCCATTATACTTAAAATTTTCACTGTTTTCTAAAACGAGTGTTGATGTATCTCTTTCAGTAAACTGCAAGGCAAAGAAAAAAACAGAAAAGAACTAATTTATGTTACATGGGCAGTCGTGCACAGACATTCAAAGTACTGCCAAAGTTTCTATCAGGTATTCATTGCCATCCTTGTTCAGAAGGGTCACAGAAGCATTTTCCAGCAATCACATCCCCAGCAGTCAAATCTGGACTGCTGAATTGCATGTTTGTGCTGTTGCTATCTTCTCTTTCTGTGAAGGGAGTTTCATGAATAGTCCATACTTATGTGTCCCACTGCTTGTGGTCCCTTCTGATTGTAGTCTAGATGATCATACATTCAGGATACTCCCTCACCCCCCATTTATGAACTTCTGGTTTAGTTCAGAGAGGCTACTGCTATGTGCAAGCTACTATTGTGCTTTTCAAGCTGCTTTTTGAGCAGCTAATACAGAGATAAAGAAATTGTTATAAAAAAGAGTAGAAATATTTTTCATTTAATAGGTTTCTACAAAAATTACTTGGAGCTGTTCGATTTCTTTTCCTCAGAAGTTTATATGATAGAGTATATAACTCCACAATAAATATCTATTTGGATCATGTGCTTACTTGTAACTTCTGCCAGTTTTCCCCTCCATTTTCCCTGTTTCCAGCAGGATCTCAGCTGCTTGTGGCTTAGCCCTCACCCTGTGTCTGCTCCACCCTGGGTCTCTGCTCCCACTGTGAGAGGCTGCCCCAGAGAGCCAGTGAGGAGCTGCAGTGCCTGGACCTTGAAGCAGCTCCCTGCCCAGGGTATTCCCTCCAGAAAACACCACTCAGGTTTGCATTTCTGGGAATGGTGCCAGTATTTTATTGACTCGAAGGTGAAGTTCATGGCAGGAGATGGTTCCCATCCTCATGGCACTTGTAGCACGTGTGCTGGCAGGAGTTGTGGGTCAGAGCATGGTTCTTACCCAGGACATGCTTCCTCCACAGCTCACTGTCTTCTGGGGAATGACTTCTGAATGGGTGAAGAAGTGGGTTTAGATTCTTTGGTTTACAATTTGGGATACACCAAGGAGTAAAAATTCTTCAATATTTGTCCTGTATTTTGATTTTTTTAATGAATATTTTCTGCAATAACTGTATGTTCACCAGCCCTTGGTGAGTAAGTGGTTACACGAAAACAATATCAGTAACCCAGAGCTGTGCAAAGCTTTGCCAGGGATACCTATTGCCTTCTTACTTTAGGCTGTGATCTCTCCAGGTCTCAGAAATGGCAGAAATGGGGTATCAAGCATGAAAAGTGTACAAGCAGGGAAGTCCAGGCTGTGATGGAAAGGAAGCAGACAACATTTTCCATTTTGGTGCCATTAAAACAAAACAGGAATCACAACATCTCTCCTGTCAGAAGGGTCTATGCTCCCATAAATTCCATTTTCATCTATCTTTTCAAATGATGAGGCTTTGACTAGATGGAATCAGTCAATAACTCCTGACTGCACATCAGAGGAGTCACTTATGAGCCTTCTTCATTTGTTCACAGCCCTTTCTCTGTTTCAGCTGACCACACTGTTTTTGATTTCCTGACCTGAACTGGCACTTGGCATTGCAGGGTGCTGCTAACTCTCAAATCAATCTCGCACTTATTTAATTTAATTTCTAACTTTTAATACTGCAATTACCCTGAGGATATCAGAGTGACTAATTTGCAGAGACAAATAGGCTTCTTTTTTGAATGCAATCATTCAAGTCTCTCAGCATACTGTGATGCTCAGGGTACAATACAAGGAGAGTATTCTGCCAGCAGTGGCATTTGATAGAAAATTGGAGGATGTATTTGATAAAAATAAATCTTTTTTTGATGTTTCTTGCTAATACAGCCAAGAAAAGTTAATATGGTGTTAGAAATTACTTGGAAGTAATGAAGAAGAAAAGAGAAAATACTTGTCATGTTATTGTATACATCTATGAATGTCTGCTTACTTCACCAGCTCAAAATGTTGAAAAAATTGACATGTAGCATAGACCTGTAAAGTGCAGAAAGAACAATAAAGCAGAAGGACATGTGGAATTGCTCCCCTGCTAAAAGAGATTAAACCTTTTCAGGATTTCTAGCTTGGGGAAGAAAATTTACCAGAGGGCAAATAATGCAATGTTATGAGCTGCCTGGAGAGAGTGAATAGAGAATAATTATTTACTATTTCTCACTGTGTAAGATCTAAGGAAGATGAAACAATTGAAGGAGACTGATGAAAACTGGCAAAATACAGCAGTGAAAGATGTTCCTTAAGCATCTGCTTCTGCTCTGGTCCCAGCCAGGATTCAGGCTCTGGGATAGGTGCTGTAATATTCTGCTCCCACTGTGAGGCAGAGAAGTGATACAATACTCAATTTATACCAGCCCTTAGGAACTGAACACCCACGATCATGGGGGCAATTTGAAGCAGTGCAATCCTTTTAACTTAGTTCTTTCTAAACTAAGGCTCTAAAAAGAATTTATTATTTTTCTTTGCATTTTGAAGAAGCAACACACTTCCAAAAATAAAAATCCTTCGTTTAAAAAGAGAAGTCTTTGTCAAAAAAAAAAAAGGATTAGGTCAGTGTGACCACAGAGCTGAGCTTTTCAGCCAGGTCATTTTAAGTCATCAGCTGAGGTTATTCAAGCACTGTGCTTTTTGCAGGAGGCAGAATCAACTCCAATTCCCACTGTTTATGGCTTGGCACAAACATCTGTGAACAGGCTGCTTGTGTTATTCTGGTCTCATCTCTGGCAGCACCTTGTTTGCTCAGGTTGTTGGACTGCTCTGACAGTAATTGTCTGAGTATTATGAAAAGTGGGGTTTTAATAATTAACTACCTTTATTTACAGAGGTACCCATATGGTGCAAAATCTACTGCTGAAATGTGCTGTACTCTGTAATACTGTGACTTCAAGACACCACTGCATGCCTGAAACTGAGCTAGGGCTCTAAAAATGGGGTTTAAACATACAAGGGGAAAGATAGCCCAGGGAAATTTTAGAATAGATGAAAATTGTGTTTCTTGCCAGCTATTTAAACCAAGACATGTATTTATACTTGTATTTATATGTCTTATTTGTGTCCTGGGGGAATGAATTCCCTCATTTTTTGTCTCTAGGTTAGGAGGTTTCTTTGCTGGCAGTACTCTCTGTACTTACACCAGCTCAGAGCATTGCAAAGTTGCCTGGCACATTTTGGAGTAGCTTTGTATTTGTTTTATTTTCATGTGACAGTGTCTATTACCTTAAAGAAGGTAGGAGAAAAACTAGAAATTGTTGTTTTCTGGTATCAGCTCAGTCTCACCTAAAGTCATCATGAGGGACCTCTCTTTGTGCAGAATCTCTGCCCAGGGACTCCAGAGTCAGAGTCTCTAAGGGTAAAGAAGAGACTGGCTTCCCCCAGTGAAAATATGTCTAAATCTTGATAGCTCCAAAAGTCAGGAAATCATCCAGAGATGAATTTTGCTGACAGAGCCTAAGTCAAGTCATATTTTAAGCACAATCAACACAAGGCATCTTCATTTGATGTTTGATTGTCCATTAGGATCTTTCTCCTTTGTATAAGAATGTGAGACAGAATGATTATACAATGATACTAACAAGATTCAGAAAGCCTGAAAGATAGTTTTTATGAGCTTTCTTTTTTTGTAAAGTGGAGATGTGTGTTAAGAAGAAACCAATTTTGATCTCAGTGTAAATTTTTGGTGCCAAGTATAAATCAAAAATCTAAATTAGAAAATGCAGCTACTGCTAAGTGAATACAGCAGGAAAAATAAGAAAAATAGCATGAGAGAGAATTAGATAGATTTATGATCACAGTCTGTTTTGGTAATATTGATAATTGACTATCATATATAGATATATGCACTGATCATTGATGTACTGATGTATATATCTACACACACTGAGAGTTACTGATATGTATGGGTTATTATCAAAACAGTAGTTAGATGTGTCTGAGCTTTGAGTCTGACTGGATTATTGACCTCACATTCTGAGTTACCTGAAAGTATAAACCCTTGTGGATTGGGCTAAGAAGTGTAGTTCTGTTAAATAAGAAAAACTATGCAAAAGACACATTTTTAATTTTTTTTTATCCGGGGAGAGGTTATTACTAGAAGTGGATATTGATCTGTGATATTCTGTTGATGGTACTTCCCAAACCTGTGAGCAACTTGTTGCTTATAAGCTCCCATGGCATTGTGTCCACACGGCCCACGGATCAAGCTGAGCATCCCAAAGCTTGTTATTTTCAGACTGAGGGAAATGTTAGAAACTGTTGTAGTAGATCTTCCTACAAACAAGGTCTAATTTACAAATAGATTCCCTGACCCAGCAAAGGACAGAAGTACATGCTTTAAATGTGTAAATATTTTCCTCTGAAATTCAAATTTAGTAAAGACATTGGACACATTATTTAGACTTAAGATCATAGTGATTTTGTTCCCTCCTCTGTTGCTTATACTGTTGCTTCATTTGCACTGCAGAGGTAGTCTCTTGATCAAAATTTGACATTAAATCTTCCTTCCTCTCCTTTCCTATTTTTTCTCCCTCAAATCACTGTCTTGAGCAAAAAAACAAGCAGGGAAAAGGAAACAAGGTAGTAGCAAGTATTTCAAGGTTACCTTGGCATCCTAAATCACTGAACAGCTGAAGTTGGCACTAGAGTTTTGTTTGAACTCTGGCAGTTTATTTCAAGGCATGATTATTTTTCTAAGAAAAAGAAGAAGGGAAAGGGAAAGAAAAGAAGATCTCTGGGCTATAACAATACTCTTCACTTAATTCTGTATTTCACTTGCTCTCTCTGACCCTGGTAGAGAAATATTCCTCTGAAGTTTTTAGTCATGCTGTCTTCATTTTCACTTCAAACTCATCCTTTATCACCATAACAATAACAGCATCCATGAAGTACATTAGTAAACTGAGAAAAAAATTAATTGCTACATCCCTTGAGACGGGCAATAAAAATGCTGTTGCATTTTGTTTTCCCCGAAGAATTCAGACCTTGAATGTCATACAGCTGAAAAGGCTGTCTCTGCTAACTATAGATTTTTGGGGGGGCTAAAGAGAATGCCCTGAAGTCCACGTGGTGAGGACTTTGCCTTGTGTTTTTGTAAGTGCAGCCTCATTTGAGAAAGAGTTTATAAAACAGCTGGACAGTTATAGAGGAGAGTAAGAAAAGGCAATATGATACCTGAAAAGAGGAAGCTGTTCATGTACAGCCCACATGACCAGCTTGCAGCAAAGCTTTTGTAAGCTCCTCTTTAAGTAGAACCTGCTAGGACAACCTTTTCATAAACATTGTTGTACATGGATGCAAGATTGCATCTCAGTCACACAACAGGAACAAATGACAAAGGGAATTTGTGCTTTCTTCTGGAGTTTGAAACATCTATTATGGCATGATGAATGTAAATGTGTTGATGAGGAGGGAAAAATTGCTATACTTGACGATTAATTTTAGTTGCTGGAAGTGACTGACCTTTGAAGCATTAAAAACTGTTTATTAAATAAAGCAAAAGGATATAATCAATTTCCCTTCATCCTGCTGTGGAAATTAACACAGAATCTGTTGCAGTTTAGGTAAACTCAATGGCATTTGTACCATATATAGTCTTTTATTCAAGATAATTTTCAATGTACGTTATGTGTCCGCTGCTTCAGTGAACAGAATAGATCTGAAAAGCAACATGCAATGATGTATAGATTTCATATTTGTGTAAAAATGAGTGATCTGCTTCCTTACTCTGAAGAGGTAATTTTACCCACATCTTTACCACTGTGCAAGTGTTTGACCCTGTACTTCTCAATAGCATTATTAATCATATAATAATAAAACCTTCACTCAAACAAGTCCATCACTTTTTTGGGGGAAGTTATTTTGGCAGATTTATTTTTGCCCATCTGTGTTTCTCTGTGTGGGCTGTAAATATTGTCAATATCTTAAGGCTTTGCAACAACAACAACAAAAAATTTAAACTGCTCTTTAATTTTGTTTCATTTAAGATTGCTTTATGGCCCATTAAATCAGATTGCTGGTTGCTGCTGAGGAATGTTGCTGCAGTCTGCATTTACATGGCTCAACTGTAGCTTGTTTATAGGTGCTGTATTTTGTGATACTGCCTTGTTCCATACATTAATCCAGGCTAGGATTTCAAGCACACGAAGGAGGCTGATTCCTATTCGCCTATCTCTATAATTGATTATCTAAGGATTTTGGTCATAACAGAACTACACAGTGAGATTTCAAATTTTAGAACTGCCCTCCATGAGCTGTTTCTGGTTTTGTTTGTGTGGGTTGATTTGTTGTTGTGACTCTGTTTGTTTGTTTAGGTTTTGTTAGTTTTGTTTTTTGTGTTTTGAGTTTTCTTTCCCCTGCTATTTTCAAGTTATTTAAGTGAGGCTTTTTTGCATGAGTAACAAACTAAAGGGGAAAAAAATGAGCGTCTGAACCTGGATCATTGTCAAAGCTTTTTGGTAGAGGCATTTTTGTTGGTCTGTACTCCTTGCTGTATTGTTTTTCTTTTGGGGGAATTTCTTTACACATCATATTCACCTATGAGTGGGCTTTTCAGACATTGCAATCAGGTCTTGAAAATTTTCTTAGATAACGATGCAATGTGGGCACACAGATTGTGGTGGTTGGGAGTGGGGCTGGCCCAGCCTCATCCCCAGTGGGTGCAGCTGTGAGCAGCAGGTGAGCAGCACTGACAGCAATGAGCCATGGAGTGCCCAGGGGCACTGAGCAACCACCAAAGGGAGCAGAGGGCACTCAGGTGCAGTGTGTGAACATGAGGGGATAAAAGGCTGGGCTGCAGAACAAGCAGGGTGGATGTTTGCATCCTTCTGAATTGGTGAGGTGATGCTCTGTGTGGGCTGAAACTTTCTGAAATTGTGTGATGATATCCTGTGTATGGTGCCCTCTCAGCTGTGGTTTGTGCTGTGGTGTATGCTGTGACACTGTGATCCTGTGCAAAGGTGACTCGAATTTGAGCATTTCCAGCAATCTGTTTATACCAACAGTGTAAATCAACCTGAGATCATGTGATAGACAGGTAAGTGTTGGTGAAAAGCTGTCATGTGTCTGAATTCTTTGTAAAGCAGGTGTACATATTGTCCTTTTACAGGGGATGTGTGTGCGTGATGCTATTAAGGAGGGCATGACTGAATTTGCTTTTACAGTGCCTTAGATGTAGGAATAATACTGATGGTAAGAGTTAGGCAATATTATGTAGGTTTAAAGTCACCAGAAAATACTACATGCTGGAGTAAAATTACTTTCATTGTGGAACCTCCAGTGAAACTTGTCTGAAAGGAAATGATGAAGGTGGTTCTCTGCTGAAATGCTTTGTATCATCTCACTGCTGGCTGCATCCCTGTGAGTCCCCTAGCACATTTTATATATTTATTACCCATGTGTTCCTTGCCTGGTGTGTTTTGTGATCATTCATGCTGGGTTACATCAGTTTTACTGTGTCACCCCAGTCAATGAGATGTGAACTGGCAAAACCTGCTGTAAAAGGAGATGGACGTTTTAGGATAAAATGATTTGCTGTATGAGTCTAGTGCTTTGAGGAAAAAATGGGTTTCTTTTTTTCTGTGGGAAATTCTGAGAGTTTTGTGTTGAAAACACAGATTTGGAGGTGCCCTTATTACTGAAGTGTGTCTAAAGTATAGGAGCAAAAAAACCCAGATGATGTCTGTTTATGTAATTAGACATATTTCTAATTGGTGTTGTGTCTGAATGCAAATGAGAAAAGGATGTAGAGAGAGTTGTTGCATATTCTGTGCAGTAACTTGAAAAAAGAGGTGAAATTGAGCTTTCTCTTTGTTCATAGCCTGCTTTCCTCCTAATTTTTGCTCTAAACTCCGTGTCCTGTTCTGGAAATTTCAGTCTCTCCCCAGGAGGAAATATGAGTCCTGAGAGGGATTTAGATTGGGTGCCCATGGTGGATTTTCTTTCAGAAACTGTATGCATTTAAACTTTGAAATTATTGGAGATCGAGTAAATCCAAAAATTCTGTTGAGTTTATTGCACTCTCCTGAGTCTGTGTAATTCTATACCACAATTTTATTCCTTTCAGGGATACACAATGGGAATAAAAATATCCCTTGTTCTTTGTTGAAAACAAGTTTGATAGTAAAGAGAAGGAAGAGTTTCATTACTGATAGTCAAGCAGAAAGTGCTGCTTTAGAAACACCAAAGGGGGGTGAAAGGTGCTTACACATATTTCCTTGGCTTGCAAAGAGAGTAAACCTCTATCCACATTTCTTCCCCTCCCTTCTCATGTTCAGGATGGCAGTCTCATGATAATGTGCCTGGGAAATTTTGTCATAATCAGAGAAGCTCATCTCCTGGCTTGAACCTTTCATGAATATTTATTTACTTTCCAGTGGAAGTTTCTGTTTCTCGTCAAAAAGAGTTAAAGATAGCAAAGATCCTTTTCTGACACCTCGATACCTTTGTTCCCTTACATTGGAAAATGTATTTTGTTAGCATACCAATGTTATCCTGAGCTGACCTTGCAAAACCAGGATCTTGAAATTTGTCAGTCTAAGGCTGACCTTCGTGCAGGGCTGAGAAAAAAAGAAATTAGCCCCTAGCCAATGCTAGCTTATTGTAGTAAAATCAGTTTTTAAGGTCAGTCTTTTTCCCAGAGCTGTCTTTTTTCCTGTGAAAGATTGGGAACTGGTTTCTGTATTGGTCATGTTGATTTAGTACTTCACTTGAGTTTAACATTAAAAAAACCTCAAAAACTGCCACTTGCATCTTAATTTTTGTTTTGAACTAGAAACTATTCTGAAACAGGTTACTCAACGTTTGCTCACTGGACTGCAGTTCCCTTGAGGTTCCTGGCACTCAACTGAGATCCTAACTTATGGAACTAAGTGAAAAAATTCAGTAGAATCCAAGATTTTATCTGATTTTAGGAATAGTTTCAGATAAAAAAAAGGTATACACATTTATGGAACATTGCAACATTCTGAACCTAATTCTTTTTCTAATTCAGAACAAAATCTGAAAATTCTGTAAAGAGTAAGAAACAAAAACTATTAAAAGCATTTCCTTTTTAATAGCATCAAATGTTATGTTAAAACCTTTTTCTAGATAAAACTTGTTTTTGTTTTGTTAAAGTGAGTGACTTTCATGCGGAAGAAGATTAAAGATTTATTGGTTTCCTCTAACACATTTATATTTAAAACATGTTAGCAGATTTCAAATATTTCCATAATGTTACATTTTTATAAGCTGAGATCCTCCTCTTCTGGTTATTGCATAGGAACAATAATGTAGCAAGAAGTGTATATTGGCTCATGGATTTATTTTGGAAATCACTAGACACAGCTACATTGTAATTCTGTCTTCCTAATATTTTCTTCACATTTCTTGCACTGTCATTCTATCAATATTAATTTCTCATACATAGCTGTTTGTCCATTCTGTTTGATTCTTGCTGATCATGTAGTGCCTGCACCTCTATTATGGTATGATTAATAATTTTCAGCCTGTTAGTTTTCATTTTCAAAGTATAATCATAACTTAAAATAGGAACAGTGCTCATTATCTTATCTTGCTCTCACTTTTAAACAAAATATGTGGAAGTTATATTCAAATAATTTCATTATCACTAAGTAAATTTACTGTTGTTTTATAGCCTTATTACTAAGCCCTACTCACATTTTCTTTTCTTACCAAGTTAATTTCTATCACAATTTTGTGTAGCTCCTATAGAGGTGGTTCACATGGTAGATGTAACCTCCCTCACCAGTAGTGCTGTGGAGTGCCCAGGAAGGAATGTTATCAAAAGCAAATTCCATCATCATCAGTAGAGGTCAATGGAGCCTTGTGAAGTCAGCCTACCAGTATTTTACCTAGAACTTGCCAGAGTTCTAGAACTCAAGAAAGACTTGCAAATTAATATTTATTAATGTCAGGCTTTCATATTTTATTCATGTTTTAGTCCACAAATGTAGGAATATGATTGATATTCTGCAAGGAAATTTGAATCAGCCAAACACATAGCAAAAGCTGTCATAAAGTTTGCCAAATAAAACTGTCATAAAGTTTGCCAAATAAAACTTTTGATGTTAGTACAATTTCCATATAACCTTTTCAGAATTATCAGTACTGTTATATTATTAATTTATATGAAATCTATTTCTATGGCAACTGAAAAGAAAAAAAAATAACCAAGCTTGGAAGTGAAGTTTTTTAAAAAAGAAATTATTTTCTTTCCTAAAAATATCAGGAAAGAGATGACATTCTTTCTTGTGTAGTCAGTTCTGTTACCTCCCAAGTTTGCTGATCACTTGGAAAAGGATTCAAATGAGCTGACACTGGGGAAAAAATTCTGGCTACTGTAAATTACTGTTTTAAAACACCTTGTTCTTCAGAAAGAATATATATAAAATATTGGTCATAAAGATAAGTAAATTTGCTCAATGGCAAGTTAAAAACAACCCAAACACAACCTCCCTCCCCAATAATCATAGGGTTCGCCTATTCCAATATGAATGTATAGCGTGCTGTTACACATTAAATAGAATTTTATTAATACAAATAGCTAATAATAGGTCAAGTGCTACTCTACAGGGCTTTCAGCTGGAAGAAACATAAGATAAAAATAGTATGAAAAATAAAAATTATAACGATGCTATGTTAAAAGAGAATTGCATTATGCTTTAAGGTATTAATTTGCCCTTTCCCGGTGAACCGCAGATTGTCTGCCTGTCCACAGGCATGTGTCCTTTGGAGTAGATAACACAGATCCTGATGCTCCAAGGTCTGTACTGCACTTCAATTAAGTTGTTTCAAAGATCCAAGAGACCTTAATTTTCATGATCTATAAAAATAATTGTGGCTGAAAGTATTTACATTGAGATGAGGCAGTTTACGAGATGAGTAGTTCCTTATTGCCATTTATTTATGGAAGCTCAAATTCTGGCTGCTGAGTGAACACAAGTGCTGTGTGCAGACTGTTGGTGCCCAACATGAAACGCAGGACTATGCTCAGAGGAAAATGAAAATGAAGGGAGTTTGTATCAGCAGTCCAGAAGGGTAGAGTCCCTTTAATCCTTGCAGCATTTCTCTTAAACTGGCAACTTGTGCTTCTTAGCAATTAGTGTGATGTGTTTTCTGTGTGTACTAATGCACAGCAGTGTGCTTGATGGTAATTCTACCACTTGTGGTTTGAGCTTGAAGGATCAAACATCCTAAAAAAAAAAGGGGCTGCTGTTTTCTCTGAACCTGTTAAAATTTGAGTTTTGGTATGAATGAAAATTCACTGGCTTCTGAAGTAAGGAGGAGATATTCACCTAATTTAATATTCTATGAGAATGCAATGGATCTGTTGGGAAGCCTTTGGCACTTCAGATCCTGGGCATCCTGTCACAAGAGGTCACGTAGCATATCTTCTCCACAGTATGCTCTCATGATTTCGTAGCAAGTTATTTACCTGGCAAGATCAGCTCTCAGCAGCTATCTTTCTTTGAACATTTTCCAGAAATCCAGGCTGCCTCTGTCATCTTGATTTGCCTTTTTAGAACAATAGACTCTTTCAAGTGGCTCCAATGCCATGCTTTTGACAATAACTTAGTCCTTTCAGTGTATCACCTGTGTCCAAATAGCCATGGGTCAAATATTATGTTTTTCATTTGCTACCCCTTTTCCCAGCAAGCCTGCCAGGCTTCCTGGCTGATCCATTCTCTGTACCATCTGAGATCCTTCTCAAAATTTGGCATTACATTTGCTGTGACTGAGAAGCAGTTTTAATGAAAAGGTTATTGTCAGTTCAGAGATTTCATCTTCGAGTTCCTTTAGGTGTCTTAGATGAATATCATATGGTTCAAACAACTTAATAACTGTTGTCTGTTGGAAAGCTTGTCACAGAAGAAATGTTGGATTAAAATGTGTTTTTCATGATCATGGGTCCAGATACTGCATTACTGAAGAGAATGGGAATTTTGCCAGTAAATCTGAGAAGACAACGCAGAAGTGTTTAAAGAGGAAAACCTTACTCAATAAATTTAAAGAAATTTGAAGTAAAATGCCAGTACTGAGGTCTGTGACAAGGAGGAATAGAGACAAATTGCATAAAGGGAACTGTGGTACGACAGTTTGGAATTTTTTTGATTTTGAAGGGGCATTTTGTTCTGTCCTTGAAGGTATTTAAGAACAGAGTAGGCTGGGGATATAACAGGCACATCTGATCTTTCTTGAGGAAGAGGAGCAGTCTCTGTCCTTGCTACTGAAAAGGCTGTGAATGGATGTAAAAGTTTAAAAAGTGATTGTGGAACTGCATAAAGATGTGGGATGTGCACACAAAGGGGTGCAGTGGCTGGAGGCCAGTGGCACCACAGAGCAGGAATGAACTCCTGGCTGTTGCCAATACCTGGCTGCTGTGTCAGGACAATAATATCAAAATCTATCTATTATAAAGGCAATAAAATTGCATGGAATGATATCCATCAAACCACTTGCAAAGCTTGAGTGTAGATGATTTTTTGAGGTGGTCACTATTTTATGTAATTCTGTTACACAGAACTAGGCAATTAACCTGGTCACCAGTTTTCTATTTATACATTTTCATATATTTCTGACAACAATATGCAAAATTTCCCTAAGGATTGTTTTCCCTTGTGAAGAAGCTGCTGTTTCAACACCTCTTATTAATGTGTCTGGTCTTTCTTCTTTGTCAATAGTTTTTGAATTCTGACTTGAACTGGACTCCTGTTTATAATTAAGGTCTGATTATGAGATAGATGGGATAATCTGTGGGGGAATTAGTCTGTCTTTGTTCTATCATTCCTTCCTGCTGGATGAATTCTTGGGTCACCCACACAACCTAGGGATTCTAAATGCATAATTTTCCTTTTGCTGAGCTTAAGATCTGCATCCAACAGTTCAAATCTGGTAATAGTCAGATTCTCACAGCAGTATTTTGAGCACATTAGTGGGTAACTAATCCTCTGTGTATATTTTTATATACTATATGTTAGTGTTGATAATTATCTTACTCTGGAGTAATTTCTTCTAGCCTTATAGGAAGCCTATAAATAATATGATTTCAAAGTCTGAGAAAGAAATGTTTCTTTTTTTTCTTTTTAAACCCAAGGAAAGAGAAAACCCTCAGCCAACTTAAGCCCTAGTTCCCTTTTAGTATGGTGAATACTGTCACAAGACCTAGAAAGAGATGTATTTTTAATGCCTAGATGGGACCGTAGTCACTCTCTAGAAACCTTCAACAAAGCACTTTGTTGTTGTCCTTTTTGGCTCCATTAAAATCCACATGTTCCTCTTTTGCAAGCAGATCAGTTCAGACAATGGCACTGTCCTGAATTTAGGCTGCCTCCCAGCTTACAGGGGCATCTTCCCATGGCTGTTGTAATAGGGACAACTGGAGCCTCTTTGCTTATCTGTAATTGCAAGGGAGAATTTGCTTGGACCAGTGCAGAGTTAGAGGAGTATATGATACTTCCAGAGGCAGCCTAGTGAGAAGTACTGACAAACAGAAAAAGGATGGTGCAGTAAAAGAACATTCCTAGGTGCCAGAATTATTTCCAAGTTAGCAGAAGAGTGTAACGGTGATGGGGTGTTTATGTGCAGAAGATAGGGAAACTTCACCCTCTGTGGTCAGACAGTTACTCTCTCTGTAAAGAGCAATTGCCAGGTAAATGCAGGCAGTTTAACACTAATGTCAAATTTAGTGTATTTCTAAAACAATACTATTTCAGTTGTAATGCATGACATTCTCCAGCTAATTTCTCTCCTGTGTACCCTATAAATTATTCCACAGTATGAAATAAAAAATCCTATAGAAAACTGGCCATGACTTCTTGAGCTATATTTGAGAGGTGAAACTTTCTGATATAGTAAGATATTGCTACATAAATGCACTATTTCAATAAAGATTTTACTGGAGGCATTTCTTAAATTCAGGAAGGAGGGAATGATAACACACAGGCAGATGAATTCTGTGTGCAAGGGATCTGTGGTAGGATCTGCTTCTAACTCATTTAGAATAGAGACTTCAATGTCAATCTCTGACTCCTTTTCCTCAGGGCACTGGAGTTAAGGTGAGCTTTGAAGAGGTGGTTGATGGTCCATGACTGAGGATAGAGCTGGACTTGCGCTCTTTCCTGCTTCTGTGAACCTAATCTGTTATGTGAGCTCTGGTGCTCAGCTGATTCCTTGGGGAATCTGCTGGTCTTCCTAAGTTAGAAGAAAAAGACATGAAAAAAAAATTACTTGAAAGGGATCACTGAGAAGCCAGATGAGTCCAAAAATACTGGACAGGAAAAGGAGGCAATTCAGGCCTGGAAGGATTGAGGCAGTGGATTTGCATCAGCAAATTGTTGGACCAAATGTGAGATTTCATAAAAAAAAATCTGCTGATCTCCTCTTAGCATGACCCTATTTCATATAAATAAACAATTGCTACTCTAAAAAAGTTTTGGTAAGAGAATCTGATTGATAGACTTAATTTTTATTATATTTTAAATTTATCTTGGCTCTGTTCTAATAAAAGAACTGCATGTGTTTCAACTTATCCTCCCAGTAGCAGAGCCAGTTCAGTGCAGGAAAATACTGTTTTCTGAGCTACTTGAATGATTTTGGCCTATAAATAGGTTCTAAAAACCTGTGGAATGCCATAAGACTGGTACATAAAATGGCATCAATTTATCTCATTCCTTCTCTCAAAAGTCACAACATTTTACCTTTCTGAAGTTTCACGTTAATCTGTTCTAATTCCATACTACGTTTTTTTTTGGTTATATTCCTTCTTTTCAACATATTACTTCCAAATACATTCTTGCATCTGCATTTTTTTCTTTTGTTCCAAAATACCTTGAGATTAATTTATGATCTCACCTAGAACATCACTTGGTTATATGATACTGCTTGCTGACTTAGGTTTTTCTAATTCTTAACTGTTGTATAAGAAAATGGGTTTTTCCTTTCATTTATACCATACTTTTCAATGTTGTCCAAGGGTGGCCACAGAAGCAGAACCACACCACTGAAGTTTTAGAACAACAGAGGACAGTAAACTAAATTATTTGTGGAGGGATAAGCTGTTGAAATAAAAATGGTCTCCTGAGTCTAGCTGGCGATCCTTTCGGTCTGTTTAGATACTTTCATCTATTTAGATGGTGATTGTTGCAGTTGAGATGGACAAGACACCTTTGTGCAGTAAAAGCCAATCTTTATTGTTCACAGCCCATATTGATATGGTTTTCTAAAAACATTGTGTTCAATTTTAATTGGTTAGTAACTTGTTGTTACCCAGTTCATTGGTTAGTAGTTGCTATTGTACGTGCTCACCAAAACGTTTCTTCCCTAAAGATGTTTCCATTCTGTTCTTATGGGTACAGATACCTTTTCTCACGGGCTTTTGCTGCTGTTAAGCAGAGTAATGGGCCCAAACCATGATTTTACAAGGCCTCTCTTTTATAAGGTTTTACCTATATGCAACAGGTGATGGTGTGAAAGACTGTGTCCCCCCAGCCCATTGCTGTAAATAGTTTGTCAAGACATTGCAGCCTTGATAAAATGCTGAAGTCAGGACAGCAGTGAATGGAAAGGGAGTGTGGAAGGGTGGGCTCTTTCAGCCTTGTCTCCCCAACAGCAGTTTGTACTGATCCCTGCTCCACTGTCTGAGCTAGAGACAGAAATACGTATATGTTACTGATTTGTTTATGTTTTAATAGTTATGAATCCCATTGTGCTATGAAAAGCATGACTGCTTCATTCACTAAAACACACACAGGTATAGACAGGTGGGATCTAAAGTGTTTCAGCTCAGAACCTGCAATCTCAGGGTTTTTTTGCTGGGCAATGTCTGTTTCATTTGCTGATTTGATGATGCTTTGACATACAGATCACAGTGGTATGAGAAACCTGAGAAACATGAGGCAGCTGGAGGATGGGACCCCAAGAAATTTGTTGGAACAAGCGCTGAATGATTTGGGCCACTTCCTTTCAAATATTAATCACTACATTTCAAAAAAAAAACAAAACAGAAAAACCCAAAACAGAACACATGAAAAAACAAAGGCCATTTTTGCATTGTGTGTGTCAGGTTATCTTAAAAGATAACAGAAAATATGGAAGAGAAATAGGGAAATAGTGCAGCCTTTGGATTGATAGGAAATCAATAGTCAGCTGATGAAGAGAGAGCCACTTTTCAGCAGCCACAGAACCAACATAGTTAAAAACACATTATGGCTGTTGTAAACTAGTTAACACAGGTTACAAAAGAGCTGCTCTTCTTAAAACCTAATGTTACTGTATGTAATGGTTTTTTAAAATGCGGTCTGTCTTCTGGTCAGGTAATTAAAATAAATAATAAACCAGTAGTTAATTGTCCACAGTGGCCACTAATGGAGGGATTTCCACTTAAATTATTAATAGCTTGCTTTTTGCTCATCATCCTGACTATATTTTCTTTCTTGCTTTTCCTTCATCTCACTTGCCACCTTCATTTTTCTGCATTTTTAATAGAAAGCACAAGTTTTCTTAGTCTCTTTGTCATTTTCTCCATATAATGGTGCTTTCTTGTCCATCTCTGCCAGCAGAACAATTTCTATTGCTGACTTTTCTTTGTATTCACTGATAGCTGCAACTTTTTCTGGCAGGTAATTACCACAGATGTCATGGATAGCGCTTCCTTTTTTCAGCATTATGTGTTTCAAAGAGTTCTGCATTATAAAGTACTTTATTTGTGGACTTCTCTGGATCTATGACAGACTTCAGGACTGTAATTCACAGCTTGTGTGCTGGAAATTTCCACTGGGCTTCTCTTGGCTGTCCTGTGAAGCCAGAGCATTGAGACAAGGGAATAAAAAGATAACAAAATGCGAAGGTTCTTTTTACTATTTTAATCCAGAAGAGTTCAGTGCTGGGTTTTTAAGTGCAGATTACTGTACACTACTGTGGAAGTCATTGCAGTTGGCAGGGTGAAGGAGGACCAAAACTTCCCTACTTTTTATATTTCCATTAATAGCAAAACAGATAATTGATTCTGTATTTTATGTTTGTGACTTCCCCTAGCTTCTATGCCTGTGTAGGAAACTATGTGCATGCTGACTGTAGAAGACAAAGGTGGTGCCTCCTCTGTGGTGGAACCAATTGGGCATTGGAAGTTGTCCTGATTGTTTTAGTTTGTTTCTTGAGGTTTTCTTTGTAATAGGGTGCTCATGGTTCAGATCCTTGGAAGCTTTTGGAGATTGGAGGAGTATGGAGAACACTTGTGCCTTCTTGAGGCCATGGTGTGAAGTGACTGTGCTTTTGCACCACAGGTTATATCCAGTGGCCTTTCTGGTGGCCTGGAACACCAAGCCTATAAGGGGGTCCTAAATGGCCACCATTTCTGCAGGGTGTGTAATTTTGTGAGGATATGTTTTTAGAGGAGTGCCAGCTTAAGCAGAATTTATATCTGCATGTGTGGTTTGACCTTCTGAGCTGTGCTATTGTAAATATTGCAGCTGGACTTGAAAACAGATATGGGGAAAACTTGGGGTTGACAAGCCAGAGAAAACTGTTATCCCAGATCTGCTCTCTATCTGTACTACTGCAGAACCACACACATTTTTGTTTGAGTAAGAAGTAGAGAAGAATATACTTTGTGTGGTAGGGATTGAAATGATGTTTACAGGCGCTGCAGCTGAAACAAAAGCTGCTAAAATTGCAATTTTTAGACATGACTAAAGGGTGATGCAGTGCCTGCTCTGATATTGCACCTGCCCCTTTGGGCTCCTTTGGTGGAGTGGTGGCCCACTGTCTACAACCAGCAGTCAAGTGGCTTTGAACAGCTGTTGTGAAAAAGCCACAGATAAAAGTTACTTTTACATGTTGAATAGTCTCTCACTGTGTTCTTGGTGCTACAGGTTGCTCATACTACAGCACCTTTGTGCCAGCCCCCTTCATTTACACTGGAGTAAAAACCCCAAATATTTATCAGTTCATTGTGTTACTGCTAAAAATACTTGAGAGCAGGCAGAGAGAGAAAGAAAGCTTTCACCTACAGGATTTTAAACTATTAAACACAAGGTCTTCTGTCATCCTTTTATTTAATAAAACCCTCAATTTTTCACAAATTACTCTTGTAATTAGACTTTGCTTCTCTGATCTGAAACATGATCTTCTCTAAGGAGATGTAGCTGTGTTATCAATTGACAGGTTCAAACATGAAAAATAAGATAATGGCGTTGCAAAAGGTAAATGAAGCATACATAATGCACCCAAAATTATATATAATTTTGTTAAATTAATACACCATGTCTTAAAGATAGAAGAAATCCTGTGAAATGTCTTGATGAAATGGAAAAAGAAAATGTTTCATTTAATGCCATTCTAATGGAAACCACTTAGAGCAAATAACTGTAATTTGCATTCTGATCCCTGTTCTGTGAAGTGGCTTATCAAAAAGAAATACTCCATTGCTTCTCTCTAAAAACTCTAATTTTGAATTAAAAATCCTTTCCAGGTGGATCATTAGAACAAATTCCATCCTTTAAAAGCCTGTCTCCCTTATCAGAGTGCAACTTGCAAAAAAAGCATTTTAAACAATTTAATTCTGTACATGACAGGACAATTTTTGTGCTCAGGGGTGATGATTTAAACTTGTAAGAGTCCTCTCCAATTTTTCCATTTTTGCACTCACAGACACTAAATTACTTAAGAAGAAATCTTGTTATGTTCAGAAAAGATTTTTGCAAGGGAGTTTTTCTTTTAAAAATCTGTCCAAAGGAGAATATTCTTCCAAAAAAAAACCCAAAAAAAGGGTGTGCAGAAACATATTAGTGGAGACAATACTACAATTTATAAGAATTTAATAATTACTTCTTCTTCATTTATGACCACTTTAGAACTTTATGCAGTTTTGGTTTGTTTAAAAGAGACTTTATTTAAGTCCTGGAGTTCTCACTCATTCTGGGCCTGAAAAAAGGCTCTGTACTGGTTATCTCTCCTTCCCTTGCTTTCCTTTTTCTTCCTAAGACTAATAATTTTGGAGAAGAGACTCAATTTCTCAATGGTCATGTTGTGGGTTGACACTGGCCAAATGCCAGGCACTCACTAAAGTCATTCTCTTACCCTTTCTTGTTATAGTTGGGCAGAAGAGAGGGAAAAATTAATGAAGGGCTCATGAGTTGAGATAAGGATTGGGAGAAAACATTCTAAGGGCAAAACAGGTTCAAAATTTAAGGGTGTGAAGTAAATTTATTATTAACAGAGTCAGAGGAGGATAATGAGAAGTAAATTAAGCCTTTAAAACACCTTTTTTTTTCCCCAGCCCCTCCCTCCTTCTCACTGCCAGCTCAGGCAGACAGGGCATGGGGGTTTTGGTCAGTTCATCATTTGTGATTTCCTTCTGTTCTCTCAGGGAGAGGAGTCTTTGCTGTGCCATGGGGTTCCTCCCATGGGCAAATAGTTGTCCCAGAACTGTTATGGCATGGGTCATTTGTCCACAGGGTGCAGCCTTTTAAGGGTAGGCTGCTCTAGTTTGGAATCAAGGGCTTTTTCTCTCTATTCAGGTCTGTCACTAGATCACAGCTTTCCCTGCCATCCACCCACTCCACTTTTCCCATGGGCTGCAAGTGGATCTCTGCATCCCCCGTGGACTTCATGCATGACAAGGGCACAGTTTGTTTCACCATAGTCCTGTCCACAGCCTGCAGAGGAATCTTGTCTCTGATGCTTGAAGCACCTTCTCCCCTCTTTCTTTTCCACCGACCTTGGTGCCTCCGTGTTGTTTACCCTCACATGCCCTCACTTCCTCCTCTCCTTTGACTAGAAGAAAATCTGCTGCTTGTAGGTACCATTCCCAGCAAGTTCCACTGATTCAAAGACTTTTACAAGATCCCACAGTGCTGAGAAGTTGATTTCCTCCAGGTTCCATACCAGGGAGTGGCTCGCCATGGTTTCACTGCTGACCATGCAGCTCCATTGCCATTGCGGGCAGTGGCGGCTGCTGCGGTGCTGGCGCTGTTTAGTGCCTCTGTTCATGTGGGGAGGAGAAGCTGCCAGCCCTGCCCTGGTGCCTGCAGCACGGCTGGCTGGGCTGGCCAGGCAGGCAGGGCTTGTGTGCTGCCCTGAGGTGGCGTTGGCCATGGTGCATCGCTGCTGTGCTGGGGATGGCCTCAGTGTCTGTGCTTCGCCACCATGGAGAAAAAACTGTGCATGCACTGTTTTGATGTTCTTCTTAAATATGTCATCACAGAGGCTTTACCAACCTCTCTGTTTGGGCCTGCAGCATGTCCATCTCCAGAACCATCAGAAACTGGCTCTCTGTTGGACAGGATGGAAGCTTCTAGCAGTTTCTCACAGGAGCTACCCCTGTGGCCCCCACACTACTGAAAATCAGGCTGTGGCAAACCAAGACAGGTCAACAATCTGGTGATGATTTAGGTCTGGCTTGTAGAAGGGAAATAATTAGCAAATTAGGTTGACCTTAGGGAAACTGCAGATGAACGCTCAAAAATTATCAGGGGAACTGTGTATCTGAAGTTAATGAAGAAGCATAATTCATTCTGGATTGGCTATGACATGGAACATTTTAAGATTTATGTGCCATACTACATGGAAAACCACAAGTATTTATTGCAGCTGCCTTTATTTTTGAGGAGCTGAAAACCTGTTGTGCTCATCTGAGTGTAGGGACTTCTTATTCCCATCTCTTACCCTGACAGACATAATGGATTAAACAATTTTTTTTAAAATGTTTGGAACTAATGAAATGCTGGATAATCAGTAAAAATGAAAGTGAGAAAATCAACCTAAATTAATTTCACTAAGTATTGGTAGGCAGCAGTGGAATGTTGCAATCGATATTTGCTTTGATCTTACAGCATAGAATAATGTTTTTGATTTGTTTACTTTAATGTCTAACCTATTTGTGATGAAACAAATCTTACCTGCTCTTTCTAAACTAAAATATGGTTCAGTCAATGCATAAAACATTTTAAATGCTTGGCTTCTGTTGATAGCACTGTAATGAGGCTGGAAATGTAGCTATCTGTAGGCATCGTACAAAGGCTAAGTATAGCTGTCAGGGTACCAGCAATTGCCTTGGAAAACAGATTTCTGAAACATTTAGGGCTCTGCTGAGTGCTGAATCATTTCTGCTTTCCCTGTGAAAGATTGCTGGAGCCTGCACTAGTGCAGCAAGTGGCCTGGTTTAAAACAGGAGGGACCTGTGCATCAGCAGAGGATGAGCTCTTCTGTACCAAATTAATGCCTTGTGCACAGCATGCTTAGCTGGGAGAAGCTGTGTAATATGGACAAAGCAAATGCAGGAAACAAAACATGTTCTAAATTAATAACTGCTCTAAATTAACAACCATGCAGTAGCTCCAGACTTAGGGAGGAGAAAAAACAGAGTGAATGATACAGACACTCTTTGGTACAAGAGTTTGAAGTAGTTTCATAGAGAAGCCAAATTTAGATGAACTTTGTGCAGTTTTCTCAGCTCAGGCTCACAAAATTTACCAGAGCTTTTGTCATCAGCCAGGAAAAAACCAGACACATGGCCTGAAAGACAGCTTACACAGCAATGATAGCTTCTTGCAGAAATGACTGACATTCCTTAAAACACAGTCAGGAATGTGTGTCACTAGGGCTAAAATGTGTGTGCCTCCCTGAACCAGCCTGTTTTCTTTAAATATGAGAATATTTATGTAAAGGGATCTTTTGGAATTTGTTAAGTGGTTTAAGAAGTGCTGAGTTTTGGTAAATGCTACTTTTACTTTTTCTGTAATGTATTTAAGACACTACAGTTACCTGTGTGGATTTTTTTATAGTAACCACCACCAGTTTTTATCTCAATCAGTGAAGGTGCAATTAATCAAAGGATTGACCTTGTATAATGTTAACCCTCACAATAAATAAAGTACCAATTAAATGTTACTTAGACGATTTGAAATAAATTAATAGAATATTAGTTGAAAATTGTAACATTTTGCTTGAAGGACCAAGCCTTTCTCTTGGGAATGAAGTTAGTATATTGATATTAGTATACAGTATATCAGTATAGTATATTAGTATACTAACTTCAGTATACTGAAGTTAGTAAATAAACTCAGTTATTTAAAGGATTAGCTGAATTGCCTCTTTACAAACAGAATCAACTTTTTCTTCTGTTGATTATTACTCACCTATGGGAGACTTTTGGAGAAGTGATTTACTTCTGTCTTCTGAGGATGAGTATTAAAATTCTATTTTCTGTGTTTACTTTTATAGCTGAGTGTATAGAATTTGGAGAATTTAAACTGGTCTGAGCCCTCTCTGTGAAGTAGCAGCCCACTGCCGACATTTCGGTCATAGAGAATGCTTCTCTGAGCTGCTGCTTACAACACAGACTGTGAATAGCATCCTTCTTTTCCCTTGGCCCTGGAAGCATCTTGCAATTGCAGCCTCTGCTTTCTGATGTCTTAGATCATTATTCCCACTCAGATTTCAGACCTTTCTAATTGGCTGAATTCATTAGAATATCTCATCAGGCTTGTTGGCCAAATACAATGATAGCATTTTCAGCAGTATAGGGCTGGATTGTGTGAGGTATGTAAGGTATGAAGGATCATCTTTGATTTCCCCTTTCTGTCTAGTTTTGAGAGTGCTTCTTTATTATTTTTTTCTGTCAAAACCAGTATTTCACCTGTCTTTTTACTTTGACCCAGAAGTCATTCAGCAGAAAGGACTAAGGTGACTGGATCCTGAGCAGTGTGCTTTGAATTGTTCCTGACTGGAGATGCCAGCTTTTAGTAAAACTCTGCCATACAATGTGTGTCAATACTGCTGCTTTCAAGAAGCCTCTTGCTGAAAGTTACACAGTGAAGGAGTATGAATTATTGACAGGCTAAAGCCTTGTCTGGCACATGCTACCTGCTCCAGGTGCCTGTATCTGCAGATGTAGTAGACTGGATCGATTCCTCTTTTTGCTCTCTCTGTCTTCCTTCATCTCCTAATGCAATTGATCACTGCCCAGGCACTGTCTTCACAGTGTGTCCCTCCAGCAGCCACCTTGTGCCCTGTTTGTCACCTTCAGCTGACACTATTGATTGCCATTTTTCTCAGTCTCTCTTTTAAAAGCCTGAACACTAAACAAACCCACAGAGAGCTTAAATCAGTCAAAAGGAAGAACCCCATTCTTTCATTCTCTACCCTCAAAAACTACTTAAGTGTGTGTGTTCTTCAGACAGATGTTCTTTCTCCTTGGCTTACCTCATTTCCTGGGAAAAAAACCCCAGCAGAATCTCAAATATTAACACTGGCAGCTTACAGTCTTGTGTTTCTTCTGTGAGCCTCGGGCCATGCCTTAGGGAGTTTGTGTTCCCTTCCAAGCAGCCTCAGTGTGGTGCTTATTCCCTAGAGCCAGAATCACTGTTTAGTTAACAACCTCGCTGCAGCTGGAAAGAGGGGAATGTCTTGCATTGAGAGAGGCAGGCTGGGGATTTTTTTGAGCTTGTTACTTTCTTCAGTCTCACCCACTCTTCTGAAAGTAACAAAGATGATTAGAAAATCTGGAAGGAAAGGTGATGTCTTGGATTTTGTCATATCCAGTCATTAATGCCCTGTTCTCTTTTATGCTATCTAGAAGCTGACATCAAAACGGCAACTAATTAAAGGTAAAAATGTTAGCCTCTTTTGGACTTGGATGATTGCTCAGAGATGAGGGAGATAGTTGTCCTCAGTATTTTGATAGCTGGTTACTTTTAACTCTTAAGCCTGCTTGAAGTCAGTTTGTGTACTAAGTTATTTACCCTGAAATAAAGTACATCCACTAATTAATTACTTGCAGTTTTGGCTAAGGTGCTTTTTCCCCCCTCCCCCTTTCCAAGATCTAGAATTTTTTCCCTTCCCACTAGAAATTATGGGAAATTCACCTTATAATAACAGTAAGAAAAAAGGAGAAAAACCCTGAACCACCAAACTGGATTCTGATTCTTAGCTGATTTGGATTCTGCAGAAATTAACAGAGGTTTGTTTTTTTCTTTATAAGCTGATCATTAATATCTTTGTAGGATTTTGATATGGCATACCTAATTGCTGTTATTCTTGCTTATAAGAGCAAAATACAATTAATAAAAGAAGCCCCCTTTACCACCAGTTGATCCAGAAGGTGGGATACTCTTTTTTTTGGTTCTTTAGGATGCCTTTCTTTCATTAGAATTCGGATTAGATAATTTGTTTTTCTTAGATAATTTCCATCCCTATTGCATGAAGAGTGACTGTTTTTTTCTTCTCGCCAGTGTGTGTATGGCTCTGTTCCTACTGCCCTCACACACATCATCATCATCATCATCCCCTTCACTCCAGCTAATTTCTACCCATAGGAGCTCCAGTCCATACAGGATGTAGAGGTGAAGCAGTCCTGCACAACGTGCTAGCACAGGCTGTTTTCCAGTGTACATTTTCATAGCATTTATCCAGGGTATCTTTTGTTTAAAATGATTAATTAAGTGTTGTGTGGAACTTTTCAAAGCTGAAGAAAATTCGTGTTTGGATATTTAATGATATTCACCACAGCTATATTCTCCTTTATTCCTCATAACTTCTCGTTACTCTTATTTCCAGGTGCTTTAAAACCTGAGTGAACAATCTACTTCCCCTCTCACTTCCCAGTTCTCCTTATAAGTGTGTTGCCATGCTGTACCTGTGTGTATATTGCTTCTTTTAATTATCCTTCATAATTAAGTCTGATTTACATATCTATAAATTGTGCTGCTGTTCTCTGGCTTCTGTGATTTACCAGTTCCTTTACACTAGTGAGATATGCAGAATATAAATAAGTTCAGAGTTCATTTGTTCACACTGGGAAAATGTAGAGAAAAATAGTACTTTTATGTTTCTTAGTGTGTACTCTACTTTTACAGTATAAAATTGCCTCATATTTTTGGTACTTTATTTTTCTGGTTATTGTGTATTTTTGTATGTGTCCTTGCCAGTATATCTCATCTTGTTGATCCAGACATATTTTGAGTTTAGGTTCTGTTATTTCAGCACTGAACTTTCATCATTCTTGGACCTTAAACCTCCTGGGTGCATCATGGCCAATCCAAGCACTCAAGCATCATGAAATAAACCAGAAGTATTATCCTTTAATCTGCTCTTATATTGGGTTGTCATCTGAGCTACAGATTCAGGTTTTTTGCCCACAACCATAACAGTAAGAAACTTTGCATTAGTGTTTGATAAAAGCTGCCTTGGCCTAGAATCAAATTCCACAGCCAGTGGCTTTGTTATTGACCCCTGTGATGGACACACAGATAGATGTGATATAGCAGTGATACATTTCCAAGCACAAGGCTTTAGAGCACATTCTCCTTGTAGTGCTTACCTGGAAATGGATTGAAATCCTGCCACTGGAAAGCACAGCACTATTTACCCTGCTTACAGTTTCAATAACCAAAAGATTGCCTTGTGTAAACTCTAGCAATTATCCTGTCTACATATATTCTTAAATAATCCTATTTAGGGTATGTTGACTCTGAGCAGCATGTAGTCAAGCCTGGATGGTTCAAATTATAAAGTGAAAAGTGTAAATCCCTACTCAGCTGCTACTGCTTAGAAACAACTTATCTGTACTGGAAAGAAAGGGAAGCAAATGAAAATGCTTTTATGAGAAAATAAACAGTGTTTAAGAAATATATTGATCTTCATACTCTACTAGAAATTCTTTCTTTTAAGGATTTTGGTAAACACAATGACTTTTTAATGAAAAGGAAAGCAAAAAAGCTTTTTGGGTGTCTGATTAAACAAGAGTTTATTATTCCAAGGAAAAAAACCCAATTCTATTTTCCATATAGCTGATGGTTTTAAATGCAGACCTGGAGTGACTGTGAATTAAAAACAGGAACATGGGAGAGAAATCATTCTTAAAGAAGAGGGTGGATTGTTTAATTCCATTGCAATTAATTGTTTGATTCCATTGCAGTTGTACAGACTGAGATTCCCTGATATATCGAGGGTTTGGGGGTTTTTCCTTTTTCTCTCATTCCTGGATCCTTCTTAATACCTCTCCTCACATATGCCTTGTTCAATTTCTTCCAGGCTTCATCTCTGTAGTGATGGTTGGGACATTCCACATCACTGCTGAGGGGCAGCTGAGGGCTGGAATAGAATTTAGTTATTTCCTCTGACTGAGAGATTACAGAATTATATGTAAAATAAAATGGTTGTGCTACATATGGAGATATTGTCTGTGTCAGGAAAATCTCCTCCTGTGCAAGACCCAGGGAAATTGAATGTCTCCCATGTTCACCTCAGAGGTGGGTACCAGCTGCAGGTATCCCACTGGGTGATCACAGGGTGCTTTGCAAATCTGTTTTTCTGCCATCAGGGAGCTTTGGGGTTTTAGCCTCATTTTCTGAGGAAGGAAAGGTAGACGCAAGAGCTCAAGCACGTGATTAGACAGAGAATCTGCGAAGAGGAAAATCATGGGAAATCAGGATTCAGAAATTCTGCTGCTGAACAAAGTTTGGTTCTTTTCTTTTTCAGTCACTGGGCTGAAACACAGTGAACTGACAGATCATTTTTCAGCCCCTGTATGAACATGCTGAACACCTGATTAGAAATTAGTGGCTATGAGAATATGGGATGTCTCTACAAGCAAGGAGCAGAATGGCAAGAACAGAGGAATAGATTTTCCAGCAACAGAGGAGAAAGTAACTGGTGAACTTCTGTTTTTGTGAAGAACTGCAGATCGTTTTAATCTGCACTCTAATATACTTTAATTCATGAAGAAAGGGTATTTATTTTAGGACTTGCTTCTAATTTCAGTTCTTTGGTCACCCGCAATTCTCATTTTTAAAAGGAGGTGGGTTTTATGAATTTGTAGTTCTTTTCTTTGATGGCTTTAGCTCATGTGGTTTTTTTTTCATGATGGAGTAAATGTTGAATGATGGACTGCTTTATTATATTTAATAGAGCAGCAAATAATTTCAAACTATTTTATCCTTTGTTTGGAACTGTGCAGTAATTCAGCACTTGTGGATTTAATTCAAGTACATGGGCTTATAAAGCATGTCTGACTATTAAGAGGTTTTATCCTTCTGTTGTTTCATCTTCGTTTTCTGGAATGAAACTGGTCTGCACCCTCTTCCTGCTGCCTGGTGCTGTGACTTCTCTGTTTTTATAGGCTCTTGACCATTCATGTTTGATATATTGAAGTGCATATAAACAAAGTATTCAAAGAGAAGTTTATGATACTGCTCCTTCATACTCCTGAAGTACTGAGCAGTACTTCTGTTTTCTTCTTGGCACTGATACTTGATGAATATATGGATGTTGTTGAAGTCATGTCTTGAGTCACTTTGAGATATGTCAATCAGACTAAACAAGAAATTTACCAAACATGAATTATATTATACCTTTTTATTCAGTCTAGTTCAACATCATTTTCTCTAGAATATTCTACAGTTTATTTAGGCTAGTTTTGATAAATTCTGCTCTTTTTTTCATAGGAATGTTTGGTTGACCTCTAATCCTTATTCCAGATTATAATTTAAAATATTTTTATTTCGGCCAAAAAGAACTGTAAATAAGATTTTACACCCCAGTTACACATTTTACCTGTATTAAAACCAGGATTTATATTTGTATTTGCTTTTTACAATAATTTGTGATAAAATAAGTATTTTTACTAGGGAGAGAGATGAATGGTTTTCCTTCCTGTTCTTTGCACATATTTGAGATTTAAAATTTTATGCTGATCTGTATGAGGGTGAACCAGATAATGTTTCAAATTTTCAATAAACTCCTGCCCACTCCAAGATGGGGACGGGAGGTTGCTCATTCTGGGAGGAGCCCTTCCATATCTGGCTGATATTGTGGCACAGAGTATTTCTCTCTCTAATCATCTCAACTCCTTTGCTATAAGGAACTGGAGTTCAAGTCTTTCTGAGGTGAAACAGGGCTGAACATGGCCCTGAGGTTGCTCCTTCTCCATCTGTGAAGGTTCCCTTTAAAATCCACCTACTTCCTGTTTTGCATTTAGCAATTTCTCCTAATTTTACCAGAAATTCCATTCTGGATCCAAGGAACAATCTTCAGTAAAAATGTAATCAAAACTTCATTTATTAAGTGAATTCATCTATTAATTGTTTTTAAAATAAAAATAGCTGACCTTCACTATTGTCCTTGGAGATTAGTTTTGGCACATGGTAAATGTCACCTGGTATTAAGCATACAGTGTAAATTCCCCCTGTCTAATTATCTCAAAAAAGTTGGATTTTCTATCTCTTTTTCCTCTCTCTTCAGAATTCTGTGATTTGGTGGTTGTTCTTCCACACCACTGCCATAAGGAATATTTGGGTACAATGCACTGAAGTGCAGATCATCTCACCCTTGAAGCTGCAGCCTTGCAATCTGCCTGGTGGGGAGGTGTGACGTCAGGTAATTACATTTACTCAGGTGCAAACCACAGAGCAAGCCACAGTCAGGGCTGTTTTCCTCTTCCTTTTTATGGGGGAAGCAGAAAAAAGGAAGGAAGCTGCTCCATATCAATTGGCTTGTCTCCTCTTGTCCCCTGGCTGGCTGTGCCAGAGTTTCAGGTACTTTTTCCCTCACTCCAATCTATTAACTCATTCTTGTTAATTCTAGTAAAGAAAAGTCAAAAAGCAAAGTGTAGAGCTCCTGTTTCTTGATCTACTACATAAGAGCTGTGACATTCCTGTTCTGGTTCATTTACTGCTAAGAAATGCTCATATAAAAGGAAGAACAAACCACCCCAGCCTTTCTCTGTTAACAAGAATGAGCAGAAGGGTGAAGTATCACATGGACAAGATGACTGAATTCACTGTAGGTGTTTGCCAATGTAAAATGTAGCTGAATTGCACAGTGTAGAACTTTGGAATGAACTTGGTGTAATGCAAAGAGTTCATAAGGTGCAGAAATATAGTGAATGTTCACAGAGTGTATCTATTTCATCTCAGCTGCTCCTACCCTCTTTAAACTAAGAGTGCCAGCATTAAAATAATTGCCTTGATTGACAGCTAGAAGATATTTCTATTTTTATATTTTCTCTTGGAACAGCACAAACCTGCAGTTTGATAAGCATTCCTTGATTAAACACTCACTGTCTGCTCTTACAAGGGGCTAGGCTGAGCAGAAAGGAGACACACTCCTGATAGTGGCTTCTCATGTTTGCAACGATGTAATTTGATTCAAACATGGGGATCAACCAGGCCGAAGCTGCCAGTGTAAGTGTATTTGTAAGGACTTGTTTGGGAATAGTAAGTGGGCTTGGGTGAGCCCTTTGTCAGAGTCTCCAAGAGTCAATCTGTCAGGATTGTGCTTCTGCAAGGCAAGGACAAACTCCCAGGAGGTCCTGCAGTGTGCTGGGGGGTTATGCTACACTTGCACTCATTACAGCTCTGTCCATGCTCATTGGATTTATTGGGGCCAGCCCCTCTCTCTACAAGTGGAGCAGCTAAAGACTGAATGAAAATCTCTTTTGTGCAATGTTATTTAAACTGTTCCTCCTGCAATAGACTTAACCAAAGCCAGCAGTGTTACAGCTAATTTAACTGTTGGTGCTAGGAATGTGCAAAAGGGAGCTCTGTTACTGTTTTAGAATTCTCATTTAGCCTGGCTCTAGAGGTGAAAGAAGATATAAAATTATTGCAAAAACACCCACAGAACCCATACATTAAAAGAAAAAAAGGCAACAATGAACATCACAAATGTGTCAATTTTGAAGAGAACTCTTTTATTTTTTTAAGTGAATCTCCTAAAATTTAGTCCAGATTCAGAATGACTTATTCAGACTGCTGAGTATGAATTCATTTCAGTAATTCCATTGTCTTAAATATGTATTGCATCCTAAAATGAGGTTATTTAATGGTAGCTGATGGAAAGCCTTCAGCTTCCTAGATGCTTGAGTCAGGACACTTGAGGAGCTAGGGGAAGAGAGAAGGAAGTCTGCACTGCTTGTCTGTGGAATAAAATGTTCTGTGGGTCTGAGCTCTGGAAAAAAGATGGGAACCTAAATTAGTGAGAGTAAGGTAACATCCTAGAGTATGTACTTTTCACAAAAGTTAGCTCTCTGAACCGTAAATGACATTTGACTGTAGCTGAATTTTTCTGGAAAAAACATTTCCCTGCCTGCCTTTATGTTTCACTACTTGCAAGTGGACTTCAGTTGAATTTGCCAAGGTTTTTTTCCTTAGTTAGACAGTTTTAGTATTACATCCTGCTTGTGTAACCAGAAATTAGGCTGAAAACATGACAGAGTTACTTGAGTAAGTGGCATTTTGTAAGGGAGACAAAATCCTTTCTGATGATGCTTATTTTTCATGATGGATTTTTGTACTGTATCTGACTAGATAAATTTTTGCTGAAATTTTTCACTGAGTAATTTGGAGTAGTCCTGTAACGAAGATGAGACTAGCAAGTGCAGTCTGTATGTGAAGATGTGTACAACCACTAAGCTTCTCCAGCATTTTTGGGAATAGTGCTGCCTTTTTGACTATTCTGACAAAGGAATAGATAAAATTCTTATTCTTTGTCTGAACTGGCTGGGGTTCTAGTACTGCTGAAAGAGAACCTTTCCTCCTCCAGTGTCAGCTCTCAGAACTGGGTCCAAACAAGGCTGTGGCAAAGGCAGCTGGAGACTGATGGTAAAATAGACTTTTATTTGTTTTTATAATTTTTCTTTTTCTGTGGTAGCATCTCTAAAATAATCTCACCCTCAAGATGTCTTTTTGCACTCTTGATTTTATCTAACCTAAGAGCTACCTATGAGACAAATGCATCCACTTTCTCTGCTGCCTTATTACATGTAAATATTTTTGCTCCCAGACTATCAGATGACTTAATTCTATACTTTCAAGTCCACTTTGTTGATAAACATATTCCCATAATCCTGCAGATCCAAGCATGTTCTTGAATTGCCTATAGTTAATTACAAATTTTAATAGTTTAGAAAAGCAATGACCTAGGAGCTATTACAACATAACAGAACAGCAAACTTGCAATGGCACTGTCAATAACTGCACTTCCACATAGTATGTAATGCATTGTGTGAATTAAGGATGTTTTTCAGTTAGTAAGAGTTGCAAGAAGTGATCTTTTACCCATCTATTGTAAATGACCAGCTAAATCTCAGAGTAAAACCTGCTAGTGGCTACAAAAGTGGTACTAAATAAGAAAGTTATTTTTAACATTAATTTGGTGAAGTCTTTACTTAAAGGAATATTTAATTGCTGTTGGAATAATACTTTAATTTGGAATAATAAAAGGATAACAACTGCCTTTCATTGTGCCACAATAGACATATTTAAGACTCACTTTTTTATTTATGTCTAGATAAAGTAAATTCACTAAAGTATTAACTTGAAAGATGTGATCAGATGATATTAAAATACCATTTATATTTTCATAAAATTATCTTGTCAAAGAACAAAAGAACTTTTGTATGAGACTAAAAAATTCAATTTTTTGTTACCATATATTTCAAATGGCTAAACCCAGATATCTGTAAGGAAGTTAAAGCCTCCTCTTTCTAATTCCCAGAGCATGCTAATATGGGCATTTCTTTAACATTTGCCAGAGCATTTTACTGAACAACTACTTTTAAATTCATTTTAAAATGTTAATTTAAATAATTTTAACCAGGTTAACCCACATTCTTGTATTCATTGATTGGGTACCATATATGCACACCTTAATGCGAAGCTATATTTTCCCCTAAAATATATCTGTGCATCTTTCCCCGCAGAACTGGACCAGAAAGGGCAGTTGCAAAGCTAGTGGCAATTGTTTTTGTCTGTGAAACCAGACTCTGCAACCCTCTGTGTACATCCTGCAGGTCCTGTGGGTCTGAGAGTGCTCCACACTTGTTAGAAAATTCCTCATATGTGGCAAAGACAATTTGCAAACTTTGTGGATTTTCTCTTTTTAACCCCCGAGGCCATGGAAAAGATTATTCACAGTCACTCATGGGGTATAGAATGATCAAATTTATGTGCAATTAAATGTGAATATTCTATTTAATTCTGTAATAGCAAGCTAGCTTTGGAGATTGGACGTTTTAGACTACATTTAGTCCAGCAGACTGTCAGATGGGAACATGGCACGACAATGGAGGCAATCACCATAAGTCTGCTGACTTAATATGACTTAAGTCAAATTGAGTTCCATAAAGCCTCACTTTGTAAAATGTTTTGAGATTTCATTTAATTACATTTTAAAAATTCAGGTTTACAAGCAGGATAACTCGTATTCAATTCCTCTTTTATAGTATTATACAATTATAGTATTTTTCCAGTTTATTTGATAGAGGCATTTAGAGTAGGCTTGACTTTGCAACTCTAGTAAAAACCAACTTTTGAAAGAATTACAACTTTTTAAAGAAGTTTGTGCTGGGTACATGATTATTTCACAACTGCTGATAGACCTGGGGGTCTGACTGGGTGCAGCTGCATTAAAATAAACCCGTGGTTATCTCGGTGAAGGCAAAAGGGCGGCCTGAGATGTTGCTGGGCAGCACTTCCCTGTGTCTCAGGACAAAGGTGGGACCAGTTTGCTCTGAAACACTTCTGTGTTTAATCCCCAGAGAGAGCAATTACTGCATGGCCCTGGGTGGGGAGAGGGTGAGCACATGGTTTTCCCCAAAATCCCTCTGAATTACCTTCGCGTTCAGGCAAGTTCTGAGATCACACACACAAAGGATGCTTGCAGGTAGCTACCCTGGGAAAAGAGGAACAAAGGAAGTTGACTGCTGTGAGGAAAGCAGATGAAAAGCAACACTAGAGCTGGCCTCATCCTTATGCAGTGTGTGCTGCATGGCCACATTTCCCATCAGCTGTGGATGTGGAAAGAGGCTGGAACTGGAATCAGGCACTGTCTCTGAAACCTGGTAATATTTTTTATGATCTAGTCATTTGTTTCAGTAAACTGAATGACCGTAGATTTAGGCTTTTTTTATTACTGATTTTGCAATTTTTGGCACATGCCTTTATTCTCTTGCAGCACACCTTACTGTGCATATTTTGTTTTGTGTGGAAACTCAGAGAAGTTAGTGGCAAAGCCCAGGGTTCATAGGATTCTGGAATGTTTATCTGCTGCTGATAATCAAGTTCCTGACTATAATCTCATGAAGGAAGAATATATTTATCAGTCATGCTAAAACGTGCTTTAATTGCCATTAACCCTCTACAACAGGGTGGCTGTGTTTGCATAGTGGGGGAGGTGAGACCCACTGGCTCTTTCTAGCATGGTGGAAAGAAAGATGGGCAGAAAATGCCAGCTCCAAGGGGACTGATGACAGTTCTGAAGAATATGCAAACTCTTTTTATTAGATATATGGCTGAATTGTGTTGGTATTTTCTAGCACAAAGTTACATTAAAAGAAAGCACTTAATATTATACTGCTTATCTAGTCTGGTTACAAAACTAGAGTGTCAGTCAATATAGGAAATATGATGAAAACATGGTTATTTGGCATTGCATGTTCTGTTTATGTTGTGATAGGGTGGAGCAAGCATTTGCCATGAGATACAAAAATCAGTAAGAAAGAAATCTACATACCTAAAGAGCTTAGATACCCATAGTTCCTCTTTTAGTGAATGACATTTCTCATGTTTCCACAGCAGTTTCCTGTGTGAAAATCAAAAATGAATGGCTGAAAGCATGAATGTAGCCATATTCCACTGAAAAGAAACAGTCACTGGAAACAACACCTTTATTTCTTCAGTGTCCTAAGCAGTCTTCAAAAGCAATTTTTTTCTAAGCTAGAGCTTGTAATTAAGAAGGTGCCTTCCATTTTGGGACTATTCCTCAGTCACAGGGTTATTAACACATTGTCTGAAGCTTGTACTGCACATGAAGATAAAGACTGTGCCAAATAGGGCCCAGGTGATAAGCCAGCTACTGTCTTTGATACCAGTAAACTCTTAAATCACTCTGTATAAAAGGCATTTAATGCATCCTGGACTGGGTATCCCTTCCTCGCTTACCTGGGAAATTGGTGCAGGACAGCTGCTTTCTGCAGAGGTGGCCCATGTCCTGGTACCCAGGTATAATCCAAGGACAGCAGCAGATTTACAGGAGCAATCATTAGTGGGGGGCTGAAAGTGAAGAGGGAACAGCCAAAGGAGAAGAGTGGGAAATCAGTGCAACAAGAATGAGTGTCAAGTATTAGATGGAGCTTTTTGTCAGGCATAATTTGATAGGGAGAAAAATGGCAAAAAGGGAGGTGAATATATGTAAAAGATATGCAGCATCATTCACAAGTCAAGGGCTGAAACAAATGATGAAGTCACATTTCTTGTTCTACCTAAGTGATCTATTTATCACTGCCTTGTTTGTGCTTGCTTAAGAAAATACCAGTATATCATCAGCCACAATAAATGAGGTACCATAACTATGCTTTTGAATATCCTAAATACAAAATTAGTGAACAAAACTTGGGGACTTAATCTCAGGGACATGTTTATGTCAGCTGAAGCTGCCAAAATAAACATGGCAAAAAAAATTTGTGTATTTTTGTGATTTATATTGCTCTGAGGCTATATCAAATGTTTTGATATTTATTCAGCAGCATTTGGTTGTATGATTTCCAGCTTTTCTATGAGTCTTATCTTCAAAATTCCATTTATTCAAGGGTTCTGTTTGTTGTTATCAGGCTGTTCTGTGAGAGTTTATCCTGTTGCTCCCTAAAGATCAAACTTAAGCATGAAAAGGATTGCTTGCTGTTTCTGGAGGGTTAAGGTTTTGTACAAAATTCTTGTAATTTGTTTGTGTTCCTATCCTTAAGTATACCGCAATCTGCCTAGCAGATGTGTTGAGAATGAAACAGATAGAAAAGTAGGAAAATATTTGCTAGGAGTATGGGAGATTGATAAAATGAAGCTTATTTGTCCACTTTTCTTACAGCCCTAAGTTCTTATTAAACCACCAGACTCAGGGCTTTGAAATTCCCTTTCACTTCAGTACAGCAGAGTCTTCCAGTTGAGCGTGAATCTCTCTTATATAGCTAGACAGGAACAATTTACTGGAGCATCTCAAAAGATATAACATTAATTAGTAAAATATACAAAATATGCATTTGGCAAAATAAGCACAATTTTGCGGTTTATCAGCCAGGAATGTCAGTGTAATGTACAAGAACTCTGAATGTTTTTAAAGTCTTTCACATTTTGAAAACAATCTGATAACAGCCACAGAAGCAAGATGTGGACTAAATATGCATGGGCCTTGGGATTAATAGTGGCAAGGCTCAGCTCCCCCATCTCCATCAGTACCCCATGCAGGAGCTCTGGATGCACCAGAGCAGGCTCACCTTGCCTCCAGCATCACACCTGCCTTCCCTTGCCTTGTTTGCCTGCTCCTGCAGAGCTCAGCAGAGAGAGCAGTGTCTAACTCACTGTCATCTGGGGATGCCTCCTGGGCAGTGGGCATGTCATGGATGTGTTCAAGGAGGAAAGGCTCAAATACTCACACACACACCTTCCAAAGTGTTCATCACTGCCCTACTTGATCGCTTCTAGGTGCATTCCCAAGGTACAGTAGAGCATCCCACGTGTGTCCAGCACTCCTGCAGGCCAGGGGGTACTGCTGCACAAAACAGCAGTGCCACCAAGCTCGGATTTTGCCAAGCAGCCATGAGTGTTTCTGTTCAGTGCATTGCATCTCTGGCTGAGGCTCAGCAGCAGTTCCATGTGTCTGCTTCCCTGGCCCCTGCCTCATGCGGCTCTGGCTTAGGGCTGCCTGCACCACACACAGGCCCTCCCTACCCGTCCTGCCCACTAATTGTGTTACTGGCTGATGGAGCCATCCCTCAGGAAAAACACAAGCGCTCTGATTTCTGCATGGGGAACAAACTGCTGCCCACAAAATGTCAGACAGCTGCATTTCATAAAGTTTTCAATACACTGCTGTACGAGATCTATAGTGTAAGAACTTGTACTTCCAAAGACAGGCAATCTTCTGCAGTTTCTAGATTGTGTCCCAAAATGGCCAGTGATTTTGCAGACTGTTAACATTAACACTTAATGATAGGTCAATATTCATCTCATCAGTATATTTGCTGAATTTTCAGTTCAGCATGCTTTAGAGAGCAATTTACTAGTAATTCCAAGTAAATTTTAGCTAGTAAATAATTTGCCCCTATTTGTGTTACAAAAGTAAAAAAGCAAACCACATTACTCTAGTACTATATTATAAATAATATTACTCCTTCAGAAAACCTTCTTCTCTTATTTGCCTTCCTGCTTTTTCTGCTAGTTACCTTTCAGGAATAACAAATGATGAATTAATTAGTGCAAATGTATGATAATTATTGTCAGATGAAATAAACATAAAATACAAATGGGTTATAACTAATCAATAATTATGCACTGTGCTCAATCTTCAACATGCAAGGCATGTCTAAATAGCGTCATTATAATGAAAATCAAATTATTGCACAGCTGTGTTGATTATGGAGCACCATTATAACTTTCATCCTCTTCATTTGGTTCCTGCTTAAGTCATGCTTCTGTGCCCACTTCTTAATACTAGAAAATGTCTCTCTCTTCTGTGCATTGATTTATAGTTAATATTGAGGCATAAAATTTCCTATTATTGTGGCTTTCTCAAGGTCTTTCACAGGTATTATACAGACAGGCTCCAGATTCTTTCAGGGCAATAATATGGAAGCATGGAAGCAATATGGAATATTAAAGACAAACTTAAATGGTAAATATCCCTGTGTTTGGATTTAATCTGTGCCTGAAGATATTTTGACCTAAGTTACCGAATATATTGAAGTTTCATAGGAGTCAGCTGCATCCAGCTCATTCTGAGCTACTCAGATTTACCTTCATGGAATATGGAACAGGTAAAATTATTTATGACCCGTTCAGTCCCCTGTTCTTGCTTTGGATTGAATCACAGAATCACAGCATGAATTACAGAATGGACTAGATTGGAAAAGACCTTTGAGATCATCAAGTCCAACCTATGACCTAACCTAACACCCCCTTATCAACTAAACCATGGCACTGTCCATGGTGTGCCATGAGTGCCATGTCCAGTCTTTTTTTAACCACCAGGGACAGTGACTCCACCACCTTCCTGGGCAGACAATTCCATTGCCCAATCACTCTTTCAGTGAAGGTTTTTTTTCAGATGTTTAACCTGAACTTCCCTTGGCACAGCTTAAGTCTATGTCCTCTGGTTCTGTCAGTGGTTACTTGGGAGAAGAGACCAACCCCACCTGACTACAGGCACCATTCAGGGAGCTGTAGGGAGCGATGAGCTCTCCCCTGAGCCTCCTTTTCTCCAGGCTGAGCACCCCCAGCTCCCCCAGTCATTCCTCACAGGGTTTGTGTTCCCAGCCCCTCATCAGTTGCCTCCTCTGGACATGTTTGAGCATCTCAATGTCCTTCCCAAGCTGAGGGCCCAGAACTGCACACAGCACTCCAGGTGTGACCCCACCAGTGCTGAGTACAGGGGAAGGATGATTTCCCTGGTCCTGCTATTCCTGATCCAGGCCAGGTCCATCGGCCTTCTTGGCCACCAGGGCAGTCTGCTGGCTCATGTTGTGCCCCCAGGTCCCTTTGTGCCTGGGCAGTGTCCAGCCACGCTGTCCCCAGCCTGGAGTGCTGCAGGGGCTTTTGTGGCCCAAGTGCAGGACCTGGCACTTGGACTTGTTAAACCCCAGATTATTGGACTCGGCCCATCTATCCAGCCTATCCAGGTCTCTTTGCAGAGCCTAATTGGTGATTTTTCATACAACTTAATGAATGAGGACATTTTCTACTCTGTATCTGGTCATAGGCTACACTGACCAGAATTGAGGGGTAACAATTGGAGGAAACAGCGCATTAGTAAAGACATTTCCACAAGCTTTAGAATTGCTATTGACAAACATTGCTAACGCTTTGCAGACACAAAAGTATTCTTTCACTCTTTTCAAGTGTTAGGAAAAGGAAAACTAAAAGTCTAAATCTTGATTCTTGCTCTTGGGTTAAATGTTTGTAGAGAACTTCCCTGCTTGGCTAATGTTGTAACATAAATTCTACCTTTTCCCCTTAGCGTTATCCTGCTGCTTTGTAGTGAATGAAACTGTTGAGGTTGATGTTATTGATCTGGCTCCTCTACAACCAAATATCTCAGGAGTGTGATTGAGGAAAAACCTCTGCTGTAAAATCTGAACATTGAATTTTCTTCCAGAGCAAATTTTTGTTTTATTTTTAAAAGGTATCCGGTGGGAGCAAGTATGGAGATGGGGAACAGGTTAATCTGTGGAGAACTCCAACAACAAAGGCTGCCCTTAAAAATTAGTGGATATAATACAGCAGTTATATTATATCCATTAACTTTTGCCTGGAATTCTCTTGTCCTCTTCTGGCATTTTCATCTAGATTTTGGTTCAGACTTTCTGACTTTGTGTCTTTTCCTTGTTTAATGCTCCTGTGGTTGTCTGGAGGGGACCTTCAGTGCAAGTCTGGAGTGAGGCTCAAGCCTCAGTTGTGGATGTTTGGTCAGATGCCTTCAAGAGCCCATGAAAAGGGAGTGGTTTGTTGGTTTTGACCCAAATCCAATGCACAGTTGCTGTGAGTGACTTCACTGTACAGTCCAGAGCTGGCAGTGACTTCCCAGTATCCCCATCTCATTCTGCATGTCTCAGGGTCCCCTTTGTGGCTCCTTACACTTCCACCCCATGTCCCTTATCATGTATTCATTCTCTCCTCTGAGGTATCAAACAGATATAAAACATTTTCCCACCAGTCAGAACCCTAGGAAAATTCTGGCAGGGATGTGCCTGACTTGATTCAGCACTTCAGCTGTTTTGAAAATGGGAACTTTTCTACCTCAGCAATTAATTGTGTAAATAATTAATTTTACCATAGACAGGTCAATAGGCTTATATTAATATCCTATCATGTTCCATTACATTAAAGGTTGAGAGAAATGGTGCTGTTCTTCTGAAAATAAGCATTTTTATGGATTTAAGAAACAATAGTTGAAAATCTGGGATGACTGGCAGGCAACAGCTGGCACTATTAGGAGGAACTCTGGTCCTGAGTGGACCAGATGCCAGGAAGTGTCTCTGTGTGAGCATAACTCTGTGCCATAAGCCTTTTATCCCAAAAGAGGGCTCTGAGTATCTTTTCCAATCTCATTTACCAAATCACCGAAAAATTCTTTTTAAGCATTCTTTCAGAATTTGGGCCTTAAATTGTAGTAAGACGCCAGAGTTGTTTTAAGTCCTTGGATCTTTACAGAAGTGTTTGCTTTTGCCATGTTGCGTTAGAGACATTATATTGGTCATTGACAAAAACCAAACGCAACTCTGGTTAAGGATAAAAGCAAGTTATGATTGTTTTGGACAGAAGAATCAGAAGAGGTTAAAGATCAGCATTTATAAATATTTTATTAGACTAAATTCCTGTACTTTGAAACAGTAATTGTATTTTTAATAAATTAGACATATATCTACATTATTCTGAATTTATTAATTTTAAATATTTGACTAATTTATTCCAAGTAACCCCAAATATACTTAAAGGGAAGTACCAAATTTCACATTTAATTCAATTACCTTAATTAGTGATAGTTTTACTTAAGAGTGCACAGCAAGCATAGGCTACAAGACACAAATATCCAATCAGGG
This sequence comes from Camarhynchus parvulus, assembly GCF_901933205.1. NCBI lineage: Eukaryota > Metazoa > Chordata > Aves > Passeriformes > Thraupidae > Camarhynchus > Camarhynchus parvulus. Next base: position 22,818,999 of record NC_044578.1, on the reverse strand, counting down.
ATTCTATGATTGTAGAGATTGTGGGTGAAGCATCAGTGAGGTTACAGCTGAGGCTGCATGTTTTAGTCTCTATTCCAGACACCTTTTTGTAATCCTCTAAATGCCTTTTTGTACTTAACATTTGTGTCACATTTATTTACCAATTCAAAACTATAATTAGAAGAATTTATTGTTCAGCTGAACTAAGACACAGATACTCAAGAATGACCAGCATTTCTTAAAAAAAAATATTTTTAAATTAAATTGCAACATTTTTTCTTTTTTCTATAGTCCTGACTAAATTGTATTGCCAGTCAAACATCCATTGGAAACCAGTCTGTTTTCTAACAGAACAGGCTGCCTAGGGAAATGGCTGAGTCATCAGCATATACTTTCCCAAATTTCCTAATATCTTACCTATCCATAGGGCTGTATCTCTTACCCTTTAATGTTTACAGTGCTGTTTTGACATATAATCCATTTTCCTTTTTATGTCTTATTCTTCTTGAGAAATAAGGTCTCTGAAAAGGCTCTTCTTTCACCCCAGTGTTTCTCACACCTCAGTCTCGCTGGGAGGAGCCCTGGAGGAGCTGGTTTGTAGCATGTTCCAAGTGATATCCTTTCTGATGGAGGGATCTGTTCAGAGCTCAGTGCTTCATTTCAGCCATTCTGCTATGAATTCATGCTTGCAAAAGCATGGATTTCCTGCTGGCTCGCAGGCTGAAATTTTCATATCCTCTCCAGTGCAAACCTAAGGGATGTCATTAAAGCTTTGTCTGAATGATAAGTTATCTGGCTGCAGAGCTCAAGGCCTGCAGACCACATCCTCAGCCAGGATACAGTGGCATAGCTGTATTTGAAGTCAATGAAGCTGTGACGTGTCACATCAGGTGGAAATCTCTCCTGTGAGATTTAACTGTTATGTCTCTTCCTGCCTTGTTAGTTTCTCTCATGGAGTGGGAAGCAGACCCACTGGGAGGTGGTAATTTTATATTCTGAGTAAGATATTACCCAGTGTGAGTTGGGGTATTTTGTTAAAGGAAGGGAGGAAGATGAATACGACCCAAAGTGTTTCTGTTCCCTTAGGAATCCATCCAGTGCACAGATGTGCTGCAGCAAGGCTGTGTTGGTCAGGCATGTCACACACAGAATGAACGAGGTTAGAAAAGATCTTTAAGACCATCTAGCCCAACCTATGCCCTAACACCTCCTCATCAACTAAACCATGGCACTGAGTGTCATGTCCAGTCTTTTTTTTAGGCACCACCAGAGATAGTGACTCCACCACCTCCCTGGGCAGACAATTCCATTGCCCAATCACTCTTTCAGTGAAGGATTTCTTTCTAACATCTAGCATAAACTGCCCTTGGCCTAGCTTAAGACCATCCTCTGGTTCTGTCAGTGGTTACCTGGGAGCAGAGACCAACCCCACCTGACTACAGGCACCTTTCAGGAGGTTGTAGAGAGTGATGAGGTCACCCCTGAGCCTCCTTTTCTCCAGGCTGAGCACCCCCAGCTCCCTCAGTCGTTCCTCACAGGGTTTGTGTTCCCAGCTCCTCATCAGCCTTGTTGCCCTAGTCTGGACATGTTTGAGCATCTCAATGTCCTTCCCAAACTGAGGGGCCAGAACTGGAGACATGCTTTATAATTTATAATGATTTTCCCAGGCACAGACTAAGATGACAGCTAAGTTTCTATCTCTAATCCTTTTCATTAATATTGGCTGTGCAAACTTGACAAGGTTCTTTTTCTTTTATTTTAATCCATTTAGTTTTGATATCAGTGTCCATGTTAATTTGTGTCTAAGAGCAGCAGGTGTGGACGTCCTTGGGAATGGGAGAACTCCAGTTTTTTTGTGATGTTTGGGTGACCCTCCTTTGATTTGCTAAGTTCATCCTCTGTACTACCTTCTACAAAATACATTTACATCTTTCTTCTCTCTGTAGGAGTGTGCACAGGGCTAAACCGATGTAAGAAAGTCCTGCAGGTTTCTTTATAGTGCTTCTGGCTCAGGAAATTTGCAAGAGGTGTTTAACTGTGTGATATTTGTAGATGTTCAGAGTTTGCCAGCCCCCCTTGCTGCTCTGTATTAGAGCCAGGGAGAAGAAAGTAAGTATGAAGGGGGGGATACAATGCAAACCAATACGCATTTTCTAGCCTTCCCATTTATTTCTAGCAATGATTAAAAACATGGTTGCACAGCTTTTAGTTAAGTTTCTCTGGCTTCACAATGAAAGGCAGACATATTTAGTCATGCAACAGAAAAAGAGTTTTCAGGGAACTTACATTTACTGAAAACATTAAGAGTAAAACTTACATTTCTAAAGGTCAGTGTCAAATCAACACAGTCAACCTCTCTGAAAGCAACATAGATTTTGTTACCGCTTTATATAAAAAAGCTCGTGTATGTTGCAGAGATGTCTGTTATTTATATTGGATCTAGAAATATGTCTGAGTAGAAATTCCTAAATTGGAGAGGAAGACATTGCCTAGCAGAAAATGTGATGAAGTAAAACTTTTTAAACATAACTCCCTGGCTTCTACTGCCTGGACCAAATAAATCTGTGCCCTAGACCAAGGGAGGAGACAGCGGTGCAGACCCATGATCTTGGGTGTATCTGATGCACCACAGTGTCAGTGCAGGAGTAATGCTGCACAAAACATTGCTAATGGGGGATAAAGATAAGTATAGAAAAATACAGAAAATTATGCACTTAACAATGGAGATGTAATTTTTTTGGTGATTTTGCTTTTGCATGTGTGTATATCAGAAACATATGCTAAAGAAAAAGCGAGACCATTATACTTTGTATTTTGATATATTTTAACACACACACAAGTCTACATTAATTATTCAGGGTGCATATAACACAGAATAGGAGATAGTAAACCAAGCCAACATACTTTGAAAATGTACAGTAGATATATATATATATAAATATTTAGATGCTGCAAGAACAACATATCCTAATGCTGGCATCATCAGGGCAGTAAAGAGACTTTCACTGAGTTGGTTCTGTCTCCAAGCCCTCCGCCCACTGTGACTTTTTGTGATATCAATAGTGATGAAAGTGAGCAACTTGACTGTCCAAGAATCAAAATTATACTGCTTTGGCCAGTTCAAGTCATCTTGAAAGCAGCATCAACACTAGTAGTCTGTTAATTATATGATCAAAGAGTCTATGATTAGAAGAGATTAAGTGAGATTAAGGAGGCATGAATAAGAAAGCATCACCAGCACACAGGGGCCATGTGGCTATGTGATTAAGTCATTGATACATAGGCAGATTTAATTAGTGCAAGAATATATCGAGTGCCACAGGAGAATCAAGAATTCCTGAGCTTTTCTCTACATGGAACAAATATATTCTGAGACAAGAAAGAGCAGGTGCTGTAGTCTGTACTCTGAGTACATTTTTTTTTTTGCCTGTGGTATTGACTGTGAAATTTGTGGAGGTGTATTCTTATTTCTCCCATGACCTTGTAAGGACTAATTTCTAAATAGTATTTCTGATTCTAGAACAGTATAGACATTCAAGACCTTGCATGTAGACTGAATTTGTCATCAGGAAACATACACATCAAAAGTGGTTTAAAAGTAGAGAATATCTGTGAGCAGAGCCTTGTAAGAGGCCAGTTCTTTAATTTAGAAAAAAGAGTTTCTCTACTCAGAATGAACCACTAGTGCAGGGCTAGCTGTCAGCTCCTATGCAGCTCTAGTCCAGTAAACTGTGTTTTGAGGAGAACCCTCTGGGCTCAGTTTCCTTTTCTTCCTGTGCTCTTTACATTGGCATGAATAACTAACCCCATACCATGCTGCTTTCTCACCTTCCCGTTCTGCCTCTCACTTTCCTCCTGTTCAGGGCACCTTTCCTGCTCTATCTCACATCTTTTCCTTGGATGATTATTTGTCTTTTTTCCTCTGCTGCATAAGATGGCACTCTCCCAAATGCTCCCACAGAGCCAGTTTCCTCTTGCTGGGAAATGTTTGCTGCTCTGTGTAAGAGCTTTGTTTCTCTGGCTGAAGCCATTTGCTTAGATGGCTCTGAGAAATGCTGTAGGCCAGTCAAGTGTCTGCAGGAGAGGCTCTGCTTTCTCTTGGAGATAACAGAAGAGAGGGATCTGGCTGCTTGGGGCTGCCATCTTGTGCTGTGCTGAGTGGGTAGGGAAGGTAAGAGGAAATTGGCAGCCACAATGGAGCTGTTCTTGCAGCAGAAGTCTTGCTCACAAAGGGCTGTGCATAATTGGGCTTACATGTACAGAGAGATGAGAAACACAGCAGTGATGTTCTTCCAAAGGAAATCTGCCAAAAGCTTCTTAGTCAGAAGGACTGTGCGTCATAACCCCAAGAAATGATCCATTTCCTTTTAGCACCTGCAAAGCTAAAGCTTTGAGAATTGTTCAGCTCTTTGTGTCAACATATGATCCCCAGGTCTGGAGCTTGTGTTCTGTATTGTGCCTTGCTTAGTACATTTTTCCACACTGAAACCTGTTCATGTTAAATGTGGTTCTGTGGCAGGAGATGTGCTTCACTGCTAACAGATATTTTGGACTAGATTGACGCTAGAAGTGACAAAACTGATTTCTATAATTGATTAACTGGATGGTAATCGTGAGTTCATTTGATACTGGCAATTATAAATTTGAACATCTTCAGAATAGACCCTAATACTGTTTGTGAAGCGTTGCTTTGACAGTCAAATTTCTGCTGGCATCTGTTGTGTGTTTTGTCTCCTCAGCTCTTTAATGTCAAAGCCTGCGGATGGTGCTGCCTATGTGCACTTCTGAACAGCAGCTGAACAGAGCAGAGCTCTTAGCCACCACCTGCTGTTTTGTTTCAATCCTTACTGCTATTTTCAGCTCTTGTCATTCACAGGGCTTTTAATTGTTATTTATGGTAGAATAATAATAATAATAATAATAGTAATACAAAAGTTCTCATTGATTCGTAGTCATTGATTCATTTTGTGGATGCAAGCAGAACCTCCCCGAAGATGGAGAGGCCTTTCTACTTTTAAAGGCTAGTAGGAGAAGGTCAGAAAATCACCCTGCAGCAATAAGAAAAGCTTGTAAATTTATAATGAAACAAATAATTTAAGGAAATTAACTATCTCTAGTGTTTAAATCCTGAACAATTTTGTTCCATTTTTGCATAGAAAGATGTACAGAGTCAGGACTTGTGCCCAAACCTTTAATCTCTTTTCTCAGTGAACTTCAAATCAGATGATGGAACACTTGTTAACAGTGCATTAGTGCTGGTCCTGGGAGGGCACATGGACATATGAAGATCAATCCCATTTTAAAAGCTGTCAATTTGCTCATGTCAATGCATCATTTCTGTGCATTTTGCAAGGACAGTGAGAAAGGGAGGGAGTCCCAGCAGGAAGCAGGTTTATCCCCAGTTCAGCTGACTGTAGCTGGAATAGTCACTGCCCCAGCTCCCCTGCGCAGGATAAATTTGCCCATCTCCATTAGCAAAAGCTGGGTGTTTTTCACAGTGCTCATCATTCAGTAATGATGAAAACAGTGTTTTTGTTGTTGAGGTTTTTGTAAGTGTTACTAAGAACACCACTGAAACGTGAATACGTAAAATGGCGTTTTCTCGCCTGCTCACATTCCGTGTAACAAGATGAAAGATATTTACATACGGACAGCAAGTCAGTTTTGATGTGGAGTCCTGTTTCATTACTTACATCCTTTCCACTGGTTGTGTTCTATTCTGTTAATTTGCAGGGTTACCTATGTTATGAATGTGGTTTTGTGGGATATTTATGGCATGACCAAGAGCCAAATTTATTTTGAGTCTGAGAAGGAGATACTGGATTGGAAGTTAGTCACAGAAACTCATAACTTGAGTCTGCAATAGATTATTAATGGATAACAGGAATTTTATTGTAAGCTTGATCTTATTCAGTATTGAAAATTGGAGATATCATGCTTTTACTACTATATATTATATTTGTTTTTGTAAATAACCCAGTTCAAAAGGAAATTATTACAAGCATCTGCACATTTTTCTGGTTTTGCTATTCCTTACATTCCCCAGTCAAAGCAATGTTTACATGTTGGGGAAACTAAAGCATAGTGAGGGTAGGAGTTCCCTAAGGCCATACAATACAGTCCTGACAAAAGTGGGAGCAGACACAGGATGTCTGAATCAGCTCTGGTAGTTTCATCCATTCTCACACTCTGCACTGAAAACATGGCCTAACCCAAAGTTCATCCACGGTGGAAGACATGGGCTCATTGGCTCTGACAGGGATTAATTTAGCTGCATGGTATGCAGCCCTGGATGCACAACACCCTAGAGATGTTTTACACCACATTAAGGGCAGAATGGATTGTCAAACAGTGCTTTATTTTCATAGCTCAGCCTCTACTTCTCTGGATGTCCTATATTATTAATTTCTTAAAGAACAGATAAAGCCTTTGAAAGAGTTGTTTTGTAAGCCTGTTACTGCTGCACAAAAACAGGCATTAAAACAAAACTGGATTTTTTTTCTTGTGTTGCTAAATACTTGCTTGTTTGTTTTCCTGTTTCTGATCATTATAGGCCTGTCTCAGACAGAAAGGCAACAACAATCATGTTCATAACACAGCACGAAACACTGATCCCACTCTGAAGGTTGCCCTTCCAGTTCAGCAGCTTCATTGACTTCTAGATAGTATCCATTTGTATTTCCAGGCATCTTGGATGTTATTGAAACCTAAACCTTTAGGTGCACAAGATTATGTGAAGACTTTTCCATTAATTTAGCATTTATTTGAAATAAATCCTTTGGATACCTTGTATTTCAGTCTTTTATAGGCTCTGCACCCAGGAACAACAATGCATAATGTGTTTAAAAGGAGGAGAAATATTAAATTTTTTTATTTCCTTTTTAATAACTAGAAGTGAAGGACTTACAGAAGGAGTCCTGAAATTAGACATCTTGAATTCAGCTTCTTTCTTTGCCACAGATTGGCGTTATAAACACTGTTTAGCTTTCGTGTGTTCTGGCTTGCTCTTGCTAAAATGCAGCTGATTGATCAAAATCAGGTCTAGAAAATGGACGACTTTAACCCTGGGAATGCCAATATTTAAGCATTTTGCTGTAAAAGGCATGGCATTGCTGATCTCAGAGAGTTATAAAGCTAAGGCAAGATTTTAGGAAGAGTTCTGCTCTCTTCAAGTTGCAGAATCAGGCAGTTGAATTCCTGAGAAGCATTATTATTATTATTAGCTCTGGAAATTTTTCTCATACAATTCTGAAATGCTTTTTATCTACTTAAAAGCAATGATTTATTCTGTTGTACAGAGATAATATTTTTAAAATTTATTAATTGCTGCTCAATGTCTTCAGCAACTCAGTAATATACTTCTGCTGATATTTACAAAATCAGAATAATGTCATTTGCATGTTTATATATTTGAGCTTAAAAAATTAAACTCTACAGAACAGATCAGAAGGCTTAAAAACCCTCTTCATGTAATAGTGCCTACAGGGGTTAACAAATCTCTCATTATGTTTGCTCTCTAATACATTAAAAGGCACAAAACTGTTGTCCCTCCTGCACTAATCATGTCTATGATTGAATAACTATTGATTTAGTCGCTGTTTGGGAATAAAAAATATCCTTGACAAGGCTAAGTGAAAAGGCAGGTACTGCTACTCAAATGGAAAAGCCATCTATCTCATTACAAAAGCATTTTCAAGGACATAAAAACTTTGGTCCTGCATGGAAGCTTTTTATTAGGCTGCAAAACTTCTCAAGTTGTCTGTAGATTTTTGAATTTTAGACTTGGCTTCCTTAAAAAAAAAAATCTCTTATCCCGGCAGGATTCTTTAGCTAATTTTTAGCTTTCATTTTCAGTGGTTCCATTCTTTTCTGAGGAAACAGAGTAAGGTATGGACAGAATTCAAGCAATGAGGTTTTAATAGCTCTTTGAGTGATTCAGCCTTATACCTTGAGCTGCCCTTACAGGGCTGAACAGAATTGTTCAGAGAGCAGTGAAAAATCCTTTTACAAGTGTCATTACTCTGATTCACTAACAGATGCTCTGGAAATTTAATAAGAGCTTTCCTTTTTCTAAAACATTTCTCACTTTTTTTTTGATGATAATTTTTCTTTTTTAGCTTAGATTTGGCAAGACTGTGTTTAGTTGGTTTGATTTCCTGCTGGGAAAATAATGAGGGAAATAATCCTTGTCCCAAGAAGGCCAGGACATCTTATGTGCTACTTCATGTGGCTGTGTGCTGTCAGGCACTGTAATGCCAGGTCATGGTAGGAATCTGTCTTTGGTTCAACAAATTCAATTGGTCCTGTAAAACCGGAAGGAAGTGTTTGGATACCCACAGGTCCATTATAACAACAAATTGAATTGATTAGAACTGGTATTGTCATCAGGAAATGTAATGGATGCATATTTTCAGGTCTTTACAAGAATGACAAGGTCTTACAAGAATGTCATTGTAGTGAGTGAAACTGTGGGCACGAGAGTCACACAGGGAGTGGGGATCTCACTCCAGCAAAACACTCCTGTAAATGGCTGGAAAGCAACTCAGAGATGGAAAGCCCAGGGCAGAAACTCTCATTCTTTTTTCCACTCAAAGAACTTTATATTGTGCAGCATCCTGGCTAGAAATACAGCCAGAAAGTTTTTTGTGATAAAGAGGTGTTAGAGGTATGATGTGGAACAACCTGCACTGCAAGGTGTTTATAAAAAGGGAAAAAATGCCCATCATGGTAAATCAGTGGCAGCTGTGCTCAATGCTGTTAACTCACAGAATTGCTGTTTCATTTGGGAGTGTATGAGCTCTGTAAATTCCTCCTCATGCATTAATATAAACAGTAGATTTGAAATAGAGAAGATGATGATAAATGCAATGAAGCTTTACAATATCAAGTTCCTGGGTCAAGGCAGAGTCCTTGCTGAAAGCCATTGGTATTTATCCTTTCCAGTCAGAGGCACAATCTTCAGCTCAATTGCCTGGAGAGAGTTCCCAACTCGCTCTTGCTCCAGGATATTCATACTGCTCAGAATACAAGCTGCTTTCTGCTGCTCTTATTCCATTCTACTCAACCTCTTCTAGAAGTGCACCATGTGGGACAGCTGCCCTTCACTTATTTATACCACTGCGTGTTGGGAGGAGTTGGTAGTTTTATAGGGAAAAAGGATTTTATACAGCACTGATGGAAGAGCTGTAAATTCAACACTATTTCAGTATCATGAAATAAAAAAACCCCATATTTTTCAACTTTAAGGTGAGATACAATAAACTTTGAAGTGCTACGTCTAAGATGTATGTGTTAAAGGGTTTTTTTATTAGTAGAGAACAATACAGGACCATAATTATTCCAGAGGAATTTGGGCATATATTGTTCTGGAAATTGGGATTTATAGTGATTATCTAAGTACTGATTACTTGGAGATTGAAATACCAAGTTTTTTTAAAAAGTATTTCTTTTCTCTAAAGTAATTTTATGGTAGACCATCAATAAGATCAGACTTAGGTACAGAAATACATTGGCTTTGAATTAGGAAAAAAGCATGTTAAAAGATACCTTGGAGTCTGAAATAGTATTTTATATATATTATGTAAAAGGTCTTCACATTTCAAAAGCTTTATCCTTGTCTTTCTCCAATATTCCTACTACTCTTAGACATAAATTTGTAGCCTGTAGTAATCTCACCAAGTCATGCATGCAATTATGAACAGATGTGTTGTTTGAATTGGAGCATAAAATACCAAGCAATGAAGTTGTTTGTGTGATGAATACACTTAAGGCTTGATTTTTCTATCATGAACTTTTCAATTTCCTCATGTTGCAGTTTTAAAATTCAGTGAAGAATAAGAAACAATGAAGGCAGTAAATTAGAAATTTAGAAAGAAAGTCTCAGAAACATTGCTGTAATGGAAATACCTTATCTACACCAGGGATCCACTTTATCTCCCACCTCCTAAGAAACTCTCTCAGCTGGCAGAGAATTTGCTTTCCTGGAGAGAACTCCAAGTTAGTGATAAGTCACTGTCCATATCTGCATGTATGAACATGGGTGACACCCTTCCTGTGCAGTGTGGGAGATAAGATGTGTTTGGGATTCACAGGGGTGAGAACTGGGATGTGAACTTGGGGAAATTACATTGTGGAGTGAATGCCTTACAGGGATGCAGTGCTAGAGATACAGTACAAGCAAACACACATTTACTGGAGTCCAGCTCTGATTAGCAGAATACTTTGGATATAAACTCAAATCCTCATTTTCTTCAGACCTCATGCTTTGCAAACCAAGTAAATCAAGGCCCACAGTCATTAAATGAAGTGAGATACAAAGTTCTTCCTGAGCTGCTGGAAGAGGGAAGTCATTAAATATGGGCAGTTTTGCCTCTTTAGTGGAAAGGGTGAGGTGAGAGGCAGAATGGGATTGATCCTGGTTACTCACCATTGCAAATCCATTAGATGGTGATGGCTCAAAGCAGTGGTCCTTGCAAAGAGAGGGGCCCTTGGGAGAGTTGTTAGCAGTGAGCACTGGTACTTTACCACTGCCATGAGAACAATGTCATGATTTGTGGCCATCAGCTGGTAAATTCTATGAGATTCTGCCACTTTCATGTGTTTATTCTTTTATTTGCTGTTACAGGCAGGATCTAGCAAGGGATGATGCACTGTTATTTACAATGCTCACTAATCTCATTTTATAGAGGTTCATCCTAATCTAAAGGAAGGGAGTTGCTCCTTGTACTGAGGGAGTTTGGCAGAGTCGTGTCGAAATAGACAGGGAATATGAGTTCAGCATTACCTCTTTAAACTGCAACTAATAGGCATTTCTGCAATGGTCCTTTTAAATGTGAGTCGTGGCCAATTGAAAAACTAACTGAAATTACAGCATAATTCACTAGGGAAGATAATTACCAATTTATTAATCTCTAAAAAATTAAGTTTAGATTAAAACACGTTTAAAACACACCTTGACATTTGGAAGATAAATATGGCTTGTGTGCTACTGACAAAAAGGAAAAAGCCCAAAACACCCAAACCCCAAAACCTAACAAAAAATTAAAATGTATATTATCTTTTTCCAAATTTCACTGTTGGAACGGAAGGCTGGTGTCAAGGACAGAAAATCAAATATATAAAAATTTATTTCCCATTATCATGATAGAATATGCAGAAGTTTAAAAAGAATAAAAATTGAGAGAAGTGATCTGACTTCACTGTCTTCAGAAGGTCCATGTTGATTTACAGTAACTAATGACTGTGAGAAACAACTTGTTAAGGTTTAATAAACCTTTTTAAATTTTCAAAGTGAGCAGTTCTTTCTCACATGACTAACTAATTGCTTGTTTTGTTTTGCTTGAATAGTTAAAGTAGTCTGAAATATTAAATCCTAGCAATAGAAAAGAGTAGCACACTTTTTTAAGGCACAAAGCATACAACTGAAGTGACAGACATTGCTACTTAAGTTTAAATGTGACAGGAGTGTAAACTTTTCTTTGTGGAAAATAACTCAATATTTGTTTGAACTGTCACTCTGTCATTTCCATTCAAGGAAACAACCTTGAATTGTTAAACTTGGAATATTTGACACCATCAGCTTTTGCCAGGCCAGCAGTGCTTCTGCTGCCTCGGGTGCAGATTCTTTCATCATATAACTTCAAATTTCCCTGGATTATGTCCAGCTATGAAACCCTGACTTTAGCCTTTTAAAATAGTTTCAGTAATGGGCAAAGTCATAGGGAGGGCAAGTTTGCTGCTCAGCCAGATGCAGAGAAATCGAGGGAAGGGAAATCTTTGTGCTAGTAAAGAGGCTGGCCCGTGGCAAGGGAGAAGCTTGCAGCCACAAGCTACAGAGGGCTTAGAAAGCTGAGCAGGAGTTAAAGGACTGAGAATGATTCTGCCCAGCTTTATGGGAACACTCTTGAATAACAAAGTTGTTTCTTCCTCCAAACAATTAGGAAAAAAATTGTCCTGTGCACTTCTTACCTTTTAAATTATTTGAGATGTGTGTGCTAACAGTGACAAATAAGGGAGGAAACCTCAGTGTTGGAAGTTGTAACAAATGTACCTTGGAGCTGGTTATTGGGAAATAACAAGGGATAAAAGTGTTAACAAGGGCAGAAAATGATTTTTCTTTTATCCCCTGGCATTTGACAGCTGACTTAAGAAATTGGTAAGAGTTAGAAGAAAATGTAATCAATTCCCCCAATAAACATTTACCAAACTCTGAGGAAAGGACTTGTGCTTTGCAAAGGTATGTACTTTTCCAAGAAAAGGTGATATTCAGTGCTAAAAGCTGGGCAAAAGAGAATTTAATACCTATTTTCTTCTTACCACTGACTTCCCACAGTGAATATAGAAATATTTTTCCCACTTTAAACAGGATTGTATTGCTGTAAACAAGTTGGGGCATCATAATGAAGGAAGGTGGGAAATGCGAATTGGGTACGTGGCTTGAATTGGTAATTTTCGTGAAGCTTCAAAAAACTTCTGAAATCCGTCAAGACTGAAGAATTTGTGTTGGAATCTTTCATGAGCTGGATGAATTCTGTAATTATAGGCAAGGTTTTTTCAGCCAAGCTGTGAAGGACATGCAAGACTGTAGATGTGAAATTCCTGCAGCAACTGCTTTCTCTCTTATTTAGCTGCAGATAGATGCATAAGGGAAAGTGTTCATGTTTGGAGGAATCAGTGCAGCGAAGGCCTGGCCTATATCTTAAAGTTACTCTGACTTATTAAACATAAAAAATCCTGTGCAATTTAGTGCCTGTTGAACACAAGGGAAACTGGCAAACTGGATGTTTCTGTGAAATGATTCAACATTCTATGGAGTCTCAGTTGCAAAGGTGTTTCTGCAGCTACAGCTTTGTCTGTCTCTGGCCCTCCATCCCCTCACCATCCCACCTTCTGGCTGGTAAATTAGACTTTATGTTAGGATTCTAGCAAATCTATCATGCACTCACAGAAAAGCTGGAGGCCAGATAACATTCTTTTTCTTTTAGCCACAGGCATTTGAGAAAGAATTGGCAGTAGGAATGTATTAACTTTTCATCAAAACTGTATAAATAAAACATTTCTGTCAATAAGAAAATATTTTACAGATCTTTTTCATATAAATTTAATTTTCCTAATTTTCCATATTTTAACCTTTTGCTAATTATCTTGGAAACATCAGGACAAAATATTTTCAGAAGATCATTCACTATTCCTGAGAGTGTTTACATGCATATAAATAGATATAACAACAACCAGAATTGCTTTGTCATTTCCAGCCTTTAGACTGGATTAGGTTTTTTTAAGCCAACTCTAGAGCTTAATTTCCCCTTCCTTTCTGTGTCATACCCCACTTTTCTCACTTGCATGTATGCTCAGAGACAGAGAAAGGATCGAGCTGCAGAAACACCTTTGCAAATGAGATTCCACACATATAAAGTAATAAATATTTCAAGGATGTCACTTTTCAGCAGCATGACTGAACCAGTGCTAAATCAGGGTAAACACTCAAAAGCATGAGACACATTCTGTGCATTCTTGGTACCTCCTCAAAATTTCAGAGTAAAAGAGGACAGAAAGGGTCAAGAGATTTAAATTTTATTTTCAGGAGTCCTTGCACCTGTCTTGAAAAAATGGTTGGTCTAGAGGCCTGGGTACTCATACAAAAGTTGAGAAACTTGGATTTCAATTCTGTTCCTGGCCTCTGCTGCAATCTAGAGCTCATTTTGTGCCTCTATGCAATGTGTTCATGTGCCAGTTTTAATATACATGTGCAGGTATATCTCAATGAGACTACCCAAACTTGCTGTTTGGAAAGATTCTGGCTCTCTTGTAAAGAACAACTAAAATTTATTCTGGTGGAGTTGGTGTTGTCAAGAAAAGAAAGAAAACTTCACTTTACAGAAGGTTTTGTCACTAAGCATTTTTAAAATTTGCAGGAGATATATCAACACAAGAAGGATCATTGATTTTAGGCAAACCTATTATTAAGCAAGCTTTAAATATTATGTAATTATTGCTGTGTTTAGTAGCTTTTCCTGACCAGCGTCCAAAATTATTGTAATGTAAGAAAATGACTTTGCAGTCAATTAGAGTATTCGGCAGAAGTATTAATACAACAGCAGTTGTCAGATAATCTGAACATGGAGTTTATAGGAGTAATTTTAATTTACTTCAAACAGTGTAGGCAATTTTTACACATCAGTTTGCATTTCACTGATTATATTCAGCTGAGGCAAAATGGTGGCTTTTGAAGGAATTTAATGTAACATTGCAGGAATTGGGGACACAAGATTTTCTTTCTGATGCATCTTAGAAATTAAAGTTTTCAAGAAAAAGTTTAACACCACTTCATTAGTTTCAGCTGGGAATAAAATTAAGTATGTTTGCATTCCATAATCTATGAACTATCATGTTTATTTTGCATTTTTAAACCAATGTTCACTTTGTTAATTGCAAACTGAAAAAGATTAAACTAAAGTACAACAAAAATGCTCAGTGGAGTTTGACCTCCCATTTAAAATGCAACATTTTAGTACCAAATACATTAATATTTAAAGAATATGAATGGAAACAAAGAAACCAAATTTATTAATAGCTCATTTGAAAAAAAAAAAAAGCCTTCAGAAGTATTACTTTTCTGTTGTTGCACAACACCCTAACATAGAGAATCACATGTTGAGTCAGTGCAGATTTGTTTACTTTCACTGAAGTTAGACTTACTGGTGGGGACCCCAGCATTCTGTTATTACAAATACCCTAAAAGCTGCGTCTCTGCATTGCAATTACAGATGTCAATATTGGAATTAGACTTACCCCAAAAATTGTGAAGGTCTTAGTGAAATTTTCAAGGTGATGATACTGGAAAAGTGATGTAGACCCAATGAATTTTCTGAATATACACATTTGGCATTTTAATTTAAAAGAAGGTGCTGCTCTTTATTACCCCAGGTGCTGATGTGTATCTTGCATGTGGGACAATGCTATAGCATATCTGCTTTGTGCTTTAAGTCTAGACAACCCCGGGTGCTGGATTGATTGCATGTGGAGGATTTAGCCCAGCCTTTAGCCCCTCCAGATCAGTCTGGGTCTCCTGTCAGGTGTCCTGCAGAGCTGAAGTGCTGTGAAGGCACAGTAGCTTGTCACATGTCATTACAGAAATGCTGCCTCTTTTTTTAAACCCTGTTCACAAATGCATCCCATGGCTTTCTGTGCTTTGTAAAGGAACTGTTTGCCATGCTTTGTGTTACCTGGCTCTCCAGGTAAGCAGGATAAAACCCCCTGACTCCTCTCTATATAATAATGTTTTTTAATCCAGTTTTCTCTCTTGGCTTAAGGAGATAAAAGAAGTCCAGCAATAAAACCAGTGCAAAAGTGCCTGGGTACCTAAATACTGATGCTCTGTTGTTTGTCATTCTCTCTTTTTTATAGCTCCTTAGTCAGTTTTCAGTCTGTGCTCAAGAAAAAATCAGTTTGAATTATTTCTTTTAAGGGAGGCTATTTGACACATTCTTTGATTTACCAAAGTCTTCTGGACTATATATCATTCTAAACTACTCTGCACCTTTCATCCCACCAGCTGATAGAATTATTTTGGGAATGCATGATGCAGTTTTCATGGCAATGTTTGCTTTCCTGGAAACCCATGCCCTGTAATAAATACCTCTGATACTGGTGGTGCATACATAATTCTGAGCTAGACTGGGTTTTTAAACCCAGTGCTCAACCTGGGAGAAATTGCTGGGGCTATGAAATTCTGTGATTTTGAATTTCGTATTGAATGTAACAATTTAAAATGCTTTTCTTACTGAAAAAAATTTATCATTTAGTGTTTTTCTGAAAAAGGAATTTTCAACCAAAAATACTTTTTCTGTCTTTCAGAAGCATTTGTTGCTGTGGGATTTGTACACAGCATGTTCTAAACAAATAAACCAAGCACACACCAGCCCTACAGCCCAATCTCTGGTTACAGGACCTGCTTTTTATCTTGCTGTTAGCTGAACCTTTCCCGGAGTGCTTTCTGTTGAGCTAGAGTGAATGGGAAATCTTGTCTTCCACATCAACATATTATTTCCTGGAATAAAGAAATAAATAATTTATGGTTTGTACAGTTTTAGGATTTTTATGTTCTCAAAAGTAGCACTACTGAATATGTGTATGGAAAGCTCTCCTACTTCCACCCTGATGCTTCCAGATCTTTCCAGGTTTTAGTGGTACATCCCCCCATCTCTCCTACCCTGGGCCTTCTTTACAGTCTCAGGAACTTCTGATAAGCCTTGACCAAACTGGTCAAGGTGGGAGCTGGTGGTCCATTTTTGGCTCTTAGGAACACAAATTGATGAAGAAACAGATACTGGTATTTTACATCTTTGTCCTGTGCTTATGGGCCTGTTTTGGTTGAAAAGTACCTGAGTATACAAAAATGCATGCAAAATTAACAAAAATTTTATTCACTTAGCTTTACAAGACTAGTTATCATTACAATTTCATGGGTGAGATGTTTAATGAGATTGCATGTTTTATTCTTTATTTGTATTCAGAGTGCTTCTCATATGATGGTAGGAGCAGCATATCAAATAGCAGAGTGTCAAAAAGCCAGCTCCTGAAGTGTATAATATTGTGCAAACTGACACTGTTCAATACAATCATCTATTTGCATTCACCAAAACATGTAATATGGATGGGTTTGGGGCACTCTATTGGGACAGGCTTGCATTTCTGTCTTTATTTGTTTATCTCTGGGTCTATTTAGGTTGATTTTCTAGCAACTTTAAAATGACAAATAATAATATTTTCAAAGAAACACCTGAGGTAAGGCTCTAGGGATTGGTTTTTTTCTGATGGAACTGCACTGCTCTGCATATTTAGGATTAAATTTACCATTAAATTAACACAGTTGGAGACATTATGATCTCTATTTAATATGATGATTTGAAAAGCTTCACTAGAAAAAGGAAAACCAGCAACCTTGTCTGGCTGTGATGGTAACACTTTAGAAGTAACTAAGCCAAACACTCTCAGTAATTCAGGTGAAATCCCTGCTTTAGATATTTCTTCAAAATTGGGTTGTACACAGGAGCTGCAAAATCAGCAGCTACTTTCCACATCCCCTCAAAATATAAATTAATTACTCTTAAGATAGTTCTCACCAGAAAAACATTTCTAGCACATGCTAAAATGTAGATCTGCCTACTGTTACTTTTCAGACCTTTGCAGCATTTTTGTTTTGCAAATAAATGTCCTTTAAGGCTAAACTAATGGAGAAATTTGTGTGTAGGAATTGGACCTAAACAAAGACAATCAATGAATTCTTGTCGTGGTTCCTGACTTGCAGGGTTATTTGCCACAGGGAGGAGGTTTTGGCTCTTGGGGATCAGCTCCAGGAGCAGCAGCACCATGGGCACTGTTCTGTGAGCAGTTCCCAGCCCCAGGGCAGCTCCCTGTGCTGGGTTTGCTGTGGGCTGGGGCCCAGAGGAAGCACAGTTATGTGCTCAACACCCAAACTGCACACTCTTTATTCTGAAGGATGGTTTTTGCTCACTTATGCAAGGGGTTTTAACAATCAAACCTAACTAACAAAGCTCAGATATGTACTGAAACATCAGGAAATTTGGGAAAAATGATTTTTTTACTAGTCAAACCAGCCTGACTTCTGTTTTGACTTGACTTAACCTACAAATAGGAAGAGTGTTGGAGTGTTAAAATTGTTGTTCTGTGGTGCACAGGCCTGTGGGCAGAGCTGTCCTGTCCCAGTGAAAGGACACTGATCTGAACTTCATCTGCACTCTGTGACTAATCCAGCTCTGTGGAGCAGAGTGTGGAGCTGGATGGGAATTTGAGATTTATGTACACAAGCATCCCTCACACTGCTGCATTACAAAGCTGTTAGAACTTCCCTTTAGGTGTGAGTAATCCTTGAGAGCTCAAGCCAGACTAAATACCAGCAGTGCCCTTAGTGCCTTGTGAGTGGATGTGTGGAGCATGGAGTGTTTGCATTGGAAAGCTTTTCTGCAGCTGTAAGGATGGGCATAAAGGAGAAGAAGCACTTTATTTTAAACATTTCATATGCCAATATTTCCTCATGTGGCTGGCAGTTCTTCCTGAACCTGAAAAGTTGAACTTTAGCCACAGGAATGAGTACTAACTGTGCTTCACTTTGGCTCTGCAGTTTCCACAGCATTCTATGTTTCAGCTTTTCTAAGCTTCTCTTCTCTAAATATCAGTTTAAAATCTGTCAGTTAAAGCCAGTTGCAACTGTAAAGAAAACATTTTGCAAGTTGTTTCATTAGCAGTTTCTCATCCATGTGTGATGGGCAAGATGCACTGGCATTTTTAAAGCTTTTTATCATGTCCTTTCTCTTCTAAAAAGAAAGGACTATGTCTTTGTCCATCTGCTGCTAAGCAGTGGTATTTCTCTTTGATAACCTTTAAAAATTTTGGTTTGTATCCCATACCCTTGTAGAAGTTTTGTAAACTCTTTGGGAATTATACTTTCAGCACAAGCATATACAAATGACTGATGTTAAATCCAGATTTTCTGTACCTGAATAGAGAATTGCAAGTTAGTTGCCTCATAATTATTTCTGAGTGGAAATAATTTTTTAATTTTGCCTTTTTGCCTGCCAGTGCCCAGTGCAGAAGCTGGCTGTACATAGCATGGATACATTTCAGTGAAATTCAAAAGATGAGCCATGTAAGTTTTACTTCTCATCAGTATATCTGCCACTCTAATTTATACCTATGGGGGTTAAGATGTCCAGTAAAGCCATGAAAATGACTGAGTGAATTCCCACTTGATCAATTACAGCCTCTCCTAAGAAAACATTGGGGTAATATCTGTACATATATATTTAATAGCTGTCATATACAACCTGGGATAGATGCATCAGCAGTGTGTCTATTAATTTAATAACTCAGTTAATGTTTTCACTAAAATCAGCTTTAGAATGTCAGGCAGAGCAATAAGCACAAGCTAATTCACCGGTGGGTCAGACACTGCCCTTTTGCTAGAGCTGAGGTTTCTGTGGCCATGGCACTTGTCACTTCTTTCACTTGAGTTGAGCTGAGGGTAACAAGTATAGTGAAAAGACAGAACTGTATCCTTTGGTAAAGTCAACTGGAGCAGCTTCCTTTGCTGCACTGACAATTATTTCTATAGGTGAAGATGTGATCTGGAATCTGCTGTGAAGCATTTTTGTTTTCATGCAGTTTTCATTTTTCATCTACACTGCTTTTTCTTCCCCTCTGGAGGGCAGAAAGATTTTCCTGTTTTTCTTTATTTCCTTTTGGTTTGTTTGTTTGTTTATTTGTTTTGCTTTTTTGTTGTTTTGTTTTGTTAAGTTTCTAAGGAAATTAAATTACTGTGCTTCAGACAAAAATGAGATGCTGGGTATTTTTTTTCTGTGCTGTCTCTTCTTCTTCCACTCTTTAAGAAAGAAGCAAAAACCCTTTACAATTATACTTTATTCGTAGCAAAAGAAGCATTAAATAATTTGGTGGCTGTTGCCTCTTTCCATATACCAATGAGAGGTGCATAATTCATGTGTAGCGAGTTATTCAGCCACAGAAAATGAGGGCTGCAGAAGAGAAGGTGAAAAAATTATTTTTAAATTTTTTATTTTGTATGTTGATATTATTGCATTGGAGCTAAACTATCTCCATTTCCAAGTTAGCAGACTGGAAAATGACGATAAAAGTAATAAATTTTAGTAGCCAATTTAACCTTTTCATGATATTTTGAGCCATTGCTAAATAGGAGTGCTTCTCATACTGTAATGTTGATACATCATGTTTCCCTATGCCTTTGAGCTGCTAGCTTGTAATTGCAGAAAGCTGAGATATTCAAGCTAACTTCTGCAATTTAAGGCTTATTGTCTGTCTTGAGAGCTAAGGGACACACAGTGGTGGAACCCTGTTAAGGGTCCTTTAGTGGCAGGAAATGATACGTGAGGAATTGACAAAACACATTATTATTCTGGCCTTTGCACAGTGGGATACACTGCAGCAGAAAGTTACTGAATACAACTGGTCAGAAAAGGTTTGAGTTTCAAATATCTGCCCATATCCTTGCCAAGATTCCAAAGTGAGATGCAGTTCCTATCATTTACTTGAAATGTGGAAAATCCAGACAAATGCAAGATTTTAATTCTTTTTGTATAAATTATTCTCTGTCAGTGACTTTAATAGCGTCAGTCTTTATTTGTGACATGATCAGTGCTCAGTGGTACAACTGAGGGGATATCCAATGTGAGTGACATGCAGCAAATCTGAAAGGCAGGCCCAGAATCACCAGCTGGGAAGAGACCTCCAAAGATCCCCTCTTCCAGCCTCCCGCCTAGGCCAGGGCTAAAACCAGCAGGACTGTTCAGGGCCTTGTCGGGTCAAATTTTGGGCATCTCCAAGGTTATAGTTAATTTCTCTGGGTAACCTGTTCCAATTTTGAACACCCGTATGTTTCAAAAATAAATTGAAAACTATTCTTGTGTTGAGTTAAAATTTCCCATGTCGATCAACTTGTGCTTGTTTTCTCTTGTCTTTTCACTCTGTGGAGCATCTGAGAAGAGTTTGGCACCATCTTCCCTGTACCCTTAGGAGTCCTCCTAAGGTTTTCTGTCTTTAAGGCTGAGCAAACCCAGTTCTCTCAACCTTTCATGTTCCAGCTCCTGACCACCTCAGCATTTGCCTTATCTCAAAGCTAGGACCATACCAAGGTAAGAATTTTGTGTTGCTTCTATCCAATCATTCCCTTTCATCTGCCAAAGCCAAATGTCACAGTTTGGCTTTTTCAACCCCCTGGATCTGTGAACACATAACTTGTGGTAATGTTTTTTAGCAGAGAACAGTCCTGAGGATGCCTATACAAGGTCAACACAAACTTAAAATTATTTATTTATCTATTTACAAATTCTGTGACTCTAAATATATGTGAGAGAAGCTGCTTTGGGCTGTCCTGCCAAAATTCCCCTGTGGATACACTAGAAGAGAACTCTAATGGTATGGCTACAGAAGAATAATTGTCACCATTTAAAGAACCTTAATGCCACATAAAATGTAATGGGATTGGAAGTTAATTTCCTACTTTTAAGGCAGAATCTTGCTGGTTTGTTTTTTTCAATGATTTTTTTTTTTAAATGTAGGGAAAAAAAGAGTACAAGACCAGATGCTTTTCTGAGGCCGACTCATTCAGTGGCAATCTCTGACATAAGAGAGGTGTTTTGCCATGGTCTATTGGACAGAATGAAGAACAGTGCCCTCCCCAATGCCATTGTTCACTGGTGTATTCAGTGATTGCTACTTTTTGATGGGGAATGTGTTCCATGATGTAGTAGGCAGAATGTCATCTCTCTGAATGAACTGTTGAAGCGCAGGTTTTCTGTTTAGCTCCATTCAAGAGCAAGTCTCCAGAGCTTTCAGAGAATGATTCAAGTGGGTATAAAGAATCTTTGTACTGGAGAGTGATCTTTGTGCCCTTTTATGAAGTACTGCAAGAATAGTCTGCAAAGCAGACAAACTGAGGTGAAAATTATATTGTGAGTCCTAGAATACACATCCTGAAAGCCCTAAACTGTTCTAGGGAGAGCTGATGTTGTGGAATCACTACTCTGAATTGAGAGACAGCCAGACACATGCACTGATTAGGTAAAACTTGAAAAGCTTAAAATTTTTATCCACTAAAATCTTATGAATTACTAGTGTTGCATTTGGGGAAGCATGCATGACTATCATAAAGATTTTCACACACCTTTGTTTCCCACATGCTAGTTGGAAGACATTTCATTAAAGAAAACATAAAAGTATATTTTCCACAAACTTTCCTATTATCAAGTCAAATCTACCTGTTTTTCTTCAGTTCCAGGCCTTGATTTGTCTTTCTAAATATAAATTATAACTTTTTTGGGGAGGCAGTTATAAAACAGATGTTATCTTGCATTTAATTATACCTTCATTTATAAAATGATAAGAAATTTACATGTAGAAATTTGACATATACATTTTTCTACACATGAATTACATAGAGGTCTAAGTTGTTGTGGAGATGCCCTACCTGGACAACTCATGCAGATATTTTTATTCATACCTGGTTTCCATGATTATTACTAGAAGAAGTAACTTTTGTAACTGATTGTCTGAAAACAAAAAGTAAAAATACAGCATGGATACTAAAAAAGGAACTTGATTTTTGACCTTCTTAAATGATTTGGTCTGGATTAATTGTGAAGAATTAGTGAAGACTGCTGCAAGTTCTTTTATCTCACATGGTTTTCTCATCCCCAGTTAGTTGGACACTCTGAATAGAAACTTGGATAGAAGGATCTTAAAAAGAATCATTAACCTAAACTAACTTTCTTTTTTCCCCTTAGTTAGTTTTGTCCTACATTGAAATGAAGAGTTACCAAGCTGATAGTCCTGCATGCACTCAATTGTCCTTAACTGGCATGTGGGAAGGATTATGAGAAGGAAAATAAGAATTTTATTCCTAAAACAAGCTTCAACATTTAAGACTTTTCTGAGGAAATGAGAGGAGAAAGGGAGATGTTTATGGCTTATTCACCTTGTTCCTTCGTTACTCAAGTTTCATGTTCCTGTTTCTAAATTTGGTGGAAGAGAAGTATTTCTTCACTTGAGACTTTGTGAACATTTTATTTGCAGTAAACATTGGTATATGAGCTTTGTAGGAGGTTGGTGATATCTGGAAATGATGTACATTGTGTGCCACTGGATCCTGAGCACAGGTACAGTGTCTGCAACCTGTATGTTGGGTTAATTGTTAATTAATTGTTCTGCCCCTATCCATGCCACCATTTGCAATCTATTTTTTTTTTGACTGAAGGCCTCTTTTCTTCTTCTAAACTCTAAAAACTCTTAGTAATGTAAAAAAAAATGCTGTGGAAAATCAAGGTAGAATTCATGAAGTTAGAGTGCAGTATCTCTCACATCTTGGTTAGTGAACAGACTTTGAGTCTTCAGAATTGCTTATATTTTTTCACATCTTTCATTTATTTAAATTACCAGGCAATAAAACTTGGGACAGCACCAGGGCTTTCATCTATTCACCTTTGTTCCATTTGTGTGCCCAGAGACTTCTCTGAGAGACCAGAAGCTCTAAATGGAGGTGGCTATGCTGCCTGCCTGGGAGGCAGGGAGAGCTGGCTCAGGAATAAGATATTTTAGCCTTCTAGCCAAGGAAAGTTGCCACAGCAATGATGATATCATGGATGGAATTTATGGACTATTGTGTATTTATCTCTTGTCATTGCTAAGCAGTGCAAGCGAGCAAGCAAAACTCCCGTTAGCCATAGCATCTGTTCAGCTTTAGAGCAGAACTTCAAAATTAGACCCTGTGTTTGCAAATCCAGTGCCATGCAAAAAGTGCCATCTGGCCTAGATCTGTTTCACAGTAAACTCGTTTATTTTGTGAAACTGAGGAGACAGCTCAAAAAACTACAAGGCATTTGCACTGAGAATTTGCAGCGGTTGATATAGACACAAGAATCAACCATTCCTGTGCAATTGGACAGTGCAAAACAATGCACTTGATCACAATATGGCTCCAGAATAATCTCAGCAAGAGGGAAGATGAGGAATCCCTGTTGGGCTTTTCTAAAGTTTTAGCGAGGTATAAGGTTGTTTGAAGAGGAGATACATTTCTACAGGTCATAATAAAATAAGACAGGGGTCCTAAATTATCCTAAAACCACAGGATTGAACTGTTTGCCAGAGCAAATAAAGACAGAATATTTCTGCAAATAAATGTCTTCATTTTACCTTGCTTTGTGGTAGGAAAAGAATTTTCAGGCAGCACAGAAGCAGTCTCTGATCCAAAACCACCTGGCAGCATCAAAAATCTGTCACAGTTGGTCAGTGATTAGATCCTGGTGAAAAGAAAAGCATCTAGAATATTGAATAGCTATCCTTTATTTGATGCTTTTGGAGGGACTTCAGACATATGCCAAGAGCCTCAAAATAATAATTATCTAAGCTACAGTTATGAAAGAAGATCAGAAACTTTAAATGGTGGTCAGCTCTTCGTCTGAATTCTGCATTCATACGTGGTAAACCCCAGAGACAGTACTCAAATATATAGACCTAAAGACCAACATTACAGGAGTGAAGAAATAGTATACCAATTATCAGTCACAAAGTATTTCAAACTCACAGGGTTTTTGACTGATAGTAGAGCAATGCCTAAGGAGACAGCCTGGAAGCAACCCTGACACAAACTTGGCATTTTTCAAGTGAGGTCCTGAGTGATACCAAACACAGCTGTGCTGAGAGGAGAAACTGTGCCTGGTCATGCTCTTTGGAGTGGGACAAGCTGAGCTGTTCTGGGGACATGGTGGCTGTGCAGCCTCATCCCAAGTTAGCAGGATGCGTGTTGAAGATTCCTCTGGTGAGTAAATCCAACTGGCCATGTTGTGGTTTTGGGGGGCACTAGATTGTGACAAGAGGAAAATTGTAGGCACACAGTTGGTAGTAATTGGGAGTGGGGCTGGCCCAGCCTCATCCCCAGTGGGTGCAGCTGTGAGCAGCAGGTGAGCAGCACTGACAGCAATGAGCCATGGAGTGCCCAGGGGCACTGAGCAACCACCAAAGGGAGCAGAGGGCACACAGGTGCAGTGTGTGAACATGAGGGGATAAAAGGCTGGGCTGAATAACAAGAAGGGTGGCTGCTTGCAGCTTTCTGAAGAGGTGTGGTGTTACTCTGTGCGAGTTGAAGCTTTCTGATGTTGTATGATGATCCTCTTTGTACTGTGGCTGTCTCAACTGCAACGTGTGCTGTGACGCATGCTGTGACAGAAAATCACATGCCAAAGGTAAAAATGTCCAAATTCCACCTTCCAGAGAGAAGGTAGGATTTATGCTTTAGTCACTTCTGGATACCTTAGGAGCTACTCCAGGTGCTCCACTCTGTGCTCCAGGAAAACAGACAAACCCCCTACTAACAGTGCATGGTGAAGTTGGCACTAAATTGATTTGTGAGAAATGAGGGTTTCTTTAATGCAGGCTAGGCAGTAACCTCAGCAGAGATCATGAAGTAAGTGCATGCCTCTCTCTGGGGGGTAGAGTGTTCTGCAGTGACATGAGGACTGTATTTACAAGTTAGATACAGGTGCCTGAGAGCAGGCATTAGTCAGAGGAATTTGAGTACAGTAGTTGGTAATGGGAAAAAACCTTTTCCTCTGCAGCTCCCCTTTAAATATCATGAACTTTTAAGTCCTGCTAAACTTTCTCATGAATCAGAAATGAGCTATGGAAGCGAGGGTCTCACTTTTCATTTTAGGTTGCCATGTTTTGAGTTTCTGCGTTCAGATAATGAAGTACCGTGCTGCTGCCTGGCTTCTGTGGAATACTGGGAAAGGAAATGTAAAAGGGTCTTACTGGCACTGAGAATCTAGTGATGGAAAAGGCCAAAAGCCAGTAAGGCTTCCAGAGCTTGTAATGTTTGTCCAGTGTCAGATATACAGATTGACTAAATGACAGATCAGTGGAGAAAGAAATTGTTGAGGAAGGGCAAGGAGATGAGAATCAGAGGGCTGAAAACCTGGAGTTCTCTTCTGAGGTGATTTTAGTGATTTTATCACTTTCTGTATGTGAAGCACTGTCTCTGCTCGTTCATTGCCGAGCAGCAGCAGCAGCACAGACCAGGGCCCAGTATTTGTCCGTACTCCTCCAGAGTGGGGTCAGGAAGCCAGGGGATTCCTGGAACATTCCCAGGCAAATGTCACCTGTGCTCATACTTTGCAAACCTAAGCATGATTATGGAGTTCCTGGCACAGAGCAGAGTCCTGCTCCTTACCTGTACTATAATACACATAAATCAAAAAGGGAAACAAAAGTCAACAATTTAAACAATCTTAACACTCAAGGAATTTTTTTTGGAGTGGCACCCATTTCAGACTTCAAAAACTTACTAGTAAAAAGAAGTTTGGTCCTAAAATTTATGGAGAGTTTTTTCTTCAGATAAGACAACATACAATTATTCTAGCTTAAGGTTGTGAACGATTTGGGTCTTATTTTTTCATACAGTGGCTCTTGCTTATGACAGTTCAAAAATTTTTAAATAAGATATCAATTGTGCTATGTTAAAAATTATAATTTTTTACATTATGAATTAAAATTTCAAGTTGTGGTAGCAATTTTTTCCCCCACGTTATTTTTATAAAGCTCAGACCTAACAATTTTAAATCAAGCAATTTAAAATCACTGATTCAGTTCACTCCCCTACTGTTTTGGGTCTTTCAGGACAGACAGGAATAAAAAGCAGGTTTTTTTCATGAGAGGAATATTTGAAAATGTTTGTATGTGACTGCTTGAGGAAGATCTAATGGTTCATAATATTAAAGAAATAGAAAAGAATCTTGTAACAGCATTGTGGTAAAGCTCTTAAAGACAGAGGAGTCAGGGTATGTAAAACTGCAGTTTCTATAGTAACAGGATTTTCATCCTTTATAAATGAATGTGGAGAATTTGGAGATGTACAATCTGACAGAGCAGCACTCTGCAACTCATCACGTTCATCACTCCCAAAAATTTCTGGTCCAGTAGAATGGAAAAAGCCCCACCTGCAATGGACAATGTAGAGGGGGCAGAAAGGATCCTGCAGGGACTCCTTGTGTGTGTGAGAAAATGGCCATTGGGGCAGAGGGTGGATTTCCCCAGAGAGGACTCCCAGGTTAAGTGATGGAATTGACAGACTCATAGGTAGGGTCCTTAGAAGATTCTGTAGAGAAGGAAAAGGACTCAGATACCCATTTAGTACCCAGAAAGAAATCTAGGGAGACATGGAGAACACAACTGTTCTGAAGCTTGTGCATAGGTGCAATTTAGATGCACATTTATCACCACTAGGTTAATTTTGAAACAAAGGATGTTCCTCTTCTTCTGAACTTTTTGTAGCCTGGGTCAGGTGAATTGGGGTTTATTTTTTTTTCTGTTTTATTTTTTTAGAGACTAGCATTTGTTATATTGCTCATATTTCTTCCTGGGGACATAAAGAGAATAAAAATGTGGGATTTTTATGGGTTGTCAGATGTCCTTTTTAGCATCTGTATTTAATAAGTGCTAGATAATAACAGACAGTAATATGTAAACTACATAATGAAGTTAGAAGCCTGAAGCTCTGATGTTCATAATAAAATCTTTACTATAAATGGTTGTTAGTTACTGAGTCTGCTATAACCTTATAAAGCAGGTTTGAGAACAGAAGTCTGTTCTGTCCCAGATTTCCTTTATGCTACAAGAACCTGAATTTACAACAGTTCCTCTGGGTAAAGGAGAGAAAATAGTAACCCTAGAACACAGGCTGCTAAAAAAATAAATGTAGTACAGATTCTGAGGCACTCCAATCTTTAGGGCAGTTTTGGTGAGCTTAGGGATACCCTAAAACAAGGTAGCTCCATTTTTTCATGCCTTGGAAGAGTTTCCTGTCAATGGAAACATACCTGTACATACTATCATGGTAAGGCACTGTGTAATGCTATGGAATAAAGGAAAGAAAATTAAATTCACTTTTCTATTCAGTGAGTTCTTCAAAGAAGGAAGAGAGAGGAAAGGAGAAAAATAATCCTTTTTATTTTCTTTATATGCTCTCCGTTCTTTCAAGTTACAGATGTCTTGTGTTTAACAGGAATCTGCTGTAAAGGAGGATGAAAGAGAGTCACATCAGGAAAGGCATGAATGTGTAGGGCATTTTATAATTTTATAATCAGTCTGTTGAACTTAATAAAAAGGGTTTCACCAAGTGGATTTTCATTTAGCCCTCAATTAACAAGCAGTCACATTTCAGAAATCTGTAATATTTCCTGCTAATTTTCCCTCCCCTCAGAGTTTCACAGTATGAATGAAGTGTGTAAACTTTTTTCAATAAAATGGTACTTGAGAGCTCAGGGGAGTTCCTTGTGCAGGCTGGCTGCTGGGAATCTTCATAAAGATCCATCCAGGAGATGAGCATTAATGCCAAGCTTCAACCCATCAGCAGCACTGCAGTGATTTCTCTCAGGGGCAGACAGGAGTGGAGCTGTTGGGGTGAGCTGCCATGGGTGAATAATTAAAAGCATGAGTTAACTGGACAAGCCAATTCAAGTGCAATGCTCATTATTTTGGACACCTGAGCAGTAAAGCCTGGTGTCACAGAGGCCACTCCTTTCTCAAATTCTCTCCCTGGACTCCCTGGATATAGCTGCCTGCCATTGGTGCTCAAGTGCTCATTGTGGATTGTGAGACTTTGAGCCAAATTAAAACTTTGCTTCAGTAGATGGAATATTTTAGTTGTGCATTTACTAAAAGAAAAAAAGTGAAGATTTGCGAATCTTTGCTGTGTAGTAAATAGGAAAAAAAGAAGAGGAAGAAATTCCCTTGCTACTCATTTAGATAAGATCCAGGAAGGTTTAAAGTAGTGATAAAAACCATTATCAGCTGTTGTATTGTGACAATACAGTCACTTAAACCTCAGTATGACTGGAATGAAAAGCTGCTGATAATAAGGATGCTCTCTGTCACCATAAAGAAGGAATATGCTGACAATTTTATAGAATTGAGGCTGATTGCCTTTCAGCTAATGAATGCAATGAGTATTTTAAACCACCATTAAATTGATATAGATACTTAATTGAAGCTCCTGTTTCTTGTTCATTAAAAATAATGTACAGACTGTGCCCTCTAAGTAATCTGGGATGGATCTTTCAATTTTTCCCTGTTCAAACCATTTCTCTGTGTATAAATAGAGCACATAATTATAACTTATGCAAAGTGGCTCAAGTTTCAGTTATCTGGGGATCTCAGCTTTACTATCAAAAGGAAAATACATAAAGATGATATAGGTCTGAGGCATGGAAGGTCCAAGTAAGTATTTTAAAAATAGACTCAAAATCAGAACTTCTAATTAAAACAAACTATTTTTGAAGAGCTTGAGAAGAATTAAGTCAATGTAGGGTCTTAGCTAAGAGGCAATATCTTCTGTCTTATCTTTCTGAATGCCCAATAAATTCATGCATCTTATGAATTTATTGACATTTCAAATAATAATGAATACTACAAGTCTAAGGACTGCAAATATTTAGTCATTCTGACAACAGTGTCTCTTAAGAAATATTAGGAATTGGATAGATGATATATTAACATGTGTAAAATTGCTGTTTATGAATTACTGCTGAAGATTACAGCATTGCCAAGTTGAATGCGGTACAAACTCTTTGCTATCTTGACCCAGCTGCAAGGAAAAAAAAAATGGTGAAAGAAGAGAATAGAGCTGGAAAACAATCCAAATGAAATGTTTGACAGGTGCTAGTCCAAGAGGCTCAGGCATAATGGCAAGCAGTACAGCAGAGGTGCTGGTGTTCCTCCTACTCACACACCTTTGAGCATCTGACAAGACGTTAGCTCTGCTGCCTGCCACCTTCAGATGGGGGACATGAACTTAGATATATTGTTTTTCCAAATCAAGTGATATGGAGTATTTGATAATGGCTTTATCCTAATCTTTCCTATTTAAAGTGCTCCACTTTGCAAAAAATAATGAATTATTCATTGGACAAGAAAAATAGAGAAAGAAAGAGCTCTGAACTGAAGCATCAATTATTCATGCAACTTTAGATCCCATGACTTTGAGTTGAGAGGTGAATAGTGGTCAAAAGTTTTTTGATAAAAATCTTCTCAAGGATTAACTTTTTCATATCTTTGTCCTAATTGCATATATTAGATGTGAAAATTATCTCACTATTTGGACAAAAAAAAAGGCAAGATCATGTAGTAAAAATATACTTTGGTATCACCACTTTCTCCACAGTTCCCATAAATGTGTTTTTTACTCTCTTTTATTCTTAATATTTTTAGCCTTTCTATGCTGACTGCTCACTTCCCAAATTTCTGCATATCATTTAATAATTGGGGGTTTTTTTCCCAGTTATGTTGGTTATGGACATTTCAAATTTAGCTGTATGGAGGACCTAAAAGAAAGTTTTGAATCTGAACTAAATCAAACCTTACAAAAAGTTTCTTTAACGGGAGAAAAAGAACAATGAAAATCATCCACGGCTGATCATTTGATTTAGGTCTTGTTTTTCACAGGCTCACAGCAGTTTCCCAGCCTGACAGAGCTCCATGGATCTGTCAGCCAGGATATTATAAAATAGAATCAGACCTCCCAGTCAGGCTTATTGTATAAATTTACCATTCCCTTATGCTGTGCCTTAGTTATCAACCAAAACGTGATATGCATGGGAGTTTCAAGCAATAAATGGCTTTGTGATGGGATCTTTTGAACATGCACCAACTTTCTGCATGTGTTTTTCTAATACTGGCACAATGCTCTATGACTTAAGAAGGATTAAAAATGTATATAAATATATATTACAAGTAGCACAACATTTGTAAAATGTTAGTATGCATTTTAAGATGCATTCACAGAACTTTATGAATGTTAACTAGGCAACAGTAGATATCATCATAAAATATTAATCATTCACTCTGGATTTAGTTATGCTGTAAGCTGCTCAAGAGCCATCAACAGAAAGTGAATAGAGTTATCAAGGTTAGGAACATAAGGCAATGTGTAAGCTTAAAATGAAGTACTGGACATGAGGACAAAGTTGACAAGCTACAATTATACAATAAACTGCAGTCTGATCCAGAGTAGCCTCCTGAGGTGTTCCATCTTTCTTTGAAATATGGCATAGGGATCACTTGTATCAAATTTTCAGCCTTTGGAGTACAGCAAAATGAAATCGTCTCCATCACAAATCCCCTAATGAGTCTTTGAGGAAACATACGCAGTGAGTTTGAAAACATAATTTTGAAAAATCAGGAATTATTTCTGTTGTTAAATGACTGATTGGTGTCCTACACGTCACTGTGATATTGACAAAATGATTCAGAACATAGACTTTTTCAAATGTGAGTTAATGTCTTCTCTTTATCCAAGTCTGATGAATAAGTTTTAGATATCAATTTTCTAACTCCATATAAACTAATTCTTTTTTCTCCTTCAAGCAAGCAATACAAATTACAACGTAATTTGCTATTCTTAATTCTTTCTTCCAGTTTTTCTGACTCAAAAGCGATAGGCTGTAGAGGACTTTCAGATATAAATATTAAAGGAGCAGTGTTAAGATGAAAAGAAATGGCAGTATTAGTTCATATTTAATTAGGAGACAAAACCAGCTCTTATTGTACAGACATACAACTGTGGTTTAGTGGAGGATGTGGCAGGGCTGGGTTGATGGTTGGACTCGATGACCTTGGAACTCTATTTCTCCAAGCTAAATGATTCTGTGATCACAGTTTAGGAACAATACTGACCACAGACTCACCTTAGAGAATACTTCTGCCTGTATTGCTCTGTGTGCAGTTCTGTAGATTCTGTGGTCTCCTGGGAACCTGAATGTTGGTTTCTGTGTCTAAGTGATAGCTTGGTAACGTTAGAAACTGCATTTTTACTTAAAAATTCTTAAATGTTAACATGTGGAAACTTGGCTACGCTATCCCACTGATGAGCTCCAGACTGAAGCAGGAAGGACCACTACTGGGAAAAAGAGGTTGTCCCCTTCTCCACATCCACTTAGCTTAGGCATGTCTGCAGGAACTTCCACTGCGCTAGCAAAAGGATTGGGAAATCATCAGCAGAGTCGGATGTGCCTGTTCTTGTCCTGCAGAGCTAGCATAGGTGTCAGAAATACCATTAAAATATTCAAAGCAGGTCAGGGTCCTAAATCTCTCTGAAATCCAGAGTGATGCGGACATCTAATTTTCCTGCACTCTTGTAAAGCCTTTAAATCACTTTATATACAGTATCTTACCTTTTTCTTATTTCCTGCTGTTACAAAGAAAAACTGTTGCAGCGCTGTTAGGATTGCCTTTTAAAAAATCTGTACTGTTCTTTAAGGCTGGCCAGCTATAAAGTCCTAGAATATTTACCATCTTTTCTTCTTTCTATGGATACATTGGGAAACTTGTCAAGCTTGTAGAGGAGCTGGACAGCCCAGATCTTCTACAGTGTTCAAATCAGGTAGTCCTTGAGATGAAAATTGTTGGAAGTTGGAGGGCACCTATGTGTCAAATATTGTTCTTCCATTGTTTTGTCTTCTGGGCATTTTTCTTGTAACTGCAAAGAGATGGTTTTTGATGTTCACTGAACCATTGTTTTGGCCCAGCAGGATTATTATCATCTTCCTCCTTTTGGTTCTTCTTGTGTGTACTAATACAAGTGATTTTTAAAAAGAACATTTCTTCCTGGCTGTTTAATCCACCATCCTTATAACAGACATTGTAGGACCAGAGTGTTACCTGAAGTACTCAAAGAAGCAATTCACCATGACTTTCAAATTTTCTCTCTCCTGTAATGATTTAATATTTCTTTTTTGGGGCAATGTTTTGTTTTTCCCCCACCTAAAATTATGCAGCTGGCAAAACCTAAAATAACAAAAAATTTTTAGGGGTCTGGATCAGGATATGGATTTGCATCAGCTGCTGTAAATCCTTACAGCTCCATAGCTTTCAAAAGATAGGGACCAACAGACAGGGTCATCCTGTCTATGTTTGTTTAATAGGATGTACAGCTTCTGCTCTGAATGCCATTGCTGTTTCCATCCTGTTGGAATCTTCATGAATGATGCTCAATAAGAATAACTTTGACATGAAATGTACTTCTGTTGGTAATTTCCTGACATAGAAAAGGTGTCCCAGAAGTGCTTCCAGGCACTGTATTTCCAGGAGGATATTAATATTAATTAGTAAAGAAAGAATTTCTTGAAAATATGTATTTTACTGTCTTGGTTTGTAATAAATGTAGGTAAACAGTCTGCCAGGTTTTAAAGGTAAATATGATCTACATTCCTATTCTATTAAACTCACACAGACAGGCCCTTAGCTGCTCCAACAAAATCATATAAATTTCCTGATTGTTTTCATTGCTTATTTGTTCCAAAATGACCTTCAATAAGCATTGCTTTCCTTTCCATCTACTCAAACAGAAAGAGGGCAGTAAAAACATGGCTGTCAAATATCTGTCAGAACAGATTTATTGTACTGTTTAAACCTGTTGAAGTCAATTTTTTTTCTCCTTCTCTCCTATAATCTGACCCAGGGGTTAAACTCTCAAGTAAAATATATTTTTTTCCTTTTTCTTCTTGACAACTTACATGAAACAATACAGGTGTGAGACAAATCTCCGGGGCACTGTCTGAGTATGAAGCTTCTTACTGCTGGCAGAAATCGCTTTAAAATTTACCTGGCTCCAGGTAATTTCATCAGTTGATTAAAAAAACCGAAAGCTAAATCCCATTTTATCTCATGATCCAATTCTGTAATAAAATTGATGTTTCACACAGGATTTGCTAAATCATAACGCATGGCTTGAGCTGAATTTGCAATCCAGCCCAAGTGGGATAGATTTTGGGAAGTTTTCCTGCCCTTCCAGCCCTTCCTCTCTCAGGGAGGCCTGGTACAGAAATAAATCTCTGCCAGGTTAACACTGAAAAATCTAGCTAAATTCCCTACACTACTGTTTTTTTATTTCTGTGAACCCAGGATAACATAGTGAAAGGTAAACAAAATCCTATGGAATCAAGACAGTTGTGTTTACAATTAATTGAAATCTGCTATTACTCTTTGTTAAACTTTGTTCAGCTATAGTAATCAAGGGTTTATCAAACACAGCTCTTTCTGAGATGTAAATTCAATTCCATTATTCCTTGTTCCAAGCATCCCTTACATTTAGCAACTGCTACAGACTGTCAATCTGCAGAAACTCTTGTAAAACTGTAACTTAATTTCAGGGGCAATGATAACACATGGCAAACACGCCAGGGGTCATTAACACAGCTACCTGGGAGTTAGCCCAGCTGCCACACTGCTGCAATTTGCAGGAATTGTTTTGCAGTGTGCTAAACCACACAAAGTGTTCACTAATGTGATCTTCTAAAGACTCACAAGGGCAGGCAGCCACAAAAGTCTGTTTACATCTGCACCTTTGCTATTCTTTAGAATGATTCTGACATGCAGGGGCTACATGGTTAGCTACTTGACTTTCTTCACTGGTTTGCTGCTCTTCCTCCCCGCCTAGTCACAGCCTGCCTCTGAGAGACCAATATTTGGGGTTTTTTTGCTAATAGAAGTGTTTCCAGTAAGTACAAAAAGGATAATAGTGCCAGGTGACTGCCATATGATTGGATTTTGTGAACATGGTTGCCCTTTCCAACCAGATTTTGGAAGAAGTGGCAACGGCCAATTTGTCCAGGATATTGAGTGCCTGGATGGTATCTGGAAATGTAACAAATTGTGAGCTGATGTGTAACACAACCTGTGCTGTAGTGTGCATTTGAATGAAAAGGAGCTTATTAAACAGAGTTACAGAACTTAAAAGAAAAGAGGAAAACAGCAACATAGATGGGAAAGCAAATTCTGACCTTCTAAGGTAACAAGGATTAGGATGGTTCACCTTGCCCCCAGAACTGACGGTGACTGCAATCAGCATGGGATGCTTTAGCGCTCTGGTGGGTTGGTGAGTCCTTAGAAGAGCAATAAGCTAGGCCTGTTTCAGTTATTTTATACCAGGTATTGCATTTTAAAGAAATGAATCCTTGTGTTTCACAAAAGCTGGCTCATATCACTTGAAATCACAATGAATCTGTTTCAGGGCCTGGCCCCTGTAGGACCTGCTGATCAGGCTTTACATGCCCCTGCTATTCTGGAATGAGGGGCAGGAGAGCTGCCAGAGCCCTTCAAAGGTTCATTAATCCTACTGAGAAGCATTGGGGTTAACTAGGTCAGGTTAGGTCAGGCATCCCTTGCTGCTGAAGCAGGGGCGCTGTTAGCTGAACTACTCCTGGTGCTGTCCTCCAAGGTGTGTGTGTGCTTCAGGTGTGTGTGTGTGTGTGCTTCAGGCGTGTGTGTGTGCTTCAGGCGTGTGTGTGTGCTGCAGGCGTGTGTGTGTGCTGCAGGCGTGTGTGTGTGCTGCAGGTGTGTGTGTGCTTCAGGCGTGTGTGTGCTTCAGGCGTGTGTGTGTGTGTGCTGCAGGTGTCTGTGTGTTCTTCAGGCGTGTGTGTGTGCTTCAGGCGTGTGTGTGTGCTGCAGGCGTGTGTGTGTGCTGCAGGTGTGTGTGTGCTTCAGGTGTGTGTGTGTGCTGCAGGTGTGTGTGTGCTGCAGGTGTGTGTGTGCTTCAGGCGTGTGTGTGCTTCAGGTGTGTGTGTGTGTGTGCTGCAGGTGTCTGTGTGTGTGCTTCAGGCGTGTGTGTGTGCTTCAGGCGTGTGTGTGCTTCATGTGTGTGTGTAGGACTCAGCTGGGCACGTGGCAGGGCTGCACCTTGTAGAAAATGAATTCACAAGAGTAACTGAATTTTCACAGCAGAGGAAAGGGGGGCTGTGAGATCTGATGTGGGGTGCACTGCAGGGCTTTGGAAAAGCCGGTGATGCCATTGTCCTGGTGAGCCCCTGGAGTGAAGGGCTCTCTTATACCAGGGATTGCACTTGCTGGAGTTGAGCACACGTGCAGTTTGCTCTCTCACTCCTCTCCTCCTGCCCACCCTATTCCCACACTCCAGCACTGGCCATGTTGCACTCTTGGTGCCTACTAGAACAGTGAGTCTTAGCAAAAACTTCTGAACCACCAAAGCTAATGGTATCCACTGAGGATGGAAACATCAATGAACCTAAAATTAAATTTGTTAATACCATAAAGACTGCTACTCAAACATTTTTTACATACTTACATACCAGATATAATTTAACTTTTAAAGTTAAAGTACTTTATAAAAGGTGTCATTAGAACAAGGATCATTAAGGTGGATTTGAAAGCAATTTGGTTTGCTTTATTCACTTTATAGAACTTCATGTAGCAGGTGGAAAATCTGAGTCTGTTTGTCTGTAGTGGTATTTTCTATGTTAGAAAAGATGCAAAGTAAATATTTCAAATCAACAAAAATTTCCAACTGTCACCTTCCCTCAAAACAAACTGTGATAAATAGATGTAGAAAACATGCTGACACATAAAGAAAATTTGAAATAAGGAGAGCTTAAG
Source organism: Camarhynchus parvulus (assembly GCF_901933205.1). Classification (NCBI taxonomy): domain Eukaryota; kingdom Metazoa; phylum Chordata; class Aves; order Passeriformes; family Thraupidae; genus Camarhynchus; species Camarhynchus parvulus. Next base: position 22,783,038 of record NC_044578.1, on the reverse strand, counting down.
CTGTAAACTGACACAGTGTCTGAAAACTGCTTTAGTGCCTTCTGCTGATCTACTTGTTTCCAAACCATGAATGCAATGTTCACTTGATTCCCAGCCGTACAGCACCAACACTGACCATCCCTTTTTTTGTTGTTGTTCTTGGTTTTGGCGGGTTGTTTATGTTTGGTTTTTTTTTTTTTCCTGACTTGAACTGGAATTTTAATTAGAATAATCTTGTTTATAAGAATTGATGCTCACATGTTGAAGCACAAAATTAATTTTATAGAAACTGTGTAGTATATTTGACAGTGTTTTCAGAACAGCATTTTATGGAGTGTCCTTCATGAGGCAATTTGGCACACTATGCAGCACATGAAAATTCAGTGGATATTTTATAGTACACAAGACCCGAGTAAGAAAGGAAGCAGAGATTGTAAGATAGATGGAGCTGCAGAAATAAAAGGACTACTATGAACTGTGGCAAAACAGGGTCAAAGAACAAAAAAGGTCAGGTTTAGGGCAGAATTAATGGGTGAGAGAGGAGGTGGATCTGAGATCTGACTTACAGTGAAATGTATAACCAGCTGAACAAATTGAAGAAATTTGCAGAGCTCTGTGTGTCAGCAACCTCCTTTTGCAGATCTAAGGGCCATTCATTTCTAAAAAACTCAGGTTAAATCCTCTGCTAGGCTAAATAGTGCATTTCCATTGATTGCAATGGGACTCCAATTCACCCACTGATGATCTGACTTACAGTTTTTCTTGGTAAAGGGATCACAGACCCCTTTATTCTTTCCAAAATGTCCGTAGCTTGTGTCCTCCTTTTTCCTTCTCTCCATTTTGCTCTCTCTTAGATATACACAAAGAATGATAAAACAGGCTGTTCTACTGAACACTTTCCTGTTCAGCTAATTTACTCTAAAAGGTTAAGAGAATTGTCAGAAATCTGGGGTATGAGAAAAACAGAGCTAGCTAGCTCCTAGCTGGGTCATCTCTGGCTCTTGGAAGAGCTTCTGTCTAGAAACAAGGATAGAGTCAGAGCAAGGTCAGTCTGGTCCAGCACCTTGTGGTTGTGATGGTGGTGACCAGCCTCTTCAGGAGCACAGGGTAGACCAGAGGCCTGAGCAAGCACACTGCAGGGTGTCTTCTGAATGTTCTTCTACTTTCGAGTGATTTCTGAAAGCTAAAAATAAACTGCTTTGGATAGGTCCTGAAGCAGAGATCTTGGTCTTAGTGGGACTCATGGAATTTGTTTTATTATTTTTTCCATTGTTTTTCAACCCATGTTGTAGCTTAGTTTCTGCTGACTTCTTTGGAAAGAAATTTGTAACTTAACTACTACATAGCTTAAATACATACTACATGAAGAAATATCTCACCATTCTACGCTGTGCAAAGATGTTTGATCTGATCCTAGCTCTATAAATTTATTTGATTTCTTCCCCTCTTTCTTCCTTCTTCCTTTGTACTGGAAGCAGCAGTGACCAATTAATGTCTATTCACTGTCTCCTTTCCAGTCATAAGACTACAGGACTCCCTCTATTCAGCCTTCAGTTGTCTCTTTTTCACACAGAGAAATACCAATCTGCTCAGTTGCTCCTTTTACAGAAGCAGTCCCTGCATCTGATTCCTGCAGCTTTCCCTGTGCCCTTTCCATCTCCACAGTGTGCCTCTGGAGAGAAAGCAACCTCTGATTTGTGCACTGCCATAACAGCATTGCCTGTTCTAGTCTTCATTATTTTTCAGTAATTTCTAACTTTAAGTTTGCTTTCTAACCATTACTGAGCTGATGTTTTCGTAGAGATATTTGTTGTCATATGAAAATCTCATTCCTATGTGACTGTCAGTTCAAAGACTATAATTCCATAGTAATGTTGAGATAGTTTTTCTCCTGGCAGTATCATCTTCACTTACTTGCATTGAACTTTTTCTGTGACTTTGTAACTAAGGAGCTTTCCTGCCCAGGGTCCTCTGCAGTTATTCAGGAGCGTTGGCTTGACATCCATCCATTGTTAGACACAGTATAGCAACATCACTCTAATAGGGGCATGCACCATCCTCTGGGCATAAAAATTACTTAATGGCCGTTCCATTATAGGAATAAACACTACCTCCTCATTGCTTTTCCGTGGAGACTTTTTTTATTTGACTGAAAACCATTAATTTACAATGCAATGAATACTTATCTGAATACACTGATCCAGAAGTGTGACCTTCATTCCAAAGGCAGTGAGGGAAATGTGCTTCTTCCAGGACTTCTTCCCTAGGGTTCTCTAGTCTAGTAGCTAAAGCAACAGGTGAGGAACTATAAAACCTGCAGTTGAATTCTGTAGTCCCTTGTTGACCAAAGTGTGGATAAATAATTCTCTCATCCTCTGCATTCTTCCTGCTTCTGGACACCCAATCATTTAGCTGTGACTTAGTCTGAGGTCTTCAGAAAATCAAGCTTATCTTTGTTATTCATTTTACTATTTAATGAGTGCATGTTTATTATTCTGTAAGTAATGGGTGCTGCTGAAGCAGAAAAGTGCTTGTTTTATATATATAAATTTTTGTTTAAGAGGTGCATTCTCAACACCATTGAGACAGAAAATGATGGAATAAACAAAAAGCATGATCAATAACTAGATCCCTCAAAAATAATACCAAAATACCTGAGTAGTCTCCTTGCCCAAAACGTTGGTTTTTTTTAATTTCAAGGCAAATTGCAAATAGCAGTTAAAATAATTAATTTATTTGAAACCTTATTAAAAAAATATTGGATGCTTTTTAAAAATAAAGACATTTAACTTGGACCTCACTTGTTCTGCTGTGACGTAGCTGCAGGTACTGATTCTTCTGTGGTGATTTTAATAGTATCCCTTGAATTTGGCCAGATTTCCTAAGGAAATATGTTAATCATCATCCTGTAAACTAATTTTGAACTTACTGTTAACTTTAAATTGTGTTTTGCAATGGATTAGTAATAATAAATTGTCATAAATTTTGTGAAATACCCTGGCAAACAATCTTTTTAAAGGAACATATGATGTTAAAATTCAATGTATGTTATGCACTACAGAATTCACATTAAAGCAAAATTGAGGAATGCCAAAATCTTGGATAGACCTTCATTTATGTTGCTATTTTTAAATTTAAATTTTATTCCTTCTATTATCTCTGCAATATTAAACTATAACATCCAGTAAATCTGTTAATTTTTGCCTCATGTCAGAATCTCATGTTGGTTAATGAGCGATATCTTCACAAGGCTTTCTTTAGTTACAGTCTCCTTATGAATCATAAAGTTAGTCTTATGCTCTGAAAAAATCTTTCTCCATTTGTTCCAATGCTCATGGAGCTGCTTGTTACTTTGTATATTTGTTAAATACATAAAAGATGGGATGATTGAGTCAAAATGAAGCATCTTTTACAAGTGTTTCTTTAGTTCGTCATGAATAAGACAAATAAGTGCTACTATGCCGAAAGGCACTGCAATAACAATCTCTCCACCAGATATTTTCCAACCACATTCTGCAATAACTTTGGCAATATTGGCCATCTCTGCCCAAACAGCACAATTCTTGGAAGAGCAAATACTTCCCTTGAGTGTCATCAGTGGCTGGGTTAAATGTGGAATAGAGAGACAGGAAACAAATTCTTCTTTGGCTCAGGAAGAGTCAGGGCTGCAGAAAATTGGAGACATGGAAGGTATTGTTATTAAATACCCCTGGAAGCAATTTTCCCTTGGAAGCCCAAAAGATTGCCACATGATCCAGTGCAGTGGCTCAGATGCTGTGCTGCCTGTGACAGCAGAGGAGGAAACATGGAAGCATCAAAATCTTACAGAGAATACACCAAGATATCACTTGGATTTTCTCATTCAAGTTTTAGTAGTTACAAAGACCATGAGACCCATCAAGGTAACATAAGGAGTCAAATGACACAGGTAGAATCAACTTCTCCAGATCTTAAGGTATCTGGAACACCAAAATTTTGTGTCAGATTTCATAAGCAGTGGTGTAATTTTCTAAGTGGTGACAATGTGCATTGAGTTTTCTGCTTTTATTTTTTCAGTACATAAAAATAAAAAAAGTTCAGCCTTAACAGTTTGAATGAGGTCTCATGATAAATTTGCTTTGGGATACACAACTGATACCAAAAGTCAGTGATAAAATATCTTACAGATTTAAAAATTGAAACTAAACAAAACAATCTTTAATAAAAGTTGTGTGACTCCTGTTCTTTTCCAGCTCTTTGCTTTGTTTACCATCCAGTTCCTAAAGGTTTATAGCCCTGATCATTAAGCAAAGGTCATGCTAATCCTCCCTACTCAGCTCCCAGCAAACACAAGTGCTGTGCTGCAGCATGAGTGGCAGAAATACCCAGCTTGCCTCAGCAGGCTTTTCTTTGGCTTTCAAGATGCTAATCCAAAGTGGCATTCTATTGCCCCCACTGATTATGTCTCTCAAAACCAATGCACTCAGGTCTTGAGTCTTTGAAGTGTTTACACCTATCCTTTCTTCTCTCCAGCACTCGGGAGTGAGTGTCACTGTGCCAGTTACTGGGACAGTCAAAAGGCAGTAATGAACTGCAGAATTAAATTAATTCATTATTCAGAATGACATATGCCAGCAAATGTGTTGCATTTTGTGAAACACATGACAGAGTTTAGAGAACTTGGTAGAGATGAATCCCATTAAAAATAGCTTAGAGCATTTAAAAAATGAGAACTGTTCACAAGAAAACCTGTTTCTACCCTTCAGTCTCCATGGGAATCTCAGTGTCCACTCTGCTTTCTTAAACCAAGTTGAAGGTTTTCTATCAACTTATTCTAAGTTGCAGTTTCTAAGTGAAACTTAGAATATTCCTTTGCTCCTGATCACTTATTTTGTTTTCTTTTAAATAAACACTGACATTAAATAAGTTCCAGTAAAATTAATTTAGAGTGGCTGCCCTTCAAAAGCCTCTGACAGCTTGACTGTATTACTGTCCAGGTCAAAAATAGTGAAGAAGTTACTGGAGCATTTAGATACCACTAGTAAAGATTTTCAGTAAAATATGGGCTGGCTGTTTTGAATGGGCATTCTTTTTTTTCCCCATATAGCAACAGATGCTTTTCAAGGGTTTGGCAATAAAATACAACAACCATAAAACCACTTTACCTTCTCATCTCCCATTAGGCATGTTTGAGGCAAGAGCTCCCTTCAGGGGCTTTCCAGCTGGATAACCTGACCAAAAAAAAAAAAAACACCCAAAAAACAACAAAACAAAACAAAATACCAATACCACCTAAGAAATGCAGAGTTATGGTCAAGAAAAGGACTTGTTTTCACAGGAAGGGCATCTAAAGGAATTTAAGGAGAACTTAAAATGTTTTCAGTTTCCTGCATGCCTTTTTTCTTCTTTGATTCAAGAACCACAAGAGTTCTAAGTACATAACTTCCTTTAAACAAACACCCATGCTTAAATACCATGATCCATTGGTACACTGGTTTTACCATTCAAAGTACTACAGGTATTTTCTTGCAGAAAAATATGACTTTTTCACTTGGAAGTCTGAAGATCCTGTGTAGAATGATTGTCTGGATGCACTGGGGCGTGCTTCTTAAATGTGCTGAGTCTAGGGAGATCCTGACTTCTGAGGTTCTGTCAGTGAATTATTTTGAAATCAGGAGCTGTGGATTATTTTAGGCTTTCTTGTGCATGGCTAAAGAAAACATAAATTGGTGTCAACAGATGAGGTGAATAAATCCTTAATGGACTGTCAGGGTACAGGTGATTACACACGCTCATAGGCTGGAGGGATTGGGTACTTCCTGATTTTTGTGGGTGGTTTTGTGGAAGCTGTGAATTTCATTATTGTCTATGCCTTTCTCTAACTCAAGCTGAATTAAATCAGAGGAAGAGTTGATGATGTCTTAAAGTTATAGCCTCCTGCAGAAATCTTATTAATTTTTTTTCTAACCCCTGGGAGATTTTCCTTTGCACTGACTCGCTGGTTCCTTCATTCCTTGTGTCTTCTGAGTGCAGTGTGCAGGAATATTTTTTGGTTATTCCATGACTACAAGCTGTAGGTTCTGCCTGTGTACCTGCCATGGTAATTGTTAGTAGTATGGTTAAAATGGATTCATGCCCTAGGATTTGACATGGACTGTTTTTAAAGTACTGCCAGCTTTGCACATGTTTGAATTATTGTTCAGTTAATTTTGGAAGAAAGAACTCCATAATTTCTGACAGAAATTACATTTCTTTTTGTTTTGTGATACTGTTATTTCTGACCTGAATTTTTGACTCTTGCTGGATTAAGAAATTGGCAGTTTTTTCAGCTGCTGAATCAGAACACAGAGTAACACCACCCTCACAAGGTGCCTCACCCTTGACCTGAAGGAATACATCTAGGGTCAAATACTCTGTCTACTCATTCAGTTTTTGGAACTTAATTTGAAACAGCAGAAAAAGCTGCTAAATGGCACTGACAGTGACTGTGCTCTTTTTTGTCCTGGAATCCCCTCCTAATGAGATTTCCTTTCAACTTGCTACAGTGCAGTGGCTGCATTAAAGAGTTCAGTGTATGCAGCAGCTTTGAGCCTTCATTTTGAAAAAAATCTTTATTGAAGTGATAGCCCTCCCCCCAACCAAAAATTACAATTTTGAACACTCAGTGAAATATTAATGAGATTTAGTGTAGGCACACAGTTGGTGGTAATTGGGAGTGGGGCTGTGGAGCCTCATCCCCAATGGGTACAGCTGTGCAGGACAGGTGAATGATATTGAGAGTAACGAGCCATGGAGTGCCCAGGGGCACTGAGCAACCACCAAAGGGAGCAGAGGGCACTCAGGTGCAGTGCATCAACAGGAGGGGATAAAAGGCTGGGCTGCAGAACAAGTGGGGCAGTTGCCTGCAGCCTGCTGAAGTGGTGAGATGTTACTCTGTGTGAGCAGATGCTTGAAGCCTTCTCACAAGGTAAGGTGTTACTGTGTATGGGCTGAAGCTCTCTGAAATTGTATTATGATATTCTGTGTGGTGTGGCTGTCAACTGCAACATGTGCTGTAGCAAACACTGTGACAATTTAGTTTAAATTAGTTGATACAGTGAGATTAAGAGCTTAATACCCCACTTATTTTGATGACTGTTTTATTAGTTTGTAAGGGAGGAGGGGTTGCCCTATTCCTTTCAAATGAAAATTTCTGGGATTTCTCTTTCATACGTCAGATATGTGCTGTTTGCTGTGATATCAGTTATACAGGGGGTGCTACTGTAGGACATTTATTATCTGCAAAGGAAAGTTGCCTATAAAGGAGCTTTAGTTTTGTGACCAATGTGTTGCAGTGCAGAGCCAACAGTTAAATGCTGGGGTGGAGGGAAGGAGGCAGAGGAGCAGAGAGCAGCAGGCCTGCCAGGATCAGCCCAGCACTCCAGCAGGATCAGCTGTGTGTGGAAGGGAGTGTGGCCTGTGTTTGTGCTGCTCTTTGGGTCCAGTCCATGGTTCTGTGCCTGAGGAAACCGTGGAGGTTTGGGTTTGTAGTTCAGGTTCTCTCAGGTTTGCATCTTTATAGCTCTTTGTTACCTAATGGAGCTGGAAATGAAAGCAGAGCTGGAGTTTGTTAAAAGCAGTAACAGTGAGAGAAGACTGATATGATTCTTTCCTTCTAAGTTTTCCTTGGTTTTGCAGCTTGGGAGCTGACCTTGTGCTGTGTCAGTTTTCCTTAGCATTAAACACTAACATGATTTTGTAGTACTGACATAAAAGAACAAACCTCAAACATTTGGTTCTTTTAATGGAATTAAATTAAATCCTTTATGTTCTTGCAGTGATATGTTTCACACTTAAAAACTTTTAATGCTTTTACCCAACCAGTATGATCTTCATAAGTGATAAAATAATTATAAAAACTAATAATAATATTGTGATTAAGGATATTAACTGGTAGTAGAACAGAATGTGAACTAGTGACCAGAATAAGAACTTTAAAAATGAAATTGAATATATGCTTGTGTCTTAGTAAATGCATGTTCAAGGGGAGACAGAATTCAACAAGTATCCAAAAATGTGGTGAAAGTTGATAATAGGCCATTATGGAAGTAGTGCTGTGTTTGAAATATGAACAGATTAAGACTATTGTTTATTGATTCCTAATTTAAGAAATATTTTTTATGTGTTTAGTGGAATTTTCATGTTAGATGTTTCAAATCTCCTTTTCGGTTGTTTGAAAAACAGTTCAACCATGAAAAGAGGCACAAAAGGGCATGACATATTGACATAGAAAGATGCGGATCACTGAGTCCCATAAATTTCCACACCTTATGTCAGAAAATTCTCTTAAAGTTGTTTTTTCTCCAAATATCAGGACTTCAAACTCAGTTTAGATCCTTGCCATCATACTGGGTTCTGTCCATTGCATACTGCTCGCCCAAAACAAGTACTAAATGATGGTCTCAGCTACACCTGCACAACTTCACTTAGTACAGGTGATGTCTGTAGTGACACCTGTGCAAGTCCATCAGCCTTTCCGTGCCACGGGTCACTGTCACCAGGAGCAGCAGCTGAAGTGAAGAGGGGGGATTTCTCTGCTGCACTGTAGAATGAAAGTTGCATGATAACATTTTTGAAGCTGGTAATTATGCATTAGATGGTAAGGGCTCATCTCAGTTGTCAGAGCCTGGTTGCTTCTGTGGTACTCAAAACTGAAGGAAAACATTGTTTATAAACAGCCAGATTCTGAAAAGTACATCTAATTTGGGCAGTATTTGTCTTACCTGAGTGAGGTGAGGTTCTGCTCAATGAAATAGTGTTAGAAGGTGGCCCAAAGTGGATAGCAGTGATAGAAACTAGAGATATGCAGTGCATGTGTCATTTCAAGTGTATTTGTTTCCAACAGACTACAGTTAGAGTGTGAGCACAAACCTGAATGACATGAAGGTCCTGTTAAAGTAAATTATCTGTGCTATAATGTGCCTCTTTTTGGGCACTTCCAACACAGGAAAGTGAAAGTTGTTAATGGAACAGTTTATTTCATGTAATGAACACAGCTAGAGAACAAGCTGTTCCTTGTTTTCATAACAAAGGAAACAAAACCATTGAAAGGAATGACACCCCTTCACAATAGCTGCAGACTTTATTTCCTGCTATGGGGGGAAAAGTAGGAATTACAGGAGCTGTATTCTCAAAAGGCAATTTCTCTGAAAGTCAAGGCGAGGAGAGGATGCTTACTGCTGAGAAAATCAGGCCTTAAATGTAGAATTTGGAAAGCTTTGAGTCAGGAAAAGAAGGTTTGAGGCTTATTCAAGCACTGCTTCCATTGCAGTCTGGCAGTATTTTGTGGATGAGCCTGTGGTAGTGCTGAGCTGAGTAGGCAATTTAGCATTCACTGACACAGCCCTGAAGGCTGTCATTGCTTTGACCTTCTCAAAGCCCTCAACCTGATATGGATGCACCAGGCAATCATTTAAGAAGCCAGGAGAAAGGCAAATCAAGCATGATTTTGTGCTGTTGCAAAAAGGATAATGATATATACTAAAAATAAGCATTAAATAGAAAAGACGAATGCAATGCCTAAAAAAGCAAATCTCTGAAAGGACAGAAACTGGGGTCATCACACTTACAAATCCATGGAACTGAAATCATGCTCTGTGGAACAGACAAATCATTTTTGTGGAGTGAGTGACAGTGATGGGAATCCCTGGCTGCTGGGATGAGCAAACTTCCACCACTCAGTTCAATCATTTTATGATTAAATAGTTGTGTGGAGAGCCCCTGTCTTAATTATATTTTATATCTTGAGAAATGTTCACCATGAGATGTTTTTATGCACATAAAGGGTATCCTATATGTGTTTCTATGTACGTATAGCCTACCCAAACCCCTGAGTTGGACATGAGCTGTGAGTGATGTGCCTAGGGAAACATAGGTGTGTATCCTACAAGCAGGAGGAAAATGGAAAGTGTTCCCTTTTTAACTCCTTTGCTGATCAAGACAGCAAGAGGAAAAAAGTGTGAATAGAAACATTTATACTCTGCCGGTTTGGGACTGAGTACTCCCATTCTGGGCTCCAGAGTAGCTTGGTCTTCACAGCTTCCTCAGGAGGTAGTATTTGATAGTCTTTGTGGAAAATCAGTCTTCTGACAGAATTTTTCAGGAGAATTTGCACCAGGGAAAAAGTCACAAGTACTCTTTTAATTTATACTCCAATAGCATATAGGTTACTGCATAAACATGAATGAAATCTGTGCTGGAAAACACAGTATGTAAAACATAAAACAGAATACTGGCTCACATGTTTGACAGATTATCCCTAATGGTGGAAACAATCTGTCAAGCCCTGAATTTAGACTCTGGAATTCTTTACCTTTGCTGTCAAGCCCAAGTTACCTTTGGATAAATCACGTCTTCACTTTGTCTTTCTTTTTGCCCTTAAAAATAAAGGTAATTACACTGATTTATCAATGAGAAATGCTATAAAACGATAGTTATTTTAGCCAGCAGTGTTTTCATTCATTCATTGTAGTGGGATTTGGATCTCATTTTTTGCCAGAAGGAACAGAATAATAGCATCAGAGTTAAACCAGAGCCCAAAAGAAACCAGTTCAACAAATACAGGCAGAGTATTGCTGCAGGATAAGCTTCTGGAACTTCCTGTGTTATGAGATCTATCTTATTTTCCAGCTGAGAAGGTCTTAGCCAAACCCATGGAAGTATAGATAATTTTTTCTTTGTTTTCACTGAGCACTGGATTCAAAGTCACATTAAATAAGATGAATAGAAGGTTCCTGTTAGTGATGACTACCGAGGACTGATAATGGGAAAACCAGGCAAATGTATGGTCCTCGTGTGACAAGGGACAGACAGAGGCCAACAATTTATTTGTGTCTGCAGTTTCTCTCCATGGAATATTGGAATATCCTTTCTAACACAGTCCTGAGGCTGTTTGTTACACATGCATGAGATCCTCTGCATTCCCTCCCATCTCGGGAGCTTCAGGAGCGCTCTGGCCATGTGCGGAAGTTCCCTGGGGATTCTAACCCAGGCTCCAGGGCTGACAGAGCTTTTCCTGGGCTGGGGTCACTGCACTGCTCTGCTTCACAGCACAATTTCACTTACGGGAGAGAGGAAACTGCAAGGCAGAGGAGAAACACAGAAGAGTTCAAAATTCTTAAGGAGCTGAGGGATGTAGATCAGTGTAAAACTCTGGAGGAATCTCAAGGGTCACTGAATGACTGACTTTGCACCTATTTGCAATTTAAGTAGATAAATCTGTTTAAGCAAACTAGGTAGAAAATTGATATTAGGAACTGTCTGACTTGCAAGCTTTCATGTCAAAAAATTAAACAGCATAAAGGGAAAGTCAAAACCAACAGTATCAATACAAAAATGAAAAAAAGGAAAAAATGTCACCAAATTAATTAATTAATTAAACTCATTAAACAATTGGATAGTAAAAGAAATTTCATCATATTCTTTGTCAACTTGTGTGCTGATTTAAAAAGAAAACTGAATCCTTTCTGCTCTCAATATTATAAAAATCACGGAAAAATATAGAAAACTTCCTTGCTGTCCCCCATTATTAAGCTGTAAAAATGTTGGGAAAAAACTCAAACCTTCAGCCTCCAAGGAGAAACACCTGGAATATAAATCAAGCTATCTCCTCTAAGCCAGTCTGACCTCAGCAATATCAGTAAAAAAAAAAGTAGAATTTTATTGCTTTCTTTTTTTTATGTATGTTTAGTTATACACAGTCATATCTATAACCTTTTTTTCTTTTGTTTTTCATTGTTTGCCCTCTACTCACCCTGTAACCTACTGGTAACAGTTTTTGGAGTGGTTTTTTTTTCCATAAAAAATAGCATTTTTGTATGGCTGGCAGGAACTATATCTTATTATCCTGCTTTTTTATAACAGGTGTCTTTCTGCTGTTCTGTTCAAAATAATTTAGAACAATTTATGAGCAGCTGATTCATGAAACCAGTGAGAATTAAGTGCCTCAGCAAGATTAAACCTCTGGAAAACATCCTCTGAAGTACATCTGTTTGCTAATTTGCTCATTTCTGCCAGCTTCCTGTGTTGCTCTTGTTATCCATGGGCTGTGCACAGTTCCAGTCAGGTACAAAAAAGGCATTTTCCAATCGTGCAGGTCCTACAATTTATGGGGGAAAAGATAGGGTGACAAAAGGACAGTTTTTCTGCCTCCAACAGAAAACAAGGAGGAGGAATAAGCACAGTGTTCTTGTGTAAGTGAGCACATAGCAACAATTAGAGATCATCAGCTGTGCTGCTTTCACAAATTAGCTGATTTACACCATGGGTGATTTAGCTCTACCTGAGTAAGCACACACTCCACATATCTTTATTCATAAACTTTTTTTTCATGTTCAAAATCTCAAGGATTCTGGCTGACATGACATCTTTAAGGGCATTATTAACTTTTTTGGGTATCTTTTTGATTGCTGTATTGCTTTGATAGTACATCTAAGGAAAAAAATAGCTTGACTGTCTTTAATTCAAGAGGTAGAAGGGAGGAACTGAAAACCTCTGGATTTACTCCTGGGGTTTCAGCACTTTGAAGATCCTAGATTCTCCTTTATGATACTATCAAGGTTAAAGAAAAGTTTTGAAAAAATGGATTCTCCTGGGTATGTACCACAGAGGTACTCTAAAGTACAGCTGCAAGAATTTCTGAAGAGGAATTAGAGGACAATCTTTAAGTTCTGCATTTAAACAGAAAGAGGTAAACTATTTTAAAAGAACTGAACAAGTTTTGAACCGAGTGATCAAAAGAGGAAAATGTACATGGCACTAGTGCTGGGTCTGATAGTGTCAGATTGCTCATGCAGTGTTCCTATTCATTCACTGCTTTTTTCAATTGCTCCCAAAATCCCAAGTGAAGAAAAAGAATGTCTGAATAATTTAAAACATTTCTCTTTTCAGTCATCAGTCCTTTTGTTCTTGTGTATATCTATAACCTCACACCAGTCATTTTAATTTATCTATGGTTGTGATATAACTGTCTCAATGTCTAAAGCAGTGGGAGAGCAAAATGGAAAGGAAGTATTTATAACATTTTAAGGAAAAGGGAAAAAGAAGGCAAAAATCCTCTAGTCTGTCTAGAAAGTTACAAAGAGCTCTGTGATGCAATGACTTCCTTTAAAAGAAATCTATTCATTTGCCAGTCAGTGCCAACTAAAGGGGGCACCTAAAAAGGAATAAAAGTGAATGTCTCTCTATTTAAGATGAACATATTTATGAGGCTTGAGTTTTTTCCCCTCGTTTGATTTATATCAGACTTCTAAAATGCCCCATTTCCAGAGACTCACCCAATATGATTAGCATCATTATTTGTATTACAAAGTACCTCAGAAGCCAGGAGGGAAATCAGCAGCCTTTTGTACTAGACATTGCATGAACTGTCCTTACCTTGAAGAACTTACCTAATAAAAAAGAAACTAAAAAGCAACTAAAGACAGCAGAAAAGAAGTAATTCTGTTATAGGAAGAGCAACAGAAAGGCTATTTTAAAGTGCCCTGAAAAAGCCCTAAATGCACAGAGAAATTAAGCCACTTTCTGGGATCCAATTCTTTGCTTTGACCACAAGATTCTTATTACTCTGAGTTAATTTATCAGTCAATTTACAGCCTGCAGTAATTTAAAAAAAACCCCTCATTCTTTATTTTAAAACTGCTTTGTCATCCATCCCATAGTAATCACTTTTGTAAATTCAGAGCAAAAAATGTGGTGTCAAAAAAGTGAGAGACTGGAGGGAGTATTAGAAGAAATCCTGTTTTGAGACAGTCTCACAACCCAAGAAAGGCCAGATCTCCTGAGTTCTAATCCTGATCATAAATATGTTAAACACAAGGAAATCCTTTGCAGGAAATATTCCATGGTTTGTTTCCTTGATTCCATGTGAGTTATAACAGCAGCCATTCTCAGCTTCACACACAGCTGAGGCACAAAGCCTCCTGCCTCTCATTTCAGCCTGTTTCAGAAGCCAGGACTCTGAGGAAATGTGCAGAAATTTTCATGCATTGAAGTTGGGTATATGTTGAATTATACCAGAAAACAGGAGAAGTGACAAAAGGGTAAGAGAAAATGATTGTGAGTTTAGTCAAGTTAAGCTGAGACTTCAGAACAGACGGAAAGAATGAAGATCAAGGGAGGTGGTAATAAGAAAGAGAAGATGTTTCAATAAAAGCAGAAGGTTATGTCTATCAGGCTGCTCAGGCTGGTCCACAGGAAGTTGCAAGATTTACATCTGTGTAGCTTGGAAAGGATCTGGAATTTTATATTTTGGTATCATGATGATATTTCTAATGCTGTTTATACATCTTTGATTTTACATACTGCATCTGAACACATGGAGAGGACCAGGAATAATCTGCTCTTTGCAGGGTGGTTGTCCATGCAGAATACTACCCTTGGACAAATTGAGGATCAAACACAGAAATGATAGGGTAATTTTTGCATATATCTGTATTTTTATCTCTCTCTTGATAGAGCAACTCATTCTTTTAAGAAAATGAAGGAGGATCTATTTTAATTTTTTTTTGGAAGCTTACTGCAGAACAGATGTATCTTGGAGACTGTCATCAACCCCCTGAGTAGCAATGATTTGAAACAGTTTGTCAGATGTACTTGATCCTGATTAAAATAAGCCAAATTAACAAGTTTCACCTCTCTTGATGGAGAACAGATAACTGTCATTCAGTGGCTCTTCCATCATGCAATAATTCTTTCATTTATTTTATTTCCAAATAGGATTTTTATAAGTTTATTGATATTCTGCAGTAGGATAAATGCAACCCCCTTGTCTGACACTTGGAGCTCTTTCTTGGCCGCAGGAAGGGCTCAGCACTCATGTCCCCTGGCCCGCAGGTGCTGCCCCAGAGTGCAGCTCCAGTCAAACTCAGGTGTGAGGGCTCCTCCTCTTCCCAAGCGCTGCCTGTTCCCCCTGCTTCTGGTGCCTGTTTCCTGCTGCTCCTGGGGGTGTCCTGCCCCACCAGGGAGCTCCCCCTGCCCTGTGGCTGAGTAATACACAGCTTCTATTTGTCCCCTAAGGAAACCTCCCTCCTTCTTATCAGATGAAATGAAAAGCTTCAAGGCTGTATATTTCTAAAGTATCTGTATAGGAAGAAAGGCAGAGTCTTACATGATCTGTTGTCCAGGTAACAACACGAAACTTGTTTCTGGTTGATAGCTGGAGCCCTACAGGGTTGTTATTTTTTAAGGGTGGATTGTTTGTTTAAGAATGGAACAAATATATGTTGTGGCAAAAAGGGCAAGGGATGAGCCCTCAAGAGCAGTGGAGGTGTGTCCTCAGGGAATGAGGACCAAGCTAAACCTCCACCTGCAGTGGTAGCTCACAAAGTCAGCCTCTGCTTGCCCATCACACCCAGATATCTGTGGAAGTATTGTTTGGTTTCAGCATTCAATTACTGTGTTCTATGAAATGGGAAAATCTCTTTTTAAACATTTATGCTATTAATTAATTGCAACAGGAAGGCATAAATGTTTCTTTCTCACTCAGCCACCCACAAGATGGATTATGGCCTGTGTGGAACCTGAAAGAGACTGAATAGAAATAGACTCATTTAAATATATATTTTTTGTGAGGAATATAAAAATTACACATTTGCTAGAAGTAGTAGGTTTTTCTCCATCCATCCTCCCTTTGGTAGTAGGTCCTCATCAGAAAAAATGTGACTTGGTAATGTGTAGTAGGAAAACACCTAGTTCTTGATTTATGCCCAGCTAATTTAGGCTTCAGATCATTAAAGAAAATACTTTGTATTAGAGGATATTAGTAGTCAATTAGAGGACTTAGGTTAAAATAAGTGAATATTATAACTGTGGTAATATGAACAGAGTAAATGAACATAATGAGAATGAGGTTGCTCGTACTTTGTTCCCCAAGTAGTCTTGTCTAAGGTATCTTATTTTTAGATATTGTCACACGTCTCTTACTGGATGAGAAAAGGAACTTTCTGGAGATCAGAAGATGAGAAAGCAGTCTGTAAAATGCTTGAGTGTTAAATATACTCAGTCTCATGGCTGCCTAGCTCTGCAAGAGATTACTTATTTCCTGTGCTAAATTTGGATGACTGTTTTAAAAGACTATTCTCAAAAAAAAAAACCAAACTATGAGAGGACTTATTGTGCAAGCACAGATATGAGAAGGAAAATATCCCAGGACTTTTCAAAGCATTTCTTTGCCAGCACAGGCTACTGTGAAAAAAATTCAGGGCCCTATGTTATAATTAGCTTTTATGATCCATTAACCTTTCTAGCTTTTTCTCCAAAATAAAAACATGCTGTCAGTAAGTGTAAAATCCTTTTTGCTGTTTTGGTATCCTAGGGACCCTGTTTCTAATATGACTTTATTTTCTCTAAGGCCTGTAAAAATGCTTCCTGATCCCAACATTTCCATTCATGTACAGGAGAGCTTCTTTGAATGGGGAGGCCTGTGACATTCTCTCAAGTCGTTAAGCAAATCAGTGTTGGGATGCTTTTGATTATAAGCTCTGTGGGGTTTGGGTTTTTTATTAGAAAAAAGATTGCTCCAGCAAGTATTAATCTTCTATATTTACCTCTTAGGGCGGCATGTGAGCTAAAATGTATTTGGAATAATTACTCAAGGTGTGCTTGATAAGATTAATCTAAAAGCACCATTGTGAAGTAACATTAATTAAATTCAGTGGCTGAAGGGGGGAAATATTTCTTTGTTGAAGACTGGAAATTTGGAACCTGAAAATGCTTAATGCACTTTAAGGAGAGGGACTAAAAAAGCTACTTATTTATTTTAATATTAAGCAGTTGCATTTTCCTAACAGCTAAGTTTAACACTGCTACAGTTAATCTCTTACCCCATCTGGGTAAGAGATTAACCAATATACACATAACCAATTCACACTTGGGATAATATTTACCAACTTTTCAGGATGAATAACACTTGAGTAATAGCAAATCTATTGCAAAGGTATGTCACAAAGCCTCTTACCACAGCCTCGGGAATCATCAGCATTTTCTGGACCACAATGCAGCAATCAGCAGTTCAGGTATTTCAGAAAAAAATTCCGTGTGTGCTTTGTTGAATCCTATTCAGGAAGTGATGCAAGCTGTTTATTCCTGGCTTGTATTTCAGACTGTAGTGTGAAATGGGACCAACCTTCCCCTGTCTATCCCCACAAAGTTCAAGTTCCTTTGGCTATGCATGTGCACTTTTATATTTTAAGATGTACTCTCTGTGTTGTTAATATTTGTGCCTTAGACTTCTCCTGCATTCCAAATCTGTCTCTCTGGGTAGGTCCTGTGGGGGCCCAGAGGTGATGGGGGGTTTCAGCTCCAGTGCCTCGATTCCAAACCCAGGGAGGAGCAGCCCTTGGGTCAAGCACGAGCAGCACAGCTCTGAGGGGACAGGAGCAGCAGTCATTCTCCTTGTTTCCAAAAGCCAAGTAACCAGCTGTGACCCAGCGTGCTGCTCTGACTCTGAGCCCTGCAGGCTCTCTGGTTTGACTTACAACTCTTTTTCCTGCTATTGGGAATTTAGGTTTTCACTTCTAGATCAATTGAACAGATTTGAAAGATTTGGCTTTTTTTACTCCATAAATGTGTAAATCTCAATGACATCTAATCTTAATCCTAATCTTTCCTTGAAAGGACTAAGAGAAATAAATAATAAGTTTTCATACATTTGGAGTTTAAGTGACAGATGAAGTAGACAAACATCGTATGTTTCTATGTGTAGAAAAAAAATAGGGGCAATGAGTGGTTTAATTACAATCACCATCCTATTTCTGAGTAACTGCATAGTAAGATTTTGTTTGCCTTGTAGCCTTCTCTAATCCTAGGAAGACTTTTTTTTAAAGCTTAGATGTAAATGAAATTTTAAGATATAGTTCCTCTTGGGTGGCATTTGCAATGCACTCTGATCTCCCTTCCCTGCACATGTGAATTCATATTTTATGGAGTCTTATCATAAAACTAGAGCTGGTGTTACTATGAAGCGATCATCACCCTCTTTTCAGCTATGGATAATTAAATCTGTTCCAAAACTTCCTTTTTTCCCCCCTGCACTAGTAATTTAGGGGTTTTAATTATTTGTGTGATAGTTATAATACCAAGCCCTGATATTATTAAACCCTTGCATTAAGGTGTTAAACAAAACCCAGCAACTTCCATAAGAAACCTGATCTTCAACAAGCAATCTCATTAGTAGTACAAAGCAGAATTACTGTTTACTCACTGATAGACACCTCTCTTTAGCAGACTTATTGGGAAAATTTAACTCTTCTGTAGCGTCCAGGACTTGAATTGATTTTGAAGACTTTTTTTCCTAAGCCTTTTCTATTGCTTTGCAAGGTTTTGTAGTACTGGGAAGAAATATGAGAGATTTAAAAGCCATATATATGACACTTTTAGATTGAATTACGTCTGAGCTTCTTAGAGTGGAAAAGGCAAATGGAAAAGGAATAGGTTTTTTCCTTCCATATTTCTTTCTCTCTGCAGTCTAACAGCTCACATTAGCCAGGTCTCTTTAGTACAAATGCACTTTTAAGAAACTGATCTGTGACAGGATGTTAGTCAGGCAATGGCACTGCAAGACACACGGCTGAATTATAAAGCTGGCTTTCAGGAGGGAAACTTCTGGTCTTATTTGGGGATCTTAGCAGAGTCTCAGGACTGCAGGACTTGAGGGGGTTCAGGAGAGCTCACTAATCAAGAGCAGTTTCCTTGGAGGGCAGCAATGATCCGTTACAATGTGCAGGAGGTTGATGAACAAACAGGGCATTCCTGAATCAGCTCAAATGTGAAAAAAGGGGCGCAGGAGGAAGAAGCAGTCCAGGCTTCTTGGAAGAGCTTGGATGACTCCATCTCTATCCCTGAGTGGATAGAGATGGAGTCACTGAAATCAAAGCTTACCTTGAGCTAAAATTATCAAGGGTTATGAAGACCCACAAGAAAACTTTATTTCACATTTGTTGACAGACAAAATCTGGGTCCCCCAGCATATGTATGCAGGAGACCTAGAGCCAAAAGACATGCTCAGAGTGGCAGATTGAACAAAATTTGGTAAAAATTAAAAAAAACCCCATTGTTTTGTTGTTTTCAAGATTCATTTTCTTCATTGCCAAAGTGATAGAGGAGTATTTAATTTCAGATTGTCTTAGCCCAGAATTTTTTAACTGACACAAAACATTCAGGTCCATTCTAAATGGCAGTTCTCTGGGTTGGCTTGCTCTCCTTGTTGCCCACTTATTCAAACCCTTCCCTGCCCCCTCTGAATTGGTGACAGCGGTTCAGCAGAACCACTTCTGCCTGTGTGCACCAGCGGATCACAAGGAATGCTGTCATACTAAAATTCTAAGATTCTTTATTATTTTTCTCATGACATATCTAAGCCTGCATATGTTGCAGCTGTGAATATACCTGCACAGATCCATTTCCCATTACCAGGAATGGGATTCCAATGCCAGCAACAGCTTCTACAAAAAATGAATTCCCTACCTTCACAATATATTTTTTAAATCTCTCTGTATGTTTCAAAAACCAGAGTTCTGGAAAAGTGCTATTCTTCAAGAAGTTGCTGCATTGATAAATTTATGATGTTGCCTCCCAGCGGTGCCATTGTTGAACTGCAAACCAACAGCTTATCTGCATCTAATCAGAAAATGTCCATTTTTAGCTCTCGATTAACAAATAATGTACAGAGCAGATTTCTTCACTTTTCTCCTTGGGGACTCTCATAGAAGAACAAGGACTCTTGCCTTCTATTTTCAGTGAAGTCAGGTCTCATTGCAATCCTTTGGGTCATGCAAGGAACTGCTGTGTCAAACCTTTTGAGACAACACTGGGAAATAATACAGTAGGATGACCTGACTAAAAATGGTAGTTTGCAGTAAGTGCTTCCAACACTGCCTAAAGAAGTAAATTAATCCTCTCTGCTCCCCTTTGGTAACATGGGTGAGCTGCTCTGTTTAATTCATGCCCTACAAAAAGGCAGCTGTTTTGCTTTGATGACCCTGGCTCTGGGGCTACAAAAGGCAGGGGGTTTCACCTCAGCAGTGCAGATGTGTTCCAGTGGAGCTGGTGCTCAGCTTACTAGGGACTTGAGAGAAAGGTTTTTGCCAGCTGATCTCTCTCCCTGATATAAGTGATGCAAAGGACTGCATTGGGTGTGCTGTGCAGCATGGTAAAATGTTTCTAGCTGCACCCCAGGGCTGAAGGTTTAGGGTGCTGCTCACTGTCCCCAAAGCATAAGCATGGCTATTGCAGAGCTGGAGCACAGCTTGGTGTCAGTGGGCAGAGCCTCTGTGTCCAGTTCAGCACCTTGGTCTATCTGTGTAACACTGCAGAATTGGATAAAGCATGGAAGGGGCAAGCTTTACCTCACACAACAGCTCCTCTGCATTCCCTCTGTAATTCAGAGCAGGCTTCAGGGAGGGTTTTTAATTATGAAAATACCTTTATGGTGTTTGGCTCTCTAGGCTGGAGGGGGTTGGATGATGGCACAGGCTCCCTTTCTCACTTGCTCGACAGGTGTTGTGTGGATACTCATGGCTGGGATTCTGATCCTGAAATAAGGTTTTTAATCAAGTTAGTGTGAAATTCAAAGTTAGTCTCAAATGTGTATTTCTATGGCATAAGGTTAAGGAATAGAGTGATAATTTTGCATGGTAACAACTTCAAAATCACCTTTGAAGTAGAATGGGACACATGCTGAGTCTCATAGCTTTGCATATGGAAAGGGTAAAAACAGTTTCTATCACTTTTTACCTAAAATTTTAAAGATAGATTAGAATTTAAATGTGTTAGCACAAAACGTGTAGGTTGTTCTGCTGTAAAAAGGTTAAACTCTATAGTTTTAAAAAACGGTTCATCTTCTTTAACAAGCAATCTTCAAATGCAAGCGCTGTGGAGTAGTAGGTAGGAGCTTAGTATAGAGAAAATGGTAAGGGAAAAAAAGTCCTCTTGAACTCCATCCACTTATCACTCCTCCCAGCTGTTGCTGTGATTTCCTATAGTCGAGTGACACTTTAAAAATATCCTTTGTCTTCATGATTGCTAACAAATTAGAAAATTCATGAAGTACTGCAGAAAAATAAAGATTTTTTCAGAGCCCAGAATCTGCCACTCTGTGTTCCAGTGAGATAGTGCCAGTCTGAAATATTTAAAAGCTGCTTAGAGAGGGATATTTACTGGGCCATGAGGCAGTGGGACAGATTGTCCAGAGAAGCTGTGGATGCTCCATCCCTGGAAGTGTTCAAGGCTGTGGATGGGGCTCTGAACAAGATGGGAGAGTGGAAGGTTCTCTGCCCATGGCAGGGGGGTGGAATGAGATGAGCTATAAGGTCCCTTCCAACCCAAATGATTCTGTCATTCCATGATATTCCTGCTTCACTGGTACAGTCCTCTGATGGAAAGGATTGAGGGAGAAGAGGGAAAAATGAGTTCCCCCCTCCTGGAGCAGGAGATGGGTTATCTGTAGGTGCACAGTGTGTGGTGGTTGGGAGTGGGGCTGGCCC
Source organism: Camarhynchus parvulus (assembly GCF_901933205.1). Taxonomy (NCBI): domain Eukaryota; kingdom Metazoa; phylum Chordata; class Aves; order Passeriformes; family Thraupidae; genus Camarhynchus; species Camarhynchus parvulus. The sequence continues at coordinate 22,761,562 of NC_044578.1, read as the reverse complement.
AGCCTCATCCCCAGTGGGTGCACCTGTGAGCAGCAGGTGAGCAGCACTGACAGCAATGAGCCATGGAGTGCCCAGGGGCACTGAGCAACCACCAAAGGGAGCAGAGGGCACACAGGTGCAGTGTGTGAACATGAGGGGATAAAAGGCTGGGCTACAGAACAAGAAGGGCAGAGGCTTGCAGCCTTCTGAAGTGGCAAGGTGTTACTCTGTATGGGCTGAAGCTTTCTGAAATTGTGTGATGATCCTCTGTGTACTGTGGCTGTCTCACCTGTGACATGTGTGTCAGTTATCTGTCCAATTGTTTTCAGTGAGTGTACAAATCTTGCTCATTATGGATGGTACAGATCAGTCACATGTCATGGGACTGATGGGACAGCCAACAGGTGATTGGATATTGATTGCCAGAACTGAAGAAAATGTGAATATTTAATAGCTTTTTTTGAGCTCTAGGTATAGTTATTGCAGTAATACTGGAGGAGCTTAAATAGAGAATTTTACCAAAGTTTGTAAATAAGGGAAGATATACTTGTTTTTATTGAGTGCTACTCTGTAACTCAGAAACTTATTTTAAAGCTTGAAAAGGCTTTTAAGTTTATTACTAGATATGTGGGTTTCTAAAAGAGTACTTTTTTTTTTCCCAAGGCAAATGGATATCTGGTAACTTCTGAAACAGAAGGAAGAAATTGCAGAGGTGTCTGCTCTGTCTGGAAGGCTTCAAAAGGTGAGTAATTTTCTGTGTACTGTTTAATTTTCCCAAGCCTCTAGAAAATATTGCTCTGAAGAATGTTATTGTAAAAATTCCTTGTGATGTAAGACCATTTTAGGACAGATGTGTAAATTTTGTACTGCCTCACATAACGCAGGAATTCCAGGCAAGAACATGTTTTGTACTCCAGTTGGTAAATGTGTTGGCCATACCTTTGGCTGCTTGGCAGTTGCTGCTCTAGTGCAAAATTCTCTACAGATAATTTGCAATTTAGCATTCTTTCCTTGTGACTCACCATTAGAGGAAGTTTTGGAGAGTAAGGATGGGGAAAGTAATGTTGGTTAAGCAACTATTTTGCCATATAATTGTCAATTTAAAAGTTTACCATAGAACTCATATAGTGCATGACAGCCTGATGGGTAAGCTTTTCAGATGCTGCCATATGTTAGTGGATGGAAGAAACCCATATATTGACTCAAAAATGTATGTTTTTTATGATGTATTCTGTGCTACTTGATGATTTTTCCCACTGTCCCTTAGCATGTTTTGCTAAGCAATGGAAAACCAGAAAGTTTCTGTTGTTACCGCTTTCTATCCTAACAACCAGCACACAGGACCATGTGCCCTGATTGGAGAGGCTTCAGTTCTCTCAGGTTATCTCTGCTGTTTATCCAATTTGTTATTGACACTGGATATCTGTCACTCCAGCCTTCTCCTGAGGTTGCTTCCACTTGTGGTCTGTTGTGTTCTACAACCACTGTCAATCTTCCCAGCAGACAGTTTGCTAATGTCATTGGTTTTTACTTCCTTTAGGTTCATAGTTTACATACAGGTAGAAATATCTGAAATCTTTGTTATGTGCATCCTTACACACTGGGAAAAGTTACAGTTCTTTAACTGTTTAAATTCTGTGTTGCTAGGGAGACACCAGCATGAAATAATACTCTTCATGCTTCCAGTTTCTTTGCTAATTATTGTTAAAAGAATCTTGGAAGATACAAAGCTTTGGGAATTTCTGCTATTAATTTCATTTTATTTGAATGCAGTTTGATCTGTGTTATTTGGTTCAGAATGCATTTATGTCATTAAGTTTCTTAGAGATTCACTGGTTACTGTGGAGCTCTGAGGTTAATTGAGTAATCATTAGTAGCACGTATTGTCTGGTAAAAATGAATTAAAATTGATTGGAATCCAAAAGAAACCCACATCCTCTTTTCATCATATGAAAGGAACAGTGTGGTTCCTCTACTAAAGGCATCTATCAAGTGACCATCTGGTTAGCCTGTAACATGGAGCATGCAGCAATATTTCTTTGCGTTTTGAAAAAAAGCTACATGTTGCATCTAATTATAATTTATTCAAACCTCTGCCTTATGGAGCCAATTTAGGTTTATGTCTGTTTGATGTCCATTTGAAGTCAGTTGATCCTAATTTTCCTGCCAGTGTTTTTATATGGTCTGTGAAGATTTTGTGTATATCACTAAGAATAATACAAAGCTTTAATTACTGTAGAGCAGGTGGTAACATTTTTGTCCAACTTTGCTTTGGTAATACTACTCATTTTTTCTTTTATGGCTGTTTTGTGAATGTTAATTGCACTGAAAACAGTAAGAAAATGATGAAACTTCATCACAACAAGAAAATATTTCTCATGTAGGTGGCCTATAGTATCACAGAATGGATAAGGTTGGAAGGGACCACTGGAGGCAGTGCAATCTAACTCCCTGTTCCAGGCAGGATCCCCTGGAGTGGATTATTCAAGATTGTGCTTAGACAATTTTCACATATCTCCACAACCTCTCTATATAGTTGTACTCCATGAAAATGTAATTACAATTTGAAAAATTATAAAGGTTATCGCTGCTGGATGCAATCAGAAATAATTTTTTAATTAGAATGGACCAGTCTAGGTTTGAAAGAGAATTAGTCAGAAAGTCAGCCTGGGTAGTGAATAATATCAGTTCTTAGGGTAGCTTTAAAAAACGTGAAAATCCTTGTAATAGGGATGTAGGGAACAGGCAGAGTGTGCTGTCTGTCAATCATGGAAATGGGTGCAGAAAAGTCATTGCTTGGCCACAAACCTCTGCACAGAAGACTGTTTGCTCTTTGTGCTCTATTTTTCCTGACAGATTTGATAGCTGAAATTTTAAGACAATCATATTTAATATTCTCACAGAAACTAACATGCCTTTTGTAGCAACTAACCAGGCAGCAACCTTCTAGCCATCACAGTGGCTAGCTAGAGAAAAATGTTGTTAAATTTTGCATATGGCAAGAATGGAGAGAAACTGCCTTCTTCCACAAAAGAGAATATTTAAACTAGACAGTATAGAAACCAGGAGGTATGTTTATCTTCAACCATGCTGTATTTATTGCCATACATATTTTTTATTGTCACCATTTTCTGGTCTTTGGTATAAACATACCTAAATAGTGTATGTGTCTACACATATATACAAATGTAGTGCAAATATATGTTATTCCATTTTAACGTAAATATTTTTCCATATATATGTGTGTACAAATATAGTCTGCTATTCCTGTTTTTCCTTTCACTTTTATTAATGGAGGAGAGTTATTTTGCATTAAAACCACTAGATTAGATAGATGTTTGATGGGCTTCCATGAAATGTGGGGTCTTTTTCCTGTTAAAAATATTATTTATGGGCAAATGTAAGCTATAAATAGCTCTTACTTAACCAGGTATGGTTTGAATGAGAAATCATAAAAGAGCATGGAATGGCTGCTTTAATTTGGAATGGTGGAAATGATGCAAATGCTATTGTGGTGTGCAAGTTGCTGATTTAAATCTGAGAGACAGCTTGATTTACTCTTGTCTGCAGGCTAGGAATAGCAGTGAGCTTATTTTGACTATAAATGGAAGAAGTACGACATAAAAGTCGCACAGTAAAACATTTTGCTTATATCCATTGGAACTTGTTTAGCTGCATAACTCTGGCAGTTTCTTTGAATATATTGTTCCGCGTGTTTGCCGTCTCTGCCCGGGTTCTGTGCCACTACATTTCATCTGCACAGTTCTCTCATTTATCTTTTCCTTGTTCCCTTGGCTAAACCAGAGCTCTCAATCTATCCTGACGGTGTGTGGATGTAAAAATTACAAGAAATGACCCACACTAGACAAGTTTATCACAGCTCTTTCTGACTGAGTCATGAGGAAAGTTCTTATTTTGATTCATCTGCTAGACCCTGTGTCTATTCATTGATCTATGTGCAGCAGGGAATGTTAAGTTCCCCACAATGAAGTGTCTGATGCTTAGGTTTAAGTAAGGGAAAAGAGGAATACATTTTCCCATTCTCTAACTATAAGTTGTGTACTACTTCATTCTAGAACTTTGAAATGCATATTACAATTTCATGCTTTAGCAATCCTTGAGTAATTGCACTATGTAAAACTATTTGTAAGATCCTGAATGAGGGGAAGATCTTGAGCCTGAATAGTCAGAAACAAAGCAGTTAAAGGTTGGGATAAGATTAAATGACCTGCATTAAAATTACACTTAGCTAGTGATAAAAGATGGGAAATTAAGGCATGCTTCCTAAAGTGGGGCCTCAACTAATCACAGAGGAGTTTTTCTTCTGTCCTTTTATTATAATTACAAAGGAGTAATTGTTAATACATTGGCAGGGACATCCATGAAAATAGTTTTTGACCTGAAGTTTGTCTTGTTTGCTATAGCCACAGTCAGTTTTTTCACCAGTTTGTGCAATGTTACCTAAACCAGATAAATAGTTCTGGTTGGTGTGGTCTGGCATTTTGTAAGAAGAATCTGTTAGGATTCAGTCTTGTGATTTCCACAGGTAATCTAAGAGCTACAGAGTATAATGTATTATAACACAGAGAGGTGCAGAGAGCTCCAAACTAGCCAGAGCTGGTGTCTGTTCCCAAGACTTGAGCTGGTAACCACAGCTAGAGCACACAGAATGTGCCCTGTGCCACACTGGTGTTTCAGGTCACACGGGAAACTCTGCCAAGCACCTTCAGTCCAGAACCAAATGAAGCCATGGAGGTGTGTTCCTTTCTCCAAGGCATTGACTCAGGTATAGGCTTTGCCATGGCTCCCTCCTGGGAGGTGCTGGATTCCACTAAGAGCAATGAAAACCCCAGTGGAGAGTTTTCATCTTCAGGATTTATACACTTGGAAGCAGCTTGAGCCCACAGGACAACAGATTTAATGGAATGTGTGTTTTACATGAGTACCTCTGTACAGAGGTGGCTCTCTTGGTCTGCTGTCTCTGCGTGTGGGCTGCACTTGTGCAGTCTGAATTGTATTATTTCAAAAAATTGTTATCCAGAGCGCTGTGTTGAATTGTCTTGTGCACTCCAGGACTAGGAAGAGGGAGAATCATTTCCCTTGACCTGCTGGCCACAGGAACCTTCTGAGGTTTCTTTTATCCTGAGCTTTCCTGTGACCTCTTGATCACAGGATGTGTTTGTTGAAAATGAAAGTGCATCAGTGCCTGTGTGTATAAGTTCAAGCTGGCATGTCCATGGTGACTTTATGGTAGATATTGCAGATACAAATAGTAGTACCATTAGCTTTAACAGCACCTGGCAATAAGGCAGTCTTGAAAGTGTCTGTCCCTCATGAAGCCTTCAGTTAGGGCTAAAAATGTGTTCCTTCTGTGTGCTACAGTTTCATTTTCATGTCCATAAGGTTGATGCTTTTCAGGTTTTGAAAATCCTGTCTTAACTTCTTGTCAGTACTTGCATGTAAAGCGATGTGATGTAACTTGTTCCAGGCTGTGATCAGCACAGACAAATGAATTCTAAAGCAGCACTCCTTTTCCTAATGTAGTCTGGTATGCTGGAATAACAGTGGTCATGGCTGCTCAATCAAAATAATTTCTGTGATTATGAATTGGTTTGAAGTTGACATCACATAATTAGTCTTTCAGGGGAATGACAATCCCTTCAGGTGGATGGTACAGCATGAGTGTGGGTTTTATACATTGCTGCTGCTTCTGCTGTTTACCTGGATGAACCTTTGTGAGAAAATGGCACAGAAATATTACAGAACACACAGTGCTGAATTCAGCTGAGACAGGGTTAAGAGGCTCCCAGGGACTGAGCCTGTGAGTGCTTCCAGTGAAGAGCAGCACTTAGAGCTGGGAGCAGCCCAATTGATTGCTGTGAAGCAATGGAAATCGATGTGGCTGCTGCCAGCTGTAAGCACTGCAGGCTGCTTTCTGGGCGATCTCCAACCACACACACCCACTTCCAATTCTAGCAAAACCTTAGTAATGAGTGGTAGTGTGCACTGCTTAGGCTTTAGTCAACACTTTTGAAAGACTGATTTAATTTTTTATTTTATTTTGATAAGGCATTTGTGGTTTAGAGGGTTTTTTTAACCACCTGCATTTTGTCCCATGGGTTTTCCACGACAAGCTGGAACAGATAATTGAAATCTCCTAAGCAAAGGGCAGGATGCAGTAAAAACTCCTAAAATCTTAGCAGACACTTCATTAGCATGCAGGGATGCTCTTCAAATCGCAAGCAAACTTCCATTTTTATTCTTTCTTTCCTGAAGCCCATCAAAAGCCTTGTTTCTGAAGAATAACTAAACAATATTTCACATCAGCTTTCCAAACAAATTAACCTTTGAGTGGAGACCAGGCTTGGAAATACCCACTCTCAGAGGAGAGTTTTTTGCAAGTAATGAGCTCATGTAAAATTGGGTGAGCTGCAGTACTGATCAGTAATCTCAGCCAATGCACTCAGATGTAATAGCACTCTAAATCTTTTCATCCATGCCTGTCCACAAAGTGCAGAGTGATTGTTTTACACGAGACAACAGATAGGTGCATGTGTTCAGGACCATGTTATCACTGCCTCCTGTTCAGACACTTTGGCAGAAGCACAGTTACAGCTCTGCTTATCTCTTAACAAACCCCGAAGTTTTACCAATTGCAATAGGTTTCTCTAAAATTCAGATACCAAGATTCTTTAAAATTGGAGAGCACTTCATAAATTTGACTTCAGTGAAGGAGATAGTGATACATGCAGGAATATATCAGATATGAGAGGCCTGCAGTTTGCTAACAGCAAGCCCCAGACTGTCTAATTCCCTGTATGCAGCACGGAGTGCACACAGGTTCATAACAACCTCACTGGAAATGTAATAACTGCAGCTCTAATGTGCTTTTACAGATCTGATTTTTCATTTTCCTGTGAGAAAGGGTGAAAACACAGGCTGGAGGTTTGCTGGAGACTTTGCACTTAGAATAAAAATATCAGTTTGGACTGAAGCATGAGGTTATTGATTGTAGAGCTAAAGGTTAAACCTGTAGCAATGACATGCTTGAATTAATGACGTGTTGAAGAAAGCCACTTCTAAATTAAGGATATTTAATATATTTCCCACAAGAAATTCTTACAATGACACACAGAAGATCAGTGGTGGAATTTGTATTATCTTCTGAAATTTCATGTTGAACAAATATATGTTTGTTTTGTTAACTGCAAACCACACAGCTTGTTGGAGTCAGATTCCAACTGGCAGATGTAACTTTACATAGTCACAAGTGGTGACTTGTTAGCAATCATTGTGAATATTTTCAGAAATGAGAACCAATAGGAGCATTTAATTTGGACAGAAAACTGTCCAAATAGTCTACAATCAGTTATAAAAAATTGAAGATCAGTATAAAAGTTATGTTTTTAAAATTTTTGTAAAACTTACATTCAACTTTTAACATAGGAAATTGTGTGTTTGTGAGAGTTGTTAGATGCAAACATATTCTCAGTTTTAGGAGTCTGAAGGTGATTGCTCACTACTGATGTCAGCTTTTTGGAGTTGGTGAGTTCTAGGTTTGTGAATTGTGGTGAAAAGGGATACTTTCAAACCTGAAGGTGCAGTGTTTTTCATGGATATTGACCATGGATAGCTGTGATGCTACTTATGTTTATCTTGTTTCACAATGCCTTATTAAAAGATGATAAACAATAAAAATTAAGCATGAGAGCTTCTACCCTTGAATTAACATGGTCAGTTATTATCGATGGTAGATTTGAAGCACCAATTTTGCTTTTTACCTCACATAACTAATATTCCATCTTTTGCTGTGGATTGACAGATAGTGCTGTTAGCTCCAGGACACTGGGGCCAAAGGAAAAACATCCTAAGCCCAAAAAGAGTTTATATGTCCAAAGGTCATATTAAGGCCAAAGATCACATTTTTAACCTTTGTGTCAGGGCCTCTTGATGCACAAATCTGGGGACTCTGGCTGGCTGGAGTGAGAACTCTTCCCCACAGCAGTGTCTAAAAATCCTCCCCTGGTGATCTGGGGCAGGAAATGGAACACAGCCTCCCAAACCTGGCAGACCAATCTCTACACCATAAGTAATAGCAAAAGTGTTTATATTTAGTAATTTCTACAAGAAATATTTTCTATTACAAGTTAAGAAAATGGTGAACTGCTAAAAAAGCAAATGCAGAAATATTTTATGTGGTGAACCCATCACTAGGAAGACATTCATTTATGCTTCATGTGCATGCATTTATTGAAGGGAAAATAATATGCTTGCCACACTTGTCATACAGAAAATAATGAGTTATATTGTTCATTAAAATCCAGTGTAGGTTTCTAGAAGCAGAGCTTTTATTAAAAAAAATAAAAGACCCAAGCTTGAGTCTTGCTTGAATTTAAGCAAGATTTAGTCACAATTGCTGTATGAATTTCCTTCCTGCAGTACTAAAGCAGAGAGTTATAAAGAAATTTGGAACTTTGTGAAAATGCAGTTATCAGGACAGTTTTGTGATTGATCCAGCTATGACCTGTCATGTAATCATTGAAAGAAACTAATCCAAAATGGCATGAATCCGAGATTTCCCAAAGGGACTGAAATGTTGAATGAAGGGCTTCAAAACAAAGGGTTTGTTTAAAATGGAACATTTCAGTGCTGGCGGCTGTTTTAAGTGAGTTTGGCTGGTTACTCAGATGAAGCAGAAAGTGCTGAAGAAAAGCTGTCATATAGAAATAGTGACAAGAATAAGAAATATCTCTCTTCCATTGAATGATCAACTTTTACCAAGAAAACAAAAAGATGTCAGGAAGAGAATTCTAAGCACACAGTAGCTTCATGCTGCTAGTTTATGTCTTACAGCAACAACAACAAAAGTACAGACTATTGAGATGAACAAAAATATTTGTATTTGTCTTTGTTTAGTGTTTTCTCAAGTACTTTCCACATTTCATAACAGTATTGAATAAACTGAAAAACAGACAACAGTAGTGGGAGGAATAGAATTGATGTGTTATTTTGTAGGGAAATGTTGCAAAACAAAAGCAGGAAATATTGTTGAATATAGCTCAGGTAAGGTTTGAGGTAGAAAGATTTACTTAGATCTAGGGAATAAATGCTGTTGAAGTAGTTGGTGCAGTGACAATTTCAGACCACCTAAAACCTGTTAAATTCAGAGAGCTGGCTGCTACAGGGAAACAAATAAACACAGACCTCAGTGAATGTGTGTTTAGCTTTCAGCCATTGTGAGGGCAATCTTGCACTGAGCTCCCTCCAAATTTGGTGTGGTCAGTTGATGATCACTGGAATAACACTGACACATCAAGCCAGTGTGCCCTTTCCTAATAAAAAAAAACCCACCCAAATTGTGATCTTGTCACAACATTACACTGAAAGTGTTGTTTTTGATTACCAGCACAGAATGTACATATTAGTTTTCTATGCTGAACAAATCTGGGCTTCTGAAGGGTTTCTAACAGATAAAATAGGAAATCACCTTGAAGTTACAGTGCAGAAATTACAGTTCTAAATCAAAGCTGATGATGTGAAGTAGGGCATTGGTTTAAATCCTTTTGCTTGAAAATATTGCCTTGACAAAAATCCTCTCAACAGACATTCAGAAGCCCATTTGTGAATGTTTGCTGGACACTTGATTTAATACAAGCTGTGCAGTCTATAGATTTCTGAGTTTATGTTTGCAGCAGTTACTGCTTTCAAAGGGCTATGATGCTGGAACAAATTTTTTTTCAATTCTCAGCTAAATCTGAATCTTTTGCAAAGCAAATAAACTCTGCTATGATATTTCTGAGGGGTGTAATAGTACAAGGAATTTGTACATTTTGCTAACAGTCACACTGACGTGATCTTCTTTCCTGGAAAATCAGCATGGTGAGTGCGCAACAACAAAAATCTGGTAATCTTTCTCAAGAGAGATTGAATTAGCTCATGGTCTCAATAATTAAGTGCTGCTACTTGCAAAATGAAGATTAGAAATAAAGAAAAAGCTGTAGCAGCGCTGCTCTGTATTTTTGAATTTGAAGGAGTGGATGTTTTTAACACATCCTACGTATTAACTGGGTGATACCACAAGCAGAGTGTGTATCCATTTAAGTATTAATTTTCCTAATGTACACTTTCTGTTATTTTAATTAATTAACATTTGGGTGTCCATTTTTGTTGGGCTCAAAATCTAAGGTCTTTTTTTGAACCAGAAAAAATCCATTCAATCTTGTTTCTAAGCTTCTAAAAATATTTTCCCTCTCCCACAGGTTGTGTTTTGTTTCTAAATTCTAGCAGCTACTTCATCGGCCATTTTAGACAGCAGATGCCATTTGTTTACCTAATTCACTTCTAGAGGTTTTATGTGTAGATCTATGGCAAATACAGTATTTTTCCCTGGCCTGCCAACTTTGGGCAAAAGTGAGTACATCTGTCATCTCCCAGGCAGCCAGCACCAGCTTTTGACACTGTCATCCACACTGGCAATTTTCCTTTATTCTACTGCATTGCTTTTCAACTCTTGACTTCTGCACCTACAACTGTGCCAGACATTCCATGTGCTTTGTACTGATCTGGGTGCTCTGCCCAGGGCAAGAGGAGCCCTGTCTGCACCCTTATCTAGCAGCCCTTCTCTCCTGTTTGGCTGAGGATCTCTGTGGGCAATTCTCTCTCATGCCCTGCAGGAACCCATGTTATTCTGGCACACAAACTAAGGCTCCTAAAGATGGCATGTGAATCACACTTGCTTGATGATGATTTAGCTTACAGGTCACTTGATGTTCTCTGAGTATCCTTGATGTTGGTTCCTTGTCTTAAAATGAATTGGTTTGTGGAAATTAGCTTTAGAATATATGTTTTCCAGTTCCAGCAAGTGCAGCTCACTGGCAGGGCCACTCTTGAAATTATTCAGCTGCACTCTTCTGTCAAAAGCTGGTAGTAAATAAGAACAACTGTTTAGGAACTGGTAGTACTGCAAACACATGGTATCTTCAAGTAAATGATGGAGAATGATGCTCTGGGTTTGACTTTACCTGCTGGTTCGTGCTGAGTGCTTCATCCATGTTGGTACAGTGATTTGTTAAAATGACTCTGTAGCCTTTGGGCAGCCTTCAGTACAGAAACTGCATCAACTGGAGCACCTGCTCTGGTCTGGAAATCAGAGAAAACTGCTTTTGAAAGAATCTGTTAACTGAGCAGAAGACAAGTGTCTTGCAGAGGATAAAAGATCAGTTTTAGAATGAGCAGCTCTCCCTCTCGTATTTTACCCTGTTGAATCTTAAGTACTGCTAGGGTAAAATTTTGAAAATAATCTGGGATTAACTGAAATTAACTACTTTTCCTAGTCTAATGTAGGACTGTTTTCAAACAATTGTACCTGCATGTGAAACCAGTTTTCCCAAATTATCTAGTTCATATTCAATAAACTGGGAGTCATGTTTGGTGCTGAACTGTAAATGCCTGGCATCCAGGGTCAGACACTGCCTATCTTCTTACTCTGAGTTTTGATTAAAATGTCAGACAGTGCTTTTAAGGCTGAGTTTAGGATCCAAATCTCATAAGTGGGTGTCTTTAGTGATCCAGAGCTGTCCTTTGTTTTATATAGCAATTTCACCTGACATTTACCAACCTGATAAGCAGCTTTTCCTCCTCAGTGTTTACTTTGCTGGCCTAAATAAACAAAGCCCTCCAGCTCTTCTTATGGGATATCTACTTCTCTGACCTGGTCCAGGGTCTAGTCTGAATTCATGGTCTTTGAGATGTGGGATAGCCCAGATGAGGCTTTACTTGTGTTTTGCAAAGAAGTACTTTTATTTATTCATCTCTGTGCTCTTTGCTGGAAGGGCTGTAAAAGGGTAAGGGTTACAATTATCTTTTCTATGCTCCATTATTTTGGGACTCTTTTGTGTATTGTGGCTAATATGTTTTTGTCTCACTCTTCCTCAGCAATTCCTCTGAAATTGCTCACTGCAAACATTCTGGTTATTGGTCCTCAAGGGTATGACCTTGCACTTTAATTTAGTTCCATTTCTAATGCTGCTTTCCTGGAAGTCATGGGGATTGTCTGGCATCATCTTGTGATCCTTCTCTTCATTAATCCCTCCCAAATCTGAGTCATCAAGAAATCTTCCATGTATATTTTTTTTTACTTTATTGACTGAATAAAAATTTAAGAAATTGAGCAAAACTGGGAAAGTCCCTCTAGTTAATCACATTGCCACGCCCCTTTAGACAATTCCTTAATGAGGTCTTCTCCAGTGTATTATTTATGCTGCTTTATAAAGCCAGAATAGACTGGGTTGTATTTGTCTTTACACCTGGGCTAAGCATAAATCTGCCCTGCCAAGCTAGTTTGCTACCACTGATAAGTGATTTCCCATTGATTGGATTATTCATTCATCTAATGTGGCCAATTACCCTTCAACATTTTGTTTTATTGGACCTAAAGATCCCATTCTTAAAGAGTTGTGGCTGTTTTTCACCAACAGGACATTGGCGTTGACTTTACAAATTTGGTAAAGCTTGAAACTCTTCTCACTCAGTGTGTGACTAAGTACACAACACTATTTTACTGTACTTTCCACTTGACTTGGTCAGCCTTGGCTGCTTTTTTGTCTTACACTTAACCAATCTCTTCTGATGAAAACAGAAAAACAGAGACCCATTTGATTTGCTTCCAGATCAAACCTAGATTATCTTTCATCTCCAGTACACCCTCTTTTCTTAGCAGCAGGCTGCAGCTTTCCCAGTTTTCAAATTCTTTATTTCTTTATTTTTTTGCAGGATGTGACTCATCTAGATTTTTGCAGCTTTCAATTTATCCCTATTTCTGGACTTAAGAATTAGTTTTTTCTTGTTGTTGGTAAACATTCTGTTGAAACTTTTATTACTTTTTTTTGTACTGTTCATTCACTTAGGTTCCACTTTTCTATTTTCTTAGTGTTTTCAGGCTAGATCCCATGGCTGAAAGAGTAATTTGCTGTATTTTCCTATATCACCAGACAGAAAAAGCAATGATTTTTTGCTTACTATTTGTAGCTGTTTTCCCATAGGGAACATCTTCTAGGTTGTCATACAACTGACACTAAATCTTTTCTAAACCACTGATGAGGTTTCTTCCTGTGTTTTAGTCTATCATACAATGCCAAAGGTAAAATTTCTCATTTAATCTTATTACTGGTGCTAGGGGATTAATGTCAGGTGGCACTTGTGGTGACAGTGAAAAGATTAAAAAATAATTCCATTGAACTTGTCTCCTGTATTTGATATTTGAACCATTAATAAGAGGGATTACCTTCTTTATAGGCTGAGGAAAAATAAGCTCAGCATAATTGTCTTCCTAACCAAAGGCCTCCTTACTCCTAATACAGAAAAGATTATATTTCATGAAGATCTCTGATTAAGACATTCACCGTGAGTTTAGTGATATTATGCTAATGGGAAAGATCAACATAATAGTCCCTTCATTTTCTGATGTTGAACATGATAGGCTTTCTGAAAGTGCATAAACATACTTAAAGCATACTCTCTTTTCAAATTCCTTGTTTCCTTATGGTTTGGAATATTTGAGTTCTTCAGCCCAGTTTATCAGAAGGGAGAATACAAAAAGATATGTGGATACAATAAGAGACAAAAATATTTACAAAAATATTCCTATTAAATGTTTTCTTTAGTAATTAACCTACATTGTCATTTTTCCATTGCAAGGAAAAGTAGAGTTTTAAAGATCTTCTAGAATCTCTCACACATTACGTGCAGGTTAACAGGGAGTAATTTATTATCGTTTTTGTGTCTTGAAAATGAAGGAGAGATGTCTGGTTTGTGCAATGAAGTAGGGCCCAGTTAGTGTTTTCCTCACATCCATGCTTCTGAAAGAGAAGTAGAAAGATTCTCTGGTTTTTTAAAGGTATGACCAGCACAATAATGTTCTGTATGTGGCAAGTTTTCAAATACTTTGGCCCCTATTTTGCTGCATACCTGCATCAGACTTGTTTTGCTGGGTTTCCCTGAGTTGACTCCAGACTCTAATTCCTTGAGTCCTAAAGCAGAAGCCCAAGTGAGTAAAGGAGTTCTCACACTTTTATATTCTTATAATTAATCATAATCTGTCTATTTCCAAATAGATAATCTGGGCTACTATATTAATGACCATCTATAGTAAATACTATTTTTGAAAGTGTCTACATTTTAAAAAATATATTCTGTGATAGAATTTAGAAATTATTAACAAACGCTGAACTACAATTCTAAATATTTAGTGGCATATTCTATTTTTCCTGAATAAAATTCAAGCTGTAACAGTTTTTCAATTCATCATTTGAATTTTGTTGGGAACCCTCATTGCCTGAGGAAGACTTAAATTCATAACAGAGTCAGCACAAGGTTAGCTGCCAGCCTTCTTCCTTTTCTGTTGCAAAGAAAATGTTATTTCATCACTGCTTAGGAGAGACTAATGAACTGGCACCTATTCATTTTACATCTTTTTAAAAAACTTTTATTGAGGAATGAGTAAGGAAAAAATTGTGGGTTTTTTTTATGCAGTGTAACACAGTAAAACTTCCAGCAAATAACTTCAGACTATTTTTTTTAATCCATCAGATTCTAGGCAGAGTTTCTTGATAAGCATTTCAGTTACATTTTATCTCTCCTTTACCAGAACATCTGTTTCTCAGTTCTCAGAAGGTGTTTTGTTTACCATGCATTCTGGCCTAGGCAAGAGTCCCCTTCCCAAGGATTTACATGACTGAAGCTTAGACTGAAGTGATAGTGAGAGCAAATATCACAAACCTTTTATTGTTGGAGATGATTTGTTCCTGTTTTAAAACCAATGTGGTTAATTTGCATTTGTAGCTGTCTTCCTGAGATAGGCAATATGTGAGTTTATTGGAAAGAATGTGTGGGGAAATATCAGAGAAGGGGGTAGAAACCCCCACCAGAAATTCAAACAATCAAGGCTGGGGGGAAATGTCAAGGAAGGCAATGGGAGCCATCCATGTCTAGATAAGGGCAATTGATAAGAATATGGATAAGAAGGGCCAAAATGATTTGCTATGACCCTGTTTGAAAACAGTTTACATTAGTAAATACAATTGGAAATGCAGTTCTGAAGTGTTTGCCTCTGTGAGCAGAAAGACACCAGGTAGCTATTATGTTCAAACCAACTTTGTTATTTGAGATTTCATGGGCTTTCTAAAGCTTACAGCTTGTGCCTTTAGAAATTCAATAAGAGGGATGCATAATGGATAAATTACTGCCTGATTCTGACTGGGGAAATATGAGGGAGATCTGTTGTGCTGCACTTTACTTCACATTTGGGCTTCTAGTATGAGTGAAGGGCAGGCACATATTGTATGGGTTTGGGTGAAAACAACCTATGTAGAAAGAAAATAAAGTGAAAAAAAATGGTCATTCTCCATTTTTCTAATAAGTTGAAAAGCTTGTCTTTGAGGAAGTATGCTGATAGTCTTTCTGGTAATTGTTCATATAAACATTTTCAGAAATTTAAACAGCTCTTACTTAAACTACTATTACTGTTAGGAGAGTGTTCCAAAATGTTATACTTTCTTTAATTTTCCATGTCAGTGTTTCAATGGCTGGTTTCTTATCCTTTGGTGGGGACACTGGCATTTACTTGTTCAAGCTGTTATTCCCTCCTTAAATTGATCCTTCTTGCCCACTTATTTTTATGGGTAATTTTAAATTGTCACAACATTAGTCTTGGTTTTACCAGGCTCTGCAAGCCACACTACTTTGATATAGTTTGTGAAGTAGATAATGCACTCCTATGCTGATAGCAATTGCTTTTCTTGGTATATACTCCAACTTGAAACCATATTTTTGAGCACAGGAGACCCAAGCAATATTCCTGACATCCAGATGTGCTGTTTGAATCATGTCTCACCTCTGACTTATACAAGAGTATTGATCTTCTTTACCTCTTCTAGAAATATTTTGTCTGATAAGCTCAATATCCTTTTCTAAAGCAGACTTAGACTGATGATTCATAGTCTCATAGAGAAATATCAGTGATTTGCTGCAGATGGGAGATGGCTTTTTTTTTTTGCAGGAACTTTCTCAGTCCTGAAATTCATGATAGTGTACTCTATATTAATGCTCTTTTAGTCCATTTCCTATATATTAGATAAAATTTTTCAATTCCTGTTGATTTTCAGATCCTCTGTATTGATAGCACATTATGAAAAACATTTTTATTAGCACCCTTATCTTTGGGGCATTATTAGTGCCCATTTTTAACACAGTTATATTCACAATGACCCCTGAATAACCTGTTCAACAAGAACAAGCCAAGAAGCAGCTGTAAAGGGAAAAGTAGAAAAAGTAAGGAAGCAGCATGATGTTTTGCCCAAATATTCCACCATCAGACTGATTTTCCCTAATCCAACAGCAATCAATTTGTAGCTTTTTTTTTTAATTTGTTTGCTATATTGAGGGTTTTTTTTTGTTTGTTTGCTAAATTGAGGCTGTAGCCTCCCCTGAAACATTCTGACAGCATAAGTTTCTTACTTTCTCCTGTGACAACTGCTCTTGCAATTCGGGAATTGAGATAAATTCTAAACAAGCTCATCTGCAAGGTATGGCAAAACTAAAAACAGCTGCAAGAGAAATTCAGCCTTGGCTCACATAATCCTGTTTGTATGGAGTTTCTTCAAAGTCTGATGTGGATCACCGCTGAGTGTTTTGTTGGGGAAGATCTACAGGGGATAAAAATCAAGGGAAGGCATGATGGAAATCTCATGCAGTGCAGGGAAACAGTTTTCCAAACTATTCATAAACTCCAGTAATTTCATGTTGTGAGGGCAAAACTAAGTGAAAATGGGAGCTGAGGTTTTACAGATACCCTTGATTCAAGATCTCAGATCTTCAAATTAAAGACAGGACAGCTATTCCTTCCCACTACTCCTGCCAAGAGTCTGAAACAGATTAATTTTCTTTTAATGTAAATGCTTTTCTATTTAGGAATAAGGATCTACAAGACTATGGCTGAAATTCTAAAAAGACAAATAGTTTTAACTTTAGGACCTAAATTCCTAGTGAAGCAGATAGGGTTTTAACCTTTGAAAGAAAGAGCTGGCTGCTTTTTTGCAGTGCCTCAGCTTTGATATTATTTCTCTACAGTCATCTGTATCCATATGTTTTACTACTACTACTAATCATTATAACAATAATAAAAACCATATTCATTTGACATATTAATTTGGAATTTTTATTTAAAAGTTATAAAGTTCTTTTTGAAACATAAAGGAAATTTTGGTGCCTATTTCTTCAACTGTTCCGGAATTATTCTAAAATGCTGTTCTAGAACCTACTTGTGCAATGGTTGTATTGTCAGGCTTTTTAATAATGAATTAACTATACTAATAACTTTGAATCCATTTTTGTTTCTCATATTTGAGTTTGACCACACAGAGAGGTAGCCTTTAGCTCACTTTATTAAAATACTGTAGCATAGTTTTAAGGGTTTTAAATAGAAAAGGAAACTTTAAAAAGAATTTGATACTTTTGAAATTGTTGTGGTTTGACACTGATCAGATGCCAGGTACCCAAAAAAGTCATTCACTTATCTTCTTCTGCTAAAGCTCAGCAGAGGAGAGGGGAAAAAATTAACAAAATGCTCGTGAGTTAAGAATTGGGAGAAAACATTCTAAGGGCAAAACAGGTTCAAATTGAAAGCTATAAAGTAAATTTATTCTTAACAGAGTCAGAGGAGGATAATGAGAAGTAAAAGAAGCTTCTAGAACACCTATTTTTCTCCCCAGCCCTTCTTTGTTTGTGTCTGACAGCGCAGGGAGATGAGTTTTGGGTCGTTTGTCACTCAAGATTTCCCTCTGTTCCCTCAGGGAAATGAGTATTTTCTTCTGCTATGCCATGGGGTCCCTCCCACAGGCAAACAGGATTTCCCCATGTACTGGAAACCATGACCAAGACAAATGTGGCTTTTTGCATCTAAATTTATTGCCTTTCCATTCAGGGATTAGAAAAGATTTTCTGCCTTGAGGTTTACTCATATTTAAAAACTAGAAAAATGTTCATGCCATAGGAACTCTAATTTCAGGCAGATAGTTGAAGGAGTTACATGACTTATGTCAGCCAACCCAGCTTCTTTTACAAAGCCATATCCTGGGCAAAGATGAATATATTTTCTGCAACAGATTGAATAGAAGATGTTACTTTTGGTTAACACAAATTCAGTGATCTTGCTTCACTTAAATTTCCTAATGACCTGCTTTTGACTTGAGAAATCTACCCTGATTTATTCTTTGTGAAGACTGCCACGTTGTTAAAGCTGAAATGCAGATCCTGACACCCTCTTCTCAATAAAAGTCATGCTTACAACCCTTAATTTAAAATATTTTAATTGCCAATATTAAAACCTGCCTATTTCTAAGTGATTTGGGGGGTTTTTATATTTTTTCTTTTATTACAAGCTGTTAACATGATCCAGTGACTACAGTGAGGAAATTAAAGAACATGCTAAAAT
The DNA here is from genome assembly GCF_901933205.1 of Camarhynchus parvulus. NCBI lineage: Eukaryota > Metazoa > Chordata > Aves > Passeriformes > Thraupidae > Camarhynchus > Camarhynchus parvulus. Next base: position 22,743,096 of record NC_044578.1, on the reverse strand, counting down.
TAAGCCTATGCAGAGAACAATTTATTTCTTGGTTTTGGTAAGAGCAAAATGAATTTTCAAACTAATCAAGGCTATGGGATCTGGGACTAGAAAAATGAGGGAAGGGATTTTCTTAAGCAATTTATACTTAGCAAAAGGTTTGGGATGAAGTAGTACTAGAAAGAAATTCCAGAGCTGAACAGCAATGACTTTTATGGTAGACCAACAAAAATTACTGTTAATTAAGAAGAGGAGAACTCCATGAAAACAACATTACTTTAATCTGTTTTCATATTCAGAGCTATTGTAGTGTATTATAAATTTTCATTACAGTTTTATTGCTTTGCCATTATACCTGTTCTTCAATTATCATTCCTTGCTGCTGTTTAGACATTCAACTTGGGCACTGCTGTGCTGCGTAGCCGCTGATCATGCTTCTGTTTTCCCATGTAGAAGAGCATTCCTCCTAATTAAAAATAAGGTTCTGAAATTGCTGTAAAAGTGAAACCATTCCTCTTTCACTGCCAGCAGTGCCAATACCCTAGGTCATGTGCATTTTAAACTGAGAGACCACAAATGGCACAATGAGTACCATTGTACTCATTGTAAATGATATGTGTCCTGTGGAAGAGATGACATTTGTGGTGTGCTCTTTGGCTGCCCTTTTCACTGGGAGGGTGAGAAAGGAGCCCTGGGAGTGTTTAAATAAGCTGTTGTGGTTTTATTGCACCGTTTCCCAGGCAGAGGTGGCTGCAGCTGCTTCTCTCTTTGGATGGCTCCCTGGGACATTGCCTTCATTACCTGAGGCATGGGGGAACAAAAGGTGTGCAGAGCTTCCTTTTTGTTATTATTGAGCGTGCTCAAACAGGGCTAGCTCACCTAAAGAAGCCATCAAGGAGGTTGAGAGCAGTTTTATTTCTGGTTAAAGGCAGGGGAAGCAGAAAGTGAGGCTGTGGGCCCAGGGTGCTGTGTGGTGAAAAGGGAAGATGGAGAACACCTCTGTGAGGGGTGAGCCAGCCCTATGGCTCCTGCAGGTCTGCACCTTTCCTCAAGTGCAGCCCCAAGTGCCACTTGCCTGCTTTGTAATTTCCCCCTCTCTTTTTTTTTTTTCACTTGTAACGCAAGTTGTGCTTTGAGAACTTCCCATCGAAAACAAAACAAAAAGCAAAAAGATACTTTTCCATCCCATAATAAGTTTAATTTTTATGTCTGAGTTGTTGTCAGGATAATTCAGCATTTTCTGTTACTGCTGCTCCCATCTGTCCTTTTATCCTCTTTAACAAACTTCCAAAGGAAGCTGGATGCTTGCATTCCTCAGAAAATGCCGAAATTTGTGATCATCAAAAAAATAGTTGTAGCCTACTAAGAAGGGTCCAAAATAGTTTTAGTTTAGTGTTTAAAGTAGGTTTAATTTGTTGTAAATATTTGGACCTTACAAAAGTTAAGAGGTGTTAAAATATTTACTTGGTTGAATTTAACACCTAATTTATATTTTAATTCATCAAGTCCAAATTCTTGTTTTATTCGTTACGATTATTTAAATAAAACGAATGCTCAGGAAAATCTCTGGGCAGGTTTCTGCAGCTTGCTCTGTAATCCTGAGGCTGCTTGGTTTAAAACACCCATGCCAGAGTCAAAAGGAGCTGTAACTTACCTGCAGGGTTAATTCTCTTGAGGAGACACCTGAGGCAGCTCCAGCACTGGGGTGGTGCTCACCCTGCCCTGAGGAAGCCAAGGCTCTCTCCCCCTCCAACAACCAGGTTTAGAGAAACAGCTTTAGGAGTATAAAGAGGCCAGGGTTTCTTACTGACAGCTACATTATGCTCACCACGGCTAATTTTCTCTCTTGGAAAATAATATGCTCTATTCTAGTCCAGCTGAAATTAAATGAGGGAATGGTCCATCGGGGTTCTTTGCCTGTTTTTATTCCAAAGAGCAAAGAGGGCAGAGCTTTAATCTGGGTCCTTGTCTATGGTTGGGCAGGGCTGGGCTCTGATGTTATTTTACCTCTCAGCTGAGGTAACGTCTGTGGCACTCCAAGAGGGGAGGGGAAATGTGCAAGTCTATCTTCCATGAGGACCTTGGAAGGGTGTATTTGATTCCTCTATCGTTTTGAAAGCTTCCTTTGCACATGCACCCCTCCACTCCCCCCATTCCTGTGGTCTTTATGTCTATCAAGCTTGGGTTTGTTTTCCATATCCTGATTTTTTCCCCTTTGTACTGGATATATTTGTTGTACTGATAATTCTCATGCCTAATCTTTGCTATTTTTTTTTCTTTCATGAAGCAGAAACCTGTCCTAATCTTTAATTAATTATTTTAGTGTTGGGGTCATGCACATATCTTGAGCTTCTGATGTACTGTTTTCTGGAGCTGGAAGCTCAGCTACAATACATTTTTCTGCTCCCCCACATCTTGAACTGTGCTATGGTCATGTTGGCCTCTATGTCTGAGGAGCTGAGCAGCTGAAAGAATTTCCTGAACAGTCAGGTCATAAGCATCCCTGGGGAGCCCCTTTCTGCATATTAGATTGGCAAGGACAGAAGTGTATATTTCCTCCTTCCTAGTGAAATATTTGCAAGCAAGGTTTGCTGCCTTTTTTTTTTAAGGGAGTGATTTTAGTCTCTAAATCTAATCCTGTGGGGTTTTTTAATCTGCAGTCAATATAAGCTTGCTTGTCCTCTTTCTTGCAAGACTATTTAAAGCTAAAGAAGGTCAATCATGTGGTTTGGGATGTGAGAATAGGTATTTTAGCCTGAAAAAAGGCAGCTCTCTAATTCAAATAGTGCCTGGGGATAGACTTCTCACAATGCACGTTACTCCAAAGAGAATGTACACTATTAGTGGTTTTAGTGGTTGAATTAGTAGACTGACTGTATTTCCTATGCAGGAGCTCAATAATGTGCTGGAATGGGCATCATGCTTTGAAAGGTAATTTGGTTCTACAGTAAAATAATGTGAGACAGATATTTTTTGCTTGCATCAGTTTTTTTTTTGTACTGCCAAGATTCCTTTTTTATTTTCTATTTTTGTTACCTAATCTGCATAATTTAGTCTATATAGTAAGTCTTTTCAAATAATGTGGAGATCATCTATGTGTTTTGAAGGAGGACTGAGGTTTTATCTTCAAAATACTCAGACATTTAACACCTGTTTTCCTGTTCACTCTGTGAGGTTTAGGCTCCTGTCTATTGCCTTCTCTGAGGTAACTTGCCCTGGAATATCTTTAGAAGGGCACTGACATCTATATCCATATATGACGACATATATATGTCATCTTTGTACTCCTTTGTCAGCAAAACTCCCAGGGGGAAACATGTTTCTACAAAATAATTAAGAAGTGGTTTCTTTATAAAGGACACAGCTCATCTATGTTGAGTTTGAATCCTGAATTTGTACTTGCATTTCACAGACTAATGGTTCCCCTTTAAAGATTTGTGTTTTAGAAAGAAATTACATATAAGTCTAAAAACCTGAGTCCCTCCAAAACTGCAAATGAATTAGGAAAGAGTTCAAGTGCATGTAACCATTTGCTGTGCAGATAGATATTCAGATCTAATCATGAAATATTAGCTTAATCCTGTGCAGATCAAATTTGGCAGTTCATTTCCCTAGTACAACATTAGAAAAAAAAATACTCAGCAAATCCATACTAATCAGTTTTTTTTAAGTAAAAAAAATTTCACTACGTGAGGTAAAATTCTATTAAATCCATTCTGAAATTTCCTGTACCAGTGAGGCTAAGGGTATTTCACCTCTAAAGTTTCACTAGATTTAGTATCATTGGTCTTCACCTGTACCATGTAGGTGTGCAGTGATGTTTAAGTCTTTTCCTTGCTCCAGAGCCTGCTTTATTTCAGTGTAAAGGCTGCTCCTGGAAGTGCTGTATCGACCTGGCAGTGTCAAGTTTATGGTTGTCCTCAATGATCTTAGAGGTCCTTTCCAACCCAAACATTTTAATGACTCTATGATAAAAAGTATTGAAATATATAACATATCTTAATAGCTATTGTAGTGGTAGAAGGCAAAACAGCCTACTTTTTTCATCCATGCCTGCTTTTCTTTTCTCCCAAATGAAAAAGCAAGACTCTGTGGAGCTTTTCTTCTTGAAAAACAGTGACAGATTCTATAATACAGATAAAATGTTTACACAATATGACTTGCTTATCACAAGCACATGCATTTATGAAAAGCAAGAGTCTTAAGATCTGTGTTGCCTCTGGGTCTAAGCCTTCTTAGTAATTTTTTTCAAGTTTTTCTCTTTTAGAAACACGCCCTATGGCTATAAAGAACTATTTTCTTTTCTTGATTCTTAAGGAATATTCATCATGCCTTGCATATTTCTGTTTACTGCCATGCCAGACATTTTTGTCTTTTGGAGGAAAGCCATATGTTTCTGGTTTATGTAGCTCCTATGTAAATATCAGAAAAATGGTTAAAATGTTGCCTTCTATATTCTTATACCTTTGAATTAAGGTTTACATTAGCTCACTAAAAAATAAAGAGCTTAAGACATTATTTTTTTCCATGGATCTTCGCAGTATTATTTTGTTCTATCATCTGTGGTGCAGGCTGAGTACAGTGGATATGGCTGACATCAGATTCCTGGTAAAACCTCTACATCAGGACATTCTTTATCATGATGGCAAGCAGAATTCTTAGTGGTGGTTCCAGTGAGACAAGTATTAGTGAGTCACAGAAAAAGTACTGATTTATAAAGAGGTCAGAATCTAACCTTTGCCAGAAAGATCCTTTTCTCAGTTAATTCCTGATGTAAAAGTCTGAGTTCTGTGAGGGACTTGGTTCCTGCAAGCAGCTTCTGCATCATCTGTTGCCACAAAAATTAATGGGAGTTATGTGTCCACTGTAGAAGGTCTATTGGAGTCTTCCTATGTCAGGTGGAAACCTGGCTACTTTAGAAGAAGTTTTATAATTTTTAAAAAAGTATTTTGAGACATATGTCCCTACAATCATTTCTATAAAATTCTATTGGTTTACTTCCTCTTCTTTCAAGTACTTTTGAAGAATTCCTCCCTGGCACCAGTGCTTTCCTGGTCAAGAGAAATAAAAATATATTTGCATTCAAACATGAAGACTACTGCTTATTTTGTTAGAAATGTTCCAGTCTGTACCCTGCTTTTCCCAAGTAGACGACAAAGGCCAATCTTTACAGGCCAAAGGGCTTTTCTTGCAAAGATAAGTAGCTGCTGTAGTTGTGGATATTTCCATGTGAGGATCATTTCCTGAAGAAGCCAGAAGTGAAGTGTCTGCACTGGAGGTAGAATTCCCCTTGTGGCACATGGTTGATCTCAGAGTCAGTAATGTTGGCTCTACAATAAAGAACAAATAGCTGCTGCATGCATTATTGCTGTCAAGGTCATCATTCTGGGAGAAACTGGAGACTTTTTAAAATAAACTATGTCTATATTCCTACTCTCTATTTGGTTTTCAATGTCATTACAAGTATCCAATTTGTCAGTCTGGCATTTTGCTCAGAAAAGAGGCACAAAGAAGTACTTTATGTGCTTCCATACTTTCCTTCCCCTCAGCCTCACTGTTCCGTTGGTGGGGGTGGAATTATCCAACATGGAAGTTGGATCTTCCCCCAGATGTTATACTGAGTTTCATGACCATCGCATGAGGGCAAGTTCAGAAGGTCTATTAAAAGTTGTTTGTTTGGATTTTTGATTTGGAAAGGAATTACATGCTCAGGTCCAGATAATCTAATTTACTGTGCACCAAAAATACTTCTGCAGCTACAGGAACTCAAAGAGTGGGTGCTGTGTGGGTGTAATAATCTCCCAAATTATGATGAGGTCTTGCTTTCATGAGAGCCTCACTTGGCAGTGGTTTTTGTTTTGTTTCTAAGGATAGTTAATCCTGTAGTCTAATAAATTATTGTATGGACTAGGAACAATTCTGCTGAATTATGGGATTTTTACGGTAAAAGGTATTGAAGGAATTGAGTTCTGAGAGGTTGTTGCCCACAAATATTGCATGCTGAAGCCATTCCAGCCCATCTGGCTGAGGACACAAAATGGTTTTGATTCTGAAATAAGTGGTAGCACAAAAAGGCGCTAAAGCAAAAAGATACCAGCCAAGAAATCACTATAAAGAGTAACACCTGAAGTTCGTCTACATTCTTTTTTTTCTTTCAGGTTTTTTCTTTAATGAGTCAATCTCTAACTGCTTTTAATTTAACAGATAAGTATGCTGGAGGAGAATATTTCAGAATGTAGCCTGAAGTCAGGCTTTTTAATTTCTCCTGTACCTTACAATATTTACCATGTTTCAGCAGACATCAGAAAGGAGCAATTCCACCTTCTGTCTGTACAACCTGACTTTTCTGCTGGTCATTAAAAGTTTCTTCTTATGTTGTTTGTTTGGAGATGTCTTTATCTCTCTTACTTGCATGAGTCAACCATCACAAATTCTAACCAGAAATATTTTCACTAGCACTATCCAAGCTAATACAACAACTCCCCTCCCTGTGTTTATAGAGAAATTATTGTTGATTTTTCCCTTCTAGGCAGATTTTTCCCTTTTAGGTCTTGGCAGGAAGGTAATAAATAGTCTGGTTGCATTAAAGATCCCTAGCAGTAGATTTTGTGCAAGTGTTTGCACTCTATTAGCAAAGAACATGAATAAAAAGGTAAGTTGTGCCCTACAATAGCTAAATGGAAGCAGCTGAGCTGCTTAGGCAGCTCCTTAAAATGTCATGTAATGTGTAGTTGCATGTTTTTTCAGCCAAGGTTCTATCCCCTTCATGGATTCAAAGTGGCTCTGCAATCTCTCATGGGTATTCTTGCTTGTTAGTGAGGTCAGGATTTCTAACATCAAATTTGGTAGACTGGTAGTAGATTTTGCTTTTTATTGAATGAGAAATCTTCTTTCAGTTATTCTTTTTACATTGTTCCATTAATTTAAGTGCCCACTTATTTTAATCTGTGTGTAACTGTCCCACTTCCAACCCTAGCTGTTATTTTTACATGACATGAAGAATGGAAGTGTGTTACTGGTACCTCATCTGATCGTCACTGTAGATTTCATTTATGTTACTTTGTCAAAAAGAGACTGAATCATTTCACAGGTACCCTCCAAAAAGCTTTAATTGGTGGCAATGTCTGTTAAAATAGTTGAAGTCAGGACACCACAGTGTCCCCTGCTCTGTGACTTTATAAGACAGCAAGACTTACAGGAGCTATTTTTGTGACAATGATATACTTGCTGTCAAGTCTTCACACATTTATCAGTGAGATGCTTTCAGCAAGGGATGTAATTTATCTATTGCAACTGATTGTACCTTTAAGAATAATTTGCAGATAAAATTTTCACTGGTTTTCAGTAAGAATATTTATGTCCAACTCCTGTGAGGTTTTGCATCTCTTACTGACCCAAAGTGATACTCCCTACAGAGATATTATTATACTTCACAACTGTACTACTGATTTCTGAAATATGTGGAAAAACCTCTTGATGTCCTTGATCTGTTAATCAACCTCCTGCTCTGCTAAACAAGGATGTGCAGTCCAGCTCTTCTGATTTCTCAGAGTTTGCCTTCATTTCTGTGTTATGGTGAAGGAGGAACTATTGTTCCTGAAATAAGAAACAGAATGGGAAATAAGGTTACAGCCCCTTATGCTGCTCCAAATGCTGAATTTGTAAAATTCCTACCCCTCTGGGAGAGAATATAAACCCAAGATTGCAAGGGAAGTGCAGGAGAAAAAAACATCTTTATCTGTAATTTTACAATGTTCTGCTTACTTTAAACACGTTTTTATGTCTTGTACTACTGATTTCCTTGTCTGGTTCTCTCTGCCTGCTATGGCAAAGAAGGTCAACGTTTTCTGTCCACAGCTCTGAAGAACAGGAGGCAAACTCTTGAGTTTTGGTGTTTAGTTATTTTGGAGCTAATAGTCCCAAGCATGGACAGAAGTGGTAGTAGAATTTACCAGCACTTATAAGAGGAAGGGAGCCTTGTGCAGAAGGTGCAGTACAATAAATATTTAATTTTTTTGTAAATAAGTTAGATTGCATGTGTTGTCTAATACTAAGTACTTTCTGGTCAAGCAAAATTAAAAATTGTCCAGTAAAAAAAACCCAAAAAATCATCAGGCTTTTAAAAAACTCCATAAGTTACAGAACTTGGTCCGGTAAAAAGGTAAAAGATTCAGGACTTTTCTTTAGGAATTACTTTGTCATAGTGTCTTTAACAAAACCTACCCAATTTGTGATTATTTTAAAACTATTCCCATACAAATAACATTACTTAAATCCACCTTTAAATTAGGTCTTGTGTTAAACCGAGATTTACTTTATATACATACATCATAGAAATTTTTCTATTGCAATAAACTTTAGGATGTCAATTTCCTACCCTCCTAAAATCAAGTTTGAATTGCTAGAATTTCCTCAAGGGCAGAAATGCTGGTGTTTTAAACAAGGTTTTCATATAGCTATGTGCATTTTTTTCATGTAATATGTGATGGAGTAAGATGACAAAAAATTGTGGGAAATTGTAGCTTTTGAGAAGAATCCTTCTAAAAGTAAGTTTTAAGCATAAACATTTTGACTGTTGTGTTTATTTCTGCATCTCTGGTTCAAATGTAGGTTATGATGTTTTATAAACATATTTGCAGCCACTTATGACACACCTGACTTATTAGACCTTCATTGTAGTGTTTGTCAAACTGTTTCATTGTAACATTTCATTCTCAACATTCACTAATTTAAAAATACTTAGATATGAAAATTCAAATGTCCCAGATGACTTTAAAATGCATTAAGAAAATCTTTAGCAGAAAATGTTGCATGATTTGTCTAGAAAATGACACTACTGTGGTAATAACGCAACTTAATGTGCCTTTGGAAGCAGTCAGTTCTGTTGCTGGAGAGAGAACAAAAAAACCCAGCAAATGTGAGCTGGTTTTGAAGAAAAAAGTCTTTTGATGGAAAATTCTGGTGGGTGCAGGATGATAAATGATTTCAGTCTCTCTCCTGATATGTGCTTATCTCAAGCTCTACAGAAAAATCTTGACTCTAGGAAGAAGCAGGGAGAGCTGAGTGTTTGAAGCCTGGGGAGGGACAGGAGCAGCTGAATGTTGATTTGCAGCGCTTGTTAAGCCCTCCTGATATGCCTGCCCTAAGGCTAAAGCAAACTTCCACTGACACTAATGGTATTTGGTCAGCAGCAGGCTACAAGATAAAAGGTGCCAAGTACAAGACGTTGTTTGCTGTTATTTAAATTGGTTCCTGGTGTTGGACAGAGCTGGGGCTTTAACCGGGCTCTTGTGCAAACAGCATAATTAAAGCCATTAACATCTCTCAGAGGTGGAAGTAACTAATTTTTCTGAAAATGTCAAATTGTAATGGATGTATTTCACAACAAACGAGTTCTTTTTATAAAATTGGATCTACAGATTACCAGAGAGTGAGATGAAATTTCAGGAATACATTGTAAAATACCAAAAGAAAGAAACCTTGGGTTTTCCCTACATGGGAATAATTAGGATTTTTACAAATGTGTATCTCTGCATGCTCAGTGTTCAGTGTGTTTGACTCTAAGTGTGTTATAGACAGAATTGGTGTCTTTTCTTGCAGGAGAATTTTTTCTTAAACTTGGTGCTATCCAGCTCAGGAACTTATTTCAGTGACAGCCAGTTGTTTTGCACTTCTTGACTTTTCTATTTTAATAAATGAATTTCATATTATCATATGTCTTAAAATGCAATTGACAGTACCTCAAGAACATAGCCTTGTTACTTTTTGTCATAAATTTGGCGAGATCAAAAACTGTCTTTTGGGATTAATAGAGTATGAAACAACATTGAAATGTGAAGAGCAGAAAGATTGTCTCCTGTGCCAAGCAACAATGTTGTTGTTGTTGTTTTGTGGTATGTATACAACTCCTGCAGCATTTTGTTCTGTCAAGGCTTTTGAAAAGTACAACAGTTTGAAAATACTTGCTCCCCAACAAATGAAAACATTTCGAATATTTGTTTATATAAGCCCTGGAGGAAATGTTTGTTCCAAAACAGCCCTGCTCCTTCTTTCTCTTCTGTGAAAAGAGCTGTGATACTTTTGAGATTTCTCTCTGGGAAACTAAAATCCTCTTTCAAAAGCCCAGATGTATAATTGATATGCTTGAATAAGTAACTATGAATGTCCTCTTTGACAATAGAGTGATTGACAAAATGGTCACTGCTCTTTTAACTTGAAGTAAGCCAAGGAAGGTGCCCAAGGGACTTTCAGAATTGCTGGTGACATGGGATAGAACCTCAGTAAACTTAATCAAAAGCATTTTCTGGAAGCAAGAGGCTGCTACCTGCTCAGATTTTTAGCAAGAGTTTTGAAGCATTGTTAACATTTTCAGGTTTCCTTCCCATGCCTGTGGAGAATGGCACTTGTGATTTGCATCCTTCTGTTGCAGTACTGCTCACAGCTACACCCTGAACACCTTTGGGAGGTGCTTAAACTGCAGAGCTGCAGCCCCAGCCTTGCACTCAGAGAGGAAGGAAGGGGGGTTCAGAAGGTGAACCCCAGCACATCAAGAGCACCTCCTTAAAGAAACTGATCTGAGTTAAAGGAGAAACCTCTGACATTTTGTCCTTGTTCATGGAGTCGCTGCTTTGCTGAGGAGTGCAACTAAATCTAACTTCCTCTGCACAGTCTGTTAGATCCTCTTAATCCCTCAAACAGTTATCTGGGAAATCACAGGGAAAGGCAGTGGTTTGGAAAGAGTACAGCTGTCAGTCAGAATCCTTTCTGTTCTGTTCCATGATTAGGGGCTGAGCATGAAGGAGGGAAATGCAGTCAGTGCAGGGCTGGTGCTGAGCTCTGAGAGCAGTAAAATGCTGCTGGGCAATCCCTTGGCACAAGGTTTGGAGGCCCACACTGTGCAGTAGCCCACAAATTTTTCTTAGCGGAATCAAAGCAGGTTTCCAAAAACTTCTGCTCGGGCTGTAGCTAGACCTACACAAAACAGACAGAACAGCCTTTCCTGCAGGCAGCAGTGTTGATTCTGCACTTGGTCACAACCAACCAGCCCATGTAATGCTCCAGGCTGGGCAGAGTGGCTGGAAAGCTGCCCAGTGGGAAAGGGCCTGGCAGGGCTGCTCAGCAGCAGCTGAACAAGAACCAGTGGGCAAGAAGGCCAAGGAGGGTGCAGCCAGGCGGGGCTCAGCATCTTAGCCCAAGTACAAAATGTCGGGGTGAGAGGAAATCACAGTCTCAGGTTGTGCCAGGGAGGTTTACCATGGATATTGGGAAAAATTCCTTCATTGAAGGGGTTGCTGAGCACTGCAGCAAGCTGTGCAGTGAAGTAGGTGGTTTGCCGCCCCTGGAGGTATTTAAAGACGTGTAGATATGATGTGTAAGGACCTGGTTTAGTGATGGATTTGGCAGTGTTAGACTTATCCTTGGACTTGATGTACAACAAGGCCTTTTCTGACCTAAATTAATTCAATGATTCTGACTGAGTTCTGAATTTATGTTATGTTTGGGTCAGATGAGATGGTATTTTGGTTCTTTCCAGTCCAGTAGCTGCTTTCATGGAAGACTTACTTTTGATTGTGCTAAAAAACCTTCAGCAAACATTTGGGGAAGGGTTTTGCCAAACTTTAGCAGCATCTGGACCCAGTAATTGCCATCTACAAAGTCTGTTATTTTCTCTTCACCAACTGGATTCTGTTCTCTCCTATCTTCTTCCTGTACACAGATTGTTCCACTTCTTTTGACCATTCTTTATTACCATTTTTCTCCCTCTCTGCCCAAACACTTCTTTTTCATAGCAGGCCAATATTTCCTGCTGTCTTTGCTTCTGCTTAGCAGAGGAATTCCCAGAGTGCTGCCCTGACATGAGATATTCCATCAATGAGCCTCTGAAGCTAAAATATTCAAGTGTTTACAGCACTGTCTTTCCAGGCATGACACTAAGTATTTCCAGGTGAAAACTGAGTATACACAACCATGCTTCATCTCAGCTGCTACAGGACAGGCACTCCAAATCGACTACCACTTTCCAAGTGAAGAAAGAAAAGAAAAAAAATGTGCACAGTCCAGCTCTCCTCTGTGATGGTGCACAGAGCATTGGCACATCACTCTGCCTTTAGTTTTTCACTACCCACACCAGATCCTTTCTTCTTCAAAGATTTTCAAGGGAAGAAAAACCTTTTAAATAGAGAAGATGTGTATTTCCTGTCCTTTCATATTCACTTCTCTAGTCACAGGCACTCTCCAGTTGTGTTGTGCAGCTCTGTCCCTGTGTCTACTTAATGCCACCAAACCTGCCTATTTCACAGCACCCTTAGAGCTGCTGTCCATAAAAGCACTTTAATTAAAGATCATCCTCTTCCTTCTGCTGTGTTCTGCTACGCCACTAGTTTTCATGAGCACTTACTACTGCTCACTACTGCTTTAAGTGGTGTTTTTGAATTTGATTGTTTCCTTCTCTGTGCCTCAGTGTGCTTTTGTGCTGTTTTTGTTGTCTTTCATGCTGAAGTGCTGCAGGATGACATTGCTCTGTGAGTCAAAGTACAGAAAAAACTTGTTCTTTGATGTAAGGAAAATATTCTGTCCCATGCACTTGACTGGAATTACAGGACATATTGCTGATAGATGTTGGTGCTGGAGCTGCTTGGACAGTTATGTATTCTCAATATGGAAACAAATATGGTTCTGTCTTAATAAGGTGGCTGAAATTTTCAGTACAATCTTTCAGAACCACCCTGAAACTTCTCAAGTGTTTTAGCAACGGGAACTTGGGGTTGAAAAAGAGAAGGCAATCACATTTTCTTGCTCTCCTGGGGATAGTGTCAAGTGGATGGTGTTAAAATGACTATCTGGTAATAAAAGTAAACATTATTAAGAAATAGAGGTCAATGAGTGCACTTCCCGAACCTTCAGGAAGTCTGTGCTACTCATCTTAGAAATTCTGCTTGATGAAGGCAAGGCTGTGTGGTGAGTAGTTACTCACTAGTTGCAATCTGTTTTTCAGATTTGAAATCTCTCTTTGTGGCTGAGGTTCTGTCCACAGTTGTATTGTAAATAATTTCCATTGCTCAATTGATTAGTGGCCTCTTTTGTTTTCAAAAATAAGGGTATAGACTTTCTCCCAGCATCTAAAGGACAGAGTTGGATTTAAAGATGCTCAGAGTGTTCAGTTGGTTTGACTGTGGGCCAAATTTTACAATAGTCTTTTCCATCAGTAATATTAGTTCTTAGCCATAAAGCACTAGTTTGATTTGTTTTATTTTTGTTTTGTTTTTATTTGTTTTGTTATAAATGTTAATAAAAATAATTTAAAAGTCTTTAATATTAGGGTTTTTTTTACTAAAAGTCTATCTTTACACATATAAAGAAGTAAACCAGAAGCACTACTTCTGGTAAGTACATTATTTTTGTAGACCTTCTCCTGAGCTGCTTGGTGTTAACTGAAGTAACCCACTGAGGTTATATAAATTATCTATCACACCCTAATTTAAGCTGGTTCTGACCTGTGGGCTTCACATATCTATCCACAGCCTCCTGCTGTTTATTCTACTGCTTCTAACCCCAGAAGATGTTCTGTCAGTTTAACTCTGCCTCCAAAATATGATTGAGCTTGAAACCCAAAACAAATTCAGGCATTCAGTTTTGAAAGTCTTTCTTAAAGGAAGCAAAACCTCTGCAAATAAGTTCAGATTTCTACTGGGAGTTAAACTATATAGACTTGTGTATCTGAAGAATGTTACTATTCTGTAAAGCCCCAAATGCTTCTAGAAATTGGGAAGATTTTCACCTTGAATTCTTCGTCTTCCCTCAAAAACTAAAGTTCTCTCCAGTTTTGTACATTCCTAATTCTGAGGTTAGGACTTGAGGAAGATTGCATCAAAACCAGGAGTAAACTCCATATTTTTTTCCAAACAGACATGGACTGTGACTTCTCATGGCTCCAATGAATATTGGTTTTTTACTGCTGCTCCTAAAGAGCCCATTTTGCAGAGTAAGACCTCAGGGCTGGTTTCCAAATTCTGCACTGGGATATGAATGAGACAGGCAGTGGGTAGGCAGCTAAGGAGAATTCTGGTTTTGGTATTAAATAAGTTGTCAACAGAAAAATACAGTCATGTGGGCTGCTGGATTGTGCTCAGTGCCACAGCTGCCAGGTTTGTTTGGCAGTCTTACTCACCCACAGCAGAATAGGTGTCACCGTAATCAGATGAGTACAGGATTCTGTCTGCCACAAAGGGGAAGCCTGCTGAGTTTCCTCCTTCATCAGGTTTAAAGCCCAGAGATAAAGAAAGTCTAAGAGAAAAATCCAAGAAAGATTGTCAAGTCTATGCTCTCCAGCAAAAAAACCTGCTGCTGTGCCAGAAGAGAAATGATGTTTACTTCAGCAGTCTACAATATTCAAGAGTGGAGAAAGGGAAGACATCAAAGTTGCATGTAGCTGGCTGTTTCACATGCTGCTTTCTCAGTATTTCTCACTGAAATTATTTGTGTGTGCTGCTGGTTTGGACAGATTGTAAAAGAAGTGAGTTTTGAGGGCTTCATATTGTCAGATGTGCTTTTTAGGTTACTGACTGGAGGAAACAAATTTTTGGCTAACCATGTATTAGTTCCTTATCCTTTTGGAATACTAATTTTTTATGCCAACTGTGCTATCCCCCTCTGAGAACATGATTTAACTTTGCAGAAGGCAAAATAAATATTGGTTAATCTCTTTTTATCTCTTACTTGTTTTATACTAACATAGAACCAATTCTTTTAACTACTGTGCAGGTAGGGGAAGGAGATGCCTTCTTTAACAATTCAAGGCATTTGGGCAAAGCCTTGTGCTGCCCTGGCAGCAGTTTCCAGCAGCAGGATCAGGACACCCCCTCTGCAGCTGGAGGCTTGCCCAGGGCTGCTGAAGGCAGCACGGGTTACCCTCTGCCTTTGCTGCTTTCTCCCAAAAACCTGAGATTTAGCCCCAGCTGGAGGCAAGCCTTAGCCAAGCCAGGGGGTGGAACAAAGGCTGTGTGCTGAACAAGGCTGGAGTGGGAGCAGGAGGAAGCAGGGCTCACTTCCCTATTGAGGGAAAAAGATTTCTGGGTCTCACGTGAAGAAGAGACTCAAGACTCTTGAGCTAAGGTGAAAACAGGACTTGCAGTGTCTGTGGGAGTGAGGGAAAGGTGCCTTGCAGGCAGATTTTAGCATGTGGGTCATGAACCATCTGTGTGTTAAATAACTAATTCACCAAGCTGAGTCACCAGCTCTCCTCCCATTCCTGACTCTTCTGCACTGCTTAGATTGCTTTTGTCATGCTTTATTTTTCTTGTCTATGAACAATAGGGGGAAAAATACTCTTCTGTCTCCAAAGCTTGGGGATTCCTCTCTGTTGAATGAGAAGTACAGCTGACAGTTTTGTAAGGATTTAATTGTCCCAGTAAAAAAATGCTGCTGGATATTTTACTGGACTAACACCAAGAACAGGAGCATTCACATGTTCACAGTTCCTGTCTTTCACGAGTCATGCTTTTTTAAAGCTTTTGCATTTTTGGGGCTCCTTTGGCCCCTTTTTTCCATGACCATCAGTGTGAGTAAAGGAAAAGTTCTAGTTATTACCAATTGTGCTGATTTAAGCTGGCAGCCTGGCCAGTAAGGCTCTGTTTGGTGTCTTTATAATAAATATGACCTTCTGTCCTAAGTAGTGCTGAAGTTTTTCAGTTTGCTTTGACTTTTATAGAAAACAGGGACCTTCAGAGAAAATTAAAAAACCCACAACTTTCTGGATTAGCTCCATTCTGAATGAAATTTATTTACAGCGTAGTCTTCATTTCTAGGTATTAATGGAATATATGCCAATACATGGCATATCCTGTTTT
This sequence comes from Camarhynchus parvulus, assembly GCF_901933205.1. NCBI lineage: Eukaryota > Metazoa > Chordata > Aves > Passeriformes > Thraupidae > Camarhynchus > Camarhynchus parvulus. Next base: position 22,727,272 of record NC_044578.1, on the reverse strand, counting down.
CACTTCAGTAAAAGAATTGTGACACAAAAGAAACAATGTTTTGTTTCAGTCAGAGAGCCTAGCTAACAGAAATACAGGTAAGGGCAGCTAAAATGCAGAAAAAAATATCATGTCTGTATGAGAAAGTTTTGCAGAGGAAAAGAAATTGATATCAAACTTGTGAGATTCTCTGATTGAAAATGGAGGTGGATTACTAGTTACTAAATAGCTAATAAATAGTTATGCTATGTTAATGTACTTCATATAAGAAATGCTTTTGAAATTGAAGACTTATAGCTAATAGTGATATTGCATAAGTAGTTTTAAAGTTACAATACTTAACATGAAACAAAAAATCCTTTCTGAACTGCTTTTATTTGAGCTTTTCACTTAAGCAACTATTAAAGAGGTATGGAAGTAACTTGGGCAGTTGCTGACCCACCATAGACAAAGTTAGGAGAATTTTCATGCAGTATTAACAGAGACAAAATTTGTGATAGGACTCTGCTTTATCATGTGCAATATATTTTCCTCTGTAAAGTGACATGACTGCTCAAAGTTCTGAGCTATGGCTCTCAGGAGGAGCGCTACTGTCACTGGAGGACAAATGTATATCGAAAAGTGACAGATGTCAGCTGCTAATAATTATGGAAGCTTAAATAGTTATAAATTTGTATGTTATTGTAAAAATGAAAGATTGTGATATTAGGAATTATATTCCTAATTAATTCCAGACTCTTTTTTTTTATTGTTTAAGTCTGTGTGTTATAATTTATGGCTTTGGATTTAGAAAAAGTTTAGATTTAGAATTTGGATTTAGAAAAGTTGTAGTTTTGCTGTCTTGACTAATTTCAAGGATTACAAAACTATGGGAAGTTAAAATCTTATTTGAGGTTCAGGAACGTACATGAACTATCTCCTCCAGAAAGGTACATTTATATTTTTTTGTTCTCAGTCTTTTACAACTTTCTTTGCAATAACTTTACAACATTAAAGTGGAAAGCAATGTATAGTTTTGCAGTGACTTACAGCTGCAGTTTTCCCTCCATTATTTGGCTCTTTAAGTTCTTTTTGACTTATACTCAGTGCTCTGAGTGTATGGGGAAGCAGCAGCCCTACAGAAAATATTGTGAAATCCAGCAAGAGAGGGCTGAGACTGAGGGTGTGCCAGCGTGGAACAACACAGGGAAGGGTTTGCCTTGAGTCCTGTTCACACCCAGCACTGCCTGAGGAAAAGTGGGACAAAACCTGGTGTGCAAAAGGCACCCTAGCCTTCAGTCAGGGGCCAGAGGGCTCCTGCCTGCTCCTCCTCGTTCTTGCTGAGGAACAGCGGGTGCTAAATAATTCAGTGTAGTTCCAGCAGCACCCGGGGGCACCAGCCCCTGCAAAGGTGCTGCCTGGGGCAGCTTGGGAAGGCAATTCCATCAGTGCTGGGGAGGTGCCCTGGGGTGGCAGGGGCTGCAAGATGCATCCCTCACACTGCTGGGGTGAACACTGCTAGTGAGGATCTTCCAGCTTCAGGTGTGAAATTCCAAGTAGAGGCTGGCTTGTGTTAAATGCTGCTTATTAGGCTAAATGGCCCTTTAAAAAGAACTGGGATGTAGTGGCTTAAATTTGGTACAGCCTGGCGCTAATAATCATTTGCCAGCAGAGATAGACAGCTTAGTTCAAACACAGTGGTTGTATTTCTTCCCACAAATAAATCTCAAAACCTTGATTCAGAACATGGGAGGTTTTTTACTGTCTCCTTCAATTCTGATGTTGGGTCATTAATTTAAGGTAGCTAAAATAACTCTATCGTGCTGTGTACTCAAACAGAGCAATACATTAAAGACAAATCTTAGTAATATTCTCAAAATAGAAGAACAAACTGATTTTATTTTCATTTAAAGTTTTAAACTTTTTTTTTTTAATTTGAAAGAGGTGAGGTAACAGAAAATGAAGCAGTGTAAATAGTTTGTGGAGTTATGGGTTTCTGGATTGTGCGCAGTGATGGACAGCTGCTTTTATTTCTGTCATGTGGGCAGAGATGAATGAGTGAGCTTGGAAGTTTTTTCTCTTTGGGAAAGGAGTTTTTCTCATATCACATGTAATAACAAATTTTCTCATAGTTAATATGAGAACAAGGAAATTAAGACTGTATGATTGTTATGGAGATTTTATCAGAATAAGGGAGTTTACCAAAGTTATTTTTAAATATTGTAGTTGTGATTTTCTCCAGACATCCATATGTCTTTTAAGCTAAACAATTTCCCCCTCAGAGATGCAGTTTTTTGCTTCCTTCCCCAGTCACTTACCCAAATAAAATGAGTATAAAATAACCCACACCAATAAATGTTACTGTACTGCTCTGTAGTACTGCAGCACCTTGACAATTCCACATGAGATCAAAACTTGTTGAGCTTGGCCCTTTATGAACAAACAACATGAGGCTGCCCCAGTACCAGTTTAAAACAAAATCTTGCAAGATAGACTGGGGAAAACAGCTGCATTGATTTGCTGCAAGTAAAGGTCATGGCCAGAATTAGAAGACAGTGTTACAGGAACACCTGAAATGAGATTTCCTGCCTGCAAGCTCATTGTGCTTTAGTGGACCACGGTGCTGTTGAGCAGCTGTTTTATTTTTCCAGTTATCCCTCGAGGGAAGAAACAACATGGGAAATTGTATTTATGAATAAGGCAGTTATTCCAAAGTACTGCCATAAATTGTCATCTTAATGTTATTTCATGTTTAACATCATTACATTCTTTTCCAGCTGTTTCTTTTTCTGTTCACTTTCTAAAAAAAACCAGAGGTGTGGGGTAAAGACAAGTGAGTGTGGGTAAAATAATGAGTGATCCAAAGAATTAATCTAGTGAATGTAAGAGGAAAATGTAAATCTAAATCAGAACTTTACAGGTAAACAGTTTGGTGATATATTTCATGTCACAGCCTTAGGCTGCAGCAGTAAACCCTGTTCTTTTAATTCTTTGGGATTTTTTTTCTTTCCCCTCTGGTTCCCAAACTAATTTTCCACAGAACAGAAGTTGTTCAGCCTTGCTCAGATGATAGAAATCACAGCTAACACAGGGGAGAAATTGTCCCAGGTTTCATAATTCTGGATTTTAAACACTTAAAAATAATTAGCATTCCAAAATGAAGTTGATATTTTTCCAAGCCTGATGTACCTTGTTCTTATCTCTGAGACAACACTGGTGAATACCTTTTTTTTTTTACTCCAAAGTCTATCTTTGGATACTTTTCTTCTATATTTTTTGTGTCCTTTTTGAACATTTGCCTGTTCTCTTCTCTGCTAGGAGACTTTTAACATATAAATAAATGGAATCCACATATACCCCTACTCCCCACCACCACCCCTCTATTATTTTGAGCCATGGACAAATTTTGCTTGCAGGGGAGTCTTTAATGAAGTATATTTAACCTATTCCTGCTAGTGAAGGGTAAAGGGCAGAATTATGTCACACTTCTGTCTTGTCTTCATCTTCCAGGGCAAAGCAGAAATTAGGCTGTGTACAGTTAATAACATTTGGACTGGTATGATGAGAGTAATCAGAAGCTATTTAATAAGAACTTTGTAGTTGCCAATGCATGCCTACAGCTCCAAACAAGGAAATATTTTGGTCTACGAAAAAATCTTAAATGGAGGTACTGCACCAATTGTATAATTAATTTAATTCTTGCACTGAAGAAAATTTTTCTGTTTTGTGTGGAAATCTTTATTTCTTGTAAATGAATATTTTAGATATGTCTATTGAAAACACTCATACTAAATCCCCTCTGAAGCACTTTGGGGTTTTTTAATTCTTACCCTTTCCACACCTCCAAAATATGAGGAATTAGGAAATGCTTCTTTTCCTCTATCAAAGCCTTTTATGTAACACTAGAACGAATTCTGTAATAAGATCTGAGTACCAGGAGAATCCTAGGGTAGAATGAATTTAAAGTCTATTTCAGGTCAAAATCTGAGCAGATTTTTTTTTATGTACTCATTCTAGTTTTGATGTAAGAAGTGATCCTGTAGATGTTTCTGCACTGCAGTCCATTAGCTTCCCTCCTTCATTGTCACTGATAATTTGACAGCAGAAAGTCCCTGGCAGTGGCACACTAAAGGATAGAAATGCCTGTTGTGTCAGCAGCATGGCAGTCCTCAGGCCACACACACTTCCCTCTGCCCTCAGCTGCTAAGACCTCATTTTCTGCCTGTTCATGGAGGTGTTAAATCTGTTCCTCCTTAAACATACAGAAAAATGAGATTGTGACACCTTTATGTGGTGGGGAATGAACAGGTCAGAGAAGCTCAAGAGCTGATGGAGTACAAATAGAGGCAGTCAGGGAAGCAGCTCTGAATTTGTTTTGGGGAGGTGAAGAAAAATATGTCACTAAAAAACACCATTCTGTAGCTGAAAATGTTTAGCATGAAAAATATGCTATTCTAAAAGTGGAGAACTCAAAGAATGAGGATGAACACCTCTTAAGCCTTTTTCTGAGATACTGATAATATTTGAGGTGATGTAAAAGGATGTAACTGCAATTTTTGTTTGCTTCTCAATTAAGGAAACACATTTTGCTTACAGCAGCTTGAATGGACAGTTAATCATATATTTTTTTAGTAGAATGCAGAAAACTGCTTGCAAGGATCAGCAGTCTTTTAAACTAGATTATGTTTTAAAAGTTTATGTCAAAACCTCTTGGTTTTTGTTGGTATGGTTACATATTACAGTGGAGTTCCAATTTTATTGGTTTGTTTTCATGGGAATTACAGCTGCTCTGGTGGAATCCCTCCAGTCCAGTGAAGTTGTGTAAAATCTATGTCCTTAAACATATGGAAAATCCAATCCACACTATATTTTCTGTTTTGATACAGATTCTGTATCAAGAGTTTGTATTTGAAAGTTACTTCTCTGTCCTATTCCTGTCTCCTCCACCCCAGGACAGAAGTAAGAAAATGGAGAAAAGAAAAAAATCCCCCCAAAAAAGGCAATCATTACACTGAGATTTAGCATCAGCTCTTCTGCTTCTGTAATAATAATAATCCAATGTCTTTAGCATCATTTCAGTGCAATACCAGCCTAAAGTTAATTTCCAAGTTTTATGGTAAAGCAAATCAGACCTAACCCCGAGAATTTTAATCCATCAAAGGCAAAACGGACAGACAAATAGCCCAACCCCCCCAACATTCATGGCACTTGTATTTACTACTTAAACTCAATTTTAGCTGAAGGGAAAATGTAAGTGATGCTCACTGATAAATGTTACTGCGCTATAGGAAGCTACAGAATGATCAACTCTAGTATTTATATCTATTTAAAGAACATGCAGCTCTAAATGCTTTAGCATATGCTGTGTGTACACATGAGTGTATACATACAGTTGTCAGGAATTTGTTTAGGAAAAATATAACTGATCAAAGATTTGGTAATGCTCCATGTCTGTCTTCTCCTTTAGTAAGTTTTTTCTTATTTTTAATGTGTGGTTTCTTTCTTTTTTTTTTTTTTTTTTTTCCCTTCTAAGATTTTTGGTATGCACAGCCTTTCCTAATTTCTAGATCTTAAAGGAAAAATTCTTCTGGTGCCTCACATCTTATTCAGTAAAATTATTTTACAGTGTATGACAACAGCTTCCATAAATAAGTTGATAAATAGGAAAATGAAGCACAAGCTATCTGATCCAACACAGCAATTACAAGGATAATGCTTGTCTTGATGTGAAGTAGCAGAATACTGAATCATTTAATAAAATGAAATTTGGAATTTATTAGTTAGTTATATACAAGTTGCTATAAACATGTTAAACTTTTGTCATACCAGATTTTTTTCAGTGATATCTCAGTAAGAAGGATCGCTGCTGCCTGTGTGTAGGCAGAATTCCTTTCCTGTGGATCTGGTCCTGATTTGCTTTTGATACATTTTACTGTTAAAAACTGACCATCATTTTTGTGTTAAAAAACTGATGTTTCTTGAGAGGCAATGGGCACAACCTGTAGTGTTGTTCCCCAGCACAGTCTCCTCCAAAGGACCTGCAGTAAGAGGAGCCAATCTGGGCATTTTCTATAGAAAAAAAAGGAATTGTTTGCTCAGAAACAGTAATAGAAACTTTTATCCATTGTTGCTGAAGTGTCCTCAAAAGTATTTATCCAAAAAACAGACAATTGTTTTCTTGTTTGCTTTGCTTAGGTCAAGCTACCCACAGCAGTTCCAGCAGAAGAAGTGAATCAATGTCTGTCTGCCCTGTCACTCACAGCCAGGTAAATACTGCTGTGTTTGTTTTCCCTCATCATGAACTGCTGTGAGAACTCTCTTTGTGTGGCACATTGAGCAGAACTTAAACCCCCTTATTGCACTAGGCAGTTCCTCAAGTGAAGGCTGTGCACAACCTTTTGGAGTTGGTTTAGCTGCTTGCTGTCCTCTCCGGAGCTCTGCAGACCCTGCCATGTGATGTAAGCACATGGTGAGTCTGCCTCTGTGTGTGACATAGAGCTCTGCCTCCAAGTGAGCAATCGGATCCTCGCGGGCTGCCCTGAGCAGCCAGCCCAGGCAGGCAGCACTGGACTCCCCTGTGCAAAGCAGGCAGCATTTTTGTGTGTGAGCCCTCTTTGCACCTCCCTGTAATCCATCACAGCCCTTAGCACTGCTCACACGCCTGATGGACACCTTGAGGGAGCAGGGACCACATATCCCAGGGCAGATCCTGGGAAATGAGCTCTTCCTGTAGGGAGAATCCACCTCACTGCTCATGGCTTAAGTCAAACCTGTTTAAAAACTGAAATGGGGAACTTGGCTTAATCCACTGAAAGGCTTTAACATAATTGATTTTGACTGGGAGTTAACAAATATCCAAATTGGCATCAGATATTCAAAGTTTGTGTAGCCACTGTCATCTTCAACATTATACAAAGGGGGCAGATGAAATTCTATATGTATGGATTTGGTTCTTGTGCTCATATCTTACATTTTAAAAGCTGTGTATCCAATATAACCATAATAATATATACTATAAAATATAACTGGATTATCCTATAATCCAATAAAAGTTTCTTATTTTGGATACACTTCTCTGGCATCATCAATATAGTGGACCTCCTCCTGGGGTGTGTTGTTCTCATGATTCTGAATAGCACTGGATAAAAGGGGAGAATGAGGGAGGCTTCCCTATGTGCATACTCATGTATTTTTCTTTTTTCATAAAGGATAATTTCCATAGAAACCTATCTAGCTTTAAGGAAAAGGCACCAGGAAAGAAATGATTACTTTGGTATTCCTGAATATCTTCTATCAATAGTATTTTTTCTCGTCTTTATATGACCTCTCAGAACCTATGTTCTTTGAAGCAGAAATGTGGATGCCAGTTTTTAGTGGCACCAAATGATGTCAGCAGGCAGCTGTATGTAGGAAAGCCCCCTGTTTGGAGAATTACCAGCTCTGACAAAGGAGCACTGGGTTGTACTTTGCCTGTGAAACTGGCAGAATGCTGAGGCCCAGGCGTGATGACCAGAACTTTGGTACAATCAGCTGGTTTCCTTCAGTGGCTGCGATTGCTGGGAGTGTGTTATCATATGGCCAGAGATATATATTATATATATCATATATCATATGGCCAGAGAGGCTGAGAGCTTCTGGCTCATCAGGCAAGAATGCCACTGATAAAACATTGTGTGGAACTTTGCTCTGTTGTTTGTGAGCTTTGTGTGTGACCAGAATATGAGGATGTAAAACCTCATCTGGTTTTCTATATATTGAGTAGGCACCATATAGCTGTGAGCTGATAATGTATGGCATATATAGGATTGAGAGGACCCTGATGTTGTGGCTATCATTTATTTTATCACTTGGAACAATCACTTCAGTCTGTTAAAAAAAAAGCTTTTATTCAACTGAATCTGTTGAATATAATTTCCATTGTGGGTTCTCAGTTATGAGATTTTTCTCATACATTTACCCCTGTGGGGGTTTTTCAATATGTATGAGGAGATGGCATTTGCTCTTATAGGAAGTTTTATGCCAAGTCTTTATAAAGACTCACATTTTTAATGTGAAAAATAGCTCTGGATAAAAATCTGTTGTTGATTTGTTCTCATGTTTTGGTTTTTGGCTCCTACCTCTGACTAGAGCAATAGGCTTGTTCAGTGCAATTTTCTAAAACATACAACTAGTGCTGGTATTCTCTGATTTTAATTCTGCTTTTTAATTTTGGGTTGATTATGACCAAGATATAAATTGGTCATAATTGTTTTGACTCAATTAAGCTTTTAGTTCTTTTTTTTTTAACTCACAAAAAGAAGTCATAATAACTGAATTTTAAACTCTGTAGGGAGTTTAATTAGTTTGGTTGTTTCCCATAATTTATTCACCAGCTGGAGTCTTTTCTGTCAAGAATCTTAATTGAAATACTGCCTAGTTTCCTAACTGGAATTCAGAAAATGAAATATATACTAGAGAAGAGCAAGAACAAGAAAAAAGATTGATTTTAGGAAAATGCTTTCCAAGTAACATGATCAAAGGACACCTACTGGAATTTTGATTCTTCCATCAGCCTTAGTTTTATTTGTGGCAGGATAGAGAGGAATGAGATGGCAAACAGAGCTTCCCAGATTTGCTGGATATATTTAAGCAGCTTCCCTCACTTGTTTTGTTCCATAGGTGTCACCTGCAAGCTTCAGGGGGTGCCATCTTGTAGCCATGCCTTCCTCCACTTTACAGGGGAAGAGATGAAGATATAAAATGGGAAAAACCAGAGCCCTATGGTCCTGCTCTTGTTACCACCATCCAGGTGGAGCAGGAGCCACTAAATCTCCCTCCCCTCTAAACCCAATGTCCTGCCAGCTTTGTACCTGTGGGGCTGCCCAGGCAGCCTCATTTAAAGACAGGGATGCTGGGGCAGTAGCACTGAAAGCCTCACTAGATTTGGGATAAATGATGCTCACTGCTCTCTGCAGCTACAAAAATCCAGTCATTTCATCATAAAAGGAAACCAGATTGGTCAGGCATGACTTTCCCTTTTCAGGTCCATTCCAGTCCCGTCATCACACTGGCTGTGGGGCCCAGGAGGACAGAAGTCAAACTTGTTAACAGTTCTCTGGCTTGACTTTCATAAATTGTTCCCAAATCTCAGGTAACTCAGTCCTCTGTAACTAAAAGTGAAACATATCAACAAATACACTTATTGATGTTTTGGTGTTAATAAGGGGATATTAAAAAGATCTCTTGATGCAATCTTTTTTACCATCTCCTTCATAAAATGATGCTGTTTTAAATACACTGTACAGGATAATATATGATAATCTTGAGGGTAGTTGGAAATTCTCTCTCCATTGCTTTTACCTATGGGACCAGGTGCTTTTATTTGGAGAGGTATTCTTTATAAACACACACAATATTTTTGTATTTATTCATTCTGCTGTGCTTTGCCTTCGTTCATTAGTCTGGCAAATAATAACTTTCATGTAATATCCTGATCTCAGAGGAAGGTGTCAGCTCTGCAGTAGCTGTTCCTCAAGCAATTGGATTTGTTAGACTTTTCAGAAGCAAATACTTTTAATGAGAAAAGTGAATTGATTCTGTATCCTGTTTCTGATACATGTATTTTCTTAACTTGTATTGCTGTAGCTGAATTCTCACTGAAATATTTTTAGTCCATGATTGAACCAAGGTCTTTAAAAGGTAATCTGTAGAAGGTTTAATTTATTTCTCGGCAGTTTTAATGAATTTATGCAAATCTGAGTTAAAATAAAAGGCTTTTACATATCAGTGTTTGCTTACAAAAAGCTTCCTTCTGGTATTTAAATTGCAATCAATTTCTTGTTGCTGACAGAAGTTCAAGCTCTGTATCAAGGGGATGACAAATGGACTGAGACATGTTCTTAGCATTCATTTGTGCCATGTTGGTCAAGCTGTGAACCAGTTTCTGAGGAGCTGAAGAATGTCTCAGCATTTTGTATTTCAAGTATCTCATTTTCTACATCCAAGCATTGTGTTTTTGGCTTGAGATAATGATGGAGGAAGTGACAAACTTTAAAAATAAATGAATAACTTTAACATCTCATCCTGGAAGCTGCTCTGGTTCTACTGATGCAGTGTGATCTAAATAAGAGCACAGGTTCTTTTTCTGAACTTTATTACCTTGGTGTCCTTGGGAGGAGTGAGCCTTAGGCTGTAGGATGCACACCAGTAGAGGATCCAGTTCAGTCCAGTAATCTAAGGAGTTATTTGTGCTCTCACAGACAGCACTCTGTGATAGTCTGAATCCCTGTAGATCTGTTGCAGAAAAGTTACAACCTTACACTGCATATTTCAAGTGGCAAATAACTTCATTTCAACTCTTCTTAGGCCAGTGAGCCTTAAGATCTGCTTTTTAAACAATTTCAGAGCCATATGGTGCAGTAATGTTTTTTGACCTGATCTTCCCAGAAATCAGCCCAAATATGTCAGTGGTGGTGAAAAATTTCAGGAAGAGAATGCTAGGGCTTAAATGCTTCTGATTTTTAATGTCTTGAACTTCTGCTCAAGAATTTAACTCACTTGTGCAAAATTAATTAATACTGTTATTTCTGATTTATCTTAAAGAATAAATCTCTGTTACAGCAGAGTAAGGAATATTTGTGTGGCTGGTGTGGGGCACAAGATATTGTGGTCTGAAATATTTAAGGTAAAAACACAGTATGTCATAATAATGCTTTTGTGAGGATTGTGTGTTGAACTCTGGGTCCTATTGCCAAAACTGTCTCAGACATGAATGATCAAATTGCAGCAAAGTTATGTTGCTATAAATTAGAATTAATTCTTTAATGTAACACAGTATACAAACATTATTCAGCTAGAATGCTACTTGTGCAGCAAATTCAATGCTTTGTCCTTCATATTCTTCTCATGTTTGGATAAGGGGGAAATCTAGAAACACATTTACTAAAGGTCACAATCTGATCTCAGTTATTTTGGTGTAAAACTGGAATAAATCTTGTTTGTACAAATGGAATTACTGAAAGTCTAAATTGCTGTCCGTTGAATTTTACCGTCTCTGAACAATTCTTGCTAAAGATTGAAAAGCATTAAATAAGTAGGTCACACAAGTGAGATGATACTGCCCCTTATCTTTAAACAATATTCTAATTTGACTCTAGTGCAATGAAAAGAAATGAATACTCTATGTGCTCCCGTGTGAGCTGTCAGAAAGATAAAACTGAATATTCTCTAAATCAGCTTTTCCACGGACAACTGCTTCATCATCATTAGTATGTATATTCTTATTAATATCTAGGCCACCCAGTTATGGGATCCTAGACTGCAGCTTTTCATAATTTACAGCTACTGTAATTTTCAGCAGGATTGTATGCATGACCTATCACAGAATGAACACTTGATATATCTCTATGTCTTCTCAAAGTGCTATTTTGAAGTAAGGGCTAAGAATAAATGCATACATTTGTTGAGGAAGTTGCATTTGTGCACGGTGTGCTGATCCTTGCCAACTGCTCTGCTGTGTGCGAGAGGACTGGTCACTGGAGGTGTCTGACAATTTGGAATTAAGACAGTTTGGCAGATGGGGGCAGACACAGGAGCCTTCTACAGCAATATCTAAGAGTTGGGATCAGAGTATAATAAATAAAAAATTCTGCAGCTCCCCAGGGGTATGAATGAGAGATGGAGGTGGAGTAGAGATGGCTGTAGCCAGGCTTGTAGGCTGAGCCTGGGGAACCAATAAATGGGTGACTATTGTAAACACCAGGGACTTAAGCAAAGAAAAATATAGAAATATATAAAATACTGCTGGTCTGAGTGACTGAATGCAGTGACAGCCACTGTGAATGGGGTAAGCTCATTGTTCAATGCCAGGTGGAGTTTGGGATAGAAATTTCTGGGATGGGATTGACTGTTAAAATTTTCATTATGTTCAAAATGCCAAGTGATTCCTCTTATTCCACCAATTTCTATCATCCATTTTCCAGAGTAATAAGGATTGCTATTTGTTGGCCTTAATAATTCCATTATTATCTATTACTGTCAAGGAAAGCAGGAGGTAGGGTAGGGGTAAATGTAAACCAGCCAAGAAGTAACAGTAAATGCTGCTTGTTAACAAACACTTTCTCCAGTGGCATCTCTGGAGACATCTTGATGAAATTTTGTGGTGAAAGGACTCTTCTGTAAGTGAAATAAAATCCAATTATGCTGTTGCCCAAACCAGCAGCATATCCCACGTGTGTGCAACTGGGCTTGCCTGCTGGTAAAGCAGTGTAATGCAGCTAAGAAAAGGTGAAACCTCTTTGTGTTGCCTGACATAAAATGTATGATGATAGAAAAAAGTAGATGATCCTAACCAGGTTTTTGGAAAAAAAACATAATTAAATTTTTCTCTGGAATTTCAAGTGAGTCAAGCCACTAGTCTGGAGAAAGGTATGTCAAATTTGAAACTAAAATGAGATCTTCCAGCTCTCTGTTTATCACCATTAGCCAATATGCACTTTCTAGGCTAAACTGTTGAAATCATGATGGGAATGTTTTATAGAATATTAAAGATGTAAAAGGCTTTTTAAAAAGTCAGGTTGCATGTAGATTATTATTTCAAACTCTTACATTCCTCAAATTTCTTGATACAACCTGCTTGAAGGTCTCTTGGTGTCTTTTCTGGTGAGGTGCCACCATCCTGTGTTAAACAGCTTGTTCTAAAGCGCAACCATCCTTAAATAAACATATTGAGCTTCATGTGATGAGTCAAACACACCCTTGAGACAGAATGTTCTGTTTCTGCATCACAGCTGAGGGCATGAGGATGGTTAGTACAAAAATTTTCATTGTTAGAATTCCACAAAACATGAAATAAAGAAGCTGTGACACTGATTTGAGAAATAATTCTGTTTTCACCACAGCCTCAACTGTAAATGCTGTCCATGTTATGGGATGGGATGTTCCTTTGGAGCAATCACTTTCATTTAGGACACAAAACTCATTGTTTAAATCTGAAAGTGACCAGGATCTGTCAGTTCTATTGTTTTTTAATTTTTACAGCTTTTTGCTCTATAATGATTTTTTCATTGCATGGATATGTTTATGTAATTACACTACAGATCTTCAGTCTCAGTATTCCACTTCTGTGCACTTTGCCACTGAATTGGTCTCTCCTGGCTGCTGCTGGTTTTAATATTTATACAAAAATGAATCTGTAATTTTCTCTCTCTCTTTTTTTTTTTTTTGTTGTTTTGCTTTTTTGTGTTTTTCTTGTGGTGGCTGTAATTCTCTCATCTGCTGGTGGTGTTTGCAGTGTTCCCACAAGTCAGGAATCAGTTTCTTGGCTGCAGTAAGGTGTATGCATACAGCTTGTGAACCAAACATCAAACAAAACTCTCAGTGCAAGACAGAGCTACAACAGTGCTGGATGTTTTTCTAGGTGTGTTCCACAATTTAACGGTTTTGTCAGGAGTGTGAGCCAGATCTGGCAGGCCTGGGATTCCTGGTACCTTGGCAGCTGATCTCAAAAAGGTTATAGAGAGAGCTAGATGGAATGAGAATTTTTTACAGCAAGGACAACAGCTATACTGTTCCTAGCAAGCTCTTCCACCTTCCATAGCATCCTGAGCAATTTCAAAATCATTGCAATCTCTTGAAAAACCATAATTTTCTTCCTGTGTAAACATTTAGTAATAGAAGAGTGACAGGTTATTTTTAAAGATGATTTTAATTAGATGTATTGTATCTTAGGATAGTCAGACACTACAGCCTCTGAGTTTTCCATCTATTTACAAACTCTGATTTTCTGTGACATATTTTCTCCTGCAAGATTTGTCTGCTGCAGTAATTTCTTTTCCTAATCATTAGACTAATTGTATTTTCACAGAAAGCAATTGCAGAATGTGTCAGAAAGAAAATAAAGAGGAAAATTGTTACAGAAACGTCTACCAAGTAAACCAAGCTCAAATGCATTGAATCAGCAGTAATATCAAACAAAAATCGTTGTGAGATATGGAGCTAATATAGTTATTGGGTTTGCACCTTAATGAAGTGCAGTCTGACTAATTCCCTATGTTTTTCCATGAAATGTGTATTTCCTTAGGGGAGTGTACAAGGTAAATAATGTTCATTACTGGTTAGAGCTGAGCCACATCAGTACTGGCAGGTGCTTTTCCAGCCCTAGGAGGCATTTCCTGCACCAGGAGCCTGTTCCATATCCACAGGAGCTTTATCTGCTTGCCACCTGGAAAGATGCATTTAAAAGATGGTTTCCAAAGGTACTGAAGATGAAAGTGTTCAAGAACTGTGTGTGGTTCCTCAGCCAGTGTGTACAGAGCTGGCAGGAGCTGAAAGAGGAAAATAGCCTCTCTGCATGAAGGTAACTGAAGGACGGAAAATGTGGGTGTGCAGAGATGGGATTTGTCCTCCCAGTTCTGCTCCCTTCTAGGGAAATGCAGGGAGTGTGGAAGGGTGTGTGAAATGAATGTGCTGGGTGAAGAGTGGATTTATCCTCTTGCTGGGAACTCATTGCTATGACACCTTTTTTAGAAGGCTGATGCCTTCAGATGAGACTGAAGCTGCAAACAGGCTCTTTGCACTCATCCCCTTGAGGCAGGGGAGGGCTGAATCTCAATTCAATTACTGCTTCTTCAGCCAGGAGCCCTTTCTTATCCTGGGCAGTCCCTCTGGCTTCACAGAAGTTATTGGTGTTGTGATAGAGTAGAAAGGTTTGGTTTATTTTGCATGAACTTGGCATCACCATGAAAGACTTGGCAGCAGCAGAACTACAGAATTTAGTGCAAAATATAGGTATTTAGTGTAAAATACCTGTTTTGTGACTGCTTTGTCCAGTGACATCTGAGAGTTTTAGAACTGTTACTTTCAATCAAAATTTCCTCTTCATAGTTCATGTAATGGTAAATGTAGTGAGCATAAAGCCTTTATATGTGATTATTATATTTTGAGTTATGAAATTTACTCCCACTACATTTTAAGGCATTTTACAATGTAATATTGTCTAGCTTTTATAGCAGCTAACAAAAGGGAAGTGAGCTCTCACAAAATCAATTGTGCTGCTTTCTCTGATGTGCTTTTTTGAGAATACAAATGTTATGGGTGTTTTTTTATTTAAAGAAAAAGGACAACTATTACCTACATGAGTTTTGTTTTAACTTAAAAGTTTTTTTGCAAAGGCAATCATCTACTCTACAAATCAACAGCATGACCATCTAGCAGTGAAAGAGCAGTAAGACTGTGCTGCTGGGAAGCTGGAGCTGCAATTTGCATTTGCAGGACCATTTAAACTAGGAAATGCTATCACTACTCTCTTTGCATTATCCAAATGAGGCTGCAGAGTACCCCACACATTTCCTGGTGGATTTTTGAAGCTCCCAGGATTCCATCAGGGCCATTCAAACCTTTTAACTTGCCTTTCTCTTTCGATGATGTTGATTAAAACTTATCTGTCACTCAACAGCTTTTAAAGTTCCCATTAGATAGAGTTTAAATGCCTGTAACTCAGGGTTTACAACCCCCAGTAATCTCAGGATCAGGTGGGAAGGAAGAAATATGACTTTACCAAGCAAAAGTGAAAGAGTTTGCCAGAGAACACAACATCAGCACAAATGCATGCAGCTTTACTGAAGCCATTTTCAGAACAGCAAGCTGTGTCCCTCTCTTTTATTCTGATGATCTCCCTGTATGCAGATTCTGTTCTGCAAAACTCCACAACTTAAACATTAAGGATAAATTTTTGGAAGCAACAATTAAGTATGACTGTTAGGATTTAGATTCTTGTTCAAGGAACATAAAATTTGAGTTGTGTTTTGTCTACTTACCCATCTAGTTAGGGCACATGCAGTGCATGGAAGAGCAGAAAAATGTTGGCATTTCTCCATCACACTGAATTTCCTAGCAGTGGTATAGATTAATGTTTTCAGGGTCTGTAGAGATATGTGAGAATACCTGAATTACTTGCAACCACTGAGAATTTGATTTGGACTCAAGACCAAGAGTTAAGGTGATACTTAGCCCTCAAAGCAGATATAAAAGCATTAGGAAATCATGCATGGAGATGATTCCTTGGTTGTAGCCAAGAGGAATATACTAGTAAAAAAATAGAAAAGCTAGTAAAGTTAAAATCAAATAATGTGCAGAGATGACTGCTTTCAATTAAAGCCTAATGCAGCCTAGAATATTAACTTAAGGCAGAAAAGCTACTGAAAGAGCTTTAAAAGCACCCAAACCTCCAAATAACTTGGGGCTAGAGGTTTGAAATGACCAATGGATTTTGGGTTTTGAAATGTTATGAGATACAGTTTCCTATTACTGATGGAGACAGTAAATTTGGGATCTTATTGCAACAATTGAGGCTGTTTGCTTCAAAGACATGCAAAATGTAGTTGTCACAGTGGAAAACAACTTACAGGAAGGTAATAGACTAATATTACCATTTTAATATAAACTCCAAATTTTTTGGAAATATTGCCTGCACCTCAAAGTCCTCCTCTAAGCAGATCTGTATTGGGGACCTGCACAGATCTTTGCTAAGAGAGTGCAGTTGGTTTATGGATCCCACTGTCCAGGCATGGAACCATGAATAGCATTGAGATAACACCCTCCAGTTAAACTAGCACCTCCAGCAAAATCAGGGCAGAGCTTTGGCCACCTGTAGGCAGACAGCAAATCTGATTACTGTCCTAGAAGAAAATAAAATGCATTCTGCTTGAAATCGTGATAAACCGCTGCTGTCTCAGACCTGCTACAAGGTAAAAACTGTTACTATTGCTTTGGTTAATTTAATACTATTGTTTAAATGATCATCTCTCTAAATTACCACCACCTTTTGAAAGCACAGTCAGGATTTCCTTTTTAATAGTTTGAAAATATCTTTTGTTCCTTTGATCCAAAATAGGGATAGCAGAATTCATTGAGCAAAACCACATCCACTGAATTTACATGAGAATGTAAATAATTTGTCATTTTCCTGCATGATAATCTGATTCTTAAATGAATAATTATTTGTCTTTTGCCTTAGCATTTAGCACAGCTAAGGAATTGGATTATTGATGAGGAAAGATAAGATAATGTAGTCGCCCTTAAAACACAATGAAATCCTTTAGGACATATTCAGTAAGTGAGATTACATAATGAGTGATTTTGAGAATGGGATTTGAGCCTTTTTGCATTAAATTTACTATGTAGCAGCACATCTTGTGTGGTAGAGCATATTATTAACAAAAACTCTTAGATGGATTGCATTTAACAATTTCATTAGCAGTGTGATATATCCTGAATGGCCTACGGTCTTTTCTTTGCAATGAGCAACAATGATTAGAATGGATTTTGCATAATTTTCAGCTAGTCCCTAATGGTTTCACTTTATATCCTTCTGCAATCAAAAAAATCAAATTCATATGGCTGAACAAATGTCCTGTTAGTTTTTATAGACTTACAAAGGCTTGTGGAGAGACTTACACAAGAGGTGTCCAAGTGTTAATTGCTAACAAACTTTCAACATAGGAGATCCTCAGCTCTTCATGTAGGTTTTTTAATAATGAAATGTTGCTGAGGGAAGCAAATACTTGAGATTCAGGGTGTTTGTGCAAAGATTACAGAGTTAACTTTGATTTTGAGAGTATGTCTTAACTAGTGTGATAGCAGAGAAAGCTCACCAAGTAATCTAAGTCTGTTATAGTGGTTGTATAAAAAACACCTTATACTGTTAAACTATACCATTAATCCTTACAATTTCCTCAGAAATCAAATGTAACCAGGAATTACAGATACCCTGTCAGATCAATGACAGCCTCAGCAAGGCTGGAGCAGCCCTGCCTTAGCAGCATCTGCAGAGAGCCAAGCAGGAAAAGTCATTTTCCAAAGCAGAATGTCCCCTCTCAGTGTCACAGGGTGCACATGTACAACGTGCTGGGCACAGTTTGTGAGAGGGAATCAGAATAAATTGTCTGGTGAGAACCCTGCATCCCTCATTGATCCACATGAACTGAACCAAGTCCCTTAAGCCGCTTCAATCAGTGGGGTGAGGTAGAGAAAAGGGAGAGAGATTTCAGCCCTGGGAGAAATTTAAGGGCTTGTTTTTCATTGTTTCTCTTCTTGCTGAGCTCTCATTTAATATTTTTTTTATTTATAATCATTCTTTTAAAGTTTTATACATTCATTGTTGATACCATTTTTGTCTCACAATCAGTCAGCCATAATACCCACTAAATTATCCTGTTCTCTGCTGACTGCCACGTTCTGCTGCTGATTTGTGGGCAGAAGTTACACCTTGATAATTTGTGATTCACATGAGTTTATGATATTTTGTTTAGTCTTATTTTCTTTATCACCTGCAATTTGAAAAAACTGATTTTTTTCTACTGTTTTAAACATGCATTTTAACTTCCCCAAATGCTTAAATTAAAAAAAAATAGGTTTTATAGAATGTTCTATAGAAAATCAAGATTCCCTCATACACAGAACTCAAGTACATTTTGTTTTTCCAAGGCATAAAAATTAAATGAGAATTTTATCTGGAAGTAAATTGACATATCAAACCTATTAATTTACTGCTGCTTTGATACAAATTAAAAGCATGTTTGGATATTTCTTTTAGGGGGATTGGAAAATCTCTGAATAACCAATAACCAATCTTGACAAAGAATCTCAAAGATTAGGCTTGCTACAAATTAAAGAAAACCTCCATTTACCTTGCAAAATTCTCGAACTCGTTTTGGGACTTAGCCTAATGTTTTCACAAATTGAAATGATGAATTTTATTGAGGGGAAATAAAAAGGTTAATTGTAATGTGCATTCCTGTTTCTTCTTTTATAACCAATTTATTAGAGGGGTACGTCTGTCAGAACTGATTCTTGAACGTCTTGATATTTGTCTTTGAAAAACTGCAGCCACTGGTAAGTCCTACTGTTCATTACAAAACTGAAGAGTTTCTGATTTCAAAAATTGCAAAGAGACTTCCTAGCAGTTCTGAAATTAATCTTAAAGCTCTAATTGTTGGAATCAGCAGCATTGCTTTTGATGCATCTCATTAATAACAAAAAGCCTCATTCCAGTTATTAAAATACCTTGCACATTCTGTACTGATCATTTTTTTTACTTTTTACAGTTTATTGCTTGCATTACTCCCCAGTGACATTATATGTGTAGATTTTTCTCCAGCTATGTACAACTGAATAATAATATTAAAAACTAATAACTTCCTTTGAGTGCACTGCAGAATTAAGAAAGGAAAACAGTTTTAAGCCTTTAATATAATGAAAAATTATAGTGGGGATTTCATGTTGTTTTGCTTATGCTTCAGTTATTGCTTTCATTAAAGTTTTAATTTCCAGAGATATTGCTTAAATAAAATTACATCTTTGGTTAGTATCTGTGTTCAACTGAAAATTATGGGCCTTTTCTGTCATTTATTGCCATCTATTTTTCTAGTTTAATTACTTAATGCATACAAATAATAGAGCAAAATTGAATTAAACCACTTCATCTATATAATCAATGAAAAAATTGTGAGAACCGAGATGATAATCTTCAAACTGAAGCACTACTGTAAAAGAAGATCTGGTAAGGTCTTTTTGTTTTTTCATAATAGTGCTCTGTTTTTCCATTATATAATGAGTGCAAGTATTAAAATACTTTTGATGGGGAGAATACTGTTAGAGTTTTTACTGTACTTATAAAGAGGAATCTAATTTATCAATTACAATTGTTCTGTAAGATAGTTGTGGATAATTAAGTGATGCAGATGAGATCCCTGAAACCAGGGGAGAGGGGAACAAAACCTGTTTGCTGAAGTGCTGGAGACACAGAATAATTGAAACAAAAGGCGGTGCTGACCATTATATGCAGCATGAGTGAAGTGGAGAGAGTTCAGCTCATCCCAAACAGACCTCAGTGAAAGATTTCTTTGAATTTTGTGGTACTTAAAAATAATCATGCAGTGGACAACCTGTTTATGAAGATATAATGATACAGCATGTGGGGAAAAATGTAATTGGTTCTTTTGGTCAGTTGTTACAAGCATGATTGATTTAGTTGATTCTTTTTTTGTCATAAACCTCCTGCTACAATATTTCTCCTGAGAAATGAAGCAGCATTCCTGCAAGCACCTGTATGAACTTCTCTTCAGGGCATGTTGAGTCGCAGGGACCCTCAGTGTTGGGCTATTTCTGTGCCTATTTTCATGTGAATGCACTTATGGCATTGGCCAATCCCACACTGGAGCTGGCTGATGTTTGCAGCAGAGTGTACCGCACAGAAATCTTACCATCCCTCAATTGCTTCTTAATGAAGATTAAGACTGTATCAGATACCTGGAAGTACAGATGAAGAAGTGAAATAGAGAAGGAACTTGGTGTTTGTGAAGGATGAGCGGATAAAATTTCATCTGGTAAACTTGTTTGCAAACCTGATATGATTTTATTTTTCACCACTTGTGTTCCCAGTGAAGAACTGTAATAATTATGGGGCATTAAAGCTTAGCTCTTAGCCTAGTTTCCTTTTTTAAAAACTCACTTTAAGTTTCATGAACACACCTGTTCTTTTTTTTTGCAGAAAGTAGGGCTGGCTTTCTCTGGTATAGGCTTTAATGAACTGAAAAAGAGACTAATTCTGGGAAGGAAATAAAGTGAATTGATCTTTATTGGTTTTGCGGCTTAAAGACAAAGATTTCATTGCAGTCACAAAAGTGAGGGGGAGATTATCTTGTATGGATTTCCATACTTCATGAGTTTGGATAGCAGCAGCTAAATTCAACTGAAACAGGCAGATTTAATCTGGTTATCATGTTCTAAGTGCATAGTCAGAATGTTTGTGAGGGGAGTGCTTTGGGAAATCTCTTACAGTCAGAATATGCCAATGCCACTGAAAATTCCCATTCTCTCTGTTGTGATGGTGTTGACCCTTGCTGCTGTTTCTAGTTTAGGCGACACCAGATGTGCCCTGCTGAGGTTCTCTGCAGCATTCAGGCTCTGTCTGCTCTTAGCAGCTGCACTGGTGCCGTGAGCAGCAGAAGCTGATCTTCCTCTGAGCATGTTTAATCTAAAATCTCCATCTCTTTGTCTTCATTAGCAACATCCACTTGATCCTGTAGTTATGGTAACAGTGTTGTATTAAATGTAGGAAGTAATTTGATTTGGAAAAGCATTCACACCAGTTTATGTCATGTTGAAAGGCCCAGTGCATGATAAATCACCCTATATTAAAAACTTCTCCCCTCATCAAAAAGAGAAAAACTCAGTACAAGCTGTATGGAAGAGTGCTTTCAAATAAATGATTTCAAGGGGGATGTTATTCAAGAGAAATTAAATGTTTGAGTGCTGTGCCTTTGGGATGAATAGAAACTGCTTCATGTGTTGGCTGCTTTATAGAGGAAAGACTCAGATTTCCAAAGGATTCCAAGAGATCAGGACTATCTTCCATTTATAACTTTTATAGTTTTGAAAACTAGGTCAAAGTGCTTGCTGCTATTACTGCCATTTAAAAGGGATTTGCTTCAATATTCATCCCAGTGATCTTTGGAGAAAGTTCATCCTGCTCATTGCAGCAGGGATTCAGATTTAGGACTTGCTGTTTTTATAGCACTGACTGCAGAAACTGAGGATGGTGGTAGGTGATGATTCCATCCAACATGCAGAACACAACAAAGGGGATTCAGACCAGTTGTGGGGTTTGTTGAGCCATTGACATTGGGGATAGTTTGCAGGGGAACAGCAGATGGAATATTTAGCAATATTCTGTTAAAGCAGTGCAATTTCTCCAGTCCACATTACCTGGTTAAGGCTATGAACAAAGGTGGTTTTATACTGTTCTCACCTAGATTTGCTGTCCTTTAGAAGTCTAGAAGAGCTGCTGGAGGCAAATGTACAGATTTCCCTTATTGTATCTGAGATCATGGGATGGGAGGGTGTTATCTCAGCCAGGAGCAGAAGGCAGTGGTGCAGAGAAAGCTCCAATTTGTAGGTGTAGAAGGGATTACAAGTGACCTCACCCCTGAGAAGTCACAGCTGTACTAATTACCAGAGAAGAGCAGCCTTGCCCTTAATGGGCTGCAGCTGTGACTAATAAATATAAAAGGGGTGGGCTGGCTGGTCAGGGAGAGCCCTGAGGAAGAGGACCTAGAGGAAGAAGACCTTGTGGAGGTAGAGGAGCCCTGAGGAAGAAGGAATGAACCAGAGAGACCCATAATAGAATGAATCAAGGGAGAGACTTGGAAGATCTGCTGTGAGGCCAGTCTGGGTGTGATGGAGTTAGAGCTGGAGCCTGCAGTCACTGTTGAGCCAGGTAAAAGCCTGTGCTCAGAGGCAGCAGGGAAATACTTGCAGTCATATTCCAGCAGCAATAGCAGTCAGTCTCCCAGAGAAGCCAACAGCAGGAGCTTGCTGCAGCCAGAGTCAGGATGGCTAAGCTGTAAAGGAGAATAAACCGGGACCCTTTTCACATTGGTAAATGAGAGTTTGTGTCTTGGCTCATTTCTACCCCTAATGAGAGCTCTGCTGCAGCACCTGAGACTAAGGATATCTGAAGGCAACCCATAAAGAAGGAATAACCTACCTATTATCTGGGCTGCAGCACAAGGGAGAAGGAAAGCAAAGACCACCTCCTGCCTACAAACTGGATAGGCAATGAGCACTCCCTTACCTGGATCTAGTGGTTTACAGGCACAAGAGTAATTCATGATATAATCCACCTTGAGCTGGGAATTGATGGGATAATGATCTGCCAGCTTGATCATCTTCTGGAAAGCACCATAAATGAAGATGAAGCTGATCAGGGAGGAAGATCCTTCTTTGGTGAAGAGGGTGAGGTTCTTGACCAGAAGCTGGTATTGGTGACCACGAGGATGAGGCACTGGAAGGCTGACCAGAGGCAGAACTCCAGGTAGCCAAAATCATTGTCCCTGCAACACTAATTATTGTCCCAAATGGAGCTAAAGAGGTATTTAATTAAATTCTTATGTTGTTTCCTGTTCAGGATAAGCCTTTTGAACATGTAGATGTTGGAATAACATCTAACAATTATATACACATTTCTGAGAAGGAGCCATTTGCTAAACAGGCCTCAGGTGTCTTTGGAAACCTCTATGTTTTAAAGTTGAAGCTCTGCAAACAGATTTTTTTTTGTCCTCTGGGGCAATCTTATGATGTTCTTGCAGATTCAATGTTAAATCTGTTTCAAATCTGAGTACATTATTCATGACCAGGTGAAATATTTTGAAAGTTTTATGCCATAGAGTAGGGTCAAGCTTTATTTCTCTGTATTATAGGACTTTCTATTAAATTTTCTGACTGATAAATACAATTTTCCATTTTGTGCAACAAGTAGTCATAATGGTTTTAATTTTGAATCAACCAGTTCAGCTTTACATGATGTTTTTTATTGTAAACAGTTTATTTCAGTTATATTAGCAACATCCTGACTGGATATTTTCAAATACTTTTGCTATGTATAGAGTTGGCTTTGCTTAGTAGCTGTTCAGTACCAAAAAAAAAAAAATTGATAGAATTCCTAATTTCTTGATAAGAATTTGGCAAAAAGAAAGGAATACTTCAGTGTAAAAGCATGAAATTTCAGCTGGCTGCTCTGCACTTTGTGCATCTCTTGCATTTGTTTAAGGGAAATGATACTGCATGGTGCTGGTAATCTAATCTGATTGATTAGAATCTCATTGATTCTGCAGTAGAAAATGAGGGGAGTGATCTTCTTATCAATGTAAATGGATACTTGAGGGGAGAGTATAAGGAAGATGGACTGGGGCTGTTTGTTTTTGTGTCCAGTGACAGTTTTTGTTCCCCTTATACAGTGAAATCAAGGAGAAATGAAATGAGTTGAGGAGTTCAGCTGAGCCACTGAAATTTTCAGGGCAGGAGCTGTGAGCCTGTGGTGAGGAATTGAGGGAACAGCTTGTCTTACCTGGGGAAGAGATCTCTGCCCCTAAGGGCAGCCCCTCAGTTTCTGCAGGTTTACCAGTAATGCAGCCTAACAGGGTTTAGTTAGGCTCTAACAGGGGTTAGTTTGCTATCTAACACATTTTCAGACTTCTCAGTGTGGTTCAAGAGTTAAATTAGTGCTCTCTAATTGTCTTTTATTTTGAAGAAGCAGCTGAGGGAAGTTTTTGGCAGAGCCAACCATTACCTTCTATTTGAGCCTTATTTTTAAAAGGTGCTCAAATGTTCTCTTGAAGAGAAGAATGAAAGTAATCAACACTACGTTTCAAACAGAACATTTTGTGTCGTCTGGTTAAGCACCACTTATTCCCTGATGTCTCATTTATTTACAAAATAACTTGGATGAAAATGGCATTCCAAAAGCAAGAGTTTATTATGAATAGAAGGGTAGAATTGTGCTTCTGTCCCGTAACTAAGGGTGGTTCTGGTACACAGGTCAACATATGCTCCTGAAGACTATTTTTTAAGGTAAATAACCTCCATGTGTGTCCCAGGTTTTATCTTTATGGAGTAGCTGCTCACAGAGATCTTGTGAGACAGAGGAACACAAGGCCAACAGATGGACAGGAAAAGGATAAGTTGTGTCTTCTGACTATTGCATTAATCAGTCATCTTCACAGATGACTTTTTTTTCTATTTGAAAAAGACTTCAAGACGTAATTAACTTCAGAGTATTCTTAAAAGATGGTAAGATTTTGATACAGTTTGTCTAGTACCCAATTTTTTAAAAGTATATAATCTTCTCTCTTTGTAGCGACAGAATTCTGCACTCAGTAAACATGAATAATTAGCTGAGCCCTTCAAACTTTTGAGACACGAAATCTTGATTTCATTACCTTCTGTTTTGTATAGGTCAAATGGACTTCTGCATAGAACAAGGGAATAAGTTTAAAGGCATAAGAAATTAAAATTTTATGAGTGTCTTCCCACCAGGGTTCATGAATCAGACTGACTTCAAAGAGCAATGAGGTTTTCATGTCATCTGCTGTTTTGAGCTTTTCTAATGTTTAAAGGGGAGGGAGCTTTCATGTATCTCTCTCTCTCATACGCCACATCTGATCCAGAGCCCATCAAAGTCCCGTAGTTAATTTCAGCAGGTCTTCGGTAGATGTAAAAATCAGTTTTACTAATTGCCAGGAGGGAAAATGGGAGCTGAGAAGTGTAACTTCTGTCAAGGTCTTATGGAGATCAACACTGAGCTGTGCAGTTGTGCCTCAGTTCCACAACAGCCAGCAGAGTGAGTGGCTTGGGAAGGGAGATAGCTGCAGAATGAGTAAAGGAGTTGCACACTGCTGCTACCTGGGTTGTCTAAGGCCACTTCCTAACAGAATCTGTAGCTGTGCAGCTCAAGAGTGGCTTCAGTCTTCTTGGCAAAAAAAAAAAAAAAAATTTACATCCTTTAGCAATATATAAAACCCTGTCTCCTGTACTAAGCATTTGGTTTCTTTGCTGTTTGAGTCCACACACCACATGAAATTTAGGTTAGCTCATGACAAATGACTATATGAACTACAGAAAGTAGAGAGGGCAAGATAGAGAGCTCAGGTTTATAAAAGCTTGTCATCATGGTAGGAATGAAGTCCTGCAGTTGAAAATGCAGTTGTGACTCCCTTCAGCATGGGTGACCCCTCCAGCCTGTCTCTGCTTGCTGGAGGAGCAGTCTTTGTTTTGCCCAGGAGACAGGCATGATGTGTGTGCTCTAACAGGTGCTCCTATGATCAGCACAAGGCATTACCAGAAGAGCAAAGAATTTTCTTTGTAGTGATGGATTAAAAAGTTGATCTAGAAAAAAATCAGTCATTAAAAAATATTTTGGTGGACATTGGTATAAAAGGAAGAAGAATACATCCATGTACTGTTTTTTCAGCCATTTGGCTGTTACTTTCTGCTTCAACTGAATTTACAGCATAACTCATTATGTCCTTTAACTGTGACTAAGAGGAAATCATGTTTATTCAGGATGTCTGTGGCCTCTGTCTAAAGGGATAATAAATGTACCACCTGTGAGAGTAATTGGTATGATGTATACATATATGTCCAGAGGACTGGAAGCATAATAATAAGCAAGGTTTTTGCATAGATTTGAGAATATGCCTTTGATGGCAGGGTGACTCTCAGCTGCTGTCAAGTTGAAATGGAGACAAGCCTGATGTCTGGATGACTCTTTGGGCTGTTAACACTTCCCTGAGGTGCTGGAACCTGTTCTGGTTTGGAATTTGGAGCAGTTCACAGATGGCTCTATTAGTTTGATGTTAATAATTTCCAGACCCAGGTCTGAATAGGGAGATTCAGATAGATTGGAGATGATTTTGATTTGAAACAGGTGGGTGGAAGTTCTCCTGATTAACACCTACAGAGTATTTTTCATGGTTTTGAGTTGTGTCTGTTTCATTGGATACCAAATTTGTTCTCTCATAAAAGATGAGTGTGGCTCCTTCCACTTGAAAATATCACACTGTCTCACCTTTGAAAAAATTGTGTGTAAATATGCAGTATATCAGAATGTATTCTACTTTGATATTTCATCTGTGCTCTGAAACAAAAGAAAGTGCGCAGTAGGGATATAGAAATGGAAAGTAATATATTTAGGGAAATTATTTTTGTTGGTTGGGGTTTGACTTTTTTATTTGTTTGTTTTTAGAGCAAGGACTGTTAGTATTAGTCACACAGTCAATGTGAAAGTCTGTGGGGTAATAAGCCCAAGTGACCTGAGGGTTTTTTTGCTTTTAGAACAATAAGGTTTGTTGTATATATGAAAAAATGGGTGAGAAATTGCCAAAGCAATACTGATGTCAACAGAGTGTTCATAAAATTAGATTATTTCCTTACTGTTTATCTTAGAACAAGACTAGAGATGGAGAAGTTTGGGCATTTTTAACAGTTTGAAATATGTGCTTTGGATTCTTTTGCTTGATTGCAAGTTCTGTGATTCTAACTGAACAAATCTAAAAATATCTGCATCTTTCCAGGCAGATTTCTGTGTTCTGCCACTGCCTGACTGTGAATGTCTTTAGTCAGGACCTGAGACCCAGCAGAATTCTTGTGTTCCTGCTGCCCAGTTCCAGGGCAGTCTGAGGCAGTGGGAGCCCCTGTTTCCTGCAGCCCTCACAGCCCCATGTCCATGGGCTCACCACCCCCACATCGTTCTTCAAGTTTTTGTGGTTGTTTTTCTGCCACATTTATGGATGCTCTGTGTGATTCTTGTGACTTTTCCTGCTGCTAGAAGTATTGAACAAAAGTTTTGGTGTAATCTTGATTTATAAAACTGAACCACCCAAAAACCCTCTAACCTATGCAGCTGGTAGAACTGCTGTACACAGGACTCACTGTTGAGCAGGGCTGGCCTTGCTTCAGCCCAGTGGGAGCTGGCAGGTAAGCCCCAGAGATGCCTGAGAAATTCAGGTCTGGCCCTCTCAGAAACGTCCCTTTTCCCACAGGAAATTATTGTTTAAAATTAACCATACCATTTCAGTGGTTGATTTTCTAGCAATAAAAATAAAAATAGGTATTTTTATCATGAGTTGTCCAAATTTGGGTTAGGCTGGAAACATTTACAGCCCGTGTTATTGATGCTGATAAAAATGGAGCTGCTCAGTACCTGAAAAACCTGGATTATGGTATGTAGTGCCTAGCTGTGCCTGACTCTGGAAACAGGACATTATGGGATCACCTTCCATGAAACTTTACCAAGTTATAGAGAGAATCAGGGTCAGTCCCAAAGTCCTCAAATTCATTTGTCTGGTTTGTGTACTCCTGCTTTTCACATGACTGATTGTCTAATCATGGCTGGAAGTCTGAGTGCTACAGAGTAGATGAGGACTCTCTCTGGAAATGGTTATTGGGGGTGCCACCTATGAGACCCCAGAAAACCCTCCTGACTCCTCCACACCACCACCCCAAAACTGAACCCAAGAGACAGTTGAAAAATCACTGCAGTTATGGTGGTAATCCTCTATGGTGCATTTTAGTGAAATAGTGTCTCACCTGTTGAAATAGTTGACAGGCTTATCCACTCACAAAGATTCTTAAAAAAAAAGACATTGAAAGAAATTTTTTAGAGGAAAAATTTTGCTTCCTTTTCAGGCCAAATAGCAATGTTTTCCCTTTGATGTTTTGTTGCATGTTGAGCAAACAGCATTTGATTATATTGTCTAAGCAGACAGAACAAAGCATTGCTAGACAATTGCTAGTCTTAAGAAAAATAATCCATCTGAAATCCTCCTTTAGGCTAATGCTGCTACTCACATGCAGAATTCCTAATCTGCATAGTTGTAATTAGAGAGATTATTGTTTTGGTGAGAATGTGACAGGCACAGAAGAGCCAGTGTTTGCACATGGAATTCCTGCTCTGTGAGCCACTCAGGGTTGCACAATGGCTTGGTGGGACAGTAAGATTAAAAGAAAATACATCCTCAGTGACATTTTAGAAATACCATATGATTTTTCACCACATCCCAAACTGAGTTCTACTAAATCCAATTTTTATCCCTCAGTTTCTGATGACAGTGGTCTCCTGTTTTGAAAATTACAACTGCAAGGAATGCTTTTGTGTCTTCTGCTGAATGGGAAATAAATCCCTGAACAGAAATCAGGGTTTTGTTACAGTGATGCTGGGGGCTGCTCTGTGCATCCCAGCCAGCGTGGCAGTGCCCAGCTGTGCTCACTGGCAGTGCTCCTGTGCTGGTCCCTAGGCTGATATTCTCCCTTCATTAAGCAGCTGCAGCAGGAACTCAGCTTTGGTGTTGGGTTTGTTTTCAGACTAGGTTGTCTTCAGGGTCCTTTCCAACCTAAATGGTTCTGTGATTCTGAGAGCCAGCAGATGTCATCCACCCCATTCCCTTTCCTGAACATTACCTTAACACACATGT
Organism: Camarhynchus parvulus; assembly: GCF_901933205.1. Classification (NCBI taxonomy): domain Eukaryota; kingdom Metazoa; phylum Chordata; class Aves; order Passeriformes; family Thraupidae; genus Camarhynchus; species Camarhynchus parvulus. The sequence continues at coordinate 22,698,527 of NC_044578.1, read as the reverse complement.
AAGTCTTCTGTGGTGTCTTGATGTCACTTAAGTGATTTCATCACATACCAGAGCAAGAATGAGAGTCTTCCTTTAGGAAATGTGACAATTTGGATTTGTGGCAATCTGTGATAAAATGTGATAGCTGTTTTTCCAGTGGTCTCTTGTTTGTTCATAAGTAATATACTTATCCTCAAGTATCATTTATAACTTAAAGGTTTTGGAGCTGAGAGGGGGCTGACCCCCAACCAGCGTGGAGCTGATTGCTAAAGCAACATTTATTATCAAATTTGCTAAGTGCTGATGGCTTTGAAATGTGGAATCAAAGTCAGCCCAGCTCTTGCCCAGCTCTTTTCGTCTTGTTAGACTGTAATGATGCAAGAACACTTTGGGAAAAAAACATTCAGAAAGATACTTTATATGGTTCTCATTGAATAGGTGTCTTTAGTTATCTACATCAAAACAGTTGATAGACAGCAACTTTAGAAGAAAGTAATTGAAAATCTTTTTTATTCACTTTTCTCTAATTATATAAAAACTGAATTATTATGTATCAACCATATGACATTCTTACTTGATCATCAAAATGTTTTATCTTTGTCATAATTAGCTTTAAAATCTGTGCTCCTTGTTCTAAAGAGGTATTTTAAGTGCCAAAGCTACTTCTCTGAAACTATTAGGATTGCTTCTTCACATCTGTGACCTTGTCCTCTTGAGATTTTTCTTAATCATTTTCCTCTTCCATCAGGCAGTCAAATGCATAAGTATCTGATTTTGTGTATTTCATCAATACATCGTTCTCCCAAGTGCTTGCCTTTCAGAGTAGATGGAAAAGTACTAAAAGCTAAATACTAGAGAGAGATAGGCACTAGGCACTGTTCATTCTTTGCTTCCCCCAAACACTTCAGTGGAATTTTTGCAAACAATTTTCATTTGCTTTTTGTGTGAATCGAATATTTGGAATTTTACCAGGTTTAATGTTAATCTGTGTTAGAGTGTCTTGTTAGCACTGTTGTAGTTACAGACAAGTTTTACTTTAATTTTTGAGTTTGGTGGCTCATGTTTCCTAGGAAATTTACCTCGTAGATGGAATTTCTTTCTGTAAATATTCAGGGCAGAAATGAAATTGGCTTTATATGTTTCTTTTTATTTACTGTGCTGTCCTTGAGGAGAAAAGTTTTGGATACAACAGATCCAACCTTGTCTTTGTACTCTGATAATCAGGAAACCTTATTTAAAACTGGTCATGAACTTTGTTCTCTGGCTATTAGAATCTCCCAGATGTGCGAAGTTCATTTCAGAGCAATTAAATTTATAAGGACTTTTCTGAACATATGATGGAATCGCAGCTTTACTTTTTGAGTTGTACTTTGAATATGAACCTTTCTTAGCTCCAGGTTTACAGCAGGGAGCTTGGAGTGGTGTTATTGCCTGTGGTACCCTACCCCACTGTAATGGAGTCACTAGACAGGCAGGGAAGGGGGACAGCATGAGGCAGGGGAGGAATTTAACAGGAAAGGAGAGGGAGAAGAAGTAAAAGAGTAAAGAGACTTGGTGGAGAACTGCACTGAAGGTGATAATAAAAATGGCAATTTGTTTTATCCCTCATGCCTCCAACTCCCTCTTTACCCACAATATTACACAATTGGCTAGGTTGGGAAAGACCTTGGAGATCATCAAGTCCCACCTACAACCCACAACCACCTTATCAACCAAACCATGGCACTGAGTGCCAACTCCACTCTTTTTTTAAACACTTCCAGGCATGGTGATTCCCCCACCTCCCTGGGCAGCCCATTCCAATGCTCACCCACTCTCTGTAAAGAATTTTTTCCTAAGTCCAACCTAAACTTCCCCTGGTGCAGCTCGAGGCTGTGTCCCCTTGTCCTGTTGCTGTTTGCCTTGGAGCAAAGACTGAGCACCAGCTGTGCCTGGCAGTCTGGGCAGGGGCAGGACCTGGTGCCCATCGCTGGTCCTGCCCTGTCTGCCTTGCTGGGCTCCTGCAGGATCACCTCTTTGTGCTGAGCACACAGCCCTCCTCCTGTTTGTAGTGACTCTGGCTCCTGCCTCACTTTCCCTTACAAACCAGCCTGCCTTTAGAGCTCCTCGAGATTGTTCTCCTTTTTGTAGGTGTCTGTATCTAAGGTGCAAAACCAGCAAACCAGAACCCTGTTGGAGACCACATCAAATGCATGTACTGCAAAGTGTATTTTTTCTTTCTCTGTTTAGTTATTACCTTTTGTTGTGATGCAGAGGATTCTAAATTTCAGTTCTCTTTGTTTTTGCCTTCTTGCATTGTTTTGCTTCCCCTGCTTTTTCTTTGAGGTAGGTGTTGTCTCTGTGTCTGTCTCTTCACTGCCAACCTGGAAAGCTTTTGAGCAGACTGAAAAACAGACTGACATTTTAAAGATCTGTGAATGGTTTATCCCTCGATCATTTTTTGGTCCTGCTAATTTAACAGCATTGAGGAATGTAATTGGCAATCAACAGATCATTAAACCAGATCAGATGTGGGGTAGATTTCATTTGTGTGCCTGTGGTTTATGCTCCCTATGTTATGGAAAGAGAGGGTGGAGTGAAAAAGGAGTACATGATTTTGTAGTATCAGACGAGCATAGTAATCTTATATTCAGTACCTAAACCAAATCCTTTTAAAATCTTGTTTGAATTTTGGGGTCTGTGTTAGTGAGAAAAGCAGCATCCAATATGGAAAAAAAAAAAGGTGGCTGAAGACAGCTTCCTCTGCAAAGAAACTGGGGCACTCTAATATGCATGCACCAGTTTTCCTACATGAGGAATGTATAAAGGATTTTCCACTTTCTGAACTGTCAGTTAGATCCACACTGAAACATTTTGGCAGTCGCTTCCTGTGCTCTTCGTCAGATGTCTCCTTGATGATTTCTCACTCTGTGGAGGAAGGGGGTGTGTGAGGAGGAACTAACAAATGATAATCTAAAAAAAATGTCTCAGTGTATGTAATTTAGAAATGTCACATACACCTTGCAAAGAGTATGAGATCTTATAAGCAAAGATCCTGCAAGGCAGTGTAGGTGGCAGTGGAGATTCTGCCACTGCTATGTAAGTGTACTTGCAAGGCAGAATATGTATTGATTGTAATCATTCTCATAAAAAAAAAAAACAAAACCTTTTGAGACTGAATATGATTAACAGGAATGCCAGTCTGTTGATGCTTAAGTCATGACCCTGAAGGATGAAATAAACTGCCAGGAAAGGACATCACTGAAGTGGTTTTAGTTGGCAAAGCTGTTCTTCCCCTGTGAAACCCTGTCAGGGACACCAGAATGTATTTGCAGAGTGGTTCCTGTCAGTGTTACTGTGTGCCCCATATCATGTTAGTTACTGATGCAGTTTCTGAAAAACCAGCTAGGATTGACTGATTTGTAGAGAAAACTTAAGTTCCCTAGAACTTAAGTTTATTTCCATCTTTATTTCTGTTTTTACAGACTAATGCTGTTATCCAAGTGATGGTCACAGAAAAGGTCAGAACCACTCAAAATTTGTGGTTTCTTCTTTGTGTTAATAGACACAAATATAATACATTAGTTGGGCTATTTTTTTATATTACTGCAGAGAATTTGCAATGAGTATGAAGCTGACACAGCAAATTACTGGTTCAAGATGCATCAAAACTTTTCATTTTTGATAAGTGTGTAGGCTGGAGAAAAAAATGCAGCAGCACAACTGAAAGGATTCTCACTGCAAAAAGTCTTCAAATATTATATAAATATCTTTTGAAAATGGAGAGTGTCTAGATTTCATAGTAATGCTTCCAATCTGCTAATTTTATGCTGCTTTCCACAAATAACTAAGATGAGGGTGTTTTTTTCCCCCGAGGGATATCAGAACTTGAGAGTTCAAATTAACTGGACAGACAAAGACAGGAGGAGAAGAAAAGAAACTTCTGATCTCCAGTCTTAGGCTTTCTCCAGACCTGCCATGCTATTAATTAAAAATGATTGTTTTCTGCACTGCCTGAGCCTGTGCTGTTTTACAGTCAAAAGTCTGTGTAACTCCTTCTATGGGGCTGTACCTATTCTTTTACTGCAGCAATATTCGGCCTGACTGAGCTCCAAAGAGGTTGTGCAACAGAGGAAGCCACCACATTTTTAATGAAATCAAATGATTTCTGTAAAATAGCATTGACTTACCAGTCTATTGACAAACGTGTTTTGAAGTAACTTCAGTTTCACTATAACAATCTCATTTTCCTACCAATTAAGCAGTGGCCTTGGAGCCACGTTTTGGAAGTGTTATTACGCCATTGAACAAAATTTTATTGTGCTTAGACTGAAATGCTGAGAGACTGAGACCTATAAGTTGCAAAACCTAGTAAGAAAGTTTTAGAACAAAGTGAGGGAAGGGCAGCTTCGGTCCTGCTTTTGTCTTTCTGGTGGTTAGTCAAAAGTCTAAATCTGAGCTGCAGTTTTATAATGGCAGTGGCTTAGCAAATACCTCCCTTTGTCACGCATCCTGTCGAGATAATAAAGATTTAAGCTCCAGGAATGCTCACTGTGTGTATGAGAAACAAATTTAACAGAGTTACAATTTCCATTCTTTCAAGCCATTCTGTCTGCAGTTCAGTATGGATCTTTAGGGATTATATTATTTCAAGTGTAGTTTTACTCAGCACCTCCGAGACCAACTGCTGTGAAATCAAGTACCTGTATGAAGAAATCTGTCTCCTAATAACATTTTTCTTGCCTCTGTTAGCTTTAGAGTTCCTTCTTTGAAGAAGGATCTTCATCTGCTGTGAAGCCACGTTCTGCAGCTCCCACAGCCCTCCCTGCCTGTTGAGTTGTGTTATTTTAGCAGTGCCATGGTACCTCCAAAGGTACCACTAAAATCCATTGCCTGTTGGGCTGTGTTCTGCAGGAAAGCTCAGAATAGGAAGGTGACAGAGAGGCCTTGGAAATCCCTCCCACATTCTGAAGGAATTGCAATATTTTAAGATGAAGGTTTGTGCAGCAAAAGTGAAGGATGGCAGAAAGCTTGCATCAGACTTCTGTGGGCTTTAATGCATATATGTATCTGAAATGTAAACACAATGTGATGCAGATATTTGTTTTCCAGCAACAGATTATTTGTGTGAAAACAAGGAAACCAACTTGAGATGACAGCCAGTTGTAGAAAAAGAACAGATAATCTCTAAGAAATGTGTAGTGTGATCTGAAGGGGAGAATTTTATCTTGTCATTTGGCATTTTTACTGGTCTTACTGGAATTCTGGCTGTGTTATGAGCAAGTTGAGATGATCTGGTGTTATCATTTTGGGGAATTTTGTTAGAATAGCAGATACCAATGGTCACAAGAATTGAAAGGAGAATTATTCTTTAAATAGATACTTTGATTTGGTCTGAAAGTACTTTCCTAGAAGAAGTCTTTTCTTCTACCATCAATCAAAAGGAACTTTGCTCACATTTTACAAATTGGGCCAATTTCACTGATTTGTCTGGTATGAATCTAAAGGTTTTTTGAACTCAATTTTAGGGGATCCTACACTTTCTGGTTCTTATCAGAATGTCTCAAAACTAATTAATGTTTCAGTATTTTTTTATCTTAAATGGACATTGTGGACTTACCCCCATTTTGAGACAATTTTTGGGCTAAACATGCTGGTAGTGAAAACTTCTTTCTGACTTAATTTCCTCTTGAAATTTTGCAATTTCTTGCATGATTTTCCACAAAAGTAGGTTTTGTGATTTGTAACTTTCCATGTTAATTCTGCATTTTATCTTTGTCTTCTCAGCATTACCCTTCAGGTGAATATATCTTTCAGTAGCAGGGAGAACAAATAAAATAGTACTTTTGAAGAAAATCAAATATTCTAATTCTCTCAGGTAGAATTGAGATATTTTGTAGCTTTTAAATTGTGGGCTTGCGTCCTATGTCTAAAATTCATGGGATTATTTTTATTACTTTTGTTATTTTTAATTCAAGCAGAATTGAAATTTTATAATTCTGGTAAACTCCAAGGAGAGATTTTTGTGTGATTGTTTCAGTATTAGACATTTTCAGAGAATCACAGAATATTCTGTGCTGGAAGGGACCCCCAAGGACCATCAAGTCCAGCTCTTAAGTGAACGGCCCATACAGAGATGGAATCCATGACCTTGGTGCTGTCAGCACCATGCTCTAACAAACCAACACTGAAAACACTGTTCTGCCAAGATTTTCTGTGCTTCTGATTCTCAAGAACCTAAGCAAAAAATTGCACACACAACCTGCAGAAGGAAGTTGTTTCAGCTGACAAGATTCACATTCAAAGTTTTCTTTGGATTTTTAATAGAAATTGCACCATTTCAAACTTAACAGATTTTTACAGTGTTGCCTGCTAGTTGTGTGAATATCCATAAGCAGCTGAAAATCAGTAATATAAACTTTCACAGAAGTAACTCTTTAAACTTAAGAAGTGGGAGCATATCTCATTATCCATGTTAAGGCCCTGACCTTGCTCTTTTAAGCTAACTTGTTGCCTTTTTCTTGTTTTAATTTACTTTTTTCTCTCTGCATGCTTCATTGTTGCAGCAGTGTTAATTAGAAATGAATCAACCATTGTGGGCAGGCAGTTGACGCCCGATTTCATAATATTGTCTTTAAGGAACAGAAATAGGCAGATGTGGTGCAGGATTCTATGAGAGCTCCATGAGGGTCACACCCCCAGAGCACTCAGTGTTATTTTAAAGTGATCCTCAGTTAAGTCAGTGTCTAGTAAACCTTTTGTGGGGTGAGGTACTTGTTCCCTCACCTTTTCTCTCCTCCGTGATAATTACAAAGAGAGTTTTAATGCTGTTGGTTTTCATTTAAAATTACTTTTTTCACACTAAATTTGGTCCAATGCCTAAGGTGTAACCTGTGTGAAATTCAGTTTAAGTTCCTGCCTGCCCTGTGTTACTCATGGGGGGTTTGCCTTGCTTCTCATTGCTAAAGATGAGATGCCCTCAGATTCAGCAAGGGTGACCCTTGATATTTTTCCCAGACAGGAAATCATAATTGCATGCATGTTCTGGATGCAGACTCAGACATTAATGTTAATGAGATGACACTGGATTTTTAACATCCCAGGATGTTTGCTGTTGTTTTCAGGTGTCCAAAGGAGATGACTGGGGCTGCTGGAGTTTAGGACTGAAGCATTTCTCTGTGATCAGACACAGAGCTCACAGAGCAATTCAAACCAGGGAACTGGCAGGCAGCTAACATGAATGCCAGCTCTCACATTCCTGGTTTTACTGCTTTTTCCCAACCAAAAAAGCTTGAATGACTTTCATGTTACTACATTAGAAATGAATAGTTCACTTTTTGTATTGAAAGGAACTTTGTTTAATAATGCCTTTTCATTTATGTGATTAATTCTTCCAAATCCAGAATATTTTGGTGTACAATAATGAGGCCTTGGAGAGTTGGGAAGGTTTTCCTTTTGTTGGCAGGTGATATTTCAAGGGGAATTTAATTTCAGATGAACCGGTAGCCAAATGTTTTGCATTAACTTGAGCACATGTGGCAATTAATTGGTACCAGTTGAGGCTCCTGTGCCTTATGGCTGCCCAGCTGCTCTGTACAGGGTGAGGTTAGGAAACAGAACTTGGTCTTCTAGGGTTTGAGCAAGCACAGCTGCCCAACAAGCTGCTGAGAGAAACAAAAAGGGAATCTGTTTCAATGGAAACACTTAAAGGCAGGTTAAGCCCTGCTGTCCTGACCAAAGCTGTCAGGTGTTCCCTTTGTAGAGCTGCTTTAGCCTTGTGTTTATTTCTGTGGGGCGGTGGATGTTTTTGAACAAGCAATTTCTGTTGATAACTATCAGCACATTAGCCATCAGGAGAATGAGCACCTTCTCTGATATTCTTGAGAAAGGCTGAGATTTTGGTGTTAATGATGGACATGGTTGTACCGTTCCTTTTTGGTAACAATTTTATAGCTCAGTGTCCTTGACAGCTTTTAAAATTGTAGTTTAAATGCAAGAGCCCTTTGTCTTGAAAGAGTGTCAAGGCAATATCGAGGAGACATTTATTTTTTTGATTGCATAATTTCTTACTGCACTAGTCCATGACATTAATCCAATTTAGCTGTGTACTTTGTCAGGATTTTCATTATCTCTCCTGCTTTTTGGATAAAGCTGATATATCCATGAAATAAAACCCCAGAGTTAAAAAACTCCTGTGTATTTATGATCACCTCACAGGTTTTACCCCAGGAGAATAAAGAAGAATGTTTTTAGCAGAGTTAAATGGATTTAGGTGAGTGTATATCCTGCCTCCAGAAGGATTGTCAGAAAGATTTAAAGCAGGAAGAATGCTTAGGATACTGATAATATTTGTGCTTTACTACAGAGTCCTTGTTCAACAAGACATTTGGCTCTGTCTGTGTGCTGGTCTTCAAATAATTGCAAGAATTATCCCAGAAAAAGAAGCATTGAATAGTTCAACTAGAAACATTATCATTTTAAAGGCCTCAAAGAGTCCATTTTAAGTAGACTTCATCAGGATTAATTTGGGATTTCTCCTAATGTTCTTGTATGTTCTTTGCTGATTCCTCCAGTCCCCTGTACCATGTATTTCTGTATGGTGATTTTTCAGTGCTTGGTTTTTGAATGTCCTGACTGGGGTAAGAAAATGCTGCTGGGGCACAGGTGAGCAGGGCTCACTTGCACTCACAAACCCTGAGTGTTGGATATCAGCTCTGGTGGGACTGCAGCCTGAAATGCAGAGCTGCTGGATTCCAGAAACAATTCCAAAACAGCTCTGGGTGTATCTGTGCATTATGCATAAATAGAACTTATGAGATGGGGGGTGGGCTGCATTTATAACAGTGTAGAAAGATCAGAGGTTTTAGAACTTCAGCTGATTTTTGTTTTAATTAATGAAAGCATTAATTTAATTAATGCTTCTCTTTACATAGTTTTAGGGCTCTTTTTCTAGTTCATCTTCTTTCTGAGAAGTTTTATATATGCTCAGATTTTGGGGTGTTTAATTATTATTTCAGGTTCTTTGTCCATCAGAAATTTTTTTGTTTGTTTTGGCTTCTAATCACTAAGCCCTTTGGCATCAAAGTGCTTTAATGCTTTACAGATTCTTGCTTTCACTTCTGTTTTGATGCTCTGCAAGTTCTACAAAACAGTTGTAGAATAAATACTTACATGAGTCAATTTGATAATAATTTGATTCTTCACTTTAAAATACCAACATGTATATAATAAGAATTTGTCAGTATTCTAAGAATATTAACCCAAGTTCTCACTTTCTTTGAGAATGCTCCCCTTTACCCTGAACTGTTTTGTTGCTGCTAAAACCATAACCAGAACCTCATCCATGAACTCATTTGGAAACCCTTCATGAGAATAAACCAGATAAAGCCAAACTGCTTTGTGGCTTTGGGGAGAAATCACCATGGCTGAACACAATTCAAGATGTATGAGGGGCTGGATACAGAAGAAATCTAAACACATACCTTAAATGCAGCTCACCAAACAAGCAAGAAATTGTTAACTTGCTTATGGTAGATTATTAATAATTTGCTCAAGCTTTTAAGTTCAACTGTATAATTAGCAATTAAAGGAACAGAAGGTATTTCTCAACATATATAAGCTTATGTTGATTAGTTTGAGTGTTTTCTCACTGAAGAGGGGGAACAGACATTTACTTTTAAGATACTCAGCTCCCTGGCAGTTTCTGATGTACTAATTAATGTGTTTTATACTTACTATTTATGACCTCCTTATCATTTTCTATTAGTCATCATTTGAATGTTACATTTGGGTTTTAATTATGTTGTGTGGTTTGATTTATCCAAGCTGCACACTTCCTGCCATATCATAAAAGAAATACAATATATTAGCATATTTTTAATTTGCTTCTCTTTCATGTGCTGCTCCTCAGCATATTCGTAACTTCCAAAGAGAGAAAGGTAGGCAATAAAAGTTTTCTCTTTGATTTTTAAACTTGTTGATGTTCTTGTCACCTGGCAAAAACTGATTTGCCTTTCCAAGATTGGATGAATCTCATTCAAGTAGAAATTGAAATGTAAAGGATTCCTTTAAAGAAAATAGTATGAAAGTTTCAGATTAGGCAATACTTGACATGCTAAGCATAATTTCACAAAAGTTTTGCCTTTAAGTTTTGTTAAACAAATCCAACACAATCCACATCCACACACAGTGATCAGCTTCAGAGATTTGTGCTTTTCACAGCTGTCACAACTCCTACCCTGTGGCAAACACGGGAGAGCATTTGTGACTCTGTGCCTTTCACCTGCCCTAACTCTGATTTTAGCCTCATTGCACTTCTCCCCTGCAGCAAGAGCAAGGAAATCCTTTCTGCTGCATGAGGCTTTGTATAGAGAGCCTGGAAAGACAGTTTGTACTGCATGGAAACCTCCTCCCAAAAGATTTTTATGAATTGGGGTTGTTCAACCTGGAGAAAAAAAGGTGAGACCTGAAACCCCTTCCAGTACTGAAATGAGCTGCATGAGAGCTGAAAAGGGTCTTCTGACAAGGGCTTGGAGGGGAAGGGCTTTCCATTGACGAAAGGGGGGTTTAGAGCTGATATTATAAATAAATTCTTCTTGTGAGGGTGATGAGGCCCTGGCACAGGGTGCCCAGAGAAGCTGTGGCTGCCCCTGGATCCCTGAAGTGCCCAAGGCCAGGCTGGATGGGGCTCTGAGTACCTTGGGATAGTTGGGAGCATTTTGGAGCTGGATGAGCTTTAAGGTCACTTCCAACTCAAACCATTCTCTGGTTCTCTGCAAATGAGATTTGGAACCCACACTTTCACCTTGATAACACATACATTCACATGTATATAAAAAATATTTTTGTCTGGCAAATTTTTTTAGAAGTTGCCATTTTTTAATGGGGAAATGTATTTGGGAGGTGTCTTCTGAGACTTTCCTGAAGTTTCATTAATATTACCAGGCTAATTTATACAATTTAATAGCTACATTGCCCATGGTGATTTCATTAATGGAATTGTTTTGTACATTAGTAAGAATAAAGGGATTTGAAATATTTCACATGTACCATGTGAATTGATTTTGCATGAGGGAAAAAACTGAAGCTTGGTTGTCTTGAATAAAGCAAGGAGTAATGGTACTTAAAATTTTGAAGTTTATATCAATCAAATATATAAACCTGAAGTTTCATTTGATTCATTACTTCTATGCAGGACTTAATAATGATTTTACATTATAACAAACAAGAACTATTATTTTTAAAATTTTTTTTCACTTTTCAGCCTGTCAAAATTTGGATACATGCTTTTTTTTTTTTTAAAGTATTTAAAAGTTTATTAACTATGATACTGCATGCTATTGACAGGTACAAGTTTAGCCTACCTAAACTGGATTTCAGGAATAGAAAATAACTCTTCTTCTTTCCATGTTATTAATTCTTTGACTGCAATTACAGCTTCTTTCATGTAAAACAAAAGAGTATGAAATGGTGAGCTATAGTTGTTATCCTTCATTATCCATTCCTTCAAGGACTATCATTCCAAAATTAATTTTATGTTCAAGGTATGGACTGTGAATTTGGGCACAGCTTTAGGCAAAAGTCCTTCTTGGGGCCATGGTGATGCTCTGTGATGTGTGGTAGCTGTAAGACAATATTTCTCCATCTGCCATTAGTTTAATCCCTGCCTGAGGACTCAAGGAATTTTCAGCTAAAACTTGCTGACTTTTAAAATGGGGAATACCTCCAGATCCACTGGGAGATAGAAGGCTCTGATCTGTTTGAAAAGACTCTTCTGTTTCTCTGCAATCCCTTGAGAAGGCCAAATACACCTGCAGACCAAAGTGAAGCACCTTGCAGTATCTGTAGGTCTGTTTGCTCAGGAGGCCTGGGTGCTCTGCCTGAGCTGGAACTGTTCACCCAACAGCTCAGCAGTCACACATTTCCCTCTGTCATATAACCTGGTGGCAGATCAGAATCCAAACAGGGCATCTTCTCTCTGAGTAAACTGCAGAGAGGTGACAAAAGAAGAGGAAAGATCTTTTTCTCCACAAATCTCTCACCTGACTTGGAATAACTCTGTAGTCAGATACAAATGGAGCTGTGTTTGGTGTAACTAAGTCTCCCATAGCTGCTGAGGGATGGTCACAATGTGGAGCAGGAAATACCCAGTTTTACCCAGTTTTTACCCAATTTCAGCAGCACACTGCACTTCAGCAGCTGCTGGGCTCCCTGCTCTTTGGGGCTGGGTGACAGAACACAGTTGAGAAGGCAATTAGAACACAGAGGTGTCTGAAGTGCAGGCACCTACTGGAAGTGTTTGGGTCATGAGAGTAAAATCACAGGATAGACAAATGAGAGATCCCTGCTGTGTAAGTTGCACCATTTGGGGTTTACTGTGGAATAAAGGATGCCATACTTTGCTTAGAAAGATGTAATTTTGCCTGTTCGATTCTCTTGAAATTAAAATATGCTGACTCTTGTAAAGTAAGGCAGTTCCTGGGAAATGTTAGAAGTCACTAATGGCTTTTCCAAGTCCATGATTTGCTTCAACTTTTTATTATACTGACAATGTACAAAAGGAAGGAGTAAAGCTAACAGAAAAGAAGTTCTGTAACAGAAGAGTAGATTATAGACAGATAGAATACACTCAGATCTTGTGATAGTCTCTTTGGTAGTGTATTCTATTTTCCAGTGATGGGGAATATTAGGGCTCTTAAATGGCTATATGTTTATTATCTGTAAAAAATTATAAAGATTTAATGGGCTTAAGTGCAAAGCACACAGGAAAGGATTTACCTACAGAAAGAAAATCAAAATTTTAAGCCCAAGATCCTTTCTGAACTGTGCTAACCCAAAATGATTTCTCACTGTTTCCTTTCAGTGGATGCTTGCAGTTCCATTTTATCTATTTCTTGGGAGCAGTAATTTAAAGAAGCTACCAGAGATTAAATCCTCCTTACTTTTTGCCCATGTTCTCTCTCCTAGGAGGTTTTGTGAGCACTTTTGGGGATGCAAGAAAACAGTTCCTGTTTCTATATTTAAACATGCAGTTGGTATCTAAGAGATTGCAGTCTCCCAGGCCACCTCAGCCAGGCATGGAGGGTCTGAGGATACCCTGAATTACCTGCTGGAGGCTGTGAGGTGAAGAGAACTTGCCTTCAAGGGGTTCTGTTCCACTGTGGGGACAGAGAGAGCCACAGGAGACTGAGGCTGCCACACATTGGAAAGCCTACACGCTGCTCTGGGCACTGATTATCCCACTAAGCTCAAACTGGAGGGAAAAACGCTTTGTGGTAATAGCAGAGTAAACATTTACAATTTAGTTGGTAATCTAGTTATACAGCCAAGAAATTGATGTAGTATTAGAGTGTTGTATCCCTGTGCTAGATTTCTGGGGGTTTAGTCATTGGTTTTCTGTTTTTTAATCTCCTTATTTTAGGACTTCCTCTTTTTAAAATTAATGTATTATTTTTGACCATTTTTAAAATTGTAGACCAATTAATACTAAGATTGTCTTGTGATATGAGTCCAGATAATGAGTAGTCATTGAGAATTTTATTCCTGATAATTTTCATAAGGAACAAGTAGTAGAAGGTAACACTCTGTTTAGTACAAGCATTTTTAAACTTGAAAGGAGAAATGAATTTTTCAGATACTACAGTTTACCAAAATAAGCATCTCTTGCTTATTAATTCTTTGGAGGTGTCCAAGAAGGAAAAGACTGATAATATGCATGCCAATATTCGAATATTATCAAGTGGTTTAGATTTTTTCTTCATTTTTGGCTTGATAAGGCACTGATAAGGTACCTTATGCTAAAAGCACCATATGGTGAGATAGTTTTGATCTCTCTCTGTACACATGCACATATCTTCATCAATTATGCTATAAAGACAGGAGAAAATAATCCCCTCATGTGTTACTCTGGAGTGTGCCAACACAGCCATTACACGTATTAGTTTCACCAGCAGTGGTGTGGGCTGGATAAGCAGTAGCAGCTTTTAAATTATGCAAGTAGCTTATGAATCAGAGAGATGTTTTGTCAAATGACTCACTCCCTTAGATAGTTACGCTGGGACAGATCTTGGGGTTTTAAAAGTCTCAATGGATTTTGGAAACTTAAGGCCCTTGGGGAAAAAAGGGTTCATCAGCTGCATATCAGCTTTTATTTATTTATGTCAGATTCTTGAGTTTACTACAGAGACCCAGGTAAACTGCTGAGCTTCATTATAATCATTTGAATGAGCAGCCCAGCAACACTTGGTTGAGCTGATTTTACAAAATGTCATGCTTCAAAACCTACTCTAAAATTCAGCTCTTGCTTGAGAAAGAAATCTGGTTGCATACTATTTTACAAGTGACTAGTTGTTCAGCTGTTTGGATCGGTTGTGACAGAATACTTTCTCTTCAAGTGGTAAGGAACTTAATGAAGTATCCAGTTACTGAATTGTTCTCATCCGCTTTCCATTGGCCCCACACTCATCTTTGGTTATCCCAGGGGACCAGTGTTCACTGTCATACTCAGGAATGGGCAAACAGCACTGGCAGTGATATTTACACAATATTACAGAGAGTGACTTTGCAAAAATAAAGCTCTTCAGTGTGTCATCAGTCATGCAAGAAGTTCCAGACACATGTAAATGAATGCAAAATCTCTTGCTAACTTTTGCTAGTAAAACAATTTGGAACAGTATTCTCTGTGTGGGAAGATGCCAGTCTGTGAAATACTGTGAGGAACTGGATTTGATTGAGTTATTCCATAAGGAACCCAACAATGGAGAAAATTATTCAAGATATGATACATAATGTTGAGGTTTAATTACTTCCTTAGGATATGTCACTCTCAGTATTTCCAAACTGCTATTTTTCTCTTTTAAACTCAGTCCATTAGATATTTTTAATTGTATATCATATGGCTTAGAAATCAGATGGAACTTGGAGGCGCAGAGTTAAAAGTTCCTCATCTCCTTCCTAAGGGTTTAGGGAGAAGCCTCACACTGCTGTGCTGTATGGCTGCAGCATCTGCAGCTCAAGGGCTTCTCTCTCCAGAGAGCAATCAAGGACAAGCTGCTTCCATTTCCCAGGTACTTTCCAAGGGCCCAGATTTATTTCTATTTTCTCTCCTTTAAAAAGCACATTGATATTTTAGTTACATTGCCCTTCTTTTTAGTGGCTTGTAGCAGGTACTTCAGTGAATCCTATCTGTCATTGCTCTTGAAATCCTCTCTGCCAGTCTTCCTACTAATTTATGGATTAATGGGAATATGGATAATCAGTTATGTGACAATGCTTAGACTTTTGAAACAGAGTAGTGATTGTGTTTTCTTGCTGCTTGTTTTGTTAGCTTGACATCTCTAGTTCTCTTGCTTTCACTGCCTCTTTTGTTTTTAATAGTATATTTAGTGTGGGTGGCAGTTTGGGTTTTGTTTTGGTAAGTACAGGGTTTATTCCTACACCTTTTTCATTATGTCAGATACATCTTTGCAGAAGTATTACTTTCACTGATGCATTTTTGCCGGAAAATATGAAACAGCATACCTCTTTGCTATCTAAAAAGGAAGCCCCATAAGTACCCTCATTCATTTGAAGAATTACCTTTTTACTTTCCAGAAGGCAACCTTTTAAATTGGACTCCTTGTTTGAGGGACTTTCTGAAATCAGGCCAGTGACAGCAGTTGAATTGCAAGAAACTGAAAAATGAATCTGATAATCTGGGCTTTTCAAACTTATACCATCAAAAATTCTTAATTTTTCTGTGATATACCCATAAATATTAAAGGATCTCTGCACATTTGTAGAGAAATAGTTTTTCGATACTCCTGGAATAACGTGGAAGACTCTTTGTAATTAAAGTAATAAATTCTCAGATGTGAAGAACTTATTCAAGCAGTGATAAAACAATAAGGCTTTTTTTGCCTCTAAATGAGCTGCTGAAGTGGTGATACTAGCAGTACTGGAAATGTTTTATTCCCAACAGCATTATAACTATTGATGAGTTGACACAGTGAGGATGGCAATGGTTTCAGGGTGGATTGCTGATTTAACATTGGGATGTGCTTTTATGGCAGTATTTTCCTTCAAACACCAGAAATGTCTTATCTGATTAAGAATTTTATTGTTGTACTTTATAAGCTCATACATAAAATATTATGCAAAACTGATGCTACAACAATCCTTTATTAACATGATTTGAAAGGAAGATTTTCTGATAATAATTCAATTGGCTTCAGTAGTGTACAATGGAACAGCCTTATTTTATTGCCTTTCCTTTTCAATTGAGGCAACTAAAATCCATATGCTGTATGTGGATGGACAGTGATTTTTTTTTAATTGACTCATTTATTTTAGAGAACTGAATTTTGATTTTTTTTCTGTTTTGTCTGTGTTTTGAAGTAGTGAGTGGAACATTATGAACTTGTAAAATAAAACTTTAAAACAAAAATGTGAGCTGTGTATCTGCACCCAGCACTGGAGTTAGCAGAAATGCATGTTTTGGTGATGCCTGTTTGGGTGAAAGATGCTCTAAAGCCACTTCCCTCCAATGACAGCTTTTCCCCCTGAGCAGCTCCTGACAATGTTTTTGGTGTCCTCTGTCCTGAGGGCACATGAGGGTGTTTCATGTTTCCTGCCTTTGTCCCATGGGAGCCAGCAAGAGCTGTGGGCACACTCCAGGAAGGCAGCTATCCCCACATTTACTTTATCTCTGCTGCAGTACTGCCAGTGACCTTTCCTGGCACCAGAAATGCCATTTCTGGGGTTCAGTCATCATCAGAAGTATGTATAGGTGAAATGGCAATTGCTACACTGTGATGCTTCTCAGAATACCATATACATAAAAAATGGAGGAGTCATTGCTGTGTTTCTAAACTGGAATTCATAAGTAGTGTGTGGGCTATTTGGTTGGTAGCAGTGAACTTTGGATCTCTGCCTTAATCACCTCAGTGTGGCAGAAACTCTCTGGTACATGTGGTCATTTCTTGGTGTTGCTCAGTGACCTTTTAACAAAATGCTCCAGCATCAGGAAAAAATTCTGACCTGTTACCCAGGAACCATGTGCTGCTCAGAAAAATGGTGGGAAGTTTCCAGTTACAACAGTTCCTCCAGTTTAGAGACATGCCAAGTCATGTACCTATTTATCAAATGGACTAAAATTTGGAGTCTCTTTCAGGAGCATACTTAACCCAATATCAGCCTGAGAGAACTAGAGAAAAGGAATAAATGGTATTTGTCAGATTTTTTAGAGATTTCCCATAGTGTATAGACAAGAGGGAAGTTTATAACTTATGTTCACATGGAAGAAGAATGAGACTTTGAGGAATAAGTGTACTAGTTGTGAGCAAAAATATTTCAGTTTTATCAAAGGGTCTTCTTTTGTTCACAGCCTTTATACACAGATAAAGAGAATTACATGTGCTTCCCTAACAAGTGCTCCAGTAGGTAAGTTTAGTCCATTTTGTTCTGTAGGTGTAATGTTTCAATAACTCCTTCACAAATTAAGTAATTGCCCAATAAGTTTTGCTATAAGAGTTGTAACATTGAGTTAAATCCCATTTTTCTTCATTCTTATGGATGGAGTGAAAATCAGAACTTCTTATGGAAACACCAGGGGGAGAAAATGTCTGTCACAGGGAACCTATTCCTGGCAAAGATTTCTAAAACCTCTGCAAGTATTTTTGTATTTTAGAACAGTTACTTTCTGTTCAAGTGATTGGAAGTGTTGATGATGTTGCCTTGTTTTGCTGGTCAGGTTAGGCAAATAGAACATTTAAAAAAGGAAAGTTTGGGCTCAAGTATGTCTGGATTAGGCCCCAAAAACCTTTTCAGTATTCACCTCCCCTGGAATCCCCAGCTGGCTCCTCCAAGTGCCTGTCCTTGCAGCAGGTTGCCCCTTAGAATTCTGTTGCTATTTATACAAATGCATGAGGAATTTAAGTGGCATATGGTGTCCGAGTTTTAGCTCTTACAGTTAAATTTAGAAATTGGAGTTATCTTTTTATTCTTGAAATTGTCATTTTCCATCCTTCCTGTCATTTGCACACTGAAGGTAGTGATTTTTTTTAAAAGGCCCCAATTTAATGTGTGTATGCTAGCTGTCTGTGAATATTTGTAGAAATCCAGAGGAGGATGCCTTATGTAGAATGTGCTTTTATGTTATGCAAAGCCACCACAAAATGTCAGTGTATTAACTCAACAGCAGAATTTGTTACCTTACATCTGCCATTAGAACATGCTACCCAAGTGAAAGTACCTTAATCTGTTTATTACGAATTTCTACAAGTACAATAAAATATTTTAACATCTAAACCAAGTGGGCATACATTTTAGGCTATATTTCTGGAAAAATTGTGTTCTGATTCTCTATTGAAGTAATTTTTTTATGAGAAGTGTGGGATAAAAAAGCTAAGTTAAACCTCTTCATGAATTTTTGAGTGGTTTACAGACCTGACTTTCCCTTTTATCTGTGTTAAGAATTAGATTTCTTAGGCACATCCTATCTACTCACTAAATGTCTATATTTCTAAATGATGATGAATAAACTCGTGAGTATCCATGGCTATGGCAGGCTGAGAAGAATCAGTAGTTTCTTGCAATTCTAAGGTTCGTCTCATTCCTTTTAATCTTTGTATATTTTACAAAAAAAGAGCTGGAGAGTTGGGAGTATAATCTGGATAGCTTGGATGAATTCAGACTACAGATATTTTCTTGTTCTGAGTTATTGGTCACTGGCTGAGTTTTGCAAGTGTTATAGGAGTTCATTTTCCACCTTTAAACATGTGGTTATTATGTTTGATTACATGCTAGACCTGCTTTATTGTGCCTTTATTGCAGTCTGAAAAGATTTGATTTGTATTTTAAAGATACTTAAATGTACTTTAGAACATATTAAAAGAGGAAAGATTGTTTGTAAGGTATTGAATTAGCTGAAAATAACGTGGGTGGTTACTCAAGTAGTGTATTCAGTGCATACATAAAGACTAAATTAGAGCTCTGTGTATCCCATTTATCCAGAGCCAAATGTACTTGAAAATGATATTAGCAGAGGCTCCAAGCCCTGAATGCACATGACATTTTTTTCAGGCTGCATTTCCACAGCTCAGTTCCTAAGCAGAGGAGGCCAGAATTTTCCTGCCTCTCCTCCTCTCTGTGTTTTCCATTAGGAGTCCTATTTACCTAAGTGCTAAAGTATATCCCCACATAAGCACAGTCAGCCTTTGTAACACAATCGGATACACCCCCTTAACCGGCTTTGGGTAGTGTTTCAGCGGCTGCTTCCAGCACAGCAGCAGATGCCAGAGCAGGACAGAGAAGCAGCAGGTTTTGTACCTTCCCCTCCTGTACCAGGGCAGTCCTTGCTGTTCCAGTGGAGTGGGGAACAGCTGTGTGCCGCCCTGAGAGATGGGAGCAGAAGCCATCTCAGATGTGCGTTTTCAGGATCCTTTCTATGCGGCAAATGATGGAATATGCTGATGTCTTTCTGCTCTCAGTTAGCCTCAGAAAGGTGATGAGGAGTACAGCCCAAGCCCAGAGAACCCTGTGAGGTTTGTCCTTCGCTCACTGTCCTTTAGCAGGCGTTTGGTCTCACTTGAGTCCATCTGCAGCCTCAGAGTTCTTGGAGGAGCTGCTTCAAGGATTTATCTGCCAATTTTAGGTCTTCTGTACCTTAATGACTGATCAAAAACCTTTAGGTTTCCTCAAGATGGCCATACATATCTCTCTGAACGGGTAATCATGAACATCTGTGTGCAGGTATTTAGGTAGATAATTGTGGTTGATGAGATCCATTTATTAAGCACTATGAGGGGTTTAACTACTCTCTCCATGTTAATGTGCTGTTCTCCAAGCAAAAATAGAACATGCTTGATTGATGTTTAAATAATTTCATTATCAAGGAGAACAATAGGATGGACATTGACAGCTTGAGAGCAAGCCAATGCTGATTAGAATTACAAATTTGTTAAAAGAAATTATTACACTCTTTGTAATCTGCATAACATGCCTCACTGAAACAGCTTGAATAACTACAACATTGCCCTTTAAATTCTGTGTTTATAAGGAGAGGGAAATAATCTATCCTTTTTAGAATTGAGTTAAATAAGAATATTATCCTAAACCAACCTTTTTTTCTGATAGGGTTCTTGTAATATGTGTAAGAATTTTAAGTGGAGAAAATTCTATTTTAAAAAGCCATTTTACTTCCCTTGTTAAGGAATTTACTATTTTATTAACTATCTGTTTCTAAATTAAAATGAAGTAGGAGTAGCACAGACTTACAGCTATATCTATACTTCCCAGAATTGCCCCTAAAACTTTGGTATTAAGTGCTTACACAGTTCCTTCAAAATCTCTTCTAGCTAAATTCTATAATTGAGTGGAAAGGAAGATACCACTGGTCTTTAGCATTTGCTTTCTAGGGAGCTGTTGGGAATGTTCTTAAACTCTTCTTTAATGCTTCTAGTCCTAAAAGGAACTGAGAAAGGATGACTGCCTGAAACTTCCTCTTCCCATCTGAAGATGACATCAGAAAATGGAACACTTTGCAATAAAAGTGTTCAACTTCAATATGGGCATCTTCAGGGGAATGCACAATCATACTGATTTCAGTGTGACTGCTTAGCTATGTCAGAATTTGCAAAGTAGACAAATAGGGCTGATTCTTAAAGACTTTAAAAATTTTGTGTGCTTGTGGAGGAAGTAAGAGTATGGCAAAGAAATCCAGACCGGCTTGTGTATTAACAAGTACTACTTTGCTTT
Source organism: Camarhynchus parvulus (assembly GCF_901933205.1). Taxonomy (NCBI): domain Eukaryota; kingdom Metazoa; phylum Chordata; class Aves; order Passeriformes; family Thraupidae; genus Camarhynchus; species Camarhynchus parvulus. The sequence goes on along the minus strand of NC_044578.1, from coordinate 22,677,836 downwards.
TGTAAGGATGATTAATGGTAGGAGCAAGGTTCAGGTATGCTGACAGTGGCCAAAATGAGTTGCAGCTCTTGCTCTTACATCCAGATTTTGAATTTTAAATAGACAACCCTGTCACATCCAAAAATTTAGTTGAGTCTACTCTAGAGATGCAGGTCCAGATTCAGTTCTGCCATGAATAGCACCTGGTGTTTTGTATCTGGATGAGGATGCAATGTTTAGCAGTGAAAATTCCTAAGTTTCAAATTAGCAAGGAGTGAAAAGTGCCATTCCATGCTTCCAGGATTCTCCTGGACAAATTTGGCTGTGTTTCACTAAGGGTCTGGCCAAGAGTCCAGCTGAGTCCAAACCAGTAACACAGCTCTTGCATGGCTTGGTCACAGAAATCCTCTGCACTTTCCAGCCAGGGCTGAGCTTTTCCTTTTCTGCCTTTCCATAGTGCATTGCTTATGGGACAACACATACATTCCACTTTCCTTATTCCCATGTCCTCTGTGTTTCTGCTTCAGCCCCTATTGCCCAGATCTGGTGGCTCCAAGAATGGAGTAGCTTTGTGTTCTGTCATCACCCCTGCAAATCATAAACATCAGCAGAGGGCTGACTTGTGCACCATCACTATGTGACATATCCAGTCTCTGCTCTTGATGACTGGATTTATGTTCTCAAATGGATTTTTTTTTCTCCCCTGTGAATTTAAAATTCTGATTGCAGTAAGTAGGACAGTAAAAGACGATGAGAGGGAAGAAGCCAACCCAGAATACACTACTGGAGTGTATATCTTGATCAAAGGCTTCTGAATAGATACAAAGGAATATCCATTATTTATAGTAAAAGAAGCTTATTTCACATCAGTTTCATTTTCATAACCATTCCAATGTAAACAAGATTTTTACTGATCCACTGCTCCAGAAGAGACATGAGAGTGCTGATGTTACCTGAAAGTTTCATTATTTGTTTGGTGAATAATGTGAATTAACTGTGTGTGTAATTTTCCCTTTGCCTTTACCACTAAGCATACCTTCTGCCATGACTGAGAGAAGGATGTTTAACAGTAGCCACAAAAACAAGAGTTGAGCTGATGATTCCCCCTTCTAAGAGTGCAAGGCAACAAAGCAATTAATTTTTTTGAAAGTCAATCAGATACTTTGGGAACCTCTTGATGTTTCACAAGGATGATCTTTCAGCTGGGAGTATTGATAGTTTTTGCAGAAATGCCAAAGAATTCCTGCAAAGAATTTAAATCTGTAGCCTCGCTCTTCTAAAACAAAATCAACTGAAGGGAACAATCAAGCAGCATTTGTAAGTAAAAAGAACTCTGTACTTAGTCTTACACTGCCAGCTCTTCACAGAATACTTGGGAAATAAATGATTCTACTGCATCTTCGAATTCCTGATGCAGTTAAATTTATCGTTATTCCTCTTTACTAAATTTTTCTATCCTTTTACAAAACAAGGGATATATTCTTTCCTCAGCTCCAGAAGCTTCAGTGAAGCTTAAAATTGGTTCAGCTCCATTTATCCCAGTAAAATTACACCTATTTACCTTAGCAGGCTTCAATGAGTATGGCTGAGACACACTTTTACCCAGCATAGATCAGTGCTTTCCTTCATTTTTTGTCAGTAATGTATTTAAAAGAAAATAAATATCTGGAGAGGAATGGGATTTCAATAACACAAAGTAGTTAAATATTTTGCTTAACACTGTTTATTCTTGGATATGTACTCAAAGGAAATGGCACAGAAGATGGTTGTCAGAAGCAATAATCAGTGTCATGCACAAACTTCATTACTTGCAGTGAAGGTATTTTTCCTGTGAACTGCACATTTACCCTCATTTTTCAATCACTCCTAAACTAAGCCATTACTTTGCCTTGTGTCTTTACTCACACTTAGGTTGAAACACACTTACTCTTAGGGCTAGCTGTGTGTCAAAAATGCACGTGGAGTTGCTCTACCAGAGTTGGTAATGCTGCCTCTCCAATTTCAATTTTTTCCCAGTTGCTAAATAACCCATCTGCATTCTGCAAATCATCAGCTCAAACAGCTGCTACAGTGATATAGTCAATTAGCTGTTTTTCAAATGAGGAGAAATCACTCAAAGAAATTTATGCTATAATGAGGATTTTATTTATTATGTCTTTACTGCTTCTGTTTTTTTAAATGCAGCAAAATATTCAGGTCAGCATTCTATCTTTAATGGGAAAGTATTTGCTTATGTCATAGAAAGGGAAAGAGAAGCATCTGTTCTACCACCTTGTAAATTATCTGCTAAAGGACTACCTAGAAAGCTGTACCAACCAGGGTACAGAAGAATGTCAAGGGTAAAGAGTGATGGGTGAGATGTTAATTGGTGTTTGAGCATCTGCAGAATGTACAGTGGTGGTAACTGGGGGAGGGCCTGAGCTCGGTGGGAGCTGTGACCTGAAACATTGTGGTGCAGACACAGCCCTTTATTTCCCTCTCTTCTCACATTCATTTAGTCCTTGTTCTGACATCCCTTCCTTTAATAATTGTATCGATGTGTGTATTTTAGCCTTCACTTATAAGTCTTAGATATCTTCCACTGTAAGTAAGTTAATCTCTACACATAAAAAAATCATTTTATAACTCACCAGAAATCATTTGCAAGACTAATGAAGAGTAAATAAGGTTGCACACATGCACAAAGTGTTCCACAAAAATGATTTATTTCTCCAGTACCAAGCCTACAAAATCCTCTTTGACTTTGCAGCCAGTTTTTGTGGGTTGCAGCAAAACACTTAAGCAAAATATAAGTAGATTTTGGTTCTGTGCTTTACAATTTGTGTTTGCTGGGAAAAACAGGGGAAGCAATTCATATGGTTCAGCTCCTTAACTGAAAAGAAGATTATTTTCTTTTTCCAACAAAAAGGCTTGAGAAGTAAAAACCTTTGCTCCAGCTGGTGGAGAACAAGCAGTTAACCCTGTTTGGAGGGAACAGGGACAGAGACTGAACCCTTTGTAGAGGGAAGCAAATTTCCCCAGTATGGAGAAAGGGATCTTTGGGACCAAATGTTATAATATTGATCCTGCTCATTTATGTGTACAGCCACGGGAGATAAACAGTTTGTTTGGCTAAAAAGTTTTGTAATTTAGTTAATTATTAATATATTGTATGAATATATTCTCTGAGCATCAGAGTACAGAATAGAGGTAGTTCTGTCATGGTTCAATTTGAAGGTTTAAATCACCTTCACTTATCACTGAACACATTCACAAAAATGTAAAAATTTTTTGTTTTTGAGGATGCTGTTAAAACTCTGGTTTATTCCTCTGTCATTTTGGACTGTCAAATAATACTGAAAGTTCTCATTTGGAAAGATAATAGGCAAGGAGAAGCAGCTATGCATATTGTGGGATTTGGCAGAATCACGTCTCTTTCTATGCAAGACTTGTCTACGTAGATTGTTTATGAGTTTTTTTGGTAGGGTCACATTTTGTACACTAATACTCTATTTAGGAGAAATTAATTTTATTTACAGATCTGTTAAATGCAGATTCTTGTAGTTAATAATCTACAGTGACTGCAAATGAAAGGATTTTGAGCCTGGTCTTGAAAAAACTGTAGAGAAATCAGACAAACCCACCAAATGTTTCTGACATAAAATACTCATGGATTCCAATATGAGTTTTTGAAGAAAACTTCTTAGCCTTGTCTTTCATCAAAGGCTCAGTAAACTGAGATTTGCTGTATAAATATCAGGGGTTTTGAGATCTGATCAATTGAAGGTGTTCATCTTTTGAAAAGTTCAACATGCAATCTCATAGGTAGTGAGAGAGAGAGCAGCACCTGGGAAACTTCTGGTAGCTGAAGAGTCACAATTATTTCTCCTTAAGTGGAAATTTAGAGAACATGCACCATCAGCTTGAAGTGTGTAGTGTATAATCAATTATCATTTCACTGATAGGGTGACTTGTACTGTGTAAGCTACAAAGCAGAGTCTTTGTCCTGGAAAGTGGATAAAGACTTTCCTACAATTTGTTATTTTCTTGTAACAATAGCTTTAATTATGCACATCTCCAATATCTGTACATTGCCTTTAACTAACCTGCTTGCAGTCTTTCGTTTGACAGAGTATTATGTTGCTCTCCACCCTTCCATTTCCACTGATTTCCATGAAGGTGTGGTTTTGCTCAAAATTCAGCACTAATATAAGAAAATGCCACTGTACCTTAAACCATGGTGATATCTTAGGCACAGTAGTGTCCCCACAGCTTTGTGGCTGCCAGGGCTCCTCTACTGGAGGTACACTTTGCATACCCTTTATTTTAATGCAGGGCAAGGCAGGAATCTCCAGCCATTGAGACAAGCCCTGGATGTAAATCACACCTCACCAGAGCCTCTGGCTGGAAAAGAGAATTCACATGTACTATTACAGCAGTGAGTTTCTAATTATACTTTAGGAAATTATTGGTTTTTATGAAATGATGGTATTTCTCTCAAAAAGTAAATAGTTTCTCAGAAAAAATAATTATGCTGTTAAAAGCATAATTTTCTTTTAAGATACTTAGAATAACTTGTAAGTGAAAATGTTTTCAAGCAGCCATTAAGAGTCATTAGAGTTAAGATGGGTGTGATGTTGTATCCCAGCAGCTGAATTCAGTGGTGACACCTTCTATTGCTGACAGTAAGTTACAAGACAATTACATAATTGATATTCTCAAAATCACCAGCAAAGTGCTAGGAAGAATAGAGCTGTTTCTATGGTTCCAAACCAAAGGGTAAGATTTCACAGAAATTGATGCTTATCCTGCTCAGTCTCATGTATAATATTTATTACCATAAAAATAGACTATAGTGACTTGTGGTTATTGAGGATACAATCACACAGATATCAACAAATACCTGTGGTCCTCATGGAATTGCTGTATTTTAATAGCAAGTTGTCAACATCACAAGGTATTTACAGTGACAGACACTTAGCACTGTTCACTCTCTGCATGCTCTTTCTAGAAAAGAATATTTCTGAGCATGATAAAGAATAATTTAGCATGTTTTCCTTGGAATACCTGATGCAGCATATGGGAATGTTGTAAAGGAATTATCAGTGGTAAATTTGATTTGAGATCTCTTGGGTGAGTGGAATGACCTTTCAGCTAGTGGAAATAACATACTTTCAGAGAGCACATTTTTCCTATTATTCTAAAAAATCACTATTGCTTATTTGACAGTTCTACTTACAGCACCCAGTTGCAGCATCTAAACTTCTGAACTCTTAGCGACTAAAAGTACAGCACATCTCTGTGGAATTCCTTCAGATTTCTACAAATTAACTTCATATAATTTAGGTCCAGTCCACAAGTATGAATCAGCCATGAAGAAATCACTGGGAAGACTTCAATGAAAGACTGATTTTGGACCCAAGCAGCAGCTATAGTAGCACTTTCTTTTACCAAATATAGTTGTTTTTGAAACAAAACCAGTCAAATCTTTCTGTTACACATTTAGGCAATTTCACTGACTAGATTTCTCATTCTCTTGTCCTGTTGAAAGATTGTTTACAAACATTTATTAAATGCAAGTAGCAAAAAACTGTAGCTGTGGTACATTGCTGCTGAGAGTGGAAACTTAGCCCAAAAGAATATTACAGCACCAAGCAATATCACTTAAGAACATTGAGGATACCATTAAATAGAACCAGGCAGCACCTGCTAATTTGAGTTTAGGGAAAGAAAGCAGGGCCCTGGGCTGCATGTCATTTTCTTCACTCTTTAGAGTTACTATCTTTATTATCAAAGCATCCTGTGGTTCACCTAAGGGCAGTACAGAGCTAGAAGCATCACTTCCTAAAATTTTTTTTAATATAACAAAGCACTAAGATAAAAATACTTTCCCATGCAAAAGGCTAGCATTATACTGCTTTTCTGTGGGACAAATTTTAAAAAGGCCTTTTGTACCTTGGGCAAATAATTTTGCTTATTCAGCCATCCTATTTTCAAATTCTTACAGCCTGATGTGTTATGAAAACAACCTAAGGCAGGGAATTTTCCCCCTTTATGCTTGCATGGTAGTGGGTGCAATGTGATATCCCATGGCTCTGGGGGACTGAAATGCAATTGAAATTGTAATAAACTCCCCTGCCCCACCTAAGCTGAATGCAGGTCTGCATTTGATATGAATCTCTCTGCACTCAATGGAAATAGCCTGGATATGAAATCTGTACTCACCTCTCCTGAAGGATTATCAACATTTAAAATCCGATTGGTTGAAAAGAACAAACTTAAATTACTTCAGTTTCCATTTCTCTCTCTGAGTCACCTGAGTAGTTATTTGTAATGTTAGCAAGATTATCTTAAAGCTGTTGCTCTATGAATGTCACTTACACAGGAGAAGTTCTACCCCTGCTTCCTCTTGGAGAAATTCCAAGCACTGAGTTGTAAAAGCAGCAAACTGCAGTTTGGGAAGGCAAGGTGAGCTTTAAGGGGGCCTCCAGACTGAGTTTTGTACTTTTCTTCATTGATTTCTTATCTAGCTACTCCTGGTTATGAATTGTTGCATGTTAAGTCTCAGCAGTGTATTTACAAAATGAAAGTACTGAGCATACACATGGGGTGGATAAAATATAAATTGAAAGCTGTAATAAGTGATAGCTTTCCTGTTCTGAAGGTTTATCAAATTGCTCCCTGAATATTAAAAATACAGAGGTATCTTCTCAAAGGCTTCATGTGTTATAAAAAAAGTTAGGATAAATTAGAAAAGAGTGAGTGGATCGTGTACATTTCATAGACCCTCTCTTATTTATTTTTGTTTTCCTGTGGAAATAAATTCGGTTTTTTTCTTACTAAAGAGAAATTTAAAAATTGAACTGAAAAATTCTATCTACTTTTGAAAGTGGTATGAGTGATTTTATAGAGAAAGGACATGCTATTACAGAAAGTTTAGATCATTACTTTAGAACACTGATAATATATTACAACTTTTCTCCATACCACCTTTTTGCTTTTAATATTTCCTCTCATAATGTATTGTTTGTTCTTCATATATAAAAAGCAGTTGGTTTATTAATCAGAAACTTTTAGAGTTTCTGGTTGATGTTTTGGGGATGGGGTTGTGCACCATCATTTGATTACGAGGGAATTTGATGTATTTGATGTATTTCAGTTTGGTCAGCAAGAAAGATTCCCCTCCCCTTTTGCCCTCTTTTTTTTTTTTTTTTTTTTTTTTGTTTTCCCCTTAGCAAAAGTGCCTTTTTATCTTACCTTTTAATGTTGCTGGGTACTGATTGGTGGGGCATGGTCTGGGTTTTGCAGTTTGTGTCTCAGGACCATCAGCCGTGCAGCTCTCTAAATGCCCCTGCAGCTGGCATTGCAGGAGGAGCACAAGGAGAGAGCAAGAACCTTGGTTGTAATTGTTTTTCTGATTTCCTATCTGTCCTATGCAAGCACAAATTTTTACTAAGGGCATAATTTATTGAGTGCTCTCTAATGTAGAACAATAACAGGGTTTGTAAGAACCAATTATTTTTTTAAGTTCTTTTATCATAAACATCAAGTTCTAATTTTTCACTCAGGCCCTTGGGTCTAAGGATATACTTGGGCACTGTTGAGGGAAAGTGACACAGCAGTCACTGAAACACATCCAGGTGTTCCCACTCCAGATGAAGATATCTATATAGTGTGTCATGTGCATTCAATAAATAAAATCCAGCAAACTGGGAAATGCACAGGCTCTGATTGGAGTGAGAGCAGCACTGGGCTCCATGAGAGTGCTGCTCCAAACTGAGGATGCCTCACTGTGTTGTCTTGTTATAACTGATATCTTCGGCAATAATGAAGTTCTTAAAGGCAAGTAAAAATATTCTTTGAGGTATCAGAGAAAATCACCTGTAATAGCTGTTGAGACTTAAAACTGTCAGTTGGCTGTGTAACAACATTCTATATCTGAATGTATGAATTTCTGTATTTCTGCTACTGCTGGATCACACTCTTCCTGCTGTCTACCTGAATTGCAGTCTTATTTTGGAATTGTGCTACTATTGTGGGCTAATCCAAAAGTCTCAGAGTTGTGTGGAATGGTTGTTTTTCCATTAGTAGTATGTACGTTATAAATGTATTTCAGTTTTCAAATGTATTTGATTGCTCTTTTAAATAGGCCTTGAACAAAATTTTAGCTTATAAGATATTGTACGGCATGAGGTTAATCAACCACTCTTTCATATTTTATATTAAGGTCTCTGAGATCCATCCCAGTCTTATTTTTGTGAAGTGGAGAAACTTGACACAACCCCCTTCAGCATATCCATGCTTTTTGTGAATTTGTTAATTCTGCACATTATTTTATTTTAATGGAAAACACCTTGATGTATCTCACATTAGGTGTTAATACACCTAACTGTGGAAAGTAAGGAGATAATATGAGTTGTAGTGACTTGAATTTGCTGTAGCCTGAGGGTTTGCACTTGGACTGTGCTTTGGGAAGCCTGGATAAGCAGGTTAAGCCATGATATATGGTCCCAGAGAGAGGAGCAGGGACTGCAGGAGTCAGATCTTGTGTCTTAAACTGCTACAGCTCTGCCCTCACTTTCTCAAGGCAGGTTCAATTCATTGTTCAAAGTCTCTGCTTATTAACATATTATTAATATAATATTAACATATTATTAACATATTGCTTGTGTCTGTGGCTACCAAGGATTAACTCAAAATGTGTTTGGAACAGGTAGAATTTAGGCCAGTTTTAGGTGTGGTCTTCTAATCATACATGTGTTATTTATGCATGTGATGTCTCAGCATGCAAAGTCAGGTTTAAAGCAAGAGTATTTTTCTCTTTGTCTAACTTATCTAAAATTTACAGCATTAATTAGACAGAGGGAGCTTGTGATTCATGCAGCCTTTTATTTTACGTGACATAACAAAAGCCCTGTGCACCCAGGAGCCATTGCTAACATTGAGGATGGGCTGCTGAGGAGCGTTCTCAAAAGCTGCTTATGTGTCTGTCTAAAAGGAGTGTGAGCCTGATCTCCAGCAGCTGCTGCATTCCAAGAATATCTAGAGCATCCACCAGTTTCATATTTAATTTATGAGGATAATGCAGAAATCTGGATCATCCTATAGAGTTAAGACATTTTCTGTGATTTTTCTTGAGGAGAAATATTTCAATTAGAAATGAAGTTGTTCATGTCTAAGGGAAATGAAGACAGCCAAGGAGGTCAGGGTGGATGGGGCCTGACCCAGTGAGTGGGACCTCTGCCCATGGCAGGGGAGGTGGAACTTGACCAGCTTTGAGTTCCCTTCCAGCCCAGGATTCTCTCATTCTATGGAAACAGCTGGGTTCTGCTGTTGTCATTCCACACAAGAAACTCTTGAAATGTGTTTTCACTCAAAAATCAAAGGCAAAATACAAATCCTGGACTGATAAATTATCAAAATTAATTGATTGCATTAAATAATTTTTGGGAAGAAAATGAATTTCATAAAAAACATGATGTCCTACCTAGATTCAGTTTAATGTATTAGAAAGAGAAGCTTTTCTGAGTTTCTGAGGTTTCATTTTTTAATCACAGAGTTAATCCAAATCTTTGTGCAGCATTTTTTGGTATATTCAGGATCTTGTTATTTTTTTTGTTTTTTTTTTTTAATGTTGTTCCAGACAGCAATGACATAAGCATGTCTAGAGAGTCTGTTACATTATTTACTCTCCCAACTTATTGCAGAGATGCACCTCGCTGTTAATGAGGGTGATTTATCTGCTCAGGATAATCACTGCCTGAACAGTACTTTCCACCATGGGTTACTATAGTAACACTTCTGTAGTTTTATGCCCATATCCCAGTATATCTTATATTTCAAATGCTCTCTGTGAAAATTTTTAAATTAGCTTATCACTTGAAAACATTTGTGAAGGACTTTTTTGCCTCAGTATTATTTAATATGGTTGTTATGGCAACCATATATTTCTCTTGCTATTTTACCTATAGTGCCTGTACCTCCAACAAATGAGGGAAAAATAATTTACTTTCATTCCTACACATGTAGCACCCTATAAAAACAGGGAATTGAGCATGAAGCATAAAAAGGGTTTGGGCTGTGTTTTCCTCCTCTTAGACTTTACACTGACACACACAAAATCTTGATTGATCAGATTGATTAAAATACATGATATGGCTGCTTTTGCAGGCTTTGTGGTGAGATAATTACCTTAAATGAGGTACTTTGAGTCAAAAGCTTGAGAAATGGGCCCAGGTGAGCCTAAATGGGGTTCCACAGGCCCGAGTGCAAGGTGCTGCTCCTACACTGGGGCAATCCCAAACTCAAAGAGCAGCCCTGAAGAGGAGCACTGCATTTTGCAGGCAGACAAGTCTCCCTTATTTTTGTTTAGGAAGTAAATCTTAAATGGCTGTCTAGAACCTTAAAAATGTTCATATTAAAACCCTTTTCTGGAGGAAAATGAGAGAAATTACTTTTTCAAAGCAAATTCTTAAATCCTTAGTGCCTCTTATCTATTTGTCGGGCAAAAATATGTGTATATACACAATTCTTCACTCAGGTGATTCAAAAATATTTAGATCCTGGGATTAAAATTATTCATTTGTGTTTGAGAAATAAGCCTGTCTTTACAGATACAAATCTCTTGCCCTCAGATGCATGCAATTATGGAACTGCATTGTTGTATCGAAATTTAGCTCCTACTTTTTAGATAAGAACTGTTTCAAATAATTTCATAACTGATACTTATGTTATCAACTTCAAATGCATATTTATAATTAAAATTGCCATTGCAGTGAAAATATCAATCAGTGCCCCTTCATGGTTTAAGAACCAGTGCTACAGCCAAGGCTCATACAAAGCATCATTTAGTTTGCTTGTTCTGAGTAATGACAAGGCATTTTCCGTTTATCAGCAGGTGCATGCTCTCATTAAAATGAACAGAACAGCAATATTAAGGACAACCTAGTATTTCTCAGGCTGAGAAGTATGAGCAAATGTTGCAATAACTGTTTCTAATGTGTATCAGGGTATTACAAACTAAGCTTCTGGGTTCCTTACCCCGACAATTAATCACTACTAGTTAATTGAATTTATGATCTGACAAAGCCCACTCTTCACCATCAGTCTCTAAACCAATACTGACATTCAGCTAAAATTTAACCTCTTACACCAGTCAGTGGCACAAGAGTCTGTTCCCTGTATCACTGCTGAGCAAAGTGGTTATTGAAACCTGATAATTTGAGTTTTATAAGACTGTACAAAGAACGTTTTTATTGAAAGGAAGCATATAGCTTAGGGAGGAAATTTATATAAAAACTTGGAATCTGGAAAATAGAATTAGTAACACAGCTTTCTCTGTTAGACAAGGTAAAAGTTGTCTACTGCAAATCTGTTATGGGTTTGTCTTGTTCCTTAATGGGCTCTGAAATAAATACTTGCCTCTTTGGAAAATGAATTCAAAATAGAATAAAACAGAAAGCATAATAATTCAGGATAAATCATTCATGGACAGATCTAGAATCAGTAGGAAATTGTGGTCTGCTGTGATGTCACTCAAGGAGCATTCACATCAATCTTTGCTAATTGGATAAGCTTGGAGGTGTTCCTGAAACCTCTACTTTGGGGCTTCAGTAGTGGCTCATTTTGTGTCAACCTTGCCCCAGTTTGGGTGCTCTGAGAGTAAATGCTCAAGTATTGGAATTATTTTTGGAAAATGGATTAGCACTGTTTATAAACAAACTATGTACCCTAAGATACCCTTCTAAATTTATGATCTTTCAAGGGTGTGTATGGTTTTCTGGTAATGAGATGCATCCATTGAAAAGCTGCCTGTGCCATGTCCACTAGGCAGGCGAGGTCTTAAAGAAAATGGCAAACATCCAGGGCTCCCTTCTGCATGATGCTCCCTTGTTTGTCCACAGAACAGGGCCTTTAATTGTATTCCTGCATCAGGGGGCTGTGCTGGCCTCTTCCATCCAGCACAGGGATCTTGGAGAAGTCATGGTGGTACTTAGTGGGACTACACGGACTACGTTACATCCATGTGTTATCAGGATGCTGTCTGTGACATTGCAGGGTTATCAGAATGCTAATCTCTGTGTCTCTCCTGATTTAACAGCTCTCAACAAAGCACACAAACACTTCAGCTGTACACTCTTCTTTGCTAGTTGAAGCTTCTGCTTTATTTTGAAAGAATAATAAGCAAATGAAAAAATGTGTTGATTATTTTCTGACTTTGCTGAGCAAATAGGCTTTTTGCTTCTGAGAGTTTGGGGTTTGCAGTTTATTTTCTTTCCCTTTTCCCTTTGTATTCTAACACTTATGTCAAACTGGGGTCACTCTGAGGGTCCCAGGCTACAGCAGAGTCCGTTCCATTCAATGTCAATCAGTCAGAACCAAGAGGTCACTTGCAGATCCTTCTGGAATCCCCATCTCTTCTAAAGTCAAACCACTCATCTGATTCATTGCAGGAAAAGAACACAAAACAGTGCAGTTTACCATGAGCTAGTTTCGTGCCTGAACTAGAAGGTGTAACTTTGGTTTGTCTGAATTATTTCCTGAGTATTGACTGCTGTGAAGTCCAGAGCCTGTTACACTGCTCTGTTACAGCTGGCTTTTCAGGCCAGTTCAGCACCCAGGTTGAACATTTCTCTCATGGGCAGGGGCTACTGAAATCAGAATATCTGTATAGGCTGTGTAAACTCCCAGGGTTTAAGTGAGCCAAGATTTGATGCTTTGATTCTTCTGAAAATATGATTCTGTCAGGTGTGACTTTCATTATATTTCAGTAAATGTTTAACTTCTGATTGTGTGTTATAATATACATTCACTTTTGATATTCTGAAAAAAAAAAAGGCTTTTTCATTGGGAGAATGTAAACGTTTAAAGTGCAGCATAATTAGCATTTGTATGGCAAACCTTTTTCACGGGGATTTGTCATACCAAATATTTAATTAAATTGAGGTGAAATAGCGTTATTCATGCAAACTGGTTTTGTTAGAATAATTAAATTGCTTCAAAAAGATTTTCCTGGGCTTTCTTTCCACGTCAAGTACAGGTTTATTTGTGAACCCTTCAGCCAAGAGTGGGTTCAATTTCTAGAGGTCACTAATGAACACTGGTCTGTTTGTCCTACTTGATAGCTTGATAAAATAATTTATAATGTGTATGTGCTCAGTGAATGACAATTACTGATAAATGTTTTGCTTAAAGAAAAGAAAAAACAAAGGAATACCTTGGAAAACTAACTCTGCTTTCCTAAATACAAAAGCAGTGTCAAGTCTTCTCTGACTTCATATTGAGAGACTGATAACCAAGTGGTTGCTTGCTGGCTCTGCAGGAAAAGTTCATGTCCAGAGAAGCCCTTGCAGCTCCCAGGCTGTGACACATCTTTCACTGGGCTTTCAGGAGAGCTCCTGAAAGGTGAGGCTGTATGTGAGCTGCTGGCATTGCAGCAGCCCTGCTTGGTCTGCCGTGGTTCCTGCTCTTTAGCAGCAGCACTGCACCCACCCCTGCTGCCCAGAGGAGGGCATGATGTCCTGCCCTGTGTGACCTGACAGATTCTCAACAGCAATGGGACAAAATACACCTCCGGGTTACACTCTCAGCTCCTCTGCTTTCCTGACTTGTGGCTTCACATTCTCTGAAAAATCTCTTCACCCTCTTCTCTTTCTCCTGGGAAGATGAGAAGCCACAGAGAAAAGGAAAACAATTCTTATCTCATTTGCTTCTCCTGTGTTGTGCTCACATGTGGACCATGTTTGGAGATTGTTTACCCACAGGTGATTGTTTCATTGGATTCTGGTGTGAGTTTGTTTTCACTCATTGGCCAATTGTGGCCAGGCTGTGTCAGGACTCTGGAGAGAGTCACAAGTTTTCATTATTATCTTTTTAGCATTGTGTGAGTATCCTTTCTGTATTCTTTTGTATAGTTTAGTATAGCACTGTTTAAAATAATACAGTATCATAAAATAATAAATTAACCTTCTGAGCACATGGGGTCAAATTCATCATTCCTCCCTGGCATGGGAGTCCCTGCAAATACAATACTGACTCTCTCTTGGAGCATCGGGTGAGCGGGTGGGCAGATGTTCCAGTGTCAGAGGGAAGCACCAGTTTGTACAGGGTGGGTAAAATTAATCCCACACTATTGCCTGAAAGAGAAAGTCAAGTGATTTTAGAGAGATGACTTTACTGGAGATTAATCTAGATGTACTCTTCAGTATAAAGTAAAAACCTTTTGTTCATGTGAAAATGGCATTCGGCAGTGGACAGAAGTACATTTTGTGGATCTGGAAACTGCTTCAGAAAAAATAAATCTCAGTATCACCAGAGTGTTTCTCGATCAAATCAGTGCAGTAATCTTGCTGGTTATTTCAAGAGACAACATTGTAAATTTGTCTCTTCATGTCAGAATACTAAGATGTGAGATGTCTTTGGGCTTTAGATCATTTAAATATTACATGCATGCACAACAGAAAAAAATAGTGCCTTGAATTGACTGAAAAACCAAAAATGTGTCATGCTTTGTTGTGGTTCCTGCCTATAATGGCTGTGCCAGTGATCTCCAGCCTGATCTCCAACCCCAGATCCCCCTTCCCCTTGGGAGCTTGTGTGGGCACAGGGCCATTAAATCCCTGCTGATCTGACTGAGGGGGTTACAGCTGCCCATTGAGGATGGTCTGCAATTACACTGGGTTAAATTTAGTGGAAGGGGCACTCTTGGTCTGTGTTACAGCAATGTATTCAGCCTCAAGGAGGAGATTAATTTGCTTAGTGATGCAATAAATGAAGTTTACAGGGTCTGATCTCCAGGTAAAAATTATGGTCATTATTCAGGGTTCAGGTGTTAGCTGTGAGTTTAACTGAATTTGGGTGCATTTAGCTTGTGGGAGATAAACACAAAACCTTCCCAGGGAACTTGATACTGTCAAATTGTCACAGCACTGGCTTTTGCTGGGAAAATATTGAGATATGAGAAAAAATATCTCATGTATGGAAAACTGAGCTCTGTGTTCAGTGTTCTGTGCAGAACTGATGTGTAGTATCAGCTAGTGGAGCTCCAGAGGCAAGCAAAGAAGGAAACCACTTTTCAAAAATATTGTGTTGCTTATCTGGAATCAGTATGGTTCATTCTATCATTCCTTTAATTTTAAAGAAAGTTCTGACCTGCTGCTTTAGCAGATGGAGTTGATGAACGCAGGAGTAAAGCAGACAGGACTCAAGTTTCTTCCTGCAGGAAAAGCCCATTCTTTATTCACACGGCTCATTTTTATACAGTTTTTACAGACCCCTGTTTAACTCCAATTGGCTAGTAGTTTTCTTGCCACTCAATGCATTGTTAGTAAATGGCATTTTACCTGTCTCTACCAAATCTCTCTCTTCTTGAATTGTTTACATATTTTGTTCACTGATTCGCATGGGACAGACTCCTTGTTTTTTACAGCTGCAGACTGTTTTTCTCTACACGAATAGCTTGTTGTACTAACTGTTTCTCATTCCTTTGATTCTCTCTTATGAGAACTTGCAGGCTTAGCTGATAATTGAACAGAGCAAGGCCTTTCTTTCATGATATCTCTACCTGTATGTAACAGGTGAAAACATAACTGCTTCCATGTTTGTATTTATGACTGTATTGCATTGGAAAATTATTTCCCTGAGAAACCACGTGTTGGTCAGCTGTGAGAGAAACTATTACATAAATCTTAAAAATATTTCGGTTATAAACCAGAATATTCATAGACAGTGATTAAAACTAGAAAAAAAGCCCAACTCTGAAGAGCATGGAAAATTCTGGACTCATCACTTATTGGCAGTTTAAGAGTGAACAAACGCACATCCAAAAATGCACATGCACAGGGCCCTTGTCTGTCTGTAATAGAGGTATTTTTCAAATTGGTATGCAAGCCCTAAATGAACATGTTTTTAGTACCTCTGCTTGTGGCCAGAAGAGAAAATAATACAGGATCTGCTCTAAGAATTGAATCTATGATTCAGAAGCAGAGAGGCATCGCAGGAGGGTAAATCCAGTGCAGTGGTAAAATAAATAGGTTTTTTTCCCCTTTAACTGTTTTTCTGCAGTTTTTTCTCCCCTCACAAGTTCGTTGTGTCACTTTTCCCATGCTTGTTGCTGCAGCAGGGAAGAGAGCAGCAAGGCAGCTCTGGAGTTGCTTCACCATCTGTCTCTGTGCTCTTTGCTCAAAATCACTGATCAGAAACTCCGAGCCCATGTTGTCTTCCTTCCCAGGTGAGGTTATTGGGGCCTTTCCTGTTGTGTCAGTATTGCTTTACTTCTTACATGTTTGCCATTTCTGTCTGTGAATTATTCCTCAGTAGAAACAGCAATTTGTCAGCACAAACTGCACAAGAAAGAACAAGGGTTGCTGGAAGCCTGAGTAAAAATCAAGTTTATGTATATTTGTTATCAGGTCAGTTATATCATACTTTATGTTTAATGGAAAAAAAGGCTTGGACTTGTTGAATACATTATCTATATTTAACCAGTCTGACCAATCAAAAAAATTAGGATAGACTTACTGACAAATAAAAATGGTAAAAATTCATCTTTTAATATAATGTATCAACTTTGGCTTTGGCTTTTTTGTTACATTTTTGGATATTTGTTTAGAGCTTTTTTAATGTGTTAAGGCTTTTCCTTTTCACAGCTTGGAATAATCCTTTGTGTCTAACAGAAGATGAGAGTCAAATTATTGTTTGGTCTATAGGAAAAATATGCCTGGTAAAATCATGACTTTCTCATTTGGTGTTAGTTCAATATAGAAAATCAGGATTTGTTGATTCCAGCCCACAACTCATTTTTTATTCAGTTCAAGGTAAGATGTATTCCATGGGTTGATCTCCATATTTTCTAGCAGTTGTGTTGGTGCTGTGCTACATAGGCTTAAAACTTGTGCTAAAGATATTTTAGAAGTATTTGTTGGGTTGCACAAGGCTGTCCATAAAGGAATACATGAGCTCAGGGGGCTGATGGGGCAACTCAAAACATGAAGATGAAAGTAAACAGAATTAGAATTAGACAAAAAAGGAAGCCATGATTGGATAGCCTGAAGCAGAATGGAAGTGTTCAAAGGCACAGGTGATGAGAAACTGTACGGATTCATTCCCAGCTCCTGTGCATTAGATATGGGATGATTTTATGGGAGAAAAAAATTGCAGTAATCTGTTTCAGATACCTTTGTAACAATGATTATCCAAACAAGGCAGGAATGGTAGCAGGCACTTTAAAAGGGTTAGAGAGATCCTTTTGTGCACACTACTCATGATTTAAAAAGATATGTTCTTTTTTTCAGTAAGATGATTTCTGCTTACAAGCCCACATTGAATCAGGAATGGTGAAATGTAGGAGATACATCTGTTCCATCCTGCTTTGTTTTCACTTGAGTCTGTTTAAGTTATGTTTATTGTATTCTTATCTTGTGTCTTGAGAACCAAGGCATAAATTGAGCTGACTGTATTACCCTTCAAAATGCTGTGAAAGGAAATGCAAAATAAATGCAGGTATCATTGGCAGAGCAAGAGATATTAGAGATGAAAAGCTGGCACCTTTTGTACAGTGCTGAATGCCATGGAAATAATCAGTTTCCTTATAAAGTTTATAAGCAAGAAAGGAAATTAAACACAAAACCTTTTCAATGTGATGGACCTTTCTTAAAATCACAGCTTCTGCATAAGTTGGAAGGACGTATTTAGTAAAATAAAGTAGCAAAAAGTAACAGAAAAGTCTAAAGGCTACTGAGGGTGTATATGCTCAGTTTTGGTGAGAAGAATAATCTCAGGCAGACAGATAAAATGATGAATGTTGCCTTGAGCTATTTAATTCAGTCCTGCTGTGGTAAGTTGGGTTCCCTTTGCTGTTATTAGCATATGCCAGTTATTTCATTAACTGACCTTGCTAAATGCCTAGAGACATCCTGTGACACTTAATGAAGTCAAACATGGCAAACCTCTCTTATGGCTGCATAAAGCAAGTGTAGTTAAGAAAGATATTTACATACTGTAATTGTTGGACAATATTGGAACAAAGTCTTTGAAAGCACAGACCCTACTGGTTATTGGTCTGGAGATGTTAATGGCAGCTCTGAAGCTGAAGGATTGTGTAGCTTTATGAAAAATTAGGGGAAAAAATAAATGTAGTTGGTTTTATTTCTTCTGCATATATAACATTCGGCTTTGTTTTATGCTAATATTTTCCAGCTGCCCTGTGTGGATTTAGTTGACTGGGTTCTGTGAATATAAGTGGATTACGCATTTAAATTGACTGAAAAATCTAAGCTTTTATTTACTATTCAGCTGTTTAGATTAAAGTCCAGAAAGAATACGAGGGTCACACCCAGGCTGGGGGGTTTCAACCTTCCATCATTCCAAGGCAGCTTAAATAAAACATGTGTGGTTTACCCAAAACCAGCTCGTTGACATCCTTCCACTGTTACCAGGGGGGGTTTGTGAACAGAAGCAGAACAGAATCAGAGTGCACACACACTCAGCTTACTGAGCATGCACTCACTGCAGAGGAACTTTAATGAGATTTATCTTATTTTCCCCCCCTTTTAGAGAATTTTTATGATGCTCTGAAAGAGCAGAAATGACCATATTAACAGGAGAATTAACCGGAGCCCCTAGAACCTACAGAAAACTTTTTGAAAGCTAACTAGTTTCTCTTCCTTGCATATTGGCTTTCTGTACACAGAACTTTTAGGAATGGGATGGCAAAGGTAGTACTTACATAGGGGAAATGCTGAAGAAAAACTGTGTCAGAGAGGGAACAGGAAATGTGCACACACAGACCTGCAAAATGTTATCGCCATAATATTGTGTTCTCACCACAGCTCTTTAATTAACACAAGAGGGAATCCTTGGGAAGACAGAGGAATGCATCAGTTTTGCTATTGGTATTTCTTCCTTGTGGTCACAAGAATGATTAAATTCAGCAAAACATGAATGGGCTTCAGAAGAGAAAATAATAGAACTGGAAGTTAGAAATTTGGGCTGGTTTAGGATGAATTATAACATTTTCTCAATTTCTTCAATTTGGTTCAGTTGGAAGGAAGTTAGATTTTATCTGTGCCAATCCTTACTTCTTGCTCAAGATTCCTTAGTTAATTCACTTGTGTAAGTTCATACCAATAAAAAAAATACAAAACATTATTTGCTCCTTAAATCTGAAGCCATGAAGGGTCAGGAAGTTGGAACTGGATGGTTGTGTGTCCCTTCCAGCTGAACTATTCCCCTCCCTCTCTTTAAAGGTTAGAAGGGATGTGGGTGCTGAACATGGACCCTACTGGCCTTCTCTATAGGTACTTTTCCCAAAAATTAGTGATGTATGATTGAACTAAAGCTCAAATGCAAGAGCGTGGCACTGCTTGGAATACACAGATTTGCTTAGAAAAACCCCAAAGCAAAATAATTTGGTGCAAGAAGCTCATTGTTCTGGGAATACAACCTTCCTAATAGGCATTCTGCACAAGGTTGGTTTATGTATCTGAATTCATATTTGAAGGAAACAGCTCATTTTGAAATAGCCTTGAAGAAACTAGGTGGGTGATATGAAAAACATAAAGTACTGACAACTCTTTCCACTGTTAATCTTTAAGGATTTTACTTGGGGCAAATTTCTCTTACAAATTCCATGTAGAAAACTTTATCCAATAGAGTGGTGGGATAGCACATGGAGTAATGTTTTCCTCCATTTTGCATTCTCTGACTTCTTGCCTTTGCAAAAAAGAGAATCATCACCCCCTCCCAAGCCCCCCCCCCCCAAAAAAAATTCTGTATCCAGCCTCATGTCCAGCCTGGAATTGTTACTTTACAAAATAAATACAAATTCACAGTTAAGAATGGCAGAGCCTACTTCTCCCAGACTCCTAGAGAATTCTCTCATAGAGAATTTACATTGTGTGCTACATTTCCTCAAACAAGGACAATGTCTGTGTCAGTGTTTACAGCTTTAGTGCTGCTCTACACCAGTCCCTTGAAGTCCAGAGTGAATCTTATTGTTCACATCTGCACATTTCTTCTGACAAATAGGCATTTTGTGATTGAATTGTTGAGCATTTCTTAGGTAATTTCTGTGTCATGCCACCTCTTAATTCACTGTGGTTCATTTCCTTTTGCATTACCATTTCCTACATATTTTCTGCCCTGTTTCCTTATGGTTGGCTGCTTATCTGCAGTGACTGAATCTTGTACTGTTACTCAGCAATCCTCAGTTCTCTCCCAGGCTCCCATTCTTCAAGAAAGTTTATAGCAATACTGAATAGAATTATGTCAACTTTGGTCATGCTCCTCCTTTCTTGTTACTATTTTTATTCTTGTTCTCTGGTCCTTTTATGGATTGCTTTTATGAAATCTATTTTAAAAAAGCCTAATACCTTTTCTAGACTAGTTTTGTCATTTTTGACTCTAACAGTAAACCTTTTGTGGTTTACTGATATATTTTCTAAGGCAGGAGAATTTGAATACAATAAAACTTGAACTATTTGTTGCATTCTCCTGCCATCTCCCATCATGTACAATGTTGCTTTGCTGCTACTTCACTTCTCACTTCTTTATTCCCTGCAATCTGCCTGTATTCACATATCTGCATTGTAAAGATAGCTTCTGCATTCAGATCCTGCCCTTTTGTACACAGCCTTTCAGAATGAAATATTAGTTTTTACCTGCACTGCTAAATATTTCTGTGTAAGTCATGGTTTACTTTCTTTTTAACCTGTAACCACACCTCTGATAATCAGGTTTTATATTCTGCAAATGATATATATAAATTCATCCTCCTGGTTTGTCATCCTACCATGTCTCTCTTTCTCTCTCTGTAGTTACTCTTTGTGGTTACTTTCTTCATGCCAGGTTTTCATCCAGCACAGTCCTGCAGCTCCTCCTTTGTGCCTCCCTCCACATACAATGCACTTGCTGTCCTCAATCACAGAGTTGCAGCTGATCTCAGCGCAGTGCTTGGGATCCAAAAAGGCCTTCTGAGTTTTGTTTGGAATCTGAGGCAAAATTTAAAGTAAACCTGTCCTTATGTTTAATATTTTCTTGACATTATTTGTTGCTAGCCTTTTTTTGGAAGTTACATAGCAGATAAACTTCAATTTGCCAAATGTCACTTCTGTCCATTGTGATTGAACCCTGGCAAATATTTGTTCAATTTGCAGCTTTGCTTCTGCCAGACATTGACGGAACTTTTCTGGAGCAGCGATGAAACTTCTGGTATGCTCATATGTTCTCAGACAAGTTACAGGTTGTCAGCTGAGGCATGTTAATCTCCCTGTACACATACTACCTGCTCAGTGCCAAGACAAAATAAATTTAATTTTCTGAAAGCATCAGGAAAAGGCTGTGGTAATGAGTCTGAGCATTTTCACCAGCAGCAGCTTAGCCTCCTATCAGCTTTGAGGGTAACCCTGCTTTGAGAAGAGGCTGCACCTGCAGATCTCCAAGCCTGGCATGGTGATCTTGCTGTTTGCCTTCCTTCCTGTTCAGGGTCTTGAACCCAAAAATCCCATGGCCTCTTTGGCAGCATCCCCTCCAGCCAACAATGCCAAATGTGTCCTGACTCTTGGTCATAACCAAACAAGTAACCTCAAAGGGGTATTTTATAGCCACCCTCCAACTGATCTGTCACTATTTCATGTATATAGTAGTGTGCTTTGGCTGTGGCTCAGGTGATGTATCTGCAGAGAGGTACAGACTTTATCTGAACTCAAATAATTCTATGAATTTTTATTTGTTTAAAGTGGCTTGTATCTCAACATTTTTCTGCACACTATTCACATCTGTATCCCTTAGTATATTGAGTTTTAGAAGGAATCCCTCTGGAGTAGTGCTTGTTGGTGTTTTTGGCATTTGTTCATGAAGACAGTCCCCTGATTCAATGAATTCATATTAATGGAGCACAAAAATGTGCATTACAATTAGAAAATCCTCACCTTGCAGAGAACTTCATTAGTGCTCTTTGTCAGCAGTGGGTGTGTTATTGTCAGACAGTTCCAATATTATACTGGAGACATTGCAGCAGCTGGCAGCTACTGGGGCAGGGAGTTGTTACCAGAGTGCTACATTTCTATGTGTCTCTATTCAAATATATCATACTTTGAAGCCTGAACTATTACTGCCCTTGAGCAGAGATATATGTGTGATTAGCCTGTGCTAATAAAGCCTTACTTATCACAAACCCACAGCTTGAAGGATGAAGGAGAGGTTACTGAAATGCACAAATACAGAATGAAAGCAGAGGTTTTGAAAGTACAAACACAGCATGGTACTGCAGGTATCAGAGGTATAAATAACTCATCAATGGTCATTAAATTAGTGTGACCTTGTGAGATGTTAAAATCAGTTTTAGGGATAGCAGAGACAACATGAAAAAACAGACCCTATATAGAAAATTCACACATAATATGGCAAGGGAGGCAGTAGGTGCTGAACCCATGGCAAGGGAGGCAGTAGGTGCTGTGTTAAAAATAATGCTAAAACTGACCCCATGCAGACCCAGGAGCAAGGTGGAATAGATGATGAACATCATTCTCCTGACAAAGGACGCGGGATGTGATAAATGTTTGTCCCTCTTTCTCTTTGCAGTGAGCCAACCCCATAAAATGTGAACTTGGGAGAGTACAGAGAGGAAAGCAAAGAAAGAAGAGGATTGTAGAAACCCAGAGTGAGCAGAGAAATATCAGAGAAAAAGAGATCTATATTAGAAAGTTTGTAAATGCCAAGTTTAACTGTCTTTATTGGAAACAAGTTGGGTGACTAATAACGATCATCAGTTCAACTAATAAGACTTTAATTAGACTGTGAACAGATTCCTACCATCACTTAGCAGCATGTTCCTTTAGCTTATGTAAATGACATGGATTGTTTGCCATGACACCACGTGCCCCTGAGACTTGGGGGTTAAATTTGGAAGCAGCAGTGCATGATAAATATGTCAGGTGTCACAGTGGTTCTTTAGCCCAAGTCCTGTTAAAGTTTTTAGATGATTCTTTCCAAGAGCACCTCTGAGAGCTGGCTGTCTTTCATAGTAATTTTCCCCAGGGTGAACAAAGGAAGAAGTGAAGAATTTCTTTTCAGTCTTTTGTACTGAAGGGTGGGATCTTGTCATGGCAATCCCTCACTGGGGAGAGCATGAGTCTGTTAGACTTTGCTCATTAAAGCAAGGCAATCAGTTTGGTTGTGATGCTGCACCCCCAGGAGAATTTCTTCAGGTGGGTTGGATTAGGTCTTGATAAACAGATATGACTGGGTTCTTAACTGGATTGCATTCACAATAAATAAACTAATTCCTGTTAGGCTCCTGTGGTGGCAGATACCATTTTGACAAGCTTAGTGCTGGGAAATAAGAAGCTATAGAAAGATCCATAAAAAGTACAGTTTCAGGGGAACACTGTTACTGACAGACAACTGGCATTTAGGATTTTGTTCTAAAATATTATTTAGGAGTGATGTTCTAATCAGAAATGAGGAGTGCTGAATTAGGATTAGCTGAAATCCTTCCAGCCCACAGTGATTACCCCAACGTTCAAGGGGCAATCCTCCATTGCCTGATGGAGGATTCTGTGCTGGGGGAAGGCAGGCAAGCAGTTTGTTGATAATAAAAGGTCTGCCTGCAAAGGTGCAAAATCCAGGCTACTCCTTCAGTTAAGTGATGAATTTTGGATCTGATAGGGAACTGGCTTTTAAATAGTAGAAACTTAGAGCTCTACCTGGCTTCTAAGTTGGTGTGATTCAGGTAACTTCCTAAGTAACTATTTTAAAAGAGAATGAATCACTGCACAATGATTTATTCATAATCTCTTCTAACCCTGCTCAACACAGGGCACACTTCAAACCTGGCAGCTTTCTCAGCCCCTCGCCTTCAAGTGAGTCTTCAAGCATCTCCAAACACAACCATTTCACAGCCTGACAGAAACCCAGGTTCTGCCTGCCCCACTCCTCTCAGCCCCTGCCTGGTGGCCTTGCCGTGGATTTCCAGCAGCATTTCAATGTCTGCCTTGTTCCAGGGAGCCCTGGGGTGGCCTTATTTCCACACACGAGGTTTTATGAGTGCAGCAGAGCCAAAGGAACTCTCAGCCTACTGCTTTGTTCAGCAGCCTTATTAATGCAAGCCAGTGTGCAGGTGACCTTCATTGTCTCAAGGACACAATTCTGAGGCACTTTTAACTCGGCCACCATGGAAGAATTTCATGTCAGTAATACAATCTCACTGCTGATGTATTTTTATACTTAGCTATCTCAATAACCATTTTTTCTCTGGCTAAAAAGAAATAATTCATTGAGCTAGGGAATTAAAAGGCAGGGGCATTGAATTTTATTTACTTCAGAAAGGAGACTTTCTGTCAGAATGGCCTTTATCAGGTGCTTGAACAGCAGTTTTTCCATTACTTATAAACTAATTCATAAAATTGTCTTATTCTATAAATGTTGCAATGCAACCATAACTAAAATCACTGAAGGTTTTCAAAATAGTTTTAATATTAGATACATAAAAATGCAAGTTCAGTAATTTTTGCAGGAAGAGATATATTTCTCAAATTACAATCCATGTTGCCATATGAAATAATTGAACAGGGGATGAGAAATACTTAAAAAGAAAACCCTTTTTCTTCCCCCTTCCATTTTGATTTTTATGATCATCTAGGTAGTAGACTGATGCCATATAAGAGAAACACTTTGCTGGGAAGGAGATGTTTTTGATTTTTTAAAGAATATTATGCAGTAGAGACAAAACCTCAATAAATTTTATGTTTCAGGGTGATATTATGGGTGGCAATTAAGTGTTTAGTTGTATGATATCTTAGCCACGCATTGGGCAGATCATCTATGTGGTGTGGCCATGACTTCCTTTGGAATAGAAAAAAGGTATGGCTTGAGATGGACAGCTAGAAAAAATAGCATAAATTACTCAGCATGTTTCTATAAATGTGGATTTGATTTAAAACTAGAAGCCAAAATCCTGGTTTTTGTTTTTAAAAGCAGAAACAATCTCTCACATTAGTTTATAAAGTTCTATACTTTGTGTGTAGCCTTAGCAGCATGTACATTAAGGACAAATGGTTTTATAAGTGGCTGAGGATTAATTTTTTTCTTCAGTGCTAACCTGGAAAGGTTCTGTGAATTTATTTGTTTAATTTATGTTTCAAATAAAGGCTTTAGCTGAAATGCTGCTTCTGTCCCTAAAGCAAACACACCAGATTTCATTTGGGAGGAAAACCACTTGCCTGGTAAAGTTTGTGCTGTATGGTTTTCCTAGCCCTTTATTTCGCAGCACATTTGAGCATGAAAAATACTTTTCAAGAATTGATGTGATTAAATTTGTACCAGCCTGGAAAGAAACATAAATTGTATGCAAATGAAGTCTCTGCTTTCCATCTCCATCAGTCAATCCCATTATGCACATAATGCCTAAATAAGGAGAAAACGGTAATGTTCAATAAATCTGTGGTAGGATTGAGCCATTTCTGCCCCTTTTGTCATCTGCACAATGCATGGATTTGAATTCAGAGAGCTGTGCTGGTAAAAGAGATTTACTATGTTTCAGTGTCAGCTGGAAAACTTTGGGGTAGTGGAACTATGGTGTGAAGGACAAATACAAATTGACTAAAGGAGAAGAAAGATGGAAAAATTGATTTAAAAATCTCCAGGACCCTACAAAACTAAGAAAGTAGGCAAAAATAAGCATATTTCTTTCCTTAGGTGCTGTATCTTTCTGCTGTTTTGATTTTTCATATGTGCGGTTCTTGGAGTTTACTTTACCCTTGGTGATTCTTGCAGAGATTCTTGTTACTGGAATAGAGCCCTATGAAGTTTGGTCATTAAAGCAAAACTGCAAGAGGCCATGTAGCATTTCTCTCTTAGGAAAACTGCACTGATAAATCAGACAAGGGCAAAATAAGCATGTAAAAATGCAAAAATGAGTAATGAAGCAGTCCTCAGAAAATACATAACAATTTTCTGTTCATTTCTTTAATCTTTCCAGTTTTTGAATGATGCCTGTAAGGCCCAGTGATGATTAAAATTCAGGCCCATTTCTGACATTTGTTATGATTTGAATAGTAATTTGTGTAACTTGGTCTCATGGAAAATCTTTGGAAGAAAGATCAGTCATACCAGCATAGAGGAAAGAGAATAAAAAATAAATAAATAAAAGTTTTCAGGAATAAATGTTGGACTTTTTTGGAACAGGCTGGCTCTGTCCTTGAAGAGCATAGAAATGAAATCCACGAAGATAAATTGTTGGGAGAGTTGATAGATGCAGCATCACTGGGAAAGACAGAACATGTTTCTGCCAGGCATGTTTGGGAATAGGGGCTTGAATATTTTCATTAATCTTGTCATAGCTTATTGCTGCTAACTTCCACAACAAAGATAGATTTTCCTTTGTAGCAGTGAATAAATATGCTTCCTGAAGAAGGCTCTGACAATCTACCTTTTCCCCATTCAGTTGGTATTTTTACACCTCTCATTCTTGCTTGAATTAAGGAACTCTTTACTTAATAGAATTGGAATAACTTTTAAAAAATGCTGCACCATTATATCTCAAAACCAAATCACTCTTAATCACATCAGATTGTTTTCTCTTTCAAATGCAGAAATGTATCCCCATTCAAGGCTCAGATTATTCAGTAATGAAGCCCACAGGCACGGTGGTGACTTGTGCTGGATTATTAAGGTCAAAATGCCAGTTCTTCAGAACTGAGAAATCTCTGGTGAAATCTCCTTCTCATTTCAGATTTCAGGAGTTCTATCTCACTCTGTGCACTTTGTATTTACATCTTTGAAAACTGGAATGAGCTATTAACTGCTAGCACCATTCTGGTGGGCAAAGAAAAAAGAAGAGACAAGGTTTGAGATTGATCAAGAGATTGATACAATCATTCTGAAAGTTTGACAGTACTGAGATTCAGAAAAAATGCTTCCTAACCACAGAGAGCTGCAGCAGGAGAGCCAGGAGTGAAGTCTCTTTTCAAAGACACACCAGGCTTCAGCTTGGGGTTCATGGTTCCAAGAACAGGTCACCAGCTGGGTGCTCTCAGAAATGTTTCTTTCATATGACTGGGTTTGTGTCATATCTGCTTTACACTGAGCAGCACAAATTGACACTTTAAAAGCCCATCTTTAGTTCTTATTTTGTGAGCATGGCATCCGTTTATTTCTCTGTGAGCAAATATTCATAGCTGTGAACAAATTCTTTTCATAATCAAGGGAAAAAAGACTCTTGAGACTCTTCAGCACCAGGAAGAAAAATGTTTTCAAAATAGCTATAAACAGGAGTTGCAAGTGTCTTCAGCTGTTCATGCCCTGTTGCTTTGCAGCCAGCTTTTCATCACTGTCTGTGAGCCTGGGCTATGGATGTTTCTGCAGGGACTCTCCTTTCCTCATCAGTTCTCAGCAGCCCAGGATTAAACATATCTGATTGCTTAATATGTATCCATTAAGCCAGTAATGAGTAATTGCTGCACTGGTTTCCTTCAGTGACTGAGAGGCTGACATTTTTCTGATGTCTTTCCTTTAGAGAGCTTGTTAATTGAGCCCTAAATGAAAAGCTTCATTCTGAATCTCTGAAGCTGGTGGTGGTTTTGTCATGACCTCAGGGGAAAAGGCACGAGGCCCCATGGGCACAATTTGGGAATTCCTTATCTGCGTGTCTGATACTCCTGAGGTACCACTGTGAATGGGATTGACAATCTGAACAGAATTGCAGCACAAAATCAATGCTGCACCCTCTGCAGCTGAGAGTCATTCTCTGAACAATGGGAGTTGCTCTATGCTGCAAAAGGGTTAAGGATCTCTGCCTGAAGGGGAATGAGTAATAACTGCTGAAAAATGGGCCCGGATCTGTGCACACCCTCAGTCCCCAGCAAGTCACTGCATTATATTTCCAAGTGTACACATTTGGATGCATGAATTTCATACATACATTTAATGCAGTGGAATATGGGAACACTTCAGAGTTTGAGTGGAGTAGGTGGCTTGGTAGTGCAGAGTCAGACCAGGAGAGGAAAGGGAGAAGGAAGAGGCAGATATGCAGCAAAGTGCACACCAGGTTATTTCCACTGCAGACTTGTACTTTCTAACAGACAGTGAGCAGGATTTTGCTCAAAGAATTCACCAAGGTTTTACCTCGTCTGTCTTAGATTAAATTAAATACAAAGGAGAGGAGTAGAGTTAATGTAGGTAATTAAAAGAGGTATACCAATAACTGATGCCTTTCTTCACCAGCACAATTGATTAAAAATCCCAACTTGAATTGCACCACAATTTCAAATTATCATTTTTCCTGCCTACATTTTCATGTCTATGTTGAAGAAACTTAAGCTTCGTAATCCTAAGTGTGTAAGATGTGCTCCTAATTAAATTTTTGGTAAGCATTAAAGACATAAATGTAAACAAAAATGATTATTTGAACAGCTTCATTTTGAAAACATAAGGTATATATATCCAACAATAATGCCAATAGTTTTTTAGTTTTTCCTCTTGAAATTAAATAATCTTCAGAGCAGACCCTCTGAGGTCCTTTGATTTGTTTTAGCAAATGGTGTATGGGGAAGGAATTTTACCATGTTACACATGAATACACTTTGGGATGGGAGGTTGTTCTGAAGGGCATCTCAGAGGTTCTGGGATGGTTATAAATTTAGTTTTTCTTGAATCACTGGCCACCATGAGAAAGGAAAAATTAACTTCTGGTTCTCCTGTAAAAAGAAGTTCACTTCCACTCGGTACTAACTGTAGTTGTAGGATTGGTTTTTTTCCCAAATCAGTTCATGTTTGTAAATCAGTTCATATTTGTAGATCACTGTGCTGCTTCTGGTGTTGAAAATAACATTCTATGTTATTTTGTGCTATAGTGTCAGTGCTTATCTTTCATCTGGCAGTGAATCAGTGGGAGCTGTGCTAGGGTAAGAACACAACTTTATATAAATTATGTGGAAAGTGTTGGTGCTTCACTACTTTACTGAGTGACATTTTGAAACACAGAAATTTTGCAGGAAAATAAAAATACCACCCTGCTTACTCAGCCCAAATCATCTTGCTGGTACTGAATTCTTCCTTCCTTTGCTCTTTGACCATCTTCAGAACCCCTGATCTCTGACACTGCCATTAGCCCAGGACCACTCTGGGATGTTGCCTCCCCCCAGTGCTGGCTGAGGTGTGGGAAGGAGATCTGGGGATGGGTCCATTGGCTGCTGCTTGTGCTGCCCAAGCCCCTGCAGTGGGCATGGCCTGTGTTGAGGTCACTCTTGGCTTCTGGGTAAGCTTCCATTAGGGAACAGCTGAGCCTTTATTAGTAACTACCTATTTGTAATGTGAGTGAAGGAGTTGAGGACCTCATTCGGGATGAATGACTGCTCAGCACTGTAATATTGTGTTCGTCCAGTTGTTTATGAACAAAAATCAAATTGAGTTATTAATGGATGATAATGATGGACGTATCTTCTAGCATCTATAAGGTTACAAACTTCCATATTTGAACAATTAGGTATTTTAATACTAGCCAACATAAAGACTTCTGGCTATTGGGGTGGGCTGTTACCACTCTCATCGTATGCAGATATCTCTACACATCTTATGTCCAGAATGCCCACGTAAGCAAAAGATTCTAGTTCAGAATGAATGTAGGAAATTCTATTTTGTGAAATTACCATCTCAAGCTAAATCTTTTGATTATTAAAACTTCCTTTTACATTTGACTGTTCAGGCTTGAATTAAAAGAAATATCTGTAATGTTTGGACGAAACAAATAATGTAGCCTGGGATATAATTTTAGAAAGATGGGAAGATAATATGCTGAAATAGAAAGTTAAGAGTGAGAAGGCATTGAAGTATTGAAAAGTATTAATGAGGCAGACTGTTAATGAGAGAGAGAGCATTTTAACAGATCATTGAAGGAGTGATGCCAAACTGAAGGGATGTGAAATTAATTGTAGGTTACTTTATTCCATATGTCTGAAAAGCCTGAATTGGCTTCATTTCTTCATGTTCCATGGTTCCATTGAGGAGTTTGTGTATGTCTGTCAAAAACATCATAGTTCTGTCTCAAGTAGGAGAAATGGTCCTATTCTAAATGTCAGTTTGCTGTAGCTTACCACATTGTGACTATTGCCTAGTGAGAAATGTCTCATGATTGCCTCTCCCTCTTCAGAGGCCGGACTGTGACTGACTCCCATAGAAACCACTACCGCACAGATAAATGTTTAATTATTATTTGGGATTGTTAAGAATCCCCAGATGAAAGGCGTGGGAAGTGAAGAGTGGCAACACGCTGTAGAACGCCATTAATTTACAGTAATTGACAGATACAGAGCAATCGCTGAATTTTATGAAGCAGTCAATAAGGAGCAAATCGTGCTTATTTGCAGTCACAAGGCTTAGACTGGCTCTCTTGTTGCAGCAGCTGTGATGCCTTTCCTCTGTGCAGGGAGCAGGACGTGGTTTCCTGGGACAGGCACAGGGTCAGGCAGTGGCACAGTGCCTTTTTCACAAGGGCTTATGTGAGGAGCATCAGAAGTATGCAAAGCATTGCCTGTGAGACTTCTCTTTGATTGCTTCATATTTTCTTGCTTGTATTTGGAGAAGACATTATCTAATTTAATGCAGTGAAATAAAATGAACTGTTATAAGGCTGAGGAAGGTGGTGGTCAGCTTGTGTTCCTGTCTCTTGGCACTGAACTGTCCCTACAAATATTGTAGGGGAAAACCTGACCGCAATCTGAAGTGGGGCATACAAAGGAGTAGAGGCATTTCTTCTTTTTGCAAGTCTGCTCTGATAAAAAACATTTGCCTCCATGATTTTCCATAGGTAACTGCTTAGGTATATATCTCCTTTTCAGTGTAGAACCCAGAGGTTTCCTCTGGATCCTAGATGTAATTGTTTCCATTTCTGTTTGGAAGACCTTCCAGTATCTTTCTGATCATAATAAAGCTGATGTATAAGCTCTTCTTAATTATGAAATAAATCCCAGACAGCAATAGAGACTAATAGTTCAGTACTCTGAGCTGATAAATTGCTCCTTACAATCTTTATATCAACTATTTTCTATTGCAGCCTGGGGTTTTATGAGCAGAGCTGTGCACATGAGAACATCTCTAACATGGTTTATTTAAACCCAGCAAGCCACAGTGATGAAAACACACCCCGGCCTGGATTAGTCAATCTGGTGTAACTGAACAGTACATCACTATTAAGGTTCATAATGGGTTTTGTGAACTCAGTAGCTTCACATCTAAATGAAGTTTTATGGGATTTATGTGTCTTTAATGTTAACTGTTCAAGATTTGTAGATGTTAAAATCAAATTAAAGTGCCAGGCTCAAATGATTTCAGATGTTACAGTGTTGTTATTGGGTCTTCCCATATGTCATCAAAAGAGATAAGCACAGTAATAAGTACCTCATGTTTTACAATATGCAAATAGTTAGAAAAGCAGAGATTTCAACTTTTCTGTTTTTCAAATGGTGTGATTATTTCAGATGGTTTGATAACTGAGGTTATCATGAATACAGAAACAAAATAATGCACAGAGATTTGTGAAACAAGGAGGGAATAACTGCACTAAATGGGGAAAGTACCTGCTCTGTCATCTCATGTGAAATATTACATTCAAGCACTGACAGGAGTCCTTTGCTGCACTAAACACTGTTGAATCAAAGTGTATTTGTCTGGTTAATTAGCACGCAGCAGTACCTGAGCAAGCTAAGAATCTTTATCACGGGACCTGTTCTGGTGCTGGGGTAGTGAGCCCTTCATCCCAAGCTCCACCTCGAGCACCAACACTGCAACACCCTGAGAAGGGCCAGGGGGCTCTGGGCAGCCCCTGGGCCAAACCCTGTGCCAGGAGTGCCCAGCACAGCACAAAAAGAGGATTCTGCAGTGCAGGGCCCTTAGAGGACTGTAGGAGGGGTCATTGGGGGCCATGATTTGTTCTGTGAATGCTGAATGTTATTTTTATATAAATGAAATGTTTGCAACCTTCTCCTGAGGGCACCAGACAGCCGGGACAGCCTCAGACATTCCACGTGCTGCTGGCTCTGGGCCCTCAGAGAGCCAAGGTGCTCTGAAGGGAGCAGCTCACGAATGGCTGTGCTGCCTGCAGGACCAGAATCATAACAGAGGGATGAAAAAATCAAAGCGTCATTAATTTTTTAAAAAGCATAACTTCAAAAAAATTCACTGAATGAAACAGTCATTAGTACATCTCAAAGGTGAGCTGTGCTGCTGCATCATGAGGATTAAGTGCCCATGTAAGAGAGTGCCAAGTCTCTACAGTGAATATTATTTGAGGAAATATTTCCCAAATCATTCAAGTCAATCAGCTTTTATGGATAACTTGAATGCAGTCTGATCAAGCCACAGAACAGATTTATTGTTAGAAATAAACTGCTGGTTTGTGATTGAGATTAAGCACTTAGAACTTTCAGTCTGTGTTATTTATTTAGCTAAAGCCAAAATGTGAACCAGAGCCACTCATTCTTATGGGTCACAGCCTTTCTTCTCCTTAATACTATTGAAATGATAACTTGAGAGTACTTGCAGTTAATGAGGTAATTACACCACTCTGGCTTTGACCTTGAGGTTTATTGCTCATTTAACAAGAAATGAGAAGCTGAGATATGTCTTTGTTGCTGGACAGATCTTGAAAATTTTGAACGAAAGAGCCAATCAAAGCAAAAAGATTATGGTGGTGAAATGGACTCTCTACATTTGCATATTAATAATGTTGCTGAGAAAATCCTGCACAGCTCTGGCTAAGAGTTGTTGTCTGTCACTGCAGCACAGGGATCCACAGGCTGCATTTCACTCACAAGTCTTGACAGAGCAGATTTTGCAAGCAGCAAAAGCCATTGGTAGTGCAAGGAAAGGCTAAGAAAACTTTGGTGCACAATGTATTCTCATTTGCTCAATAGGTCCCAGGATATAATTAAAATCCCTCTTCCCTTTTAATCACAGCAACTTTAAACAAACAAATTTAACAAAAAGCCCAGCTTTTCTTGTGAAATAAAAGTTTTCCATTTATTCTCTTTTCTTTGAAAAAAACATGCTTTGAATTCAAGGGCAAACGTCTTTTGCTGCTGAAAAACTGGCTATTTAAAAATATAATTAAAATAATATCCTAATAGATAAAAAAGGCATTAAAGTTTTAATAATTAACTATAAGAACATTGGGGCTGAATTTCCTCTTGGATGGCATATGTAGGAACAGTTATTATGGCTATTTGGTTTGGGTTTTTCTGTGGAGAATAAGAAGTTTGTATTCTCTGAAACCCCAGGGAATACAAGAAGGGGGTGGAACCAGCAGCCAAATTTGGCTTCAGGAAAAGCACAATTAATCACACCCTTTTATCACTTCTATTTGTGATGTGATGTAAAATATTCTGATATACTTTTCTGTAAATTTATTGAAAATATTACATTTGTGCTTTAAACACCCATCTCTTTAATTAAATAGATATATTGGTTTGCTTACTCTTCAATGGAGAGATTTTCTGTAATTAATGCCATGGTGAGTTTTTCTGCTTGTCTAAATCAACTGTGTTAGTATGAACCACAGTATTAGAATCTGGTGAATATGTTATCTGAGATATTATGAGTCAGGAAATTTAGATTTGGAGTCTTTTATAGAACACACTTATGTTTTGCACTATAGCTCAATTTTAAACATAGATATCCTTTTCTTTGCAGGAGATTGTACTTGTAGGTTTGGGGACAAGAAAAATGTATTTATAAATGTATTTATATAGTCTAACACACTTGTTAGCACAATTTGCCCTGTTATTAATTCTGTTATTGGAAGCTTGTTGCCCTAGGCCTCATAGCAGAACATCTCTCTCTTAAATTCATCTGCTTCCTGAATTTATCTGCTATGCATATTTTATAAATTGTGGTCCTGTTCACCATTCAGTCCCTCTTTTTTTTTTTTTTGTATTTTGTCAACTTTACTGACCATTTTTACAGTTATTTCCAGTAAATGTTCCTCTTTATAGAAATAATGTAGACCTGGCTAAAGTGTCCCTGGCTCACAGCTGTGCCTATTCTAATCTATATTCAGATCTAAATTCTAAATTATTCTGCAGATCCTGAGTCAATACCTGCGCAGAAACAAACTTATGATAACAGCATTTCTTAGTGATTTCATGAAACCCAGGAGTTCCATTAAGTGGTATAAAACAGTGAACAGCAGCAAGAAAATCCAGTAGAAAATAGTTGTGAGCTTTAATATTGCAGCCTCTGCCTTTAGTGAAGATACAGAGAGTATTTAGCAATTCTTGCGGGATTTTAGTCATTCCTGATTCAGTTAAACCATTTTGACAAAAAATAATTAAGCTTCGGTGAATTAAGTACTGTTTTTCCAGTGCTCTGGAGAAGTTCTTTAATATTATGATTTTGTTCAGCAGCTTGACAGCAAATAAATATTTCATATATTCTAATATAATTACATATACTTAAGACTCAAAGATTTCAGCATGACAGGACTTTTGATTTTCATCATGTAGCAATTGTTGCAAGTGACTGCAGGGATGGAAATAAAAAGACACAGAAATAGAATTCCTACTCCTGTACTTTGACTGGAGTAGCTTTTGGAGTTTGTGATTGAAGAATTGTTTGTAATTGTCATGTCTTGTAGCTTTTGCTTGGATGTACTTTCTTCCTGAAATCTGGATAAAGCATTCATTGGGAACAGTGAATGATAGTGTTTCCTGAGGATATGGATAGAGGAAGAAATGTTTTCTAATGACCTGAAAATTAAAAAATTTTCATCATCAGCTGCTCTTGTAATAGCGCAGATGATGCAAACATTTACACAAATATGTATCTTTTATTGTTTCCAATGCTTGGTCTGCTGACAATGTGACTCAGTTTTCCTGGAGGGATAATCACAACAGTAAACAAAAACTCGTCAATGAAATTTTCTAACAGCTGTCGCCATAAAAGATGCAAAATCTGCCATGAGAAATGATAAATACACAAGGATCAGGATACCTGCTCTCCACAGAAGACAGAATAGCTCAGTGCAGGTTATTTAGTGTGATTTATCACATATAAGAAATTATTGAAATACGATGCAGCTGGTGGGGCCAACTCAGCATGGCAGAGAATGCTGGTTCCTGTCCTTCACCCACACACACTGTAATGACTTGGAGTTAACAGCAGTGAGTACTCCAGCCTCAAAAGTACTGAAATTTGTGCCATAATTTGTGTTGTAAAATTTTATTGACATAAAACATCAGCTCTGATGTGTTTGGTTTGTCAATGACACTTGAGGGTTTTATTCCCATTTTCATCAGCTAAGTAGGTTTTGGATCCAAGTGCGGTTCTTTCCTAGATCAAACAAAAGGCATCAACAATTTTAATCCAGCTAGAAGGAAGATACTTTGAGTTAAAGAACAATGTGATAGCTGGGGATTTAATATTTGCAATGTGGTTTCAGATCCTTGCTGCTCTAGAGCATCAGGTGGCCAAAGCCAGTTTAGTTTTTGGGTGTTTGGGCATTTGAGACTTCCAGAACCATCTCAGTGCTTTTGCAGGGTTTGTGCTGGGGAGCTGGACTGAGCTATACTCACAGATAAGGGGCCAGCCTGATGAGTAGCAAAACACATTTCCTGGCTTTTTAACACATTTGGTGGAATCAATGGGCTCACAGGATCAAGTTTGTTAATTTTGATCTCTAACTTAGGAAGTCTTCAGCTGGAAATGTTCAGACTCAGAAGATTTTTTTCAGATTCAAAAGATTTTGACTCACGCACCAAATCTTGGCTGCCTATGTGTTATATGAAATTAGTATCAAGATGTACTTTTGATTGTTTTTTAAAGTTGGGTTTTTTAAATTTAAAAATCTGTTCTTAGTTGGATAATCTTTCTTATAATAGTATCTGAAATGTGGAACATTTTTTGAAAGTTTAATTTTACTTTGTTCCTTACACCCTTTTTGTTGGCCTGTACAGCATTTTGGGAATTATTTTAAAGTTGTGTCTAAATGTAAAATGTATTGTTATGCTTCAGAAATTGGTTGAGAAAGCCTACTGCTGTTATCAATATTACTAATTGACAACCTTGCAATTAAGTCAGCACAAGTTTATCATGGAAATGATGTATCTCAGAGGAAATCTCTGTCTCTGGTATTGACTGGCATTTGCATGCTGGCAGCTGGAAGCCAGGCACAGAACAGGTTTTTGTTCATTACTCCATGAATTACAAGCATAATGATAAATGCTTTTTGAAGCATTAATTTTCCTGTGACATCCAAGGTGTTGGACAGAATTTTCTGCTAGCTGCCTAATAAGGATCTTCTTTTCAACCACATCCACATATAGTTGGAAGAATTTTATAGGTAATATTCCTACTCTGCTGGATAATTCTGTATATAATGAAAAGTTAGCTTTTACAATACAAAATTAACACACAAACCATTTTCATATAAAATCCTGACAGACAGTGGCCAGGATTAGGTTATTGACATATCCAAAATGCCTCCAGTGAGCTAAAGTGAGAGTGGAAGTTGTGCTTCAATACTCTTGTTTCAGTGGATTCTCATGTATTTCATGTTATAATTCCTTCTACAAATTACTGGCTTCAAGGAGAAGTGGTATGGTAAGGAAAATATTACCTTCTCTCATTGCTTTCTCCATCAAAGCCTAGTTTTCAGTATTCTGATTTTATTCCATATTCATTAGATGGTCTAAGACAGGGACAGTTAAGTTCCTGTTTTTTGTTTTTTGGTTTGTTTTAGTCTTTTAAGTTTTGCTTTTAACTGTACCAAAGCATTTTGTTTGCCCAGACTGCTTGCCCCTGGCAAGGCAGATAATGGGCTTGTGAGTAGAGTGGTTCCTGCTGTTGGATTTGTGCTGCTGAGAATGTGACGTGTCCTTTTCACTTCTGCTAATCTTGTTTCTTGGGCCACTCTTGCTTTCTAGCTGCTCACTAGGGCAAACCTGCCCTGGTCACCATGATAAAGAGGTGTTATCTTATGGTATTTCTGGCCATCTCTGGATACAGTAAATTCCAAACAAAGAGCCAGCAGAAAACTGAAGACATCTGTTATCCTCTAATGATTGGCATCTTGACTTACAGTCTGTCATTCTGGAATGACAAATGTTTCCTTTACCAGCGCACGCTTCCACTGAACTCTAGACCCAAAGTCCTCAGTTCAATCAAATGTGCTTCTCCTACAGGGCATGTCCCAAAAGCCAACAAATTATTGCACATTTTGCATATTTATGATCCACTGTTATATTTATCTGTTTGCTTTATAAAATTCCCGCATAAGGTGGGACTTCATTTGGCTTTGTGCTTCAGCAACATGCTTTCTTCAAATCTGGAGTAAAGGAGATAGTCCACAGAACAGAAAATCAAGGGGTTTACTACCTTAGAATTTCCCCTAAATTATTTACATCTGTTTCTGTAAGTTTTAATATCTGCTACTTGCCATTCTTCCATTGTTCACCCTGAAAATCCACAGCAAGCCAAGTATCTGTAGGCTAAAATGATGCAAATATTTTCTGGGGTGAGAAGAAGAGCGGAAAATAGAGCGTCAAATTGATTTTCCAGTTACTTGTTCCTTCAGTTTTTTTAAATGTGTGCATTTTTGTCAGTTTCCAGCAGGTGTGTACCTGGAGCAGGTCCATCCATTCCACTCATCTCTACTTGGCTTTAGAATCCCATTACAACAGGATCAAGCCTCTGCTGCAAATAAGAAGATAAACATTTCTGACATACAATTTTAATTTATTTATCCCCACCAAAACAGGAGGTTATAGGCAATTTTATTCACTCAACATAGGTTTCCACATAAATTGCTAGTGAAAAAGAACAGGTCAGAAACAACTGAGATTTTGTTCATAGATATTCCATGTATCTTATTATCTGCTCCTGTATTTCAGAAGAGCTAACTTATTTCAAGGGCTGTTATGATTTTACTGACTAAATTGTAGACAAGGATGCATCATCTATCAAAATCCTACTTTTTATTGAGGCTACTATGCTTTTATCATTTTCCATGGACACTGAAGAGAATGCAGTGAAAACAATTGCTAAGTTTTAAAATTAGCTGGATTCTCTTTTTTTAGATAAAGCATTTTCCTTCATTGTGTAGGTTTTGGGAAAAAAGTCAGGTCAACAATGTGTATGTTTAAATATGAATTTGGGCACACATTATTAGATAGTTATTTGGAAAATGTTGTTTCTTCTAATGAATAATTCCATTAGTAGCCAAAAAATAATTATGGAGAAAGACTCAAAATGTGGATAGATCATGTAATAGGATGGAATAGAAAATTACCAGAGATGCACTATTTAAAGTACCTTGCTTGAAGAGGGGAAATTAACCACTGACCTAGGAGGGCAGCTAAGGTTGAAACTACAGCAATGTTTTCACAGAGAAAAATACTTTTCATTTTTCATGATACATGCTCTGAGTCAAAGATTTTGCAGTAAAATAACAAAGAAACAGAATAGACAGGCAGGAAAGGCATATGTGCAATGACATTAGACACAGTTCCTAATGGACTGGGGACTAAAATTATCCACAGGCCCTTTCCGGCAAAACTCATACTTGTAAGTGCCCTTGTGTTAAAGCTGAGGTGTCTTTTTTTTTCACTTGAGTGATGACAGACATCATAAGATTGAGGAGGTGTTTTGCCAAAACTGGGGGCAGAAAGGTGGTGGTGCAAAGTAACTGGTCCAGAGAACAGAGTGTGCCAGGAGTGGATTTGGGATGGCAGTGCCGAGACAGAGAGATGCTAGGAGCAGGCAAACACATGTAATCAGGGATGGTAAGGAAAACAAGCAATCCATAAGGACTGGTTTTAGTAGACTTTATCAACTCTGAATCAGAGTTCTCTCAAGAGTTACCCTGGAAAAGGAGCAGAGAGGAGCTGCAGACATTGTTCCCACTTGATGTTGGAGATAAGGCTGGCAGACACAATCTCTCTCCCTGTATGAGCTCATTTCCCTCTATTAGTCACTGAGAACACAAACACATGGTCAAATTTAGCAGGGATTTTTGCAAGTGTGTTCTCGCTTGTTAAACTTGAGAATTGTTTTTCCCTTATATACATAATGACTTTTCCAAGGGCTAAAGTACAAATCCAAATTGGATGCACTCCGTAAACTCATCAAGAAATTTTGGCAAGGGGCCACCTGGGAGTTGTCCACAGTTACTGGAGTTCCTTCATTTCAGATTCCATTAATGCTCCCTGGGTATGGCTCATCTTTGGAAGCCCACACTGCAGGAGAACACACACAATTTTGACAGAAACACATTTTGCTTTCCATCTCAAGGAATTATTTGCAATATTTCCCTGTCCCCTGTGTGGTATCTCATAATATCATGATTATTTTATTTGAGTGCTTTTCCAGAATTGTAGTGAAAAAGGAGTCTAATTAACAAAGCGTCAAGGAGAGAATATTGAGGTACCCTTAATGTTCTTGGGCTTATGTATGATAACTTGATTGGGCTTTAGGATTAAATAAATTTTATTTTGTAATTTGACTACAATCCAATAACATAATATAGTTATATAATGGTTTGCTAGTGCTCATATATAGTGACTGCTGCTTTTAATTAATTACATATATATATATTTATTTTATTGAGTTCGTGATACTGTACTTCATTTTATTCAGTGTTTGAATAGGATCTGATATCTGACTGCTGCAGAGGACAACATGCAGTTCACTTACTGTTTGGAATGTCCAATTCCAAATCCAGGCCTTTAAACAACAACTGAGGCCAGCTTCAGAGGAGATTCTCTGTACTGTCAATGGCTGTTGATATTTGTTTGTCATTTTAGAGTTTGTTTTTGTGCTGCAGTGTGGGGGTGTGTACTGAGTGGAGGGTAAGTTTCTGGCAGTTCATATCTAGCATTTATTCAATCCTTTTCTGTGGCTTGCAGGCACTCCCAATCCCCCCCCCTTTTTTTTTTATTCATAAGAAGTTCTTTTTCTTCACTTTCACCTTCTAGCATCACCTTCTCTCATTGGCAGAAGAAAAGGCAGCTTATTGAAGCCCTTTCTCTTCAGAGGAAATGCTCATTCCAGGGTGTTCTCTCCTGAAATTTGTGTCTCCAAAACTGACACACTGTTGTAGGCCAATTTTAGGGGAAATAATATAAAGGCTGTTATTAATTTAGGTAAGAATATAATTTCCACAAGAAATAACCAGCTTAGAGAGGAAACATGTTAGATGCTTCAGATTTAAGTGAGTAAACACTTCAAAAACTGATGAAATAGGGAAACCCAAGTATGTCCAAAATCAAAGCAGCTCCATTTTTGGTAAAGCAGATGCACTTTTTCTGAAATGGCTCCAGAGCAGCAGCAATCAGTGCTAAAAGCAAGCACAGGAGTTCAGCTCTACTCTGCTAATTCCAGGAAAGAAACCTGCTGTGCTAAAACCAGCTTCAGGTGAAGAACATATTTCTAACCCAAGGCACCAAATGTCTTCTGGGCAATTTGAACAAGGGAAATCTGATTGTCTTTCCAGAGTGTGTGTGCTAAATAAATGAGTACTGTCAGCCTGTGCACCACCAGCCTTCCTTCACAAGCCCTGCCTTATAAATTCTGCTTTTTGTTCAGTTGGGTTGCTATGGCACTACTGCAGGACAAAACAACAAATTTAGAAAATGTAATTATGAGCTACTTCTGGGACCTGAGGTATTGATGGTTTAGTTTTATGGATATTGAAACGAGAAGATAACACCTTGTTTCTGTATCTGCTGTGAAGTTCTGATTTTTCTTTTTGTATAGGCTAACTAATATTTTTACTTTGGACCTATATGAACTTTCACAGAGGTCACACCATACACATTTTATTGAATTTGAAAATTCCTGGTTATTAAAAAAAAAAAGCCCTTTTCCTCATTGTTTTATCCAAAACTGGGAGAGAAATTGAAAAATACCTGAAAATGTTATTTAATTCTGTCTTTGGTTAGAATTGTGGCGGACCAAGAATCTCTTATGACAGAAATAATTCTAAACAATTTTTGCTGTGAAATAAAGGGCAATGAATGAACAGTTCCATTTTAATCCATAGTTAAGTGCAAATGTTTTATTTCAATTAGTACTAGTAATTGAGATATGGGGTTTTTTTTAAGAGTTGAGTACTTTAATTTTTTTTATTATTTTGTTGTAATAGTTAACAAAATGAAATATCAGTTTATAGGAAAAACTTCTGTTTCTTTATTTTGTTTGTTTGTTTTGATGGGCCTTTTTTAGCAGAACACCTTGGCTACGAAAACAGAACGCCATGTACTTATCTCCCAGCATCAAGTTGTTCCATTTTGTGTGAAAATACGCAGAGAGAAATAAAGGGACAATGCAAAGATTTTAAACTAGAGCATTGGAAAGCTTCTATTTCTGTTTTCCCAGAATCCTGAAGGACATTATATTCACATTAACCCTTTGTTTATGTTTTTCTTAAGACTTTGAAGCCCCATTTCTTTGTAGGGATTTTTGGCTGTATTTTTTGCAGAAGGGATGATAAATGACACCTTTTTGTCCGTGGGCACCACTGCCACCAAAAGACATTTTCAAGGGAGGGATGCCACACATTTGAAATTCTTTTTTCTTGTGGATTCTTTCCTCATGCATGCCAAAAAAGAAACCCCATTCACTGACTGACATGTGATATATTCCAGTCATGATGTTTTGGCAGGTCTAACATCAAATTTTCTGTTGATTTCAGAATGAGCAGGACAATGCTATGGTGCGTTCTTCCCAGCTACAGAAAGAGAAATGAAGAAAAGATGGAGGTAAGAGAAGAACCAGATATTATAGCTCACACCCACAGGAGATTCTGTCTATATTTTTCTCCTTCAGGCTCACAGAAATGCAATTAAGATAAATTTGATGGATTATATATACTGTAGACATTCTGAACAGTCTTCTTTTATGTATTCATCCTGACTTTCTATTAAGAATCCTGCATGCATGTGCTTTTCTGTGTGTCTGTTTTAGAGCTAGGATTGACAAAAAACAAACCTCTCCCCTGACTTATTTTTAATGATATTTATTCATGTATCTTAAGAAAAGGCTTACTTTGACATCTTGGACTTAATTAAAACAATTTAGACATTTAGAAATGGCATTTGGTTTTTCTCCAAATTTTTAGTTGTCTTCCCAAATTTTTAGTCTTGTACATTCTACAAAAATACATTTGTTGTTGTTTTTTTTTTTTTTTTAATAACTTTTCTCTCTTGGCTTCAGAAATACACAGTGCAAATAAAGAAATTTCTGCTGACATTATCTAGGTTAGAAAACTGTGAATTTTCTCAAAACATATTGCACTTTCCCTTATATCTAACATGCTCCATATATTCTTAAAGAGGGCCAACTGGGGGAAAAACGCTCCCTTTCTGTAAAAAGTCTGGGGTTCAGAGAAAAAGTAATTCCTCCAATAATTCCTTCTGTCTAGCAGAGTGATGTGGGGTAAGTTGGATTTGCAGGGTTATTTCAGAGAGCCAGTGCTTGCCTGTCTGTCCTCGTTGTTAGTGTTTGGTTTTGCCTGGCAGGTGAGATGGGCACATTTGGATTCCACCTGTGCCTGTTTAAGGCCCAGCCTAATGCTGCATCACCAGGCTGCTCTGGGGAAAAATTGGTTTCTCTCATTTTCAGGTAAACAAGATAAAGTTGAATTTTCTCCCATGAAAATGCTTCTTCACAAAAAAGTCTGGAGATTTTTTTATTTGCTGTTGGTTAGATCACCATTGATCCATGCCATACCTTGCAAAAAGGGGGGAGGGTGGATAGATCTGCTCATGCTTTCTCCAATATTTGAAGAATTTGATCCTGTCATGACCTTTTTACTTTGCATTACTGGGATTCCCTATAAATGCTGCATGAATGTAAGAACCACTTCTGTCCTTTGTGGCTTTTCACTTGCCTTCTGTAAAATTCTGGTTTATGAACCTGCACATTCCCTAATGAGTTGTATTACAAGTGGAAAGCTCCATTGATGGGAACACTATAAAACAGTGTGTCTGTTCTTGCAAAAGTCACTATATCCATGAAAAACACTGCAATTCTGCTTTTTTAACAACAGCACTTGAGAAATATCCTGAATCCTTGTGTGAGTGTGTACACTGAGGTAATATTATGTTCTTTTTTATTTTAATATATCTGTTGATTGAACTGTGCTCTGGAATTTCACCTGGAGGTTTGCATCTCTCTAATAACACTCTCAGGTTATAAGAGAGAGGATTCTGGGCTGTAGAAAGAAAGAGGTTGGAGAGGTATCTTATTTTTGTTTGTCAAAAGTAATGTACTTAACACTGAGTAGATGAGGTTTGTGCCTTTTTTTGTGTGCTTTAATACAAAGCGAGTAATTGCATCTGGCAAACAGAAAAAGTGCAGCTTCAGGTCTCATAGACACACAGCCTACAGTAAATATTTATCACACAGAGCATTTAAAGTTTTGCTGTACTGGTAACAGTGATTTGTAATACTTTTTATTCTCTCCCAAAAACACCCCAACTTGCGAATTATAGTTGCTTTGTTTTTTATTGCAGTATGAGCTGAAAAAGATCTCGTTTTCCCTGGAAACTGAGAGCAGTTGCATATCATTGCATGAGGGAATTGTTTTCACATACCAGTCTCTTGGCTATGATATATAATACACCATTTTACCTAAATCCAGGAGTTGCTAATACTTCTTATATAGCTCATCTGTCATGAGGTTTATAGCCACATCTGTGAATCACTGGACCACAGCTGTAGCTTGCAAGATCACTTTTCAGTGATTAACAGGTCTTACAGCCAGCTTTTCCATTGCATTTTACAAAATCTGTGGGCTGCTGTAGAAATTGTTTCAGGTGGAGGCAGCACATACATTTGTGCATTACAGAAAGTGTGAAATATCAGCTACCAAATCTTCGCTTTATTTCAATGTTCTGAAAATGAACCTCACTTCTTCATCAGCGTACTGTGTCAAGGCATCCTATTACATTAAGTTTGATAAATAAACAGCATTAAAGATTGCACTGGCTGTGTAACAGGCTTGTTTGACAGTGAAAGATTTTAAAATGCCGACTTCACACAGAAAAAAATGAATACAAGCCCGTTTTATGTGCTAA
Source organism: Camarhynchus parvulus (assembly GCF_901933205.1). Taxonomy (NCBI): domain Eukaryota; kingdom Metazoa; phylum Chordata; class Aves; order Passeriformes; family Thraupidae; genus Camarhynchus; species Camarhynchus parvulus. The sequence continues at coordinate 22,633,818 of NC_044578.1, read as the reverse complement.
ATGACAAACTATAAGGATGGATGGACCTATTTAAATGAGTAATTGTCCTCTGTCCTATACCAGCTCATGTAGTACAATAGCTGTATATGCAGCAGCTGGCAACCCTCTTCTAGAGATGTAAAAGATGAGAATTGGTAACTATAAAAAATAATGGTTGAGCCAGGCCGAGTTAAGAGTAAGCCTCCACTGCATTCCCAGTGACCGCAGTGGAGTCCAGAGAACTTAATTGGCATCTCAAGGTTTCATTCACCCTCCCCCAACTTTATTTCCAAGTCTTCCATGAATCACTCTACTGAAAAATATCATGTTTTAAAGATCTAAATTAACCCCAGTGAAACAAATGTATAGAAAATTTTCTTTGTTCTATATAAGATCAATGATCTGATTCTATTTTTATTTAATGAAGTGGGAATTAATGAGGCCAGCATAGCTAAAACAGAGTTGGAGTTGGTGATACACACTTTCATTCTTATTCTCCAGTCTTTCAGCAGCGTGATAGGAATTGCTGCACTAGAGACTGTCCCAGGGCAGGAGGGGCCATCAGGGAGCAGTGACACAGCAAACAGAGCTGGCTTTAACCACGCTGGTCCACAGAGAACTCAGCCACTTGTGGGCAGGCACTGGTGAGTTTTTCTCTTCCATTTTGTGTTGTGGGTCTCTCAGTCACAACATGAATTCTGCTAATGTATTTTATAGCATGGCCTTTAAAACAGAATGCTTTTTGTGTGTGTGTGTGACTGCAGTGATTTTTACCAAAGAGACTTCACTGATATTTACTAGCACTTGAGGCTTATCATACAGAAATTTTGGTAGACAAAGTTTCTAACCCTCCCTCAATCATTGCAAAACTTCCACTATTTCACTGTATATATTGTGAGCTAATGGATTGTTTTAATAATTAATTGCTTTCTACATTAGTTGAGTTAGAGAGTGGGAATGAGTTAATAACCTTATGAGACTCTCCTTGGAATCCACAACAAAGTCAACCTATCACAGAGCAACAGAAACAGGTAATAGAATCTGAGCATGTGAACTGTGTGAAAGGACCCAGTAAATCTTTTGAAGTGTATGTCTATTTTTAGCCCACTAATGAAATCAGTGTTTTCTTAGGGCTTAATTCAAAATCCAATGCAATTGATGTAAGAATTTCCAGACTTAGGTAAGGTCACAATCATACTCTTGTATGCAATCCCCAAAACTCTGCTTTCTTCTTGGCTTCACTTGCAAAAGTAAAACTCTCATAAGCACATTTAGTATCTCTAAAAATGCTTTCAAATGCAACTTCCTGAGAAGGGCTGTAAAACCTGAAGCAAAGAAAGAATAACAATGAATGGCCAGCGAGCCTGTGATGTCCTCACAGAATATCTTTCCTATCATTGAAAAGCATCTTTTCATTCTTTGAGGTCTTTTGGCAACAACAACAAAGACAACTAGAAAATAATCTTCAGATAACATGTCCCGGAGGCAATACTGAGAGCAGGCTGCAGAAAGAAATGAAATAGATTTCTTAAAATGTTTTGTTTCAAAACCATACTTATTACTCTGGGCTGTGTGGAGCAGGCACAGGACCTGCAAAAGCACAGGCTCTTTCATCCATCTCCTGAAGGGTGCTATTGCCCCTTCAGGTTTGCAAGGATTGATGAGACAGTGATATTAGAGCCCATCCAAGCCTTTTCTGTGGGTTTGTTAACCTGCTGAAAACACACACATTCAGAGACAAAGCTGAACTTCCTGTTTGCTTTACACAGCCCAAGATTCTCACCTGTTCTTTTTCTCTAGTTTTGTTATTGCATTTTAGCAGGTTTCTGTGTGCCATAGAGAAGTCTGTCTTTTTCTTATCCTTACAAAGTGCACCCACATTCCTGCTGGGCTTTTGTCCCCCTTGAAAAAAGAAAAAGCAGAAAACCAAAACAGCTCCTAAAGGATTTCCTGGCTGAAGGAATGAAGGCTGTGAGCAGTTATGTTGTGGGGTCACAAGAGGCAGAATACAAAGGATACACTAATAAAGATTTATGTGAGCTTGCAAGGGCTTCTCTTTCTAAGTGTTCCTTGCTCTGTTTGTGTTCTGTCAGAGTGGGGAGAAGAATGCCCTGGTGTTACAGCAGGTTGTGCTGTGCACTTTAGTACAAGCTGTGTTGTTTCAGCAGACACATGGTGGTAAGCAACAGTGGTTTTCAGTGCTTCTAAGAGACAGGGATTTTTTTCTTTCTTAGAGCCTTGCTATTTCATTTCAAGTGCCATTCTCTTTTCTGAGGCACATCTAAAATGGCACTGGGAGATTTTGTATTTACTGTTTTACAGGGAGTTTAGTGTAACATGAAACTTTTCCTTATTGTGGGCTCCTGGGATAAAGAGGGTTCTTCTGATTTGGTCAAATGAGATCACTGTTGGCAGCACTAATTCCCTGGTCTGCACATTTAACCATGATCCTATCTTATTTCATGATTCTAAGCTGATCTAAGATAATTAATGAATAAGTAAAGAGGAAAATTCCGTACTTATGAAATTTGTCAGATGCAGACAAATAGTTCTGTTGAATAAGAGTGTGAACTTATTGCTTAGATCAGTTTTCAGAGTCAGAATTCAGAGTTACCCCTAGGTATTAGCTGATAACCTTGTATGTGTGTCCTGATCTGTCATGAACCTGTAGCAGCCATGTATCATTTTTGTGTGGAGATGGAATTGATGGAAAAATATCAATATCCATTCAGTCGGGTCTGGAGAGGAAAAAAAGAACCACTAAACTTCTCATACTCTAGAGTTTTCCTGTTATTTTGATGGTGGACTCATAAAAGACAGTTGGCAAATTCACTGGATTTTTTCAAGGAGTGAGGTGTTACTTGATGTGAATTGGACTAGAAAAATAAAGTCATGCAAGAAAGTAACAAATTGAAGTTTTACAGAATGTGCATTAGAAGATCCCTATTTATGGGTATTGGAATGCTAGAAGTGTGATTGAAACAGTAAAGGCCTGTGATTTGTGACAGTTGTCTTTTTATTAAAGTAAAATGCAAACTTTTTAATTAGTGGGAAGAAAATGCAGGAAGGAGTTGGTAGGTAGTCTGTAAACTGAAAACTTTCAAGGTTGTGTTCAGGTATTCAAATCAATGATTGCAACAGATACAGCAATGCAGCCTAGCAAAAATTAATAACATGAATAGATCATGGTACTGAAAGTTATGTGATTGCCAATTAAGTAAATAAATGAGCACAATGAGATGTTGTCAATGAGAGATCTGGAAAGGAAATAAAAATGACTGAGGTGGGAGAATGAGCATTATAGGAAAAAGGCAAGAATTAAGTAACAATGTCACACTGACAAATAATCATGGCACACTGGGATAAAGAAACAGCAGAGAGGACTACAATTCTGCAGCCAAATCCAGACTGCTCCAAAAGATATCTTTGGAAGTTAATTTATGCAGGTGATTGATACTTGAATTTTTAAATGACATCAAGTATTAAACATTATTTACAGGATGATTGTGACTTTGGTTGTCACTGGGGAGAATGATAAGCAGAAAAAATATTAATGTAGGAAGGAGGACGTTTCAGTGAGGCAGAAATACATGCAATGGTAAAACAGGAGAAGTTCAGTCTAAAATGTCATCTTGAGATGGTTCTGAGGAAAGTGCAAAAGGAATGCTTGAAACTTGAATACTTCTGCCTTTGTTCCCTGCTAGATTTCACTAAGTTTTGTAGAGATAACATCTGTTTTGGCTGCTGCTTAACAGAGCTATTCTGGGTTCTGCATCATCTAAGCACTTGTCTGTGCCTGCCCCTCCTTGCCTTTCTTAGAATTTCTGCATTTTTTGAGTGTCATAATCGTTATGTTTCTACCCTCTGAATGCAGTTCCATAGATTTGTAGAGTAAATTGAGGTGTGCATGACTGAGAACTTCATGTTTTCCTAATCCCTTTTTTCTCTCTTTTCTTTTTCTTCTGCCTCTTTATTCCCTCTCTATTTTGTGGAGCCTTCATTTCATGTCTGTTGATCCAGTCTGGCAAACTAAGTAAATGTAATTCTGATCAATTATATTTTTCCCTTTTCTGTGGAGATGACTTGTTACCCAGCTTCTTTCAGTGGTGAGCAATGCATTAGGAGAGCTTTTGCAGAAAAAGTTCAATAAGGTCTTACCACTTTTAACTGAAATAACCTCCCCCCATGAGCAAGCACCAGAAAATGTGCCATGTCAAACAGCTCTCTCCATTCACTTTGGAGAGATTCACTTCTCCATTTCAGCAAAATCCTGTCATTCAAATAAAAAACATAAAATAGAGCCTGGAATTTTTGAGTAGCTGAACCACTTACAGAACAGTATTTGGGAAATGTAACTTTGCAATTCTTTATTAATTCTCTCTCTAAGGTCTCTTGCTATTTGCTCAGTGTACTATTTTTAGTTTACTTCTGGACTTACTCCCAAGTACAGTTTGTGTAATGTCAATATAGATTATCAAAAATACTTTGGTTTTGCTACTGTGGTATAAGTGATTCCTCTTTTAGTCTTCTGACTTGTATAAATTTTATTCAAATGTTGTAAAAAGACCATGAAAAATTCTTGACTTTGAAACCCTATCAAAAAGACCTTTTGCAGAGTCACAATTTTATATATAATGTCTTACCTTTACATGGTCAAAAAAGGTATCTTACATGTCTTTCTTTCCATCTACCTTTTCATCCTTTAATGTTTAAAGGGTCACAGAGTTCCTGGCAGAATTTTAGGAGAATGTTAATTTCTGAGCATACATTTTGAGCAATGAAATGTAGTATGTTCTTATGTTGTACAGGAAGTCTGTCTCTCAGCAAGGCTGGAGAGACCTGGAAAGTTCCATCTGAGTGATCCAAAAGTAGCATTCAAAATCTATTTTAGCATTCCAGAAAGATGAAAGTGCTTTTTACTGGCTTGCTACTATTATAATTTCAGAGTGACAAGTGATTAAAGCAGCAATGGGCTGAGAGCCTCCCACAGTGTTTAACAGCATATATGAACCATATGTAACACTCACCTCTGCACTCATCTCAATAAGGAAAGATGTCCATGCTATAAAAAATGGAATTGTGGAGATTATATTTGTGTGTGCAGCCTGATGTGCACAAAGAACACAGCAATTAGCTGTGCAGATATTGATAACAGAGATCCCTTTACTCACAGCTGCTGCAATGCCAGTTAGTTAGAACAGATAAACAAAGATAATGATAAACTGTCAGCTGAAGTGTTTAGGAGAGCAAGTAGTGTGACAGAAGATGACAAGGAAGGCAGGAAATGAGCTAAAGCACAAGGGGGGAAAAAAGACTTCTTTAAAAAAAAGCCTCTCAGTGTACTGACACCAGCTGACTTTGAAGTACATTTTGAAGAGGAGAGTTGCACAAGGAATATATGGAACAAAGCCCACAGAAGTTAAAAAGCATTAAAATGCTTCCATAGAAGTATCTGAAATAAATTTCTGCCCCAGTTTTAGAGGCTTAGCAGCCTCTTTGTTTTTCCTCTGAAGTATTGTATACCATCTGCTATTGTTTGTCCCTTTGTTTATAAGACCTACTGATAAATCAGATCTTATACACAGTTTTATTCTTAAATAAAGACTTTAAAATTCTCATCCACATTTTGTGAAATAAAACAGATTTCCTCAGTTGGTTGTCTAAACAAGATATGGTGTTTTAGTGTTATCTCAAAGTGTGTGGTTTTGGGCTCCAGGACTGAATTTAATAATTAATCTGGAGGTTCCTTCTTTTGATCCTCAGAGAGCTTTGAATGTGCTTACGTGATTTTGTTTTCTTTACAAATAATTTCAAAGGCATCAACCCCTATTAGAGAAAAAGTTATGTTTGTCAGTATTAAAAGTTTTTTGCCTTTTGGGGGAAAAAATTCCCCACTTCTATTAGTTACCATCTGTTATTTCTCTGTCTTTGGAATAATTTTCTCCCTTTGCCCTAACTTGGAATTGTCCACAGAACAAAAATTCCAAGTTTCTCTCAGCTTTGTTAACTCTTCCTTTTATCTGCTTCATCAGGAAGAGGCAGATTCATCTGAAGCCTCTGTTGAAGTATATTCTTTTGGAGGTGTGACTTGGCTGCTTTCTTCTTGGGATATTTTTGCAATTTCTTGGGAGCATCATGGTGTTAAAACAAGATTTTCAGAAACACTACATTATATTATTTAAGGGAGGGTAAAAGGAAAAAAAAAATCCAAACCACTGATACTTCTATTTTTTTGATGTATTAGAGTTTTACATAGGAATAAGAATTTAAGTTGGAGTGTAATCCATTCCCTAAGTGCTAGCTTTCAGAGTTTTATAGCTATACTTCCATTACACTCATTTAAGTCTGAAATTTTGCTGAATAATTTGATGTAACATTGTAAAAATTATATAAGCTCCAAGTGAATATCATGCAGATTTATTTGTTAATGTCAGATATAATTGCTCATCTCATTTCCATCCATCACAATTTATTTTCAGAATGGAACATCAATTATTTCTTTTTATAGAAAGTTTTTAGCAAGCTATTAAAACACACTGGAAAGGGAAACATTTATGTTATTCACATAGAAGAGGAAGACATGAGGTGAGGATGGGGACACTGGCAAATGTTAAAAGACTGAAGTGCAGGTGAAATTGGCCCAGCACATGATGCCTGTGATTAACAGTACTTTAGTGCTGGGCAAATATTGGGTGTTTCAACAGTCAGCCTTCCCTGTGAAGCTCCCTGCTCTTTATGGGAAATTGGATGATTCGAGTGCCTCCAGCTCAACTCTGCTGGCTCAGTAAACTTCAGGAGAAAAGTTCCTTTGGTGGCAGTGAAAAAATGACAAGCATTCTGGGGACGGGGATGACAGTCCCCTCTTGCCTCACGACAGCAAAGCCGCACAGAAACAGCCCAAGCCCCGGGGCTGAAAGTTCTTGTAACATTTTGGATACATTCCCTGCTTGGGCAAAATTAGTAATTAAAGAAAACTCCTCAAGACTGTACATCAGTTTATTTAAAAGGCACGTACTTTTTTGTTACTTCTTGTTACCAAATAGATTTTTTTTTTAAATTGCCTTTCTGGTGCCCAAATTAAACAACAGCTCTGAAGGAGATGCAGGTTGTAGGTGCTTTTCCAGGTACCCGACCACAGTGTCACTGCTCAGAGTTCACAGTTATTTCCAATACTATCAGTGAAATCCATTTTTCATGGAAGGCAAAGACAAAACACCAGTGGGTTCAAAAAAGGTTTCATTGCATAATTAGGAATATTGGAAACTAACTACAACCAATCTTTCCTGAGTAAATATGTGTCCTGTTAAATTAGGAGCACTTCCAGAACAGATGCTTTTTGTAGATTTCAGGTATGTTATGACAGCAATTCATAATTATCCATGCTGTCTTTGCGCCAAAAAATCATGCTGAGGAGATCCACTTAAATGTAATGAAGACTTTGGGAAAAAAAGCCAGAGAATATCAGTTACACTTTTTCAAACTGTTGCCACAGCATAGTAATAACTATTTTATGATCTTGCTAAATAATAATTAAAATTTCTAGTATCTGTCAGGGATGATTAGAGTTATTAAGAAGCTTCCTTTCAAATTATCTTTGCAGCTTTCTTCTACCGCTGAGAACCAAAGTTTGTTTTTATGGTCCGGTTCCAGAGCTGTTGAAGTCGGATAAGCTTTTCCACGCGTGCATTCTCATTTTCACGAAGCTTCTAGCCAGGTGCTTCACAGGAACTTTTCCAGCTGTCATGGTGAGAGCTTTATCTAAGATGATATCTGAAAGATGCAGGGCTCTGTTGCAGCCTGGTCCGTGTTTTGTGGGCAGGTCTGGGGAAGGCCGGGCGGTGCGGGCACAGCTGGGGCGGCTCCGCTCATCAGCGCCCCGCACACCTGCGAGGGACCGCGCGCCCCTCATCCCGCCCAGCCGAGCATCTCCCGCCCCAGCAGGGATTCAGGCTGGCTCCCTGGCAGCGGGAAGGGGTGCAGGTGCTCACAGGCACCCTCCCGGCGCTCTGCCCGTGTCGGGACCCGCAGCCCCGCGGGCTCCTCATCCTCCGGCTGCCAGTCGCCGGCCCGGGCGGGCTCACCTGCGCACCCGCGGAGCCTCAGGTGTGCGCCAGCACCGCTCCTGGGGCTGAGTAAGGTGTAAATTCCCATCGTGTTTCTGGTTGTGCTGGAGACTTTTTGTAAGTTTTGCAAGTTTTGTGAGCTTTGCAAGTTTCGTAAGTTTTGCAAGTTTTGGAGCGCGGTGCGCCCGGAGGGGTCCGAGCCCTCACGGACCCGCAGCAGGTGAGAGGATCCCGGCGCTGCCCTCACCTGTGACGCACGTACAAAAACAAAGCCGGATCCCCAAATTTCGTACGTGACGCTTGAAAAAGTCTGAGTTTAGTTCTCTCCCTTTCAAAATAAGAATAGGCAAGTGGAAATTTTTGTAATTCCTCCTTTTGCAAGGAAGGCAAGAGGAATGGATGGTGTCTCATGGGTATCTCCTGGGCTTGTGAAACTGAGGGTGTGGGAGTTCCCTATGAGGGGCCTGGGGGGTGCAAGGAGCATCCTCCTTGGAACTTGCTTGTGTTTATTCTTGGAAAAACAGATGCTTGTTGTCAATACAATCCTGTCTGAATTTTCTTATTTTTCTTTGTTTTATCCGGTGACTCCTTTCAAACTTGTTGCTTTCATATTGCAAGCGTTTTAGTGTATTTATTCCTTTCTGTTCTGCAAAGCAGGCTTTGTTAGTATGAGTGGTTGTAACTTAGTATCTTTTTAAATCAAATGCGGGGTATTTGTTTGTTTGGGGTTTTTTAACCTGTTTGTCTAGTTGATGTTGAGAATAGGATTTGTGTTGGTACTTATTTTGAAAGACAAGCTATAACAGTGTGTAGCCAAAACACTTCTTTTCTCCCTCAAAATGACTCCTGCAGGTATTGGGACCATAAGGCTGAATTTCAGTCAGAATTAAAGCAGTAAAGCCATTGAATGCTAGACAGCCTTTACTACTTTCACCTGAATGCTGTCTAAGCTGAGAGAAAGAACGTGGCTGTGTAAATCAATTTGGTTGGTAGTGGACATTTTAGAAAACAACACCTTTTCCTATTTTTTATTTCAGGTTTATAACTTTTAAAAAGTGAGTATCAAATTTCTCTTGACCTAAGTGGTGTGTTCATGTGTCTTACTTTGTGCTCTGCACCTTGCTAACTTCCAAAATTTCAAATGTGTCTCGAGTTTTCAGATGTGTTATTTGCATTTATTTGTCAAATGCATTGAGACAGAGGAAGAGCCATCAGCTCAGCTGAGTCTCCCAGACTGTGAGCTTTAACATTTGCTACCATTTCTGTGTGTCATATTTGGTATACTAATGACTACAACATTTTTCCAGAGGTCATTGTTTTCCTTTTTGAGGGAATCCTCCACCTCACCCCACCCAGGTACATGCAATATTGATATATAGAAATATAAGCATAGCTGCATTTTAAATATGGGCGAAAAGGTATTTTCTACCTTATTAAGATGTTTCTTTAACTTGTGGGAAGTGGGGAAATCCAAGTATATGAGAAAGCATTTTTCTAATGATTCACAAAGAAGCTTAAAGGATGCCTCTGATCAGAAGGATTTGATCTCCACTTTCTGTTTTATAAATACAATGATTTTGAAGAGTCAATTGCAAAAGAATCATTGATACTGTGAAGTGAATTTGGCTCCTGTGAAAGTTCTACTTGACCACTTAATGTAAGTAAAGCAGAAAGTAAATGTCTTGGGTGATTTTGTGCTGCCTTTTAAAATTTTTTTGTGTCTATTATTTAAAATACTTTAAACTGTGAGACTGTGAGTTGTACTTATTTACCAGGAATTATTTGTGCTTTTCCAGTACACAAAGGATACATGCACATGTGGAAATTAAGGCATTTAAGACTGATTGTACCTAGACTCTATGCTAGCCAAATCTGTAAATGATATCAATGATTAATTCTCACTTGAGAGATTAATAATAACTTCTGCCAAATTACTGATTATTTCCTTAAACCAAAGTAGTGTTGTCACTATCTGTACCTGCCTTGTATTAAGTTTTTTGTTACTGTAGCTGAAAAACTATGAAAAATATTTGTGCTTGGAAGTGGTAGGAAATTTTTTTTTTTTTAATCTCATTTCATTCAGAGAATGACAAGACACATGAGGAAATAGGATTGGTGCCTACATGTATCTCTCTTTCACCTCAAATTTTCCTTTAGGCCTTTTTTGTTGCTTACTTTTTTCCCTCTGAATAATTGTTTTGTCCGCCTGCTCCAGTGTGCTCATTTGGGGGCAGTACAGTATTTTCTTAAAGAACTCTGATCAGTTCCTTACACTTAAAACAACACTGATTAATACAAGAAGTTATGATTTATTTTTTTCCAAGAAGCAAAACCAATCAGAGGCAGAATTATTTTGCTTTCCTGTCTCAGGAAAAATAGGAGCTTTATTCTCACTTGCATTATTATTATTTTATTCCAGTCATTAGTGTACGAAATGATATTAATGAATCTGTTAACTTTTATGCCTACCTGAAACATGAGTCTAGATTGTAATTCAGCTTTGCCAGTGCTTGTCACTACATCTTTTTTTTTCCTGTTGGGCAGGTGGGAATAAATTGTAATTTTTGGTATTGTGTCTGTATTAGAGTATTCATTTTCTGGACTGCTCCTGCTTATGTCTGCATAAATAGTCATTGTAGTGTCAGGTTTCATTGGTTTTGGTCTATTTTCTAGTGCCAATTTCTAAGCAAAAATGGTTGTTTATTTTCTGAAGGTTTCAGGAAATTGAATGCCTGATTAAAGTTACTACCATGTGTGACTCCTTTTCATGGCACAAGTGCACTACTGAGAAATGCACTATGTGGGCTTTCTTTCCTGATCTGCAGGAGAATTAAAAATTCTTAAATACATGGGATTTTTTTTAGCTAGCTCAGTTGAAGTCTTAATATTTGTGTTAGGTTCATACTGGCAGACATTAAATGATATTTGTCTTTATTGCCCTTTTTAAAGCCTTGTGTTTTTTCAGTGATGCTCACAGAAGTGATTGTAAAAACAGCTTCTGCATGCAGGCCTAGTCAAAATTGCAGGATAATTCTGTAGGTGATCCTTTGCAAGGTATCTTGTCTGGTGTGTTGCCAGCTGGGACATCTGTGAGTGCTGTTTGTGAGAACAGTCTGTAGGAATTCAGACTCCTGTTTGCCAGAGAGAGGTTAAACTGCTTTCTGCCTGTCACAGTCTGACTGACTGATGGCTTACAGCAAAATGTTTAAGGGCTGCTATGGTTCCACCCCAGCTGGCAGCTGAGCCCCACACAGCCCCTCAGCCCCTCCTGCACCATGCCCAGCCCACCCTGCACCCCTGTGGGATGGGGGACACAGCTGGACAGGTGAGACAAGTTGCAGGCATAGAAAAAACAGTTTAGTGGGTAAAACAAAAGCTGTGCCCACAAGCAAAGCAAATTCAAGAATCCATTCCACATCCCCAGGGAGGCAGGGCTCCACCACTCCCAGCAGTGACTTGGGAAGACAAGTGCCCATCATCACTCTGAGCATCCCTGGTCCTTCTTCCCCAGCTTTCCATGCTGGTGTGATGCTGTGCAGTGTGGAATATCCCATGGATCATGCTGGTGTGATGCTGTGCAGTGTGGAATGTCCCACCTGTCCATGCTGGTGTGATGCTGTGCAGTGTGGAATATCCCATGGATCATGCTGGTGTGATGCTGTGCAGTGTGGAATGCCCACCTGTCCACGCTGGTGTGATGCTGTGCAGTGTGGAATATCCCATGGATCATGCTGGTGTGATGCTGTGCAGTGTGGAATGCCCCATGGGTCACCTGTCCCAGCTGTGTCCCCTCCCAGTTTGCTGTGCACCCCCAGCTCCTCACTGGTGTGAGGAGCAGGGAAGGCCTTGGCTGTGTGTCAGTGCTGCAGCAATGGGAGCACCCCTGTGTGCAATCCCGTCCTACAAATGGGGAGTTCTAGAGGAAATCCTTCAGCGTGCATCATCACTGTCCAGCCTATAGATTACAACAGCTACTTCTAATGATATTTTCATTGGCATAAAGTTTGTGTTGTCTGAACAAATTAAGCTTCTTTTTAAACTTTTTCATCCCCTGAGGGCTCTTAGTGTTTGTAGTCAGCAGCTGCACCATATTTGTGATTCTGTTTAATTATGTGCAATTAATTGGGTCATAGCTCTGTGTGTTGGAAATAATGTTTGTACAGAAAATCTAGTATGGATATAGTGAGTTGCAGCACTTTTATTGTGCTTAATATCTGTTTTTGGCAGAACTGGGAGTGCTCACTAGTTAAGAGTTGATGGATTTTTCATTGATGTTCTGCTGCTTAATTTCAAAAGACGGGATGTGTTTTTATCAACTTCAGTTTGCCAAAGCAAACATATGCACACTTTAATTGAAATAAAGCAATAATAACTTTATGGGCTGCTAGAAATATGGCTGCTCTGCATTTATGGAAAATATGTCAGGACAAAGATGTGCATTGTGAAGGATGCACAAAAACACACAGAGCAGTCCTGCTGTTGAAAATTCATGATCTCAGCTATGAAATGTTGAGAAATAAAATGAAACTTACCTGTCTCTTTGAAACATATTGTTAATATTTCTGCCATTATTAGAGTAAGGCCTATAACCATCATCTTGAGTGAGTCAGAATTTAAATTTTTAAGGAGCTGAGAAATTGCAGCAGCCAACAGAGCTGCAGCATAGTGTAATCAGTTTGGATGAGCAACCACTGCTGGGAGTGCATCTCAGGTTTGGACTGGTGCTTGCAGCTGGAATGTGGCTCATGTTAGAGAGGGTTGAGGGATGCTCTCCAGGGGAATGTCATCTCTAAGACACTTGAAAGGGCTTGTGGAAGGTCTTTATCTGCTTGTGCCAAGGCATGGTGCAGAGCCTGGCTGTGTTAAATGTGACTGCAGAGATGCAATGTGTATTAATCCCTAGTTTACAGCCCAGAGTGAATCAGTGTAATAATCCCTAGTTTACAGTCCAGAGTGAATAACTACATGAGATTGCAGTCCCAGCACAGGGCAGTGTCCTGAAGTGTCATTTGTCACTCAGTGATTATTTTGTGCACACATCATTGTTTGGGGATTTCCCAAACAAACATTTAAACAAGAAATTGTCAGGTTTAGGAATCTAGCTTGTTATGATGGCAAAAAACTGGCATAAGCTCCTCACAGCTCCCCTCAACTCTAGGCTGGGAGATCCAGGCCTCTCTGTCTTATTTTTGCTGCAAGAGCCATCACGGCATTCAGGCTCTGGGATGGGCTGTTTGGACAGCTGCTCCCTGTTTCATAGCAGTCTCCAAACAGTGGACCAGATGGATTTAGTCTCTGTAAAAGAGACCTTTGGGAGGCTGTGACAATGAAAGCTTGTAGTGATACAGGCAAAACCTTATGAGGACAAATGTTTGTCACTTACTCATCTGATGTGTAGCAGGGATCTTTCTTTGGTATGTACTCAGTTAGAGCCTTACAGAGTTTGATGTCTGGGTGTTGTAGCCACAGACTTCAGCCAAATAATATAAAAGGGTGGTGTTGTGCTATTAAATATTAGCTCTTTTTGGGGGGTAATTTTATATATATGTCCTTTTAATGTGAATCTGTGAGGGAGCACACAGTGCTTGTGAATCAGAAAGGATTAAAGTAGTGCTGTAGTTTGTAACTATTCCTGCTGTCCACGCTTGGGCAGGAGATCGGTGCTGCCAGGGTACCCAGCACTATGCCCCCAAATGTAATTAACTGTAATTAACCAAGGTGATGGAGGAGGCCAATTCCACAACAAGCACAGCTGGCTATTTATAGCTCCAGTGCCATCTCTGGTGTTTAATCACTGCCATGGCCAAGCTGCTAAGTGCTGCTTGGGTATTTTGTGAGCGCATGGGAACGGATGCACAGAGAATTTAATTTTTAGATCTAATATAAATTTTAGCACATGCACAGCATGTGAGTAGAACTGTGTAAATTTATGCTGCTCTAAGTAACAGAATGCATTCACAAAAATGCTAGTGTTTGTAAATTTTGAAGGAAAAGCTGAAAAGCTGTTTTGAGGAATCGCTTTCTAGCTTGTGTCCAGAGGAAAAAAGCCCGCTTTTATTTGACTATTAGCTAAAATCTACAAAGTACTGCCCGTTAATTGCTAAATACTTGATAAGTTGAATTTTGGAGGAGGGGAACAGTGAAAAATTCAGCAAAAGGTAATGCATCTTGATTTTAGTGACCCTTGCATTGTGTAATAACAACACACATCCTCTTCTGGCAATTAAAACCAAAAAATGTTTTCTCAACAGTTATTATGCCTTAACCTACAAAATAAAATAAAATTTGTGAATATTTGCAGCTATATTGTCTGTTTAATTTTAATTAAAAAGTTTCTTGTATCACCTCCTTGAGGGATTATTTGGGCAATTGTAATTAGGTATTTGACTGCTAGTAGTTTAAATCTGTCCTTTACACTCCTGCATTTATACTTTTCTGTGTCTTTAATTATGAAGGAAAAATATTTTCATTTGTCCAAGACATTACTTGAAAAAGCTGCTTTTCCATAAAATCTGCAGCTACTTTTCTCTTTTCCTATTAAAAGTTTCCCTTTTAATATTCTGCCTCTGCATAAATTCTGGGACTTTGAAAAAAGGAAGATAATCCTTTCTTTACCAGTCTTACAACTGGAAAATTAATTTTTAAGTTAAAGCTTCCTGTTTCAACACTCTACCAAAATATCAATAAAAATAGGCAAATATCTTTCAAAGACTTGCTTTTTAAGGTCAGAGGTTATCATTAGATCATCTAATTTGAGTAATATGTAGCAACCAAATGATTTTCTGCCAGAAAAATTGCCTCTGGGCTATGTCCAACCACAGAAATTATTAGGAGTCAGGCAAACATAATTTGAGATTATTTGAAATAATTTGGAGATTCCAGGCTGATTGTCCAGATGCTGGCATCTCCTTTCCTTCCCAGCAGTCTTCCAGTTCACATAGCATAAAAAGCTGTTCCTGTAGGAGGGCACTGCCCATGTCTGGGGACTGAGCCATAACGAGACCTACTTTTGGTTTTAAGAAAGAGAGGAGGGGGAAATACAGAAGTAAATTGTGGAACAGTTCTGGGAACTCCAATATTTTACCTTCTAGTTTTGGGTTGTTATTTACAGGGAAAATATTAACAGTTTGACTTCCAAGATGTTAGTAGGTTTCACAGCTTACTTCCTGGTTGATTTGTGAGCTGCTCTAGCCATGTTTGTGGTGCTCTTATGGAGATTATACTGATTTTATGGTATGTAGTAATGTTGCAATATTATCCAGCAAAAAGTGTAGAAAAATAGATGTATACATTAGGAATAATTGGTGGCACACAAACAGCATTATAGTTTGTTTTTAGTGTAAGTAATGCATTTATGCCAACCTCAGTTTTCTTTGCCCCATGAAATCTTTTCAAATTCCAGAGTAAATTTTGTTTTGTTTTGTTTGTTTGGGTTTTTTGTTTTTGTTTTTATTGAGTGTGTTGTTAGTGCCAGGAGTGGTCCTCTAGCTATGAGATTCAGTATTGTCTTACGGGAGGCCTAAAAACTCTGACAGTAAACTACAGATTCGGAACATGTATTCAACAGAGGCTTCTTCCAAGGCAGAGGGAGTTTATTTCAAAATCTGCAAAGAAAACTGAGCCTTCTGAAAGGCTGTTGTTATTCTATCTGTGGAGCCACGATAGGGCTGGGGATTCTCTTTCATGTCAGATTTTTGTCTCTGCAGATATGAATGCTATAATCAATGCATGAGGGAGCAGCATTTCATTTTCTCCTCTAGCTGAGCTCTGTATGATTGCTTCCAGACAGACGTGTGCAGTTCCATCGCAAAAAATGCTCTATGCAGCCATTAGGATAACTATTTTTTTTAGTAGCAGCTTGTGCTTGAAGGCTGTCTTTTCAATCTGCTTCTGTGAATTTCCCTCCACCTTTATTCCTTCTTCCAATATGGACATAATTTCAGTGTCATGGAATAGCTGCTGTGGGCTGCTATCAAGGGGATATGTGAAGACCTATGGAAAAAAGGGAGGGAGAAAACATGAATTCATATTTAACTTGGTCTGCAGCTTTTTATCCCCCAGAAAAAGAGATAAAACTCGCTGAATTTTTGCAAGTCTGGGAGCCAGAGTGAGAGATGAGAGAAGTTGGACCCTTTTCTGTGTAGTTTGTCTTGGAACAGTTCTTAGCTAATTCTCTGGTCTTTCCCATTCCACCCCTAATCTGCCTGTCTGGTTTTGGAGGTAGTTGATTCTGTTTGTTGATTGTTTCTTTGTCTGAGATGCTTCTGAGGAGATGAGCTCACCCTGCTCCATTCCCCCTGCTGACATTGTATTTGTACTTCAGTGAGAAAACAAGGGGAATGATCTTGTGTTCTCCCTCGTTTTGCTGTGTCCTGTGATTCCATGTGCTGCCTTTCCTGCACTGTGGTTGAGCCCTCCTGTTCCTCCAAAGCCCAGTTAACCTTCTCTGACTGTCCTGCTCGGGCTGCTCAGCAAGTCCCCAGTGCTGCTCACTTGGTCTATCTGCCGTCATGCTTTGCATGAACAGATGGAGGCTATTACCACTTTTCTTGTTGTGCACAAGCAAAGGCAGCCCAGCAAAGCAGAGATTTGCTTTGGTCTGAGCTCTCCCTTCCCACAGCTCAGCCAGGGCAGCTCTCTTGCCCCCAGCCTTGCATGCATTAACTCAGAGGCAGGCACTCGTTGAGAGGCACTAGACTTCCTCAGAGCTGTTCAATGTAGCAGATTCATTATCTGTGCTCAACTCCCTCCACTTGGAGAAATGAAAAATTCTGCTTTTGAATAACAACATGCTCTAGCTGACAAAACTTTAAAGCTCTCTCAGAAAAATGTTTTGATGCAGAGGAAAGGAATTGGCAACAGAAAGTTCAGTTTAAAAATGCAGCTTGCTTTTTTGGCTGGATCAGCTGCTGTCTCTTTCTACGCCCTCTCTTGCTTCACTGCTCCTGCTATTGTCTTCTGACACAGTTTAAAAAAGTCTGATCACTGATGATAGGGAATTGTGAAGACATCAGAGAAAAATCTGGACATATATATTTGGCTATAACAAATTATTTTCTTTTCCACAGGTGACCAAAAAAAAAAAAGTGTCATTCTGTCCCTGGCTGCCCAGCAGCTTGAAATTAGCAGTTGGACGTCCTTTGATTATCTTTTCATTGATAATGTGTTGTACTGTGATTACCATTTCCAGTCCTAGGTCAACCAAAACCTTTGCTGTGGTGCAGTAATTGATGTCTGTCTGTGCTTAATGTGTGTCCCTGTTTAGGAAGTAAAGTTTATGGTTTTCTGTTGGGTAAGGAACAGTTCTGTGAGAACTGATCATGAAAGTATGATGTTTTAAAGATTGATTTTAACCCTGGTAAGGACCAACCATTAACAGGAATTCTTTGCAGGCTTGTGAAGCCTCCAAACACTGACCATTAGTTTCACTTCATTCTGTTCTAATTAAAGAAGAAGGATTTAGCAAAAGCCCTTTTCACTGTTTCTTGAACAGCTCCTCACTGGTTGGCCCTGGCAAGGGAAGCTGTTTGTCACAGAGCAGTTCTGGCTCACAGAGTTCCTGCTCTGCCTGTTTGCTGCTGCCTCTGCTGTACAATGTTTTACAGGTGTACTGAAACAAACGTTTTCTGCAGATCTGGCAGGGACTGAATCAGGGTACCCATGTGGATAAAGAATAGGCTCTTTTCTTTTCATTTTGCCCAGACCCTGAGGTGTTTCTCAATTCAGCCTTACAAACAATTTTATTGGCATGAGATGAGGTAGCAGAGTGCTGCAGAATCTGTAACTGCAGATAAGAAAAGACAATTTCTTACGCTGGCAAAGCTGCCAAAACCTTGTTTTGTGAAACTTCTCCCTCTGGTTATCTTTTCATCAGGCAACTGAGGAAATTGGGTTGTAGGCCATAAAGACAAAAACCAATCAAACATCAAACTCCACAACTTTGTGAAGGTCTCATGTGTAGCTTGATTAAGTCCAGACCATCCTACTGGAATCACTCAACATGCTTTCACTGCCAGCTTTATTTGGCTGGCAGGCTGCTAATTTTTGGAAGTACATAATCTCTAATGATAAAGAAGTGAGTCTGTCTGCATTTTCATCCTTTCACAAAGCCAAAGAGCAACTATGAAATTCAGGGCACAAGTTTAGATTGTTAAATGATACTTGCCTTGGAGAGATATTAAAAATATGTGTATGTTTATTTTTAATATATCTCAAAAGCAGTGTAGAGTTAAAAACAGAAGTCTAGGGTTGGAATACCTGAGCAATTCCCCAACTTTATTCAGCTTCACTAATTCCTGGATTATAGAAACCAGATACTGCCCTCCTGACATGAGTTAATCACTGCCATTGATACTGCTGCCAGCTGTTGGTATTTATTAGCTGCAGCACAACCATCTAGAGTACAACAGACTAGAACAGTGGTGAGGACTCCTGAAAAATGCCCAACATAGGTTTAAATATTAATCACATTACCTGGATATTGAATTAGTTGCTCTTGAAAAAACGTACTGTCCAGCCGAAACTTTTAATCAAGACATTCTCATTCTGGAGTTACAATTGTTTGAATAAAAGGAAATACTTTGTTTGCAGTTATGGTGGTTTATTTCTTGAGATGATTTTGCCTTTTAATGTAATTTTTGGCGGTAGTTGAGAAAAAATTCAGTAATGTTAGTGAGAATTTCCTCTTGGTTTAAGAATTACTAAATGGTATTGATACCTTTCTCATATTGAAATGACAGGTCACTTAAAAACCTCTCTGTAATTTCTTTAGTTATATACAGAATTTTAAATTTTGAGCAAGATACCCAACAACTCCTTTGAAGGTGTTCCAGTAACATTACATTTGCTGGGGCAGAATGTTTTTAATTCCTTAATGCATACAGGAAATCTCCAACCAATAATCTTTTTTAAATGCATGAAAGAAGCAGCTTTGCTTATTTCTGTGGCTTATTTCTATGTCTCAGCCGAAGTGCGGAGGAAAGAAGCATAAAGGTGAGGTGCTAGACAGTTCCCCAGTCAGTAGAGACACTTTTTGCATGTAGTTGTTCATGTCTCAAGTTGTCTTAGTCATGCTGTGTTACCTTTAAAGACATTTAAAACAATATTCTAAAAGTTGCTGGCTTAACTGCTGGGACAGTGGTGGGCAGATGAAGCAAGAAGTTCTAACGTGAGCCATGGCAAAGAATGTGTTGTGTTACCATGTACCAAAACTGATGAACTTCTCAATGTTTCTGCAGCATGGACACAACCTACCATAGGAAAAAAAATATTTCTCTATTTTGCAGCCAAAGTGTAAATTCACAGACCTGTTCTAACTTCTTATTGTCCTAGATGTATTTTAAATGTGATTATTCCAAGGTGGTTTTAATTACTAGTTATGTAATCACTGAGCTTTTGATTAACTCACAGGCACTATTAAACAAATTGAATTGCTGTTGTAAAGCTAGTTACAATGAAAAATTACTTCAGAGGAAGTTAAAGTAGACATATATTTATGTGTATGTATTTATAAATGGTACAGATTGCTGCTGCTTCAGTGAGTAGGTCCAGGTAGGTAGCCAGGAAATAACAAAATTGGCATGTCAGAGGGAAAGATAATGAGTTATTCAAAACTGGGGCTATCATTACAGTTATTAGCAGTGTCTGATGATTCAGGGCCTATCTTTGTTCTCTCTGACAAAGCTGGATGATTTTTAGATTTCCCTTGAGCAGCTCTGTTATCTTCAATTGACTTTTTGGTTTCCTGTGAAATTCTGCCCGGGAGCTCCCCCCAGTTTCTGGCAGGGAGAGTGAAATGGTCCTGAGAGGAGCTGAAGGTGGTAGCAGTTCTCCCTCCAGGGAGAGTGAAATGGTCCTGA
Source organism: Camarhynchus parvulus (assembly GCF_901933205.1). Lineage (NCBI taxonomy): Eukaryota > Metazoa > Chordata > Aves > Passeriformes > Thraupidae > Camarhynchus > Camarhynchus parvulus. Next base: position 22,613,918 of record NC_044578.1, on the reverse strand, counting down.
GAGGAGCTGAAGGTGGTAGCAGTTCTCCCTGGCTCCTTCAATTCCTCTGCTGTGCGAACATCGCTGAATGAAATTTCCTCTGCAGTCCTGGAGTAGAATTATGCATTCCAAAGACTGTTGGGGAATAAAAGTCGGTGTTTTGATCTCTTCTAAAAACTGTTATGTCTGAGGTACAGCAGCAGTGACCTGAACTTGAAGGTGCAGTGATGCCTGATGTGCCTTAGGTCTTGGCTGGCCCACTGTACCCCTTCAGAGCTCAGCATTCCTCATGACTCCTCCTGGTGAGTGGGATGTGGCACCACTTTGTTTTTAGGGTAGGGGATGGCTCTGACTAGCAGTTAACTCTGCAAGCATTGATCATCTCCCCTGTTGATAACTTACACATTCTATTGCCTACAACTTTCAGGCTACTCTTTTGCACAAAACCAACCAGCTTATTGTATGCTTATTTTACTCAATGAGGGCCTTATTAAAAAAAAAATAAAGAGCCATTAATTAGGAGTACAAATATGAGTAGGTGATACAGGTAGTTCTTAGTTTCCTTTTTTCTCATGTTTGTACTTCTGCAGAAAGAGAGCTCCTCTGATTAAAGAATGCGTAGCTATGGATAGCAAAATTTGGGGTTTTGCTTGCTTCAGAAAAATATCATGACAAAAGCATCTTTGAAGCTGTTGAGTAATCTACCTGTACTTAGTGTGCACAATGCCAGTGACCATAAATGTTGAGTGATTTTTAAGTAGTGATATCTATTTCACTTGCCTCTTGGGCTATGGGACATTTCTCTTTTATCCAGTATGTGAAGATGAGATGTGTTGGTGTCAAACTGACTCCTGAAGCTGTATGTGTAGACTGTGACCAAGAAAAGCATTCTCATGATGCTCCCCAGTGCACTATTTGATGTCTATTTGCTGTCTTTTTGCTGCAAGGAGATGTGAAATAATTTAGTTTGCATTTATAAACCACTGTATGCATGTTTCCTTCCTAAGGGTGTAAGTGCTCTAGGCTGAGTCTTGCTGCTTGTGTATTCCAAACTGGGATGTAAATGCTGGGAGAACTGAAGGGGAATATAAAACTGGAGAACGGCTAGCAAGTAGGAAAATGGAACAGGAGCCTTGTCATCACAGCATGTTGGCACTTGAAATGAACCCAAATACTGCCCTTGGCCTTTGGATATGGATAAAGTTTTTTGTCTTAGAAACCAGCTATTCCATTTAGTATCCACCCCTAGATAAAACACTTCCACTTTGATTGGAACAAAAGTTTTGCCTGTTTATTGGAAACAGCATTCCTGGGAGAGAATGTTTCCTGGCTGTCAGGAAAAGCTATGAAAGATGCAGTTGCTTTCACTTTTGTACCTATTCACTCATATTCTCTCTCTCTTTGATCTACCTCTCAGTGAGGTTTAAAAATACCTCTAATTCTGGGATAGAAATTCCATATTTGTGGGAAGCTTTGTGTTGGTGCGGGCAGGAGGGGGAAGGAGATTGAGAAGCAGCAGAATTTTCATGTGCCGAACAATGTTGGGATTTCTTATTGACTGCTGAAGGATCTCCAGGAAATGACCAGGTACAAAAGGGACCTGATGAGGGTGATTCAGTTGCTTATATTGCAGAAATGGTGTGAACACTGCTCTGCAATGATTGCTTTTGAGCGGCTTTAGAAATCCAGACTTTCTTTCAGATCTCTGTAAAATGCATCAGAATGCAATTACTGTCATTTCTCCTGGAAAGACATTTCTGCTCCATGGTACAATTGTCTGGTTAATGGTATCCATGCCTTCCTCATGTCAGCCAGGGTTAGGCTGTGTTGTCTTGTCCTGGTGATATCCAAGTTTTACACCATGTGTTAGCAGGACTGTTTCATTCAGTGCAGGATAAATGGACCCCTGTGTACAGCTCAGAAAGCCACTACAATTCTCTGGAATGAAAGGTGCTGGGTAAATATCAGACAACATACCTATGCCGTTTCTGTAGCTCTTATGTCTAACTATTATTTTCTAATATATATGTTTATTGCTGTATTTCTACATATAGCAGGTGTTTGTTTTTTAAAATTTTATTTCTAGATCAAAATATTGGCTCTTTCCTCGCTGTAAAAGAAGGTCTTCCAGTTGGTAGTGTTGGTCTCCTGGTTTAGAGTGTAAAACACAATCTGAATACTCTGTAGTTCAGAATACATCCAAAACTCAAGTGATTAGCACACCAGCTAAATCCATTAACAAACTGAGAACTTGGTAGGGACAAGATGCTGTTCTTTATTTCAGTCATTCTTTATCCATCAGTACAAAGTCAGAAATTCACTGATGAATTATCCATTTCTGTGTTAGCAGCTGACTGGGGCAAAAGCAAGATCCTCAGGTTTTAGAGCTGTGTGATTTAGTATGCAGCCCAAAGTATGGTACAGCTAGCAGTTGTAAAGGAATTGAACTCAATATTTTAACAGGAGGGCTAAAAATAATCTTTATATAGTCAACGTTATTCTAAATTGAGTAGCTGAGATCTATTTGGCAGGAAACACATTTCTAAATGTGTGATATAGGAGCATTTTTATTTATATAAATAATAATATGTAACACACAGTTCCTTCTAAATATTTGCTAAATAGAAAAGGAATTTTTAAATTAGGTGTTGCTACATGATGATTTGCAACCACTGGAAACAAACCAAGGAAGGCTAAGGCCCTAAGATAGTTGTTAGTTACTTCAGGTGTGATGAATCAGTGCTGCAAGCTGTGGGTGGCACCTTTTTTTGGGAGCAAAATGTGTGTGAGGAAGGTGGTGAAAAGTTACAGAGGAGAAGAGGAGCTGCAGCAGAATTCCTGCTGAATTTCCATTAACTTGCAGGTTTTAAGTGTGTGCTAAATGCAGACTTTGGTGAATCAGAGCCTAAAGTTTATGGCCATTTGTTTTGGGGGAAATCAATACAAATGAGACAGTGCAGCTTCTGGTGTTATTTGGTGGCAGCCAACTTGAGTCATGGCAGTAAACAAATTAATTTTTTATGGGAATTAGGGCCTATATTCCTGTTTTCATAAGAAATATAAGCAGCTCTGACAAAACTTAGTGTTCCTAAGGTATCTGTAATTTTCATAATAATAAATAAGAAAATCAAATATATCAGATTTTACTATCTTTGAAAACATTGACTTTTTCCCACCTAAAACCTGGATCAATACAGGAACTTCCCTTCCTTTTTTATTTCATTACTGCAACTTTTAATTACCTGTTGTCCCCCACATGATGACCTTTGCTTCAAGTAGAGCAAGTTGTAGATTCCTAAATTTCCCTAAAGGGCTATAATTGTTATGCTACATGTGGGATAGGAATATTTGAATTGTTGATATGAAATGTCAAAAAATAAAAGTCTTCAATGGATTTGAGCATTGAATTTGGTCCTGCTGGCATTATAATCTACACAAGCACTTAGTGAATGGCAGCACAAAAATTAGGCTGAATTATATTCTGAAATACTTCAGAGAAGTGAAACAATGAACTTGTGCTTCTTTTTGGTTCAAAGAATGCCTCATTCTATGGAAAGAGTTGAGTCACCTGAGTCTTCATTGCAAAGCTGTTTTGCTGTAGATGGTTATGCACAGCATTTGACATGAACAGACAAACAGAGGTTTAAAACTCAACATTTCTCATGTTATGTGGCAAAACAAAATGCTTAAAGCTCTTGACATGCAGGTGTGCAAAATAAAGCTTGCAGGGAGTCATTTTAGGGTATGGAGTGTCTGTTTTTAAAGTATTAAGATTAATCATTCATCTTTGCCCCTAGTCTGACATGGGGTCATATTTGGATAATAAGGAAGCTGTTAATATTACAGAGCATCATTATATGATTAATTTCTAAAAGCAGGAGTGTTCATGAATGTCATCAAGTTGTCCCATCTATATGAGTTGTATGAAATACCTGTAACTATATAATCTTGGCAAGAACATAAACAGGCTACATATGTGATATGTGTTCTAAATAATTGTATTTCTCTATAATTTAATCCTATTTTCTGACTTTGCCTAGAATGAATATCTATCAGTCATATCTTGACTTGTCCAGCAAAGTAATTTCTTAAATGCTCTATCTTCAAATATGATGAAGTTCAGAAAGCTTCTGTATTGAATTCATAGTGGTATAATGTAAAAAAATATAGCCGTGTTATCTTTAAACATTTTCTTGGCCCAGAAATTGGAATAAGAACTTTTTGTAAGAAATCCTAAAATCAGGAGTAATACTTGTTGGGTTTTTAAAATATATTTTGATGAGGCTCATTAAATGATTCTTGTGTCTTAAATTCATTTCTGTTATTAGCTGATAGAAAGCCTAATCAGTAAGTGGATGTTAATTCGCGTAGTGTAACTCTGGACCTCCCAGGAGATTTCTCTGTGTGCTCATTACATATTCATACCAGTACCAGAGACACATGATTGATGCTGCTCCACTCTCCATTCCTGATGGTTATCCAGCGCTGACAAATGTTTCCACGTTTAGCAGTAAAAAGGTACCATGACTGTCTGAAGTGACACTTCACACAGAATTAGCTCTTTCTCAAGTTCTTTCCTTTCAAGTTCTATTTCAACACAAGAGTGTAAAACTGATGGAAAGATGGGCACTTTGTTAGCAATGGTCAGCAAGTTCAGATCTTTTGACATATTCTTTTGGTTAAGAAGTGTTTTCTCTATGCAAGCTAATTCAATAACATTTTTTCAGTGATTATGCTAAAGCTTGTTAAAAAAACCACCAAGTTATGTATTAAAAGCATTTTATGCCTGGTGAAGGATTGTAGGAGCTGACATTCTTGGGGCATGAGTAGAGAATCTCTTAACAGTAAAAATAACTTGGGAAAAGTTGTAGATTATTCTCTGGAAGTTGTCACTTCTGTGTAAGCACCTTGTACATTCCAGTATGACAAGTTAACAAAAAGGCTGGTCTACTGGAAACTGTGGCCTATACAGAACCTTTTATCTGTGTTTAGTTTGTGGTGAAATGTTACAATGATGAATGACTTTCAATTCCCACACTTTCCCTCCTGGCACTAACAAATTTTCATTTGGTGCCACACTTTCAAGTCAGACAGATTATACTTCTCAAACTGGAAAGTCCCATTATGGAACTATTTGAAAACTGTGCTGACACCTGTAAACCTGAACAGATCATTATTTGCTGTTACTCCCTCAGCTTTTCCTTTGTGCTTTCTGCTCCTACAATTAAGTCTCCTGCTAGAAGGAAATCAGCAATATTTCTAGTTTTTTTGCTAGATCATGGGTACATTTGTCTGTGCTCATATCCATATGAGTCACATACTCATATCATCCTGACATGTTCTTGCACCAGACATTACATTTTCTGTCACACTAATAAACCTTAAGATGCTGCAGTGGTGCTTCAACTTAAGAACCATAAAGGGCAGTGATTATTGTGGAAACCCAGCATCTTAAAATACAGCTCACAAATTCGCACCAAACATTACTAAGTAATGGTATGAAAAAACCCTTTAGGGTAGCAAAAAAGAGCAAGAGGGAAAGCTGTCTTTAGTAAACCTCTGGTTACACAGAATTTCCGCCGCAAGTACGTTTAAAATTTTTTAAAATCATGACATGAAGTGTCTTAAAACATTAAATATTGAAAAGTAAAATTAATTTTGCAATTATAAATGAGATTTAAAAAAAACCAATCTGGAATCTCCTGCTTATTTACTGCATAGAGGGCTGTACCCTATATTTTTATATGAGCAGAGTCTTACCCCATTTCTTGAGGCATGAGGTTCATTTTCTAAGTAGTGTTTTATTCCATCCAACTACTAGTAAGTTGTTTTTCCTGTCTCCTTGTACTATTCAAGAGGTAAGATGTGACTCTGTTGTCCTCTACCCATTTGCTTGTGGATAAAGCATACAATAAATTTCAACAGGGAAAACAGCCAGCCCTGTTTGTCATTACCATTCTTTGACTGCATTTCTGTGGCTCTTTACTCTTCTATAAAAAGATCCTTGGAGCAGATGCAGTTTCTTCTTGAAGAGCCTCACCATCTTGTGAGAACATTCATAAATAAGTAACTCTTCCTTGCTGGAGGCGTGAATGGACCTCAGTGTTCTGACAGACCAGCCAGGAAAACTGGAACACAACCCAAGCTGGGCCACAATGGGACACCTGCTCTGCCTGAGATACTGTCCCTGCAGGAAAAGGGACAACGTTGGGCTGTTAAGCACTTTGAAAATTAAAAATACTGATAGTTTATTTTTATGCAGTTGTATTTTAGTTCTTTTACAAGTTTACCCACAGGTCTTTGGCGCTGTATGAAGCAAAACCTTGCATAAGGAAGTGTGTTTGTCCAGTCAATTTGGGCTAAGTGAATACATACATATAAATTTATGTGAGAGTTAATTCAGCCCTGTGTAAATGGTCATTAGGATAATGGTCTGATTTCCGCCCTTCTCTAATGAAGTCCAATGAAATATTAAACTCTTTAATGCATAAATTTTTCTGGAGTTCCATCAGAAGTGATGCTATTATGTCATTTCCTTCACACAATAAGGAAGGTATAGAAATATAAAATATTAACCTTGGAGGTTTTTGGTGGCAGTGGGGTGTTATATTTTAGGAGTTGTATCCTGCAGGTTTCCAAGTAACTTCAGAATTCATAAATATCTATGGTTTCACTAATTCCAAGGCACAAACACAAATTGTTTTCAATGTTTAAAAGCAATTGCCTACTTTATTTTCCTGATGTTTCCTTTGGAGACTTTCATTCAGGTAATTTACATTGCTGTTTTCTTTCAAGTTTTCCATAGAAGTTGGCACAATCTATGAAACTAAAATAGGTTTAGAGGCCAGCATGTTCACCACAAGTCAGATTCAAGGTGAATAAAGCTATATATTTTGGGTATGTGGGATGGCAATAGAGTGGCAAGAATTTTTTTGTATTTATGGATTTTCTTATGCACTGGGAAGCACCATCAATTCAAAGTAAGCTTAGCAATTATTAAGTAACACTTCTCTTCATAAGAGACTGATTTTTTTTTTTGAGCCACCATTTGATTTGCAGGTCTTGATGGCTGTAGGGCTGTAGGAGATTTTAACTGCCCAGAAATTTGTTGATGGGGAACTGAAACAGAACACAATTCCTTAAATGTGTTCACAGGATATTTCCTACAAAGAAAAAAGCATTTTAGGCATAGACTTTTGGGGATTTAATTGAGACTGGCACGGAAAAAAAATGTTAAAAATGTCAAGGTGAGGGAATACTGAAAGCAGCTGTCAGCAGTGCAAGTGGTGATCTCTGAGATAGGAAGCAGGAAAAATAGCAAAATAAAAACAATGCATTTCAGTATGACAGACTCTCTTAAACTCCTAGAATTGGTCAGTAAAATCCTCTGAGAGGCTTCCTAGAGGCACTAAAGAAAATTTCACTCTCTCCAATTAATTATATCAGAGGTAAAAATACATTTTCCATTATGGAGGGAAAAGTGGGAACCATGTGAAGTCAGTTGGTGAAGCTGAAGGTTTGCGTTGAGTGGCTGAAAAGCAGCTGCAGCCCAAGAGGGGCTCTTGTTACCGCCCTGGGCTCCTTGCCTCGAGCTGCTTCTGGTGCTCTGCAGCAGACAGTGAGAGACTTGGGGAACTGAACTCGGTCAGAGCCCCTGGGGTTTCTGTGGGCTCTTTAACAGCAGCTCACTGCTAATTCCGAAATTATGTGCAGTTCTGTCATGACAAGTGTGTGCATACCAGGCATGGCTTGTGGCATCAGGCTTTACAGGGAGTGCACACAAGGTCATCTTGCTATAAACTATGGAGAACCCTGGCCTTAATATTTGTTGGAAAAAAATCATCTAAATGAAGTGATATGAAACGGTACAGAACTGGTCAGAAAGCTGTAAGGAGAAGCTCTTAATATTTTAATGGAAGACGTGTGGAGATTCCCTTGTATTTCAGTATATACACAGTTCTTTTTCATCAGTGATGGTATATATAGTCTTCAGTCAAAGCCAAGCTGGAAGAAACCTTCAGAGTAGAAAATATTGGGGGATACACCAAGAACTCAAAATTCAAAACAAATACTTTGTTAAATGCTGAATAGTAATGGGGAAAGAAGGGAGGTTGGAAATTGTTCAGTGGAAAGAAGGGCTTGTGCATGAGAAGGAACAGCAAACTGGATGCTTGTTTTGCAAAAAAAAGATTGATTTTGCAAATAGTTAACTCATCAGTGACAAGACCTCTGAACTAAATCCATAAGTTGTATAGAGTAAATGTAAAATCCGCTAACTTCAGTCTTCAAGTATCTGGCTGCTGCTGTGAGGAGGGAGGAAACCTGGTCACTGTGGTAGTTAGTCTACTGGTTCCTCAGGTTTGAGCAAGGAAAACTAGATTGCATTTTAAAAAGAGATTAAAAGTAGGTGCAGTAAGGGAAAATATCAGAGTATTGCATAGTTAGCTCATCTATTATCTTAAATACTCTGAAGAAGCTTAAGGAGAGCGAGTGCAATAATGCATATGTATGCATTTACAGCAAAGCGGGCCATTACCATGGGATTGTCTCTAATGCAGCCCTGCTTCCATGAAAGTGAGCACAGCTGTGCCTGTTCCTGCTCTGATAGGAAATGCTGTGAATGCCAATGGAGGAAATGCACAGAGTGAATTCTCATCCATCACTTTAACACACTGTAGCAGGGCTGAGCTGTGATAAGGGATCCTTGTCACCCTGCAATTTCCAGCTTCCTGAAATACTTCTTTGTACTCTGCCTTTTAGGGGGGTGATAGAGGGTGAGGGAAGCACAACATGGACATTTGTGGAAACTTGAATGAAATTGCTGTGAAGTTGCTTTTGATGTAGCTCTTTGGACTGCACTTGATGTTTTTAAATGAGAGGACAAGCTTTATTTAAAACACAGCCTTTAAAAGTTTACCCCTCTAGTTAATTTTTTAATTTGCTATTTGATTGGTGGGATCTTTTGCATTTTCAGTGACTCTGTATCATTTTTTATGCAGAAGAGCTGTTCTGGGCAATTCAGGCTCTATTATGCACAATGCTGTTTGCTGTTAATAATAAGCCAAAAACTTTGCTGTCCTTTTTTAGTAGCTGAGTATTTTAGGCTGCAATCTGGCAAGTGAAATTAGAGAGCAGTATCTCAAAAACACTTAATGTCTATGTATGCTGTGAATTTTTTTTACTGGTATTTTTTGTAAAAATTAGTTTGAGAATGGAAGTGAATATTTACATTCAGTTAGTGAGAGGACTGAATTTGTGCTTTGTGATAGTTGCCCTGTTAGTGTTCTGAATTAGGGAGTGAAACAAAACTCACTTAACTTGTATTTTGTATTAAGGATGCTTGATTTAAATCTGTAATTCTTCATTTACAAGAAGGTTAGGATAAGCACAGTATTTTACTCAGTTATTTCACTTGCAAGCCTTTTTACTAAGTAAACTTCAATACTTGCGTCCAAAACATATTTTAGAAAATGGTCTGGAAGACTGAGAATGCAGGTACCTTGAGGTAAAGGTAACATATGAACTCCCTGGTGGCATGTGTGTGTGGCCTGCTTTCCTCTGGAGAGCTTTTTTGGAGCAATTGTACTGTGTTCCTTCCTTCTGTGTGTGTGTGTTTAATACACTTTAGTGTTCTTCATCCCAGAACTCAGGGTGTTTTATTTCCTGTGTCTGAGCTCTGTCCCCCATGTGTTGCACCATGGGACAAGATGCTGGGGTGGGTGCAGCTGGCTGTGCACACACAGCCCTGGATGTGTGGTCTTCAGGTCCTTGGACAGAACATACTGCATGAGGTGGCTTTAATTAATTTTCCACACCTTCACATCTGCTGCTAAAAAATCATCCAACAATACCCTGTATTTCCCTAGATGCTCTTAAATGCTTGTCCTGGGGTAGGAGAGAGGCTGATTTCACCAAGTGTCTGCCTGGGGTGTGTGTGTTACTCATTTGTCAGTTCTTTGGTTTCTTTAGCTTCTACAGTATCTACCTAGCTTCCAGCTAATATCCTGCTTTGGAAGTTATGTTTTATTTAACAGGAAGATGCTGTGCTTGAAGTGCCTTCAGTGCTTCACCCAAGTATGTTTATGTGTGTGTATACATATCATGCATATATATATATATATATGTATTGTATATATATAGATAGGATTTTCTGGCCTTGCTTATACTGCATAATATTCTAAAATTTTAATCCTTCTCTCACATCAGTGGTGATATTCTTTTGTTAACTATGTGGAACATATTGCCACTAAGCATTGTTGATAATTACGCTCCTAAAGCTCATTTCTGTAGGAGAGCCATATGGTATACATAATGATACATAACACTGATGTGGTCTTCAGTTACCCATAAGTGAATAACTGTTGGAGATGAGACTGATGTTTTATTCATCCCTTTCAGGGGGAAAAAAAGTATATTTCAAGAAATGAAACATGGGGAGGAAAAAATATCTCATTTTCTTGAAAGAGAATCTAACATTTTGCACCATGTAGTGACTGCAAGGTACTTAGTGTTCAGTAAAGCTGAACTGAAAGTAATCTACAGCAAAGAAGTAAAAATCTCCTTTAAACCTCTGCTGAAACTGTCTGGAAGTGAGGCTGCTTGGCAAGAAGCTATCAGGACTAAGAGATGGATAAACTCCTTGTGATGAGGAAAAAGGTGGGGCATGAACTCCCCTTGCCTGTTTCCTGCAGGCACTGAGGCATGAGCATGCACGACTGATTGAACTTGGCATGCATACAGATGTTGGCACTAACAGATTGTCTTGTGCCTTTGGGCTAGGAGGGAATCCTGCCTTCCCCACAAGCTGCAGATGTGCAGTCCCTGGTCACAGCCCCCCAGCTTCAGTGTGAACACAGTGTGTACAAACTGGTATTGACACGCTTTCATGTGGAAAAGGTTACACTAGCAGCAAGAAAAATACCCCCCAACTAAACAGGTGAGGAAAAAAGCCCTGACTGACCTTCAACCTTCTTTATTGGGACAGTGACTTGTGGCTATTGCCTGGTTGCTCTTGGCTAATGGCAGCACACACAGGAAGGAGATCCTGGTATGAATTTCCCAGTTCACTTCCTTTTCACTCTATTTCACTGTAATCTGTCTATCCTAATGTGATGTATTCCAGATGAACTGAGCAGGAAAGTCATTAATTATTGTGAAAAAGGAGGGAGTTGAGTTAAAAGCCCAATTTGTCAAGTAAATGAAAATTGTCTTTATTCTGATCGCTTGCTTTTGGTGAAACATGGACAATTTCAGAATCCCTTTTTCAAAGAAAAGAAAAAAGGTTCACTCTTCCAATTAGAGCACTTTGGGAAGCACTAATTATTGTCGTTTTCAGGAGAGAAAAAAATAATGAGCATTTCCATATTGTCACCACTAACCTTGATTAGTCCTTCAGATAAAATTCCAAGAAATGCATTTTACATTGCTTTAATACAATATTCATTATACTTCTAATTGGCAGATTTTAATAATTTAGAGCTGATTAGTACCTTTGAAATTTTCTTTATTCAAATAATACTGCCAAAACTGTCTTTGGCTCAGAGAAGGTCCAGTATAGACATCTTTACACTCCAAGGGATAGAGTGTTCTCCTCTTCCTGTGTGTATTTGCTTGCCACAAAAGAAGTATTCCAAGGAAGAGGTTTCCTAAATTCAAGTTTTGAAGTGTGTGCCCTAATATGGGACTTGCCTGTCTCCTTGGGAATGCTCATCTGCATAGACATTCAGAAAAATTCCTCTACCCAGCAGAAAAGCCCAATACCACTTTAAAAGTACTGTATGTAGCACATCCACAGCAATCAGGGCACAATAATCAGAACAGAAATTACCTTTTTTTTTTGACAAGGTAACTCTAATTTGGTGAGTTTTGCAACTGCTGGGAAAAATGTGGGCAATTTTGCCGCCCTTTCAGGAAGAAAGTGGATTTTTTTTCTGAGGTTCAGTGTTTGTTAGATCTTGTTATGACTCTGTAATAACAGTGATTTTTGGCATATGTGTACATGCATAATTTTTATTATTACAATACAAACAAGCTGCTATTGATGCAAGGGTCCCAAAATTTCCATAAAAGCATCCATTGAAAGAAGAGAGAACGATGAATAGAGAAGCTGGATGCCCTTACTGCCTGCAAGAAAAGCTTGTTTAAGTAAAACCAGCTAATCAATTCTGAATTTTGTTTAATTCAAGCAGCATAACTCTAATGCCAAGATTGCATCCACACCTGGTCTGAAAGTTGATAATGCTGTTAAGACACTTCAGTTAACTACAGAAGTAATTAAGCACTCATTACCCAACTTTATTCAAAGTGTTATAGGTTTTATGTGGTTTTGACTTGTTTCATGAACTTCAGTTTTCAAGTAATTTTCCACTGACTGCTTCTTCTGTTCTGATATGACTTGCTGGTTTTACATCCTCTTGTATTTGCTTTAGCAAGCACACTCATTTAGGGTCTGTAAATGGAGTGTACATTGCCTTATCTTTTCTCTTCACTATTATTAGGTTTTACTTGAGAGAATAGAACCATTAAACTATTTCTAAGGCGTAATTTCTGTTTCAAGAAATGGAATAGAGGGAGATGGAAAACTGGGCAGAGCCTGAGATCAGGGAGTTAAATGCTTCTGATGTTGTATTTTCAGCTTTTAAGGTGCCAGCAAAACCCCTGAGCTTCAGCACTCCTTTTAGACTGATGCAGGCAGTGATCCCATCAGCATTCTGTGAGATAAAATGGTGACCTTGCCTCTTGTAAAGGAGTGGGCTTGCCTTTGTTGTGTCCCTGTAATTTCAAGAAGAAGTTTAAAAAACCCCTGTGAAGTGCCACTAGATTCTAAATTATCTTCTGCCTGTAATGTGCTTTTATTTAAATCTAGTGTCTGAGCCTATCAAAGTAGATATGTTTGTGCTAGTGTACCCTCTATTTAATGAATAACCTGCAACTTGAACCAACAACTTCTGAGAGGCTGATTTGCTATGTGTTATCTGGGACAGCCTGACACAGAACATAACAAGAGATGGCCCAGTTGAGTGTTTAAAAATGTACAGAAAATCCATATTATCTCCTTGATACTTTCTGTTTGTTTGTTTTTCTATGTTTTGGGGAGTATCAGATATGTAAATATTCTTCTCCCCCCCTGTATTTTCCTTCAGTAGACAAGCTTCAAAATAATAAACTTTTTTGTTAGAAAAATAATTATGTCTCTTCAATCCGTACATATATTAACTATTAGAGAAGATGAAATGTATTTAATATTTCTGAAGGGAAGAAACAGCAGTTCAACATCCCTGCTGAGCTCACATATTTACCTAATATATTGTCTGTGAGACTCCTGTGATGCAATGCCCATGGTTCAGTCACCAGTGCTCTGAAAATCATAATTTCACCCCCTCTCATTTCTGATTTATCCCAACTTTGGAATTAACCATTGAAGCTAATTACACTTGAGAGTTCAAACTTCATTTATGAGGGGAAGAAAAATGTTATCAACCATAGACTTGACCCATGTTTAAGATCTTATCTAAGGACTAATCAGTCTTGATTTGTATGGAGTATTTTGCTCTTTTAAAGGCAGAGCAGCATAGGAAGCCTTGAGGTGGAACTTGGGGTATCCCATGGCTCAGCAATAACTCCTGTGTTGGGTTTGTCTCAGGGATTATTCTAATTTCCCCCCCATCCTCCCTTCATGGAGTTCGCCATTGCTGTTGGGAGTAGATTTCAAATTTAAATATAGAATTCTCTTTGAAACTTTGAATTCTTGTTGGCATTTGGACTTCTGAGTTGATTCCTTTTTGTGGCAAAAAGACCTGAAAGGCACAATATGGTTTTCCAGTCTGTTTTAAACAGTGTTTTGTGAGAAATTGAGGCTTTCAGCAATTCTTAAGGAATAAGGCACCCCTGAAACCTGAACTTACTAGACTGTACAGATAAAGCTATTGATATTTTTTGGACTTTCAAACAAAATGCAGGTAAAGTATTCTCAATTGAAGGAGATTGTATCTGTGCTTTTGAAGTTCCTTTCATTTCCTGTATAAATGAGTACAAAATGCCTCTTGAGCACAGGCGTGGGGAGCAGAAATAAAATGATCAAAAGGATCTCCCGCTTCAGATGGCTAATTCTTCTTTTTCTTCACAAAAAATCTCTAATAAATTCAAATTTCTGTGGAATCTGTAGACCTGTAATCTCTAGAAGTTATCTGTGTATGTTACATATTTGGTTTGTGCTTTGAAACCTAACTTGTTTTTCTGGAACATGAAAGGTAAAGGAAGCACTTGTGGGTCTTATGCACAACACAGGCTGTTGAAGAATAGATGTAGTTGAGCCAGTCAAGAGAAATAATAGCCAGTCTAGGTTTAGTTTCTAATTCAGTTCTATTCCTATAATTAATTTGTAAGTGATTATATCAAGGAAGTGAAAGAATGATACTTGCAGAATTAATCAGAGATTCTCCTTTCGAGTATTATTAGCAAATAAAGATTTCAGATGTGGTGCTCAGGTGTCTGGTTGCACAGCTTTGAAGATGGGGAATATGAAAAGGTAATTGTGCCTTTGCACTCCAGAGCCAGGGGATTGCCTACTCAGGGAGGATGCAAACACTAGCAGTAACTTTAAATAGGTTTTTAACCTTGCAGTAGTATAAAAGTTAGTTTGGAAATGTGAATTTCAGGCATCGTGTATTTGTGAAAAATCTGAGTATAGAAGAGTGCAGGAATTGCTTAAACTGTTTTTCAGCCACTATGGGACTTGTCTGGGTATTTGGGTTGACTCAAATTTCTTTTGTGGTGCCATAAGAATCTGAAAGGAACAGTTGCTTTTTAAACCTGTGGTTTATTTTCATTTGGATTTTTGAGCATAAAAGTCCTTAAAGGCACTCAGTATACCTCCAGATGTATTTCTACGGTCTTCACATCAGTCTTTCTTACAAAATAGAATGAGTTTTAAGTCTTAATTAAATTCTGGAACCAAAAGCGTTGTCTAAACTAGAGCTCCTCCTGTGAAGCCTTAAAAGACTATTTATTATGTAGTTAATAAAAAGATAATTATTGATATGCTAGTCTCTAATTGTGATCTTAATAATGAGTTTTCCATCATTCCCAAAATCATTCTTTTAAATTACATTACTAACATCATATGCACATATGATTAGAAGGTAGAAAGGATTTAAAATCTGACTTTTTAGGTATTTTATCTTGTAAGGAAGCTAATCTCATCTGAATAGGAGGCAGACCTCCACAGAATATCCAGAAAATTCCACAGATCTTGAAATGAAATGTTTGTGCTTTAGTGTAAGGTATAAAATTTGTGACCACAAAGAAGGGTTCTCCTGGCCCCTTGACTGTTTTGGGAATAACAGGTTCCCCATCATGTGGGAAAGCAGTGAAGCTTTGGGGTAGCTGCCCATACATGAAAGAAGCCCAGATTCCCTGTTTCAGAAACGGGTGGGCTCTCCGTGCCCCCTGGGGCAAGGAGCTCTGCCATACCCAGATCTGTTCTCTCTCCTTATGCACATTGATCCAAAAGCATTGCTGGCAATGAAACACTCAGCTGCCTTGTCAGACTAATAAAAACATCTGGGTTTTAATGCATGCAATGTAAAATACCAATACATGGAAGTACAGCATGCTCTCTGAGAAGTATGAGTGTTGCCAGATTTATTTCTTCAGTACCTCTTCTCTGTTTTCCTGTGTTTATTTTGGTATTGATTTTTGCTTTTATTTCAATCTTTGCATCATAGAACTGACTTCAGTAATTCTGTTTAGATGATGCACTTCTGGTAGAATTCTTGGAATCAGACTTACCAAATTGCTTTTTTAATGATGGTTTTCCTCTGGGGTGTTAGTTGGTGAGTTTGTGCAATATGTTTTAGAAACTATATTGCTTTCTCTGGGAAATGGTTTATTCATACAGCAATAACCCAAACACATTTTATTGTCAGAAATTGCATAAAATTCAGTTGTGGTGCCTCTGCAAATCTTCTTCTATAAAATGAATGAAAATATCTTGCTGTGAAAGAACATGACTCACTGGCATTGGTGATTACACAGCTCTTTTAAGTTTAAATATTAAAACTATTCTCTACTACCTAAAAATAACAATAGTTTTCACTTCATCTCACAGTAACAAAGAGAACTTCAGTAGTTTAGGAGGATGAGGATGAAGGAATTCTGCCAGATTTGTAGACATTGATACAATTCTTCCTCTGTTTGTACTGCTATTTAAGCGAGTGCTCTTATATCAGATAACAGGTGGTCATTCCATTGAGAATATGAACAGGGTAAAAGACCCAAAAGCTTAGTTATTATTAGTGCTTGCCAGCTTATAGTACTGCCATATATAATATTGTAAGATTATGAGATATGAACAATACCAATTTTTTTGCCTCAGACTTTTTACACATCTATTTGGAAAGGTCATTGGAAAAATCTGATTAGTTTGATTCACTGCCATTTCAACAAATGCAGAGCTCATGTTATTATAATATTTATTATTCAGTCTGTTTTTTTCTCTAGTGCTCTCTCTACATTGACAGAATCTAACTTAGCCTGACACCTTACAGCAACTCTTCTATTTTCAAAAATACTCATTTTAATATGAAAATGCCACTGGTGAATGAAAAATTGTCTTATTATATTACCTGAATGTTTTATACTTACAGTGATGTTTCAGTAGTAATAATAATCTCAAACTATTACTGTGACTTTCTTACCTTGATGTATTTGCTGGAATGCAAAATCAGTGGGAGATTGCTGTCCTTGCTGTGTGTGTAAAGACTTGCTAAGAGATTCTTACTGGGAGTCTTTAATCTTTGCTTTTTTGGCTTTCTCACCAGCCTGGGGATTAGGGGTTGTAGGGAGCAGCAGCAGGAAAGCTGCAGCAACCACAGCTGCCAGGAACGTGTGGGAATAGGGAACCTGCACCTCTGCAAGAGTGGGGGAATGCCCCATAACTGCTTGGAACTTGAGGGGATTGCAGCTTTTGGGGATTAGTTCTTGAGGAGTGCTTAGAAAATGAGTAGGTGTGTGTTAATACCTTGTGAAGCTGAGGTTTATGTGCGTGATTGCTGATATTGATTCTGGACATTTCCTGCCTGTGCTGCTGATTGTGCTGCTAATAAATCAAACTGCTTTGATAGTGAATTGATTGGTAGGTTTTGAATTGAGTAGCTTTCCTCCAGACAAGGTACTTAATATTGATTAGTGAATTCAAATATTTTAGGGGTAATCCAGCAGCAGTTTCAGTTCAGTTAAACCAGTTTGCTGATCCTTCTCTACCATTATTCTATGTGGCTGCTCCTAACTGGTTTTACATCACAGCTAAAAACCACCCTAACCTCAACTTCATTAGTGATCCCCGAGGGATGCAAGGTAAATTTCAGATCTTCATCATAAGCGTTCCGTTAAGCAGTCGTTGTCCATAAATCACCTAAGTGTTATTACAGTTTATTTGTACTTCTGTCACGAGCAATTTGTGTTAAAAAAGCCAAAAAACACCTCACACACACACACACTCTTCCCCTGCAGCATTACTGAAAATATTGTCTAGGTAGCAAACTTTGGGGGAAAATCTAACCAAAATCCCACCCAGCTGCTTGCCTTGGGCAGCTGCTTCTCATTCTGTCAGTAATTGCCTGCATTGAGGTGCTTCTCTCAGGACTGCAGTAAAATTGCATGCAGAAGGCCTGACTAAGTGGTCACAAGGGTCTATTCTGGCTTTAAAGTCTAAGAAACTACTGACTCCTGAAGGTTGCTAAACCCATTCAGTTTCTATTGAATGAACTGGAATTGAATGTACTGAGTTCTTTGCAAGGAAGCACTTTTTATAAAGAAGTCTTCAAAGATTTAATAAGCTATAAAAGGTGAGATTGAATCTGCTCTGATTAGCACCTGTAAATGAGCTTGAACTGACTACAGTGATCAGATGCTGACAGCCCCCTTCTGCATAAAAGTAAAGATAATTACCCAAGAAGTAATTTCCTGGATGGGTTTAGCCTTTCAGAGTGTGGTTTTTCTGTATGTATTGCTGGCTGGAAGTTCCTGTCATGCTGAAACTCAGCATTTGGCTTTGTCTCTTAATTTTGTACCTACAGAAGGCAGCAGGAAAATTTCCAATGACTGCGGTGAGTTTTGAGTTGGGATCTGATCAAATATTCTGTGGTATTTTTTTATCACTAATGGCAAGTACATGATTTGGTTTTCAAGTCTGTGTGAAGGGTGGTGGATGGGGCAAAGAGAGCAGATGGCTTAAAGGTTTTAAATCTGTTTAGAAGGTGGATCAGGGTGTCCTTGGAGCCCATGGGATGTTTACAGCTCGTGAACTCACTTCCAATCAGTTTTCCAGGACTTTTTCAGCAATACCATAACACCCTGTAGCTTGTGGTTATTTTCCAATTGATGAACTGCTGCTGGAACATGAATTGTGTAATTCTGAGTCTGTAATTGAACATAAAAGTATTTGTCAGGAGCTAGGGAAGGAAAGAAGCTCTCTAATGGTTCTCTCCACTGTAAGCCTCAAACTGGTAAGACAGAGCAGGGCAGCTTCCTGGCAATGTCTCCCACCAGGGTTTCCTGGCCAGCCAACCCCTCTGCAGCCTCTGGAGAGCAAGCAGGTCACTTGTGTCTCCACTGTGTTCTCTTAGAAGTCTAAAATCCTTTCTGAAACACAAACCCCAACAACACTGTGGCAACACAATTGCATGGAAAATGATTTTCTCACGGCCATGATGGGTGTGATTAAACACAGGCTCTCCAGAGTGGCACCACAGGTCTTGAGTTCTGATACACTGGCAGAAGGTCTTCCTCAAAGAGCCCTGTAGCAAGAGCAAGCTGAAAAATGGTTCCTGTCTATTTAAAACAAAAAGTGTGTGATTTCTTTTTTTTTCCCCTCAGATTATGAAGTTGTTTGGATTTTTTTTTTTTGGTGACAGGAGTGCTTTAAGGGCAAGGACCTGAGTAAAGTGAACTGTTTCGGGCATATCTCTATATATCAGAAGATGTGGCTTCTAGTAATTTCCAATATATCTGCACAAATTTAGTAATAAACTCTTGCCTTGAGGTTACTTGAATTAGATTTAGTATTGGTTTGGATGGTGGATAAAAGCTGCTTGGACCTGAGCTATTTTCAGAGAATGTCTGTAATCAACTAATAAACTTCACTCCTAGGATTGTGTTGGACTAACAAAGCTTTAGAACTGGTAAAAGAATGTACTCAACATTGAGAGCTGACCTTTCTGTACTTGGATCTTTATATCAATCTTTTCTGATATAGATATATTTTTAAACTTTTAAGAACTAAAAAAATATTTTTCTTTCAGGAATGTTTCCTACTAGGGAAATTTTCCTGTTTGACAGGAAAATGGTTCTTAAACCATGTGGTTCTTCTAACTACATGGTGACACAATTCAAAATTATTTGTATACATAGAAAGAATTTGGAATTTATTTCCTGATTATATGGAGACAATTTTCAAAAGCAAGTTTTATCTGATATTTGTTTTCCCTAATAATTGTGTAAAGTTATTGCTTCTTATTGAGTAAACTCTGTTACTAGAATAGCTTTGAAAAGTGTGCCAAAAAAGAACTGCAATCTTGTCAAACTATGTTCTGTATAGAATTTAAATGAATCCAAATTTGAGAGTCATCAATTTTAAATTGTCTTTCATTGGGGCAGAACAAACAACTGAGTTTTGAATGTGACACAGCTGCAGAAGCTCTCAAACCACCAAAAAAAAGCCCCAGACAAGAAGCCCTGTAATGCTACATTTGTAACATTGGATGGTTATCTGAACCACCCTCAAAAGTAAGATTTTATTTACATAAAATGAATAATAATAATAAAGAAAAGCTAAAAGGGAAGTGTTTCCTCAAGGGTCAGGCAATGAAATAAAGTAACAATAGGCCAGGGGATGAAAAAAGTTCCAGTACAAAGCATTGCCTGTGCTTTAGCTCTATTTTCACAGGGATTTTCCTAGAAAATTGGAGGTCAGTCTAAAACCATATAATGAGAAAACATCCTTTGCCCTTCCTCCTTACAACTTTACCAGGTGAAAGAAACCTATAAAAACTGCACATATTTCTGTACTCTATAGTGGAATATATGAATAGAAACTTGTATTTGTAAAAAAATTAGAAAACTACTGGTATAGTAATAACGGAGTTCTTTGGAGCCTTGTTGTACTGTTTTCAGCTTTGGAACATGGATATGGTGATGGGGGATGTGTGTCCTTTTAAATTTAAATTCCTTAAATTCCTGATCCTAATTAATTTTCTTAAAATCTTTTCCATAAAAGAAAAATAATATGTACAGTAGGATCTATTTGTGATCAGGATTTATGGTACTAGGAGTTGATAGACGTAATGTCATTAAATGGAATAACTGGTGTCCTTTGCAAGGTGTACCTTTCATCATAGTTTGAACTACTGACTTAATTATGGGTTCTGGAAGATATTTGATTAATTTATTCTTCTTGTGAGGTTGAATTTCACTTGGAGAAAGTTAGTGCAGCTTTAAAAAAGCTTTAGGTGTCTGTAATGCACCTTGAATTAACACTTTTAATGCTGAGAGGCCAAAATCCTGCAGTGGGAGAAGGGTGTAGGTGGCCCTTGCGAGGATGCTGCTGTCCCCTGAGGGTGATGAAGCCACTGCCAGCACCTCCCCACCATGTCAACCCTGGTAGCCTGGGAGCCAAGGAACTGCTTGGACTTTCACTGACTGTTCTACCAGTTGTAAGCAATCGGGGAATCTGGCTTAAATAGCTCCTTTTCCTGCACTGAGGGGCTGGACAAGATGAGAAAGCAAAGTGGTGTAACAATGAGAGCTGAGCCTTGTCATGCATGCCCTAAGTGTTGGAGTTTTCAGTCAAAAGGCTAGTTTAAGGCAACTGTGAAGTTTAATTATAGAAATGAATTTAGAATTTAAACTAATTTTAGAAACCTAGCAGTAGATTCTGGGGGATGAAATGCAAAACCAGACCTTCTGCAGTTGACTTGTGCTCAACTCCTTTCAGCAGTAGATAGTTTTATTAGAATCTAGCAAGAAGCAGTGTTTGTTCAAACACTTGGATAGATATGGAATTCTGGAGGAAATATATTTTTGAAATGGATTATTCCCCTTGCAGATGCTTGGGGAAGACAGGGGTTTGAGGTGAGAAAAAGTAAAGGTTGTGTGTTTGTTGCATCTTGTGATTGTCCAGGGTGCCAGCTCTCACATCATGCCTTACAGTGTTCCTAAGCATTAATTTATTGGGTTTGGAATTTGGAACTGTGATTAGTCTTCACTGTTAGAGTAGGGTAGGTGAGCAGGTGCTGGAGAGAGGTCACTTAGTGAAAGTAGATGGCAACAAATTAGGGTCAGGATGTGTCAGAAAGCTCATCTTTGGTGAATTACCATTGTAGAGAGTTTCTCAGAGAAAGCTGAGGAAATGTGTTTGGCTGGCAACAATTTTTTGCTGGTGTGTTACAAAAGTACCTTCCCTATTTCTTTTATACTGTGTGCCATTTGTAGGCCATGAGTGTGCCTCATGATTCTTCTCCTCATCTTGGAACAGGAGGAAAGGGCCACAGCTTTTAGGCATTTGAGGTTCATAATTGCAAGTTAGTGTCAATCTTTATGCACAGAGTTTTATTTTAATCACGAAGGAAAATGTGATTATGTGACATGAAATCTCAGGTTTTTACTGTAACAGACTCTGGGTGCTGTAATTAATGTAAAGAAATCTACTATGTCTGTATAGTTTTGCACTCGAATTAGAATGGGAAAAATGCAGCAATGTCAAAAAAACCCATGCTATTACTGTGGCAGAACCTTGCTTTACACATTTCTGTTACAGTGTTTTGTCTTGTTCAGAAACTTAGTGCTTACAACAAAAAGGACAGCAAACTTTTTATTTAGAGAGAGACATTGTTGATTACTAATAGTGGGTGTGAGTCAAAGTCCTGAATCCAAGTCTCAAACTTTGAAAACTTCACTTTTTGGTCATTGAACTCTTTTAAATTTCTATAGTAATAAATCAGATAATAAACAAGATGTATGTGAACTGCAGGCTCCATGGTAACTAAGAATACTGCAAAAATTGAATGAGGACCAGATAGAGCATCAGCCAAGCTGGTTTTAATGTGACACAGGAAATTCCAGAAGATAGCAAGGTCAACCTTCCAAGGGTAAATCAGGAATACATTGCTTCCTGCACCAGGAAGGGCATGCCAGTAAGGACTTCGATCAGAAGGTGATGGTGCAGCAGCAGGTAAATTTTGGTTTTCAGACTAATTTTTGTAAATTGCTAGCTTTGGAAAGAGTTCATGAGAGTCAAATATTCGGACACAATATATAGGAATTAAAATGTGTCTGATAGCAGTAATCTGTTAAGAGTCCAGCCACCAAAAACCACAGTGAAAGTAAATATTTTAGACTGCAAACCTGTTCTAGGCTCTATGCTCAAAGTTCTTTCACCCAAAATGCTGGTCTTCTGTCATTACTTTGAGCAGCCCCAGGAGTATGCCAAGTTGTGCAGGGGGCATAGTCCTAGGGCTGCTCAAAATAATGAGTTGTCTGACTGGAGCACTCCCACCTGCCATGCAGGATAATGTCAGACCCCTTTACATCTCTGAAGTGATCATACTCTGGCCCCAGATCTTTCTAACCTGAGTCTTGTCTGTGATGTGCTGAGCCAGAAGTAGCTGAGAAAATTGTCAATGTTCAGTGCTTTAGAATAAATAATGATTTGTTCTTTGTTTTACTGAAAATAATAGGTATTTATAGGATTTCTCAGTCTCCCAGAAAATTAGGTTGCAGACAGCTGAATTTTCTAAGCAGTTATGCAAACTTGTGAGAGAGATTTGCCTTACTAATACTAATCAAGTAATGAAGCAAGACAAATACTATTTTTTTGGGGTTTCTCAGGTTTTGGAAACATTGCAGAAATGCTAATCTGGCCATCCTCCATCAGTGTTGTGCAGTTCCAAAGAGCAGAAGGGCTCTCAGGCCCAGGTTTCAGGGAACAGCAGGAGACAGAAATGTGTTTGGCTGAAGGGAAGATGGGAGTGCAGCTGGGTCAGGTGGGAAGGACAGGGAATGACTCCTCCTGGATTCTGAGGGACTCTTGTTGGTGGCTTGTGCTAGAACTGGGACAGAACCTGAGCCTTGCTGCTTCTCTGCTGAGTTCTGGATCTCTCTGAGCTCTAAATCTCTGCTTCACCCATAAGGAACCTTTACATTAGACAGGTAAGGCAACTAAGAACTCCTGTCTATTGTCCTGATACTAAAACCCACTGGACTGATATAATCGCACCAGTCAGAGATACGTTAGGGTCATGATTTACCTCAGATGATTCCATGAACCTTTTGGTCATCTGCACACATGATTGAAAGCCAGGCCTCTTTGTAAATGACATTTTAAAGATGCTGGCATTTAGGCAAGGTGACCACCAGCTGGTAACTTTTGGAAAAATCAATAATGCAAATAGCAGTCTGTTAGGAGACATACCACTGTGAGGTCATTTCTAGAATAAAGCTCATTCTACTTGCCTCATTGTCCCCCTACCTTTGCAAAAAGAGAAAACCTCACTGCTTTGATTACTCTGTGGGCTGTGTGACTGTGCAGTGAGTGCTTGTACAGGCAGTCTACAGTAAGGGCTGTTATTTGGCCGTGTTAATGCAGGGGAGCTGTCTGGTTTTAAGCTGCATACTTGTCTTTTGTTAGCAGCAAAGCTGTCAGGATAATAAATGAAAGCAAGGCTGATGATTTTGAAATGTATGCTCTGAATCATGTATCAGCAGGCATTCTGATAATATAGTTAAGCTATTTAACAAGGCAGTCTCCAGTCTAACAAAGGAGAATATGTTGTTTTTGTTTCCAAAAGTTAAATCCTAGATAAAACAACATTTAATCAATGAAGAAGATTAAAAAAGACTATGGAGTGTATAAATAATTCTGGTTTTTTTTTCCTGCTGAGAAAATACTTCATCTTTAAATAGAAGTGATGCTTGAATTTCAGTTTGTATTTTTGCAATAACATACTTTAATGCCACTACAATGTTAAATGTAAGGTTGTTCTATACCATCTATAGGAAGCCCCTTTCTGAAAGGAAGGAAGCTTTTCTAGACTCACATGGAGGTAATGCATCTGTGCTAAGTTCTTCAGCAGCATCTGACACTTCTAGTCATGGTGAAGAAATGTGGAGCTGAGAATAATAGAATACACTAAGGATGAAGCCAAAACATATAGGAAATGCTTTCTATTGTCTCAGGCTCCATTAAGAGGAGCACAGTAAAATGTGAAACATCACATTTAATATAGATGTAGTTACCTGCATGCAGCAATGTAGGTAGCAGGAGAGGTTTGTGCAGGAAGATGTGCAGTAGGATGCCCACCCTTTCTGAGAAGGGAATAAAATGGACCTTGATCAAAACTAAGGGATTCTGCAGGTGTCATGGAAAGACAGAAAGCAGTTCAGCAAACACATGGCCTGTCCTGGCCACCAGGGGAGCGCCTGGCTGGCTTTGCAGCCTGGGGGGCAGTGCCTTCTGCAGGCTCTGCAGTCACAGGAGAGCTTGTCCCAGCACTGCCTGCAGACTTATTCCTGTCCATGGGAATGGATCTGGGCATTGCACCAACACACAGCACAACATGAAACACAGAAGTGGTTCTAACCATTTGTTGGCTGATTTTTTTTTCATTGTTGGTTTTATTTCTAGTTCTTTGTTTATTTGTTTGTTTGGGTTTTATTTGTTGGGGTTTTTTGCATCTATGTAGTGCCAAACAGGCTTCACAATGGCCCTGATTTTGGCATCTCTTTTTCTGGAGGTCATAAAGACAGGGAACTTGGTTATTTTGCAAGCTGCTACTTCTCAGAAAAAAGAAATCCTACATTAACATCTGATGACTAATCTTGAAGGATGAGAGAAATCATATAAATATTCATTGTAATACTGTAGTAGCTGGGTTCACTGTGTTGGGTGATCACGCTCCTGCAGGAGCGTGTTTACTTCTATTTGGAGATATTAAGATACATATAAAAATAGCAAACAGTCAAGTAATCTCTTAGCACAGCAGGCAGACTCTCACCCTGTGAAAGTGCTTCAGGACCTGCTTACGTTGTCTTGGCTCATGTAAGCCAGGAGGAAAAGTCATTTGGCCAGATTTTGCCATGGCCAGACCAACAGTCTGCTCAAGTGCACGAATGTCTTCTGGGGAGTGTTGTCACTTCTCAGAATTGGACTGGAAAAGATAGAATATGACTTCCTCAGTAGATGGACACCCTGGAGGGGGTTCAGCTTGTCACACCAGATGAGATGTGTCCTTTGCCTTTGTATTAAAGTTCATCTGTATTTATTCAACTCAGATAAAATTAGGCAAGGGAAGTTTTAAAAAACACATCAAACTGAAACAACGCGGCCTAAATTAAAAGCTCTGTCATATGCCACAGTAGATAACAATATTTGATATCCATGTCAAAATCCTTATTTTGAAATTTTAAAAGAAAATATGAATATAAATGCAGTGGTAAAGGCAGTAAGTTTATTTTCCTATAGCATTTGGAATTGTGGCACTGTCTCTAAATGGTTGATGGTAATTCCCTTTCCTGATAATTCAATTTATTTATTGAAAAGCAAAAGTGAGCCTTGTGTTACTACTTTTCCCTTCTCATTTTATATTTGTACCAACAATGTTTAAGAGCTGAGGTTTGCAGTAAGAGTTTTGAATAATACAGTCTTGTTTCTTTTTCTACCATAAAATGGCAAATACCTTTTCTAAGCATCCTGTAGATTTAATAATCTTTTTCTTAACACTTGTGCCCTGCCTTAGATCAATGTATGCTGATTTCTGCATTCCTTTAGCAAGCTTTTGTCTTTCCCAAGGTTCCTTTTCACAGTGAATTGGAGTTCAGCAAGTGCATTGTAGTATCTGATATTTTTATGAGCAGAGGTTTATTGCACCACTTGCCCCTTCTCTTCAGCATTAGTGGCACTAAGAGAGTCAGGCTGGTTTTGCTCTCTGTGCCCATGTCTGGTTTTCCTCACACATTTCATTGGTGCACCTAGGTGTCACAGTGAGCAGTTAATGCCCCAGTACTGACACTGGCTGTGCTCATATGGATTCTGTACCACCTGTCCAGCTGCAGGCAGTTCTAAAGGAAAAATGCCCAGCACATGATAATTAGTGATACACATAGGAACAGGTCTTTTATTCTTTGTAGAATGGTTGAGTGAGAGTAAAGCCTTTGTGGCCTTCCAGGTGAAGAAAGCCATTTTCATCAATAATATTCTACTTGTGCCTCCCCTTCTGATATCTGGATTTGGACACCTCTATAAATAATAATGATTAGATGATGCCCATCACCCAAACCATTCCATGTTTCTGCGATGAAGTGCAATTTGCTGTGTAATCTTCAGTGTCCTTTTTAAACATACAGCTGAGGGCTGTTGGGAGGTAGATTGTTTACTGAACTTTTTCTCCTCAGCACTGTGTAATTATTTTTCCATTGGCACTTTGAGTCACAAACTGCTATGTTTGGTGGTGCTCTGTCATCAGAAGGATCAGCCCTCCTCCAGAAAGCCTGATGTGAATGAAAGTGATTGCTATTTCCTAGAATACATTGCAGACAAAAGAAGATGTAATTGCTTCAGACTGGAAAGTTAACCATAACAAATGTTGTCATCTTTTATCAATGATAACAACAGGTGAAATAAAGAAGGATAGGAAGAATTTTCTTGATATTATGCAGGGTTTGTTGTAATTGTCTGTGACAGGCTGAACCCGAGGCTGGTCCTGACCCTTTTAAAATCTATGTTTTCTTAGGAGACTAGAAAATAAAAGCCATGACTTTGCCAAAGTGGTACCACGTGCTTTGGGACAGTCTGGTTTTGTTTGCCTTGTCTCATGAATAAATTTTCATCAGGAAATAGCTCTATTGGGTTCAGACACAAACATTTATTTGCTGATGATCTAGTCTACTACTGTATAAAATTCAACTTCTATTAGTCTGCAGACGAAATATACTTATATGGTAAAATAATTATGGTCACATAGAGATATTGTATACAAAGGGCTATTTTTTGTGCTTTTCTAAGAGTAGCTGGGTGATGGGGAAGAGATGATTTATGAGCTTGCTGCACTAAGCAGTGGCTTGAAGGCTTAAGAGACTAAATAATGCATACAGGATGCAAATTTTTTATTTGAGGGGAGAAGGACAAGAAATTACTTTTTTGTGTAACTTTCGGTAACAGTAATCTTGCACCATAGATTAATCTCTTTTACTAACTTGTCAAATGTATAAATTAAAGAGGGAGTTGGAGAAATTCCGCAGCCACACTGCTGCACTTTGTTCTATTCTTCCTTATTAAAAAGCATCTGTGGAAGTTTTTTGATTCTTAATGGGGTAGCTGAAGTTTTATGCAGCTGTCTTGTTTAGCCTCTATTTGTATTAGGCAAATATCAGATATTCTAGATACCAACCACTTCTTGTGGACTCAATCAGTGTTGTATTTTCATTTCTGAAATCGGTTACTGTATTCTTAATTACTCGAATTCTTAGATGAACTTCTTTTGCCCTGTCAGCCACTTTCTGAAATGAAAAATATCTAAGATGTTATTTTGCTTACCTCATCTTTTGCCATCAGTGTTATGCTTAATTAGAGATCATGGAAACCACATTTGTCATAATTTATGGTGTCCTTTTGATGCACTTTTACATTGCTTTTCGATTTCTGCATATTTCTGATTACTGCAAGCAAAACTCTCATGGTTTGATGTCTTTTCATTTTCCAGTCATTTTCACTGAATCAAAGAAGGGTTTGGTTGGGAAGGGACCTTTTAGTATCATCTTGTTCCAACTTCCCAGCCAGTGCATAACTCTTGTTACCGTCATAATGCTCATGATCTTTAGGGACACAGTTTATTAAACTCATTAACCAATAGACCTGCAAGCTTCATTCCGGGCAGCATTTTAGATGTTGAAGGGGGAGTGTAAATTTAAGACAATTTAATGTTGGTCTATAGCCATAATTTAAAACAAATAATTACTTTTACACTGGTT
Organism: Camarhynchus parvulus; assembly: GCF_901933205.1. NCBI lineage: Eukaryota > Metazoa > Chordata > Aves > Passeriformes > Thraupidae > Camarhynchus > Camarhynchus parvulus. The sequence continues at coordinate 22,585,919 of NC_044578.1, read as the reverse complement.
TAAGTTTTCTTCTTCAGAAATCAAAAATGAGAACTAGTGTATGTATAATAATAGTAGTATGAGTAAAATCAATCTGTAAATATCTTGAACATACATTTAGACTTTTCCTCCATATCTTATCGGGATCTCATGAGGTGCTACACTATGTACAAGAATTTGAACAGACCATTTGTGTTAAACGAGATAACACTGAGTGGAGGACATGTGTTTTAGGTAACCTACTCAGGAATTTCTGGTATTTATGTTCAGTCAAAATTCCCAAATTTTTAAGTGGGAATTTCACAGGAAGTCTTACCAGAATTCAGTGCCAAACAGAAGTCTTAATCTCCTGTGGAGTAGATAGAAAAACTTTTACATTTCTTGTCCAATGTTATTGAAATCAGAGGGACTAGAATTTATAGCATTCAGATTTAGGGGCCAAGCCCTGCTGTACCTTCCCCTTTTCATCAGGTGAATAATGGCCAAGATGAGGTACAGCTTTCCCTCCTATTAAATTAGCTTTACATAACTCTGAGGGGCTGGGATGTTGTTGCAACACCCTGCCAGAGTGGCTTATCCCACTGCAATGTTATTACACCTGCAGAACACTCAGATCATTTTCTCTAATGCACAAAAAATATGTCCCAATTTACTGGTCAGCTGGGGTATTTGCAGCAGATTATTCTGGGGTTTTTTCCTCCCCTCAAATTCAGGCAGTGCTGCAATTTAGAAAATGATTAATCAATTTAATCTGGTTTTAGCTTGCTGTTTGTTTAACGGTGTTTATTTTTGATAAAACAGCTTCATGCATAGGATATAATTTGAAGAGTGCTATGAATGCTTATTTTGTCAGAGACAATAAAAGTGCAGAGAGCAGTATAAAATAGACAAATTTCATTTTCAAATTCATACCACTGATAAATTTCAACAGCATGAAAATGATTTGTAGATTTCCTGTTGAAATTCAATCAAATGAAGTTATGTGTGAAACTTTTGGGGAAGACAGACCTGGATACATGCAGAGGAACTTCCAAAACACTGAAGTGCTTGACTTCAGGAATTTGTGCTCTGATTCTGATGCACTTGCTGCTGTCTCACTTCCTGAACTTTCCTCCTCTGACTGGAACAGATTTATCCAGTCAAGGACTAAGATATTAGTGTTAATATTTAATCCTCAGTGTGTACCCAGTATATTATTTGAAACAGACGTGACAAATGGCCAAGGGTAAGCACCAAGCACAAGTGTGTGGATGCTCTCTAGGTGCCTTTGTGGGACAGCCATTTGTGTTTGTCACAAAAGAAAAAGCAGCATTTTCCAGAGTTAAAATATGTCTGCTCCACAGTATTTGACAGGAGAAAAGATTCCTGAAAATGAATTAATATGGATTATGGATTGAGGAAATAAAGCAGTTTTTGCTTGGAAGCTGAGGTACCTGCAGGCTCTTCAGGGCCATGTGCTTTTACTGTTGGCGCACAGTGAAGCAGGAAAGCATGAAAATATTGATAATCCAGTTTGCTGCCTCCTTTGCTGGTTAGTCGAAGCTGATGCTATCCACAGCTGCAGGGTAATTTCTAACAGTGTGAGATAGGGAAATAATATGAAACATTACATTTGAAATTCATGTCACAGTGAGACAGCCTGCAACAACAGCTCTAATTTAGAGGCTAAACTGAGGAAATAATTTAGACAATCTTAGCTCACTTAGCAGCAATAAAACAGACAGGGAAATATTGGGGAAACACTTCACTAGAAGCAGTGCTAGATGCTAATGGAAACTGCACACTCTGTTTAAGAAAGTTTGTCCAAATATGACAAGACTGGATTTTGAAGTCCCTTTTTCTTGATAAACTGTCCAGGAAGAACCATCTACCCATGGAAACGTTGTCAGTGGTTTTTTTACTGATACAAATGTAGAAGGTATTTCTACTTATCTCTTGGCTAAGCTCACATTCTCCACTCTGAACAGTGAAAATATCAGAAGAAAAATTACTCAAACACACATCATGGTCCAAAGCTGGGTAACCATCTTTTCTGTTAGAGTAATGTCTAAACTGAAAAAATGAAGTAAAATATCTTTTGCTGGCACATAAAAGATACTACTGTAGCTGGGTTGCTGCTGCAAGGAAAGAAAAGTGGTTTGGATTTGCACTGGAGTGTTTTTTCTCTTCTTAAATGGAAAAGAATATATTGTTTTAGGGTTCTAGAAGACATTTCTGTCCTTCTCACAATATCCTGTGATACTTTGCTTGTCAGTGGTTGTTGCAGCTTGCTTGGCAATGAAATGGCTCCTAACTTCTCTTCCTTTGCCAATACAATGGTTTTTACCTTTTCATGTTTTTAAATGTAAATGAGAAAATAAATTTTGAAATGAAAAAGGGTGTGCATAACTCAGACTTGAGACTCAGCACATTGAGCAGGACTGAGTACTTCATATATGAGGAATAGAACTCTCTGAAGTTCAACCTTCCCTCTTCCTTCCTGCCAAGGGTGCTACACAGTATTTTGCTCTTTTCATGTTTACCTGGATGAGGTTTAAAAAATGGCTGAGAGTATAATTAGGTGTTCTTAAGAAGTGAAAATATAGAATGAAAGCTAAAACTAAACGAAACTAAAATTAAAAAGTGGAAAAGGAGTTTAATATGGAAATAACTTTCATAAAGCAAGAACAATTTTTTCTTAAAAGCAGGATCTCTGCTATTCAGCTGTTCTAATGGTGTGCTTTTAAATATATTAAGGAACTGAACTAAATAATGCCTGTACTTCTAAACCTTTTCCAGGCATTATTAAACTCACACTGGTGCTTCAAGATCCTCAAGAAGAGCTCCAGACTAATGGTAGTATGTTAAATCTTGTCTCAGCAAAAGCCAGAAGATATCCAGCCTGAACAGAATAGTAAGATGAGGCGTAGAGTGCAGGGGAAGCAGAGAACCCTGTCTCATTTCTGTGAGTACATCCTGCAGTGCTGAGCTCCCCTTCAGGGACCTGCTGGTTCTGCCATCCCTGGTAAGGGGCTCCTTTCTTCTGGCCAAATGGAAGAGCTGGGGCTGGTGGTATTGGATAACTGGTACACAGTGTAGCAGGATCAGTAATTCTGTGTATTACAAGTGTTGTGAGATTTGGTTTTAGTGACAGATTGGTGACCTCACAGTTCTCATTGCAACATCACTGCAAGGTGCTTCAGTGATGTTTCTGTATCTTTATTTACAGTGATATTTCTGTATCTTTATTACTTTCTTGCTTCTGGTGTGGAAATGACCTGCCTCATATATCTCTGCTGACCCCTGTTCTATTCCTCAGACCACTTCATGACCACTGGCACACTTGTGTCAGCCACAAAGTGGATAAAAGGCAGAAAGCCTTGCTGCACATTGATTTGCTGTATGGCAGCAGTCTTACAGCACTTGATTTGTTTCAGCTTATCAGTGAAGAAATCCTATGCATCACTGGCTGGGGATAAAAAAAAAGCATAAAGGAGAAATAATTGTACAGGGTAAAAAAGCGAGCAGAGCAAACTCTTACTTGCAAAAGTATGGTAACACATTGACCTGTAGTGAGCTAGTTAGGTGTAAAAGAACCTGGGGAAAACTGGCCTTACATATTTATGACTTCAGAAAACTCTGGCTCTCCCAGTGAATATAAATGTGAATATAAGTCAGGTCCTTAGGAGACCTTAAGGGTTGGAATTTCTGCCAAAGTTCCATTATGTTTAATCCATTTTCGCTTCAAGGCAGGGTCTTTTCTAAAATGCTGGACCATAACAGACAATTCTATCTACAACCTCTTGCAGATCTAAAGAATAAAAAGCTTTCAGAAAAACAACTGAAAATCCTTAGCAAACTGATAAATGTCCAGTCCTAAATTGATGCATAATGCAGTATTTTCGGCTAAAGAAGGAAAAAGCACCTTAATGTTTTCCAAACTTGTTCTCAGCCCTCATCTAAAACTTTTGTATGAGCGCTGTGCATAGATTGCCAGATGGCAACAGTTGGTTGTAATTTAATTGTGAAATGTAAGCACTTTCTAGAAAATTTTCTACTTCTTGCAATATTCTCATCCAGGTAGGGCCAGATCCCTCAAACTCAGCTCTTCCCTCAGGAAGGAGAAAGTACAGTACAATAGAGGAAGAAATTTCTTGCTTTTCTGTTTAGTTATCAAAGCAATGCTGTAATACAAATTCATAGTGATTTTAGACCCTGTACCTCTTTATGTCCCTGTATTTAATTTGTGTGTTTCTTTACTCCCTCTGAAACCAGGCATAAAAAGCAAATTCTCAGTGTCTGTGGGATTCAGCAATATTCATGGCTAGAGCTGGTCATGTTTTTCTTTTATGATCCTGTGGTGGCCTTATTGTTGGTTTCTGAAAAAACGTGGCTTTTTGGACAAATTTTCCATGTTAGATGTGTAAGAATTATACTAGGGACCTCGTGGATACTAAAAAAGTAATTTCCTAATAGTCACCAGTTCAATGAGGATTTAAATGTATTAAAAAAAATTTGCATGCTTTAATCTCCTTAATTCTTTAGGAAATTTGGTCTTGTTACCCTCCCTTTTCAAGTAATTTTTGGCAGAGCTGAATGCATCTGGAAAAAGAGAATCTGTGAGCAGAAAATGCATAATTTGGATACAAAACACTTGCCTTTTGGATGTGCTAGCCAATAAAAAGCTGGGATTTAATGATCTCCTAAGCTGAGCATTAGTACGCTCCCTGCTTTGGATAAGATGCCCAAAGAGGCTTTGCTGGCAGGCATCACTCAGGAGTGGAAATGTTGGCTCTCCCGCTTTCTGAAATAGATTTGTGATGTTGTTGACTTACCACCTTCTACTCTTGTCTCTTAATTCATTTGGGTTCTATACCTCACCCATGTTGCTGTGGTTTTTCCCCTGTTGAAGCCCAGAGCAGGTACCAATGTCCGTTCCAGCAGTTCTGCCTGTGAAGTGGATTTTACCCCTTTTTTGTGTGTGTGGCTCTGCCCCTCAGGCTGCCCCACAGCTTTCTGACAGCACAGGGGTTTCTGTGGATGTCCCAGAGATAATCTCAGTTGGAAAAGACACAGTACTGCAGCATGTGCAGCTTCCTCATGTGGGACTTCTTTCCCAGCAGTAGTCAGATCTCTTATCTGAAGTGCACTAAATCAAGATGTTGGAAAACCTGCAAGTTTTCATGTTTCTCAGACAGACTGTTTAGAAATGAAATTAAGGGTATGGAAATGGATAGAAAACTGTTCTTTTCACTTTCGTAGATATGGTCATGTGTAATATTTGGTATTCAGAAACTGCAGAACAGCTGATGTCTTGTAAGATGCTTGTCATGTTTTACCTGAATTTTTAAAATTTACCTGGACTTTCTGGAAACAGCCTTGGCTTGTAAGGCAGTTTATTTTCCTTTCTATGTGAATAAAATTCTGTAACTTTTTAAAGATGTTATTCAAATTGAAGAGACTCTTGAACTGCTGTTAATAATTGCCTGTGTTTTAAATGTTTAGGAGAGCTCTAAGAGATGTTAAAATCCAAAACTGGCATGTAGTCAGGCTTCAAATGTGTGATGTTCTATTACTGGTGCTTGCTGATTAGTTCTAGTAAAAAATCAAATTCTGGTATTGTGTTGGTTGAAAGTTAATGATTCAGAACTGACTGGATGATGCCTTCAGATAAACTAGATTCAGTAAAGGTATTTAGGCCGGAAGATTGTGAATACATGATCAGAGTAGCCAGCCCCAGGTCTGAGGATGGAGCAGAGTTTTCCCTGTTTGAGACTTGAAGGAAAAGGTCCTGAGATCTCAAAGTTGCACTGAATCCATATTTTCACTCTGGTTGGGTGACTCTGGCTTTTGCTAGTACACTTTAATTTTTTGTCTCGTGCTTCACCTGACCTTCTGTCTTTGTTATATTCTGCAAGCTTCAAAATCTTTGTAACATCTGTCTGTTAATTTTATACATGAAAGTTCTGCAGTCCTTTTATATGCATATTATCAATTTCATAGAAGTCATTTAAATCCCAGATTTCCCACATTGATTAAATAGTTGTTTCAAATATTTGCAGCTCTACCTACTTGTAACTGCACATATGTGGTGGGAACTGTAATGTGAATTTCTGGGAGATTAGCACAGGCTTGTTCTGAGGTAACTTGGTAAAACTCTTCCTTTGAGGTGACTCTTGGATTTGGTCAGTACTTTTTCGTCATTATAGCTATATAAGAGCCTTGTATTTAGAAAAACAGTTCAATTAACCAATGAAAGAAAAAAGAACCACACTGCTGTATGTTGATTCACTTCAGCATGTTTGAAAACAGTCATCCCTGGAGATGTGATTGCTGGGTTTTGGAAAAAAGCTGTGAGGAGACAAAGCAGGGAAAAGGAGGAAGCAGAATAGGAACAATCAAAGCAAGGATGTACAATAGAAAAAAGAACGAGAGGAAAAGTAACAGAGACTTTTTTTTTTAAGCATTGAGTGGGAAATTGGTATTACAGTGCAATTAGATCTGCTGGTGTGTGTACTATGTTACCTCTGAAAAACAATATTTGCAGTAGAGAAGATGCAACTAATGGAGGCTTCCCTTCTTGCTTTGATTTCAAGATAATTATTATGTGTTACAGTCCAAAGACTGATGAGTCAGGAAGTCTACAACTTTCAAATATAACCATCATTGCTAGCAGTTTATTGTTCTATATCCTGTCATCGTTGCAATGAGCTTGTGAGCATTTGTTCTTACCTTTTCTTCCCTCTGATGGTGGCCTTCTTTGAGTCCCATCACTCAAAGTGGAAGGGGAGTGATATTGTCTACTTAAAATCATCTTCAGTCATTTCTCTATATCCAAGTACAATATTCTTCATTCTCTTCTCTATATAATGACCTGTAACAAGTTCAGTGCAAGGAAGAGCAACAGAGACAGTGCAGAAGAATGTTTTTGGATGCACTTAAAGATTTGAAGAAAATCCCCCAAACCATTTTATTTTCTCTTAGGTGCTGAACAGGGTGCTGGATATCAGCAGCCTCCATAAGGTAGAATTTACCAAGATTGTGATATCTGCTGATCTCTATTTCTATTTTGCATAATTAATTGACAAAGCTATCAAGAACCTATGATTGGAGCTTATAAGGGACCCATGTTTCCTCAGATGAATACGGTCATAGCCCTGGAGAATGTTCTGCACAGGAATAAACATTTTAATGAAACTTGTATTTAAAGGAAAATTTGAGAAGTCAGCATGGATTCTGAAGAAGGGGCAGCAAGGCAGCAGCTTTTCTCTGTTGGTGATTAATTTTGCTGCAGGCATTCTGTTATCAGCTGGAGTTTTCCCAGTGTGTTCTGAAGGAAATGGAGGCCTACAGTGCAGCTCCTGAAGTGACAAACAGTCCCTAAAATATGTGTATAATGATCTACATCTCATATGAAAACAATTTGTTTTTTCTTGAAAACTTTGGAGAAAAAATTTTGAATCTTGTGCTGATCATAATAAAGCTGTCATTACATGGTTTTTTGAGGAGGGATATATGAGTATCTGAAAAGCATTCTAGTGTTATGTGACTAATAATTGGGTAAAGTTAATGAGTAGCATCTGTTCTGGTAGAACAACAGCTTAATAAAGCTGTCCACTCTTGAAGATGAAGGATGTTTGCTGATGAGTGGCATAGTAGTTGCTGAGGCCTGAACCAGCTATTAGTTTCTTAAAAGGGGATTCTGCTCTGGGAAAACCAGCAAGGTTCACTGATTAAGAGTAGATTCTGTCATTCCCCTATCCTAATGTCTCAACACATCAAGTTGACACTTCTGCTTCCATCTAGACTCACGCAAAATGAATGAGCAGAACTTGCTAGTCATTATAAACAGGGTGGATCAGCTTGAATGTTTGACAGGTCTGATCACTTCGAATTTTACATGAGGGCGACCCAGCAGTTACTCGATGAGCCATTTGTCCGTTCTGTTCCAGCGGTGCCGTGAGCAGGGTTTCCCTAAAGCCGCTCCGGGCGCGCTCCCGGCTGTGCCTCGCCCCGGCAGCGCCGGCTCGGAGCGCAGCGGGGCCGAGCGCAGCACAGCGGGCACATCCTGCCGCTGAGCGGTGATGGGGACGTGCTGCAGCCTCGGCACTCTAATTAGCGCCCGCACCGTAACCAGGGTGCCTCATGGCTTCTCCAGGTAGAAGAGAGGTTATGGCCGTCCCTGATTGCCGCTTCTCCCTTTGCAATAGCTGCTTCTGGCACACAGTGCCTAGCTGTTCTGGCTCTGTCCATCCCGCATTCCTTGTCCTCTCCTGTCCGTATCCAGATGCACTGATTTGATTCTCTTCATACACCTTGGAACCTGCAGAAGGGGGAGCAAGCCCTGACTCGGGGTGATTTCCTTTCACATCGCACAATAGCCATGTTCTTCCTTGCATAAAGCGTTGGCTCTTGCTTACCCAGCTTAGAAGCCAGTTGGTTCTCTTTATTTTTATCCTATCTATTTCAGAAGAAAACCAGAGTAATTTATCACAAAATGCCTCTAAGGAATAAATGAGTAGCACCTTCTGAGGCTATGCAGATGTGAACCCTGCATCTGGAAATGGCTGTTGCAGCCAGAGCACCCATCCACAGAAGGAGCCATTTCTGTGAAGTACTGTGCTGGCAGAGAAGCCTTTGCTCTAAAAAGGAGGGGGCTCTGGAACTGTGGGCTGTCATTCTAATATCAAGTGTCGCAAGTATTTAGTGTAAATATTTTTTAATGCTCCAGTGATGTAAGATTCATCTTAGGTTTGAGTGTGACAACAATCCTCTTTTTTTAATATCATGATCCTCCAGCAGCAGCAGAAACTTATAATAATTCCTCAGACCTTTATTTTGCAGTCCTGTTACCAAACCCGTTTTTTCTCAACTCTGCCCTCATGCATATTATGCATATTGTTTCCCTTAGCATGTAAATAATAAGAAGCCATTTCAGTCTTTCTCTAACCTGCTGTGAAAAACCTCTCCCAGAAATGATAAATTCCACTGCAACCTATGTTTTGCAAGCTACAATCACTTTCTAGCTTTGTTTCATTATGTTTGATTTTTGTAAATCATCAGTAGTTCCAGACTAAAAGTCAGAAAAGCCTTAAGAACTCTTCCTGATGTATTTTGTGGCTCAAAAAATGTGAGTGATGTAAAGGTATTCCTTGTGCTGTGAGTACTGTTGGGCGGCATTGTAACCATGGAAGCTTTATGTTAATCACAGATGAGCTTTTACTATGTATGAGTTCACTCTAACAAAATCCCAATTTCAGGCAACTTGTTAAAACCCTGCATTTTAGTTCAATGATCCATTCTAATTTCTAGCTTGATTTCTTTCTTCTTTCTGTAATTATATTCACAAATATGCCAAAATATGCACATTAATCTTAATAATTTCTGTTAATGAGTTACAAATTTTATTTCCTATCATGGGTAGGTACATCTCACAGGGCTGCTCTGCCTGTTCAGTGGTGGTTCCTGGAGCTACTTGTAACTTTGAACAGAGGATGCTCTCTTACCTTCATCACCAAAACAAATGCAGTGCTTGTTTTGCACAAAATTTAAATGTGAAGGCAGCACTAAAGACAAAGGAGGGAGGAGGCAAGCTTGAGCTGCTCTCTGCTTGATTATGAGATGCTGGGGCTTGAGGGAATGCTGTCTGCCTTTGTGAAACAAAAAAAGAAATTTGCTAAATTCCAGTGCAATTTTGTAGAAATTGCTGGTACTGAGGCACATTCATGTGCAATATTAATTTGCAAGAACTAGAGAGAATATCCTGTGAAGCCTGAGCAGTGGATAGGAAAGCTATATGAATAGGAAACCTATGGGGATTTTAAAGGATAGTGCTTATAAATTTTTTACAGCTTAGGTTTAGCTGTGGTAGATAACAGAAATCTAAATAACACTTTCATATGCATAATCTACCTTCAGAGTGTAGTTGGAACTAAATTTGTGAATAGAAAACTGCAGGATTTTATTGTGCATTTCCTGGAAGGATTTTAATGCAATCCAGGTATTGAACAATGTTGGGAAATAACTGATGTAGATTTGACTTTCACCTTGGATACAAAGCATTTTAGGATTTCTGTATTTTGTTTTAGCTATTTAGAGATGTTTTAGACCAGAAATCAGCAAGTGTTTTCATTTGAACTATATAGAAAATAGTTTTCTGCAGATTTTTGGTGTAACTCAAGGCATTTAATTGGAATTTTTAGACTTGACCAAAAGCAAGAAATATTTGTGCTAATCAGAAATATGCTTTTATCTTACATTTTATACTTCATGCATGATTCAGTCTATCATATCTTCTGTTTAAATTTTTATCACACGTTATTATGCATGCTTATAAAACAGTATTTTCACTGAACTCAACAGATACTTATTAAAAGCTTATATGAAAGGAAAATGCGTTATAATGTAACCACCTGAGCTGCAGTTGGTGAAGCAAACAGGAAAGATTTTCCTCGCAGCTTAAAATAAAAGCTTTCAAGAGCAGAGAGAGAACACTCCCAGCCTCCAGACCCTGAAAAAGAGCTCTCACTAGAGAAAGAGACTTTCAGGCCTCTGTTCCAAGTCTAAGGTGTTTTGGATTCCTGGTGTTCCAGGTTTCATTTGGGTCACATTTTCCTTTTGTTTAAAAACATAAGTCATGCAGGAAAGCTGTGTTTACTGTCTGTAGTTGAGACATTTGCTTATCAAAGATCTGTGAACTACTGCTGCTTACTACAAGGTTTTCTATTTTAACCGCTCCTGCTTTTGTTGGAATTCATCTACAAAAGAGGCTGTGGTATTTAATGCCTTTCTTTACATGAGGGAGGAAGTCCTAGTTGCTACAAACATAGGCTATGACTTTGATGAGAAGTTTAATGAGAGAAGTTGAGTGAGGTTTTTTTTGAGTAAAGCCTTACTTCCAAGGATTCTATGAAAAACCCGTTAGACCTGAAGAGGCAAAGCAGCAGAACAACAACAGCTGTTCTCAGGAAGTCCTTGGTGCTAGGAGCTGCTATTGGAATTGAAGGTCAGCAAAAACAACTGCGTTCACTTGCTGTCATGCGTGTGCTCTCCCTCCAATGTGAGTCAAGGAGCTTGTCATGCCTATTGCACTGCAGAAAGTAAATAAGATTGCCAGAATTTTATGTCCAACGACAGTTAGAACTTAAGAGTTTATTGAGCAACTACCAGAAAATGTGACCTTTTACAAAAAATGTGATATCAGATGTATTGTGATCCCCTCAAAAGATGTTTTTTGCCTTTTGGCTGAGCACTGCAGGAGAGAGAAGAGGGAGCTGCGGAGTTGAAGGAGACAGCACAGCAGCAGCCTTGGCCAAGAGAGGTGGAGCTGGGAGGGCAGACTGGGCAAGAAAGGGTTCATCAAGGGCAGCTGAAAGAGCAGCTTTGGGCAGGACAGGGAAAGGGTCGCTGATGAAGGATGCTCAGGAGCCCCATGTAAAGATTTGGTAGTTAATGCAGGGGGTCTACTTGCAGTGCAGTTAGAGTTGTTTATGGGGAGCAGTCAAGATTGCACATTGCTTTGATAATTGGGGTGTAAGATGTATAAATAAATTGCTTATGAACTGACTTGAAAAAAACCTAAAAAACCCTCTCTTTAGATAAACTTGCAGCTTGCTAAAGAACAATGTTGTTTGTGTCAGAGATCTGAAGGGTGACAGGTAGTTGAACAAACACCAAGAGAGGAGCTTGTCTGTGGGAAAAGATGTGGAGAACAGGTCCTGTGACACACGGAGGTAATTGCATTAATTGCAGTTCTCTTGCCAGTGCAGAGCAGTGCCTTCCTGTGAGACTGAAATGCTTCTGTTCGAAAACCTGCTCAGGGGGCTTGCCTTGGCCTGGGAGCATTGCTCTTGTTTATTCCAGAATTCAGGGCTTAGCTGCCCTTAGAGTGAAAATTGTCAGTAAATGGCAAAAGAGTTTAGGTCTTTACTTTTGCAATACAATGAAATAAATCCTGATACTGTTTTTGTTAGCTATGAAACCCCCTCTGATTTATTTGGTAATGCAAGGAGGATCTTTCCAGTACTATTTTTGAGAAGTTGTGTTTTTAATTTGAATTGCATTAAGCATGTTTCCCCTCCAAACGTGACCAGGGACTTTGACTTCTGCTGCAATAATTTATTTATAATTTTTTCAATGACCCCTTTCTACAGTTTTATGAAAATAAACAGAAGTACTTTTACCTTTGAAGAAATTTACTTGTTTAAACACTTTAAACATGCTCTGTCTTTATTTTATATTTATTTTGAATATTTTATTTTTGAGTGTTGCTCCAGTTTTAATGTTTCATAGGAATCAGAGCACCTTTTCATATTACTTGGAATTGATTTCACTCTAACCTTGGCTGTGACCTTAGTGACTCTGTGAGGATGTTTTGCAGCTTGCAGTGATCTAGTTAGTAACAATGGATTTAATAGCAAGTTTGTAGTTTTTCCATGTAAAATGACAAGGAGATAAATTCTGTCTTTCAGGCAGTTTTTTAGCGATATCTGAACTAGACAAAGAGAGTCTTTCCATGAAGCCTAACAGGAACTCCAGAGCCTTACAGTGACTAAAGTAACACCAGAACGTGTTTGAGAACTGTGGATGCAGCAAAAGCTGCGGAAGCCTTCATTATTTTAAATTTCATGTGAGAAGCTGAATAATAGGGGTTTGGCCACAGAATAAACCAGTGATTTCAGTTCACATTTAATGCTGGGCTCATAGGGTCACACGGGTTCTGGTTAACTTGGAGCCTATGAACAGTCAGGAGACTACTCTGGTGCTCAGCCTTTGCTCAAGATTTGAGTTTGGGTATTTAAACCTGATTTCTAAGAAGATTTAGGAATAGGTTTGATTACAAATTTGAGATTAGTAGCTCCACACCCACATTGTAAAGGAGATTACTTGTGTGCTTAAGATCTGCCTTTAATCTTGACATTTAACTTGAGTGCTGGGATTAAAACAGAACATGGTACATAAGATTTATATGGGTACCTACAGGTACTGAAGTGTGCACTACCAAATGATTTGGGTAAACAGTACAAAATCCTCTAATACTTTAAAATGTTATCTGCAGGGAAAATAATTTCTTGAGTTTTCCTAAATTTAATAGTGAACATAAAAATGATGAAAGTCTTCTAACACTTAGATTTTGGGGATTTTTTCCTGTGTCAGTTCACCTTTTAAATAAAACATACAGCACTGAATTCTGGCTTTAAAATGATATTTTTTGAAATTCACTGCTGTCATTTGCTCATAAAGATGAGTATTCATTTGATCTGTGCTGCAATTTGCCTCTCATTATTAATTTTACAGGCGATAGAAAGCTCTTTGGTTCGGGTGTTCTACAGATCACCATACAGGAACGTTGAATGTAAACTTCTGCACTTAAAAATATAAGAAGAAGCATTATGCTTTAATGGTTCTCTGAGGTGCAGGGAAACCTCAGCTTCTGTGAACTAACCTTGACAAACCTTTAGAATTGGGCCCATTTCCATTTGCAAACATGCCTGAGTGACCTGGAACCTCCCACCAGCAAAAAGAGTGAATCCATACAGATTCTGATCCAGACAGATGTTCGGTTTATAGAAGGTTTGGGTCAAATTCGTGATGGAATCCTAAACATTCCAATGCAATTTCCCTCCTTGCCTTTACTTCACTTTTAGAAAGCTGGTCCCAGCTCAAATAGGTGTAACTTGCTAGTACAGGATTGACATAAGGTAACAGCAAAAGCCCTGAAAGCTTTTTTTGTGAAGGTCATTGTATTGTTGGGTATTGTACTTGACTAATCAGCAGAAAATATACATACTGTGTACATGTAATATTTATAAGAATACACAGCTGGGACAAAGATTTGGATTCCTTATTTCAGTTCTATTTACCCACTATCCTCCCTTTCATGAAAAAAAAATGTAATCATGTATACTGGGGGAAAAAAATCATCAGCAGAAGATGAGAATAAATTCTGCTACCAGCTGTGAATGTACTAGAATTCAGTATCAAATGAGTAGTTTGGCCACAGAGAGACAATGTCTTCCACAGACAAAATGTTTACAGACAGATTTGTGTTGTTTTTTGAATAGACATTGAATGTCAGAAAGTTCAATACAAGCCTGGATATCTCAGCAATAACAGCCGCCTTAACACTGTTTTGTAACCATGGTGGAAGCTGTGATGGCCTCCTGAGTTCACATTCTGTCCCATTATTTGCACTAATACAATTTTCTAGTGCAGAAAATGGAGTGGGATGTTTTTGTGAATGTACATACTTAGCATAAAATGAAAGCAAAAGTGGGTTTTGACTATGAGATAGCTGGAGAGCTCCTGCAATGCCCACAAAGGCTTTCTTTGTGCCCTCTCAGCTGTGGCAGTTGCAGTTAATTACAAACCCTTTCCCCAGAGGTGCCCTGGCACAGCACTTATTGTGCTGGTGCAGCAGCACTGGCCTGCACTGAAATGGGCAAATTATCTCATGTGCTCCTAGGAAAAAGCAGGGATAAAGGGAAATCACTGCTAACCAAAGGCAGAAATTTAAAATCATGTGGGGGAGTTGGCATTTGGCTTTCAGAATTCTATGGGAATACTGCTGCAGAAAAGGTAGAAAGTAATTTTAAAATTGCTAATTTTAATGGGGGGTATGAAAAAGTTTTCAACAGCAGCACTGGACATTGTGGGTCCAGAAATATGAACAGGCTTGCAGTCAGTAGGAAATGTCATCTGAGAATTGTGGGGATGTGAAACAACCTCTTAAATATAAACAGTTCAGGGTGAATACTTTAAACAAGGGACTTACACGTCTTTTGAAGACTGTGAAGTGTTTTTATCTGGTTTCAGCTGCCACACTCTAGGCAGGGCTCTGCCTCACCAGATTGCATTCTAATTGCTTGTGCTGGGAAGGAAGTTTGTGTGGAGTTGTGGTTCTCTTTGGTTCCTGACCCCTGACAGATGGATTCCTGTCCAGCTTCATCATCCTGAAGTCTGTTCTCAGGAAGTGAATGATGACCATGTCACAGCCATCCTGCCATGAAACTGCTATTAATGGGGATTTCTATTGGTAGCAGCTAGCATTGATTGTTTTCTCTTTCTCTTGCTCTGCAGCTGCACACTCTGCACACTCTATCCAAGGACAAACTGTCCACCAGTGGCTTTTTAAAAATATTTTTTGATAATGCCAAGGACGTTCCACCCAAAAAAACCAAAAAAGGAGTCCAATTTCTTTTGACCAGTATGAATAATACTTCAAATTGTTTCATGAAATGGGCCTGGGAAAAAGCCAGTCCAAGGGAAAGAATGAATATATGGAAATGAAATCATAGTGGATTGGTAGAATTTTTGGCATGTTTTCTGAACAGATAGAATGCGCTCATTTTTTGCCAAAAATGCAGTTACCAGGGCTGTACCTGAAAGGTTCCTTGAAATCATGCTGATGGAATGCAGATCCAGCAAAGAACACTTAAGTCCAGTAACATCACACTGCATAAACAATGTTTATGTGGATGTGTTTCCTCTGTCCCTCCAGGAGAGCAGTTTGAGGGAGAAAGTCTGTATGGATATTTATTAATAAAGATGTATTTGAGAACAAAAAAGACATATGTACATCTCAGCTGGAACGAGGTGTTGGTGCTTAAAAGGCAGAGCAATTGCTGAGTTGGGACTTGGAACTGTGTTCACTTTCAAGTAAATAATTGGGGGCTGAAATGTTCTGTTACAAAAAATGGCTTCTTTATTTCCAGTGTTCTGGAATTTGTAAAAGGAGCATCTGAAACCTGAATACCAGCATTTTCTTTAGTCTGCTCTAACGACACAGCGTTTTATTATCTAATGTTAATACTGAACTACTAATATTTAGGATTCATAAGTGTATTCTAGGTGCATCTGATCTGAAAGTAAAGAAGCAATACACAATTGTCTCCATAGAACATTATCTCAAGGGAAGGTCAACAAAAGTCACAAAACTTTAACATGTTCTTGTCTTGCATTGAGTTCATCCCCTGTAGTGTAATATAAACTAGAGGGGATGAAAGCATGACTGGTTTTAGTAATGTAAGGGATGTGTCTTGTATATCTTTCCTTATTTAACTCATTTCAGCAACAGTTATTTTAAAAATGGTGAATTTGGTGTCATAGTGACTTTAGGAGAAGCGAAGTGAAGTTAAATACAACCCAACAACTGCCACGAAAAACCAGCAAGATGGTTTAATGCTTGAATAGTTTATTATTGAATAAATAGGAAAAGTCTAATCCAAATGAATGAGAGGCATAAAAAGAATTTTTACAAGAGTAACTGTTTAGACTTGAGGGAGGGACGACATCAGTTACTTGGACAGTAAAAAGATGTTGCTATTTTGATTCAAATTTGTATATTCTGAATTTTAAATTTGGCCACAGAACCAAAATCGTGATTTTCTGTTGAGAGATGAAAAGCTAGGGCTTGCTTTTATCTGCCACAGTAATTTTGCTTATTCAAATGACTTCTTAATTTCATCTTTGCTATTCCACATTCATGGTGGTATCTGTATTGTGCCTTTTTGGTTCAAGGTTTTCTGAAAGATGGTTTTAAGACATACAAAGAAATGGTCTAAGTTTTTAACTTCTTTAAATATGTGACCTTTATTGGGAGAGTACAGTTGTATCTGAATAATTTTGGCAGGAAAATGAGTAAGAAAGTGGTCTGGGTGCCCTGGGAAGAGCTGCAGACTCTAGGAGGGAGACAGGGGGTGTGATCTGAAGCAGCCTGTGCCCAGCACTGTTCTATTTCAGTCCTGGTGAGCCTGTGCCTTGTCACTCACGTCCCCGGCGCTGCAGCCTCTTGTCACAGATGTGTCAGCCCACATTGCCTCCAACAGCCCTGGCACAGCAACACTGCAGTAATGACTTCCCCAGAAATAGATGGAGGAAGCTGCTGGGAAACATTATTTATGATGGTGTATGGGATTTGTGTTGTAGTAATTGTATTAAAAACATTTCTATTTCTCAAGTGATACGGTTTTTTGTAATTTGTGTTGATACTGGGACACATGGCATGACCTTCCCCTGGTTTAAATGGGCTTCAACTCTTCCTTTTGCTTTGTTTTCCCATTCCATAGTTCAGCTTAACTGGAATAATAAGAGAACAGTTGGATGTGCCGGGTCCTTAGTGCCTTTTCTCTTCCTTGCTGTGAATTGAGTGGCACTGACAGAGAGGAGGAAGCTCAGGGTTCTGTTTGCTTGCTTTAAATTGGATGTCCTTGGGTTGTATCACAGTCGAAATACTGTGAATACTGAATACATTTAATCTCCAGATAAAAGTTTGTGTTCTTGAAATTAACAACAAGGTTCCTACCAGTGGTGGCAATGTTTTCACAGAAAATGAGAGAGGAACAAGAACGTGTATTAGTGGATCATAGAGTGACTGAGAAAAACAAATTTATTACCTATTCAGCAGGGGACTTCACTGGGAAAGAAGCACAGTTGCATAAAGAGTTGGTGAGAATTTGTCTTGGGATACTGTGTCTGTCTCTGGTTGCACAAGATCAAGCAAAGTGAATTCAAAAAGATGGAGTGTAAAGTTCTGTTCCTTTGAGGTTAAGAGGGAATATACCACAGGGAGGATGGGGGAATGGGAAATGTCAGAGGGAGGGTGGCTTAGGGTTTTGAAACATCAATGAAGTGTAAATTGTGTTGTGCCTCTCATTGAAAATTAAAAGTGGGAGTCTTTTGTAAAAGAAAAGAAAAACACTGTTATACGATACCCACACAATATGTCATGTTTGGAATATTATGGCTATGGAAATTAATTTCCTAGATTTAAAAACTTAAGCCAGAATTTATTATTATTATTATTATCATTCACATGAAATTTTCTGCTCATGAACCTGTGAAGTGACTTCAGCTTTTGAGAATATTTTTATACTCCCATATATTTGGTAATGTTTTGAATAAATCATCTTTAATCTATTCATTTGATCACGAGCTCTTTGATTTTCTCACATTTTATTAATTATTTTGCAGTATGTAATTGGTTACTTAAATACTTTCACTAAATTGAGAGCTCGGAGATACTTTTAAAATAGCATTGAGCATAGTCAAAAATGAATATTAATATATTTACTGAATATTTGAGCATAGCCAATAACCACTATTTTTATTTGCAGCTATGTGTTTTGGACAATATTCACATGTTTTGCATAAAGTGTAACTTTCTTCTCATCTTTAGCGCAAGTAGAACAATCCTTTGAGCTTTTTAAAAAATACATAAATCCTGTCCATCTGTATTGATCGAAACAAAAACCAATTAATTTCAGAAAGCTCAAGGTCTAAGAGCTCAGTTCCTATGAATGTTGTGAAAATGAGTAGCCTGCAAGCGGGAGGATTCCACAGCAGAAGCAGCCGGCAGCTCTGAGGGACCTGCAGTTTGCAGGGGAGGTTGTCACTGTCGAGAGGCACAGCAGCTCCAGCTCCTGTCCAAGACGAAACCTAAACAACCCGAAACCTGACCAACTCCCCCAAATTCTCAGAACTGCAACCACCCCTCTCCCAAAGTTCCTGCAGGAACCTGCAGCCTCAGAGCTCCACTCCCTCTCCCAAAGGTTCCTGCAGAACCTGCAGTGCCTCTCAAGCGATGCAGCCCAGCTCCCTCTCCAAAGCTGCAACCTCAAAAGTAACTCAGCGCTCCGCTCCTCTCCCAAAGTTCTGCAGAACCGCAACACAGCTCTCCCCAAGCTCAGACCTAGCTTCCACCAAAGTTGCAAACCTGCACTCCAGCTCCTCTCCCAAAGGTTCCTGCAGGAACCTGCAGCTCTCAGCAGCTCCAGCTCCCTCTCCCAAAGGTTCCTGCAGGAACCTGCAGCTCTCAGCAGCTCCAGCTCCTCTCCCAAAGGTTCCTGCAGGAACCTGCAGCTCTCAGCAGCTCCAGCTCCTCTCCCAAAGGTTCCTGCAGGACCCTGCAGCTCTCAGCTGCCTGCATCCATGAGACCTTTCCAATGAGAAGGAAATTTTGGAGAGAACAAGAGAAGAGAGCTATTATGAGCAGAGGCAGCATGGTGCAAGAGGTCAGCTATAAATAGCTGTGAGAGGTTAGGATGTGCATTTTCACTGAGGGAGGTGTTCATTTGTTCTGCTAAGGGATGGATGATACTGGAACTGCTGTGTACCAGATAGCACAAAAACACGTACTGAGGATTTAATCCCTGCTCAAAGGAGTTTATATTTCCAATGGGAGAGAAGAAACACAGCATATAGATACATTATGTGAGTTACAGTTAATGCAGTAAGAGATTTAAATGCAAAGCATGAATCCATGTGAACAGAGTCGAATTGTAAACAAGGTCAGGCTACAAAACTGCAAATTCCCAGAGCAAAAAGACAAAACTTGCTGCACTCCCATACTTATTCTTTCAAGGAAATTCTTTCACTCAAGAATAGAATCAGATTAATAGAGCTGTGTTTCTTAGCAGGAAGTTAAGGATCAGAGGATGGTGGATGTGCCTGTAGTGCAGAATTGCTCCACACTCCCCTTGCAAGGACACCGCGGTGCTGGAGCCTGTCTGGAGGAGGGCAACAGAACTGGGGAATGGTCTGGAGCACAAGTCCTGTGAGAAGTGGCTGAGAGAGCTGGGGGGGGTCAGCCTGGAGAAAAGGAGGCTCAGGGGAGACTTCAGCACTCTCTACAGCCACCAGAGAGGAGGGTGTAGTCAGGTGGGGGTTGGTCTCTTACTTCAGGTAACAAGTGACTGGTTGAGAGGAAATGGTCTTAAGTTGCTTCAAGGGGAGGTTTAGACTGGATTTTAGGGCAAACTTCTTCTCTGAGTGGGTTGTCAAGCTCTGGAACAGGCTGTCCCTGGCAGTGTTTGAGTCACCATCCCTGGAGGTTTGTTAGATATGTGCAGATGTGGCACTCAGGGATGTGGTTTAGTGGTGGGACTCAGCAGTGGTGTGTTTGCTCTCAGACTTTATGACACCTACCCAAGAGATGCCTCTGCTAAAGTGAGCACAGCTGTGGGACCAGGGAACCTGGGAAGGACAGGAATAGTGTGTGTGGATGGAGTGTCTTCTTGTTTGGAGGAGCTTGGGAAGGGCAATAACAGTTTGTGTGGATGGGGTGTTTTGTGGTATTCTGATGGCTTTCACATACCATATGTTTAGTTTTGAAATAACACCCAATGTCTCTAGGAGGCATTATTTAAGGGTATATCGGCCAGAAGAAGTAGAAAAAAAAAAGGAAATACCTCTGAAGTAAATATTATGACAAGAAGAGAATAAAATTCAGATATCTGTATCTCCTGCACAGAGCTTTATTAAAAGCATCTGAACATTATGTCATCTGGACGGTAATGATATTTAAAAATTATAATATGTAATTTTAAAGTGATCTTAAGGATCATTAATTTTATGGGGTTTTTCCCTGCTAAATAAATTTAAATTTGTTTTCAGCTAACCACAGTCTCTTAATGGGCTTACTAGCAAACAGTTCCAAAGAAGATGGGAGTTTTTGATGAAGGAGAAAAAATACGTTTTCCAAATTCCATGTATTTTAACTGTAATTATACCTGCACATTATTTGTCTGGTTGACAGAGGAATGAGCTAAAACTCTTGTGGTAGTGTGACTGTGACTTTAAGTGCAGTCTAGATCAGTTTTGTTAAGAGCATTTTGCTCAGTTTATTTCTTCTCAAACTCTTTGCTGTTTCCTGACAATGAAATATGGCAGTGGCTTTTTTTTCAGAGAACATGTTAGGCTGATCTAATGTGTTGAGGCCTGTGCTGCACTAGCTGTTAGTTTGTGTAAAATCATCATGATTCAAGATACTGTAAAAGGGTATGAAATAACCTGCCTCTGTATATTTAACAAAAAAAAAAAAGGGTGGACTGGCTTTTTCCTTATACTCATGGAATGGATATCCCCAGTGGATCTCTTTATACATTAGGAGACAGCACAATAAGAACCCTAAGTGTGCAGCAGATTCTCAGCAGCATGTAACCAGTCAATTGTAGAATTACGGCATGCCTGTGAGAGTTGTGCTGAAAGCAAGAAAAGAATCCATCATTCCAAGCACCTTTTGAGGGAAGCAGAGGTTTCCCTGTCAGTGGAGGCAGCTGGTGACTGGGGCATGCACACTGCCAGGGATCCTTACCTGGCCTGGCTGCTCCTCTGGGCTCCCCTGGCAGGCTGTCATCAAACTCGAGTGCAGGAGTTGGTACATACAGGATAAGTTTGTTTGCATCAAAGATACTGATCTCAGCTTTTTCAAACAGGGAACTGTTTAGTGGCATCTTCTTGACACACCTACTGAAGTTAATGAATTCAGGAGCCTCAGCACTTGGACAACAATCAGAAGACAGGCTTGGGCTCTCAGGTGCAGACTGGATCAAGGGAATTCTCTACATGCACTCTTCCAAATTAGCCTAATAGTGAGTGTCAGACCTGGCATGTGTGTTCTCCTCTGTGCAAGAGAATTTGTTCTGTGGAAAAGCAGTTAATATGAAAGTTGCAATTTCTCTGCACCCATGGTACTAAAAGTAAGTTCCAAGCAAAGTAGGAGCTGCAGAGCAAGAGAAGCCAGAAGTGAACATATTCTCTGTGTTTTAGAGGAACAGAGCCACCTCTTGTTTGGGTATTGAGGAATTACTAGCTAAAAATCCAGCACAATTTCCCAGGCTGATCCTATGATTGCATGTGGTGGTGTGGTCAGTGCTGTCAGCTCAGTCTCCTCAGAGTTGTTTCACATGAGAAATAAAGTGTTGTAGTACATTTTGGCTGATGCACAGCTCTGAATTAGTTTTGGTTTTAGATCCCCTTTTTGGTGCGGTTTATTATCAAATAATGTTGTGAATATTCTTAGGGAACTAAGCCAGGAAACAAGTTTGCTGTGTGCTCCAGGGTCAAAGCACTTTAAGTCTTAATCTCTAGGCAATAAATACTGTTTTTTAAATGACTGTTGTGTAAAGTCCAGTGCTCTGAAGTGAAGTTACTGTCCAAGAACCCCATTCCAGATGCTGACCTGCACGAGTGTGTCAGTGACAGGTCATGATCTAGTGTTGTTCATGGGAGTTAACAGCAGAGCAAACCTTTGTTTCGGGCCAGAAAACTCCGAGAGATCCTTGTGTGTTATGTTAAACTTCCAGTAATTACTGTGACTCATGCTTGGGCTTCTCTCAGCCTGCTTCTTTGGTGCATTAATTTGCAGGGGAACATGGTTTTACAGTGAAGAGAATGAATATGATTTGGCAAAATAAGGAGTAATTTGGTGAATATCATTCTCAGCAGCCCTTCACTCATCTGCATACCTTTTAGATAGGGTGCAAATGCAACCCATGAAATCGAATATTTATTTTGTTCTTAACTTATTTGAAGCACGTGAAAGAGGAAGTTTGCCCAGTGGTTGTGAAACAAATCACATCATTTAGAATTGATCCAAGGTGCCTGTTTGCTGCAGGATGGTGAGCAACACATGTTGCTTGGTTTGTGTATGAATCAGAAAAATAAACATTGGGAGAAAACTGCTTAGCAGATGTCCAGAAGCTCATAAAGCCTTTCAATACAATCAGATCCAAAAGAAAATTAAGTAATTCTGTGCTTGAGTTACTCTACACCTAAGAAAATATCTGTTGCCTGATATACACTGGGTGGTGAGCATGTTTGTGCCTTTGAAAACTACATTTTCCTGCATTTAAGCTATTAATCATCTACTTCTTATGCTGATTGTCAGTATTTGCTGGATTCTGTAACTGCATGTATTAAACTTAAATACTTCAGAATGAGGAAAGAAGTGTTCTGAATTAAACTGAGTCTTTCATCTCCTGCCATTCATCCTTTCTTATTTGACTTTCTAATGGAGCTGGGTGTGCTGGCAGTACCTATTGCTCCAGCGTAGCTAATGTGGAAAACTTCCCAAACCCTGCACAAGTGCTCAGCCAGCAACTGCAGCTCAGCAGCCGCAGCCTTATCTCTGCCTTATCCATCTCCCCATCTCCCATTGCCTCTTATTCCTCTTTTCCACCAGCTGAGGAAAGAGCTGAGCAACATAAATGCCTTCTTGAGCTAAGCAGATTTTCTGTCACCCACAAAATCCACAACTGCCTGAATTTGATGTTTTCTGTGATATAAACACAGCCTGAGTGTTTTAATACACATTTGAAAATATCCAGAGAGAAACTGCTGAAAAAGTGAGAGGGAATACATTCAGCCTTCCTGCATTTAGGTGTGCTGACTTTTTAAGAAGTTTTGAGGCTTGGCAATTAAAAAAAACCAATAAATTGAAATAAGCCTTAAATGGTGGATGAATTTTACACAAGTGAGAGTTGAAGTCCAACAATTGAAAAATAAAATCTATCAGGAGGAACTATGTGTATATCTGAGTGGAAAATAACTTGCAAACTTTTTTTTCAGCAATTCAGAGAAATTTGGCTAATTTCTATTGGTAAGAACAGGGAACATTTGCCATTAAATGATAGTTTAATCTTATGAAAGTAAATAGTCACATGCACCTCTGGTTTAAAAGAAAACAATTTCACTGCTTTATTTTCAAGCATTGGTGGTTTTATCCACTCACTAAACAGTTCTGCCCAGCCTCTGTTTTTTCCCAGTTATTGGTGTATTCATATGTCATCTTAGTCCTTGCTGTGCTCTGTGTGATTTCTGGCTGATCAGAAAAGTGTGTACTTATGTGTTTTTAGTACAGTGCAATTTCCTTCCGTATGTCTCTAAATGCCCAATTTTACTTTGAAATAGAGAGCATTTTCAAAGGGAGTTTCAAGGCTTTTAGGAAAGCTTAAAATCCAAGCTGTAGATCTGACATTTTAGTAGATTTCTAATACAGGATATTTTGAAATGATTATTTATGTTTGTACTGTGTTCACAAAGTATTGTGAATTTTAACACAATGGTTTTAATGTGAATGCTGGGGATATTCTAAGGTTTTTTTCTTTACTATATGTAGGAGATTATGTTATTGGTGGATTAATTAAAAAAGAGGGGCAGAAGAACAGTCCTATTTTGAGGGCTTTGTCCTTCTACTAAAATCTTATGTTCAGAGTCTTGCATACTTTCCTATACCTAGTTAATAATGTGAAGAGGTAAAAGAAGTTTTTATTTCTCTTCTGTGCTCCACATTTATTCTCAAGCCATAATTACTGAGGAAAAGATAAGAGCATGAGGTGAAAAGCCCAGGGTTGTAATGGGATGGCTCAGAGGTGGGTTGGCAATTTTCTGGAGCCTAGAGTAAACACGAAGTAAATGGAAATCTCAGCAGTGGCTAGGGAGGGAGGAGCTCTTCAGAGGAGAATTAAATGACTTGGGACAAAATTCATTCATTTGTAGTGGTACCACTCTCAGCTAGACCAAACACCTGTGTCCTCAAAACCATTAGAATTTGGCATTCAAAGTTTTTCCTTTTTTGTAAGATTGCAAAGTAATAAATTGTAGGCACACAGTGTGTGGTGGTTGGGAGTGGGGCTGGCCCAGCCTCATCCCCAGTGGGTGCAGCTGTGAGCAGCAGGTGAGCAGCACTGACAGCAATGAGCCATGGAGTGCCCAGGGGCACTGAGCAACCACCAAAGGGAGCAGAGGGCACACAGGTGCAGTGCATCAACAGGAGGGGATAAAAGGCTGGGCTACAGAACAAGAAGGGCGGATGCCTGCAGCTTTCTGAAGTGGTGAGGTGTTACTCTGTGTGGGCTGAAGCTTTCTGAAATTGTGTGATTATCCTCTGTGTACTGTGGCCATCTCAACTGTGACGTGCTGCACAATAAATGTCTTTAATCTTTAATATTCATTAATTATCAATATTGTGGGATATTAGTGTTGACTTTGAAAATCCTCATTTCTGTGATAAAAAATTTTCAGATATATTTTTGGTCTTTCTAACCTCAGCATCTTAAAAAATGTCTAGCTCAAGGTCTGGTTAAAAAAACCCTGTAATTCATCTGATATAAAGACATCTTTGTTAGCAGGCAATAAGTTCTGAGTACTGAACACACACTCCCAGGCAGGATTTGCATTTGTGACTTTTTATTACAAAAATCAAGACATTCAGAGGTTTTATTGTAACAGTCCTACACATAAGGTAGATTTCTAGTCCAGTTATACTGGGAATATTCTTAATAATTTTAATGTGCCACGTGCTGCAAAATGTTTCTCAAATATCTGATTGCAAATATCCATGCAGGCTATAGAAGTACTTGAACCTAGTTGTTAAAATATACCAATTTATTATCAAATACTGGTCTTGCTGCTTGTAACAAGAAACTGAAGCAAAAGAAAAGGAGATTGAGAACACTGAAGGACCAAAGTATTTGGAGAACTGGGAGACCAAAAGGTAATGCTCCTTTCTTGTGTTTTGTCATGTTGCTTATACATTTTAACTATAACCTGGGAAAAACTACCATGTGTGTCAGTTAAAGATCAAAGTTTTATCCAATCAAGCCACCCATTTAGGCAATATCCACTTACCCAGCCTAAGGGACGTAGATGGTACATGCAGATTTCTCCTTGATTAACAAAAAAAGCCCAAAGCACTTTTATTGGTTTGGGGTTCTTTGGGGATGAAATTAACAGCTGTTCTGCTGTGTGTGGGGGTTTTTGTGGTGTGGTATTTCTGTTTGCTTGGTTTTCCCCCTTTATAAGAGCACCGTGAATTTTAACAGGTGTGGAGACGTTTGGCTCGGGTGGATGCTCTCTCCAGGAAATAGAACTCACTTGAGGTGTGAGCTGGGCACAGATTAAAGCAGCGAGGACTTTATGAAGGAACTGGACCCAAACAGCAGAGCAGGAGCCCCCAGAGCAGTCCAAGACTGAAGTCTACTAAAGGTGAGAATTTTTTTCACAGTCTCAAGTGCATTGGTTGTAACCTACATCTGATAAGGAATGGCAGAGAGAAGAGTGAGGTTTCTCTAGGGTTTTTATTGCAAAACTTGGCAGTTAGGATGTGGAATGGGATGGAAATGACAAAATTCAGTCAGGTTTCCTGGAAGTCATATAGTGGTGAAGGTCAAGCTTTCATGATGCACAGCCTCAGTAAAGTTTTATTTGAGCTGAGACCTTTAGCGTGGATTATTCTATTCTTTATTTATAATGTACGTTTTGTTCCAGAAAAAACGTAACTTTTTTTAATTTTCAAAAGCTGTACTGTAAATTTTCTTTTGCATCACTGCTGCAATATGGGGCCAGCACAGTTTCAGCAATGACTGTAATAGTGTAATAAGGGGAAACAAATAGATCAAACTGTGCGAAGTGTTAAAGGAAGTGAAGAGAAATAGCTCTCATGGGGAGGGGTTATTGGAAGGAAAACATTATTTTCCAAGGAGTTATCTCTGGCTCATTGCAGATAACCTTTTACTTTGACAATACAAAGGAGCTTTGTGTCCCACAGGCAGCACTGTGTTCTGAAAGCTTTTCTGAGCTCAGAGGCTGCTGAGATGCTCTCAATACCCAAGTTAATGATTTTTTGTTTAGACTGGAATGGAGGGACAAGATAGAAAACCCTTATCAAGGGTTTCAAGGAGGAGCATGCAGGACCAGGGAACCTCCTCAATGTGTGCTCCTTAGTGGCATCACCTAAGGAAGCAGTGATGCCTTGGATTTAACTTTCCAGCATTCCTACAGAAAAAGCCCATTTAAAATATCAGTGATGTGGGCAAAGTAAAAATCTGGACATGTCCCTACCTGAGAATCAATTTGTGTGCTATTGATTTATATGTGTGGCACATTTGGCTTCTGTTTCTTGTGCTGTCTATGGAGGTCAAATGAGCACTCCTGTAAAAAGTCTTTGAGTTCATAGGTCCTAGTAATAAATAATTTTATTGGACTGATAATAGACCATCATGATGAGCTTTGCTCAGCTTACCAGCTTCCATGCCTTGGCAAAGGCTCTGTGTAATTCTTTCTGTATCATTGGAATATTGAACTGCAAATTGACTCATGTCAAAAAACATCTCACTCAGGATCCTGCTTCTCTGGGACTGTGTCTTCTGCTTAGATCTCGTCTGGTTTTGTAGCAAGCCCATGTCACAGCTTTCTGGGGTCAGCTGGAGTAAGGCTCCATGAGGAAGCTCAAAGCCATCTCATCTGTCTGACCCTCTGGACTGCACAATTCTTGGCTCTGATCAGCTTCTTTAGCAGTTGGTTTCCTTATTTAGCATTTGTGCAGATCTGTATTTGTTTTGTGGAAACTTGAGAAAAAATGCTAAATGTGGCTGTTGAGGGAATCAGAGGTGGCTGTGGCAGATATGAAGAACAGGTGAAAATTTTTATATATTCATCACTTAGACTAAATTCTCATTTAATTGAGAGGACTTTTCTTCCAAAGTCCTAAGATCTACCACCCTGGATTCTATTTAATAACAAAGGAAGGGGCTGTGATTTAGAAGAGCTGATTATGGTTTTACTGAGAAGGACTAAGTTTAGGGAGTTTAAAAGAGTTCATAGCTTTTGCATTAGCCATTGAAACTACACCTTCTGAACTGCAGCACAGGTTGGTTTGTGGTTTCTTTTGGAAGTCTCATGACTGTGTTTGGAGGAAAAAAAAAGATGAAAACTGTAGTTTTCAGTGACTTTTTAGGTGGAAAAAAGGCTGAAACTGTTCTTTGACCAAGCAGCTGATCTGAGTGCTGCACCTGCCTTCCTGCATATTCATGAGACTAAGGTTTGTACCTTCCATAATGCCATCAGTGCTGATGCTGTGTGCAGCTGTGCTCTGAAATCACACATTTGTCACCTCAGCAGCACTTGAATACTTTACTCCAAAAGAATGGCTCCCAGTTCAGTGGTTCTGCATGGGATATAAGATATTGCTCATTATAATGAAGGTGAAACTTGAACACTCCAGCTAAACAACAAAAACGTGAAGATCAGCCTTAGTCCTGGGCTCACTAATACTCAGCTCTAGTCTAGTCCTTGAGCAGCCACCTGAAAGCCAGCTGCTGTTTACAACAATGTGCTCTGCTTAGACAGAACATGGTCTGTCTGTCTGTCTGTCTCATGGAAATCCTCTGGTTTGCATCTCTATTCCTATGTAAAATGTGATGGCTGGGTTACATCCTAGTCTGTGGGGAGACACTACACATGCAAATATTTATCTTTTTTTCAAATTTGTCATGAGACTAATGTGTTTCAGTGACCTTGTTTTTCAGCTCTTGGAGTGTCACTGCACAGATTTCATAATCAAGTTAATTGAATTGTTTGTTTTTAGAGATTATGTAGGTGGAGAAAAAAGGTGTTTATTTGATGTATATAGATGAACAAAGCAATATGAATTATCATTTGAATCCTAGTCATTTTATCCTTATAAAAATGAAAAGCTGGATTCCAGTAAGCACAAATTGCTTTCATAGATATTTAATTAGTTTAGGAAAACTGGCAAATTGGAAATAAACTACTTTGGTCCTTGTAGCACTTGTGAATATTTCAGAAGCATAAAGACTAACAGAGTGCTGATGCTGGTGCCAAAAGTGTTTGAGCCAAGCACAGCTCAAATTCATAATGAGAGCTTTCCAAGCTGCCCAACTTGTTCCTTTTCACATCCTTTGACGTTTTGCTGGCTCGCCTTTGTTCTTGCATGCAAGTCTCCTGTGCAGCCTTGAAACTGTCACTGTCACACCGTTGGCAGAGTAAATGTGCTGCTTGCAGAGTTGCAGTTCAACCAAAACATTTGGACAAATGGAAATCACACCCCAACCTTGTGCAGCTTCTCTGCAGAAAGCTAAATTTTCTCCCAGAGAATGGAATAATAAACTAATATGGATCCTGCCATGAAATGATTTCCAGCAGCTGAGACTGCAACCCAGTAGGAGAAAACTATTATTAAAGGGTTATTTTAATTATTTCTTCTGTGATGTATGAAAATGCCATAGGAGAGCAGGGGATTACAAAGTTATGTGCATCTAAATTGCAATAAATGGGGTTTTTTTTTACAAGAATTCTTATTTAATATTTTATAAATGTATCTATGCCATAGTTATCATGCTTCCTGGAAGAGATTTGATGCTGAGTTTGTAGTGGTGTTGGTATGTGCCCTATTTTCTTTTAGCCCAACTTTAACATTACTTTAATGTGGTTTGGACTTAAAGTATTTTCCTTTTTTTTTTTTTCTGTTTAACCTGAAAGTTTAATTTTTCAAATGGGATTTAGAGATATAAACTTAATTGAACTTTAGAGATTTTTTTGACATTTTCCCTAAATGAGTCCAAATGGTGCCATGAACAACATTGAAGATTTTCATCTTTGATTTGTTTTGTGGACAGGTATTAACAAAAAATCATCTTCAGGTGCTCTTAATAAGTGTGTGCACTTAATAATAATACGTGCATTTAATAACTACAATTATTAAGGTATTTAACATAAATCATAAATGAGGTTTTTGAACAGTATTTCAATGGATAGTATTTGTCTTAAAATAAAAATCTGGGCTTGAGTAAGAAGCTCAAGTTAAAACATATTCATGTATCTATCTAAAATAACTGGCATATTCAAGAACTACCTAACATGGTTCTGTTTTCCTTGTGGCTCTTGGTAGTGCCTTCCAAAATGTCAGTAACAGTTCCTCAGTACTGTATTTGAACCACCAGTTTGGCCTTCCTGACTGCTGTGATTTTCTAAGAAAATTGAGACCATTTCTAGATCTTTGTTTTTAAAATGTTTGCTGTAGGACATTATTTGAAAGAGAAGTTATTATTAGGGATGCTGATATCAATCCTGGACTTCCCCAAACATGAAAAGCCACCTCATCTCATCCTTGCTAGCCTGAGTAAGCTCTAGGTAAATAACAACATGTACTATTTAACAAGATTTGTAATTTTTTGTGAACCAGCTGGCTGAATGAGCGTTGACTGAATTGATTTTTAGTCCCATATTTATGGTAGAAGCTTGCTTTTTCTGCTTAGACTATGAAAGTATTTAACTGGATTTACTGCTTGGCTCTAGATGAGGGGTTCTTGGTGTAAGCCATCTATCTAAACCAGTACCTTTGAAACTTTCCTCCACTAAACTGAATTCCCCAGGCTTCCTGTCATATATCTCCATAAGCCCTTGGGTGTGACAGAGTTTGCAATATTGGTTCCCTGAGCTGGAAGTCCCACTTCTGCCCTTGGTGACGTTGCTGGTTTCTGTGTTAGAGACAGCCCCAGCTGATCCATGGCATCGTTCTGACCTGACCTCTGAGGGGTGTTCCTTCAGTGCAGGATGGGTCCCTGGCCAGACACACTCACCCTGGAAATGTCTCAGAAAAGCAGCTTTCATAGCAGCCTTAAAAGGGCGTTTCAGGGCCCTGCCAGGAGTGCTGGATGAAGCAATCACATGCAAAATTGATAGGAGCTCCTTGTCAGAAGCAGTGCTGGGTAACCTGTGTTCTGTGCACAGATTCTTGGTTGGAGCTGTAGATTCCGGTGATCCGTGGCCTGTCTGGATAAATGACCTGGGAATAAGAGCTTTATTTGCCTCTCCCCTGCACACTTTCAGTGTTGCCCAGTTCCTTGTGTCCCTTTGGGCCCAGTAGCACAGGCAGGCAGTTGATCCTGGAAGATGAAGGACACCCCCCCTCAGGAGACACTTGGCTGGTTTTCTTTTCACTGGGCTGAACTTCCTCCCACTGAAAGTCCCACTCACTCACCTCCCTCCCCACAACTACTTGATGGTAGAACCTTGTTAATGTGGGGTCTTGTTCATCTTTTTAGAACCATATCCTTATCTATTTATCATCTATCAGAAGCTTTTGGGTTTTTTTTGATCAATACAGAAGATCAGCAGCTGTGGGCTCCTAAAACGACAGGGTTTGAGTAGTTCTTTATAGCACATCAGCTACAGGAACGGTGGAAAACAGTAAGAAACAAAACTAATAGCTTATTATGTGTCACCCTTTTAATTAATGGCTTAAAAACAAAGCTACCGAAGTGAATAATTTACATTTAGATATCAGATGAGACTCCAACAAATCAATAGAAAGTTTCTATCTTTTTGTATTAAAGATTGATTATTTTCCTCTGGCATTTTCAGAGAGACAATATTTTGGGAAAAATCTTAGCTGAGGAGAATGAGAAGTAATGCAGATCTGAATTTTAATATTGCAGTGTAGAACTACATCCTCTTTCAAGTTATAGTGGAGTGATTTTCAGCTTCTGATGTTCCATTCAATTAAAAGCCACAAATGAAGAATGCAGGGGAAAAAATTAAGGAAGATGTTTTTATATGCAGCATAGTGTAAGAAACCCATACATTTTATAAAGCCCTGTGACACCTATTAACATTAAGTGTCAGTGATTATTTAGATGGATTTTTGTTGAATGTTTGGGGGAACAAAACTGTTCAGTTTATTGATAATGAACCTCACATTACAGAGATTTAATCTGGTAAACTCTGCTCTTGCTTATCTTCTGAAGATGTCAGAAATTTCTGTAATTATCTTGATTTCAAAACTACTTTAAAATAAGTATTTCCTGTTGTTGATTTCTATTCTGGATCTGAAGGATGAGTGAGAATAATTTCAAAGAGCTTTTGATTAATTGCTATGTAGTTGTGCTATGTACTTTGTATAAATAGACTGTCTTGTTCCTTGAGTTCTTCAGATTTGAAAAATGCCAGTCAAATAGTATTGAATTATATTTAAATATTAAATAATACAATCATCAAAAATCCATGCAGAATGATTGGTCTCTGGTAGATAAATTATTTGCTTGCAACTCACATTTCCTATGACTATTTTAAAGCAGTCTACAGTGAGGATTCAGGAGTCAGAAATTATAGGAACATATTATTTTGTAAGGCTTGATTGGAATTAAAAAAATAGGGGTTTAAGGTGTAACAATTCAATTTGGCTATAATGATAGTGAACTTCCTGCTCCTTCTAAAGATTTAAACACATATGAGCTCTAGCACTGTGATATCTTTTGGTGCAAATGTGCTTTTCCTATTGAGCCAATAAGGTCGCAGGAAAGCAGCATTAGTCAAGGAAATGCTCAGCATTGGGCTGGTGTTTTTTTTTGTCATTTAATCTGCTTTAGTATAAGAAACTGACGCTGCCCCTTGCACAGAGCAGGGTGGCTGGAAGGATCTGCTGCTGCAAGAAGTGGGAGTGTGGAGGTGAGCAAGGCCAGGCTGTTGGTAACCCAGCCCCAGGCTGAGCTGCTTGCTGTGCTTGCCTCTGCTGCCACAGGGAGCTGTTCCTGGCATTCACAGAGGGGATTGTGCATGCCAGTCAGGTAAACCATTCATTTGTCAATGTGAGATCTAAGCAGTGCTGGCTGCACTTGGAGATAAGGCATAAAACTTAGAGGCCCCCATATATGTGCTTATAAAATGGTATTTTACTTTCTTCATCTGTTGTCCTCATTGTGCAAACCAGTCTGTTTAGCCAGGCTTCTGTATGGAATGTGGTGGCCCAAGTACACTTTGTGTACCATGTTTTGATGGATCACAGAATATATCAGATATGTTAAGGGTGTTTATTGTATGGATTTTTTAAACTCTTCTGTTGTTAAGGCCCTGGGCAGGTTCCATTCATCTTTTCTACCATGTGGGGAATCTTGTGTTATCAGAACTTATAAGCAATGTGGGTAGTTGTCTTGTTTTGTGTTCTTTGCATAACACAACTTCCAGCAGCAACTTCTGCATGATTTTTTTGAGGGTTAAATCTAATAATAGTAAACTAACAAATGTGTTTCAAAGCAAACAGAATAGTTGCTCAAATTGTTTATTCCACATCAAATTTATACATTGTAAGTCAAATTATTATCCACTGGTAGCTGTTCAAAGTGTATCAACTTGTTGATTCTTGGGAATTACTGTTTCTTTAACCTAAGTAGAAAAACATAAAATCTGAGAGAGCTGTCAGGTTCTGTGATTAGTGCTTCATATGTTGTCTTATACAGCCTTGTAAGCCCAGTGTTACACTTTTTCCAAAGTATACCTCTACAGAAAGCTACAAAATGGAATCCAGATGGAATTTGGCACCGTTAAATGAAAGTAGTGTGGATTCCAGAACAGGTTGTGTCACTGCTCCAAACACGCAAAATCTTGGCAGCATCGTGGGGCTAGGATACAAATTGTAATGAGGGCCACTTGAGTGGAACTGCTAAGATGAAAACCAAAGCCTGTGAGATTGCAATTATGGAAATTGGCAAACTGCGAGATCAGAAATAAGCTACTGTGACTCCCCACTATCCATGGAATGGTTTAGAAAAACATACTCTGGAAATACTTCAGTATTCTGTATCTTATTTAAAAACAGCCTCTTTGCATCTGAAAAAATTATTTTACATATGGAAGCACTGGACGAAAGCATGTGGAGATGCTACACCTGAAGTTTTTGTTCTGCTACTTCACATGAAGTTGGAAAGTTCTCATGAGCTTCTGAGCAGTCCCAAAGTAGTAAGGTGTCAGGAGTGGGATACTGCACTCTGGTGCAATCAGTCTCTGACAGTGTGAATGTCAGATCAATATCTGAGAGAGAGAGGGGCTGAGACCTCCATGACAAGGGCAGCAAGCAGTGAAATCAGGATCTCATCTCCATGGTGCATTCTGGAGTTTGTGTAGACTGTTTGTGGGCCAAACCAGTTTTGTTTGTAGTGCCAGAAGAGCCAGTGGTGGCTCTTCAGCTGAGCATTAAGTGCCAGCTGTCAGTCCATCCCACCTTGTTCAGGTGGGTGCTGCTTGCAGGCTGCCTGTGGGCAGCCCTGCTCTTCCCAATGGCTGCAGCTCCTGTTACCTTCATTGGCCACACAGCTGTGTACAACTCTGGCAGGCACTCAGAAAATACTGCTGCTTCCCCCAAACCCATACACCTGAGGGGATCTTCAGGTCTATAACAATCAGAACAAACTCATAGGTCAACCTTCATTTAACAAAACCATGTTTCCAAAGGCAGGAGGAGAGGAGATCATCTTTTAGAGGGCAGTCATGGGGTGCTGCCTGCCCTGCTCTGAGAGCAAGGTGAGTCTGCACCTCTCCAGCTCTTTCCTGAGCTGGGAAGACAAGCAAAGCACAGGTCATGGTTACAGTGGAGATCTATGTGAAAGCTGTGGCCTACAGAAATCCTGCTGAAACGTTTTAGGTTATTGAGGCAAAAACACAGGTGAACTTGTAACAACTGCTCATCCTTTGTGATACACCTGGGGCAGGAATTGAAAATGCACTGGTGGGCAGGCTGCTGATGGTGTCGAGAGGCATAAAATATGAAACTGTCCAGGAGCTGATGTGACTGACAAGGCCATGGGCACGTGCCCCCCTACCTAAACCACACCATCCAAGCCCACACTCCTGACACATCTGAGCCAGTAACAGAAATGCCATGGGCAGCCCTGGGCCACCAGCCAGGACCCAGGGATTCAGCTGGGTCAGGAGTGGCCCCCATTACTGTGGGTCTGTGGTATGCTGGGTTAAACTGGGCTGGAGGAGAAGAACTTTCATTGGTAGGATTACAGTTTGTGTGCTTTTGATGGAACAGAAATCACTGGCTGCTCCCACATAATCATGGTTAACAATGACAATGATAATGCAGTAATGGCATCAATACAGCACTTACTGTTGCACAAGTACTTGATTTGACTCTGGAGTTGCTTGTTGTATATATTTCTTCAGATACATTTTCAATATAATAATATGCTGTTTGCATTTTTCCTGTGAAAAGTGATGAGAAGAGCAGGATAATGGGCCAGATGACCTTCAAAAATCTCTTTCAACTTGACTGATTCTGATTTATTTTTGGGCACAGTTTTTCTTTGTGTGTATATGTTCATTTGAACTTTCAATAGCAGGGTGAGTGTATATTGTTTTGCAAGCAATAGACCTCATGCTTTGTGAGGACCTCTGAGAGAAAGGACACTAATTGAAATGACCATGAAATGGATTAGAAGTGGATCGATTTTTGCTGGGTTTTGACATATTTTTGTGCCGCTAGCATGAGAACGATGGCTGCTTCTAGTAACTGTCAAGGACCCAGGCTCTGTTAGAGCTACTTTGAGAGACTCCCTTTGACCTCAAAGACAGAAACTCCCAGGGAAGAAAAAAAAGTAATTTGGTCTTCAGTTTTATACTCATTAGCCAAGAGTGAATCCTCCCAAAGCAATTTATGAAAGATAATGAAACAACTTAATTTGCCATCAAGATGCTTCAATTTGCATTCTTCTCAGTTGCATTCAGTCTCAATAAAATTGGATCATTATTTATCTCTAATTTTAATTCTTAAACTAAATTGTTTACCAGGAGGAATTTTTACTGTCTCTCTCCCCAACAACAATCTATTAAGCACGGCATAAACACTGAAAATAAATCACAAGTAAATTGAGGCTCCTGCTAACTTATTGAACTTGTGCTTTTTCCATATAACTCTTCTTATGCAAGGCAGAGAGACTCAATTATTTGCAGTTAATTGTATGCCACTGAAAGAATTTAACCTCCATGAGCCCCAAAGTGGGGAGACACTCTATGTGGAGGACTCATACCTGGTGGGTACAGTAAGACTTGGCTCATTTTAATGGGTTGTACATAATAATCTAAAGGCAAGGAAAGCATAGACGGTTCAGATGCCTGGACTGAGAGGGGAAAAAATGAATGTGATGGCACAGTGCCTCCTGAGTGGGCTATGGGAAGTGGCAGGGATAAGTCCTTTCCTGCTTTCACTTGTCCTTTGTCCTACACAACTGCATTTTTTTCTAAGTCCAGTAATGTGGGCTTGCAACTTAGTGCTAAACTCTGTCTTACTGCAGTTTTATTCCTGCTAAATTTTTTTTTCTGAATATTTGACTAGGTAAAACTGCAGCTGGTAAGGAATATGTAGGCTGTTTCCTCAACCTATTGTTACTCTGTGATTATGTGTGTGAGCCACTAAACTTAGGCCAAAATTCAGGGAACTGTTACGCTGTGAAAAGTTTTTAAACTATACGGGAACAACTGTACAGCTTTTCTCCTGACAGTGGATATGGTACAAGGAAAAAGGACTTGTGGTACCTAGTTTCAGTATGTAAATACTGGTTTGATGTAAATCTCTAGTGTAGGCTTATTGGGCACAATAGAGATGTGTTTATAGACATATGTATCTAGCAGTATGTTATAATTAAAGTTTAATAATTAAAGAGTTAGGGTATTAAATGCAAGTGGTTGTAAAGTTCAAAATGTAGAAACCTTTAACATATTAAAATAACAACAAAACAATAATACAAAAGCCCTTACCCCTGAAAAAATCCAACTACAAAATCCATTTACAAGTTCACGTCAACTAAAGGAATAAATGGGTTAATGTTCTGAAAACTGAATATGTGAGTCAGAGAGGGATGCTTTACATATCTGCAGTAGATGTACCGCTCATAAAGATGGGGTTCCCAGAACAGAGCAGTAGAGGAATTAGTACTTTAGGATTATGCATGGTAGTTACCAACCTTAGGGTAAAATGCATGGGGTTGAAATGTTGGAGTGCAGAGCCAGCAGTAAATCTGCTATGTTTCTTTATTGACTGCCCAAGACAATTGTGTTGCTACAAAATAAAATATGTTTAGGAAAAGGGATGAGGGAGATAAAGTTTGGAACTTCCTGGTGTTTGAAGTCTGTTTCTGGAGTCTTACATTGCCTTTTGTTAATTGATAGGTTAGACTGTCAGACCCATAATGTGATATGATCAGAGCTGTTGTAGTTACATTGAAATCCTTTTAAAAGAAACCTGCAGTGAATAAATGTAGATAAGTGCTAAGAAATGTTTTATGAGGGTAAAATTCATATATTTTGCAAAATTTCCTCATTTTCATTAGTCAAGTTACATACACTATTTTGGCACAGTATTATAACTAAGGAAATATAAACAGACTTATCTGTTGCTGATTAATATTTAAACATACTGGTGATGCATGTGCCTAAAAACCTACATTAATAAAAATAAGCACTCAGTTATTACTAAACTAAATGTTTTTAATATAAAAAGTAAACCAAATCTTAAAACCATTAGAAATAGATATGAAAAATTATATGCATGTTTTATAATCAGATCTCACTCTACATTGTTTTAAAACAACTTATTTTGTACACTTGCATTGTCTTCCTCGTTTCTCTTGCTCTCAGTATTTATCTTGCTCTGGGTACAAACTAGTTGACAGAAAAAAGCAAACAACTGCAAAACAAACTGTTTCAAGTCTGGAGAAAATGGAAATATTGAAATCATAGCTCCATTCTGTTTATACTGTTTTGTTTTAGACATGTGGACCAAGAGAGAGCAAAGACCTCTCAAGGGCTTTTAAAGCCCCCCAGAACTGTAATTTAGAATAGGAGTTCAGCGTGAGCCTTGATTCTTTTCTGCAAATGCAATGCAAATAAAGCTTTGGAGCTGCAGCTGTTCATTCCTTTGGAAACTTCTTCCTCTCAATTCACAACAAATGGGTGTAGTTCATGAAGGAGTACATGATCCTAATGGATGATTAATTTTAAGCAGAACTTTCAAAAGATGAAAGAAATAGGTTCTTATGCTTAATATGAAGTAGGGGATTGTTTATACTTTGTTACTTCAGTTCAAGTGTTGAGTATGGTATTTATGATAAGCATTTGGTCATAAATTCCTTCTTCTAATCCCCACCTAAATCCTGAGCAGAATTTGGGCTCAGTTTTGCAAGAGATGATTCAAGGAGGGGCCCAGAAAATCAGAAGTTCATTGATGTAAATTTCTGAAAATGAAGGCATTCCATAATAATGAACAATGAGAATGGCTGAATTGAATCTTATAGGGAAGAGAATTTCAGTAGGAGGATGGAAGGACAAGTTATTTAATCCCAGGAGCAAATAAATCACAATATAGTCTGAGAACATATTTTTGGTCAAACTACTGATATCTAAAAAACCAGTCAGCCTGATCATTTCAAAGTAGACAACTTGAGGTATTAGGACAGCTCCCTTTTTTTTTCATCAATGAGAATTTTCTCATTTAAATCTGAAACTAAATATTTTAATAGTTGACTCCTAGAGTTAAAGACACTTAAGTTTCATGATGTTTTCACAGATTTTTCCCTTTGCATTTAGTTATTTAGAGAAGTCAGCAGTTCACACACGTTCTGCAGATCTGTATATCAGTTTGCGCTTTCAACATGAATTAGGAAATGAGCAGAACAAGTCTGAGGGTTTTTTATTCATTCTGTTCAACAATTTTTGAGATGTTCGGTTTTTCAGAATGTTACCTTTATCTCAAGGCAACGTTATATTTTGTTTCTGTGCTTTACCCAACCCCACCCATGCTGTTCAAGGATCAGCAATATGATCAGGTGCAAATGGGCAGGGAAAACGTGTGTTGGTGCAGTGTACACACAAAACCCAGGTGTGTGTGCCCCTCAGCACATCAGCAGGTCTCCCATGCAACACAGGCTTCCTTAAAAGAATGTGAAATTCCACAGGGAATAGGTACTAGCGAGTAATTACCCCCAGTAGCATGAAGGACACTTGGCTTTGTCTCCTCCTCATCCCTTTTCTCTGAGAGGCAAAATGATTGCCTCATAACTACCTGACTTGCATTGTCATATCTTGTTACTTGACCAATTGAACAACATGCAAGGCAAATACACTACAAAGCCAAAGCTCTCAATGCTAATTAGTCAGAAGTAGATAAGGAAAAGAACATTTTAAGGCTGAAAGAATTTCTGTCTCAGAAGGAAAGCACCACTC
Source organism: Camarhynchus parvulus (assembly GCF_901933205.1). Lineage (NCBI taxonomy): Eukaryota > Metazoa > Chordata > Aves > Passeriformes > Thraupidae > Camarhynchus > Camarhynchus parvulus. The sequence continues at coordinate 22,547,387 of NC_044578.1, read as the reverse complement.
TACAGAAATGGGATGTTTCTACTTTACGAAGCATTTGTAGTGTCTCTGTATTACAGAAAGAAATACTGACTTTTCACTGACTTTGTGCAGGCATGTATATTTCCTCCAGCTCTTTAAAATCTCTAATAATAACTTCTGTGGCAAGATCCATTTTTTAGTTCACTGCAACTCCCTCTGGTAATGATTAGGTACCTTCATGGTAGTGATAAGCACAGTAGAAGATAGTACTGTGAAAACAAATATAAGTGAGTACACTATATGTGAATTTTTTTGGCCTATGACCATTGTCATCTATCTTAAAATACCTAAATAAAGCACTAAAGTAGGACTACAGTGCCTAAAGGATTTTTTCTGTTCAAAGGAAAAAGTTACCCCTTGTTAGTGATCCAGGTCACTTAACGCTGGCCTTTGTTTCAAGAGTTGTCTACATAGTGTTTCTTGAATCTGTGGTTATTTTTATGTAGATTTTTCAGGGTTTGATTTTCACTTGAAAAAGAACTAATCTATCTACGAGTAATCTGGATTTGAAACAAAGAAATTACAGGGTTTTTTTGTTGGGATTTTGTTTATTTGTTCATTTTTTAATTTGTTAAATAAACAGAATTCTTTGCTAAGCTCCTAAACTAAAACTTTATTTTTAAATTTGAGTGAATTATATACCCTTGTGATGTGGGGTTTGCATAAGTTTATTATTCATCTCTCATATTTTTATGCCATGGTTCACTCAGCATGTTTAGGGCAAAGCTTTTGATTCCCTTGGGTGGTGCACAAGGAGAAACAACTAAATTCTCAGGAGGAACAATAACAAACTTCCTATATGTTTAGAAACCACTGCTAAGGTGCTCTCATTCTTTACTTGTGGGTACACCAATACAAATAATTTTTCTTCTCAGGACTTTAAAATCAAGGAGGTCATGCATACTTAAACATTTGTATGAACTGTCCCAGGATCTGCTGAAACAAGCGTGAATGCTCCTAGTTTAAAATAAAAAGATATTGGAAACTAGATAGAGGCACTATGAGTCTCAACAATTTATCAGAGGACTTTCACATGAGTCTTTTATGTGGCAACTAAACTGTCAGCTAATCTAAAAGAATTGTCCAGCTTTGCAAGGAAGTGGTTAAATAGTTGTAGAGAAAAAAATAAAACAACATCAAGCTTTCAAGAAAGTTTTGATGACTGAAAACTTAGATATTTGTGGAAACATAAGAATAAAGAAAGTTAATTTAGCTACTGAAAAAACTGTTAGTGGGAATATCTTATAGGGATCACTGTGATGAATTGCAAAGTTGGAAGATCTCTGAACTCAGCATGATCTGGTCAACAAAAATGTCATTCTTTTAAATGAAAAGAATATTTTCATGTGAATATGTACATTTGCATCATTAAAGCAGCAGAAGCAGAGAGATCTACAAACATTTTATAAACGTATTTTAGATTTGCAAGCATAAGGAATTTACAGGGACTATTATATGTGCAGGAGTCTGAATTAATCTTCTGCTGTGAAAAGGTGGCAATAATTGAGCCAGGTGTGCCATGGCCATCCAAAGATCATGTGAAGCAGATGAGTGACAACCAAGTATCTCTTGTACATTTCTGAGAGAGGGAGTTTGGGGTATGTGGTGTGTCACTGGGTTTAAAGCATTTCATGTCACACAGCCATAGGAGTGTAAAAAAGGAAAGATTTCGACCTGAGATTAGAGAGATTGGACAAATTATTTTTTGAAGCATTTAAAGGATGTTTTTTTCTTGCTTTTCAGGCAAGATTTTGAGCTTCTGTTTTGCTTCTCTGAAGTTCATAAATATAATAAAATACCCTGTGTCATAATCTCAGTCCAACTCAATTAATTTGGAACCACTGAACTTAATGGAGCTATGGTAATACTTATAACAACTATTTCTGGGATTCCCTTCCAGTGAAACAGCCAGATATCCATGCTATGCCAAATGACAAGTGTTTTCAAGCTGTGAGTGATCTATTTTCACACATCATGTAAAAGGTGCACACTTTTCTTATCTCAGTATATTGGATATTGAACAGCAGTATCCAGTGCAGTGGTGTAGATTTAATAACTTCTTGTTTTCCTTGCTGATTGTTAATGTAGAGCCATATGAGTAAAGAGAGCTTTGGGAGAATATATTTTCTGTCAGAGGTAATTTAGAAGTGCTTTTACAAGTCTGAATGGGTGCTGGATAATAGAATCAGTACATGACATTAGACAGATTATTTCTCTCTTGCACTCTATTCCAATACCTGTAGCCATAGCATATCAGGTTAGATTCTGACTTCTAGCACTGGTGTATTTTTGCTAAATGATTTTGACTCTTGAGGTACTGACTGGAGCTGTTTCAGTGTGGAAAGACAGGCCAGAGGCTTTTTCCAAAATCTTCAGTTATATCAGGCCTTAGATCCAGACTTGGAAATTGTCCTTCTTGCTGAGACAGTGTACTACCATACATTCCCATAGGATGACTTGTCAGAGTAGGAAAAGGTTTTCAACATTCACTTTTAGAAGGGTGAATTATTGAACCTGACTCTAACCAACTGAATCAAATACTCTTGGGAAAAATACTATTGATTTAGACATTTATTCTTCTTAACCAAAATGGGTTTTTATCAGCATCTTTTCCACATGAAAGCCAATGTTTTTGAATTCATGTGTAAGTCAACTGACTTCAGTATGAGTATTAATATTAGTAATCCTTATTGTCAGAAGGAGGTATGATAGGTTTATTTTCTTGATTCCTTGACTTTGAGGTTTGCCAAGAAAGTAAAAGTATTGATACCTGGGAGGAGTGTGTGCAGTGAATGAAATTCTATGCTGTTAAATTAATTGCAGAATTACTAATGGTTATGACAGGGTCCAGGAATTCATTGTATATAACCAAGCACTGATTAAAAACAGTGGAGAAATAAGGTGTTCCCCTGTGGCTTTAGTTTTTTGCTGCAGAGCTGCATTGCAAACCATCTTCAAATAGAAAGAAATCTATAACATGATGACAAGAAAAATACAGTCAATTCCTTGGATTTGTTTAACCTTGATAAGATCCTTAAGTATTTTGATTAAGTATCACTAAACTGTATTCCACATTGTTGTGGATTATTTAATTGCATGTACTTCCTAGAAATCAGAATATTGAACCAATAACTTTATATACATACAAACATACAAATAGGATGCTGTTTGGTATTTTGAGTTTCAATTAATTAGTCTTAAGCAATCCTAATTCCTTGGTTTAATAAAATAAAAGCTTCATTAAACAAGTGAGAATATATTAGCAGGTCAATACCACATTGAGCAGTGGTGTATCCTTTCTGTATTTCAATGTTCTTAGATTACTGCATCAGACCTTCTAGGGAAGGACTGGTTTTGTGCTAAAGGGAATAAATTCATTGATGCTAGGTGAAAAATTCCATCTCACAGCAAATCAAGTTGTGAAATGGAGCAAAAGCAAATACAGACAATGGAGAAGGACTTTGCCTTCATAGAAGTCTCAACAACTGCAACCTGTGCCAAACCAAACGTCCCCAGTCACTGCCAGTCACCTGGTACAAAACCATGCCACTGCATGTTGTGAGACCAAAACCAAAAAATGTTGTTTAACATGGTAATTTAATGGCTGTTTCTGTTCTTATTACCATTACTTTCTCAACTGCCTTGAGAACTAGTGCAGACATGATTTTCTCTTGCTGTCTATAAGGAAACTGTTTTGAGTGCATTACTTTAGAAGCAAGTCAAGATAGTAAAATGAGGAAATATGCTAGCATATGATCAGAATAATTGTAGTTTTATTTTCTTTATTAGTTTAATTGTTTTATTATTCCCTGGCTGATGAGCTATTTTGTGTTACCGGAAGTGATTTTAATAAGGTATTATATTAACTACGTTGAACATCTCATTCAGATTGCCTTTCTGCCGAAAGGGAACAGGCTATTATTTAGTGTATTTCAGGAACTTTTTCTTTTTTTGTTATCCATATTCTCCATATACTGTGGTAGCTTTCTGTTTGTTCTGGAAGGATACACACACACAGTAGTTGCACCAATTCCTATCCCAAGGGTACAGTGAGGGCTATTGTCTCTTCTTGTGTCCTGTTCGTTTCCAGCATCCTATCTTATCAGACACGTTTACAATACTCCTGCACTCCTGTTTCCCTGGCCTCCTAATTGCAGCTCTGCAAGAAACAGCTTTTGTTTGAGCTCTAATAGTGTGTGTCACAGTGTATCACCTGTCTGTTAAATACAGTCAGTATTTAACAGACAGGTGATACACTGCGAATATAATTTTGTTGTTTTGTGATACAATTTTGTTGTTTTGATACAGAAGATGTTTAATCAGTCAAATTGCTTCTAGATAGCTGCTTTTCATTTTCTCCTTAAAGCAAAAGCTTTAAGTGAGTTTTTTTCAGGGTTTTGTAATTGCTTGAATGATCAGTAATTAAAATCATAGAATCGTTTAGGTTGGAAAAGACCTCCAAGACCAATGAGTCCAACTCATAACTCAGCACTGCCAGCTCCACCACTAAATCTAAATCATGTTCCAAAACACATCTACAGGTCTTTTGAACACCTCCAGAGATGGTGACTCAACCACTTCCCTGCACAACCTGTTCCAGTACCTGACAGCCCTTTCAGGGAAGAAGTTACTCCTCACATCCCACCTAAACCACCCCTGCTGCAACCTGAGGCCAATTCCTCTCATCCTGTCCTTACCTGGGAGAAGAGACTGACCTCCCCTCTTTCCACAACCTGATTTAAGGGAGCTGTGGAGATCTGTAAGGTCTCCCCTGAGGCTCCTTTTCTCCAGGCCAAACACCCCCATGTCCCTCAGCTGCTCCTCATCAGACTCATGCTCCAAATCATTCCCCAGCTTTGTTGCCCTTCCCTCAACTCAGTCCAGTGCCTCAGTGTCTTCCCTGGAGCCCAACACCACCCACTAGAAAAGTTGTGAAAGTTGTGCTTCCATTTGGGGTCAGGAGAAGCTAAAAATCAAAATCTGCTTTGTGTGCTGATGTTGGGGTTCAAGAAGATCTAATAGAATTAAACATTGATGTTCTATACCAGTAAATTCTCAAGTTGTATCATGGCCAAAAGGGATTGTCTCAACTTTAACTGTGAAAGCTGATGATTGTGAGAGTCTGCAGAAGTTATTTTATTTCTCTAGATGACAGCAGTTAGCCTTTTAACTAAGCCATGTGTGCAGTGCTGGTGTGCTTGAGGAAAGGTACAGAAAAAGTTGAACAGCCCAAAACAGCTGCTTCTGGAATTATTTTCTAGATAGATAGATAGGGTGCCTCATGTGAGACTTGCCTTTCAGACACTATATTATCGTTTCTTGCAGCAACAGAGTGAGAGGTAGGAAAAATACCCTGTAACTCTGTCTGCAAAAAATGCCACAATTGTCAGTACTTGAAGTGAAACAAAAAGCCATACAAGGTTTCTGTTTTATTGTTGTCTGTAATGGTGTTGGTGACCAGCCTTTGGAGAAATTCCCTGAGGGCATTGCTGTCTTCTCTTTTAGTTAAATTTAAACTACTCATCTTTGGATGATTGCTTTCCTTTAGGAACAACTTGATAATCTGAATACAAGTAAATGAATTAAATAAGGTAGTTTTTAGTATACAGTAGGTTAGACTTTCATGCACAGTAATTACCTATTGATTCCTACTTTTAAGTTAAATGCAATTGCCTAATTCAATGGATGTAAATTGTTAAAGAACATGTCTAACAGGAGTAAAATATTCTGAAAAAAAAGTGCAAGGTTTTAAATACTGTGTTTCTGATAGAGGGACTGTTTAGTCATAGAAAGAAGCTGAATATATAACCAAATAAATAAACGGGAGAAACATTTTACCAAATCTATCTGAAATGTCATGAAGATATTACTGTGCAATGTAACTAATGGTCTGTTATACTCCTGAGACTTGTGGGATAGTTGAAAAGCTGTATTCATTGGTAAAAGAGAGGCAAGGTAGATGGTAATAGCAGATAATGGGCTAAAACGAAAATAAAACAGTCTGAGTTTTGAATAAAATGTTTAAAACCCATGGAGGAAAGCAGTAATTGAAACAAAACCCATTTCCAACTTAGACATTTGAATAGTGGAATAAAATTATGCTAATCTAACATATCTGCATTATTGTGCTTCTCTGTTCAGTATGCTGCATGCATAAGTATGAGATGGTTATTATCCCTTTGATAATGGTCCTTACTTATCTGCTCCAAATTGGTGTGCTCTTTCTGAGGACAGCATATGCTGCCTTTTGAAGGATCTTGTTTACCAAATGAGTTTTTGCTGCTTGTTATATTGTTTTTCAGTTTGGTTTTGTTTACATCATGTACAATGTATGGCACATGACACTTACTAAATTGTATTATGGGTTATTTCATGCCCATATATTTCTGGGTACCTCCCACATCATGTCTGGAGGATTCCATATCCATTTCCCAAGAATTATGCTGCAGAATAAGAGGTGGTCATGACTGGCATCCTCTCTCTTGTCATGAGGCAGTGCTGGGCACTCCAGAGAGAGCAGCATGCTCTGCTCACAGCACACCTCATTATGGCCCTGGGAGCTAATTGCTTTGGGAACTGTAGCTCGGGATCATTTCATGTAAGTGATATTAGTGCTACTGAGATTTTCACACTGTTTATCACTGTGGGTAGTATTAGATTTTGTGGTAGGATGTTGTTTTCCCGTTAAATATGAACTACTTCAGAGCACTGTCAGAGTGTTCAGCATTTTTCTACCATGCATTAAATACAGAACACACCATGAGACATGACTTGGTATTTGCATTGAGTTCTAGAAAGCTCCCAAAGTATTTATTGTGACATGTTTTGTGCCCTGAATTTAAAAATCACCGGAATTTAAAAATCAGTCTAATGCTGAGCTCTTGTTGGTCTGGCCTTGAAGAGTTGTTGTGATCACGTCTCAATGTAACACAGACCTAAAACCAGCAATTCTGTAAAGCTTGAATTATCCTCTTTGACTAGAGGATCATGGAATTGTTTATGTTGAAAAAGACCTTTGAGACAGTCCAACTGTTACCCTACCACTGCCAAGTCTGCCCCTAAACCCTGTTGCTAAGTTCCACACCTACTTTTAAGTCCCACCAGGGACAATGGCTCAGCCCCTTCCACGGGCAGCCTGTTGCACTGCTTGGCAATCCTTTTGGTGTTATTCAGTCAGAGAATTTAAAGTAAGCTCACTTTTAAAATTTAATTAGGCTGCAGCTGGATAAGTTGACAGAAATGTTGCCCTAGTGCTTTCATCCCCTCTCCTTTTTTACTCTTGTCCTCAGTTTTTATATATTTCTGTACCTGCTATAATACCTTTGCTAGCAGAGTTTGAGCGTGAGGGCCAGAGAAAGCCTTTCTTTGCCTCCCATGTTAAATTAGCCCCAAGATATTTGGTCAAAGTCCTCACTGGAGAGACAGGAATCTGAGCACCCTTGGGCTAAATGTAGGTAGGCACTTTGATTACTCTTTCCAAAGTTTACTGAAAAACCCAAACTATTACACAAGAAGTTTGATCTTTGGTTGTTTGGGGGTTTTAATCCATTTTAAAGAAGGTTGCATTTGTGTAACTGTGTAGGTGAGTTTTATTTACATTCTGAACAGGAGTAGTAGGTGGGCATTTATCAGCTTAAGGAGAAACTGGGCACTAAAATCCTGCATGAAGCTTGCCAGAATTGAGTTTCTCTGTGCATTTCCAAAATTACATTTTCAGATCTGGAGGGTTATTCAAAGCTTAAAGACTGTAAAAAAATCAGCATGCATGCATTTTAGGTATGACAAGGGTAGACAACATTTTACTGGGGACAAAATGTCAGGGGTTCACTTTCTCTATTTTTAAGATCTGCCTAGAAGTTTGTTTTAAATCACGAAAGAAAATATTGTGTAAGGGAGAACAGGACTTTGGTTCCATGAGTTGGATTTCTGTCAAAATTTAGGTGTGTACAGAAGTTAGTCCTTGGGTTTTGTGACTTACTTTTAGATTTAGGACATCTAAAATAATCTTAAAACATATGTTAGGCTATCTAAAGATCCATGTTTTGGGTCCCATCCTCAGTACTTTGCTAAAGCACAAGCATAATTATTTTCAGAGGCATTAATGCTTTCTCACAGATGCCTCATGACCATTTTTATTCTTTAAACACCCAATCAAATTCTGCCCTGAAAGTCTAGCTGGAAATTTGGCAACCGGATTCTTGGAGCTATATTTTATTAAATGAATTCTACAGCTGCAAAGTTTTAGTGATTTTCCTTTTGGAGCGGTATCAGAAGCTCTGCATTGTGTAAATGTGCATAAAAGCCTTGTTCAAATGTGATCAGTGATGCACAGCCCAGATTTAATCAGGGCTGGCTTTTTGCAGTGCCCAAATCCCCTGCTCAGTGGGGATGAGTGCTGAATCAGATACCATTTAGAGCCCTTTTCTGCAATACAGATCAGTCTCAGGGTGGAGTGAGAATCTTCTCATTTAATCTGACGCAGGCACTGCAAGCGCGAAGCTCTTAACAGGGTTGGTTTGAAAAAGAGTACACCCACATTCCCTCACAGTCAGTTGTGTTTGGTTTTAGAGATACACAACCTTCACATTCCCCTGTTCTGTAACTTTCTATCTCCTGCACCTTTTCAGATCTCTCAGTGCATTATGGTAAGTGTACAACCATCAACTTAGCACAGTTTGAGGTCAAGTTTCTAAGATCTTCTCTTAACATTTGTTTAATTTTATTTACTTGGTTACACTTCTGTTGTATTTGATGGATGAAAAAACAGCTTAAAATTTGAAGTATTTTGTTGGAAAATCTTTAACTGGAAGAAAGCAGTAAGAATAAACTCATGAAAGATTTCAAACAAATCTGATTTTCAAACTGATATTCTCAGTCTTATGTTGAACGGGATTTTTAAGTCCATGTGGGGTATTCCATAGGATTTCCAAACCCATTTTCAAGGACTTCAACTTTGACATGTACATAACTGAGAAAGATGGCCCTAAAATAAGGTAGGTTTAAATAATCCATCTATACTAGCAGTCTTACTTGTAGGATCAGTTATCATAAATTATTTATTTTGCTATTGAACAAGGCAGATAAAAAAGGTAATACAGGGAATATTGTAGTTATTAGGTCAGCTGTGATGGCAGGAAAGGCCCTCCCAAGTGATTTTCTGTGCATCAGGAAAGCAAGGGACTTGAATGGCACTAACAAGAATTCAGGCATGTATTTTTTCAGATTACAGGTTTTGACTTGACAGTAGGAAAAATTTATGTCATCCACATATTTAGGCCACCTGAGAGAGCTAAGGCTTTGGAATTGGAACATCATGCCATGAATACAGAGGAGCCATAAGTGCTTTCAAGCAGAAAACACTGTGTTTGCTAATTTGCCTGGATGCACTGCCTGAATTGCTTCATGACTTTCTAGCTTGAGCAACAGCAAAGGAATAGAAGATGCAAAAAATTAAAGATTTCATTTATAAAATATGGAAATGTTGAGACAAATCTGATATAGCCTTCCAAGCTGTTTTGCTTGGAGATATGTATTTTCAGAAATGTTTTGTGCATATAAAAGTGACCTGCATGACATATTCACAGGCAGTTATTAATTCTCTGTCTTGGAAGAGCATTAGGAGCAAATAAAATTTGTCCTTATATTTTTGTATGCTCTCATAGTAATAAATTCCTATCTCTGTTTCTCATAAAATGACTGAAAGTACCTTTTAATCAGAAAATATGAACTTAAATGGGAGGAGTGGTGGTTGGATTTACCTTCTGTTGGTAAATTTAATGAATCCCTACTCTGTGTCTGAAATATAAGCAGAAAAAAAAATGTTACCAGACTTGTTTACACATCATAAGTTTATAACAATTATCATGACAGGCCAATAGCTGTTCATTTCTGGTTTATTACTGCTGAAAACTTTCAGGGATGTGCAGGATGGATGTATTAGGTTAAACTTATGTTCTAATTGTGCTACCTGGGGCTTTGTTTTGATTTGTGCATTTAGGACCTAAGCAAAAGTGCCTGGAGATGTTTGTAAACTCTCCCGTTGCATCCAGTGAGTTTCAATCAGAGTAAATATCTCAAGGTTTGATTGAAGCAAGAATTTTATGGAAATATCAAACATTATAAATGTTCAAAAATAGTTTTTTATTCTATTGATACTAACATCTTTTAGCTTGGTCCTAGAGAATGCTAACTGAGCAATCTACAAGAAATTTAATGAAAATGCATATTTATTAAAAATATTAGCAAAACTATTTTAAATTCAGTTTTACTTCAAGTTAGGAATGGAGCTGCAAGAGACATTGGTGAATGTTGTTTTGGGTAGGTGAAGTCAGAAAATATGCTTCTAGTCCTTTCCACTTTCAGTTCTCAGTCTTTTCAATATGCCAGCTCTAGCTTGATAGCAAGCAGAGCAGCCGAGGATGGCAGTTTCCATCGTTATTTATGGATGTGCTTTTTCAAAGGTGGGGGCCAGCAAGCCTCATCTCTATCCATTAGCTCTGCTCTCCTGTTTGGGAAACAACTGCAGGGTGTGAAGGAAGAGGTGATTTACTCATCTGTGAATTGTAAACCTGAACATATGCACCAAGATCTTTGCTGAATTTTCTCCCAGTATTTCCCACTGGACTATGGTTTCTCAGAGCGAATGCATTGATAGAAATCAGAAACCTGTTGTGTACAACTGGTTCACTGTAAATGCTGCATGTGTAGAGCTGTTGCTCTGACAGGAAGGTCTGTTAGAACTTGGTTCACCAAATATGCCTGAACTCAGCCTCACCAGCAAGGAATTAACTCAGACTGAATTTATAGAAATTTCAGGGGTTTTCTGTTGTCTACTCCAAGTGGATGTCCACACATCACTGTGGGTGTGAAGGGTTTTGTTCTTGTGTGGCATTTCTGGTGTTCTAAAGACTGGTGCAATTGGAGTTTAAAAAATTATTCTGACTCTGAAATTTTTGCTGGATAGTCTTGTTTAATTGTCACCTTACCTTGAATTCTAGGACTTTGTTCACCTACTCAGATGCTTAAATGTTCAAATTAGTTAGAAACTACAAAGGTTTTCCTCATTACTTTTATGTTTTTGATAGATAAATAATCCAGAAAAGGAAACCATCAGCACTTAAGGAGTTAACTGGGTTAACATCCAGCCAGATGAGTTGCATGAATTAATAGTGCATTGAGATGAAAGAAATAATATATACCTTGCCACATGACTGTTTCAAACTGTCTGCAGCCTTAGGCAGACGTGCTACACGTGCCACATTTAAAAGGTTAGCTCTGTATCTGGAATAATGTTTAGAGCCTCAGGCTCAAATTTGACTATGTTTTGCTTGATATCTACGATTGCAAGGATATAAAGCAGCTATAAACCTGTCCAACCAACCTGTTAATCCCAGTTTATAGCTCTTCTGCAGGTCTAGAATGATGTGAAGTAGTGGGAATAAAGGAGAAAAATATGGCCCTCCGTTTTGTTTGTAAAAGCAGGGTTGTAGATTTTCAAAGCACAATTATGTAGAGATTGAAAGATAATCTGTGATTTATGAGGCAATCTTCATGCTTGCTTCGTGAAATTATACAGCAAACACCACTTGCACTTTACTTTGAAACTATTCTGCAGGTGCCCAATCCGCTCTCCTCTTATAGACAGGTACAAAGGTCCATTTTGGTGCCATAAACTGTTGAAAACTGTACCTATTGTGTACTTCCTGTAATACTTTCTAGTCTAAATGTTTGAGTAAAGGAAGCCTGCTGACTCAAGAGAAGTGAATATTTGCTTGTCTAAAATATTGGTTTCATTTTTCAATTTATAAGAAAGGGATGTAGGGTAAGTGTCTATACTGACTTAAAAACATCCTCCAGTGAGGTTTACTCTAAAAAATTGTACCATTGAAATGTAATTTAGTTCTATGCTAGGTTGATAAAAAACTTTATCTGACTCAAGAATGCTTTTTCAGTTCATAATGGTAGAATTTTCAACACAATGTGCTAATCATATCTGGTTTTAAGCTCTTATTTTCATATTTCCAAGTAAGAGGAGATTCTAGAAAGGAGTAACTTACTAAGTGGAATAAAACTAAAGGGAAAAACCAAGTTGGAATTGTAGGTCAGTGTCTTATTCAGAATACTGTATGAGGAATATTGTGATGCTTTTTGATTTATGGATTCAGTAATTCTAATTCCCATTAAAACAGCAGAAACCCTAATCATTAAATTCTAGCTTATTTTTGAGGGGCATGGGGAGATCAGTTCTTCATTCTTGAAGGTATAATGGCAAAATAAATGAGACCTCTTGAACTGGAAGTGGATGAGGATGTTTTTGTAGGCAGTGTGTTGTGTTCTCAAGTGTGTGCAGGTCCTCTCAGCAAACCTGAAACTCTTTGGAGCAGTTGAAATCCGTGGTGATGATAGATGGATTGCCCCACTGGCAGGTAATCCTGTTTTTCCACCTGAACCTTAAGGCTCATTAATCACTCATGCTCACTGAAGTCAATGGGAATGTAAGTCAGATTTTTGAAAGAGGAGTGAGGAATTAGGTACCCTAATAAAACTGGGCTTGGAACACTCTTGGACATCTCACTAGTAGTGTGAAAATCCAAAGTGGAAGTGGAATCTGACTTTTCAAATTCCGACTGGCTCCCTTTACAGCCAGTTGAAAACTGAGGGTGATGATTCGTCCCATGTATCTTGGATACCTGTTCCAGCCTGGAGTTGTATCAAATCCATTAATGAATTTAATGAATAATTGCTGCACAAATAGTAACAAGGGAAGTTCTTTTGGAGACATGCCGCTTGTGTTCAGGCAAGGGTGTGCACAGCTGTAGAATTTCTGGCTGGGGATTCTTTATATAATAGCAGTAAATACTGTATAAAATCTAGATACTGCATATGAGGCAGGTTATATACGTGCTGTTAAGGATATGGACTATTTCAAAATGCTTACCTCCCTTGATTACAGTTCTTCATTTTGATATTAGCCAGAATATGTTTTTAATAATCACCACTTGAAGAAGTCAAAATATTGTAGCAGTGAGAGATTGTTTTACCCCAATACCCATTTCAGTAGATTCTTTAAATCAAAGCAAGTATGAACTGCCAAGAGTATTTCTAGGTGCTTTAAGCTAATATAAATTGTTCAGCAAGATGAAAGCCTCCACTTAGGATGATAGGTACTTTGACAACTAAAATATAGGCAGAACTTTTAAAATTCCTATTTCACCCTATTTCTGGACAGTGGTGGTATATGGCTTTACCCTCAACATATGATATGATACTTTGAGTTTCTATGTACAGGCTGTGGGATCTTATGTTAACAGCATAAAATGCAATTAGGGTTTTTATTGAAAATAATGTGAATGAATATTCACTTCCAAGGGAATTTCTCTGTTATTTGACATCAACTAATTTGACATAAAAATCATTTGTTACAATTCCCACGTAAAGTAGAAATATTTATTTTATGTGGCAAATTACACTTAGCTCCTTTGATTTTCATGTTGATGTAATTTCATTCCACTGTAACTAATTTAGCATTAATTAATGTCCAGATTAGCATTTCAGTGCTACTACATCAACATTGGGAATTGCTAGGATTTTTCTTTCACACAATTTAGTTGGCATATTTAGCTGGGACTTTGGGAACACTGGTTCTTGTTGGAAAGCTGATGGAAGTTCCTCTCTGTCACACTCTGTTCTGAATGACAAAAGGATGGGTTCCTCCATGGTCCACTGGCGTGCTGGAAAGCAGGTGGGAGTGTCTTCTCTTCCTTGAATGAAACTTGAATGAACACAAATGTGTGATTCTTTGCTAAGAACTTTGAAAAATTCAGTGTTCACTAAAAAAATAAGCATAAGTACACAGCCAGTCATTCTGTCTTCTTATGGCCATTAAGCTTAGTGATTCTACGTAAAGATTTTTATTCTTGAAGGAAATGTTTCTGTAGTCGTGTTCAATTGAGAAGTAGCCATCTGGGGACTTGCATTAATGTAGATAACAGAAAAGTGATAGAGGAAAAGATGTGTTCTATCCACCTCAAACTCTTTAACCATTTAACTTCTTCTGTGTTATGGATTAAGATATCTAAAATGTGTAAATACACATTAACTTAATGCAGGAATATTTTTTAGAAGTAAACCCTGATTGTGCATCTTCAAGCAGTGGAACTCACACTGACTTTGCAAAACCAAACTGGACATAGTAATGATGTGGTCTTAACTGCAGAGAAGGTAATTCTTGTTCCCTTATGTTATGCCAATTCTGGGCTTATTATTTGCAATTTGCATTTTGTTTCATGATAAAGCAAGTACAGGCCACTGCAAAAGGACCTGAGACACTGACCCAAGGATTCTTGTGTCTTGTGTCAGTACAGGAAATATTTTATTTATTGGCGAAATAGTGCAAACAGTCTCCACACAGGCTGTTGTTTGTTGCACAGCTGCTTGAACAAGCTGTGGTGCCCAGTTGTCTTTGTGCTAGTTGTGAACCTACCCTTTGTCTTCACTAAGAATAGCCTGTGAACATGCTGCTGCTTTGAGGGCTGTGTTTGCTATTCAATGAATTTTTTATGCAGTCAGCAGTTTTTTACCTTTAGACTGTTCACTGCTTGTCCAAGGAATGACTTAGGGTATAGACAAATTCCCCTGGAAATTTACCTCTCAGTGATTCAAAGGATAGGGATGAAGAAAGCCATATGCAAGCTCACATACCCCTTATTTATAATACAGACCCATAGGTAAGGACCTAATTTATGAAGTAAAAATTGCTTTCCATTCTTACATTGATGGCTGCCTGAAATAACAGGAAATGTGAGGCTAAATTATCAGGAAGGGGGATGATGGCACAGGGACTCACATTTCTAAGGAGTAGAAACTTCCTGTTAGTTTCAAGTGTTCATTTTAGGAATATTTCACATCTTTCATAAAATCAAGTAATAGGAATCTCTCTCTGATCTCCATCTGAAGGTCTCTATGACTGTTTAATTTTTCCTAGCCTTTCAGTTAGAAGCTCTTGTTTTTGTCAGTGTTACTCATGCACTGGGTGAGCACTGATTCAGCATGTCCTGGGCAGTGCCTCTCCCTGCTTGTCCTTACAAGGACACCCCTCTAACTGCTGACCCAAAATTCCAGCCAACAGCTTGGAAGCAATTACGCTGAGTTCATGGATGCACTGGTGCAGAATTCCACTCTATGAACTATGACAGAGTTCTTTAGAACTGGTTACCCACAGTATCACTAGGTGGGAATTAAATGGGAGTCAGGTCCTGGATGTCTGAGGAAGGAGTAGAAAATTAGAATGTCCCAGCAAGGCAAATTACAGCAATCTGGAATTTACAGACCAAACAATGTCTCTGGACAAAAAGAAGTTTTATGAAGAACAATGAAAAGCAAAAAAGACCATAAAAGAAGAAAACAGTCTTTGTGAAATCTTTGAAGATTAGCCATGGAAAAAATATTCAGAAGAGAAAGGCACATAAGGGATGACTGTCACTCATAACTTGATTTAAACCCAGAAGTTAGTAGTGAGACTTCAGTTTGAAACTGGTTCTCCTGAGTAGAAAATGTCACTATGTTAAGCAAAATGTGTTCCACCTAAGCAGGATCCCAGTACTTGACTCAAAGGGGAATTTTCCACTCATCTCTGAATAATACTTTTTTTTTTTGTTTTGTATTTCTTACCTAGTACTCCTCTGGGATAATCAGAGCAATTTAGGAAAAAAAGTGCTTTTATTAATTATTTTTACATCTTTTGTTATAACTCCAGTGATGCCAAATTTTGAAATGGCCACAGAGACCCAGAATTTGCCATGTAGCACAGCTTGAAGTTAGTGGAAGTGCGGCTGTGTTTACATGAGGCACTTCATAGCAGAATTGTAAATACAGCAAGGCAGCTATTGCTGGGACTATGCATGTCTTCATTATATGTGATACAAGTGTTTATTGTGATTGCTGTCACCTCTGTCCCACTGTCACCACGTGAACATATGGCTTGAGTGTTTCTGAAGGGAAAAGGCATTAGGTGCACAGTGGCTGGCAGTGCTAGCCAGCCTTATGCTGGGGTGTTTTAAAGGAAAATTGCTGCTTTACCCCCTGCAGAAGGAATCCAACTGCATGCACCCAGAGAGCCATGCAAGCTGAGCATGCCATGTGGAGACATTTGAGGAATCTTCTATCTCCTGTGTGTAGGAGACTGAGTCTGCAGTGCTTCCCCAGCTCCCTAAGAATGGCGCTAGCTGCATGTTCCTCCTGCTGGTGCTGTTGTGCTGTGAGCTGTGTGCTGGCATTTTCACTGGGACCCGCTGAGGAGTGGCTGAGCTGGTGAGCAGCCCCCTTGTGCTTTGCCCTTCTGCCAGGAGCTCACCCTTTTTCTCTCAGTGCTGTTCAGTAGAGGTGGCTGTGCCCCACTGGGTACTGCTGGCGACAGACTTGATGGCTGAACTGCTGAATGCCAAAAATTTATTACAGAATTGTAAGTACTGGCATACAGTGGCTGAGGAAGGAATCCAGCTCTTGCAGTTATGTGCATCCCATGTGTTTGCTCCACTGGGATATAACTGCTGCTACTCAAGGAGTAAATTACTCATTGTTCTCAGCCCTCCTGTCAGGTACTGCTCAAGCTCTGGAGCAGTCACTCCTCCCAGCCAGGGAGATGCAAAAGGGATTTCCATGACATTTCAAAACCAAGCAGTAGCAAAAGGAAGAAATAAATTCCAGACTCCCATTTTTGGTCGCAGCCTCAATCAATAGCTATTCCATGCAGACTTTCCCTGCAGTGCTATATATCTTCTGTTATAAAGCTGTTACATAAAGATTTTTGGATAGCCAGACCTTTTGTCAGCCTGTGCAGCAGCAGAGCTCTGGGATGCACCCATGAGATTGTTCTGAAAGCCATGTGGTATCATGTGTTAATGATATTTTTGCAGTGCTAGACACCTTGAGGAAGATGTAGCCTTGTCTTTGTTCAGTGTAATATCTTGTATTAAGAAGTAAACAGCCCATGCAAGCTATCATTCTGGGACAACTTGAAAGCTTTGACCTGCAGCAAGGTAAATTGTATAGCTAACTAAAAGCCAGTCCTGCTAAATGGGCCTTTATTTACCTTGAAATAGGATCTGTTGGAAACACAGGCTGTTTCTGGTAATAGGCATTTAGCCCTCTCTGTGCTTTGGTTTGGTCCTTTTGTACAAAACAGTTGCACTGTACCTTGAGAGATGCAACAGTGAGACTTAGTTTGTGTGATATCGCAAATAAAAAATACAAAACCAGCTTAGATGATTTTAAATAAAATTAATTTAGTGGAACACATTTAAATTACTGAAATAAGTAGGACAAGCCAGAAAAGCTAGGGAATTCAACATGAAAATTTGGTTCAGATCACATGGATAATTCATATTTCCATTCCTTTTCCTTCTAGTTCAGGATAAAAGTCATGTTAAAATTCTAATCAGTTCTACTACAAATTACTGTATTCAGTTCCCTCTTACCAGAAATAGTTTTGTGTTTTTCTGTACCTTATCCTTCATCTGTAACTATCTTTCCACAAGGACATTTTTTAAACTGCTAAAACCTCCCTTGTGCTGCTCAACTGTTGCGCTGTTCTTGTGCTGGTTTTCAAATTTCTCTTGTTGTTATCTCCCCTTAAAAATATCAGAATGGTAAATTTTTTTCTTCCAAGTCTTCTGCATCCTTGGGCCTTTCCAATCTTCGTTAGGGCTTGGTCGAAGGTGCTTTGAAGTCAATGGGAGCAATCCCATTTTCCCCACAGCTAGTTTTTGGAAGAGTCGTTAAATTTCAGTGCACTCTGTATAACAGAAAACTCTTGGTGTCTTGAGGAGCAGGTCTGGTCTCTGTCCTTGAATAGTTATTTAATTTGAATAAAGTGAATTTACTCTCCTTATAGTTGAATAATTCATGTCACATCAGTGTTTTCCCTCTTCTCCACAGCCATGGTTTTAGAAAGGAGAAGGATGTGACTTTTACAAGGTGTTATATATGAATATGTGGCACTAAGATGTGGCACAAAAGTGTGAATTGCATGAATTTGAATGACTTGTTAATTATCCTAGAAAATTATCCTAGAAAAGGTCCTGTAGATCTTTTGTTCTGCCCAGTGCAACAGCATGTTCTGTTATTCTGTTAATCCACAGAATATCTTTTGTGAAATATTTTGCACAACTACGATCTTCAACAACCAGACAATTTATTTCCCAGATGACATTTTATCTGCAAATGTCAGTTCTCCGTCCTCATAATTTCAACACTGTATACACTGGCCTAGTAGACAACTGGTATGTGGATTTGAGGGCATTTTCTGCCCTCAAACTCTGCTTCAAATTCATTCAGTCTTTAAAATAAAATTAATTGTGTAGCCTTATGTCACTCTTGTTCAAACCTTCACACAATGCTAAAGCTTAGGAGGAAAGTTCCTTGATGTGTTTAAAATAATAAATAATTCAGTAGAAACAATTTACACCCCCCCCCACCATTTTCTAAGCAAGAAAAAGTGAAGTGAGTCAAACTCAATCCAGAAAATATACAGCACATGCAGTAAAAAGCAGAGTTATCTATAAAAACACCTGGAAAATGAACTTTGCAACACTTCTTCAATATCGCTTTTGAGTAAATTCCTATTGTACAGCATGATTTAAAATATATTCATTATCTTGCTTTTCACAGTTCTTTAGACTGAAGTTTGTTCTCTTGCTGTGCACTATTAACCTAACTCTTCTTTGTTTATTCCTTTCAATTATGCTTTATGCTCTAGAAGAAATAAAATTTTAGGGTTGGTGATAAATTTTTAATAGACAGTAGGGGATTTCTGTTAGTGCTTATAAAATAGCTTTATAGCCTGTACAGTGTTCAGGTTAATGTTGCTTTTTTGGCAGCACAAATTATTTCAAAACTTTCTTGTAATTTCTCTTATTACATACAACTTTCTTACCTTCTGTAAGAAGGAGGTCTTTGGAAAACATCATTCAAATTGTAGGGTTTCCACAGAAGTTTCCTTTGCTGGCATCTGTGATATGAATCTGTGGGGCTGGCTTTGCAGTCAGGTGCAGAGCTGTAGACATGAACCATGGCTTTGAAGAAGGCTTGGCAGTGAATGCTCAGAATTTGTTATCTGCATGTAGGTGCCCAGAGTATTGTGCATTGCTGGCTCAGTTTCCAGAGCACCATCTATCTCCTGTACTTGAAATATTATCTATTGATCATGGATTGCTTCAGGCCATTTATCTCACAACAATAAGGGAGTGGCAGCTTTCTCTGGCAGATTCAATCCCTGCCAAGAGGACTTAAACCAGAGCTCAGTTTCATGGAGACCTTTTGAAGACAGGAGGTGCTTCAGCACCAAGGGACCCTGGAGAGCTGTGTGATGGAGTGAAATTGATGGAACAAAAGGAAACATATTCTAGTGAACTGTCTGGATTATCTGTCTATTAAAAGCTGTTTCTGATATGCATTCAAACTCAGCACAAGCTTCAGGCCCTGCACAGTCTTGGAGCTGTCCTGGTTTAACCCCAGCAGGAAACTCAGCCCCACAGAGCCTCTTCCTCACTCCATCCTTGGAATGGTGGGGAGGGTCAGAGGAGCAAAAGGGAGAATTGTGGGTGGAGGTAAAGACAAGTTAGGAAGTAAAGCAAAAGCTGCCCCCAGAAATGAAGCAGATGGAGGAATCCATTCACCACCTGCTGTGGCAGGCAGGTGTTCTGCCATCCTGAGGGAAGCAGGGCTCCACCACACGTAATGGTGACTTGGGAAGAGAACTGCCATTGCTCTGAATGTCCTTCCTCCTTCCTTCAGCTCTGCAGTGAGCATGGTGCCATGTGTTGTGGAGTATCCCTTGTGTCACCTGGGGTCTGCTCTGTCCCCTCCCAATTTGCTGTGCTCTGCCAGCTTCTCACTGCTGTGGTCTTGTGAGAAGCAGGAAAGGCCTTGACTCTGTGAGTGCTGCTCAGCAGTAACTAAAACACCCCCAAATGATCCAAAACACAGCACCATGCCACTGTGAAAAGAATGAATTCTACCTCAGCCAAAACCAGCACTAGAGTCCACCTAAAAATAGGTGGTATGTTTTATGCATGGCTGTACCTCAGGTTTGTTTAGTGCTATAAACAAACTCATCTATGAAAAGAAGCACAGCTGAGGAAACAGGAGCAGGACTCAAAAGGACCAAGGAGATATTCTTGGTTTAGCTTGACCTGTTAGCAAATCCTCCTGTTTGCTTCTGCTTTAGTAAACTCATTTGAGGAAAGCTCTCACTTGTGTATAATAAAAATACTGGGTTTGATGCTGCTGATAACATGGACACTTATCTGTCAGATTTAGTAGTCACTATTGCTGCCTTGATCTCTATTTACTCCTCCATTAGGCTGTTCAGGCTGGCTGTCTTTAAAATGCCTTTTTAAATTGTGTTTGGATATGTTTCTTATTTTGTTCACAGAGATCCATCAAATTGACATGAAAATGAAGGAGGTATTGCTAGAAATTTAGGGGTGTCTCTCAAAAACTGTTTACTATCAGAGAGCTATCACTTACTGTCAGCAACATAATGGGGTTTTGCATACTAATAGCAAGTCCTTGAAATATTGTTCATATTGTTCAGTCATGACTTCATGTAATCATTATGATACTGACAGCTGACTTCTGAGGAGTGAAACATTACAATAATTTTGCTCTAAGGACAAACCAAACAGTTAAATTGCTGATTCTGTTAATCCCTCTAGAAATTTGTAAATGAAAACTCTTTCACTTTGGCCCTTTTTGTCTTCCCTATCCTAAACAGACTGGATTTTCAAAGAGATCTCAGCATCACACAAAATATTACAGAAAAAAAACCCCTCAAACAAAAGCTCAGGCACATTTTCAAAGCTAAAAGTAAAGGGCTGTTTGATATTTTATTCCATGTGCACTACTCATCCAGGTTGCTTTTTGCTTAAGTCATTGGCTAAGAATTTTCCTTGAATTGTCTGGTATCTGCTGCCTCCTGGGGGGTGCTAAAGATGCTCAATAAAGTAATTTTTATGAGTATTTCCCATAAGGATTCTGGAAACAGTTCTGTCAACATGTAAGCCATGAAATAAAGGGTAGGAAATTATTTGTACTAGTGCATGATTTGATACTTAATTCTTCTCCCATTTGGTTGTTTAGGAGCCTGTGTTCTTCATCTGGGGATGGAGTGGTCTTAAATGATGTGAAGTTTCATGGGTAAAACTCTCCTATGTTTGGCAGTTAAAATGTAATTTTAGAGTCAGGCTGGCTTTTCTTCAGATTTCATCCTGATGTATTTTGCCATTGAGTGGATGTGTTTTATCACCTTCCCAAAGTTTAAGCCAGCAGCAGAGTTTGAAGCCTATTTCCTCATGTACAACCTGCTGGGAAACACACTGAACAGCAGGAGAATATGGTTCTGGTTTCAGGTGTTTTTCCCTGTTATTTAGGAGTTGGGCCCCTAGCAAACTCTGGAATATTTTCCACTGCTTGAATGTGCCACTTCTCTTCTTTAAAGCCTTTTAAAAACTCTCAGTCTCGCCAGCATGAGTGTCTGAAGCATCCTGCATCTGCATGGAGGCACAGCAAAATGAATATGGATTATTTCAAACTGCAGCTTGCTGCCATCTTTTCCCCAGGTTTATTTCCCAATCCAGGAACTTTACACAGGCAGGAGCACGTATCCCAAATGCTGCCAAAGCCAATTGCCAGCCCTTTGGAGCTGGCAAACTGGCAACAAAGTTTTACCTGGAGTGTCTATTTTATATAATTGCCTACCATCATTTCAGGGGCAAGCTGCCACTGGGTGAAACTCTGCACTGCAGTTTCTTCTGTTCCCAGTTGTATACAGAGTTTTACTTCTTTCCAATCAGTTGATTGCAGTGTGAGCATTTAAAAAAATTTCTCACATATAATTTCCTGTTACATTTACAAAGAGCTGTTTACAGCAAGATGTTCAGCAAAGGCAAAAACTGTGCTTTGGATATTTGAGCATTCTGATGCAGTGCTGTGACAGAACGAGCTCTCCCTTCCAGTGTAGTTTGGCTAATCTGAAGATGGGGAACAGTCAGAAGATGTCACTGCAATCTGCAGCTGGTGTTAGACATGCAAGGTGTAAGAAGTGATTAAATCATCTGATCAAGGATGACAAATTTCCTTCATCTCAGCATTTAGCAGTTTGTCCCTGTCCTTGTCCTTGGTGCTATGACAACTGAACTTTGTTTTTAGCAGTAAACATGCCATAAACTGGAGCTTGCAAACTAGGTGGGAGGAAGATCGTGGCTAATTGCATTGGTGAATAATTCCTCATTTTGCTTTTCTTGTTATAAGCATTTAGAGTCTCTGCTCTTTTTAGGCAGTTATCTAGACAAGGAAATCCCATTAAGATTCCCCAAACCTGGGCACTCAACTTATGCTGGCAACTCTGACAGTCAATTAAATAATTTAACTGCCTGTAATCACAGACACTTCTGAATGGCAGTGCATTTTCTTTCTTCATGGGTAATTTTCAATAATTTTGAAATTCAAAATGTCTATTAAGTTATCTAGTCCTTGCATTGCTTGATTATTTTATCTGCTGTATTTATTATTGGGCAACTATAATAATAACTAAGCATAATTCCTCACTGCAAGGTAGGTAATAAAATCAGGATTGGCCACAAAGCTGATCAGTCAGAGAAATCTGCCAGAGCATCAGTCTGGGCTTCAGCATTTCAGAATTCATTCTGCTTCTTGTCTCAGCCTGGGCAGGGTTGAGTGACAGATGCTGGTAGCTGGGATTTGAAATGAGACCCTTCTGTATTTCCTGTGAGTCTGCATTCCTGCTACTTTCCTTCTCATTTTTCCCAAATGCAGATAGGTTTCCAGGGAAAATATGAAATATGTTCTAAGCTCTATTTTCTTGCAGGTTTCCATGGCACTACATAGCAATAAGAAATTAATTTTTATTTTACCTCTAATTTATAGCTACTTGGAATAACTCCTTCAGAAACAACCCAGTTTTCCAAATCGAGGTTCAAGAAATGTAATTCTTCTCAAATAGACATTGTACTGTCTTGTGTTTTGTGGCATGACAGTCTTTTACCAGTTCTTAACAGCATTAATCTGCATTTCATATTGAAATTCATAAGAGTTTTGCATGGTGCTGGCTACAACAGATAACTTGCAAGCAATTCTTCTTTAGATATATTATTTCTGGATCAATTGATCTCTATCATATGTACATGTAAGAATTTGCAAAATAATAATTTAAAGTACCAGTTCTTAATTTGGAATGCATTTAAAACAGGAAAATAAGTGATTGTGTCTTTGGCCAGGTTACACACTTCAAATATGCAGGGGATAAAGGTTGGTGAGGACGTGGTCTCTGAAAGACAAATGTATGGTAGTTTAATAAATGCTGTCTCTGGCAAACATTAAGTGAGCAATGGCCTTATGGATTTACTGTGCTATGGCACTAACAGCCCACTTCAAATCATATGAACATAAATGAATATATTCTGAATGTCAAGCACAGTGGTTTTGAAAGAGTCTTTTTCTGCTGCTAACCCGTGCATAACATATTGCACAAACAAGATATTCCTTTTACTGAAAGGCAGGTATTAGGAGCTGTATCTGGGAGTATAAAATCAAACTTCATCTATTACCAGAATGGCACTAAAATTGCAAAACTTAACAACCCTGACCAAACTGTTTAATAAGAGTCTCTTATGTCTGGAAAATCATGGGTCTAGTGATGAAATTATAGCATAGCTAATTATTGTTTCTGATTTTCCTGAAGGACCTGATAGGTTCAACTAATTTTTCCCCACAATTATAAAATATCCATGATTATTTTAGAATCAGGATCCCTAAAATTAGAATTCTAAACAAAACAGGTAAATTGAATATTGCTGAGTGAAGTTATGGATTAACACTTTATGGGGATTTTCCATAGGGAATAATTAACGTTGGAAAGTCTCTGACATTCATCTTGTCAAATTTCAAAACTGAATCAGGATAGCAGGGCTCTGCTTTTCCATGTCCTGAGTATCTCCAAGGCCAATGGTCTCTGGGCAAATATTTATGGGAATTGAGTGAGATCAATGTGAGCATGACTCCCCAGTTTTATGTAGATGTTCCCACCCAACCTGATCCTCCAAGCTGCCTGCAAAACATTGTTAGGGACACCATGACCTCTAACACCTTGTGCATGTCAGAGGGACATTTTGAACCAGTCACACGTGGATGTTTCATTCCTGACATCTCACACTGGGATGGCTGAATAGATGCGTACCAGGAGAACTCCATAGTCCTACAGATCTCCTACTGACTGCTGATTTTCCCAGCTGGTATTTTCTTTACCAAGAATCCAAAACTGTGCCAGGAAGTTCAAGGCTCCAAGAGCAGATTTTTGGCTGTGTAGTACTTAAATTGAGAACTTTATGCCTGTTTGTGTAATTGTTTAAATTAAAGGTCTCAGTGCTTTAAATGGCAAGAAAAACAAAAATGTGTAGGATGAGGTTTTCGCCTCGTAACATTAATTTGGAATTCTCTATTAACACGTTCTAGTGTTTTTTGGGTTTTTATCTGTAATACTGGAGTAAAGCACAATCCTGAGGCATAAAATCCATTCTCTAGGTGTTTACCTTTGGGATAAAGAAAAGTTAAAAAACAAAGTCAAGGATAATCAAAGGTAGGACTTTGTTAGTATTAAAAAGGAAGGAGATACTGAGAAACAAGGACCATAATAATCAAAGGCAGGTTCTTTCCATCTCCAGTGAGCCTTAGAGCCAGCCTCCTTTCCAATTTAAAGAGTGCACATTATGTGTAGACAAGGATTTCAGGAATATGCTTTGAATAAAATCCTAAGCCCCCTTTCTCCAAAACGCATTAAGAACAAGGTATTAAGAAGAAAGTGCAATTTTAAAATGGAAAAAACCCTTTACAGACAGATATCTTTTAAAAGAAAGTAAGTCCATTATGAGCTGGAAAAGGAGTAGCAATTATTTATGGTTCTGAAAGTGTTTGTAATGTTGTTATTAGAAATGACTTTGTAGAAAGGAAACTCTTTTGAAATATGATTATGAAAAAGACAAAATTAAAATGCAGGTCAGGTGTATTTTTGGGCTTGCACCTGGCATATTTTGAGCCACCCTGCAGCAATGTGTATATAGAATGAAATGGTTCATGAGAGAATGTTTTTGAATTTTAATGACAGCTTCAGGGGTTTCATGACCTATCAGCTCTGGAAATAATACCACTGGTTTGTAAGAATTTTCAGTAAAAATCATACGACAATAACAATGGTGGGCTCTCTGTAGAAAGAGAAAATTGATTAAAGAATTATGAAATGTTAAGCACAGACCTTGGTAAGACTCAGGCTTCTGGCCCCAAATCAGGGAGATTTGCAGCAATTCAAAGCAATAACTGTTGGACAAATATAGCGTATTTTACAGCTGTAATTTGAAAGCAGCATGTGGCAGACTGGTGTAATTTATGCCAGAGTGTATTTTTATTGCATAACTCATTACTCTTTCCAGTGGGAGCCAAGAATGTAACCTGCACAGCAACTACTGAAAATCGAAATTGTTTGCTAACAATTGCCTTAGGTACATAAACAGCCACGCAGGCTGAGCCATTGGATGTTATTTTCTTGTGACAAGGAAAACACTGTTTTCTTTTGGAGCCTGAGTGGATATGTGCACGTTAATGGCAAAACTAAATGAGAGTGGGTGAGGAGATGATTTCCTCTCAGGAAAGTTTTTGGCAGGTGTTTGGGTGATTTCCAAGTTGTGTGTGGTTTTCTGGTTGTCAGTTTTATGTGGGGATTTTTGGTTTTTTTTTTTTTTTTTTCCCCTATAAGGAGCCCAACAAACTAGAGATGTTCATTTTGAAAGATAAGATTTGATGTG
This sequence comes from Camarhynchus parvulus, assembly GCF_901933205.1. Classification (NCBI taxonomy): domain Eukaryota; kingdom Metazoa; phylum Chordata; class Aves; order Passeriformes; family Thraupidae; genus Camarhynchus; species Camarhynchus parvulus. The sequence goes on along the minus strand of NC_044578.1, from coordinate 22,521,498 downwards.
GCAGACAATTATTTTTCTGCATTAATTGTTAGGAAAGCACTTGTCTGCAGAGAGAAAACTGATGCCAAGAGTGTTTTGAAAGCAGCGCTAGATGGCCATGGCATTAGGTTAAAGAGTGAGATGGAGCATTGGGCTGGCCAGGGAAGTGCAGGAGCCACCATCCCTGGAGGTGCTCAGGTGATGACTGGAGGTGGCACTCAGTGCCGTGCTTTAGGTGACAAGGTGGGTGTTTGGTTGAAGGTTGAACTTGATCCTGAAAGCCTTTCCCAACCTTTATGATTCTGTGGATGAATCTGCACTTCTTGATCAATGGCAAAGTGTCAAATGACTACCCCGCAATGCTGTTGGCTCTTTAAAATCATCATCTGACTTCTCTCAAGCAAGTTCTCCATTGGGCCTCATCAATTCTTCTGAGTTATCCTTTTTTTTTTTTTTTTTTTGAATAGTAGAAGGAGAATTTTGCTCAGCTAAAGTTGATCTTGAATTAAGCTGAATAGTCAAAATGTTTTCTTTGCCAGTCACTCAAGTTTGTGGGTCGTAGACTAAAAAAAAGCAGTCTCTCTGGCACATACAGCCTTTCTTAGTAACCAAAGGTATGAAACAGGACTTTGCTAATTAGAGATGTAACAAATTCATAGTTTTCTGCACACTGCTGTCAAGAAGCAGCTGCAGCTCATTGCACTGGTGTGTTCATTAATGCTCTACAACATGTTTTCAAATCAAATCCAGTCAATTACTCTTAATAGACCTATCATGATATAAAATATCCAACAAGATATTTTCTCTCAGATGAATGAACAGGCTTTAATTGACTTGAAAATCTGTATTTTTGTCAGCAGAAAAGAATGATCAGAGGTACTTTGCTTATGTAATCTACATATTTAATTTCTTTTGTAATTAATAGAGGGTCTTCAGACATAATGATTTAAAAACTATGCTTGAGGTATTCGATGGCAAAAAAATACAGCCCTGATTTTATGATAGCAGTCACTTTTGACAGTGTAAATTAATGTTTCCATGAAACTGGGACTAAATATGGCACTTTTAAATGGACTGATAGTAGAAATTAATCTATGTGGACTTCTGTCTAGAACAAGTGATTTGATTCACACATTCAGAAAAATAAGGAACTTAATGGCACTATTTAGAATTGAACCTAGATTCAGAATAATGTATTAATTAGTTAATTACCTGCTAGTTTCTTGAAGCTTCTTTGTGCATTAATCCTAAATTTGGGATAGAAGAGTTCTGATGATCATTCACAGAAAGTCAGCCCTGTTCCCTTTCCCCAGTCTTGTCACCATCCTGTAATGAATGGACTCTTCTCCTTTGAGCTGCAGTTGATCAGTGCAACTTTATAGGTGTTTGCATGCAATTTGCAAACCCAAAAAAGAGGTTAAGAAAGGAATAGATGAAAAAAAGTTGGAGTTATATGGAAAAAAACCCCAAAGCTGGCTGTTAGAATCTGAGTAGTTTTCTGTTCTTTAGTTGTCTTTCTTCAAATACTCTGAAAATTTGCTTTCTGGTATTTGCTGGTTTTTCTCAAAAAGTTTATCTAGTTACAGCCTTCAAAGATTCCTTTTCTCTAGTCCACACTTTGCTGTCTAGAATCCACTGAAATATTCTGGGTTGTTAAAACACCTTTTCAAGGCAAAGGGCTTCAACTGCCATGACCTTAAGTTCAATCTAATGCAGGTACTGCATGTGAAAATCTGTTGTAAATAACAACTTTTAAAGAAACTGAAGGAGTAACTGGGAAACTATTGGACCTTCCGTTTTGAGATGTGGTGTAGTGGATATTGTTTCCTGCCACCAGCTAACAGAGTGGTTCTGTGGTGCCTGACACTTGCAGAATGTTTATTCATTTTAGCTCTTCCCCCCCAGGGGCTTCTAATCAGCAGCAGCCACGGAATCCTGCACAGAACTGAAGCACAATTCATGTGGGTTTAATAAGAGTTCTTAAATGGTGAGGTCCTGCGAGCCCTGTTCTCTTCAGGTGTAGCACGATCAATTAAACACCAGCATGTACAATTCACTCCAGTGGGCTGCTTTGATCTACTCCAGAAAACACATTTTTTCAGGCTCCTTTCTTGTCTTTGTCAGGTCTCTCCATTTCGAGGCATTTTTCATATCTTTTCAAGGGAATCACATACATCAATGATGCAAGATCAAGAAGTCAATATATCAGTGTACAGCTGGGCTAAATATTCTAAATTATCCATTAAGTTGTACCAGCCTGCATTTTAACAAAGAAAAAGACATCTGAACAAAAGTTAATTTTGCTCAAGTTTGTAACTTTGCCTCTTCAGTGAAAAATCAGACCATTAAAGCTTGAAAAGCATTTATCCTCAATGGTCAGGACAAGGAAGAGATAATATTTTTTCTCAGAAAACCTCAACTTTTTGGCTGGTATCCAACAATGAAAATTGTTTGAATATTTTATTTCAGATATCTTGGGAAATCTGTACCTGCCCTTTAATGTTTTTGTAGTGTGTGACAAAACAAATCCATGGAATTTCATTTAAATCAGTACATCTATGGAATTACATTTATATCAGTACATTAAGTATGGATGTATCTCATGCTCTGTATTCCATTGAGTTGGAGTGGGGGCTCTTAGGATATTTGCAATTTACTGAAAACAGAGACAGTGTTTTCATGGACTTTTCTGGGAGTTTACCATAAATATTTAGGCTTAGTGTGCTTTGAACTAGTTACCCTGACATTGGCAATTTTTGGGAGGTTAGCTGTTCCTCAAGTGATTCAATTATTGGTAGGAAAGATCACAGAAAGGTCTCTGCTTTCTAAGTGATCAGCTAAGGCAATCTATCTCTGAGAAATGCACGGTAGGGATTTTACAGAGCTCTACCTGTTACTGTAAGAATTAGGAGACTGCAAACTCAGCAGCCCAACAGGCTTAGAGGAACTTTCTTAAACAGCAATCAAAACCTCATGCTGATTACAAGGACAAATAATATGCAGTGCAGCATAAGGCAGTGCAAGAGAAGCTGTGGCCAAAAGCTTGGGAGTGCTCGGAGTGCTGGGGAAGCAGGGGCGGCCAGCGGGCTGGGCAGAGCTCCTCGGCCGCCGGCTCCTTTCCAGTGCCGTTCCTGCTGCTCCCACACCCGCCGTGCCCGGCCTGCTCCCGATCCTTTGCCAGGCCACAGAATCCCTGCAGTCCCTGGGAGCCGCGGGTGTTTCCCGGCCTGCTCCCGATCCTTTGCCAGGCTCCAGAATCCCTGCAGTCCCTGGGAGCCGCGGGTGTTTCCCGGCCTGCTCCCGATCCTTTGCAGGCTCCAAATCCCAACCTTTCCCGGCCTGCTCCCCATCCTTTCCAGCTCCAGAATCCCTGCAGTCCCTGGGAGCCCGGTTCCGCTGCTCCCCGATCCTTTGCCAGGCCAGAATCCCTGCAGTCCCTGGGAGCCGCGGGTGTTTCCCGGCCTGCTCCCCGATCCTTTGCCAGGCTCCAGAATCTGCATCCCTGGGAGCCGCGGGTGTTTCCCGCCTGCTCCCGATCCTTTGCCAGGCTCCAGAATCCCTGCAGTCCCTGGGAGCCGCGGGTGTTTCCCGGCCTGCTCCCCATCCTTTGCCAGGCCACAGAATCCCTGCAGTCCCTGGGAGCCGCGGGTGTTTCCCGGCCTGCTCCCCATCCTTTGCCAGGCTCCAGAATCCCTGCAGTCCCTGGGAGCCGCGGGTGTTTCCCGGCCTGCTCCCCATCCTTTGCCAGGCTCCGGGCTCCCTGCAGTCCCTGGGAGCCGCGGGTGTTTCCCGGCCTGCTCCCCATCCTTTGCCAGGCTCCGGGCTCCCTGCAGTCCCTGGGAGCCGCGGGTGTTTCCCGGCCCTTCCCCGCCGCTCCAGCCCTGGTCCCTGGGCGCCGCCGCCCTCTCTCGGTGACAGCGCTGTGCGAGCGTCCTTCCACCCGCTGGCTTTTACCTCGTGTGGAGAGCAGGTGACTGAAGCGCTGTTTAAGGTGTTCACGGTCACGTTAAAGCCAAAATCTCACTGCTCTCACTCCTGCCCTCAAAAGTTCCTGCTCGTGTCTGAAAACAGTGATGTCTGGGCCATTGAAATTATGGTGACTTCTGTCCAAGGGGGCATGTTCATCTTGAAATCAATTTCATGTAAATTGATGAGTATTCTTAATAATATCAATACCTTGTAATTAATACTGAATATTAATCCTAAGATTAATTTTATTTGCTGACTACAATTTTTAGATCTTATCAGGACTAATGTGTACAATAAGGCCCCAAATTCCCATTAATATCAAAGCAATAATGCAGGACGTTTGTAATAACTCCAGCTTGCATGTTCACCAGGAAGCAACCTAGCAAATACACACTTATTAAAATTGCAGCTCTTTATCTGTCTATATTGTCAAGTATGAAAAAATTCATGTAGGGAAAGAGTGCACAGGATGTGTTTGCTTTGGAAGATGCATCCCTCGTTGTGAGGTCTCTGTTCTGAGACCTTGTTCTGACTTGCTCTAGGTCATGCACCAATAAGAGCAAAACAGAGATGCCCACTGTGCATCAGAAGTTGTTTATTAATTTTCTTATCGAAGGAAAGCTTGAAAACTTATCAAGACGGCTTCTGAAAGGGCTTTGTTGTAATGTGGTTTCCATCAGTGTTTTGTAGGGTGATACAGTTTCCTCTGATTATTGGAAAATGCATTGATTGATCAGCTTTGTTGAGAAAGTCCTTCTTACTGTCTTCTCTGTGGCTTGGAATATGTATTCTTTTTCTGATCTTTTTGGAGAAAAGCCAAAGTAATAACAAATGCTTGCATTAAATTGATTTATTTTCTTTCTTATAACGTGCATGCCAGCTGGTCACTGTATTTCTAAACAGGCTGTTTAGAACAGCAGAAATAGAAGACAAAATCCTAGAGCTCACAGTATCAAACCCATCAAAACAAAACTGAAGTACTTGTACTGCTCTGCTTAATGCTGAATTCAGAACAGAACATTACTGCTGGTGGGTGTAAATCACACCAATGGACTGATCTGATAATCTCTGTCTGTAAATAACACATGGCCAGAACCTCTGTTTTGTGTAGAACTCTTAAGTACTGCAACCCTTTTTGGTAAGGAAGGCCCTGATGCACACTGGGCAGTCAGTGGAATTAAGGTTAAGCACACAACCCGTTTTTAAAGTGGGGTTAGTGTTGTGGTTTGCACAAACACTTGGTAAGGTTATTTGTTAACCAAATTTCTACACACTATTTTGAAAATAACTTGCCTTGGTATCTCCAACCTGTGTTGTAGTCTGTGTGTTTGTATCACTAGAACTTCCTAATAACATACAAGTGATTTTTAATTTTTTTCTAAGTTTTATTTTGTGCATATCGTAGGGTTAATATAAACAGTGATAGATCAAGTCCTTAGCTGTCTGATTAACACACCTCCATGAAAGTCAGTGGCTCTTTGCCAGCTTCCATGGGGGGAATAGCAGGGCAAGGCAAGGTTAGTGAACTCTTCCTGTTGATTGCCCCCTTAATCCTCTTATCTTTCCATTTACTTTGTTGTTGTTTGAGTTTTTTGGCTGAATTTCTATTTTCTATGCTTATATAATATCATTTCTCAAAAAATCCACTACAAGTAATCCAGCTACTTCTATCATCTTTGTTTCCAACAAAATCCTAATTCAGTCTCTGAAGAGCTGCCTCTGGAGACATGAGTTTATGGCAGCATAGACATCCAAACCTTGCAAGCTCTCTTACATTTTACTACTCACCAGCCAAGATGGGAACAGAAGAAAGCCAAGAGTCACCAAGTTGGAAAATCTTTCTTTAAAACATCACCACCGGGGTAATAAGTGCACTGTGAGAGTGGTACTTAAAATACATTTTTATGTAAAGGTCCAGCTGGTAGGAGAATCCATCCCCTTGATCACACTGAATGTACAGGGAAGGTTTATGCAGTTTATCCTGAATAAGTTTGGAACACATAAAAAGACTGAAGTCCCCACTTTGTATATGGCTGCAGGTTCCAGCTCAGTCTGTGTGCAAAGGCAGTGCAAGTACTGGGGGTCTCTACCAGCCAGGCTCATGATCTTTTTTTAAAAATAGGCACTGTGATAGAAAGGGAAGAAAATTAATAATAAATGTGACATTTTGATTTTGTTTTTTAATAGACTATTTTCAGGAAAACTAAACTAAAGGTGATTGAACAGCAGCATTGTACGCAGTTTAAATCCTCCTTAAGATGAAGGTCAGCATGGGATTCTGAGATAAAAAAGACAGATTAAATATTTTGAACATAAAATGCAGTTGGTAATGAAATCTATAAATGGAAACCTTTTCCGTGTTGTGTAATGATAACACATGACATTTTGCTGTCCATATAACCTTTAGCTTTTCTGTCAATATTATTGTGCTGCACTGATTTCAGAAAAGGCATTAAACACTGTCAGAATGAAAACCATGTTTTAATAATAAAGCAATTATTATCCACTTATGATGTAGGAATATAATTGGATTTTAATGTATTGAATCAAACACTATCTGCTTCAGTAACAGTGTTGCTAAAACTGTCATCTATAATTTATTAGGAATGGAACAAAATTTGACATCAGGAATGTAAACTAAGCCCTGCAACAAACAGTTGTTGCAAAGATGCACAGATATCCAGCAAATTGTTGCTGAAGGGTTCAAGAATTAGCATCAGCCGAAGATTTGATGTATATTTTATTTTTAAGATGAAAGCAAGCCAAACTTTTAGATTTATGAATAATAATTGGTCAAGCAGCAGCAGCAGCAACCACATACTGGTGGTTGCTTAAGCATTATTTAAGAGAGATTTTGTTCAACAATCTCTGTTCCACTTAGAAAAGAACTTGTGATATAATTTCCAAACACAAGGCATGGTCTCTAAATAATTGAACAAAATCTTTCATTAATTGAGTCATTTTGTCTTGTAGTTTTCCTTTTTTCCCCCTTTTTAAAAATCTTGGCTTCCAATTTCTCATTTGGGTGCCATTTTGTGATAGGATATTAATATTTGTGAACTTGTAGGGCCAACTTTGCCTAAGCAGATGCTAGTGGCTGCACCTTTTATTATTCAGGAGTATATGACTGCTCATGTCTGCAGCTGTGTATTGTGTAGCTTTTCTGATCTGTTTGGAAAGTTTTCCTAAGAAATGTGGTAAACAGCGGAGAAAAAAATATTCCTTGCCATTTTAGATGGCTTATAAGAAAACTTCCTTCAGTGTTGGCTGATGCCTCAGTCAAAACATGCAAGTATAGTAATGCAAAGTGTTGTTTAAAAGGCTGACTGCAATGATTAGAGGAGTCAGGAGTTTTGAAAGCCCCGTGTTTGTACACAGCAAACTTCAGCTTTGCTGTAAAACCAACAATATGGCGTTTTGTGTTGATTAAGCTATCAAGACACAACAGAATTCTTCTGGAAAATAAAGATCCAAGCTCTGTAGTGGCATGAATCCTGTGTGCTGCAGAAAAGCCAGACCAATATCTGCTTCTTGTTCCCAGCCTGGTTCTGTAAAACAGTAGAATATTAAGGTATTATTTTCAATAAACACACATTTGTATTGTTTTTCAGCATTGGGGAATATACTGAACAAAGGATCGAACAGATTTTGGAGTAACACTCCAAAAGTAAAGATGAAATCACACCAGGCCCTCTCTTGCCAGGTGCTCTGATAGCAGGAGGATGGTGTAAAAAGCAGTGGCAGAAAATCACCCTGAGGGTTTGCGCTGTCTTTCTATCAGGGATGTTTTTATTACCCTGCAGGATAAGATACAGTGACCTTGTTAGGTTCCCCTCTCATTCCTGCTGTTTATTTGAACATAATGGACAGAAATGGAGCTTGCAAAGACACAAGAGCAAGTCCTGATTTTGTCATCTAAGCTGTGTAGATACAGCAGTGTGCCAGGGCAGCTCATCTCCCAAAATGAAGCTCTCTGATAAAACATCTGAGAGTGTTTGCACTGTAATGTACCGGAGAAAAAACTAAGCTAGTGTTAAATGACTTTCTAATGAGAAATAGTCCAGCTGTGGCACGATGGTAAATCATCCTCCCTCAGAGCTGGGCTGTGACAAAGAGATTTCTGCTCCCAAACCCAACCACTGCTTATCCACACTGTGGGAAGGGGCAGGATGCTGCATCCAAGCTTGGGGCAGGGCCACTGTGGTGAAACATCTTGTTCTGTCCTCAGCACTACCCTAAAGTCAGATTTTGCTGTGATGGCATCTGCAATGAAGCTGTTAGTGCTGGCCTTTAACCTGACCTCGTGGGCATCACAAAGTGTACAGGTATTGTGTGCACTGCCCTTAGTGCACCAAACCCAGCTTGGTCTTAACCTGGACAAATGCTGCTAGGAGTAATCTCCAACAGCCAGCTCAGCTTTATCTCTAGGAACAATTTTTATAATTGCCCCTGATTAATTTGTGTGCACCCTGATAAAATTTCTTACTAATCCATGCAATAAGACTTTAAAATCTCTGAACACCCTGATTTTTAGAGAGAATACTGCCCAGCTCCTTTCTTCTGATTGACTTCTTTGCCTCTGGAACATGTCCGCTAGAAATTATAGGGCCCTAAACATTCCCCTTCCTTCATAAAATACTAAAATATGAAATGTTAGAAAATTCAGGCTTGTAGCCTCCTTAAGGAGTGACAGCCAGCATAGCTTACAGCATCACAAAGTCCAAGGATTCGCAGTAATACCCTTCCTAAACATGAAGAGAGGAGATGCATATTCAGATGATTAGATGACTGGAGATTAGGAAAGTGTTCCATAGGAAGAGGGTTTAAAAGACTGAAAGTGCTTACTTGGAGAAAAAATGCAGAGGATAAAGAAATATATAAATAAAAAAGTAATGCTGCAGAGGAAGTAATTACTTTTGTTATGTACCAGTGATCTGTATTGCCAGACTAGAAGGATTTAATGAACTTTAGAAAGGGACATGCTTAAAATGATAAATGCAAATCCTTGTTCTTTTTTGAAAAAAGGCCTAAGAATAGTTGATTTTAGGATTGCCATACACTTACTGTGTTCTGTGCATAAGTTGGTGTGAAAAAGCCTGCAAGGCTGAAGCCATTCACAAATGGGTTTGGTTTTTGTTTGGTTTAAAGAGGGATATTCGTCCTTGGATTTTAAGATAAAAACCATTTGTTGGCACAGGTTTTTTCCTCCAAAGTCCTACCATTGGAGGCAAATCACAGCATGTTGTTTTGTCCTGGGAAATTAATTGTTGTGTTCCAAAGCCATGCCTGTGCTGTCCCTGCCAGGAATAATTTCTCTGTGGTATGCAGCTCAGTCAGTCAGCACACGAGAGCAAAGTTCCAAGGGTCATATCACAGACCCTTTTCATCTTAAATTTTCTCTTGTTCAAGTCCTCATGGTCCAGGCAGCCTGAGCAATTTTTGTCTTTTCTTGCTAATTGCTATGCACCTCAGCCCCAAGCTCAGCACAATGAATCACTGCACATGTTCCTGGAAGGTCAGCTGAAGGTGGAGCTGCACCTTGTAGGAGTTTTGGAGGTAGCATCTATGTGGCAAAGACTTACGCCTGTAACACAGTCTGTTTGAGAGCAATATCCATCAGAAAGAAACCCCTAACTATTTCCAAGAGAAAACTATTGCAATGGTAAACTTCAGCTTTAAACTTTGAGCTGTTTCAGTTGTAGTGCTGTTAAAAACAACCCACAAAAATCCTCAGCAGTAGAAAATTATTTTAAACACATACATTTTTCCCAGCTCTAAGGTGTGGTTATTTTTGGTGGAACTAATAAAGTATTCACTTTCAAGCTCATACTGATCACAGGAAATATCATGCCTTTTAATCAAAAGCTGAGGAAAGAGAAAATAAAAATAGTTCTGTAATCTCAACTATAGTATTTGCTGTTGCTCCTTCTATATTTAAATGCAGACCTTTGTGTGAAAGAGAGCAATCTGGTTAACAAAAGAAGGCATATTAGTAAGAACTTAAATTATTTGGGCTTTAAAATAAGTGGATGTTGTCACAAGATGAAATTTAATTAAAGCTGACATTATTTCTAGCTGCTATCATTCCATGTGTTAGCAGGAAAACATTAAGGAACTCGATGTAACCAGATTAAGAAGATGTTTTGTATAAATCATGCTACATGTTTGGTTAAAAGGTATCATCTGAATTTACACTAGACATTGGAATGTTGTATCCTGTAGCTGGCGATAAGTGGAGCAAGACAAGGATTATTTTCTGCTTCAGAGCCAAAACTGGATGTCTTCTAGATGTGACAGGTACTGCAGATATTCAGGATATGCCCAAGAAGAGCCCGTGCCTGGGGAACACACACTGCTGTCCCCAGTGCCTGGGAGCCAGTCATTTAAGATTCCTTACTGCCTTCTCTTCCTCTTGTGAGCAAATCTCAACTTGTTAAATTCTTTTCTCCTCTGCCATTTTTAAAGTAATATTTAAAGAGAAAAAAAAAAAAAGTTAGGCTTGAAATATCTCAAATAAACCTGCCAGGATGCAGTAGTGAATGGTCACTAGAATAAAAAGTGCATTCAGTACCTAATTTTAGGCTTTCTGCAACCTTAAGACTAACAAAAATTCATTCTGTTCCCTGAAAAACTGACATTTTGAAGTATTTTCTTTCCAGAACAACTAATTCTCTTTTCTCCAAAATTTCACTTTTGAAGGAAATCAATTTTAAAGGTTTTGAAATTCTCAAAAGTAACTGAATTTAGGAGTCCAAATTGTAAGATTCCTGGCTCAGCCATAAAGACCAGCCCTCAGATCTTGCAGTCTGATACAACCAGCAAGATTTTATAGTCATGGCTGGACAGAAAAATTAATGGCTTGGGAATATTCTCAGATGCAATTCTGTAAAGCCAGGAACAAATCCTGTGAATCCTTGGAACAGATGAGACCGTGGGAGCTAATGAGTTCACACCTGCACAGCAGGGCTGCCGAGTGGTAGCAATTCCCTCCATGCTTTTCATCTCTAAATCCTTCAGTAAAGTTTCCAGGGCTTCCAGGCAGCGTCAAAGTTTTGAAGGTCCGTCAGCTAAAGGTTGGGACAGAAAGGGGAAACATTTTGTGCCACGGATCTCTGGAGAAATGCTTTCCCCAACTCAAATTCTGTTTGTTTTTTTTTTTTTTTGGTCAGGACCACAGGAGCTCATTCCTGTCTCTGTGTAGGTGCATGACGGACCAGGGTGGTTGGGCACTCAATGGTGTGGCTGTTCAAATGCTGCTGCCTGTTACAGTCACACTTTCTTTACTGATGCCTTAGGATTTTAGCTTTTTAATCTTTCACATATTTGTAACCCTGTAGTTCTTTAGTGCAGAGTGTGAGCTGCTGCTTTCCCATTTAGGTCAGACACAACTATTCCTCTCCAGGCCTGGGAATCAAGGACACCTCTCTGTCTCAGGCCCCAGGACATGAAAACAGAAGTGAGTTGGGGGGAGCAAACTGGGGGTAAATTACTTCATTATCTGAGGGTGTAATTGGGAGATTAACCCCCAATATGCAAATGGACCAAACTTACAGAAGTGTGAAAACCCATTGTCCATTTCTGGGTGTAGCCCCTGTGGGGGCTATGTCTGCCGGAAGTATACCTGAAGGCCCTTCAATAAATATAACTGCTTTTTATTCCCTTAATTTTGTCTGGCCTCTGTTTTTAAGTACTCCCAACAAGGCATCATGGCCATACCAGACATTGAGTTTGGGTTTTCACACTTGTTTGATGTATTTATCAGTTTTAAAAAGGATGTGTTCTGACATGGAAATTTCAAATGGTACCATCATGCTTCCAAGGCTAAGAGGTTAGAGACATCCCATCAGAGCAAATGTATAAAACTTGATTTAATTTTTTGCTTGGAAATTTAAATGTCAAGCTTCATGACTTGCTGGAGAAACTGTCTAGGCTCTGAAATCCTTGATGCACTGCTGGTTTTTAATCAGGCAATAAGATGAGCTTCAAGGTTAGATGAACTGAAAACTCTATTATAGAGTCCTTAAAAGTTAGTATTATTTGTAAAAGCAGTTGTGTTACAATAACTCTTACAGGTCTCATTTGAATACCTTTGAAGCTGATGGGATTTGCATATAAATCCATGTTCTCGAAGTAATGTGGGAGTTGGTTTTAGAACTCCAAACAGACTTTGTGATAAAACTTTTTCTGAGTTTGAAAATTTAAATGGTAATTGTGTCCACACAATCCACTTAATCCTCACCATGGAGAGCACTGGAGGCACTCCCTGGACCTGTAATTACTTCAGGGGTGTGAAACAGAGTCTTAAGATCAATATAAAAATGTTCTAATCTTCTTCGCAATTATCCCAAATGGTGAAATTTAGTATTGTAAATAGCCTTATTCTGGAACATCCCTTTCTTCCTGGAGCCCCTGAACATGGCAACACTAAATGGTTTCCTCCCAGGGCAGCCACAGGGCTCTCCTTGGCGGATTTCCCCCATTTCTCCTTGTCCAAGACTTCCTCCTGGAGCCTCACACCTCTCTGCAGGTACACCTTTGCTCCCCAGAGCTTGCAGCACCCAGAAGACAATACCATTTTCTGCTCAGTGTGGCTCCTTGGAAAGTGTTTGCTAATACTGCAGTAATCTGTTGTGAGTCACTTTGCTCAGTGCTCTAGATCTTGACTGTAGTTCTCTATTTATAGCTGAATTCCCTCAAGGTTTCTAAAGACCTTTTTCATTCAAACACCATTCATACATTTTAAAGAAATAAGGTTTTCTTTGTATTTCTGTTTGAAAATGGTCCCATGCTAGAATACGGAACAACCAAGAATATTAAAAAGTTATCTGATGAATGCTTTTCTGAATGGAAAAAGCAGTTGATATGAGATTTTTCTTTTTTTTGGTCTGTTTTCTAGCCATGTTCTTTTAGATGCAATTTAAAAAAATCTCCAGGGGCTCCTCAGGAGTTCGGCCTTTACCTGTTTTCCTGCCATTATTAACTCCTGCATCCTGGCAGCCCTTGCTGGAGAAGTTATCACTAACATTCACTGTCATTGTTAGGAGACAACTTTAAACTGATTGGAGTATTTATCAAAAGGTGGTGTTGGCACTCTCAGCTGAACTATAAATCATCCTCACTGGCTCATGCTTTGTCACTCTCTGAAGCCTGACCCTTATTTTATTAATCCACAGGAGAAAATACATTGGAGAGGAGTGTATTGAAAGAACAATAAATTAGCTGAATGGTCTTTAATAGACATTGCTGTCTGCAGAGAACTGGGTAAATCTCAACAGTAAAAAAAGCTGAGAAGTTTTGCATGTGGATGCTAAGGAAATAATTCTTTCAAATTATAATGTGTTGTTCCATAAATTATATTATTTAATCTGCATGATTTTTTGAAGCGGTTCAATTTGTCCCCCCAGTAATCAATCTGATCATATTCCCCAATATACAAATTGGTTTTATGCCATTAGTTGTTCCATTGCAATTAGCAAAGTAGATTTGCATTCTTCCTGACTCTGAGCTCCTACTTAAAATGTTATTCCACATAAATCCAGAATTTTTTTGTGAAAAAGAGCACAAAATATAGGAAAGTCCACTGTCAGAAATCTCTCATCCCAGAATAAGAATTAAAATAGAAAACTTTGCAACCTGTCTTGTGTCTTTTTAAGACACTTGAAATAAATCCTCAGTTCCTAAAGGAAACTTTATGGAAGTGATGGGTGGCTGTAGTTAAAGTTTCATGGACTTGCAAAAGTAACTACATGTACAAACCATCAGTTGGATTGCTCTGTTCATTCATTCCATTGGGAAAAAACCAGACATTGAAATGAAGGTAATTTAGGTTTCATCTTCCTTATATACTCCTGTGAAATACCTTCCAAATCCAACAGTAAAACAACATAAAGGCAGAAAACTGGCATTTGTTTCAGCATGTGTATGACAAAAAAAATCCCATCTCAATCTATAATGAACAATTGAACACGAAAATGTGAAATGTTCTTAGCTGCAGAACTGTGTTACTGGAATACAACACAAGACAAAAAAAAGCTAAAAATATTTTGTGGGATTATTCTCCTAAGTGGAATTGTGCCAGGTGGTGCAGTATAAAGCAATTATTCTGCCTGATGTGCATCCACACAGCTGTAAGTGCACAAGCTGGCTGGTTAAGGAGGCAGTGGCTGCAGATGACAGCTCCTGAGGGTCACTGCTGCCCAATGGCCATGAGGTGTCACTGAGGTGGGGAATGACAGGGACAGGGAATGGGAGGGGGGAGCTGGTAAGGGTGCCTGCTGCTCGGAGAAATGGCAGTGTGGATACAGGCTGGAAATTTAAACTTGTGCCTTTCAATTAAGTCAGCTGGTTTCTTTCAATTGAGTTAGAAACACACACAATCTGTTAGAACATCTCTGGTGAGAGCTTAATATCATGAAGTGCAGTAATTTGATCATCTGTGGTCATCTGAGCAGCACTAAGTTTATCCCTTGGGCAATGCCATTGACTTCCCTGGAACCACTCCAGGGAGCAGTTGAGCCCTGTGCTCAGGGAAGGAACAAACATTACACAGGTTTGCTCACACTGTGTTGGTGGCAGAGCAGCTTTAATGTTGAAAAACCAAATTCTAAACATCTTCATCCTGGTAATTTTCAGCTATTTACTTACCTGCTGATTTCAGAGGCAGAATTGGAATGCGTAGACTTGGAGTTCATGTATTGCATGGTTACAAACAGCTGAAACAGCAGCTTCAGAAAACGCCCACGTTTTCAGCCACAGACAATATTTATGTTCTTTTGTGTTTAACTGGGCTTAATTAGCGTTCTCATGCTGGATGAAAACAATAATTTATAATAATTACTGTTGCTGTCTGATAAAGGTTTCCTTTCACCTGCAAATCCTTTGTGTAGTTCTGGAAAAGTGGGGGGCTGCCCTGAGTGGCGCTGTGGGAGAGGCTGCTGGGGGAATGGAGCTGCTGGGACGGCAGGGAAGGTGGTGCAGCAGGAGCCACATTGCTCAGCACCATGGTGGAGCCTGGGGACCAGCAGGGGACACCAGAGCAGGGCAGAACTGAGTGTAAACACCTCCACTCTGAGGTTTGCAGACAGGTTTCTAATGAAGTTCAATTAACCCCAAATCTCAAAAGATTATGACATGAATTACTCTTTTGTAGTACAGGTATTCTAACCTGCCCCATCCAGTCATGTTTTGATTGAGATAAGCAAGAGTCTCCTCAGACTTTTAAACTGCTGCCAAATTAAGAATAAATGTGGTTCTTTGTAGTAATAATAACTTTATCATAGGTAATAGGCAATGAGGCTGAACATTTTAAGATATGGTTGCACCAAAACCAGTAAGACTCTAATTATATAGCGGAGATTTTAATTAAAAATGAGTGAAACTGGCACAAAGTGCCCTGGGAAAACAGTATGAAAGTGCAATTTGACAGAGTAGGTCTGAACAGTTAAACTGAGTCTTTCAACTACCTATATAAAATATTTTTGGGCAGATATGCTGGCAGCTAATGCAGCATTCCAGGGAACAGCTTTTGGAATCTTCTTAATTTCATCTAATTTAGCAGATGCAACTTTTGATGTAGAAATAGCAGAAAGTTTATATTCTCCTAAAGGAAAGAAGTTTTACCTTGGGATATATGGATAGATACTGGATAGATTGAATAGAGTTTGTTCAGTGCCCAGTACACTTGGTGCAGACTTGGTGAGATGTTGGACTGCAGCTAAACAATTATTCAAAGCTGGTTTCCAAGGGGAAACTGGATTTTCATTCTTTTGCCAGTGGATATTTATGGAAAGTGGAACAGAATCTCCAGGAGTAAATTTAACACCTTTAATTTTGGGATATTTGTGTTGTGTGTGTTCAGACAAGTGTGCTCCTATAGCATCCAGAGGGGGAAGATGAAAAGTGCGGGGCTGCAGAGGATCCAAGCTCTGACTCTCACACCAAGTGATCTCTCACATCTCTCCTAGTGAATCTAAAGCACACATCTCTCTTAGTGAATCTAAAATCAAGGATTTAGAAATTGATGTCTCAGGTTTCTAGGCTGAGAAGTTAAATGCCCAAATCCTGCTTGCCTGAAAATTAGGATCTCAGGAGATGAAGTGCCCTGAAAATGGTACTTACATGTATAAGTTACCTGATACTTGCAAAGTACTTTGCCTCATGATAATTTACCTTAAAGTAAATTTATTGTCTAAGCATGAGATTAGAAAAGATTCAAAGGTGGTAACTGAGAATTCATGACAACTGAGATACAGTTAAACTATTTTAAACTAAACAGAATATGTCCTGAACTTAAATTTCCTCAAAATTTATTCACAATTACAAATCACTGCTGGAGGACATTGAATCTCTTCTATCAGTACTAAATCCCATAAAACATATAATAAGTTGTGAGTGCCTAGGTATTTATTTAGAAATGTTTTTCTTGATGTCCTGCTAAGAAAGGCTATAAGGAATGAAATAGAAGGCAGCCACACACACCCAGGGGTTCAGCAGGCAATGCTATTGGCTTTAAGGAGGAGAAAGTGAAATGTTGTGATTTCCTATGAAATATTATTACCACTTCCAGTGAAGGACATACACTAATTTAGCAGCTCAGGAATTCAGCCACCAAGTGGAACATGGGGATCAGGGTTCAGTGGGCACTCACTCCAGATGATAAAGGAAAAGGTTAGAAGTTCTTTTCAGGGGTGTTTAGTACTGCTATTTGTACCTTGCTTCTCCCTTTCAAAGATGGACAGCTTCGCAGCATCTGGAGTAGTGGCACTACTCACTACACTAGTATGAAGTAAATAAATTGAATCATAAGGGAATTTTTCACTGCATATGGCTTGCCAGAGGAAATTTTCTCAGTCAATGACCCACAGTTTATTTCAGAAAAATTTGACATGTTGTTAGGTCTAAATGCAGTGAAGTATGACAAAGTTGCTTCATTTCATGAAGCATCAAATGGAGCACCAGAACTTTTTTTTTTCAAACCATTAGCCAGAGAATCTCACTAACAATACATTATCAGAAAACTGCAGTCAGTTTTGTTCTATTTGTTTGTTTGTTTTCAGTTGGTGGTATTTTTGCCTTTTTCCTTTTTTTTTCTTTTGGTTTTTTTTTCAGTACAAACCCAATCTTTTGCATGTCACAACAAAAGAAAGAAACATTTAGTTTTTAGTTTAGAAATACACTGAGAAGTCCTAAGGCTTGTGCTGTTCCCTTGACACACTGCTGGGGGCTATGGCAGCTGCGTGAGCCGAGGTACCAGAGCCTTTCTGGCTGCAGTCACAAAAGCTGCCCTTCTCCTTAAAGCTCAGCCCTTGGCCTGGAGGGCAGAGGGTGCTTTTCTTCCCTTTGTCCTCTCAGCCAGATCAGAAAATTCTCAAGAATTTGAAATTCTGAGTAAAGAGGAAGCCGAGGTGAGAACAATGAATGCAATGGGCAAGTGTGTCAGACAAGTTGTTTCTAAGAAGGCTCTGAAGAGTTTGTTTTCCTGATTTTTCTCTGACCTGGGGAAGTCCATGGCATTGCTGTTCAAAGTTATCACAGAGACTAAAATAAATCAGGAATAATGATTGATATTGAGAACAATGGGATTTTGGTGTTCTATAGGAATCAATTCCTCAGCTGACAATCAAGTTATCAATGCTCAACTGGCTTCGCTACCACAGATTAATTATGGGGCCAGTTCTATTGGACATACAACAAATATTTTGAAGTGTCTACAGTTGGTGCTGTTTAATTAAGTAGAATGACTGCAAAGATTGGTTCTTACTATTTGCCTGTGTGGTGTGCAGTACCACGGCCTTACAAAAAGATCCTATTAATAGAGTATATAGAAGAAATTAATGCGCTGTCCAAAGATGCATGCAAAGTGTTAGGAAATTTTAATCAACCCACTTAAGGCTTTGTAAATTATAAGTTTGCTTGAGTGAATCTAGTAGAGCTGAGTAAATTAGACTTCTGAAAAAGAAAGTTGGCCTCACAATGTGAATGATAATAAATGATGTATAAATATTTCAGAGGTACAACTTAAAATGTGAGGGTTTATTTTATTTTCAGGGAGCATTTTCATTAGTTTTTAATCTTATTCTTCTGAGTTTTACTTGTGATTTTTCTTCTTGTATTTTGGAATTGCTTATGACTTGAGCAGTGAAAGGAAAAAGCTGGTAATCAATTTTAGAACATTGCAGGTGGGAGACTCATCTGGTTTAGTTTATCATAACCACACAGAAGTGAACTTATCTGAAATTACCTTTGAAACACAGAGGGTAGGTCTCAGTATAAGTTATATTTTCCTGTGTTAAGGGGTAGATCTGCTCAGGGAGGGGTTCACAGAGGCCAAAGCCAATCTCCCCTCCCTTTCTACCAGGTGGGCACATCTGCTCCCCATCACAGCATGTAGCTGCTCAGCTCTGCACAAACTCCTTCTCCTCTGCCTCCATTCCTGCATCTGTGCCTGCATGGAAATCACTGAAAAGCTCAGAGCATTTTTAAGAGCTTTTTGCCAGATGATGGGTTTGAAAATCATCTCGGTCTATCTGTATTTTGACAACAGACAACTCAAGGAACAGTCTGAGCTCCTCGGGGAGGACTCTCACTGTCAGTTCAGAGCTGTGGTCAGGGCACAGGGACAGGGTGTGAAATGACAGTGTCATGAACTTGCCAAGTGATTCCTGCCAGCTCGCTGGGGTCTGGCCAAAGCCCTCAGCGCGATGGACAGCACAAGGACAGGCGGAGCCTTTGCCCTGTGGCAGCTAAGGGATGGCTGATGATGAATGGAAATGACTCCCAATGCAGTGGAGCACATTAGATCTTACAAACACAGCTGAGTGGCTCCAAATTACTTGTGGGCCTCAATGACTTTCCTTTAAATAGGTGTTCCTACCATGCACACCATCACGTTTGATTGTTGGGGGTTTTCCCCACTGCCTCCTGCTTGCCAAATATGGAGATTCTGTGTTGGCTCTGATTTGTGGATTGTTGTTGTTGGGGTTTCTTTTTCATACTCATTACCTCATTCTTTGAGGCAACTTTAGCTTTTAGTTCTGTGGGATTTTCTGTTTGCACACTACACAATTTTTCCCACATTGTTTCTCTCTGTATTTTGCATATAGAAAAAAAATCAAGTTTACACAGACCATTTCAGGATACACTCAGGTCAAACAGTTCTAAAATTGAATTACAACATTTCAAAGGAAATCTCATTCTCTGTTTTTGTAGTCCATGTAAATAAACTCAGAAGAATACAGACCTGCTACAGAATAACATTTCAGGACTTGGAGAGTGAGAACTTCATAGTTCACTTTGAACTCCTTTTAACTGAAGTAATTCTATGGGGAAAATTATGGACACACATAATCCAGAGATTTCTTTTTAGATAAAATAATTTAATAAAAATGCTGAGATAAAAGCTATCTCTCTCTTAATCTAGGCATGTAGTTTTTGTTAATATTAAATCGTGTGTGCAGGAAATGAGGACTCCTGTATTCCATAGTGCATAATCTCTGTATTTGGAGTCATTCTTCTTGCAAAGGATTTAATATTGGTATTGTTCAGAATTATGGCTTGATTTAGCAAATAGTGTTGGATATCAATTGGGCATTACTTAGAAAAGGAAAGTTACAAGAAAAGGTTGAATAAATAAAAGACAGTCATTATTGCAGGATCCCTGTTAGATTCCATCCTTGAGATATTCTTTAAACTTACATTAAATGGAAGAATCAGTTTATCCATGCTTTTTCTATTATTTCAGGAATTCAGTTTTTAATGGTTTCTTATTGCTCTCCAATACTGAAAAGTCAGCAGACAATTCAGGTCAGAAAGGACATTTGGAGGTCTCTTGTCCAAGCCCTTGCTCAAAGCAGGGTCAGCTTTGGGCTCAGGCTCACATTTCTGGGCCCTTATCCAGACCCAAAGTTCACATTGAGAACATTTCCAAGGCTGGATGCTGTGACAGTGCACACAGAACTGTGCCCGTGACAGGAACCTCAGTGTGACAAACAGCTGCTCTGACTGCTCCAGACTCCTCCTGAGCTGTGTCCTTGGAGCCTCAGCCTGGAAGGCTCCTGGGGAAGATCTGTTGGAGAGTGGGTGGCCAGTCCTGATCTCCCAGGGTGCTGCGAGTGATGTGGGCAGTGTCAATCACCAGCCCCTCAGCTGGGTCCTCCCAGCTAATGACCAGGGATGTGGCTGTGCAGAAATGAGAGCAATTAGACCCTCCTCTTCCCCTGAAGTTCAAGTCAATTAGCACGTGCTCAGGTTGTTCAGTAGTGAGCAACGTGCAATTTAGCAAAGTGTCAAGTGGTTCAATTGATTGGGTTTGGCACTTAAGCTGCCAGGAGGAAGAGATGATTTTCTTCTGTGCCTGATGAGGGCATATTATACTTGACAAGCAAATATCAATACTATTAGAACTACCAAAACAATCCTTTTACAGAAGATGTTTATAAAATATATTTACATTAGTGCCAATAACAGTAAAAATGAGGAGAGTGATGAACACAAACTCCATCTGTAGCTGTGAAAGAGGAGCTATATAGACTGGCACTAGTTCAGCTATCTTCAGAAATTTTAGTCCTTCCATTAAGGATGCCAGAAGCAGACTTAATAGAAATAGTTACCTTTTTATTTCTGAGCAAGATAGCCTCATTTTGAAGATGCTTTTGTTCCCATTGAAACGTGAGGATCAGCAGAAGTTATTTAAACTTGTTCATTTCTAGAAATTAAAGACCTGATTATATTGGGGATATTTTAAGCTCCTTTTAGAGTAAGCTAGACATTCCAGTTCTGAGTTCTACAAAGCTTTGTCTGTATATCATCATTCTCTTGCTGCTTGACTTGATAGAGAACTGGGTCAAACATTTGTCTCATTTACGGTAATAGAGTTCACGACTGTTTGCGTTATAGAAACTAGAAAAGCCCTGGTATAGGCATCCAAAATGCAAATTAAATAGCCATAAATAACACCAAAGGAAAATACCTGCTCTGTGCTGTGCTGCAAAGATACAGAGCAGTGCTGTACAGTTCTGACTGGATTATGAACAACAGGCATTACAGCACATTGTTACACTGCCCTTTGCAGCAACCAGGGATTTTTCAAGTTCTGTTTATTTTACTTTCATTGTATGGAAGCTGCAGCCCACTTGAAAGTAAATAAAATTATGAAATATATTTTCTGTGAGAGGAAGAAAGCCAGAATGCAATCAGCAGTACCTGAAATACACACACTCAGTGTTTCTTAGCAGATGTGTTACTGAATAGAATGCCCAGGCATTAGCATTTTTAATGTCCTCTTAACAGCATATGATAGATGTGTCATGAATAATTAGATATTATTAACTACTGAACAGTGCTTAATTCACTTACCTGCCAGTACATTTGCCCTTTCTATCTGACAGCTCAGGTTGAATAAATGCTATCTCTGGCTCTGAACCACCAGCTGTACAGGGCACAAAGGTCAGCCTTTCACATCTCAGAGTGAAAGCTTTTACACTGAATAGTAATGCAGCTCCTGAGTCTGAGCTGTTTGAATGAGAGCACCAGTGGTAGAGCTGGTGCTGGACCTTGCTCCCTGATTGCATGTTGTGTTAGCACATCATTTCAATGCTGCTCAGGCAGGAATTAATGTCAGTCACCTAAGAAAATAGCTTAGTGGGGTTATACATCCCTTTCTGTAACTGCATGCCAAGAAACCTCTTCTTACACCATAACCAATGCAATGGCGAGGTCCTCACCTAATGAGAACTCCATTTCATGGAAGAAACCCCTTGACTTACTGGACAGCATTGTTTGGAGGAGTGTACCGACCTTCAAATCTCTAGCTGTACATAGTCTTACAATTACCTTATAATATTGATGGGAATATTGTGGGCGGGTGTGGTTTTGAAGATTTTGCTGTATTAGTTTTAAGTTTGTAAGGCCAGGTTTATAATACTGTAGGGCTTAGAATATTCTTCACACATATCTGTAGGGCTACACTAGCCAATGAAATAAAATTTACAGCTGGAATAAAATTGATTACCTTTGCCAATGTTGTCAGCAATTGATGTTTTAGGCAGAAAATAAGGTCACACTAAGGGCCAAGGCCCTGCTGCAAATGCCATTGAAATCAATGGAAACTTCCACACTGACTGCAGAGTACTTAAAGGTCAGGCTCTGAAGTCCAGACTCTCCTGCTGGAAAGCTGCCCAGCACTGGGGGCTGGCCACTGAACTAACAGGCAGGTGAGGAAAGAAACTCACCTCCTGTAACAGGCAGCAGGTTACACTCTAAGGTTTAAAAGGAGGCAGGGAAAGAGGCAGTGGGGCAAAAGACAGGGAAATGTTTTTTTATAAAAAAATATAGAGATTCATGACATTTAAAAAAATCCCCAATGATAGTGTGCTTGCTGTGATTAAAGAGAAAACTGGAAAAAAACTTACAGGAAAAAAATAGCTGGTATGACTTAGTCTGCAGAAAGTCTGATTGTGTAATTCAAACTATGCTGAATTTCATGAATGAAAATATTGCTGCCAAATAGGAGGAAGAGTAAAAGATAAAGTGAGTCCTGCACATGAAGATCATGCTGGAGATTTTGTTTGACTTTTTATATCTTCCACATCTGTGAGAAAGCAATTCACAGTCATTCCTGAAGTGAAACCTAACGTGAAGTGCAGGGGAGGTCAGGCAGTGTTGGCAGGTTCCTGTCCTCTCTGAAGCTCTGACAGACTTTGCTCTCTCAGCATGTGCTGTCTCATCACTTTCATTGCTGCTGAGCACAAACGCTCGGTGCCTGCTATGAGAGATGCATTTTCACAATGAGATGGGATGGAATGGGATGGGAGCTTTTGCATCTAAACTGAGGAAACAGGAATTAAACAGCATTGAAATGGGCTCTGAGCTTCCTTCCTGCTGCTGGGATGCCACGCAGCTGTTTCTCTTCAGGGGAGCAGAGCCACAGGAGGAGGAACAGACTTTGCTGATTGCTCTTTCTCTAATTGATATGAATGCACTTAGTGTGCACATATATTTATAACGATATTTATGTTATACAACGCAACTTGGGTCTTGTTGGTCTTGATCCTTAAAGAAGAAAGCCTGGGATTTTGTTCCCATCCATTTGGCTACTGTTTCTCTCGGAAGTATTTAAAAAGTTGTAAAAAATGCTTATTTTTGGTTTTATTTTCTAAGTCTGTGGGAGCTATCTACCCCAGGATTATGTGGTACTTATATTTTTGATTGTTCTATCTTAAGTGAGAAGTTGGGAGGTACTGTATTTATATTATGAGTGCCTGAAGTACAAAGACCAGCTGCAGAAGGTATTAAATATCTTTTTATATTTAAAAAATCACTACAAAATTGTTATCATTCACTATCTCACAGGGTACAGTAATTCGTCTTAAAATTGCCTGTTTTGAGTTTGTCTATGCATACAGTGACATATTAATTATAACACATTTTAACCAGTTCACTAATTGTAAAGTGTAAGCTGCATCAATCTCGTGTCTATTGGACTGGTGAACTCCTCAAGACTGGAATTATACTTGTCTGCTCAGTCCCTGCTTTTCAATGCTGAGTGATATTTTTACAGTTAATTAATTTGTTATTTTATTTCTGAAAACATTTACAAGAGTCTGATCCAAACTGTGGTTGCTCAGCAATTTCACGATTGCTGTTATCTGGAATATAACTTTTTATACGTGTTTTAGCCCCACTTGACTCAAAGAATGTGAAGTGCACCCAGTGACCATCCCCCCGGGTAGCTTCTGTGCATTCCCTGCTTCTGCTGGGTACGGCACCCGATGGGCCAATGCGGGTATGATCCTTCGTAGCGATGGGGAACAAAGACACTCCTTGCTTGTGCTGAGGAAGATAATTTATTGTAAAAAACTCTTTTACGTCCTAAACTTAACTCAGAACAAGCAGGCGTTGGCTCCTGCCAGAGCAGAGTCGCCGCTCCCGCGTTGCTCCTCCCAGCCGCCTCCTTATGGTGCAGTCCCCACATGCCTCGCCGTCCCATCACTGGCAGTCCCCACGTGCCTCACCAGCCCATCACTGGCAGTCCCCACGTGCCTCGCCAGCCCATCACAGGCAGTCCCCACGTGCCTCGCCAGCCCATCACTGGCAGTCCCTACGTGCCTCGCCAGCCCATCACTGGCAGTCCCCACATGCCTCACCAGCCCATCACTGCCTCAGCCCATTCTCCTTCTGTCTGACCCGCAGCTGAACCCCTCCCACAGTGCTCACTGGTGAACAGGAGTGAACAGAACTGAACTGGAATTTACAAAGGTGAAAAAGGCCCTTAAGGCCTTTCTTATTTCCCACTATACTTTCCTCTGGATGCTTCCTGGTGATGCTGCATGGATAGGCTCCTGTCAGTTGAAGCTTAAGATCTATGCCTAATCTACTCATGGAAATTACAGCTGGAAACATCTCTTGTTTCTTTCCAAACAGCTGCTGCTCTTTTCTGCTCTCGTGTATGCCTGCTGGTCAACTTGCTGTGCTGATTTTCATATCTCTGATGATATTGTAGGGTTTCATTGTCATTAGTATTTCCAGAACCCTCTCTGTCTCCCATAAGGAGTTAACAGCATTAATATTTTCTCTGCACTGTGTAAAGGTAGTGTTCCTTTTTTTGGCAGTGGGAAATGATAAAAGGGCTTTCAGACAGTCTGTATATTCAGTATTGTAAATTATTTAAACATGTTTGTCTGTTATTTTACCAGGCAAATGCTGGGTTCTTACCATATATATCATTATATTTTTTCAAAATTCTCTGACATATATTGTAGTATCATTAAAACTTTTCATCAGCATTGAAGGAACTGTTGCCTGTAGCTAGATGAAAAAGTAATATGGTCATTTCTTTGCATTCATAATAGATTTTTTATGCTGTTCACCCCCAGGCTCTTAGTATTGAGGGAAATGCATTCCTTAATCAGACATGAGACCTCATTGTAATTGTAGATCTGCAGTGGAAAAAGGCCTGCAGAGTACTTGCAATATAAGTGGAACATGTTCCAAGCTGAACAGTTACAGCTTGGTGTTTAGATTAGCGTGGAGTGGAGAGGTTTGATCCAGACCTGTGGAATTCAGAAACTCAGACTTGGGAATTGGAATGGGAATATTACTGTGGTTCTTACAAGTCTGGAAACTCAGCCTTTCCTTTGCTTACATATACATTACACAACATTTAAGGTGTCTGTCTCCTAAACATGTGGGATAAAATACGTGATTTAGGCCTCCAAACTTAAAGTTCCAATTATTGAGAAGTTTGGCTAATGGAGTGATCAAGTCACTGAGGTTTCTCAGGCAAACAATCTCTTCTGCAGTATGCTTGTGGAAGTGTGGGGAGTGCTTGGAGTTGGAATGAGATGAGTTTTGAGGGAGGAAGGCTGGCTAATAGCCAAGAAAACATCTGTCTTTTTTTTGCTTGAGCACTGGACAAGATTGTCTCTTAGCATTCTCCACTGCTGCATGTGCAGAATCTATTTTTTAAAAATCAGATGAAGGTTTGTTAGTAATTGTTGCATTGTTCTAGTGGGAATGTTAAAGTTATCAATATCTTGTTTTATGAGAACATCCTAGATCAGAACTATGCCCTCAGAGCATGGGAACTGCAGCTGAAGGCAGACTTTGGAACACAGAGTTGCACTGTAACATAAATTCAAATCAGGAAATTCCTCATTATGTGCCCCATTTTATTCAGCATACTTGTTAACCTCTGTGCAAAGGGAACATGAGCCATGTACAAAGCAGGCACAAGAAGGAATGGGATCATTGTACAACTAATCTGTTTTCCACACAAAAATACATGTATCATGGTGAAATCTGGGCCTGCAGGAAGCAAGGAGGTTTCATCAGCTCTCAGATTTCTGTGCCAGGTTAAGTAGCTTAAAATCACAGATACCCAACTGTTCACCAAATTCAAATTCCTCATCCATTTCCATTAATTATGAGGAAGACAGAGCCAGGTATTTTGACTAGCCAGGTATTTAGGTGGTGTTAACTTGTGCAGTTTTACCAATGCCTTAAATAAAAGCATGCAGTACCTATGAAAGCAAGAAAAGAGATGTGAACCCAGTAGTAAATTTCTGCAACATTACCAACTGTCAGAGTTCTCCGTACGTATTTATTTTGAGGAAAGCCAAAATTCACAAGAACCATTCTGGTTCTGAAATTCTGGTTTATATTCTTTTTCCATCTCAGACTTCACTTTTACACTGAGCAGTCTCCAATTAAATAGACGCACCAGTATCCATTGAGAAAGAAAGCAGAGAAAGGGAATAGGAAAATATAAGCAAAAATCAGAAATAGGAAAATATAAGCAAATTGCCAGTGATGGAGAGAAGCACTTGATGAGTGATAGGGAAAAAATAAGAGGAAAACGAGAAGAAATAATTCGCCAAATCTTGGCTTTGTGATGCTTTCTGAACCAAAGGATATTGGGGAAATCTCCAATATCATCTGTGATGAGAAAGACTGAACTAAGATAGGGGGCGTTTAGGGCCATAGCTGGTGCTGCTGAATATTGCTGACTAAACCTTTTCTCGTAAGAAAAAGAACAGTGGGCACTGATGGTTTCCAAGAAGCTGAAAAACAACCTTTTGTTTAACTAAATGGGACAAGTTCCTCAGTGAAGTTTGCTGGTTTGGGCTGAGCTTTGCTGCAGTAGAACTGACTGTTCAAATCCCTGTCATTTTTCACAACTGGGAGCAGTGGCGACCTACACCATCTTCATCTTGCTGAGATCAGGCAATTCCGAAAACTCTGCAAGTTTCTAACTCAGTGTTTGTCATTTTTCTGGTTTATGTTTTTTCTTAGCCCTTATTCTTCTTTAATGAATGTATTCCAAATTTCCAAATTATGACAAAAAGGTGGCATGCCTGTAATGACAGCCTACAAGTGCAGGAGTTTTAAATTGTCTTACAGAGGAACACCAACTGACACCATGTGATCTAAAGTAATTTAAATTAATTGTCTCTATTTCTTGCAAAGCAATTCTGCCATGCTTTTCCAGAGACACCTGCAGAAGGCAATGATGCATTCCTGAGACTGCACTACACTGCTAGAAATGAAAAATGGAAATGAAAGCAGCCCTGGGTAAGGGGCAATCCCAATGAAACACTGATCTGCTGCTTTCTGACCTGTTTCCTGTACCCCTCTCTTACCTGGAGCCCTGCAGCATTTGCTGTGGGGCACTGAGAGAGTTTATAGTGGCCTCTCTAACACTTGTGGTCAAGCTGTGACCTCACACTCTCGTCTCCCTTATTTTCTTTTTCCCTCTTTAAAACATCAGTGGTGCCATTTATACTCTTCATACTTTTCTTCTGTACTCTGCTCACCCTGTGATCCCTGTATTTACAATAATCCAACAAAAACACTAATGGCACAGCACATAATTCCCGCTGTCAATTATTATGTATTTTATATTTGTTGATGCCAGTTGAAATTTTGGACTAATATTTAAAATGTACAAAATAGGTGTATCAAGAAAAGGGAGCAGATTGTGGCTGGCCTCTGAAGGTATGTATATATTGCAGTGAATATCATTCAAAGAAACTCTCAGATCTCTCTTGCTGAGGACCAGCAACAGGGAAAACCAAAAGCCCTTAAACTCAAAAAGTGCTAATCTCTCACTGATCTTGAGGCACAGTAGGATACAGGCTTTCATGGAGTGTTCTGAGTACTGGTAAAAGACTTGGAAAAAGAAAAGCTTCCTCATTTTATGGCAAACGCTGCCCTAAAGTGTGGGTTTGAGGCAAAGAATAATATGTGGAGCAAAACTAAATTTTGATTTTGTAGAATCCCAATCATTTGTGCTATCTCTGCAGACCTACAGCAGTGGGGATGTATGTGCCCTACAAGATCCCTAGCACAAGCCTAGGGTGGCTGCCAAAGACTGCACCCTAACCAAAATCAGTGGAAACATAATTAAGTTGATTTGAAGCACTTAAGTCCAAATCCCATGTTAATAGTAAAAGTCCCATTCTACCACAAGGAACTCTTAATATCTCATTGTTGCTGTGGTTTCAGTTCATTACTTTTACAGGACAAATCAATCCACTTAACAGTCCACATACAAGCACACTGGAAGTATAGACTGTGTCTAAGCACGTTAGATAAAACTAGATTTTAAAGAAAAAATTTGGCTGTGTTAAATGTATTTCAATATGCATGTGCTGTGTTTTTATCCCACAGCACATTGTGGTGGGTGTTACTTCATGCAGACATAAAAATAGACTGGGCATGCACTGCAGCATTAAGGTCTGAGGAATTATCTGTAGATTTGACAGCTTTTCAAAACTTAAGACAGTATAATTCAAATTTTAATTGGCTTGTGATGAAACAGTTGTTTTGAAATCTTCCTTCTTAGTAAACCTGTAGCACAGCTCTCAGAGGCTTAAGGAAAAGCACTTGGCCTTTTCCTTATCCCCAGAATCTTCATGCATAGATGTACATCTGCAGCAATTGTCTCATCTCCAGACTAATTATCTCATTTACATTTTTCCTGCTCTCTGCTTAGAATGCTCCATGGACAGCCAAGATTTAATCGTGTGCTGTCAGACACAACTGGTTCAGGGACACACACAAGTTGTGTGCATTTTATTTTATTAATATTATTCTGAATTACATGCTACTTTTAATATTAAAATAGCATATTATCTAGCGCTTCACATAAAATATTATGTTAAAGATGATGCTCACATAACTTAAAAGATTCTAAAATTAGGGGTTTTTTTCTAATTTTCCCTGATCATCTCTTCCACCCTCTGGTATTACTTCCTCTGCACTTTGAGTCTATTGGGTGGAGGAACCCTTTCCTTTTTTCCTATTTAATTTAAGGAAATAAAAAATATGATTATACAGTTACATTTTGTAGCTGCCATTGTGTACAACTGAGAGTTGCTTACAGTAGAGCGTCACTGATAAAATAGTGATCTACTGATGAGTGCAAATACAGCAAGTTCTCAGCTGTAGGTCAGTCTCAGCTAATTAAAGATATAATTGGGTCCTTTCATGATCTGATGCATAATCAGACAGTGTAGTTGGAGACTGCCTCAACTTGAGGCACCACCTATCTGCCTTATACAAGTCTGTCTTAAACAAATAGTGATCTCTTGAGGTTACCAGCCAAGGCAGCACATTGTGGCTGCATTCTCACAAGATCAAGCATCTTGGGGCCGTGTGTTGCTTTCACTTAGGGAATCATGTACTCCTAAAGTGTAAGAGCCTGAATGAGGGATGCAGGACTCCAGGGGCTCTCCAAAATGCAGTTTATTCTGTCCAAGATGTTACAGCAGCCCAGGGTTGTGGGTGACAGAGCTGTGCCTCCAGCTGTCAGCTCCAGCTGCAGGCAGGCCTGGAGACCCTGAGTTTGGGTTACAAATGCATTATATGCTTTTCTTTGCTGAGCATCTTAATACAGAAGAACCAATCTATACCTTAACTATTATCTATAGCCTATAATAACTACTATAATTAATATATTCATATAATTAATATATTCAATACTATTCTCCAATCACTAAAAGTTAGTACATTACAGTTTAAGCTAGAAGATGTTTTTCAGTTTTCTTGCAGTGGAAAATTCTGAGACCTTTTTTCTACTTGCAACATTTGCTGGCTTGTTTGCCTGTGCCATCTTTCTGCTTGGTAAAAACATCTTCTTGTTGAGGTGGGTTTATCCTTTGCTCATCAAAACCCCTTCTAACTAACATATCCTTTGCCTTCTTGCTTATCCAGTAAGACTGGCTCAGCAATTCTTTTCTTCTATATGAAAACCTGCTTCCATCTCTATTCTTTATCAGACTCTACATTCAAAAATCTTTCTGCTAAGCATACACATCTGTGAGACTTTCTTGTCAAACTTCCATCCTTCCCGACACTGAAGGTGTGGCAGGTGCAAACCTTGGTGTTGTGCTCGGTGCAGGCTGTGGCTGTTCCACGTTGTGCTCCACAGGTTTGTTGAGTGAGTTATTTCCCATGCAGGGTACAGAAGTGCCACGGGTCGCTGGCTGATGGCTGCTAGCCCACTTCCCTGCATTGCAAGATTAATTTGCTACAGAAGCAGCCAAATCAGCACCCTTGACAGGCAGGACGTGTGTGCTCTCAGCAGCTGAAACCAACAGTTTTCCCAGCTAGTGCTGACCTTTCAGATCTGCTGAAAGGCGTCTTTGTACTGTTCCTTCATTTGGGGGCAGGTATTGCTACTCTTCCTCTCCTAAGCAGGAATAAAAAATAGCAGAACATGGGCTGCAATGAAGTTTAAACCTCTGCAGAGGTGGAAGGAGAACCTTTGGGGTCCTTTTCTGCTCTGAACTCTACCATCAGTCATTTTATATTTAATAGTTCTTTATATTTTACCATTGATCCCAAAAAAGTCATGTGATGATAAATGAGCAGGAAATTTCTGAAGAGCCCCTGTCTGCAGGTATAATGCATGCATTACTCTCCCTAAAAAACCCAAAATATCTGAGCAGCCTCTAATAAGGAAACCTTAGATTAAAACAGAAGGTTGTGATCTATAGGTACAGCTACAAAATCAATAGGCAGTCCCTGAAACCACTGCTCATAAGAGACATATATTGTAGTGCATATTTGTCTGCAGCTCTGGAAAACAAATTCTGCTCAAAACAGCATCAGTCTGTCTGAATAATTTAGGTGATGGAAAAAAAAAACCAAACCAAAAACCAAAATGAACAAACACCTCCCAACAGCCCCCAGAACAAAATAGGAAAACATTTTGTGCCAGGTAGCTCATCCAAATGTTGAGAACTATTTTTTGTTTTACTCTTGTCATCACTCTCTAGTGCTTTATACTGCCTGTGAGAACAAAGAGGTCACTCAGCTGCCTTTTGTATTCAAGGTGTGTGCAATTTTTAAGTATTTCTTAGTGCTCATTTGTGGTATCTTCACATACAGCACCTTTTTCACACAAACCCCTAAGCAAAATGCAACCTAAAAGAACCCCAACTACAAAAAATCCCAGTGCAAAACCACAACACTTGAAGTGTTTCACAGCCATAAAATTAGAATCAGCAAGTTAGTAAAATCATGAAATGATGTGTAATAGCTCAGCTGTTGAAATGAGTATGTTCACTCCCTTCCATGTGCAGAAGAGCAAATGCTATGTTCATCCCCAACCAGCTGAAACTATAAATACATTAAACAGAAAGACAGCTAATTATAATCTAGGGTGTATTTTCTTTTAACCTCTGTAGGGCCTTCATAGCTGCAGTGTTCTTGATTTGTGGTGCTCACTGTATTTCAGTGATTCTGTTTTCTCCATCCCTATTTTAACCTCTTTGCTGCCTTGCTCAGACCCTGCCCAGGAATTTCTGTCAAGAAAGAAGAAAGTGGTACCAGGGCCTAATGGTTTTGACTTTAAATGTCCTGTTTAATTACAGTTTCCTAGACTTTTGCACTCTTCCATATGTATATCTGGCAGTTCCAAAGAAAAGGAATTCATCTAGTAAAAGCACTGAAAGGGCATCTATTTTTACACCTAATTTTGGAGATTCCAACATCTGGACCTGTGAAAAGCTCCCTCTGTCCTGAGGAATTCCCATCTATATGTTTTAATAGTTATTTTTTTAGTTATAATAATTCTGCTTTCCATTGGGTATTTTAACCTTGAGGAGGGAGGATGTGCCTAACATATAATATTTTAGACCTTATTAGGTTCAAATCTTATATGTAAATATAAGTATTTTTAAAATTATCTGGCATTTATTTGGACACTTAGTGAAACAAGCTAAGATTTCCCTAGTCCTAGGCCTACTGGAAATTATTTTCCTGAAACTGAAGGCTTCTAAACAGCAAATCAGTTCCTTTTCTCCTTTTTTCTTCAGTCAGGGGATCAAATTCCCAGATCCTTAATCAATTCATCGATTATGTTCAGGTACAGTTTCCACTTAAATGCATAAAAACTAAATTTAGCAAGGATGTTAAAATTTAGCCCAACACTCTCTGCCTGTCTCTTGAGGGAGTCAAACAATAAATTCATATTTTTTCTGAAAAGGCAAATGCAAAATTACTTACCACTAGTTTAGCTGTATATTCATACAAGTCAATAGTAAATTTTGTACTCATTTTAATGGGAATAATTAGGTGAGTTCTGAAATTCTGAGACTCCCAAGTGCCAACCTCTGTAATGCCCCTTTGTTTCTTCCAAAATAAAAATAAAATGCATCTGCAGTTGTTCCAAAGGCAGTGGTTCCCATGGCTGGATCCAGGCAGCTCTGGTTAAAGTTCAGCAATCCACAGCTTGGAATTGGTGCAAACATGGAGTTCCTTTAAGAGAATGTGGGGAATGTGGGTTTGGAGTAGTTCCTGAGCTCCTGTGCTGTGCTAGTTTGGAAGCAAATGATAATCACTCCTGTTTTAAAAGTCCATATTCTTATCGTTCTGAGCAATTGAGTAAAATTAGATTGCCAGTAAGAAAAGCTGTCTAAAATACCACAGTAATAATCAGCTTAATAAAAATGCTTTGAGTGAATGTCATCTCACAAAAGCAAAATATGGCATGGGGCTAATTTGTAAAACCGCCTCGTTAACGGAAATTATTTGTAGCTTGTCAAATATTAAATTGCTCAAATTGGTTTTTGTAATTGAATTTCAAGGAAATTAACAGTCTGTTGTAGTAATAAATTTAGTAGATTGTGTATTTGGTGCATTTTCTCCAAATTAAAATTAAGTAAATAAGTGACTAAGACTTTTCACAAATTTCAATTTCTTTAATGGCTAAAAAAAATCAAAAAGTTAACTTTCTTTTGCTGCATTGCACTCAAAATCAATGTAAAGCTTAAGTTAACTTGAGAAAACCAGAATCAGTCAAAAGGAATTTTGTAGGATTATGTGTATTGTCATATTAATTTTGAAAATGAAATTACTCTGACAATAGTTTTCTGGTATTTGCTCAGTTTAAATTGTATTTACTCTGTCTTTCCGGCCTTAAATGAGTCAGCATGTTTTATTTTTTCCTGACATGTAGAATTTTTATAATAGAAAGAGAACCCAATTTTATCACTGTCTTGGTTCTCATAAGTGTACAGCAAAAGTGGTGGCTGCTCATGGGCCCTTACAATGAAGATTTTACTGTGTAGTGCAGAGGGATTTTTTTCCAAGTGTAAATGTAACTACACTACATAAGGTAACCACGTTGCAGAAACATGGTCCCCTATTACTGATGGGTTTTGCTAGCCTTCATCATCATCATCATCATCATCATCATCATCATCATCATCATCATCATCATCATCATCATCATCATCATCATCTTTATCATCTACCCAGTGGATACAACTGGCTCACTCGCCCAGTTGCAGCATTGTCAAGTAGTTAAATCCAGCATTGTCAGGCTTTTGAAGTATTTGATAAAAGCTGTAGCCCCATATTTTGTGGCAATGTCTGTTGTATTCTTGAATAATTATCCACAAAAGTTGCAAATACGTGTGATTGTTCCTGCAAGTCAATCAAATGTGCATGAATCGTGTCTCTGAGCAGTAGAGGGGTGAAAATGTAGCTGCTCTTTGTACACAAACAAAACCATTTTTGTTCCAGTGTACAAATTCTTAGTCAAAATATGGGACTTTTCTGCACCGTAAGACAAAATCGCGGATTTGTGATGTTTATTCCCAAGTGGTGTGTGCAGGTGCCTGTTGTGAGAATCAGTGAGAAGGGAGGGCAGGGGTTTGGAGTCCTCAGAAAACATAGCAAAGCAAATAGGAAAGCTTTGCTAAAGCAAAAAACATTCACTGCTGCTTCCAGGCTGTTTGGAAAAACTTTGCTGTCAATGGGAGGAACAAATTATATGAACAATGACATTCCTAAAGGGAGAAACCAAGTGTTTATAGCTTCATTTGCTTGAGATGAAAATTCTGGAAGAGAAAGTGGCATACTGCAAATTGAAAAATTTTTATCAGGGCAGGAACTGATATTAAATGAAGTAATTTGGTTTGCCTTTTTTTATTCCTGTGGAAAAATAATCTGGAATGTATGATTTGAAGACAGCTATTAAGCAATTTCACTTACATTACAGAATGTCTCATCTCCAATTCAGAAGAACCCAAATGCATTTACTTACTGCAAATTTAATATAATAGAAAATAGTGTTTAAAGGCATTGTGTGCTAATGTCTGGTCATTAAGATTTATGGAAACTGAAGTAGATGGCTTCTGATTAGACAAGAATTCTCTACCATAAAATGCTTTTTATGCTTATTTTTACTGCAGTAATTCAGCTGCTCTGTCAGGGCTCTGCAGTCTGAAAGGAGGAATGCACAGATGGAGCTGCAGTGCTGAGTTTCACCCCAATGACAATCAGGTTTGACAGTGCCCTTCTGTTTTCAAAGACTGTTCAAGAAATCTCTAAAACTCCCCAAAGTCTCTGACTACTACTGGCCCTAATCTCTGACTTCCCTTGTTAAATTCTCCTTAAAAAAGAAACCACTGGGAATTTGTCATAGTTAGTAACAGGGAAGCAATCAAGGATTACAGTAAAACATGGAAAAAACCCATACTCATCATACCAGCACTACATGTCTGTCAGCATCCTGCTGAAGAGTTGCAGGCAGTTAAAGCCACCCAGTTTTACTGAATGATGTTTGATCAAATTCCATCAAATCTATGTGATAAATTTTCTGTCATTTAAGAATGTACATGATTCTGTTTTGTTTGAGTTTTTCAAAAGCATGCCCTCCTTTTCAAATGCCTTAGTGACAGTAGCTAGTGAGGAATTTGCTTGTATTCATTAGCACAATTACAGAGTTACTCCACTCTTAAGCTAATGAAGCACAGCATTAGAAGTGAAGCAAAGATTTCAAAGTACTAAATTACAAAATGCTGTTCTATAAAATTCTAACAGCAGAAAATAAATTGATAAACTTGCAAATAGAATAAAATTTGAAGTCTACTTCAGGAATTCCTGAAACAAGCAGTTCTGTAAAATAGTGGGTCCTGATACATGTGCAGTGAGAAGTCAGACTTTTAAAAAATAATTTTGCAATATTTTTAATAATTCTTATTTTTGGCTTGGGAAGAGACGTTGTAATGGGCAACTGAAAAGTAACTCTTGACATTTTGAGTTGGTTCTGAACCTGGAGGATGGCCTGCAGAAAATAATGCACCTCCTAGAACTAGAATTCTTTTAGATTCACCCACTTTATTTTTCTCAATGGCAAATTGAGGTATTGAGGTGGAAAAGCCTGCACAGTGTTTCACAGCCCGCATGTAACAAGTTCCTCTATCACTACTTTAATAATTCCAGGAATCGCTTGTGAATGTGAATTACAATTATTTTTGTGATCATACTTATTACCAAAGATTTGTTATTCTGAACATTATTGTCCCTCTATCCAGCCCTTCAGAACAGTGGGAATGGATTAAATTTCCTGTATATTAAACAAGGATTATAAGATACTTTAGACAAACGAGAATAATAAAATATGAAGTAGAGCTATTCATTCCTACATGCTCTGAAAACTTAATTGTGAAGCCTGCAAGTTATGACTCCTGTACTTTATTCCTTGCTTTGCTATGAAATTGATACATGGTGCGAATAGCTGTAAAGTCTAATTCCAGAAAATGCCTGAAAGCCTTTCTGCATTTAATGACACACTAAAGCATAGTGCTATGCTGAAGTGAAACCCAAAACTTTTATGTCTGCTGGACTTTTTATCTTTTGGTAAGAAAGGTACCTTGAAAGCACATAGTCTGAGATGATGGAGGAAGCTGGGACTTGGCTTTTCTAAAACTTACGCAAGTCCCATAAGAGAATTGATGTCTCCTACTACTCACCACCAAAGCCTAGTTCTAATGATAAACATAGTAATCGCACAACATGAAAAGCAGTAGGACAGCTTTAAAATCTGGACAAAAATAATTAAAAGCCCATTTGTCCAACTTCACTTTTATCTGGAGACTTCCTCACTTAACCCGGGAGTTGTTCAATGGGGTGGTGAAAAAATCCAATATAGAAAAAGTTGCAATAAGTTCCACGTGGAAAAAGTTGTAATAATTCCACATGGAAAGTTTGGGGAATTTCAGAGCAGCAGGCTAAAAGCGCAGGATCATTCCTGTATTCTGCCTGAGGGACAGTGGCTTATCAAAGCAGAAAATCTGGCACTGCCCTAGGAAGCCTTATCAGGTAAATGTCTGCAGGCCAGATATGATTTATATGGCCCATTGGCTATTTGACAAAATAAGAGGTAAAATCCTGTCCAGGAGAAACGTCTCTCTCCAAAAGTAACTGCTCTTGGCTTTTGTGAGATTAGGCAAATCAAAGAGGAAATATTGCTCCTCTTCAAAATACTCAAGGCTCAAGAGAAAAACAAAGTGTGATGAGCCCTTACATTTTTTTATTTGTGAAGATATTTATTTCTGTCATCCAGCACAGGGAGCAGATTGCTTTTTCAAGCTTAAACATCTTCTTTACTGGCTCTTTGTAACTCAGGAACAGAAAGAGTTGAAATATAATTCACCTTCCAAATTAAGGATCCTTCTTTTGTCATTTAATGCTTTTGTGTTCTGAGATTTCATCTTTGGTGCCCGGGATGCCAGTCTGGGTAAACAGGGTTTGTCAGGACAGCCTCTGCAGCAGGAGACAAGCAGAGCATGTTTTCATTGTGTTCAGAGATTTTCTTTGGTGCATTATTCCATGTAACCCTTTCTATTCTGCTCACCATTGAAATCACCACAGATCTTCTTAGTGCCTCCAAAATGTTCAGTGACAAAAAAAAAAAAACATTTCAGCTTAATGTGTTAAGAAGCAGTTGTATAGTTTAAATGTTCGTGCTTGTAAAGGAAAGCTTAGTGATATAATCATAGGCCTGAAGAAAAATGACAAAGAAATCACCCCAGTGCTATTTTGAAAACCCGTCTCATGACAAATGTATTTGCAGTTTTGGAAAGCTTGAGGGAAACTGTCTGTCACTTTTGACTCTCTCATCTCACAAACCTCAGAGTGCACCCTGTGACTTTTCTTGCTATGAATGCTTAGCACAGCTCACCAATATAACAATGAAATTCTTATTTACAGCTCTGTGCAGCATGCCTAATAAAAAAGAAAAAAACCCATTAATATCATAGGAATTTATTCAAGAGTTTTTTACAAGGAACTAAGCTTTTCACTAAAGGGTCCAGGTCATTGGACTAGTCACTGCCTGGCCACTTGTGCTGAAGTCTAATTGAGATGTTAACTAAGCAGCCAAGTGCCACAACATAAACAGAGGGACTCCAGTTTTATCATCCAGGAAAGCCAAATCCTTATTGCATAGCTCATATTTTTATAGGAATATCAGAAGGCACCGTGTTAGATCCAATTGGCTAACAACCCACTGAAACTCAGTTGATTGGTTGGTAAATGACCAGGGTGCATGTCCATCAAGCCTCTCTATTTCTTTACATATTTTTGTTCACTGATTCTCATGGGATAGATTTCTTGTTTATGAAGATGCAACCTATTTTTCTTACAAGAATAGATTGTTATGCAAACTCATTTTCATTCTCAATTATTTCTCATGGGAACTTAACAGGCTGGCTGTTTATTCAGCTGAGCAAGGCCTGATTTTATAAGGCCTTTCTTTTCTAAGGTTTTTACCTATATGCAACAGCCAAGCATCCTAGACATGTCCTAAATACAAAGTGGATGAGATCCTTTACTTGTGACTGTTTTCCTGTAAATTGTGTCTGTAATAGACTCCAAGCTATATTCAGTGAAATGTAGCTTATAGCTTGAATCAGCCAGTAATGATGGTTTTCAAAATGAACTATTACAAGACTACGTAGTACATGCAGGCCATGATATTAAACCTGAATGAAAATACTCATCTGTGGGGGGATAGAATATAAGAAAATAAAGATAGTGTAGAAAGTAATCTCACCCCTAAGGAGTTGCAGCTGGGCCAATTATCAAAGATTAGGAACAGGCCTGACTTTAACAGGGCACAGCTGTGACCAATGAGAAGATGATGATATAAAAGAGTGGGGTGGCTGGCTGAGAGGGGAACTTGAGTCAGCTGGCTGCTCTGTGAAGAAGAAAGAGTCCGTGCTCTGAGGAGCTGCCCATGAGGAACACCAAGGTATGAAACTTTTGTGATAAGGAGACAACAGTATGGAACCTCTGCAATAAGATAACAATGCTCATTTATTTATCTGGGGGGTGTTGAGTATGCCATCATCCAGTTACTACATTGGTATGATAGTGTGACTTCCATTTTTGCTTGTTTCAAAGAAGGAGATTATAAGGTTAATTTTAAAAAATCCTAATGATAAATTCTAGAATAATTCTTATCTAAGTGTTCTCAGAAAGCCTAATAGAGAAAATCTGTGATTAAGTGCAAAGCAGTAGCAGAATTAGGTGCAAACAGATACAGGTAAAGAAATGTCCAATTGCATTGTGTTTGTAAGATAGATCATAGCAAAGGTCTGCATCTGTATTTCTATTTCTACTTGCTGATGGATCCATTCACTGGTAATCAAAACAGTATTGCAGTTTATGCTGCATTAGCAGTTACAGCTTAGTTCTTGGATTGCATATTTTTCCTTTCTTTCACCCATTTTTATAATGAATGATTTTAAGTTACCTGAATAAAGGACACAAAACACTTGGCAAATTAGGCAAAACAAATGAGAAAAATTACTGATAGCAGGTAATGACAAAGCTGTTTTGATGTGAAATATTATTTAAAATAGTACTTGATCAGCTATCTTTAAGCATGCACTAGGAGCTTTTAGAAATGAAATAATTTAAAATTAATAGGGCTATTTCATTAACTGCATTGCAGGCATGGAAATGAGGCATTATATTTTTTTCTCAAAACCCACATATTTTCAGCTGTTCAGAATCCTAGTGCTGATAGGATGTGTTAAACCCCTTTTACCTTCATTTTATTATCTTGTAGAAACATTGAATTGAAACATCCAGTCATAATAATTTTTCATTCAAATTGATCACAGCTTTGAAACTGTTGCTATGAAAGTAATCACATCATAAGAAAGACAAAAATTTAGGTCATTTGAATAAAAGGGAAATTATCATACAACTAGAACCATATTCATATCTCTTCTTGCATGCAGCCTTTCAGGCAAAGTTGCACATTTAGCATTTTTGTGTTCACTTGAATGTTTTAAGTTTTAATGAATTATGAATGATATTATAGCTGCTGTTGCCTTACGCAGCATTTTGAAAAATGTTTCTAATTACAGTGACCTGTGACAGTTCTCGTTAGTTTGTCACTTTGAGTACTCTCTTGAAAATAGGAACGTGTCAGGGTTCAAATAAATATTAGTAATTAATAATAAAGGATATTTGTTGTCACAGTGGCACCAATATTTTCTAAGTGAATAACATGTCTGAAACAAGCAGAGGAAGATGGCTCTTCTGAAAAATCACATCTCGGAGATGATGACATTGAAGGCAGGGATCTAAGAATAGAAGTGCTTGGGTAGGACCAGCCTGTGCCTGGAGCAAGCCTGGGGATGCAGGAGGAAGGAGTGATGCCAGCAGGAGGGACACCCCTCCTCCTGTGGGAGATTTCTCCTCCAGCTGGCACAGCCGGAGCTGGAGCTGCTCCCGAGAGCCCCAGCTACATCAGGGAGATCCCTGGAGCCTGGTCCCCCACTGGAATCAGATGGCAAGATAAAGCCAAAAATAGAAGTACAGAGCAATTTATATCTGTCAAGACCTGTTTTGAAATATTTTTTGTTGGGGCAGTAATGATGATTGCTTTTTACAGCTCCAACCTGAGGACTCATAAACCAGGAAATGGGAACAGAAATTCTGTTTAAGACCAGAAAAGTTTTTGCAGATTGTTCTTACAATTAATAAACAATAACCTTTCTTTTGTTGTCCCACCTTTCTTGCACTTTCTGCATGGGGTGTGCAGAAATCCCTCTTGGCAAACCTTAACTCCTGCCCTGTGCCACATAGATCTGAAGCTCAAGCAAAGCACCTTTTGCTAGGAGCCTTTTGGAAATAACATAGAAAGTAAAGTAGGAAAAAAAGTGATCTGAGAAGAACATCTCTCAACTAGAAATGTAATTAAAATCAGATGCCTGATATGCAGTCAGTGTCATGGATTTTCCACTAAACAGATGGTGAATTTACTTCTCCTAGCACAAGACACTTTTGTTTAGCCTCATAGGAAAACTAAAATATTTCTTAATAAATAGAAGATTTAGCATAATAGAAAGATTGGGAAAAAAATCTTCCTGTTTAATAATGAAAGAGGATTGTTATTTTAAAAAAATATTTGCAGCAATGTTCCTTGTTGAATCAGTGTGTATTCTGTGGCAGAGTTACTGGTGTGTTTTCTACTTGCAGGGTATCTGTTACTGTATACTCCTTATTCCTGTTCCTTCAGTAGTAAATTAAATTTCTGGTCATTGTACATCGTTATCAGGAGGTGTATGGCTGTGTAGGGGGGAATTAATTGTTTCTCCTGCTGGATGTAGAACGTCTCTAGTACATAAACCACTTTGCAAATGTGTTTGCTTAGAGGGGAGTGCCAGAAGTGTGGGCTCACAATGGGCTAGGGAAAGGCAAAATACTCTTACAAATTATTGTTCAAGATCAAGATCCTGGTGTCCTCCAGCTCCTTGATCTTGTTTCTCTGTTCAAAATTGCTGATTTGACAGCTGAATTAGCAGAAAAAAATTGTATGAGGACTCTCCCAATGAAAAGTGGGACAGCCTAATCCACCAACAAAGATAATTTAAGGTTTTCCATCTCGGTGTGTGAAGGAATTAGTAAGGCAATAGGAAGTGTCACTTTGCTCTTCTAACAGGAGAATGAAAGACAACTAAAATAAAAGCAGGTGTTCCGTTTTAGGAGCTTGTTTTGTTACTTTTCATGCCCAGTTTTATGTGGTAACATTTCAGAGGTTTTGGATGCATAACTATTTTAACCAAACAAGTGATGAATTTCCAGGTCACTGACAGGTGATTTGAGTTGGCTTTTTGAACATTGCATGGTCAGGGATTAACATATGTGTTAATTTGGAAATAAATTTTCTTTCTCTGAAGTGTAATCAACAATCCTCAGCTTTGTCTTCATATCAGAAAACCTGTGCAAAGTCCAAACACTGTGTGAGGAATTGCTGGTCAGCATTTGCATTCTGTGAACTTGATAAATAAACATAAAACCAGCAAGAATGCATAAAATCAATTAACCAAACAAGCCGTGCATGGCACTCCAAAGATGTAACTGAGTGCTGCAAATGCACTCATCTGCAGCTCCACTTATGCTTCCCAAGATAAGGAAAGTTATTTATACTTTTTAACATGTAAGGTAGTTGCCAGAGAGTAAATGTGAGTTTCTGCTGAAATTAATGAGGGAATTCTGATTCATAATCACTCATGTATGTTTAGATTAATGAGAAGTCCAACATTTCCTGGTACTTACATCTCCAGTAACACATAGTTCAAACTTTGCAATGCAATTAGAGAAATTTAATTAGGGAAAAAAGTACAGCATTAGTTGAATTTTCTGGATGTTATCTGGTTTCCGTGAATAGAAATGGTAAAACTGTGTGCTCAAAGAGCATTTTAAATTTTTCCGTGCCTTCAACAGCACTATCTCTTCAAACCCCATAGAAATGCAGGGTGAGAGCTGAGAAAGCAGCACTTACTTCACTGTGGGGTTTTTGTTAGCTGGAAAAAGCAGGCATGGGGTGTTGACTCAAAGCATGAGAGCCCCTCACTGTATCCAGTGGCATTCTTTGGTCTTGATTCACCTGTGCCCTGCATCTGAAATCAAAAGCTGTGGAGCACCTTCCTGTAAATAGCACTTTACATTTGTTTAACACCAACGTGGCATTACACCAACTGGTTAAACACAGATTGCAAATTTAAAAATTCTGAACTCCTCCTAAGAACATAATAATTACAAGAGGACTTCTATGATCTTTCACATCTTTTTCATTTGGCTATTTGATGCCTGTCCAGAGAACTGGATTTAAGTTTTTGTTATTAAGTATATCTTTTTATTTGAGGTGTTAAAAATGTGCGGGAGTGTAGTGGCAGGGAAAACTCTATTCATTAGGTGATTCAGTGTTTTTTAGCAAGAGCTCATTGCCAATGTCATTTCCAGACAGCCTTTTCACACATTTCAGTAGAAATAATTTTATTCCAAAAGGGATCTACTTATATTTACATCAAAAGTTTCTGCAGGTTGAGATGTTAGAAATTATTCATTTCTGCTTTTGAAATCTTCTTTCAGATTCAAACCTCCACAGTGTAATAGGCTGCTTCTGCTGGCAAAGCTGTTTAGAGGTGCTGTGAACCCTCTCTGAGTCACTGTGAAATGGTCAGAATGACCATTTAATTAGGAAAGGGACCCAGTGTATTTCCAAACTAATAGCAGTATAAATATTCAAACTTCTGGTGGCACAGAAATCTATGTGTCAATGTAATCTTAATTTCCCCAGACATGAGGGTTTAAAATAATTTAGAGCCTACAGTAAAAATCAATTTTGAGAATTACCTTAGAATCCTACTTGCATTCAAACCAATATTGTTTTGATTGAAACTTTAATTTACAAGCACCCTGAAGAATTCTTTATGTTTCTAAGAAATGCTGTGTTTTAGAGGTAATGAAGATAAGCCATATAAGTATGAAATGAAGAAATCTTACTGTGTAAAGTGCAAATAACTTATGGTAAAATGTGTCAACACGGGGCCATAATAGTGAATACTTGGCTTTAAAAAAAAAAAGTTACTGGTCTGCCTTACAGGAGTAGTTATGGTTAATAGATTTGAAGATTAGAAATATACATCATCTACTCACACTCCCCAGTACTGACCTAGAGAAATTTTCTTGTTCACATCCTTGACAATCCTCCTCTACATAAAGGGTTGTTTTTTTAATCTTAAATTGTAATTATGCACATAGTAAACTAATATTGAAGGAGAATAAGGTATAAGAAAATAGTAATTAGTGGGTTTTTATAAGGTTTGGTGGTTCTTGACAAATAAATCTGCAGTAAGCCAGGGCCTAACATTGGCATTATGATTTCTTTGGTCTTCTGACTGGGACCTGAGAATCCAAATCGGGGAGTGTTTTAATTTGCATAGTTGCCTATAGTTAAAGTAATTGCTATTATTGTTAGCCCTGGTGACAGTGCAGGAACTGTGGAACAAAAAATAATATCAGCATTTTGACAATTGGGCATCTTGTGCATTAGAAATAACCTTTCAATAAATGGAAAGGTATCAGTGCCCGGAAAATATTCGAGACGAATACCTATTTTCTGTCATGATGAGAAGTGGGTTAAATGTTTGCCTCTGCTTTTCTATTGTTTATGCTTGTTCATATATGTTTCAGACGGAAGTTAGCAAAGTGTGTTAGGAGTATTTAAAAACCTGTTTCTAATAACTGTAGGATATTTTGCTGCATTTTGAGGGGACTGGATTAACAGAAGGGTTGTGACATGACAGGAAGGAGATGTTTCACATAATGACATTTTTCTTTAAAGTGTTATATTCTTCTAACATGAGTCACTAGGCATTTTTCCTTCATGGAAGTGATTTTGAACATACCACACAATTTTATTTTTTTTTTCTTCAGTGAGTAGTATGTGCCTCCTAGTGGGAAAAAACGCATGAAAAGAAAAATCATAGTCAACCAATCAACACCTTGTATATTAAAAAAATATTTCTTTCTTACTTTTGTTGTGGATTTTTTTGTTTGTTTTTGTTTTTCTTTTTAAAATATCAGCTCATATATTCCTATGGGTTCATTTACCACTACCTTAAATAAGTTTACTCATATGCATGGAGGAAAACATAATAACAGCAGTACTTTTCTGGTTTGGTTTATGTGGACTTACACTTGTTGAAGGCTGGTTAAAACATTTACTTGGACTGTTTATTTTTTCTGTATCAGACACCATTTTTCAATTTCAAATAAATAATTGCATGGCAGAATGCAGTGTGAAGCTCATCCCATTTGATCAGGCACTGGAGTTTTTGCCTCTCCTCTGCTGCCCCATATCTAAAGCCCAGTGTGCTATTGGCATTAATCAGCCATACAGCTGATCATTCAGTAATAAATAGCTCCATCTCAGTAAAGAATGGCTTCAGCTGGAAAGAGCTGAATCAATGAAAGTTTTTCATGCATTTATTTTAAAAACCCAGCTTATTGA
Organism: Camarhynchus parvulus; assembly: GCF_901933205.1. NCBI lineage: Eukaryota > Metazoa > Chordata > Aves > Passeriformes > Thraupidae > Camarhynchus > Camarhynchus parvulus. The sequence continues at coordinate 22,477,442 of NC_044578.1, read as the reverse complement.
GTATTTCATAAATGGAAACTTTCTTGAGCAAGCTTGATTAATTACAGTAGGTAGGTGTTTAGGTGGCTCTATCAAAAGCACTGTAAATGCATGGTGTATTATCCATAATATTTGGAGTTAGTCGTCATAATTCTGGAATCTCATTTTAGTCTGGGTCTTGAAAAAAACCCCAGTCAGACAGGCTACTTGTGCGTCTCAAATCTGAGCAAGATGTTTAACAGGTTTTCTCATGAAATGTGGGTTGTTTGGCAAATTTGAGGCCTTTGTTGAAACTTTCTGAACTCCTCTCTTGCTCACTGCTCCTATGCACAGGGCGTGAGAGAAATCAGGTGGTTGGGATCCACTTAGTGTAACTGCAGACACGACAAAATGCTTTGGAACAGAGTCAATCTTTTCCTTCTACAGTAGTTTAGTAAATAATCACTGTTGAAGGTCTTATGTATAAAAGTTGCTCTTTTGTAGCCAATCATCTGATTCAGGAGAAGTCTTTGCACCACGAGGCTCTCAGAGTGTGATGTAGGTGTGCTGAGAAGGTGGCAGCAGTGTCACCAAGCACTGCTCACCCCACAGTTGTGCCACCTTGCTGAGTGTGACAGGTTTTCCATCCCTGGAATCCATGCAGGAAGCTGATGTGGGTGCTGGGTTCAATACTGTCTTATATTAAAGGAGGGGCAACATCTACTGCTTGCCTCTTGCCCTCTGTTTACGGGGTCTGAACCAGTCCCTGCCTGATGGCTCAGCAGTGCCACTGATGCCAGCTGGAGTTGTTATTCTGTGTCTCACAAATACCAGGATTACAGAACACAGCAGTGATCCTAACGTGCAAGCAGTAACAATCCAGTTATGGATTATATCTATTTTAAGAGTCCATATATGCTGGATGAATGTGCTGTGTTTAACAAACAGTGAATCTCCATCTCTCCATCAACATAATGTGTTAAAAATTATCTATCCTACCCATTGAAACTGAAATAATTAGACAGTTTACCTGGATAACACATGAACTTATTATCTGTAAATGGTAAAAGATACAGCATTCATAGTTACGTTTGCCTGAAATGTGCATAACTTAAGGCTTATAGAGAGATGATACTGCCTGTGTTGCTTTGATTCTGGGGTCAAAATTGCATTTATTATTGAGCTTTGTTTGACATTCCTTGAGGTTCAAACTTCTTGGGATTCTGAATATAATCACAGCAGATACATGTGCATCTCTTATTGCTTGGCTGAGCACAGAAGACTCAGAAGCAGCCCTAGAGAAAAAAATTCCTCTCCCTTGATGAATTCTTTAAAATCATTAATGCTTTCTGGCTGCAGCACGGGAGCGGGTGGTGCCAGCAGAGCAATGCAATTAACCTTCCTTATAAATTAAATGTGCAAATGTGTTATGTAGTGCACAGAATTTGGATAGAATTATTTCTACTTCAACGTAGATTTAGCTGGGAAAAAAATTATTTTCTAACAGCTGCTCTGCGGCTTGGGAATTTGAAACAGCTTTTACTCTCCTTAAACCAGCTATCAAATACCTGGGGCTGAGAATGGCAAAATGTGAAATGTAGTCATATATTATTATATACAGGATCAATATTTCAGAAGGCCATCCAAGCTCTCTGGGAAAAGAGGAGTTTGCCATTATTTTTTTCTTCAAACCACAAAAGATGCATAGCTGGAAACACTTATTTTTCTCATCACTTAGAGTTTAGCAGACAGGCTTCTTTTCAATGAAAAGATGACAAAAGAATAAATAAACTATTCATCATTAATTGGGAAGGCTCCTTAACAGCTGTAAAAGGGGGAAAACCCCTTGCATAATTCATAAAGGCAAAATATATGAGAAAAAAACAAAATAAAATTAATAATTAAATGAAAGGAGAAAGTTTGCTTATGTTTACATATAAATTTGTGAAAAAATTTCTTTTTTTTCTTAAGGGCAAGGGGGAGTACACTCCATAGCTTTTGGAGGGAAAAAAGCATTATTTCCTCTATTAAAGAAGAGGGGTTGTTTCTTCACCTATTTAAAATGGAGAAACATGATGAAAATGCAGCAGATTTAAATGTTTAGGAGTTTTCATTTCATTTGAGGAGTTTGTGACAGAGTCATAAGTACAGCTGGAGGTGTGGCAGCATAAAGAGCTGTTAATCAGCAAGTCCTGGCCAAGCAGGGAATCAATCCAGCTGTTGGTGTGGAAATTCACATGGCGACATTCTGACTGAATTCTGAGAAATGAATGATGTGGCATGAAACATTATTCATTATTGCTTCTATTATAATGGGAAATAAACACTTTTTAAAACAAAAAGTCCCTCCAAAAGACTTACTTAATTTAACTTTTAAATAAGATTTTAAACCAAAACTGTTGTGGCTTTATGTAAGGAAAAAGTAAAAGGCAGACTGCAAGGGGAATTTTATAAATATTTCCATCATTGAATGCAGAGGTAAAAGTTTCCCCTAAAATGGTCATACAGTAATTTTTGGCTCTGGAGCATGCTAAAATCTGAAGGAGTTTAGTAGAACACTAAACACATGCTAACTATGTAGTTTTAAGATAATTTTCAATTTTTTTCCCCTGTTACTAGACATTAAAATTTCCTTATTTCTTCCTTCCCCCCCTTTTCCTGCCGATACATTTGTTCTTTGATGTGTGTTTTGCTAAGTCAGTGGTTTTTCCTATCTGTACCTATATGTATTTTATATACATTAGAAACCATGGAATTTCTTGTGTCTTCAATTTATAATTGATACCAGAAACCATGTGCAGTTCTCACAAACAGAGAAAGTACAGCAAGTTATTCTATGAAGTGAAAGTTAATTGATCCTGGCAACAAGTTGGGGAAGAAATACTCAGGTTTGTTATTCTTATACAACAACAGCCTTAGAATTTTGTGTAAGATTAACAGAAAACTACTTCTTAAGAAGTCCAATTAGCTTGTGGCACTTTTAAAATGAATCCTAACCCTGCACTAATCTGTATTGACACATTATTCCTCATGGAATTTGTCATTTGTTCTGAAATGAAGAAATAAGTGAAAAGCAGATAACCTCATCTCTCTTGTCCTTACAGATCAGTAAATTGCTGTTTGGGAATGAATAATTTTGTAGGACTCCAACATAGAACACTACTCTCAAAATTTGAAAGTTGCCTATTTTATGTTAGAAAATCTCATTCATGATTCATGTGGAGGCACAACTTTTATTTATGTCTTGTGTATAGTTATTCAGTGTGGGGCATGGGATTGACTTACATGCCTGAGTTTTATCCTGCATGTGTAAGACAAATTAGGCACAGTGAAATGTTTTCAGTGGGAAATATCATTCTTCCCTGCTGCTCAGGCAAACTCTTTTCCCTAGAACTTCAGATTCTAGGTCTGACACTTTAGTCAGGATGTGTTAGCTGTGTGTTAGGCCTGGACAACACAGTTGGCACCTGATTGTCCAGGCAGGAGAATTAAGAAGGGTTGGGCACAATGGTGAGCAATATCTACAGAAACTGGCTGACCTAAAAGTCAGCCTACTGTCCCAGTAATGATGCTTTCATTGCATGATGAACAGCACTGCAAAATAGAGAATGATATTCTGGTCACAGTATGTGTGCAGGCAGGATGTTATCATTGGTGGAAGTTACAGGCATGAGGCAGATCAGGAAAAATCAAGGGACTGCATTCCTATTGCTTTATCCTAACAGGGCAGCAAGTCATAGCTAATAAAATAGATTTAACTTCTCAGAAGGGCTCCTTAGCACAGCAGAACACCTGTGCCTACTGCAGCTGCCATCTCTGACATGTATATCTGTATTCATCTGCCTGCATTTGTGCAGCTCTGGCAGTGCTGAGCTGCCCACAGCCCCCTGAGCTGGGCTCCCCGTTCCATCGCACCCACACTAACCGTGCTCAGGATGCACCAAGGTTTGGATGATAAATGTTGGAGGAATTGCAAATGATTGCCCCCTGAGGTATTCATCTGCTGTCTCAGCATGACTTCAGGGAGCTCTGAGCCTCTGTTTATGCTGCCTTTTGGATCAGCTAGTCTATATCAATTCCAGAGGTCTGCATCAGCTGTGATCCCATGGTACCTTCTGTAAATAGGATCACTAACCCCAATATGCTGCCCAGACACCAGTTCTAATAACAGTCAAGCCAAATTCCTCTGTATTCCAATGTTGCATATAACATTCTCCTCTGCCTCCCGTGCTGTTTTCCTCTCAAACCTCATGAAAATGAAAGCATTGGAAACTCTACGAAATCAAACTCTATTTCAAAGTAGTTTTTCCTTTTCTCTTCCAAAAGGTGTTGCAAAACCTAAGCTGAAGCTCACTGCAGACTGATTTGGGATATGCCTACACTGAGATTTCAGACTCATTAAGTTACTTATCCTTCTTATCCATCACAATTAGAGTTAGACACCCAAATATCTTCATGTCTAGACGTATTGATGGAAGATAGAGTCTCTATTCTCTCATGGAAGATTGTAGTTAATAATTAGGATTAAGGAATTGGCATGCATATTAGAAATTGCTGCAGCCAAAGTACCCCTCTATCATCTCAATCTGCAGTAGGTGCAGAGATAGCTCATCAGGGGCTGTTTGTTCCTGCAAGCTGCTTTGTGTAGGACACAGCAGCTAATTACAAATGTCACTCTCAGCACAGCAGCAAAGATCCATTCCAGTTCTGACTGCAAAGGTGGAAAAGCAGCTGAAAGCAATACCTCAGCCAGGCTGAAAGGAAAGTTAGCAGGTCCAGTTCTGAGTTTTGAGGGTTTCTGGATGTTACAGTACCAGTTCTGCACTTACGTGTCAGTATGTGCACTAACATGACTGTCTCTCCTTCCCAGACTCTCAGATGGAATCCTTTCCATCTCTGTTCCTCTCTGAATGGCTTTGCATCATAGATTTGAATAAAATGGCACAGTTTAAGGGCTGAGATCCAGATCAGGTCCTGTTCACTTGGCAAGCAGGTAGTCTGAGACCCTTGAGAAATCTGTCACAGGAAAAATAGCTTTATTTGAAAAGCAGTGACTGAGACTTCCTGAGCTCCTCTGGAGGCAGAAAATCTGTGAGGGAGTTCACAAGAAAGAATAGGGCAGTTTAGATCTTGCAGGACTTCCATCACATCACAGACTCTTCAGAAGAGCCCAGAGACTGGAAGAAAGGAAAGGAGAAGGCTGGGAAAAGCAGTCAGTGGTGTAAGTAGATTGAGAGCCACCTTGTAGAGGGCAAGCACCAACAAATTGTCAGGATGGCTCTGATTGCAAAATGTGAGCTAAGAAATGATCCTGTGCATGTGGGACATGGAGCACGCCATGAGGTCATTCCAAAGGTAATCAGCTCTTGTAAGCAGGAGGAAAGAACTCTTTGGAGAAGGAAAACCGTTTACAGCAAGGTTTTAAAATTTTGGGTTTTAGAATCTCTTTTTATTATAGTATGTTTTATTGTCAATATCTTGTAGGATTTTTCTGGAGTGCCCTACTCCTCCTTGCGTTAAATATATATTAAATTTTCAGTGTTTGGTTGTTTGATGGCAGTCTGTGATGTAACAGCCACTTTGAAAGGTATGACTGCCATATATACAATCTGATCCAAGAGCACTATGCAAATTTTTTAAAAATTTTTCTAATGTTGGCAGGAATTTCTTAGTCTTTCCAGCCAGATCTGTAGTTCATCTGGCCAAGTGTTTCTGCATGTACTGGCCTTGTACTCCAATTTATTCCTGGGTGAATTAATTTAAGTATTCATAGAGATTTGTGATTTCCTTCCTCACTTTTTCCAGGATGTTGCATTCTTGTTTTGTTTTGCCTGGGTTGCATCTTTGAGAGTGATGTGATTCTAAATTAGTTTCTGGCTCGATTTAGAAGCATTTCTTTCTGAGTTCTTCAGCTTTTACTTAATGCACACTGTATGAAATACTGATCCATAATATGGATAGTATAATGGCATTTTCTGGCTTTTCTCAAACCTTACAGAGTTACACTCATAACTGCATAAGTGGGGTCATTGTGACAGAACAATACAAAAGCACCAAGCAGCACTCTGTTCTTGACTGAGGCAGTTCTCAGTTACCAAGTGCAGCTCTCTGTAAAAGGCTGAAATCAAAATATCACCCTAAAGACTTCTGTTCCACTCTCCCATGCCCTCCTGAGAAGATGTTTTATTCCTCTTTTATGCCACCCTCCAATTTTCATGGAACGCCATTTATAACAGATTTTCAAGCATAAAAGAGGTATAATCAAATTTAAGTGAAGTGTATAGGACAAACACAAAAAATGGAAAGAAAAGGAGCTTTGTTTATATTTGAGCACCTTGAGAAATTAAAGTTTTTTTAATAATATCACAAGGGTCATTTAGGGGGAAAACCATCTTGGGATCCTTAACTGTTCTTGACAGAAAAAGTCCTCTCTGAGGTGCATGATTCATTTCAGTGAGTGCTTTGAAACCAGAGGAAAGTGAGCATATTTATTAGGGTAACAATGAAGCTCCTGATTTCCTCAGGTGCTTTGAAGAGCTGGCAAGCAATGTGGTAACAGGGAGTACAAAGATTTTTCTTGATGCTTGTTCACAGTTCTGACTCTTTGGTGAGCTATAATGAGGTACAGTGAAAAGGAAAACAACTGCTGCTACTTTAATAACCTGTCCCGTAGGACAGCTGGAATTTCAGAGGTTTGGGTCTGTGTGTTGTGCAAAATGTGAAACTTATGAAGAATCTGTCTTTCTGTCCTATTCTTTTATTCCTGTTTCTTTTGTATCTCCCCCCACACCTTATATTATCTTCTTATAGCTTTACTACCAGGCACTTGAAAGGCTGAAAATTATCCTCCCTCTCTTAAATAGAATATTATATAATATGCTGTCCTTTGCTTAGATTTTCATCTATAGAGGTTTGTGTAGCTTTTGAAGTTCTCTTAGATGTGGAAATGCTTCACATATTCTGAATACTAAAGGTAAAAGCAGGAGTTTTCCACTCCCATATCAACATTTATTATCATTCCTACTTGCAAAGTAAATATCTCCACAAACTACATGGCAAGCTGTAGCTGCAGGCATGTCAGTCAAAACCAAGAAATAAGAACTGTAATAGAAAATACTTGTTTAACTGTATTGGTGTTCCTTTGATACTCTTCAGGACCTTTAATTTGTGATCAAATTAGTATGAACAGAAAGGGCTCTTGGGTGCAATCTACAATTTTTCTGTGAATGCGATAAGGATGTCATTTGACGTGTGAACTCAGAATAGTGAAACAATTCCATATTCTTGTCTTTCTGTAAGAAGTAAAATCAGTCTAATGGAAAAATAAGAAACAAAGGAATCATTACAAAGAGGTTATTTGGAGTTGACCTTTGAAATAAAGTTTGGGAAAGAAGATTGGAACAAAATAACAAGCTTTATTCCCAAATACAATCTTTAGGTAGTCTTTTATTGTTTGTATAAAAAAATGCAATCACTTGATAACACAAGTCTTGCTTATGGCAGTCAGCTTGCTCCTATAAAGCTCCTCAGTGCACACAGCTGCAAGGGACAGTGCCACAGAAAGCCAAGTGTGATAAAAGAAAAAAACAATCAGATGAAACATTTTTCAATGAGAAAAAACCTCATGAAATTTCTTACCAGGGATTGCCAGATAAGATTGAGCTAGACACATCATTTGATAGCACAACAACCAAACTCCAGTTTCCACCTCAGCTCAACAAAGCTTTGTAACACAAAGTTACAGGGAAAAGCCAAGATTTTCATTTTCAACATTTTCAACATCTACAGTAAACCCATTCCATAAATCTTAAGGATTCCTTCTGGTTTTGATGTCAAGAACACATGCAGGGAATTCAGAGTGCACTAGTGAATCCTTGGAATGTTGAAGCAAATTTTACAGGAGAAAAGAAACCTTCTAAAAAATAAAGTGGGACAAAAAAGAATCATAGCTTTCCATTTCATCTGATTTCATTTTGCATCTGCAGAGTGGGTTATAATCACACTGCAATTGGTGAATGAGATCACATTAAAGACACAAAGAGAGAGCCCATGCAGATTCCATCTCCAGAGCAGAACAGGGCAAGCAGGACCAGTGGAATTAAAGTGATTGGAAAGATCCAGTAAAGGTTTACCTCTGACAAATATGAATGTAACAAATAAGGGAAAGGAGAAAACTCAAGGCAATTGTAGTCAGGAAAGGAAAGGCTGGTACAAAAGCCTGGTTTGGGTACAGGAATGTGTGGAGCTGACAGCTCCTCTGTTGAATTCCTCCACCACTATAGCTCCTGACTGAGCTCCTGTGTATCCCTGGGCTTTCAGAGATTTCCTTTATTCAATAAAATAACTAACATGCTGGAATTCTACCCGGAAAATTACCAGGATGTAACTGTGTATTTACAGCAGCAAAGAGAGCTGTCAAAGGACAAAACAGCAGAAGTTTCAGGAGCTTTATAACAAAAATTGATACGTTCTATTTGTAGTCCAGAAATTATCTTGCCTTTTCAAATTCCAGCAGAGATAGCAGCTGTAAGAGAATTTGAGAATAAGCTCAGCCTTCCACAGAGATGACATGATTTTCCTGCAGTAAATATGAATTTACTCAACAAGTTAATTTTAAAATTAATAAGAGATGATATTGCAGATATAGCCTTAATACAATATAAAGAGTTTAAATGATTTGTTGAGAATCTAAAACTGCTCTGGGGACAATTTCTGTCCTTTATGCTGCACACACAAAGAATAGTTGGCAGAATGTAATAGAGGCATTTTTCATTTTGTAAACAACAGGGTAGAGAGTGTGCCATTTAAGAAAAAGTACATTGTAAAGTAATGCTGTAAATATTGCATGGCATTATTCTGACCCACTATGGCTGTGTAGATGCTATGAAAAGGAACAAGAAAGAATGCCTTTTTAAGCATTATTAATCTGCCTGCTTTTGAAATGTTTAATATTTAACGCAACATAAAGCCATTTTTTATCCTTTAATCAACTTTCTAGCTTGAATATCTCTTGGGGTTTTTTCCAGATTTATACTTCTGCTGTTTATTTACTGTTATTTTGGATTGTCACTGATGCTGCAGCTACTTATGCAGTGATAGAAAAGAGCTTTTCTTCTTACTGGAAAAAATAAAATCCTTCATTTGGGTCGGAGATTGTCTCTTTCTGTGATATTTAATTTCTTCTGCTCTCACGAGCATCCTTTCAGATGGATTACGAAAAATGCCTTGTTACAGTGTTGGAACTTTTTACAATGTAGGTAATTTTATTCATAACAAGATGAGAAAGATTTTCTTTAATATGTCTAAACTTTTTTGTTCAAAGATCAGGTTTAAAATATCTGTAGGATGCAACTTCTCTCTGAGGTTAGTAATCTGTATCAATCTTTATCTTCATGAATAATTTTTCTATTTATTTGTGCCAAAAAAATTCAGCAGTGTTATTCCAATGTCAGTTGATAAATATTGAGGCTCTGCTTCCCTACTAAGAATCAAGTGCTCAGGAAGTGGCTCCTGCTCCCTTTTGTGTCTCACCTTTCTGGAGACCCTTATATGCAATTTTGTATCTAACCAGGCATTCTTTATATTGTGTTATATATATTCTACAGGTGAATTTAAATCAGAGTGAAGAACAGCACCATGTGCTGATGATCCTGCTCATCCTTTGGTGATCACTGAGACAAAGGAGCAAGAGCTGCTCGAGTTTCTGGCATTGACTCCTTTAATTGGAAAATTGCAAAAGTAGCTTAGAGTCCTCATTTTTTTTCTCTGCATAAAATAGCTTTAAATTGTCTTCATAAAATGTCAAATGATCCTGAACCTCTCCTGGTTTCCATGACAACCTGAGTGTGGTGTAGTCAAAGACTGGAGATTCTCTGAAGCCGATAGTGACTTTATTAAATATTTTTGTTTTAACAAGGGAGGATGTCAGCAATTTCTGCCAGGTGAGCTCTCAGACCATTGTTTTAGTCTTTGGTTTTAAATGTGCTGCTTTGTAACTTCTTGCCTACTTCTGTATCAACAACAAGGAAGATACAGAATTGATGAGGCTCAGCTCAGATACTTTATGCACAGGAAAACTGCAACTGGTTTTAACTAACAGACAATCAATATCTCATTTATTAATAGTTGTGCTCTTCTTCCCAGTACCACATATTTGTCTAAAAGGTACAGCTCCATTTATTGGTGCATTTTTGGGGCCTAGTAGTAATACTAATGATATTCTCTTACATGGCACGTGCCGAGAGAGAATTGAATCCACAGTGGGTAAAAAAATGAGAAAACTTTATTGCATTTGCAGCTGAGTGTTCCCAGGATATAAAACCTGCAAAGTAGCAAGTTGTTTTTTGTAACTGTGCTAATCCTAAAGCCAAGCCCCTTTCCCAGGAACAGAAGAGCATTGATATTTAGCTTTATGCTTTGCTTGCCTCTCCAAACTGAGCTGGTTTTTTGCTAGATTAGCTCGATCAGTCTGTACTCAGACCCAGTCATTACAGACTGCACCTTATTTTGGTAATTCTGGAAAATTAAATGATTGGAAAACACTGGCAATTTCTGCTACCATTTCAGCAGATCTGAATGAAGAGCATTTTATTTTAGAAGGGAGATTAAAGGCCTAGCTCTAAACAGGTAATTATGACACTTGTGCGTATCCTGGGCAATTAAAATGTACCAAAGTTTGCTGTTAGGACCATCCCAAGAAGGCTGTAGGGTTGTGTTCTGGTATGGAGGCTGCTCCAATCATCGAAGGTTGCATTGGCGTTGTTGTGTATGTTCGTTTCCTTGAATGCAGCCACTCAATAACATTTTTGTTGTCCTGCATTGATCAAATTATGCCTGCAGTGTTAAATTGGTGAAGTGTGGAAATAAATGTTTGTATTAGTAAGGATGTGGGTGTGCATTTCTCAGCCCACTGAGAAGAGCTAGCTTTGGCAATGGCAATTTTGGAGTGTACCAAATTCAGCCTATAATTCACCCTGCTTTGCAGAATCAGAGACAAGGAAATGACATTTTGTTAAGACAATAAATATGGACATTGGCAGAAATTAAATATTAAATCTCTGGCCTAGTCCCAAACAGCATCTCCATGTTTTAATGGCTAGTTCGTTCAGGACTCTCTCTGCACTGCTGAAGAATGACAATTGAAGGGAAAACAAAAATAGAAGAAGGCTCATCCACTTAGGTGAAGATGGCTTGGCATAGAATGGCCAAACAGGTATGTTTTCCTTCTGGAAATATGAATAAATTTCTCTGACCAAGAATCCCCTTAAAATCTGTGTGATGTCAAAAAGTTGGATTTAAATAATTCAGACTGTGGATCTCTGAAATCTAACAATACTTCAGAATAATCAGAAATTTATAGAATCAGAGGCCCAAATTTCTACACAAAGCTTTAATTTTCACCCTGCAGCCCAGTCCTACCTTCTGTAACTGCACAGACCCCTCAGGAGGCCCTCCAGGGCTGAAGGGAAGCAGAGCAGGGCCATTGCTGCAGACAGAGCGTTCACTGCTGGCTGGGAGCAGCATCCAGGGTGGGGAGATGCTCCTCTCCAAGAGGGGCAGAGCAGCTTCCCTCCTTTGGGTCACAGCCTCAGCATATCTGTGCACTGGCTTCACTTACTGTCAGTAAAGCAAAGGGCTCAGAGCAATGGACAGGCCAGTACAAAATTCCCTGTTTTCAAGGGGAGAGTTTGGAATGAATTAATTCCATATTGCTTAAGTAGAAAAATTTCTTCCTTCCCACATTGTTGATCTTTTATTAAAGAAATGCTGGCAGCTTTCTCTTCTAGAAACAGAGACTCAGATGTTAAGGAAAATAACTTGATTTGCATTAAATAGTGCTGTCTGTGGAAACATAGCACAGCAGAATAAACTACTGGGATTGTTGATAACTCGGAGCAGCTTCAGGGAAAAAAATATGGAAGACTGCATTGAAAATCTTAACCAAAATGTTACTATTACATGATGGAAGCAAAGTTAGTCAGTTGTCAGTTCTGCCAAATCTGTACATGGAGCTCTGCAGACATGAACATCTTCAGGCTTGGGACCTGCCCAGGGTGAACCAAGGCAGTTGGGTATTTTCAGGTTAGAGATATAATTCATCAGACGGTGATGAATTATCACCACAGAGCTGACTGGGTGAAACACACCTTTATTGCTTAGGAAACAAATTTGCTTGGCAAAATAATTATTAATTCAATGTTTTCCGTAAGACTTTCAAAATATAACCAGAATGTTGCTGTATTTTTTAATACAGTTGGATAAAGTCAAAGCTGGAAGGGGTGGAAAAAAATCCCAAGGGGATACCATTCCTCTGATTTTTCTCAGTGTTCTAAAGAGTTCAGATCGATTCAAGCACTCTTATCATGAACAAGGCAGATAAATTTTGCCAAGCTGAATCTTCTAAACAAGCTTAGACATATAAAAAAGACATTTTCCTGTGATTTCTAACATTCTAAGGAACTAGCACAGTAAAGTTTACCACAGCCTAAAGCAATGATGATAAAACTGGGGAAAAGAGTACATAAGGAAAGAAGAAATACAAGAAATAGTGTGGGAACTAGTAATGAAAATGGGATAAAATTGTTCAGGGATCATCTTGGATTTGCAGAACTGAGAATACATCTTCTGGAGATTAAGACCTACACAAAAATGTTACTCTCCAGAAGAGTTCCAATCAGGTCACTCTGCAATAAGGTCTCTGAGGACTTTGTTGTCTGGCTCTCCTGATCTCAAAGATAATGCCAAATGTTTAAATTTCATGAACAGTGCAGGGGGAAAGCAATTTGTAAATCCATCATAGTAGAAAAAAGTGAGTTTTGGAAACATTTTAGGTGAATCTTGGCTTCTGAAGTGAATAGCAGAATTTCCATTGCTTTCAGCTAAAGTAAAATTTCACCTTTGATTTTTCTGTAATCTTAAAAAAAAAAAGTCCATTATCATTTTTTTTGTCTCTTAAAAGAGCCAGCAGACATATTAGTTTCCTTCCTGTGTTTTCACAAAAGTCAGAATGGAAAATCTAGTTATACTTGAAAAGCTTTTTTTTTCCAAGTAAGAAGAAAGAAGGGATAAATAATTTTCCAAAAGCAGTGAGGAGTAATGTATTATCAAACCTCAAAATGCTGAATAAAACTGGGGGAAATTTTAATTTTGTTTGTGAATTTGAGTGTTTTGAGGGACTTGTGGATTTCTTTTTGCTTTTTCTTAAATTTAGATTTTTGTGAAGATCATATTTTCATCAGAATCAGAGAAGAAAAACAAGATAGAACATTATTAACAGAAAAAAAAGATGCAAAAAACTGAGTTTTATATTTTCATTTAAAGCATAGACTGAAATTCTATGGTTATGATGAAAATTACTTTATTTGTCTGAAATGATGACATACGTATTGCTGAAACTGAGAATAAAATAAATATTTTCCTCCACTTGTTTTATGATCAATCTTTATTGCAGAATATCTCAGTCATTTTGAAAACACTGAAATCTAAATCATCTGTTAATCTAAACCATCTGAATGTTGTTTTGCTGGGTGGGGGTTCTGAGCATGCAAGTGCCATCTTTGAGTGGGAGGCAGTGCAGTCTTTGAGCTTACACAGTCATGTTACTGCTGCTGAAATCCCCATTTTCCATTTCAAGGGAAGCAAGGCTTTTGTGTGATACGGACATTATCTCAGGAGTGGAGCTCTGCAGCAGGAGCAAACTGCTCTTGGCTGGCCTTTACTTTCAGTCATTTATTTGTTATTTACTTGGTCTGGATTTGTAACAGAGCCCGAAAGATATTATCAAGTGGAGTTTTGGAGCTCTCAGCAGGGTGAGAAACGATCCCAGCAGATGCTGCGGGAGGTTGTGCTGCCTTGGCTGCTGTCAGCCTGGGGCAGCCCCAGGCCCAGCTGTGTGCCAGGCTGGGCAGGGCAGGGGGGCGCTGGCACCATTGCAGGGGCACAGGGCCAGAGTGGCACTCTGTCCTCATTGAGAGAGTTCTCCTGCCTGGCTTTCCTGTTCCAAAAGCATCGTCCTGCCATAGCAGTCACATGGTGCCCAAGAACTGCTGACACTGTGTGCTGGCACAAGGCAAATAAAAGAGTAACATTAGTATACATGAGTGCTCTCAACAATCAATTTTTAAACCACCCTGTAGCATTCTGTGTTCTTTGCATGACATAATTTCAGAAAGTATGCATGTATTAGTGATTTCTAAGACAACCTGATGATTCTGGGAGCTGAAGTCATTATTGTTGTCACATGGGAGCACACAAGGGTGGGTGAGCCGAGCTGTGGGTGTTTCCCCTGGCCAGGGAGCTCAGTTAAGGAATGGCAGTGCAGTGCCATTGGCACGGGTACATCAAAGTGCAGGTAGGCAGTTTGGTGGAAAGCTGTGGAAAAGGTGTTACCAATCCAGCTTCAGGCTGCTGCCTTGGGGTGCTGGGTTTGCTTATAGCTTGTATAGGGTGGATGGGCCTGCCTTTGGCACTGGCGAAAGGAATGTTGGCATGAGTGTGACTGCTTGCTCCAATTTTCTTCTGTGATTACAGCTCAAGTTACAGAAACTTTTTTACATTTCTAGAAAGTCAAAACTCAAACATTCAGTAACATAAAAGAAGGAAATCAGATCCTGCAAAGAATAAAGGGAAACAATTTTGCAGGTTAGGTGCAAGAAGTAATACCTGTCATTATAGAACCACAAACATTTTATTTTAGCTTTATTCCACCTGTTCATTTGGCATTTACTCTGGTTTCACTTTTGCTTACTGCACTGGCAATGTCTGGACTCAGTGTGCCAAGGCTGCCTTTTTGCTTTATTTTCCCAAATGAGCCAATTGTAAGTTTTCTTCTCATGCCTTTTAAACTGCTCTGATCAAGGGAAAAAAATCCCAACCAACCAAATAAAATAACTTACAAATAGTCTTAAAAAAATCTTTTGAACAGGCCTGTTTACAAAAAATGTTCATGATATAAAATGAACGTTCTTGAGCTTGTGTTCAACAAAAGAAATTCAGCATTGTGGTCACACTTAGAGTCAGCTAGAATGAAACAATATGACATGAAATATTTAATAGAAGACTTAGGCAATGATCTTATGAACGTTTTATAGGCATTCTTGGATTTAGGAGAATGAATAATCCAACTGATTTCCAAATGTCATGAAACTGTACCTACAGAATGGATATGAGGTGTTTTGAATATAAGGGAAAAATAGACAAGAATGGGCAATCCAACCTTCAGAGAAGGCACACAATCAAGCCTTTAATTTTCCCATGCTTTTTATTAAGATATAAAAATAAATTGTAAAGTTGATGGATTTTTCTTCCAGGCAGCACCTGACAAACCAAACCTCCAAGCCAGGTCTGCAGCCAACATCATCCCTGCATTGCTGAGGTCTGGTAGGGAGCTCAATCCTCAATAGCCACATATCTAATAGGGAATGTTTTTTTCACCTCTAATTCCTATTTATGCATATACCTATGTGTACCATATTTTACTTTAAAATATACATTCCCTAAATATTTATACTCATTGGACAGTAGCTACATTTTACCAGCAGCATTCTCCTATTTGGCCTCTGCTGATTCTCCACAGAATTTTGTAATATTCACAGCTGTCAGGTTTTTCAGGTTATCTGGTATTTTACAATATGTGATCACCATTTAACACATCCTTGAAGACAGCAGTGTTTGCTCTCAGTTAAACAGAAAATTGTATTTTCAACTGATAGAAGCCATTATCTCCTGAATTGCAGGGAAAAGCACCTGTATTGTTAAAGAATCAAGGAAATGATGGTTTCCAAACCAAAGGAATGGTTTGGTTTGGAAGGAATCTCAAATACCATCTGTTACCAACCCTGCTGCCCTGAACAGGGACCCCTTCCACTGTACCAGGCTGCTCATGGCACACTACATGGGAAAATAGATTGCAAAGGGAATTTAAATGTGCCCTCTGCAATAAATGCCTTTTGCCTCACACATTTGGCACAATATAATAATGTAAGATTTCTGACACCAGGACAAGTCTTAATTTCAAAATGTAAGTCTGCAAAGTTTGTGTATTCCTGCTATTTTTTCCAAAGAAAGCTGTCTTAGCAGAGCAAAATAAAGCAAAACATATGAATTGCTTCCTTTTTTAATAACACACACAATATTTGAAACAGATTGCTGAACAAGAATTGAGTTGAAGAGCTCTGGAGGATTTATAAAAGAAATGCATGAGAACTTCCACAATTCCATTAGATATATAACATTTGCATAAACCTGCACACTCAAGGCCATGAAGTGCTTGAAATTCAGAATATCTTTCTGCTAAGCTGGTGTTTCAGAGCTTATAATTCAAAAGTAAAATATAGTTTGTCTTCAAGAGCTGACTTTTTAAATGTCCTAAAGTAATTGATATTAAACAATATAACCTAGCACAATAATCCCAATTATTTACCCAAATTTTAAATTGAGATGAATACGGACTACGATGGAGGGCTGCCTTGAAACCAAAAGCTGTGAAGCTGAAAATCCTAGTTTTGGATCTGAATACAAAAGCTGGTGAAATTCAGTTTCTTTGGCACAAAATCCTGAATTCTTTTACTTCAGTAGGAGCAGGTGATTTTCATGAACTCTGTGATTTGGCTCATAATTTTGCAGGCCATTTCAATTCTTACATCTTTATCATAGTGTTTGTAAAACAAACAATACAAGCCCTAAAAAACCCAACTCCTGACCCTTTAACTGAGACTAGGGGTTGTAATGAATCTAGATTAGAATTGTAAGCAAGCTTCCCCACCAAAACCCCTGAGCACTACTGACATGCTGGGTATGCTGTGTGTGAAGTTAGGGCTTTATGAAACTCCAGTAATTTTGTAGCCCACTCAACTGATTTAAAACAGGGGAGGATGGAGTTCTTCCATTCAAACAGGGATTAAGCCAGGCTATTTTCCTCTGTGAGAAATACACTGTGCACTTCTTTCCAAAATAGCTGGTTTAAATAATAATATCAATTCCTTTAAAACAAATGGTCTATGAGCAGCTTCATAGGATACCACTTCCTATATTATATTCATATATTAGCAATCTGTAAATCTATGCTGCTTATTATTAGCTGCTTTAGCATGTAGAACCAAAATGTGAACACTGCTCAGCATTCTTTCTGTCACAATTAAGCCCTTATAAGCTGAACTTCTCCATTTGCTGTTGTATTTTTAGTTTAAAGGTTATTATTTCTTTGGTAATGTAGTTTTACTGGTTTTGCATAATTTGCATTAATTACAGTAATTAATGGTAATATTACTCTGCCTCTGTCGTGTACCCAAAAGTTGAGCTTGTGACAATTCTTTGTGAATTTTGGAAAGGACAGATAATATTATATGAATAGCTTATAAAAACTGGTCTTAAGTTTGTCAGTGGTAAATTTTAATGGGGACAAATAATTAGAGCTATTATTGCAGAAAAAAATGGTCTTTAAAGTTCCATTTGCTTCTGCCTTTCACATTGAAAAATAACTGAATTTTTCCATAAAACAGGATACTTTGCACGAGATTTGTAGTAGATACCAGTATACAGAGATGGAATTGGAGAGACAGGAAGTGTCTGAGTAGAGACAGACAAGGCACTTGATCCTTCATGCAGAATAGTCCCATCTTTATTCACTTAGCTTATATTTATAGAAATATCAGAGGGCACTGTGTTAAAGCTAATTGGTGAACAATGCATTGAAACTCAGTTCATTGCTTGGTGATGGCTAGCGTACATGTCCATCAAAACTTTCCTTTTTTAGACAGTTCACAGCTTTTCTTCATGGATGCTCACAGGGTAGACTTCTTAGTTTTGCAGGTGCAAGGTGTTTTCTCTCAAGAATAGATTGTTATGCAAACTGGTTCTTGTTCTTATAATTCTTTTCTCATGGGAATTTAAGAGGCTGGCTGTTAGCTCAGCCAAAATAGCAAGGCCTGATTTTACAATGGCCTTTCTTTTATAAGGTTTTAGCTGCATGTAACAATGAAGTGTTTTCCATGTATTTTTTTCTCTGGGGTGTATTCACAGAAAGTAATTGGTAATGCGGGTAAAAGGATCATTTACCCGACATCTTGCTGGATTAGCATGTAGCAATAAAGGTTACATGTATGCATTGACATCTCTTTATCCTTATTTACATGCACCAAACCTACCATACCTGAATATTTTTGAAGTAATGCATTCCTTGACAGCGCACTCTTATCAAAATGCTCTTGTGTGTAGTCAGAAGGAAGTTATTTCTTTAAACCCAGCAAACTGCTTGATCATTTCCACACAGAAAATTTGCATCTTCAGTGTATAAAGTCATAGCTGTGTCTTGCTAGCTGTATTTCATTTTCTTGATATTCTGATGGGTTCTTTCTGCTGGTTTTAAATATTTAAAAGAAACATCATGCCTTGGAAATATTGTATGTGATCGTTTCATTCCTTTCAGGAGAAAACTGCTGCATGTAAGAGTGTTGTGGTTCTGGCCGTGGCAGCTGGAGCCAGCCATGCTGGGAGCAGGTGCTCCACGAGTTTTCCCCACAGCGCTGCCAGCAGAGCTCTCTCCACTCCAGCCAAGCTCTTGTCATCTCATTGCTGCCTGTCTTGGCAATAGGGCCAGCTTTCTTTTGTGCTGATAAAGAGCAACTTGGACTAGATTGCAGCTGCTTAATCCATCTCACTTCTGAAGCCCATGCACCTGGGTATTGTCATGGCCCCAAGGGCAGCTGTTAGCTTTAAACGCCCTGAGCAGCCTGTCCTGCCTCCCTTTCCCTGCTGCTTCTCCCTGGGCTGTGCCATAGGTGTGCCAGGCTGTCTCCTGCATCCATCCCCTGCCTGTGCTCCCTGCTCAGGGCTGTGGGGAGGTGCCAGCTGGCAGGGACACAGCCTGGGCTGCGCTCACCTTTGGCTCCTGCTCACCCTCCTTCATGGAGCTGCTTCTGGTGCTCCTCGAGAGGGGTCTTCACTGGGAAGCCAACGTTCTGCTGTTCTTTACAGAAAGCTCAGGAATGCTAGGGAACCTGCACAGTGTCACCATTTTGATCCAGAGAAGTGGAAGAAATGCTACAGTGAGGTAACTGCAGCAGTTTATTTACTTTGCAATCCTGTAGGGAATTTTGAAAATATAAGTTTAGGTGACCAGCTCAGGATCATGAAAGAGGCATGTGGCTCAGGGCAGAAATTCAGACCTTAATCCCCTTGTTCCACATTTGCTCAATTTCTGAAGTGGCCTTATATGAGAAAAGAGGCAATTAAAAGGCAATTACAAGCTGTTAGTGTTGATTTTAGAGATGGTACTGAGAACTCAAGCAATACCTGTCTAGTTCAAGTTCTCTGTATTCACATCTACTCAGTAAACAGGCATTGTAATGGAGGAAGGAAAAGCATTTATCTCCTGCTGGATCGTGTGTTTTAGTGCCTTTCCTATAAATTAAATACACCCCATCTTTTCTCCTCAAACCCTTGGAATTCTAAAAAGAGAAAAGCCACAGTTAGAAGCAAACTTTCTTAAGTACCTGCCATTGAGATAAGCTTGCATTTGTCTTCTGGCTGCACAAGAACAGGGCTTTTGCTGATATACATTTGTACTCTGTCTCCTCTTTCCCTAGCAATCCTGCAGGGTGGTTCCTTTAAACTCAGTGTACTTGTGCCTGGCCATTAATTACATCCTCAGGATATTAGAAGCCTTTAAATGTAAATATGCAGGTTTTGCTCAGTCCTAAGGATGCCTGTGTGCTCAAGAGGGGAATCAAAGGGCAAAATCCCAGTCAGTAGTTTTGGCACAGCTATGTGTATCCTGTGAGCCTCACCTTTTGGTATGAAACAGAACAAAATGGCAAAATAAAACTCCACTCAATGTCCTCTATCCCTTCTTACAACATCACTGGTAAGACTGGAGCCTTGTAAACTGAATTCACTGGAATTCTCTGAAAGTTTTTGTTATTTGTTCAGCAGAACCCAGCTGGAAATCTCCAGTGGTGACCATTTCACACCTGCTCCCCCAGACCTGAGTTTGTTAATCAGCACAAAGGCAACGTTTCCAAACTCCAGTGTTCAGGAGGGCCCTGTCAGAGTCTCTGGCAGATGTTCATCACAGGAGGTGCCTCAATGATATTTCTTAACCAGGTTCTTTAAACTATTCTATTTTGAAATCTCTTGCCATTATTCATTTAAATTCTGGCAGTGCAGTTCACAGCATTTCAAATGAACCTGTGCCAAAACAGATGTAAATGTAGTCAATTGGTTTTGTTTTAATTTCCTCTTGAAGATTCATTTTTAATCAAAACTATCCTTTGTAAATCTTATCTACTCTCCTTTTCTTCCCCAGAGGGCTCCTCTGAGGGCCACTGAACTCAGAGGGAACTCTTTCAGGGTATTGTAAAGGCTTTCAATGAGCTTTCAAACGCTGTCTTCCGTGTGAAAAACAAGTAAACATCAGGATCTTTTCCTTTTTTCTATTTTTTTTCAATGGGTTAGCATGCACTTTGAGTCATGTGCATTCACTGAGACTGGAAATGCCATTAATTTAGAACTTGTCAGATGCTTTATAGCATTTTCTATTTGCAAATCTTGTACGTGAGCCTCCTCAGTTTGCTCAGTACACACCTCCCTCCCTCTGAAGATTAATTTTTACAAATACATTTTCTTCCTTATTTTTAAACTGTTTGCTTTAACAAATAACTAGTCATGTTCATTGCTGGAATCATGGGATATTGATTTTTATTTAGGGGTGGTTTACTCAGTTTTTTTTCAATACTAGAAAAATGGTTAATCTCTGATAAATTTTCATTAAATGATTTCCTTAAATGAATCATTGAAAACAACCCCAAAAACCCCATAGTGTTTTGGGTAGCTTTTGTTGCTTTCAACATTGTTGAAGTCCATGGTATCAAGAATATGGACAATATGGAGCCCTCTGTGCCTGTAAACGCTGACAGAGTCCAGCAGTGCCTTCAGATCCACCTTCTGCATTAATCAAAGTTAAAGTGGAACTAATACCATGGGAAGAAAAAAGCCATCCCCACAACTGACCTTTGTGTAATTTCATTTCATGATGACTTTTTATTCTTTCAGTTCTAAGTATGCAGTTAATAGAAAAAGAGGTAAAGGGCAATCGGTTTCCTGCCAGTAACCCAGGGGTCAGGGTTTGAGGTGAATTAGATAATTACTAAAGTCCCTAAAGCAGACCCACAGCGGAAAGGGAATTTAGGAACTAATAAAAAGACATTTATAAAATTATGCACAGGAACTGGAGGTGCTTTGGAAAAGCCTTTCAGTTAAAGGGACTGACACTATTAGAACTCATCAATGACAAAGCAAGCCCATCTTCACGGAAACCAAGTCTGAAACAGCCCCATTTCTTCCAACTTCTGATTTCCTCACATGGTTTTAAACTTTAGATAGTAAAATCACAATTAAAGAGAGAGAAAGGAGTCTTTGTGTAAGAAATAACAATTAATGTTGTCCCCCATGGAATCAAGGTGGATGTTATTGAGGTCTGTGCCTTGCAGCTACAGGCTGTATGTGTGGGATAATGTCCCTACATAGCTTATATAGGGTAGGCACAGATAAACACATCTTGGCATCCTGGGAAAGAATGGCCTCAGCTTTAACTTATACTATGTGCCAAGGGACAAATGCTGGTAAAATACCAATATATTTACTACCTGCATGGTTTTGGGGTTCGTGGTGTTTTGGATTTTTGGGGGTTTTTTTTGGTAGAAAACTTGTTAAATAAAAGTAAACCGACTGAAGACAAGGGATGCAGGAAAAGGCATTTATATGAGCATGACAAGATAATGATCAGTGTTTCACTTTTCTCAGGAAAAATGAAACAGAACAGCTCCTGTTGCTTCAATGAAAACTGAGAGTTTACTGTCTGACTTGGTTTCTGTAGCTCCAAAATATGGCCACAAGGGTGCAAATTTGATTTTTAGGGTTGTTTCAGAAATATGTAATGTGACAAAAGGCTAATATTTTGTTTGTATAACTATCAGTGATTCTATTTATTAAAGCAAAATTAGGAAGATCAGATTAGCATTTGTTTGCAGAAAAATGTGGTATCTGGTCTGATATAGAAGTCTGTGCAATTCTGGCTTTCCACCTGCAGAGGAGATAGCCCTGGAAAGAGAAGAGTTTTGTCATAATTATGTGACACGACACTGCTTTGAGATAAAGTTCAAACACACCGCCGGGATGAGTCTGATTATCCAAGCCCTAAATAATTTCATTTAAATTCAGTTCAGAGTAAGTTATGGCGTCAGATTTCTAAAAAATGACAGGCTAGGAGGTTCTTATCAAGTACCTGACACCTGAAGGTCAGCTGTGGTCCTTCTGCTTTACAGAACTGTGAAATATTGTCCAGGACGTTGCCATAATCCCATAAGGAAAGTTGTGCCTGGGGCTGAACTCAAGTCCTACAGTGGGAAAGGGACAAGGTGGGAGGGAGAGAAACACCTCTGTGCTACCCTAAGCCCTAGAAATAAGATGTTATTTGGTCTTTACCCGTCATGCCCCACTCCCAGGTGTCTGCACTCCTGGAACGCTGCAGTAGCACCTGCACTGGCTGCCTGAGCTGGAGCCATGTGCTGTGGGGAGCTCACAGGGCTTAATCAGCAACCAAGGTGTATCCCAAATATGGGGAAATATCCCCAGCAAGGGCATATTGGCTTGCAATAATGCAATATAATAAATTAAGGTCATTTTGGCTACAATCAATTTGAATAATTTAATATCACTGAAAACCAATATCACACACCTATTGAAACATTCATTACAATAATTGTTTAAGCTATATGAAAAGCTTATAATTCAATATGAATATTAACAGCCTCTATTTCCCAGGCAACTAGAAAATTATTAGAACTGATGATTTTGTAGGTAATATGGAAATAATGTTAATGGCAGTGAATGTTTTATTGCAGTGAAGATATAGAAACCAGATTTGTACTGGCAATTATGAATTGCAACAAAGTATTGGGCAAGGAACAGTTTATTCCCAACTCAATATTTTTAGCAAAGCTGAGTTTGATTTTTTTTATTTATAAAGTAGCAACGGGTTTTATAGCCTTTGTTTGCTTTTTTGTTTTGCTTTAAAGGTAAATAAACAACAAACAAAAGCCCCCCAGTTGGCTGTAAAAGGGAGACTGAGCAGTGGCAGTATGGTTAATGACCTAAAGAGGTTTGTGTTCAGTTGAGGTCTTTGATGAAAGTTCTATTTCTAAGGGTCTTGCTGTGTTTGGGCCCCAGGCCTTCCTCTGTGAAAAGGGTACAATGTGTTATCTGTGATTTTTTATTTATTTTGATTTTTTTTTTCTGTTTTGTTTTGGGGTTTTTTTTGGTTTGTTTGTTGTGAGCTGTTTTGGACAGAGCTTTTATTTGTGCAGTAGAGCAGCAGAGTGGTCCAGTGTTGGCTGTAATACTCTAATAAAAAATCAAAGATGCTTTCTTCAAATGTCTTTTAACTTTAGAAACAAGTAAAGGAATGTTTCTTTCCAGTATTCTAGAAAGGGTAAGAGCAGTCATATTGCCTGGACTGATGCTGTTGTAGCATGGCACATCTGTAAAGTCACTGACAGAGTTGTATTGAATCATTTTTATACTGTGTTCTTAAGAATTTCTTGTGATAGGTGGACAGCAATAGATATTTCCTTCATAAAGCACTTCAGCAAATTTATCAGTATTCTTAGTTCCTTGATTTCTTGGTCTCTCTTAATAACTTCATAACTGCAGATATTATAGAGGTCCAAGGGTTGCCCTTTTCATCCCAGCAGTAGAAAAATGTTTAATTTTTGTTCTATTCTATTTGAACTCAGAGGAAAAAATTACTACAGTTTCTTACCTAAACATTGATCCTTGGGTGTTTTATAATGTTTCCTAGATGTGGCTTATTGGTACACTCCAGGTAATGTTTCACTTCTGCTATTGACTTTTGGAAAGCACAACAAAATGCAGTTCAAGACATGCATCTTTGTTCCTTTTTACTTCTCTGTGACAGTGCAGTCCAGAGTTTCAGAGCTGTTGTAAAGCTGGGAGCTCTGTACGTACCCCAGCAAGCGAAAGGGAGCAGAGCTCACTCCTTTCCCTCCTGATCTGAATGCCT
Source organism: Camarhynchus parvulus (assembly GCF_901933205.1). Classification (NCBI taxonomy): domain Eukaryota; kingdom Metazoa; phylum Chordata; class Aves; order Passeriformes; family Thraupidae; genus Camarhynchus; species Camarhynchus parvulus. Next base: position 22,453,408 of record NC_044578.1, on the reverse strand, counting down.
TGGTCAGCCAGGTGATGCCAGCCTGGGATTTCAGGTGGTGGCAGGAGCAGCAACTTTGCTGTCCTAAAACAGGAGCTGTCTCAAAGGGACTGAACTGATCTCTTCCTGCATGAACCTGCTGCTCTGGAGCCAGGAGAGTCTGTTTAAAGATCAGGTAGAGCTCCTGGATAAAGATGCTGCCTTATACTGTGATTACATATTTATGGAAACATAACTGAGCTGAATGAAGACTTAATTTTGCTCTATTATAAAATGGAAACAAGGGGGTTGTATTGTTCTTTTTTTTTTTCTTCCCCTTAGTTGTTTTTTATTTGTTTTCTGGAATATGTCTTGGAGTTTTCCCCAAAAAATAACAAAATATTTTCCAAAAATGTTAATTTCATATTGAAAATTATTTCAGTAAAACAAATCTCCTCAAGCACAAATAGATATACATAAAATTAGATCTAAATGCATTTTGATTAGCAGTTGTCAGGGAAAGGGAGAAAAGAACAAGGAAGATTTCTGCATGTACAGAAAGCACTAAAGGTATGGACAATGAGACAATTCCAGTAAATTAGCAGCCTGCTTAATTCATTAAGAATTCATCTCTTGGGTAATTGCTGAAACTGAAAATGTTGACAGCCTATTACCAAAATCTCTGTAGGAGCCTAATGTGGAGTTGAGGGATTTTTTCTGTTAAGTTGAATGACTCCTTGGAGTCGGAGAAAAGAAGAATGTTGCCTGCCACCCTGCAGTTTCCCAGAATGAGTTCTTTACCATTAAATTATAAGAATATAAGGAAGAATCTTAATTTATAAAAGGCCATGTCGGCATCAGCCCAAAATCTGAGTAAGTTTCTGAGTAATGGGATGCTAGACCTCTATAATGTTTTGTCTTTGAAGAGTTAGATTCTGTGTCTACTGCCAGAAATTATCACATATGTTTTTAGTTTGTTTTCTTAAAAAAATTGTATCTGTGAGCTAGATGCGTGATAACAAATTCTGAGATTGTGCAAAGTGGGCCTTTCTGGTAAAAAAAAATATTAGTCATGTGAAATACAGTTGCTTTACTTTCTTATTGGTACCATCTCTATTAAGCAGAATTTGCCACAGCCAGAGCCACTGTGCAACTGAAAAAGGCATCACAGGTGTGGGGGTTTTTTATTATTTTTTAATTGATATCTTTCACTGCTGAATGTTTCAATTTTGTGCTCATCTAATTCTTTATGTTGCTATAAATCTTCTGGATTGTAGCTTTGACAGTGAATAACAGGGTAGGAGCCAATTCCTTAATTCAAGTGCAATTTAATTTTCAAATCCATAAGTAGAGTAGTTGTCAGAGAAAGGTTTGAAAATTAATGTATTTTTCTATAAATAATGCAGTTCTATCTGATAGTGTAATCTCCCACAGTATTAATCTTTAATGATCAACTGTTTCCACATTTCTCTTAACCATAGGTCTACTCGGGATAAAAATGACAAAATAGACAGTTACAAACAGTATATGGTATTTCCCAACCCCCCTTTCTTTTAGTGTCTGACAAATATCTTCAGTCTAGGAAGACACGTGGTAGATTTAAAAAAAAACAAACGAACACCCAAAGCAAACAGCAATAAACTCAAATCAGTACATTGGAATTTAAAAACAATCATTAAATAGCACCTAGCATTGCAGTGTAGATGGAAGTGTCCCTGCATTTGCAGAATTACTGGTTTTGAGAGACTCTAAAGAAACCATTAGGATTTGGTGTTAGGGTGTTTTTCCTGTGAATTTACTCAGCCCACTGGCAAGTAATCTCCTGAAGTGATCAGTACTTTGCTCACTTTGCTCATTGAGTCAGCCTTCCAAACAGAAACAGAAGAAAATAAAAACCACAGACAGTTTGTAAACCCAACCCAGCCATAAATGAGTCAACACGTCCATTAAGATACATTGACTTTCCATCTCTTCACATTTATAGTAAGTGCAGATTGCAAACAGGAAATTGTTAACTTTGTGGGAGGTGACACTAATTATGCACCACACTACCAGCCAGGAGGCTGTTTTTGCATACTGCTGACTGAAACTTCCATCTTTGTATTCTTACCATGAAACAAATACAATTTTATTGCATTATGTTTGTCAAAAGTGCATTATTATTATTATTATTATTATTAATTATTATTATTATTAAGCATTATGTTTGTCAAAAGTGCCATCTTCCTAAGAGTGCTATTAGTGAATTCAACATATAAATCAGTGTGAACTTTGTAAGATTTTATTTCCTTATCTCTGTATAAACGTGATTATCCAAGGCTTTTCCATTTCTAACTGCTTTTAGCTCATTGTTCTAAAACCTTTATTCATGGGAAAAACCTTAGGGTTCTAACTACACAGACTTCATTTCAGAACTTCAGTGATCCCATTCTGAGAAATGCTGTGCTCTCTCACACCACACAACCCTTCCCTGTTCAGTGAGTACACACAGCTAATCCAGCTGCTGCAGTGGCACACTGGGGCCATGGCTTTCCATCCAGCTGGAGTTGGGACCCTCCACACTGGTCATACTGGGGCCAAAATCCAAGCCATGGGTGTGTGACGTGCAGCATTAACAATGCACATCTCCTGGTAGATAAACAGAAAAAGTCTTCTGTGGACACTTGTGAGCCTCAGCACCTGACAGGTATTTCTGGTGTGTCTGCACCTCTCCCACAGACAATTAGAGGAACTCTTTGGTTCATTCCTCACTTTGCAGCCCAGACTTGTTCTGAACTGTGCATGGAAGGCAGGGATTTGTCACCTGCCCTGACACAGCTGCCCCAAAGTTTGCTTCAACCCTAAAGCCCGGTGTCTTGCTGTATGATCTGAAGCAGGATCAGTTCCCTTCTTTCTAATGGAAGCTGGCTATCATAGCTGAATGGATAGTGATTAAACACAGCATTCCATGAACTAGTGAAGTGATTTCAAGTGGCTTAATTCAAACTGAGAATTATTTAATTCCTAGAAAAATGAGTAACGACTTAGCTGTCTCTATATGCTCAATTACCATCCAAAATTCAGAATAAGATCTTGTTAATGATTTCCTCAAGTCCTTGCTATTTGCATTTAGCAAAGCAGTGAAATGTGAGTTGTAATTTGTGATGAGTAGCACATTACCAAGTTGCTGTGCCTCTGTGCTGCTGCACTGAATCTTCTCTGATGTGAAGGAGAGGAAGAAAAACAGTAGGGAGAGGCAGAAAACTGGGTGATAAACATGAATAATGCAACGAGTTCCCAGTAAAACAACAACAAAAGTAGTAATGACACTTAGTAATTATTGTTAACATGCTAGTAACAAAATATACAGTTCTTATATTTTGTTTTATAGCTCATTATATTCTAATCCAGTATGTTCTGAATAATGAGATGCACCACAAGTGTAACTGGCATAGATTGCACCTTAAGTATACTTGAATTCAGGGTGTTGTTTTCTGGTTTGGACTGTAGTGATTTAAATATAGATAATATTTTTTCCAAGTAGCTGAATTGTTTTGGGGAGCAAACATTAAGAAGATATAGACTTTGTTGAAATATGTTAAGCTTGAAAAGCTAGAGGGGAAAAGTGTCACTTCTTCTTTGAAAGACAAATATGGTTATAACTGTGTATATTGCATTACAAACCTTGACCCCGCATCAAACTTCTCCTGAAGAAGCTTTTACAGTAACTTTATGTGTGTTTTTGGCTGTGCTGTAAGTAGAAACACTACAGCTGTCCATAAGCTGTTCTCAGATAATCCATCTGCTACAGGAATATCAAAATGTCCAAATGAGAAAAGCCACACAGCTTTCAAATGGGAGGCAACATCACTCTGCTTAACTGCCCTCTGTGGATTATCTTTTCCACAATGCCCACTAGTGCAAGGCTGTCAATCAGGGCTTAAATGGGGACATTAATTAGCTCAGAATAGCTACTCATTTCTGGTTGATTATTGTTGTAAAGGGTTTATCCTTAGATAAATTATTCATAAATTACTATGGTCATCCTTTCTTTGGCTCTAAGGAATTTATATTACCTGATAAGTGACCAATCTTTCGATTTTTCTTCATTAATCATGGTATAGTGTTTTGTATTCCACCAACTCGTTTCACCTTTACTTGAAGGAGATGCTGACATATCATAGTAAATAATCATTGCACAGTAATTCCTTTACACTTAGCTTAAGCACCTTACAGATCTGTGCCATCTCACCATGACATTTGAGACGAAGGAGTAATCCACTTAAAGGATGCTTATTTTCTTAATAAGCATCCTTTAAGTGATAGATTTTTTTTCTACTGTTAGTTCTGTTAGCTTGTGCTACCACTTTATATCTAACTAAGGAAAGTGAAGCATGACTGTTTTCTAGTTTTAATGTGATCCTCACATCTGTAAGGTTAAAATTTGTTAAATACCAAGTTCTGTTGTGAATCCATCACAGTGTCACACATACTTCATGCAGGGACTGACAGCTCAGCCTGCAGGGAGGAAAAACTTAGGGAGTGCTCTGTGGTTTGCAATGATCAGAGCATCAGGATCTGTGAGATAAGTGAAGGCCTAGAAGAATATGAGCAGGAAAATTGTGACATTAGGAAAAGGCTGGGGAGGGGAAATTGGATAGGCAATGTTTGAGAAAGTATTCAACATGTGAGTGGTGAATTTCTGCTGTTGGGTGTCAGTGAACATAAACTTGTAAAGCAGTGCCCTTTTTGTGTGTGAACCTGCTTTTATCTTGATTTTTCTGGTTTGGGAGTTAAAAAGGCATAGCTAACTTGCTTACAGCAACAGGAATGAGATGCAGTTTGGGGCAGATGAAGCGATGGCTTGACTCCCAAAGGAAAAAGGAACTGTGCAATAAAGCAATGGCCTCAGAGTGTGTGGGAGGTGTGGGCATGGGTTCTTTTGTTATAAATGTTTTTTGACCAGGGATAAGTAGGCTGTTGGATGACACTGCACAAAATACAGAGTAAATACTCCTGAGTGGGAAATCAATTCATAAACATCTTGCAAAACGCCAGAAAGATGCACAGCATTTTCTTGTAGGTCAAGAACCCAAATGAGATTCGGATCCAGTGGGATGGGATTTCCGTTTTGTTTTGTTGGTTTGCAGGACAAGAGCACATCTTGACCAAAGCCAAGCAGTCAGTGGGACAGTCCTGCCTTCAGGTCGCTTGTTCAGGGGTGCTCTGGGCTCAGTTGCCAAGGGGATTGCCTGTTCTGTGGGGAGCACTGCTGCCAGGAGCGCCAACCCTCATGCTGCACTGCCAGAAGTGCTGAGTGACCCTTCCTGGATGCAGGGCTAATGCTGTCCTTGTGCCTGGGGAGGTTTGTTGGAGCTCTGCCCAGCATACCCACGTGCTGGCAGCCTGCTTAGAGCACTGTCACCCACGCAGACAGGTCCAACTTTGATGAGGATAAACAAAACCCATGACAGGAGAGGGAAGGCACTGTCAGACCAGCATCAGGACTGCAGTGTATTTAGCTTTTGTGTGGAAATCTTGATGTGATTTCTGTTCCAGTGGATTTTCTTCCCCTGGGAACTGGTATATCCAAAATGTCTTTCACAGCCTTTTGCACAGAAGTTGAAGTCATATTATGTGCTTTAAAAGCAACCAGCACATTTGCAATTGTTTCAAACAGAAAACATATTGAGAGCCTGCTAAAATACAACTTTCTGTCCTTTGGGATTTAATTTGCTTAGAAACAAAACATTCCCCTGAAGATAAATAGCAACAGACATTGATTCTATTAACTGGAACAATGCTTCCAAATTAATTGAAAAAGATTTCCTAAAACTACTGTAACGCTTCTATCAATTAAAAATATGTCCCAATTGGAAAGTTTGGTGCTGAAGAATTATAGTTACAGCACACTGAAAACTTACTGAATTAACTTTTAATTAAGCTATTTCATATCAAACTATTTTAATTAAACTACTTTATATCAGGCTACTTTATATCAAAGACAAATGCAGCATTACTTCAAAGAGTTCACACTGAACATGAAAATCATTAACACTCAAAGATGTGCCATATGGTTTGGCAGGAGCTGGAATATTCACACATGGGGGCAGCTTGAAGCCTCCAGTATTGTGAGTCCATTGGTCCAGAAGGAAACATGCTGAAGTCTTCAAAGAACATGGATATTGCCACATGGATCTCTTTAGTTTTAATTCATTGGCTAATCCAGTCCTGAGTAATTTCAAAGTACTTCAAACGTTAAAATAAATGTGCAAGTGGAAGGACAGTTGATTTCTGCTAACCATGTTAGTAAATAAATTATCAAAGTGCACAGCACAAATTTTAGATGTAATTTCTTGATCTTGGGAAAATCAAGGGTAGAAAAATGAAGGGTAAATATGTTCTTTGAGAACAGATGATTGTGAGAAAGTTCTCTGCACTGGCTTCTGTCCTTCTGAATTCCAAGACATTCTTAGATTCTGGTGCAGTGATTAAAGGAAAAATGGTATTTGTACAGTTGAGGACTGTGCCTTGAATGTTTTCCCAAATTCAAAGGATTTTACTCTGTGAACAAAAGATAAAGTGCTTGACTTTTCAAATGAGGCAATACAGACTCTACCTTAGAATACATTTAAATCCCTGAGAAATGCACACAACGTCCAAATGAGAGAAAGTTTTATGTAAAGAGAAAGAAATAATCATGTACCTTGAAAAACTTCTAAACGTGACTCCTGGACACTCAGCATGAGCACTAAAAGCTAACAAGTGTTGCAAGTGCAACACAAATGCCACAGACGGATCAATCCGCTTCCTTTCTTTCTCCTTTTCTTTCTTAAATTCCGATTTCAAGATGCCTTGTGCAGGTTAGCAAGCATGGATCCCTCTGGTTTTGTTGTAGAACGATGATTTTCTCCAGGAGATGTGAGGCTGGGCTGAGGGTGGGTGCCTGCAATGGTTGCAATTATAAATTAAAGATTTCATTCTGCTTTTAGTCAGGGGTACAGCTAAAATCGCAGAGTAACTTGGAGTGTTTAACTTCCTACCTTGAAAATGCTTTCCAGTCTTTCTGTAGTGCAAAGGATAGAGCTAGAATTAATTATTCTGAGGGAACCTATAATAGTTTGGGGTGTTTTACTTCCTGAATATTGAGAGCAACTTCTTTTTTTTGTGTGCCTTTTTTTTCCATGTCAGAGCTTGATTTTTTTTGGAATATATGATTTGCTGCTACAGCAAAGAAATCATTTAAAATACAGAAAAATAAGCTGAGAAGATGCGAAATTATGTGATAAATGCTGATGTGACCAACAGCATTTATCATCTGCCCAGTCGTATGGCAGAACTGCAATGAGGATAACATGGTAGTTGAGGGGTCCCAAATAAAAATGATAATAGTCCTCAAAAAGAAAACTGTTTAAGGTACAGAATTATATTAAGTATTTTATTTTTTTTTAACTTGTGCACAGCTTTACATTTGCAGGTCTTACCTGAAGTCTGCAAAGAGAAAAGTGCCAACATACAGAGATTAAAATCAATTTTCCAGGTACTTCTGAACTGTCTGGAATTTGGAAGAACTGCAGTAGATCTTATGATACACACTGGTCTCAGGAAGTATGGGCAATTCAGATAAGCTTTGAATAATCATCAAACATTTTGCTGCTTATTGCTTATCTTCCATTTCGAACTCTGAAATATTTTAGACTTATCTGTCACAACAAAAAGGGAAAGGAGCCAAGGTGCTATCATGGTCAAAAAATCGTACAGCCCTCAACAATAAGAGGCTTCTCAGTGCTCCGAGACATTTCCTGGTACCTGCACTCTCAGGCTGGGGACTGAAAGCAGGGAGAGGTTTGGGTTGTGTTAATTTAACAAAAGCATTTAGGAATATCAGCTCTTATCTCTAGAAGTGTTAGTCAGTGTAGAGAAAAGATAAGATTTCAATTAACTGGAGGTGAAATATTGGTTCAATGTGTTTTCCTCCTTGTTTTTGATTGCTTCTTGTTTTCAGGATAGTAAAACATATTTAATAATCATTATCTGAGTATTAAGCAATTATTTTGAAGTCGTGCTGAACTGGCCCTTTTTCCCAACAGCTCTGCTTTGACACTTTGTAATCAGGCAGCGTGGCCAAGTAGACCCAGTTTGGCTCAAGCAGGTGCTGTAATACTCAGTTCTCAGGTAAGTTACAGTGATGCTATTTTTATGATGCTTCTTTCTTATATATTCTTATAAATTTCGGTTAAAATTAGTCATGAAACATTTTTTTTTGTTTTATTTGTTAGTGTACTTCTCAATTGTAGAGAATCCATCCAAATAAGAATATCAAAACCTCTCAGAGCTATCTATTACCTTTCAAAAGCAGTTCAAACAGTTCAATGATATTTATGATAAAATTCTTTTGCGATCAGCATTTTGGGGTGGGGATCTGTTTGTTGGGAATTTTTTGGGGCAAAAGAGGATTCAGTTTGGATTTTCATTGTTTGACCAAAAAGTTTTCCTAAATAACACAACAGGTGTTTGAAACTCCAGTGGTTGACTGGTACTGATACTTTTCAATGAGTCTGCTTACTGCTGAGACCACTTTGCTCACACCAGTTTTGCTCATGGTAATTAGGATGGGCTCAAATTGATCAATAACTTGTGACATGTTTTCACTGTTCCAAGTCATTTTACACCATGCTTCCATGATGGCTGTTTTACCTTGTGTGTAGCAGAATCATGATTTCCCTAAATCTAAATAAAACCTATTCATCCTCAAAATCAGGCAGCAATTTGTAATATAGGTGTTTATACATAAATATGTAAATGAAGAACTCATCTGTATGTAATGAGTGCTATGCTAAATATAATAAGTTCAATTTGGGTTATAGAAATAAGCACATTATTTAAAAATGCACTGTTTTGCTTGCACTTTCTGTGGGAGAGCAGTTGAAATCCCCATGATAAAGACAAACTGCAGTAATTTGTGTATGATTGCTGACAGGACCAGAGAAGTTACAGCAAAAGGTCAGGGGATGAGCTGCAACATCAGTGTTAATCAATTGCTCCCTCTTGTCCTATAAAGAAGGAGAAAGCCAAAGTGTTTTATGTTAAGTTTAAAGAGCATAAAGTAAGAACATCTGGAATTTGAACTTCTTCACCCTTTTATTCCCCATATTGTTATTTATACATTATTATTGTAATTATTAGGTTACTCTTTCATCTTTCTTGAGTAAAATGAGTAGACCCAAATGCTGCAGTCCTGCAGTTTTTCCAAAACTTCAGTGACATTTGCAGTAGAACCCTTCCAGTTTCTGCAACACTTTTGTCACTGCAGACCTTGGCCACTATTCCAGTAGAAATTTTATCCTGGCAGGTAAGGACACAAAGTAGATGTTCTGTCCCTTCAATGTGCAGCAAGACTTCTGCTTAACACCTTTTCTGCACTGTCATTGTCAGCTTGGGCTCAGGATTCCCAGAGCTCTCTTTGGCATTACTTCTTCCCAGTACCCTTTCCTTCCCTAAGAAACATGAGCTACATTTTTTTTTTAATTCTGCATAAAAGTCATTATTTAGTCAAAAACAAAGATTAATGTTTTCTGTTTGTGCCTGGTTTGCCATCTAGTGAAGATGGCTTTTTGTCATGATTATTACACTGCTATTATTACTCTTTGTCTCAATCTTGATGTACCTGAAAATATGACAATAATTTCATTTCTTTCTAGTGAGAAAGTCACTCATCAGAGTATTAGTCTGGTTATAATATCCAAACTTGGAGGAACTTCTTAAGTGACACCTAATTAAAAGTAATATCATTCTATAGGGTCCTTGAGGGACTTGTGATATCCTAAAGCAAATGTTTAGTTTGAGATCTGTTTTGTCTCCATTGGTTTGTTGTATATTCAGATTCCATGCCAAGAGATTTGTGTTTACAGAGGGTGATGATGGTGATAGAGGTGTCATTGAGAAAGTTTTTTTGGTATAATGTAAAAGACAGCTACCAAAGATTGTGCAGCTGCTCTTTATTCCAAGTTCATTTCATGATTGAGTCCCTCTTAAATTTAAACATTTATATCTTGTGTTAGGTGTTATCTGTACATGGTTCTTTTGGAAGAAATTTGTAGCCACTGGCTGCTGTAATTTACTTATTCCTCCCTAGAAAGTAATCAAAAGCTGTCCAGACTTAATGGAACACTTTAATAACTTTAGGGGGAAAAGATAAAAAAAAAGAAATCACATGCAACTTACTACACATGAACTGTTAAAACACTAGCTATAAAATATTTTGCAAATTCAAATTTAGTGACTCCTGCATTATTACAAAAAATACTGAATATAATTTATTTATTGAAATTAAATTTTCTTATTTAATTCCTCTTGAGCATATCCCATTTCCAAAGTTTTGTGAAAGTGTGATTATAAATGCTGCATATTTATAGTTTTTTATTTAAAATATGAGTAAGTTTGAAGGAAAAACCCTCTTCTGCATAGTGAAGAGAGGGACATTAGCAGTGGTAGGAGGAATGGGATTTATTGGGCAGGTGGGTGTATTCCCACATCTGAAGGATGATTATAACTGACCTATATTATTTACGTCAAGAAGATTTCACCTCAGCTCTGTTGCTTTTTTGTTAGATTTGAGGATTCCTGCCAGTTAAATGTAAAGTCTTAACTGAAAGAGCACCAGTGCTGAACAATAGCCCACAAATGTGGCACCAGCACCTATTGCACTTGGTTTTCTCAGGATAGTCCAAGTGCCACCTTTTATGAATCTGTGTAACTTCACACACTCACAGTTCATATCAGTGTAAATGTCTTTTTTTGTAGACTAAATAAGTTTTACAGAAATGAATCTCTCTTACTTCCTTGCTGTAGGTGAACTCAGACCTCTGTTTTGTCCTCTGGAGTTAGTAATGCATTTACCATAACTTAATGTATTTACCATAACGACAAACCCTGTCAGAAGCTGCTTTGCTCAGAGCCTAAATGCTCTGAGGAGCCCTTGAAAAACAGGCAGGGCCCTGGAAAGAGACAGTGGTGCCTTGAACAGCCCCTCTCTGTGCTCCTTCCTGGCTCGCACAGCCTGGGCAGCGCCCAGCTGGAGTGTGCTGTGTGTTTGGGGACAGGTACAGAGTTCCACCTGCGCAATTTGCAAGCCAGGATCAATACCTGTGGCATGGAGATGCAGTATAGGCACCTCCCATTTACACTCTGCTGTGTCATCTGGCTTTTCTGGGCATGCACACAGAGCAGAGATTTGTATAAAATGGAAATCAGAGCTGGGCTGTCCCAGGGGAAAATGCTTAACTCATGGCTTAGGAAAAGTAAGGTTTGGAGCAGCTTCATGGTTTCTTAATTGCATGTTATTAAGTGTCAGTGAGGCAGTCATTCCTGGTAGCTATAGCAGCCTGTACAAAATGTTATCCAAGACCTACAATTCCATAAATGCTTTATGACCACTCCTCAAATGTTCCAGACCATGAGCAGGCTCCCTCTCCCATGGGCCATGGCAGCTGCAGGCACCCCTTTGGCTCCTGGGGGAACAGCTTCTGCCCTTTTCACACAGCTCTGTAAGAGTTTGGGCCTTTATGCACCCTGTCCCCACCTAAAACCTGTAAATCCACTAAAGCAGCTGGGGACAAAGACACCACAGTCACCTACATACACCAGTGCTGCTTCTCTGGCTGACAGCGTTATTGAGGTGACTTCTGTCAGTGCAACCTTCTGCTCTCTTGTCCCCTTCTCACTCCAGTACCCCCCTTGATTTTGCAAATTTTCATGATTACAACTCTGCTTTTCTACTCAAGTCAAGTTCAGCTTCATTCACTGTGTGAGAAGTTAAAGGAAATAACAGGAACTGGACATGTCAAAGCATGGTTCAGTCCCAGAAGATGACAATGAACCCGTCTGCTGAGCTGTAACTAAGCCTGACTGTCTGGGTGCTCCCTTGTCAGAGGGCAGAGGAGAATGGGGGTGAGCTGACTGGGGAACCAGAAAGCATTAGAAACTTCACCTGGAATTAAATAAGAATGGAATTATTTGCTAAATCATAGTGTCATTCCTCAATGGCAGTCAGTGTCACTATTAGAAGCAGTTCCTGCATTCTTCCCCAGTATACTCAGAAACAAGAGAAAATTTCTGGAATTTTCTTTACATTATTCATTTATACTTATTTATGTAGCTCTGCAGTTGAAGCCAGTATTACAATTGCATTGACAGTATTGATATCGTGGGACTGAGCTCACAGTGTCTCACTAAGTCACTACCTTCTGCTATAAATGTCCTGGCTGCTGTGTGCTCTGGGAACTGAAGGTATTAACTAAAATAGGAAGTTATAAAATAATTGTTTTTGAAGAAAGAAATCCATAAACCCTAATGAGATTATTTCATTTCCTAAGAATGTAGCTTAATTAAACAAGAGATGTAACAGGTTAAGTGAAACATCAGGAGAAGAGAAAGACAGCTATAATGGAAATGCATTTAATTACCAGTAAAAGCTTTAAGAACATTCCAGATATTTCAAATGTATATTTTGTTGAGTAAAGATATGACTCAAAAAAATTAAAAGTAAAGTGGCAAATATTGTCTGCAAATGTATTGTTGTAGCAGGTAATTACTGTAAAGTTTCAACTTGTTCCATACCTGTGATGGGTTTGATAAACAAGTTTCTAAAACGTTCCCAGCAGAGAGGGCTGTCAATACCACTGATGTGTGTCTTGTACTTTTATTACTCTGCAATTCTCTTAGGGGTAAGATGAGGAGGCCACAAAATGTAAGCATACTGAAATAGGCTCTGCTTGTCACTCTTTTCTTTACTATAGAACAGGCATTAGAAAAAGGTTATTAATTTTAGCAGGGTTGGCACAGTTCTTTTGTCCCTGAAACAATTCATTTTAACCTGAGACAGACTGGTTTGAGCAGCTTCCTAAAAACTTTCAATAACCATTATGCTTGCCAGAATTTGATAAATCCAACCAATTTTTTTTCTTTTTGTGAGAAAACTGTGTCAGGCTATATGTATTCTTTCTTCTGCATATCTTGAGCCGCCATTTCACATTTGTGATGTTATGAAATTTTTACTAAAGCATTTCAGAAATGGACTTGCATAATAAAAATTGTAGAGTATATAATCATAGATAGTTTTAGCAGGGCTATGGCAAATGTGATCTTTTTTGGGTTTTTTTGATCTTTTTTATTGCTCAGTGAATTGCTGATCTTTCCTACTTCAGAAGATAAATTTGGGGTTATTCTCTACCTTGTACCTTGATATCTTATTGACTGCAGTACATTATGAATCTTACTTGGTAACAGAGCCTGGCACCCAACCAAGAACAAGCTATTCCTTACTCCAGTTCATTGCAGTGTCTGCTTTGCAATGGAGCAAAAGTCCCTTGACAGATGTCCTGACAAAGCAATAATGAAAAGGTCATACCACATTTCCTGAAGCATTTATCTTGTTTTTTTTAGTGGCTGTGTACTGAAAACTAGAGCAAATTACACCTAATTAGGGAGACTAAATTCTGCAATAAAGTGGAGTGTCTTTTATCAAAGTTATTACATGTTGTATTTGAAAATCCTAAAACTATTAAATAGCATCTTGAAAACATTCTTATTCAGATGCAGTCTTAAAACATTTTACCTTTTCTAAAGATCAAGGTCACAAACTCAGCAGTTCTTTTTTTATGGGGCCTTGGGGCCATTTTGAACTATTGCTACTGCAGGAATTGTTGATTATGATTGAATACTGAAACCAAAGCACATCATAGACATTCTGAGCAAGTCTTCCCTGACAGCACTGTCAGCATATGGAATTACAAGTGCCCAATATTTAATGACAATTATGAAAATACTTGCTTATCAATTATTTCATTTTCCCTTGGTAAGTCATAAATAATTAAAGGCTAATTCTAAAAATACTGCATGTTGGAGCAAATACACCAATTTTTTTGTTTGTTTGTTTCTTTTATCATAATCTGATTTTAGAAGAAAAAGTAAAACCAATTGATGATGATGAAGAAAGCATTCTTTGTCAGTATAGAAAAGTAATTTGGTTAAGTTTGGAACAGACTATCTGGAAGGGCTGCGGAAGTCTTTCAGCTGACTTAATTAGTTTTGCTAGACCCATAGGCTGTTAATTATAGTGGCAACAGTGTCATCATTATGTCACCAGTAAAATAGGGTGCTTAATTGTGCAGTTATTATACTGCTTTAAAAAGACTTATTTATTTTCCTTGATGTCAGACCTTTTCTGCATTACCAATAGCAACAGTAAACTTTGTTACATTCCAGCTTGCTCCATATTTGAAAATACTTAGAAAATCAAGCAGGAGTTACAAGTCACTGAAATTGTTTCCATCACATTTTCTTGTAAATGGGAAACATAGATTATGATTGGTACATTTGGGGAGAACCTACTCACAATAAATCTTATTTTCCTTCTCCTTTGTGTAAAAAGTGGAGGAGAGTCAGAATAGTGTTCTAATTAAACAGATGCAAATACTGGCTCAAAAATATTTTTTTGTAATTAAATAATTTTTTTAGTAATGGAAATTGTTCCACTAAATACTTTCATTTTTCTTTCTCTCTGTTTTTTCTAATCTGGTGATTAATGTGTGCCATAATCAGGTTGATGACCAATTGAAGTTTTTCCTGTGTTCAGGTACCCTTTTTTCACAAAATCCAAGCAAAATACAGAGACTGAAGGAACCAAAAAACCTTTCAATCCAACTCAGTCAATGTCCCTCATAGCGATTACTTTTATATTCATTTATGCTCTATACTTGATATAATATACACTTAAGCATGACCCACTTATATCCTGTGAGAATCTTTTTATTATTGAAAAATAATAAACCTTTCCAATACTGGGGATGACACAACATCAGGACTGATGAACCTGATTTCCATTAAGAAGCTTGAGGGAGTGTAATCATTGAAATAGAGCCGAAGCTGGTGAAATGAAGAAAGTGAAACAAACGCAGCTTTGATAAAGTCTCTTAATTCCTCTTATTATTCTTGATAAGAAGCATATTTGGTTTATTTACAAAGTGCATTTATTGTTACGTTCTTATAATCTGAAACACGGGATTAAATTGTAAATAATTTATATTTGTTTAATTTTATTCCAAGAAGATGCTGTGGATTTTGGGACTGAATGTTTCCATGCAGGTGAAACTTATGTTCATATGCTTTTGTGGGTTTGGTTTACTGCCTTGACTTTATTTCCCAAAGTTTTTCCTCACACTGTGGTTCCATCTTTGAGCTAAACACTGAGATGTCCTGCTGGGGGCAGGGGAGAAAGGCTGATCTGGAGAACAGGAGCTGCCAAGAAACGATGTGAAAGGAACTCTGTGTGACTGGAACAAGCAAAACTGTCTGAGGGCATCTGCAGAAACTGCAGTGCTGCTGGAGGTGGGGATGGTGATGATGACCATCATCCAGACTGAAGAGCAGCCAGGGAATTACAAAAAGCCTTTTGAAACAATGTAGAAGTACCTTGAAAAGAAATACCAAAGATATTGTGAGGTACCTAATTTGTGGGAGAGGAAAAAAAGTGATTCTAAAGAAATTCCCCCAGACATCACTTATTTGACTTGCTTTTTCGGGAAAGTCATAATTTTCATCAGTGTAACTTCTAAATAGTCTAATCCTAGAGAAAGAAGTGTTAGGGTTATAAAAATGACTGAAGATAGAATAGATATTATAATAATGACTTAAGACAGAAAGTATAAATAAGAGGGGAAGTATAAATAATTGTATTTCATTTTTTTCTCTGACATAGCAAACTAGGGAGTAGGTTCTTAGTAAGGGAATTGTTTAATGCAGGCTCATTTTGTACAGTTGAGGCTGTAGCCTCATCTACCTCAGTGCTGTTCTGAAACAGGCTCCTGAAATTCTTCCAGTTCTCAAATTACAGGTGCTGTGCTCTACTGAGTTATAAACAATCGAAGACACAAATCATGTAATGGTATGGAGGCCTATTACACATCAAGATGAATTTCAAAAGCAAATCATGGCACCAAGGTGATAAAGGATTAGGATTTTATGTGCTGCTAGTGTTGAACCACAATTATTCTAGCCAAGAAAGGGTAATTATTCAAAATAAAACACAATTTGCTGTCAATGCAGGCTGCTCAGAATATATGGGGTGTAAGTCTGTCTTCACTGATGTAAAATAGTTTGGCTCAAAGGCTGAGTTTTGAGAATAAGTGTGACCTTTTCCTCTCCTTCAGTTATTAGTCTGTTAGCATGGATAATTTTTTTTCAGGCACTTTAAAATGAGTCTGCAGAGAGAGAAACTGGTTTTACTCAAAGCCTCTCAACTATCGACATTCATGTTTTTTCTGTCATGGAATTTTGTTTGGTTGTTTGTTTTTTGGTTGGGTTCTCTTGTGTGTTATGTCCTGTGAATTAGGGGTCAGTGACCTTAGACAACCCCATGTTTGAATGTTCCTGGTGGACACTATAGAGAGATACAACTGCAGGTACTGGGCACTAAAAATTCTCCTTGAGAACTTGAATGGAGCTGTCAGGGTGCTGTGAATTTGTCCTTTTTAGAACAACAAAAGCAAAACTCTGTACAGAGCACAAATAATTTCTCTCTTGCTAGGCGTGGCATTGTCAATAGAAGCAGCGATCCCCTGGATTTGTGCTGGACCAGAACACCTCAGTATGAGATGAGGGGCTTCTGTCAACTTGGGGTCTCCAGAAGTGTGAGGTGCAATGTGTCCTGGCCCAGACATTGCCAGGGAGTACTGGTACAAGTTCCTGTCTGGTCAAAAACCCAGTGAATCTAACTCAAATGTCATCACCTGAGCTCCCTGCCAGCTGCAGGGATACCCTTTACCTTGATTTTTTTTAGCCATGACAATACAGATCATCACCAAAAGAATAAAGGGTAATTCAAGTGGTTCTCAGAATCCTTAGGGAGACTAGGCATCCACTAAGTCAGGCAAAAATATAAGGAAATATATTGAAATTGTGCCTTAAGATTATCAAATCAGCTTGATAGGTTCATCGTAAAGGCACCAAGAGTTTCTTTTCTTCCCCAGTGAATTTCCTATTGGGTGTGCATGGAATTTACATCAGGTGCTTTGTCATATCCTACAGACACTGAATGTCAGGATGCTGTTGTGGTGCTGCTCCATGACAGCAGGTGACAGAAAGAGCATTTCTGAGGTGCCATTCTCATGACATGTAGTTTGATAAAGGGTTCATTAACAATTTTCACTTTTGTTGCATAATGTCATTTCATTTTAGTTATATAATGCATTTCAAAAGTGAGTGCATTCTCTGTATTTCCATGCTCTAATAAATTCATCCTCTACAGTTTTTAAAATATAAGAAAAAACTATTTTTCACTGCTAAAACACAGCTACTGGCTTGGCATTTTCCTCAATACTAATGTGGTCTGACTGTACTGTTAGTAGAATTTAAGAGCAAACAAGCATGTTAAAGCTATCTAAACTTATCACCAAATATCCTAATCTGTTTAATTTAACTTACCCTTGGATTGTGCATATTTCTGCAGCTGCAACGAATGTAAATCCTGTGATTGAACTAAATAATCCCTTTGTTATTTTGTGATTTGGGTATCCTACTAATGAATATCAGTGGCATGATTAATATAAATATTATTTTAACAGAAATAAACTTCTAAAGAAGAACTCACTATATAAGAACTTAGTCTGGACAGGTTTGGGGTTTTTTAAAATGATACTTTAATAGCTTTTTTATTGTTCACATATTTAAAAGTGGGTTGGTAAAACTGATAGCACCTGTGATGACTGTACAAGAAAAAGCCCCCAAATTTGTAAGGTGATACTTGATTTTTTTGCCTAATGAGAAAAAAGCTGTATAGAATAAATTTACTACTTAGAGTTAGTGTTATACCATCTAGAACAATATTCTAGGGCAGCAGTTCCAGTACTTCATCAGAGAAAATGGAACTCTTGGGGATATATGCACAGATCATGAAACTTATGAAATGTTGATGCTCCCACAGCCACAGTGGATTGGAGCTGGGGCTCAGCCCAGCTGCCAAGCTTGTTTTAATATTCACTGAACACAGAAACAGCTTTAGTTTCAAAACCAAAGAGTAATAAATTGTTCATACTGTAGCTGTCACTGTGAGTGGTGTCTCCAAGCAGGGCAGCCTCTCATTAAGGGGAATATCTGTGAGAGCTTGCACTACATTTACAATAATGGATACAGCAGTTCCATTCCATCTCTGTGGATATGTATGGGCATTGGGTATCTTGGATCTTTTGCAGGGATTTAAGCACAGCTGTGCTGACAGCAGAAAAGTGTTAGTGATGAAATCTAGAAGGGATTAAGTTTTATTATTACTAATCTAATCTATTTTAATGGAACTCAGATTGACTGTTGTATTGTTAGAACTTTTTCATCTGTTAATATATGGAAGAGGAGTACAGATCAGTCTTCCTGTTCAGAAATTATAAGTGATCCAAACAGTTTCAAATGGGTCTTTCCTCCCCTCTGTCATCATGTGAATGGATTCTGGGTACCTGAATGGATGAAAAATGCAGAGTACCCTTGTCTCATCCTAATGCTTCCTGACCAGAATATTAATGGGCAGTGCTGATCTGTGAGTTACCCTTTTTTCATGTCATATGACAATTTATGGTGCTGTCTCAAAACAGACTTTAACAAAAAGAGCTCTTTGCTTTCTCAGATGTTCTCAGGTATATCAGGCCAATTGGACTTCAAACGTGCTGGATTGCATTGGAACCCCCGTGGAAGAACCCATGACATTCACATGAACACCACATGAATTCTTAATAATCTGCAGGTTATACTGAATACTGATTAAATTATTAAGAGAAATGTAACTATATTCCATCTTTGTGATCAGGGCAGCTGTGTGAGTAGAAGAGTAGGCATTTCCTTGATAGAAGCAGTAGGAGAACTTGTAACATCACAAAGCAGCACCTGTAAGGAAGGAGACAGATCTGCTAGGCAGCTGTGGAGGGAATGAAAAAATGCTGGCATGCCACTGGTATATTGTGTGTGTCTGTAGGTAATAGAATGAGTTATGGAATATCATGCTAAAATGTAAAAATGCCATCCCTAAAAAATTTTCAAGAGCAGAGATCTTGTCTTATCATTTATTTGAACATTGCAAGTACACTATTCCTGCAGGGTACATAGAATAAAATGGGAAAAAGAACAATTAGTCTTTCCTGGTTTTTGAATTGTGTTGCTAGTAAATTTTTTTCAGGATATTTGTGAGGGAAAAGAATGGCAGCTCCTTGGTGAGTGAGTCAGGGCACTAGGTGGAGCAGAGGAACTATAGTCAGTGATAGTCAGCAGTGTGTGGGACTGAGGAGGTGGAGTTTTGGCTGTGCTGAGGAGCTTGGAGAATTCCTGCTCATTTATTTCATTGTTGGTGTTTGTTTCATGAACCAAAGCTTTTCCCTGGTGTAACTGGGAAGGAAGGGCAGTAGAAGGCTCCTCAGTGGCTGAAACCCCACTCTGCTGACACCTTGTCCTTCCTGAAGCAAGTGTGACCAAAAAAACAGTAAAAGCATTTTCACTGAAAAAAAATCAGTGAAGCTGTAAAAATATTATCTTGTTGTTAGAATATTTTCTCCTTAATCTATAAATTCTCTTAATGTTTCCCCATAGACAACAAAAAACTTAATGTCCAAGGAAACACTAACCTCTATTTCATTTTTTTAAAATCTTTTTGAAGAAAGGTTTCTTTTTAATGCTTGCCTTAGATCTTGTTCAAAGCTGTGAAATACCAGCAACCCAAACATATTATCTGAAATCTTTGAATCACCCAGTAAGAGAACTTTCCACCTCTCCCCGAAGTTCCAAAGTTCAGCTTTTCTTATTACTATGGAAAGATTGTTAATGGTTCTCATTGAGGACTTAACTGTTCAATATTGAAATAACTTCAGTACTGGATTTATTGGGATGAACTTGCCCTGTTAACAGGAGCCAGTGTTATGCACATTCATCTACTGCATAGATAAAAATGAGTAATTAACATAGTGCTGTGTTTTGTGATATTCAGTTCAACATAATACAGTTAAAAATACCCACAGAATCTCAGAATTGTTATAGCTCCATAGGCATTTGAATTTATAGTCTGTTTTACATAGATAACCTATTTCTTGGTGGAAGGAATGCAATATATGATGTATATGATTAGGATTTTCCAGAGTTTTGGGATTTTTTTCCTCCATGATTTTAAAAGGACAAAACTTTTCACAAAGTTTTATCCTCTGAAAGTTTAGGAATTTTTTTCTAACTGTTTTGAAAATCTTGACCCAAATGTATGGAGGTATTTTGTACCTTACGATTGTATACCTGACCATAACAAAGTAGCGGCAACCTAGAGCACCAGATAAAGTAGGAATGTTCTTAATCATGAAGATGTATTGATGGTTCTCCTCTTGTCTGGATTTGCTCTTAATCTGCTTTATGAGACATGGGAATTCCTACTCCTTAGGTTGTAATATTTGCAAGAAACTCTCTTAATAAAAAAAAAAAGTTAAAAATAAATTCAGGCAAAAAATAAATTCAACAGGTAAAAATAAATTCAACTTTTTAATGATTTGTAAGTTTATATAAATGACAAGCTTAAAAAAGAGCTTGATGTGTTTGGATACATCCACTACTCAAGGCTAGCAGTAAGTATTCTCTGCAAATCTCATTATATGTGGCTCATGAGTGTAATTAACATATTAATCTATATGCAGATATCCAGCTAAATGCCAACACAGTTTTATACAGCAATTTCCTTTCTACTCTCAAATTGGTATTGGGGAAAAATGTGAAAGAAACTTGGTGAAGTCAGAATGGGAGGCATTGAGACTCATCAGAACACTTTTTCTGACTCTTCTTAGTAGATGCATTTTCAGTTGTCTGTTTTCAGGATGCTCTGAAGAAAAAAAATTGCAGATTTAAAAAAAGAAAGAAATTGTGCTTGGAAATTTTTTTGTCAGTTCTTCAAACAAAAACCACACTTCTCTCAGATATTAGTAGACCTATTTTTGTGTTTGAATAAGGCATTGCTGTTTGTTGTTACCTCAACCATTTTGTGATTCTGCAATATCTCTAAATACCCTTTAAAAGTAATCCCCTATAAGTGAAACTGGAAATCTCTCTCCAGTCTTGTACTGTAATGGCAAGTGGGGAGCAAAACTAATCAGAAAATGCAACTGGGTTATGCTCATTTCTAATAAAATACTAAGTTATCTGCTGCTTTCCTTAGAGTTTGTTCTGAAAAGTGGCATCAAGGAACTGCATGTAACCTTTTTGGGAAGCAGATTGGGAATGTCTGCCAAATCTGTGTGGTCCAGTTAATTCCAGTGGCAACTGCACCTCTCAGGAATGTATTCCTGGCCATGGAACCTGGCATAGCTGATAATACTTCAGCCTTTTACAAGCAAACCAGCTGCAGAAGAGTTATATCACTCTGCTTTGATTTTCTTTAACATAAACAAGAGACAGCAGAGCATCAACAATCAATGAGAAACTGGGACTACAAGTCCAAGTTTTTGCATTTTTGTGTTAACCAGCATACAAAAGTTCTGTCATGGGAGGTGACACAAAGAACTGGTGAAGAAAATGAAGATTATGTAAGAGAATTTGTTGTCCTAGTTCCCGAACAAACACCCTTTCTCTCAGAAAATTGATGATGACAGTGAGCCAGGAGTGTTTCCCAGGGTTACCCCTTTCCTCCATGTGGGTTATTCAGAATCAGCCTAGTACTGAACTCAGTGTACTACTTTTGGGGTTTCTTGGCTGGTTGCTTGGTTATTTTTTTCCTCATCTTTACTACACTGAGTCTGAAATGCAGTATTTTGTTCCATCTCAGTCTTTTCCTAAAGCATTTAGTGGATAATATCAAAGAATAAGTAAGTTTGAGCTGCTCAGAGAGCTAATCATTAGCTGCTCCAGAGAGTTCCCAAATGGAAAAGAAATTTGCATTAGAAAGAGAAGATCCAATCATAAAAGTTATGTAATCCAATTATAAACACTTTGTGAGTCTGGAGTTCATGGACTGTTTGCCTTATTTACTAATGAGCCTAATTAAAAAGATCCCTGAAGCCAAAAATAATGGGGATGACAACTGTTAAACACCACACAGTTGCCAAGAAGTGTGAAGCTCTACGTCAAGTCTCCAGTTCTGGAAATAGTCCTGACTTTTAGGATCTACTATTTTAGAAGGAGAGTAGTTGTACAATTATGCATCCAGTCTTTATTTCCAAAAGTTTGGAGTTACTGTGATTCGAGGCAAATTACAGCAATGTTTTGCTGTCTTGATTTAACGAAATCAAATGGGTGACTTCATAACTTTGTGACTCTTGACTCTTTAGCCCTTTATGATTATTAGTTCTTCCCCATCAGCCTAGTTATATACCTTGGAATTTTCAATAATATTTTTTCACTGTTCAAGCATGGCTAGAATTTTTACTATTAAGATCAGGGGGTATTATCTTTGTTAACTCGGTTAAGGGCAATTTTCATCATTAAACAGTCAATTTTTTTCCTTTTTTT
Organism: Camarhynchus parvulus; assembly: GCF_901933205.1. Classification (NCBI taxonomy): domain Eukaryota; kingdom Metazoa; phylum Chordata; class Aves; order Passeriformes; family Thraupidae; genus Camarhynchus; species Camarhynchus parvulus. The sequence goes on along the minus strand of NC_044578.1, from coordinate 22,430,962 downwards.
TTTCCAGAGAAAAGATTATAACTCTCTCTCCCTCTCTCTCTCTCTGATTTGTAGATTTGTCTGTCTGACCCACAGACTGGATAATCTTTCACTCTCAATTCCAGAGAATAAGCAAATTGTCAGAGTCAGAACTGAGAACCCTGTGTGGAATATCAACAAATAAGTTATAGCTGAGTTGCTTAATGACCCTAAGTATAATTACTAAATGTTTGAAAACTAGGGATGCAGGTTCATTTCTAGTGTTAAGTTAGGAATCCTATGAATTCCTAAATGTTAGCACTAAAAAATAGTTATCAATAGTTTAGAAACTGCCTTAGGCGGGGCTGGATATAGCCTTGGGCAAAGAAAGAGAGTATTTTCTTCAAGGAGTCTGTTGTAATAAAAAAAGAATAGTAGATAGTTTTATCTGACTCTGCTCATTTTATTCTTTCACTGTATCTCAAGAAGCCGTGGTGCCTGCAGACTCACTAATTGAAGATTTTTATCTATTCCTACAAAATCTTATCATGGAATAGGACTGAAAAAAGTATGTGGTAAACGTTGTTCTCATTAAATGGATGTGTTAAAAAGCTGATATGTTTCACTAGTCATTCCAAATAAATTTAGGGTTAAAGGAATGAGCTAAAAGACCCAAAAGTGTATAATGTTGTTGTGTGTATGACAGTCAATGCACCATCAAATTACTGAAAGCAAACATTTCAAGATACTCTTTTGGTTATTTGATTTTATTATATTTTATTTTATGTTTAAAATTTTATTTTAAAATTTATTTTATTTTATTTTTTAATATTTTATTATTTTCCTTTAAATTAACATGGATTCAGTTTGGTAAATTGGTTTGTATGATTTATGGGTCTGCAAGATCTATGATCAAACTCTGGTTTGATGAACAAATCATCCTCAAGGCTGCATTATGAAACAGCACTGAATACTGGGCTCATGACTTACTCTGACATGGCATTGCTGCCCTTTTTTATTGACTTGCCATTCAATCCAGAATATTGCTGAGAGAAGAAAAGCACTTCATTTCACTGTGCTAAATGCAATCAGATTTTTACTTTATTGCTGTCTACTGAGAAATTAGAACATAGTTCTACAGAATCAACCAGGGAGTTGCTAAATTTCTGAAATGTATATTATTTTCTCTGAATATATATTTCAACTCTGTTTTCTATAAAGGATTAGAGAAAGTTGGATGATTTTCATACAATGATTGCAGCACTGTCCCAATGCACATGCTTAGAGAAACCTAACAATTTATTAATCTGTTATAGAAATGTTTGTATAAACTTGTTTCCTCCTGAAAACGCTGCCAGAGCAAAAAAAAAAGTGAATCCTCTTAGGAAACAATGTGCATTTGCATGGATTTCACAGGAAAACTGAGTGCCAACAGAGATATAATTGTGTAACTAAGTGGCAGAGGTAATACACTTTTTTAAAGATACGTTCAAATTGCCACGCTCTGCACTTGGGGGATTTCTGGAAGCTGTCTTCAGAAAAGCTCTGGCAGTGGCACACACTTTTAGAACTGGGGGTGTTGGCCATTCATTACAAGCTGTAATATGAAGACAACTTCTGTAGCAGAAACTTGGAATGAAGTTACACTTCCTGAGTGGCATTCCATGAAGGTGCTGGGCATTTAGAGCTCAGTATTTGGTGTTCAGCCTTCAGGAGCCAGCTGGGTCTGCTCTTGGCTCAGTGCTGTGGCTTTCCTTGGACCAGGAGCGTTTGCAGGTTCCAGAGCAAAGCCTGCTGGTGGCTCTGTGCCCCTCTGAGAGCTCTGTGCCACTCAGAACCCATGGGGGCAGAGCCCTCTGTTCTCTGAGGTGAAAATCACCTCTCATCTCAGTGCTCTGAGGCTCTAATCATTTTTATCAATGCCGTGGGAGTTGGAATTGCAAACTCTCTGTGTCTGAAGGATACAAAGTTCCTGAGATGAAGCTCAAGCTTTTATAACCAGAATGGAATGAGCCTGCTGAGTGCTCATACAATATAGGGCTCCACAGTGAAATGCATCTTACAGGCATTAGAAATCAATTTGGGTAATGGAGAACAAACTACAGGCAGCTGCTATTTGGAATTTATGTATTTTTATTCTTTTTGTTGCTGTCTCTACAAACATAATGGGAAAGTCAGAAAAACACATTATGTCGGGAAAATAACACTGAGGGCCTGCAGGGCAGTCATAAAGGTGTTTAAATAACCATCTCAAGTGTTTGTGATTAGTAGAAATAAGTAGAAAAATAGATTGTTCTTAGCCTATGAATGCACTTAAATCAAACAAAACTTCTAATCAATCAATATGGCCATTAGTTTTCTGATCCTAATGTCATTAATATCAGTGAATTGGAAAAACTGTTGACATACCCTAATTCTGACTTTACACTGTGACGGATTCTTTGCCTTTTACTTACAAGCTCAACCATCAGTCTGCAACTTGTAACCCAACAGAATTTTCTTCAGAATTTACAATACTCACAGGTTTGGTATTACTGCTTCTCATTCATGTCATGTGAAAGAGAACTGTGTACTAACACAGACTTTGTTTCATCTACTGACTTCACATTTTCAGGAAAAGTTTTCATTGTTATAAAATTTAAATGTGAAATACATATCTGTAGAGTATAAGTTCTTTTTTCAAGGAGAAATAAATTATTGTATTACAGTAGCTGGCTGTATAAGCTGCTACATGGTGAGAGGAGGCAAAACCTGCATAACTAAGTGAAGAGGAAAGATAAATTAGGGACCAGAACAGGTTTATTTCTTCTCTTAAAGGTGTCTCTAACATAATATATGCTTTGTTGTGTTATTTTTTAAGCATTTTCTGGATGCAGGCAGTTAATACAAATAGCACATGGTACAGGAGGGTCTTTAATTTCAGGATTAAGTTCTAAATCCTACTTATTCCAAGAAAAAGGTAGAGCACACAGATACTAACTAAGCAAATAAGGGAGGAGGAAAGAGGAAAGAACATTTTCACAAGATTTCAGTTGTGAAAGGCACATGTGAATAGATGTGTACTTCTGCATAAATGCTCCATTCCTGCAGGCTGTTCTGGAATGGCTGAATTTAACTGTGCATTGAAACCAGCACAGTGATAAAATCATCACCTTGATAGGAATGACTGATCAAATAGTTCCAAAATAGATGTTCTGTTGTACTTTACAGTGGATTTTACAGTTCATGATGGGCATGATATATCAAAAGAGAGTCAGATCAGAGAGATAAGGTGACTCTTTCAGCAGTACCACAGAGCCTCTGTGGATTTAAATGTAATATCCAATTCCAGAGAGACTCACATCAGGTCTGTACTCTCTCCATGCAATGATGATAAGGGAGAAAGAACATGAAACACAAAAGATTAAGGAGACTGAAAAGTAGAGTAATAATGGGAAGCTTCAACTAACTTAATAAATTTTGAATAAATGTCATTTCAGGACAGAATGCTTGCTTCTGACATATCTAGAATTTGAGTCAGTCCTTTTCAGAGAAATAAGTCAGGAAATCTTCAAAAGTAGATGTAGCACTCAATTATTTAGATCTGGCTCAAGATGTACTAGAGATCATAGTGGACTTACATTTAACTTCTCTATGTAAGAATGGCATCCAGGCAATTTCATTCCTAAAGCATTTTTTAAGAAAAGAAACTGCTTAAAGGAAAATGGGAAGAAAGAGATAAAAGGTTAACCTGGTTAACCAGGTTGATGATTCTATATGTCAAAGAGCTGGTTTAGAGTAATGTATCTGACATTATATTGGAGTTAATGTGTACCACAATTTAGCAAAAAGTGCTACAGGGGTGACAGGCCAGCAGAATTCATCCAGCAGCTTAAGGAGGATTTTAAGGCCAAGCTAAGAGAATGAAAATCATTTGTGGAAAATAAGAACAGAAAATTGCATCAAGTCCATCAGGTTCAAAACAGTTCAATTAAACAGATTAATTGAACACTAATTTTGATGTTGCAGGTGTTAAAGTCATAACATTTTATGACAGCAAGTGCTGTAAGCAGCAGGAGTTCTGCCTGAGATTTGTGGTACACACACAAGTTAAATGTGTAGCATATGTAAGGCAGTAACCTGTGTTACCTCACAGATACCATTTGTTATGTATTATGTGTTACATGTTAGATACATAATATGTTGCAATCATGTTATAAATATGCTGTACATAACTATATATAGCATGTTACAGCTATATGAAGCATATCAATAATATATCTAACAGATCCACTGCATATAATTCTATATTGTACATTCTAAGTTATCTCTTACAATGCTCATGATAGAAGCCAGTGGCAAGTGCACACAGTGTCTGTGCTTAGTATTGATTGAACTGTTCTGACCCATCAAGGGCTTCCCTCATCTAGACCATTTTTAGATTAATAACTTTTTACTTATGTGAGTGGAGAATCAGATGCTTTATAAGGAAATTGAGAGATTCCATTTCTAGAGGATAACCTGGATTTTTTTCATTCTTTGTCATAGAATTCTATATCTTAAGCTAAAGAAGATCATATTTTATCCTGTATATCACCCCATATTTGCTTTATAGGCATCTTTCCATTCTCTCTGTGCTATATAAACATATGGAGTGCAAATAGAACTCAGAGGAACAGATATGTACAATAATGGGGAGATAATACTTACAGACGTGGGAGGGATTGCTTGGAACTTCTCCAGAAACTGCTACAGTCTTCAAGCATTATAAAAAAAAATCAAAAAACAAAAACCAAAAACAACTATTGCTGCATAGTTTTGTTCCTCTTCAACACCACCAAAATAAACTTTTTAAATGTATTATTAAGATTTTGCATTCAATGACAACCAATACAATTGTTTGAAAAGAGGTGAGCTGAAGGAGAGAGAATGAAGAAAGAATGAGAATGGAGAAAAATAAAATTTTTTATCTCAGAATGATTTGTGAGGTAACATTAAGAAGATAAATACATGCAGTCTGAATAAGTGATGTCTGAGAAGGAGTAACAAGCTGAGGGCAAGGGTGAACACTTGGATAAGATGAAATATATTCACAAGAAATGTAATGGCATAATAGAGTGATGGCAGGTAGTGGAATTTTAGTCTGGCTCTTATTGTATTTCTTTGCACACCTCTTTGATGGAATAAAAAATGATGGCTTGATTTAACAATCTCAGTGAGTTGAAGTTGGCAAAGTAATGACCTGCTTTTGTTGGCAGCTGACTTTAGAATGAATTCTCTAAGTAGTTCCAGAACCTTGGGGATTTTTCAATTTTTACTGCTATATTTCTTCCCAGATGTTAAAAACTCCCAACCTGTTATATATTCTTCCCTATGAAGAAAGTAGTTTTCAAAATAATTGGCTCACTAAAAATAAGTTTGAAGAATTTGAAAATATTAGTATTTCATTTTAAGATGTCAGTTTTAATTTTTAGAAAGATCTGTAAAATTTCTGGTTCATATTCCTTTAGAGTGAAGATGGATGGCCACAGGAGACAGTGATAACAGCTCAACTTGGCTTTTTCAGAAAGTATAATGCCAGTTGATTTTTATACCCTGTTTCTTGTATAAGCCTGATAAGCCCAAAAAATATGAAACCATTTGATTTTATAAAAAAAAATCTGAATATTTTAGAGCAGGTCCAGAGGAGGCCACAAAGATGCTCACTCAGAGGGCTGGAGCTCCTGTCCTACAGAGACAGACTGGGGTTGTTCAGCCTGAGGAAGGGAAGGCTCTGGGGAGACTTCAATTACTTCATTTCCCCCAGTACATGAAGGGGAAAGTGACTTCTGATGTGGGCAGGCAGTGACAGGACAAGGCAGGATGGTTTCAACCTAGAAGCTGAGAAATTTAGATCAGATGTTGGGAAGAAGTTCTTAACTCAGAGTGTGCTGAGGCTCTGGCACAGGTTCCCCAGAGAAGCTGTGGATAACCCACCCCTGGAGGTGTTCAAGGCCAGGCTGGATGGGGCTCTGAGCTGCCTGGTCTGGCGGAAGGCGTCCCTGCCCATGGAGGAAAGGTCTGTTGGAATGGGATGATCCTTAAGGTCCCTTCCAGCACAGGCGTTTCTATGACTTGTGCACTGAGAATTCTGAGAAAGTGAAAAATGTACTTTTAATCCTGGAAATAACACAAGGAGAAGCTTGCTCAGCATTTCTGTGTATGCGTGGGGTTTTGTGGTTAAAATCAAAATGGAACAAAAAAGTTTCTTTGGACTATTTGCCTTCCATTTTTCAGTGAGATTGAGAACTATTATCTAGAAAATCTCTCTCCTCAAATGCTTTTGTCTGTAGTCAATTTACTTTCATTTAATTATGCTTAGAGACATCCTCATAAGGCCATTGCAGAGTTGAGTCACTGTTTGCATCTGCGGAGTGATACCGGAGTGGGGATCAGCATGGGTATGAAAAAAAAAAAGATTATTATTAATTATTATTATTATTATTATTATATTTTCTAGTATTCTTCTTAGGGTTTGAGTTAGCATATATTCAATGCATTTCAGTATCCCTTTGTAGGGACACAGTTTGTGGTAATTGGGAGTGGGGCTGCAGCTGAGCCTCTCTGGAATTGGCTGCAGCTGTGCAGGACAGGTGACTGTTATTAGAGGTAATGAGTGCCCAGGGGCACTGACCAATCCCAGGGGGACAGAGGGCACACAGGTGCAATGCATTTAGGATTAGGGTATAAAAGGCTGCACTGAAGGACAGTAAAGAGCTGGTGGTTGAAGCCTTTGTTGGTGTCAGTTGTGCCTCCACCATGAACCCTCGAGAAAAATCAGTCTGCTGGGAGTTTTTTCCTACTTGTTGTGGACTGTAAGTAGTCCTTTGTTTTCTGTTCTAATCTAATTGTTTCAATGCTTTTTGTCATTTACCTAAGAACTGCTGGAATTTAAAATTATTATTGCAGTTGTTTCCACAAACAATTGGGTGTTAGGTTCATTGCCAAATTTGTAATTAGATCAAAGATGCTCCATTTAGTGGATTTAAACAGTGGAGCATCATGCACTGCTGATGAAGTGTGGGGAGGAGTTGCTCATAATTAATTCTACATTTTGTTTTAGACATAAAATACTAAACCAACTGATCCACAAGCCTTAGGTGACTAGATTTCTCTACTTGTGGTATTTACAGCTTGGGTAAATTAGGTGTACATAATAACCAGCTGTCGACCTCCAGATGTAGTACAGTCAAGCTGTGTAAATTCGGCAGTCCCAGACTCTGTGACTTTCCCTGATGCAGGGCTTGGAGGGCTGCTGTAAATAATTTCATACTGTGTAACCTAATTTCATGCTAGCTTTGTTTTTATTTTTATTTTTTCTAGTAATTTAATGAAAAGCATGTATGAGTAGCAAAGTCTGATTGCAGTGTAACTGCCAGAGCTCTACTTCCTTAGAACAGGAGAATGTGGCATTGCAACTGCAATGCTTGCAGCACGTGACAGAAAATTAATGAGTGAGGAGTACTCCCTTCTAGGAAAAAGCTTGGTTGTAGTTCCAGTATTACAGCACCATTAACAGAGGCTGGGCTGTTCTTCTCCCTTTAGTTTTGTTGCTCAGGGTAATGGTGGAGTAATTAATTTCAGTGAAACTGGCGAGTAAATTGGATTATTTGACTTGCTATCAAAACAGCTGTCCTTTAATGAGAAGGTTTCAAAAGCCTGATTTCTGAATAGGTCAAAAATCCCTTAATATGTCACTCATGGGTTTCTATATGTTCTCTGGTAGGAGATTATTTCCTTGTGGTGTCATACTCCCTACACTCCATTCTCCTATGAACTCATTTTCCTGGTATTATTGGTCATGTAATCAGTCATTAATTCTCAAGATTTCCGTATCTTTCAGACCTGATGTAGCCTAATTTGGACCTCACTTGTCATTTAATCATTAAGATTTTGGGGCTTCTTTCTCTTTCTTCTCTCTAGACACCTTCCATACTTTTGGTTTCTCTCCTACTTCTTACAAAAAAAGTTTCTCTTATATAAAACATATTTTACCTTAAGTTCTGGTTAGACTTTAAAGCATAAATTAAATACCTTTATTAAAAACTAATTACCACATGACATGCAAGGGCTTGCTAAAAGCCTGCCAAAGACATTTGTCCTCACCTTGTGCTTCCACGTGTCTTACTACAATCAAATACAATATTTCTTAGTCTAAAACAGCTGTATTGAATCTCTGATTCACTTTCCAAGTAATCAAGTTAGGATTGTGTTCATTCATCTTCATGTCTTAGCCACTTTAAATTTATTACTGCTTTTCAAATCTGTTCGTGTTTTGTTGTGCAAATAAATGACGAAATCATTACTGATTTTTAACTGCCCTGTAGTGTCTCCAGGTTCTCAAAGGAAGGGGTTTGCTTCTTGAGTCCCACTTCTCTCAAATGTTTAATTTGATGTATCATTCTTTGCACTTTGCTCTGCAGTTTTTCTAGAGAAGTTGTGATCAAGCCTGACCTTTCAAAATTTTGAAGATATGAGTGTAGATTCCAACTGGTTGTCACTCAGTGTGATACTAAAACGTTGTGGGGAAGAAATTACAGTCTGCATTCTAGAAGTCTCTTTTAAAACCTGCTTTTATTGTAAATGCTGTCGATTTCACTGAGCTGTAGCCATGCAGTGGCTGTGTTGCAGAAGCAAACCAGTATTAATCCATTTTTACATGGTCCTGTACAGAGTTTGCAGTATGAAACTGTGTGAGTTCTGAGATTCTTGAGCTGAAACACAAAGATGAGGCAGTGCTGGCAGTGTAACCTCACAGCCCACGGTGCTGCAGTTCCATTGTCAGAGCTGGCAGGATGAGGTGGATCTGAGCACATTTGTATGAATTCCTTTGGTTTGTAGCACATACATGAGCTGGAGTTCCTCATTAACTTCTGGAATGATGCAAATTATGTGCTTAATTCTCTCTGATAAATGGCTCTTCATAACCTCTACAAGTTTAACATTTGGAGTTGAATCCATAATAATTCTGTATAATTTAAAGGTGCTCCAGAAGCATTTGATGTACCAGATGCAGCTGGAGTTTCCTGACAGAAGTTTACTGATTCACTTCAGCTTGAAGTGAAAAGTGTTAATCCAAGTATTTTGTGCTTTTCTTTCAGCCATTTCTATGAGTTAACAGAAAATTGATTAACAGCTTCCATGCACATGTAACTATGCATACTGGAATAAATTAAATGTAGTTATATACGTGATGATCTGATAATAAGTAATCAGTGAGTCTGAAGGTGCTCTGTATTAGACCCTCCCTGGATTTATTCCATCCTAGGAACCTGCCTCAGTTCCCTAAATCCAGATTCATGATTCGTGTTCTTCTCAGAGTGAAATAGCAAACATAAAACTTCTGCAGAGCTGTAGCAGAAAGCTGTGCCACTTGTTGGTGTTGCACATTCTTCCCTGTCCTTAGGTACCCCTGGGTGAACTCCTTTCACATCATTAACCTCTGCAACTGTTTCCATCCAAGGCATTATGTCTTCATGTAATAAGGGACTATTGATTCTTTTTCCCAGTCCAGTGAAACAGCACAGATGAAAAAATATTGTCTCTGTTTCACAATACTTAAAATTGTGTTAGAGATGGATTTCAATAAGAAGCTGACCAAAAACACTTGGCAAGTAATGAAAACCTACATTAAAAAGGAAAAAAATGTCACTGTTTTTCAGAGAGAAGATAACACACAAGGTATATGGAATAATTTTTTAAAACTATTGTATGTATTATTGAAGCCAAAACTCTCTTTTAGCCCAACTTTTTGTGTCACAGATTCTGATCAGCAGGTAGCAGTAAAAGTTTTTTATGTGTGAGTGAAGTTAAAATAGTGGCATATTATGGGAGTGCCTAGAAAGATAATTTTGATTTGAGAACTCAACAGTATTTGTTGTATTTCTGAAGTTAATCAAGAACCAAAACCAAAAATTGATGGGTTTTTTGTTTTGGTGTTTTTTTGTTGGCTTTTGGTTTTGTTTTGGGGTTTTTTGGTTTTTTTTTTTATTTTGTATTTCCTTTCAATCTGATACTGCACAAGGCTGGAAGGTTTGTAAGTGTTGTGTATACCTAGGCTTAAATCTCATTTCAGCATGGTACATAAGAGATTTATGAGTGACCCCTTCTGAAGTTGAGAAAATATTTAAATATTTGACTAAACTTTGTTTCGTTACCAAGTGTTGTATGCCATAAGTGCCGAGCAGATCTGTGACAGGGCCAGCATTCAAATACACCTTGGAGGGAGAAGCAAGCCTTAAGAGCAAACTTCATGCTTCTCTTATGATACATTGATTAGGTCTGCACTATTAGTTTAATGTGGATTTCTGGGGTTTGGGAGGTGTTTTTCATGTAACAGTATCAGGAAGAGCTGCTCTTAAAGACCTTAATCAGCCCCAGTCTTCACATAAGCAGAGTTGTCATTGTGCCCCAGCTGTTTTGATTCCCTAGCAGCACAGAGCAGACCCACAATGCACTCAACAGGTTAGTCAAATAGGTTTATAGTTGTTTGGCAGTGCCAGAGTGATGGTAAGTGTTCTGCAACACCTGAGTACATACTGAGACGTTCCCTTTCTTGTTTTTGAATTTATTTTAAATTTGACTCCTAAGTGATTCTTTTATATGATTGCAAATCCAGATAGGATCCTTGCAGTGACCTCAAAACAATGGTATTTCTGGATGAATTTTAGCCAGGATTTTTCTTTTCTGTGTGTTTCAAAGACGTTTCACCTTGAAATATAAACGATTTTTGATCATTTAAGTGACTTTGGTTTCTGCTCTGAAAGTCATGTGGGTAGGTCTCAGAGAATAATTTTAAACCATTATTTCTTCTTTCCTGTTAAGCAGCAGGAAAGCAGAGAGAGAAGATCAGTAATTGGTCTGTGTCCAGCACAAAGGGCTGCAGTAGATTTGGCTGCAGGCTGTGAGGTAAAGGCAGGCAGGGCTGGATCTGTGATACCCCATGTTAATGGGCACCCTGTTATGGGGGCTCTGGGTGTCCCGTGTCACACCCAGCTTTAACCCCCTCAGTGCCATCCTGCTGCTCCTTCAGCACATCCCCGTGCACCCACCCTCCACCACAGCCCTGCTGTGCCTCAGCAGTCAGGGCAGCTCAGGGCTGGCTTTGTCCCCTCTGTGCCTCTGCAAAGAGGGCATGAAATCCTCTTGGGTTTGTGCTGATCACCGAAGAGTTCCCTGCTGTTAGGGAACTGTGTCCATTACAGTGGTTGCAGTAAAACAGACTTATTGTAAAGCAAGGTAGCCCCAACCTCTGGGAAGAATGATGCATCTGACTCCATGATACCAGAGGGCTAATTAATTACTTTATTATCCTATAATATTCTATACTGTATTACACTACATCTAAACTGAAACTGCACAAGCACTCCACTGAACAGAATCTCCTGTCTGTTGGCTGACCCACAGGCTGGACATGTGCTTAGTCCTGATAGGCCAGGGAAACAAAAACCATCATTTGGGCTAAACAATCTCCACATTGCATTCTACTTGAGCACAACACAGGAGCAGCAAATGAGATAAGAATTGTTTTGATCATTCTCTTCTCTGCTTCTCCCACTGCTTCTCTCAGGTTCAGAGAATGTGAACCCCACACAGACTGAGTTTCCTCTTTAATAGAAAGATGTCATTTAATCTTGCATGAAACAGTAAGTTATGGCTGCTAGTTAGTCTTGCTCCAACAGAACTGCTAAAGGTTTTTTAATATGTGTTTTAAAACCAAAGAGATGTGTTAGTTCTGATGGTTGGATCCTTGTGGTTTTCTCTTGGTTTCTGGTTGGATCTGGTCAAGCATCCTGTCTGACGCATCTCCAGATATCATTTGTGTGGCAAATATTTCAACCTTTTATACTGAGTACACACATTGCCATTACACATGGGGAAACCATCTACAGACAAGCTTGTCTGTAGAGCAACCTGCTCTAAGAGCTGTGTTTTAGTCTAATTGTTTGTTCTGTGCTCTGTCAGACTTCCAGTGTCAGATAAATGTGTACTGAAACCTTGCTGGAGGTTGCTGGAGCTGAGAATCCTTCTGTATGGCTTGCCTGCAGCAGAGCGAGCCAACACACAGAACAAGATCTAACAGTCCCATCCCATTCAGCACACCTTAGGCACCTCTAAATAAGGGATTTGGGGTATTAGAGGCCATGTAGTCACTTCAGGAGGGTGTTTTTACTGAGCTGATAATACCTGGTTTGTCAGCTCAAAGGAAACCCCCTGTTGTTGAGGGACAGCTGCTTTTAACAGGATAGGGGGGAGAGTTCCTGAAGAGAGTTCCAACTCCCTCAAAGTCTTCACTCTTGACCTGTCTCCTTCCTTCCACTTCCTTGGTCTGCTGAGCCAAATGTGAGCATTTGAATGGCAGAAAGCAAACTCCAAGCACAAAATAAAGGTGCTGAGAGAGGAGAGGGGATATGAGACAAAAGGATTACTTCTTTTAAAGGGCAGGGATTATTACATCAGTTTAGCTGTTTAATCCTCATTAATGTTTATGACTTTAGTTTCAATGTACAAACAGGCTGAAAAAAACCCAAAATGATTGTGTGGAGCCTTTAAACCCTTACCATTGATTTTAAGGATTAGAATAGAAGTTACATCTCAATGAATGTTCTGAATAGAGACTTCCTTACCTCCCACAGTGCTCTTTCCCCCTTTATGAGATTTCCTGGGATTCATGCAGATAGGGTTTTCCCCTTAAGGATTTGGTAAATGTAGATGCCCCTCTGTTTGAGCTGTTGAAGAGGGCTAGAAAGGGATTCCTCACTGGAGAGCTTCCATCGTCTATCACAGACATTTTACAGGGGACTTTATTGCCAGACTGACCTGACAATGGGCCCTCAGTCCCAGTACTTACATTTTAGAATAACCTCATGCTCAGTGAATCTGCTGTAAGTCAGTGACCAGGGATTATCAGCCTTATGACAGGCGCCCTTATGAACTGAAGTTCAAGACAGACTAAAGGAAGCAGTGATCAGCTCTCTGCTGAAGTCTTAATGATGTTTTCAGCTTTGCATATATATACAGAGTTCATTAATTTGACTGGTTTGTGACTGTAATTCCATAGATAACCTCACAGCTCCATTGCATAATTATGCTTATTTCCATAACCAACCAAAGCTTTTATAAATAATTCAGAGAATTTCTCATTTCAGAGAAATTTCATAGAATGGTTTCAGTTGGAGGGGACCTTAAAAATCGCTTTATTCCAACCTCCCTTCGTGGGCAGGAACAGCTGCCAGTAGACAGAGGTGCTCATAGCCCTAACCCAGGCACCCTCAACCTCATCCTTATTTTGCATTAGAAAAGGATGCATAGAATGCTTTTACATGATTAGCTAAAATCCATCCTTAAGAGAAACCTCTCTGCCATTGCTTTGCAAATCCTGGAATTACTGTTTGTTGTAAAGGACCCTCCTTGCTTTAAGAACCTGGCATTGGGACACTGTGTTTTCCATTACAATGACGAGTACATATAAAGCACAAATCCCACTTGAGAGCCTAAACTGTTTAAAGGGGTTTAGTGTCAGACACTCATTTCTGGGAGGCTGGATTAGGAATCAGAAAAGATGCTTTTACTAGAGCACTGAGCTGGTACATTAATGTCTATCTGCATGTCAGGAATACAAAGTGTACTGAAAGGCCAACCTTTTCTATGGCACATTCCAACCACAGAGACTCCTTTTTACACTGAGACACTGATGTTTGCTACTTTGAAGTGGCATTTTTTTTCCTCAACAAATCCCAATGGATAAATTCGTCTTTACAAAAAAAAGGCAGTACATCAAAATTGTTATCTGACACTGAAGAGAAGGAAAATCTGCCTTTTGGCTAGTTTTGCTGATCTGTCTTTCTTGCTGATGTTTTTCTGGACTTGCCTCTCACTTGCATGCTTGTGAATCAGGGCTGTCTCAGAAATCAATGACATTACAGCACTCTAATGTAAGAAGAGTTTCCAGGCCTATGTGTTTATTTGTGGACATTAATATGTAAGATACCTAAAACTTCTAAATACTTGGTTCTTAATGCATTATTGCACTGGCCACTGGCTTTTAAGATGTTGTAGTATTTCTTAAGGACTGATTTTAGAGAGATTCTATCAGCGTGTGCTTTTTAAATTGATCTATTTATACTTGAAAAAGACTTAGAGCCTAATTGATTTATGTAACTGTACAAGAATATTCTTCTTTTCCCCTGAACTTCATTAGAAGTGATGCAATAGTGAGGTTGTAAATGTGCATCTGGTGAGGGGGTAACCTGCACCTGTCCAGTGTTGCTATTATATAATACAATTTCACTGATACATTATCCATTTGTTTTGAAAGTTTGAACATGACAAACAATTAAGAAATTAGATATCTAATAAATAAGAAATTAGCAATCTGCTGATGCTTTTACTGTGCCTGTGGACAAGCAACCTCTGTGTGTGCTTCTGCAGTGCTGTGCACTAAGTGAGAGCAGATCTCTCGTCTTTAAAACTCAGATTAAAGCCTGCATGAGTAACTCAGTTTCAATCCATTAATGCTAAATCTCATTAGAAATTGTGTGGAATTGAATTGACTTTTTATTTCTATATTAATCCAAAATAATTTCCACTGCAGGTGCCTTGATGTCAGTACTTTTAAGTCAGATATGTTTTTTCACTCGGAACCCTGGCACTGCATCAGAGTGCAGGATTCCTTTATGGGCCTTCACTGTCTCATTGGGCCAAGTGTCCTTGTGTGACATTTGGCCAAGACAAAGCTGCTTTTGATAAAACAACTCAGCAGAGTTCTAAAAATAACATTTTTCCAGTATAATTTTGGTAACTGCTTGTATTTCATGGCATAGTAGGTAATAAATGAGTTTAAAAAGAATTGGCATCAGACATTTGCTGCTCAGAAACCTATTTATTAATTTATATTTTCTTCTCACTTTTACATGCAACAAGGGTAGATACAGGAATATCTTACTCATGCAGGTTTGTTCAAATAATATAACAAGTATGCAATTAATTAATTAGTTTAGAGTAAGAGATAAAGAAAAACTTGCCTAGTTGAAAATTTCAGGGAAACTTGGCAGAAATATGATTAGCATGCAGAACTAAAATTAAAGACAGAACTTATGCTTTCAATAAAAAATGTATTTTAGTAATGAAAGTTGCCATAGAGTTTGTATCCATTTATCAAAAAGCCAGGCACAAGTGGGGACTGTATTATAGATAACAAGGACATCACCAGTGTAAGGAGAATAATCAGGAGGTTGTGTTTCTAAGGGGGACCAGGACAAAGGGGTTGGAGTGGAAAATCTTGCATTAACACAGTGACCTATAAATACTGGTAAAATGGGGCAGTAAACTGGCTTTGCCTTGCTGGCATAGCAGAGTCTGTGGCAGGCAGTCCCACAACAGGCCTGCTGTGTTCTGGCTGAAAGCAGGAAATCCAGCCTGATCTTACAACCTAGATAAGGCATTTGAAAGCTTCATCACTGTTAATTATCTACTAACCCTTTGTTCTAAGAGATAAGGAAATATTATTTTCCTTGCAGACATATGATTAAATAAGATATAAAAAATATTGTTATTCTTGTGGGGTCATGTAATAGATCAGGTACAGGCCAGAAACTTGAAAATGGGTTTCAAATTTATTAGCAAAAAATATTGTCATTGTATCAGTTAATCTGAAAAGACTGTGTCCTGAAATGCAGCTTGCCTTTGAAATTACAGACCTGTCTAATTTAAACTTTTATTACCTACAACAGAATGGCTGGAAGGCAGGGAAACACAAATCTGCTGTGTAATGTGCTGGATAAACAGGATACCAAAATAGCCTTTAAATTTAAATTGGCTACAAAGATCTACAAAAGAACTGACTTTCTGACTTGCACAGCATCTGCTCCTGTTAAATCTGAGGTCAATGAAAAGCTGACTTCATCACAAATCAACTTTTTTTTTTTTTTTTTTTTCTTCTCAAAATGAAAGCAATCTTTAGTGAGTTTTAGTGTTTTGGTTTGGTTGCTGTTTTGTTGGGTTTTTTCCCATTTCCCCTAAAGACAAAAGAAACACAAGTTGTAATGTCTACATGCACAGAACGTGTGTGGCTGCAGGAAGGGAGTGCTAGAGAAACTGTTAAAATGAAACCTTGGCTGCAAATGTTTTTATTAGGTTTCCCTATTTTTTTGTATCATTACTCTATGGTTAAAAATATATTAATTGTGGCTTTCTCCATTCTTAACAAGGTACCATGTTTGTATTTGACTTAATTAATAATTTATGTCAGCAGAATGCCTTTTGGTAAAAAAAAACTTCATACAGTACTTCATTCAATATGTTTATAGAAGCAGATATCCCTTGGTATATTATCAAAGTCTGATGTCTCTGAATGATGATGTAAGAAGTCCATGTATTGTGTAAAATTTCCTGAATTAACTGGTAATTTTGAGTACATTCCAGTAAAAATGTGATTTTATTTTCCTAACTTTCAGGTGTCAGGCTATAAAAGGGATATAAATTTAGAAATAACTGTTGACTTCTAGTAGAGAACAGCAGGCTTTAATTAGGTGCTGCTGAGGATAATTGGGACATAAATGGTTCTGAAATATGAGATACCATGAGGGGTGTTTACAACTGTTGCTCTGAGCAGATAATCAAAATTGTGAGCAGAGCATATCTTTGCTTCCATTTGTTTATGATTCCCTAAACTATTGACTGCATGGAAGATGTTACACTCAAAATCTAGTTTAGAGGCCAAGGGAAATGTGCATTATCTAATGATATAATATAGATAGATAAGTGTGAGCAAAATTGGTGATAAACACTCAGCTGGAGAAACTGCGGTTACAGCTGCACCAAATGAAGCTCAGGCAGGGCACACCTGAGCAGCATCTGTTGGGAGGCCTTGCAAGTCTCCACACTGAGCTTGCAGAAATGCCAGGGCCTGCACCTGGCCACAGCTCGGGCTTCACTGGAGGCACTGAGCAGGAGCCCTGAGTGGATCACATCAACAAAGCAGTGCTGTAGTGCCTCTGAACAGGACTGGGATTTGAGCCATGATTTGATGTTGCATTCACAAGTTTAATAGAAAGTGAATTCATTTAGGTATTTTTGCATAGATTTATTCATTTAAATCAATGGTGGGATTTTTGGGTGGTTTTTTTTTTTTTTTGGTTGGTTTTTCAGGGATGTGGTTGGTTGTTTTTTCTTTCATTTGCTTCACATACAGTTTTAATATCCCTGGGGGTATATCAGTGGGATTTTGCTGTCAGTGACTGCTCTCCCTCTTTTGGCTAAGAGTACCTGTGATCTCTGCAGAGGAGAAATACAGCCATGTCCAGGGGCACAAGGTCTGATCCCCCTGACCCATTTCTGTTGCAGCCTGCCTTGCTCCCCCAGGAGCTCTTAGCACATGGTCACTAACAGGGATCCTGGGCAGACCCAAGCACCATGATCCTCTAGGGCTGCTTTGTGGTGGAGTTTATTCCTTGCCACAGGTTCCCTGCAAGAGTTTCTGTCAGACTCAGAACTGCCTCCCTCCTTGGGCTGTGCCTTCTCTCTCTGTCCTGGCTCCTTTACTGAACTCTAAACTGAGCACTCATCCAAGTGCTCCGTGGGCTTGCATGATGACATTATTGCATCTCATCTCCTGGCTCTGCTTCTCTGTAAGCAGTGACAGTGAATAGTGTTTGGTTTGCTCTCTGAACATCACTGAGATCACTCTTTTTTCCCCAGTAGAACTATGTATTTCAACTCCTGAGTCTCTTTTTTGAATGTTAATGTTCAGGCATCATTGTGTTCAGGAATAAATTGCAGCTATCTTTTTCTTGCATGCATCACCTTAAAATGTTCAATTACAGTCAATTTTGATTGCTGTTTTTATCACCAAATCATTTGTTATTGTGAAGACCCTGGTGATTTCTACAAACTTTTGTAAGTCCATTATGTTCCAAATCAAGAAACTGAGCCAGGAACAAAACACAGGGATATGAGCAAAGAGCATTATCTCCTCTTGCCTTGAACTTTCCATGTGTAAGATGAGCTAGACATAATTTGTCTTCCAGCATAACCTGCTCTGTATCTCAGAGAACTCCCCTCAGTCCTGTTAAAGCAGGGGTAACTACAGCTTGCCAAGTGGAATACTTGCCTGAGCTTGCAGGGTGCACTTCTGAGCTGAGTATCTTCCATCTCTCACCTGAATGCCTAAAATGCAGGAAGTACAATGTTTGTTACCACATTATACATTGCCCTTTCATTGCAAATAGATTCTCAGATGCTATTGCCCTCATAGCCAATTGCTAGCTGAATTAAAGTTGTGAGACAGACTGAGATATGAAATTCTTCCAGCTTGACCATTAGTTTCATCATTTTTATTTTCATTTTATTCAGAATTGTTGCAAAATATGCATGTAAACAGAGGTATCTTCAAGTACAGCTCTATCAGCATTGTGTAAAGCCTGGGAATTTATAATAGGAAACATCAGCATGGGTAACTGTGTAAAGCACTTGACATCTGTCCATATTTATAAACACACTTTTGATTTGCTGCAGTTTATTTACTCTTGGCACACACAAATGAAATGTGACAGACACCCTGTGGCTTCTATTGATGAGAGGATTAATAAAGCTTGTACTTTGATTATGACATCCTAAGCCATCAGGCGTGAAGACTTCAGCAGTTATTATTGAACATTGACACATATTGCATCAGTAATCAGAAGTGACAGAAGACAAGGAGCTGGCATAAACAGGGCTTTCAGCCCTCTCTCAGGAATAGGATTTAATATGACTTTAATGTATAGCCACGCACAGTTTCAGACTCATTTATAGCTATATTTGTTGTTCTTCAAAGGTGTGTTACCAAAAAGAAATCTCTGTATACCCATTTTACTGAGATGCAAGCAGTGCATAACACAACGTTGTTAGGTGGTAATGCAAACCATCATGGCATTGCATGCTGGGGGGTCTTCTGTGGGTTTATTCCAGTGTGGAGACTTCACTAAATACCCTTGGCAGGCCTGTATCTTTTCCTGCATATTAGCAAGGAAAAATATGGAAACTTCAGGCCAAGTCCTGTAGAGTCCCATTTATCACTGTGGGAAAGAGCTCCCTGAGTTCAGGCATGGAGGAGACTGATATGAAGCTCATATGTCTCATATGGGGTCTATGGAATAATTCAAATGACCTCTCTAGGTCATGTGGAGGGAAGGAATGACCTGAAGCTGCAGGAGTGTTTTGGTATTTAGCCCAGGCATTGAATTTTCCTTGTCTCTTCTATAGACCAAAGGTTTGGGCAGTATCTAGAGAGCTAAAATCCAGATTTTTCCAGAGTACTCATCATGGCAGTGTCAATAGACCTTCATCGTGGCTTTGGTGGCAGATATTACGTCCCTTTCCAAGGAAGATATTGAGCAATTTTGAACTGTGGAAACAGAGATGGAGTTCTGGAAACTTCTGTTTGTGGTCTACATTGCATTTCTCATCTACTGCTAGATTAGTAGTTAGTCTTGTCCAAACCAGTTCACCTCTCTGAGCAGCAAATCCATTCTGTTTTGAACAAACCTCTAAATTAACAGTTTTAAAGCAAATAAGCAAATCAGTTTTAAAAAAATGAAGTTTCAAGGGTTGGCTTTATTAGGAAAAAAAGGCAGTCCTGGCTCTAATTCTGTAGAAATTTTGCTGCTGTTGTCTGTGATTCCTCCTAATAGTTTTAGATAAATGCAGTTTGCTGGAAGAATCTTAATGAAATTAGTATTATACCAAGGCTTCCTAGTGGCTGTGTAGGGTATTATTTCTTACAACTGTTAAGAACTGTCAAAAAGCTGAAGAGTTAATTTTAACTAATTTCTTTCTTTACACAAATTGATGTAGCTGTTCTGAAGTGCTGGCTTTTCATTTTGCAGCTATTCTTCATTTCCAGTCTTGAGCAGTTTCTACTGCAGACAAGTTCTTTTTTTCTTGAACATTTTTTTGTGCTGTGTCTTCTTGCTGTAGAGAAACAGGCACAGGGATAAAATACCTTTGGCCTATCTTTGGTTTTGACACTTAGGTTTCTGTGGGCTTTTTTCCCTTTTGATTGTCATTTTTTTCCCTTGGACTATTGACTTCTACACCAGAGAACAATGTCCATTCAGTTGCTAATGCTTTGTTGGTATGGCAAGGTTCTCCACAGGAGTGGGCAGTAAATCAGGCAGAGCAATCTCCCTTTGGTAGATACAGCTTAGAGGAGGAAGTGTTGGAAAAGAATCACCTACAAATGCCAGCTGCAATTTAACCTGGATTTAGAATAGGAAAAAAAAGATGTGAATCAGAGCAAGCTGACAGACTTTTTCTGCCCTGTGAATCTGCAAACAGATTGCAAAAGCTGGACACAGGTATGCGCCTTCAAGTGATGGTCAAATCAGTGACAATGAAGTATTTTGCTGGAAGGTTTGGGTTGCTTGCTCTGGGTTTGCTGAGAGATGAGTTGCCAAGCTATGCCTGGGTGAAACAGTCTGAGCCCTGGGCCTAACAGTGCTGTATTTATGCATGTTAGAGGCTTTCTTTCTGAGTTGAGGCCTCTTTCCTACATATAATGCTGTGTTTATAAATGTTTAATCCCTATGCGTCCAAGTTTTCTGAAGCAAATCCACAAGTGCTATCTTAAGAATAAATGTCTTTGTGCTGTACAGAGGGAGATGAGATTCACCTCCTCAGCAGGGAAAGAGGAAATATAGTATGAGGAGGCTTTCTCTATCCTAAACACATACACAAAAAAACCCCAACAGTCAAAATGACTAAAAACTCTACTAGCTCAAAAGTCATTGTATCCAAGTTCTGTCATGCTACCAGATGCTGAAATTTGTTGACTACCTACTTGATGGATAATAAATGCTTTCCATTTATAATAAATGCTTTCCATTTAGGTACAACCCACTTTTATAGGTGCTACACATCCTTGCAGTGTGATAGTAGCAGGTCACAGTATTACCTAATTCCCTCCCAAAGATCATTAAAGAATGCTTCATAATCTGGAAGTTCCTCTGTGTGGGGTGAAGGATGTTCCAGTGAGGCTTTATCTAAGTAATCCCTTTGTTAATGTTACATGTTTGACTCTCAGTGCTTTATGCAAGGCACTGTCTCGTGTGTCTCGCTCTTGGGATGATTTGCTCAGTGAGATAAGGATGTATGTGCAGTCTAATCCTAGAAATCTGAGGGCTTTTATTAAATATAACAAACATTATAATGAATTGGAAATATGGCACTTTTTATTAATATTGTACAGTAAAATTGGGAACCTTGCTGTTCCTCAACCCCTTCTTCCCCACCACACCTTTGGCCCTAGATTTTGAAAGACATGAGACTCTATGTGGGAAGGGAAATGAAGGCAAACAGGGGCTGAGAGACCAAAGGGTGGAGGGAGCTCCTTCTCTGTCTTCTGAGTAAACAGCACAGCTGGCATGGCTCTTGCCTGCTGTTACACAAATGCCTGCAGTATGGAAAACAAGAATTAAGTCTGTGTACAGCAGCAAATCTGAATCCCAGCTCAACTTCTAATCCTTGTTTAAATTCATGAATATCACTGATGTGCTAGAAAAAAAAAGCTACTCTTTTGTATCAAGCTCTGGATGTTGGGTAACTCTGTGGGTGGGTCATCTTTCTTGAAACTGAGCTGAGCAACTGGGCTTGAGGAACCAAAGGAGCTGCTTGGGATACCTTAATATGTTCAACTACTTCTATTGTTCTGTTTCTCCTTTCTACATGTTAGTGGTTTACATATGTATTTTATAGATAAATGTTATGAAAACTTATTCCTATTGTATAGTTTGTGAGTTCAATCTGAAATCGGTTTTCAGTTTCTCAGTAGTGCAGTGTTTTCCAAAAATGTGTCCATGCACACAATTATAAATGTAGCTGTACTGAATTTTCCTTTTAATCACATCAACATGGCTTTTTTTCCTCATCAATGACTGATCAAAGTGAGGTCTCTTTATAGCTGGGTCAAGTTATCCTCCAGTATCTTGTAAGTGTCTAAGGAGCTTTTTTGTTCCAGTAATGCACCACAAAGAGTGAAGCCCCTTGCTTCCCTGCAGTTTAAAGTTATCAGAATTGCTCCTTGAAGTTCAGTGGAATTTATAGGCAGAGCTCTGACGAATGGCATATCTGAAAGATCTCCTTTTCTGCAGATTATGTTCATAAATCTCTATCTGTTCCTCATTTTCATGATTGTTTATTCAATATCTTCTGCAGGGTTTTGTCAGACAAGCACTGAACTTGACAAATGACACGAGGAGTCCCCACAGGGATCAGAGAGGTTATTCCAGAACTCAAAACTGAATTAAGACCAAAATTCATATGAAAGGATAATACAGGTGCTATCAGATGCTCTTGTCTTTATCTCATTCTTCTTAATTAAGGCTGAATCAATTGAAAATGGGCAGATTTATTTGCTCTTGCCCTGGTTAATCTCGTCTGGAAGAGTGGAATAAATGCTCAGCTGATGTCAGTCACTGCCATTCTTGTTAAGGTTCACTGAAATTCTCTGGGCTCTTGTCAGTGCTTTTGCTTTGCCTTCCTGAGTTGGGGCTGCAGAAATCCAGCAGTAGGTCAAGTGATACAATTTACATATTTTTGTTGTCTTTTGACCTGTTGCTTGGGCAAAAATGGTTCTATTATCAATCTTTACTTACCAATGTTCAAAAGGAGGAAGACATCAGATGAAAATGGATGATCTGCATTTGTGGATGCTTGCCTTGCATTCTGACATAAGGGAGAGAGAAAAAAAATGATTTATTTGTTGGTGTGTGCTGTTATTGTAGAGAATAAATTGCACTGAAATATTTTAGCGAGAGATAAGCAAAGGTGTTTGATCATATAAAAGAAATGTGTTTCAAAGATCCTGCCCATTCCTGTCTGCATCTCAGATTAGAATTCCAGAAACAGATCAGGCTGAGATTTTTTCATTTAACAGAACTTTTTTCTGAAGCAATAATAATTTGAAACAGGACCAAGGGAAATGCCATAAGATTTAAAAGTTGATGTGAAGGTATTTATAGCACAGTCAGGCCAGGTGTCTTTAAACAGAGCAAATCTATTTACCATTATGAGTAGGTTACTTACCAAGCAGCTCAGTGAATTTCTTGTTTGCAGTTCAAAGCATCACTGACAGTGACTGGGGCAAAGGGTGTGACTCAATATTCAGACACTGTTTATTAAATAAGGTTTAGGAGACAAACTTGGGCTTCTGAGCTCAATCAAAGCTTTGCTGGGATTCTTCTTTTTGTTGTTTATGAAGGATTGATATGCCCAACTACTTCATCTTTTAGCAATTGCCACTCCTGAAACAGTAATTTAGCACAAGTGTGACAGCCTTGGTGTAGGAGAGTTGCATATGAAATAAACTATTGAGTTACATTAGTGTACTTTGCTTTTATACCTTGACTAGCCTTACCGAGTATTGAAAGAATCTCTCTCTTCATCACAGCAGACTAACTCAGGTAAACTTATACAGTGCCTTCCAGGGAGAGCAAGGGTGAAGTTGGGTGGTGGAACCCAAGTGCTGTTTTCTTGTGGAGGTGATTCCCAGAGAGAGTCTCAGACAGCTCTTGGCATTGTTTATGTTTGTCTTGTGTTATTTCAGTGGTATTATCAAATTATTTGGGTGGACATAGGTTGTTCAGAGCAGCACTAGAACTTTCAGGCTTCTTTTTTAAACAGTCCTCACGGCCCTGCTGAACTTTCTTTTTTTTTCCAAAATATATTTGTAAATAGAATCAACAATAAATTATATACACTAATACTTCTTTACAATGCAGGTAGCTGAAGTGTTAGTCTGTGCCTTGGAGAAAAAGTTTAGGGCATGGCAATTGCCACAGTTAACCCTTAAACATTTGCCTTTAGCTTACCTATTGAAATCAAATGTACAGAGCAAAAGTTGTCAGTTGCACAGTCAATACACACATTCTACATTAGAGCCATTAATTTCTGTTTATTTTGTGCCAAAAAGAACACTTTAGTTAAAGGCTGTGACATCTGTGGCTCACTTCTATTTTTCCAAGACCTTCCATGTTCTGTTGCTCTCTGTATTCCTTAGCCTTTTCTTCTTCAGGGTTCAGATTTTTGAAATACCAACCTGATATGAGTGAGATTAATTGTCCCCTAATATAGTTCTGTTTTGAATATAAGTGGATGATGATGATACAGGTTATCAATCTTTGATAAACAGTTCCATTCTGATGTGTCAACAAATGAGTGTTTTGACAAACACTCACTAAATGATCCTGAGAATAACCTTTAGACTTGAATGACTTGAATTGATTTTGTGCTGCTGCAATGCAATCCTTCCAGAATCACCTGCTGCATTATTCCGAGTTCTCTTGTCTCTAGTTCTTGTTCATTTGGATTGTTATGGTCTTTGGATTGGTATTTTAGTAGTGCTCAAAGTTTTGGTCGAACATTTACGTGCGTAGGGGTAGCTGAGGTCATAAATGCCGTCAGAACAAACATTCTTTCAACTAATCTCTAATCTGAGAGAAGCATCTCCTCAGCTAATGGCAAGTGAAACTCTGAATGGGGCCATTTCATTTCATGAGGAGCCTGAATGGTCCCTTTTCTCTGCAGCTGTCCATGAAGGATGTGACAGAAGTGCCACAGCCAGCCCTGAATTAGCAATGCCGTGCTTTGCCAGCCTTAATGAACCTGAGACTGTTCACAGCAGCACCACTCGAGTCCCAAGACTGCATTTACAGTACTTAGGCAGTGCAGATTGCTAAAGAGGAAGATTTTGCTTCAGTCCATTGCCAATCCTCCTGTTGCAGGGGGACTGCACTGCAGTAGGGCCTTCTTGCTGACAGGGGAGGAAATTCAGTTTTCAGTCATGCTCTGTGGCTGTTTCCTACTGTCCGTGGGGTATTTAAAAACAACCTTTAATGAGGTGACATCAAATGACAGGTCTAGAGCTTAGAAATAGCTCTATTGCTGACTGTCTGCTTGGAACTGGAGCATGTGGGCTGCAGTGAGCATTAGAAGTGGGATAATTCAGAGGCTTTGCCTGCTGCTCCCATAGGGTTACTGCTGTGACAGCAGAGCCAAGTAAAATGTCTGCATCTGAGCTTCCCTGAACCCACTGGCATAGATGGCACATAGAGGGAAATATAATGTCATCTACAGCTGTAGAATAAGAAAAAGCAAGTCCTAATGTGCAGATGGGGTAATACAATAAAGAGGGATCCAAGAATACCTTACACAGTATTTTTAGGGCTGTGAATGCAAGGTGGGCTGCAGAAGTTTTGTTGCTATACAAAACAAAATGGCAAAAAACCCAGGAATTTGATAGACATCTAAACATCATTGCAAGAAAATAGAAGATGAATACTGGAGAAGAGTAGAGGCATGAAAAAGATTGAGATTGGGGGGCAAAAAATGTGCACTAGCTGAATGAAGCAAATAGTTCAAATTAGAGGAACAGGGATTGGTAAATCATTACATTAAGATACTGCTGAAAGTGGGTGGTTATAATTTCTCAGTACACAGACAAGGAGTGACATTTACAATTATTTTAACTTTCATATTAAGCATCAAAACAAATTCCTAAAGATTTCATAATATTTCATAAATGCACAATAGAAATCCAGCATCTTAATTAGGAAAACAATTATTTGCCCATTTTTCTTCAAAAACTCAAGTTCTTGTCTCTTCCAGAATACAATCCAAAAAATCTGAAGGCTGGGAGGCAATACCATTTTTGGGGGGGACTTGTAAGGTGATGAAACCCCTGAAGTTGTGGATCTCT
The DNA here is from genome assembly GCF_901933205.1 of Camarhynchus parvulus. Lineage (NCBI taxonomy): Eukaryota > Metazoa > Chordata > Aves > Passeriformes > Thraupidae > Camarhynchus > Camarhynchus parvulus. The sequence continues at coordinate 22,405,254 of NC_044578.1, read as the reverse complement.
GATGGAAGTAAAGTCCCTTAAGTGCTTTTTCAGCCACTACTTTGCTCAATACAGAATTATATCTTTGGAAAGCACAGTAAATTTATTTGAAATGCCAACCCCCCCAAAATCTTCTGGGAGTATCTCTTTGGGTTTGCATATACTTTTGTGTTCTCCACTCTGGGTGGAGAGGGTAATTGAATACGTGATTCTCTTTTTACCTTCTTAATATCTTCATTCAGTGAAAATATATGTTAGCTTGAACTATGTTTCAAATCCCAAAAAGTAATGCAAATAATAGTGCTTGTCTTTTGAAAGGTATAATTTCAGTGTCTGTAGGACTGAGGCTCATCATTACATTGTGCAGCGAGGTACAGAAGTGAAAACTGGGACTGAATAAGAAAGTAGATGAGCAGAGGACTAAGAGGAAAATCTGATGTACAGTATGAAAAAGGACCAGTTGAAAAAGATGGTTTAAAAAAATCTGTACTGTTTAGTGTGTCTTTTACAAATACCTATAGGAAACAGTGACACAGCAAAGAAATTTGGACATCTGTTCACTTATAGACTGAAAATGCATAGAAAGGTAGAAAAAGGTAGTTGTAGTTTTAAATTATTTGTTTCAAACTCAAGTAGAAAACTCTATGATCAGAACAATTTTTTTATTATGAAATCTGTAAAAAACACCATAAAAATAGCAGAACAGGCTGCAGTGTAAGGGAGTTCATGCAAGCAGCTGCAGTTTTTCAGTTACCAGACTTCCCCTCAAACTTGTCTGCTTGTTGTGCACAGTCTACATGCTGCACAAATTTATTTTTGTCTCTTAATTTATTCTAACTTTCCCATTATCTAGCCTGTCCTTGCAACACTTTTGCGAAATTACTAAACCCTGTGAAGCACAGACTAGACTCCTAGATCAGGTTATTTTATATCTTTATTAGACAATCCCATTAGAAGCTCACCAGTGGCAAAGGAGGGAAATATAATGCCATCAGCACCCGTATAGTGCTGCACTCTCCCGAAGTTACTGGCATTAGTAAACTCATCTTGCTGCCAAAACCTTTTAAAACAGTCTACAAGCTAATTTCATTGACTTATAAAACTATTTGTACTGAGCAATTCATTTTATGTTCTGTGTTGAGGAACAACCTTAGGTTTGAGTTGACTGTGTTGCTGAGATACCACCCTGAGCTAACTTTGTACTTTTATGTCCCTGAGGGATTTCATTAAGGTAGCAGAGTAGTCTCTATAAAATATTCATAACCTCTAGTAAATGAAGTAATATTTTCCTTTTCATTACAGTTTGACACAGGCATGTTTGTAGCTGATAATACTTGCACAGATCCACAAATTGAGTTTTTGCCAGTTGGGGCTCTGCTTCATAATATTTTACATGTTGCTATTGTTTTCTAAATTTTTAAACAATGCAAAGATTCTGCCTTGATAAAAGGTCTGCATCCTTCCAGACCAGAAGCATCTGATAATTCATATTCATACCTCATTTTTGCATTTAACTAGTTTGGGGCTTTTTCTCATGCCAAGATCTTTGTGGGAATGTAATGTCAGATTAGACCACCTCTAACTCAGTCTGACTCGTTGCTCAGGTGGAAGCTTATGGTCTTCTGAGAGGTCCAGAACTGTGCAAATGAGGAAGTTATAAGAAATAATACTAAATAACCTTGCCTGGAACTGAACTATGAGGCAGTACCTTCCTAGGATTTCACATGGCCATAAAGTGTGTGTAATTCAGTTCTGAACCCAGCTGGTTTCAGAGTACACTTTCAGGAGAGACTCTTTGAAGTAGATGTATCTGATTCTCATTTGCATTTTTATATAAAGGTGCCATAATGCAAATAAATTGAGCTGGCCTACTTAGATGTTTGAAGTTAGGCATGTATTCCTGCATCTTGCTGAATGAGATCCTGAGTCTGCATTTCATTGACTTCAAAGCCTTTCTTTTGAATCATTGAGGTTTTCAGCTTTTGCACTGTTTTCAGCCAGAGCTGTCAGATACTCTTTTTTAACTGACCACCAGTTGTGAATAACAATAGGCTTTTGGTTTTTGTTTTCTCTGATGTGTGAGATATTGTCTGTAATGTTACTTCATTGTCATTTTATATCTTTAATTTATGTCTGTTACACCAAATGCACCAAGTGGGACATACAGAATTTTCTGGCTCTTACAAGAGGTGGAACAGAACTTTCTACAGAGTTAGACCTTCTGTGCTATTGCACCATTGCAGTAATTTCATAAAACCAGTGAAAGGGACAGTTGAAAATGTCCTGAAATGAAAAAAATGTGATGTAGCATTGTTTCCTCGGGTGTAATTGTTGGTTATGCTGTACAAGGGGGTGAAATAGGCAAGAAAAGGAGTATTTGAGAATTATGGAGCTGTGAGAGGACACAGACTCTCAAATATCTTCTGAGCAGCATGGGAGTGTTGAACAAATAATACTGAACCCCCCTTAAGCTTTACCTGCATGCACTGATGTAAGACATCTGCTGCACCTTGCTGCGTCCTACTGGAATGGCAGGCACTGGGTATTGCCCTTGGGCTCAGGATGCTGGGATGGACAGATGTCACCAGCCATGTGAATTGCTGCCTGAGGGGCTGGCAAGGAGGACTGGCTCATGAGCAGTGATTCCAACATTCCTGATGGACCATCACATCCAGCTAAATAAACCTGATCTGATATGTATGGAGGGAGGTCAGCCCTCAGGGGCCTCCAGTTGCGGGCACACAGTTTGTGGTGATTGGGAGTGGGGCTGGCCCAGCCTCATCCCCAGTGGGTGCAGCTGTGAGCAGCAGGTGAGCAGCACTGACAGCAATGAGCCATGGAGTGCCCAGGGGCACTGAGCAACCACCAAAGGGAGCAGAGGGCACACAGGTGCAGTGCATCAACAGGAGGGGATAAAAGGCTGGGCTGCAGAACAAGCAGGGCAGAGTTTGCAGCCTTCTGAAGTGACATGGTGTTACTCTGTATGGGCGAATGCTTAAAGCCTTCATGAAATTGTGTAGTGATATTTTCTCTGTGTACCATGGCCATCTCAACTGTGCCATGTGCTGTGACATCCAGGGGACATAAAATCCATCCTCACTGGAACCTGAGGAGCAGGTCTGGCTGGTGATGGATACCCACAGCAGAGGTGTGATGGCAGCTGCGGGCTCCTTCTAAACTGGGGCTCTTGAGGTGCCTGGGGCAGGGCTGAGTTTCTGTGTGATGGTGAGGAGTTCTGGGGACACGCAGCTCTACAAACTCTGGGTAAGTTACAATGAGTAACTTAATGTTTTAGTTTCACAGTTCCTCAGTTTACCTTTGCATACTTTATATATTGTGTTTTTTGGCTATTGGATGATGTATTTCATATTAGTGCAAACCTTTAAGGCAGTTGTAGAACCTGGTGCTGTTTCCAGAAGACTTCCAGTGAAACCATGACAGGTCTCTTAAAACAGCATGCTGGCCTCACAGTTGCATACAGACATTTATCTTAGGTAACTATGAAACCACTGCCAAGCACCTTCCAGAGAAGTAAGCCATGCTGCCCTCTCTGAATCTGAGCTCTCTGAGGGCTGATTTAAGAGCAGAATAGTGCAAATGAGCTGCTAATCCCACTTACAGGCGAAAATCCCTTATGGAAGGAGTTGGGAGGGCAGTGGCCAGGGGTGCTTGTGAGCTTTTGCTGGTGTATGCCTCACATTTCAGTTTAACTTGCTCCTGAGCACGTGTTTTCTTTCAAATCTTTCCTTTGATGTCTTCCTTGTGCACTTTCAGCAGCATAAGTCACACAGGGTGTTTCATCACCACATTTCCAAGCTAGGTGTAAAACCTGTACGGATTTTTTTTTACAAATATGTTAAATAGATGTATGAGAATTCCTTGACTGCTTTCTCCAGACGTGTTTTACTCTGAGGGGTGATGCCAGAAATTAATCTTGTAATGAGTAAACTAAATAAGATTGCGGCTCTTGTCCTGTTCTGTGGGGGGATAGAATGTAAGAAAATAAAGATAGTGCAGAAGGTAGTCTCACCCCTGAGGAGTTGCAGCTGTACTAATCACCAAAGATTAGGAACAGGCCTGCCCTTAACAGGCCACAGCTGTCTCCAATAAGAAGAGTGCTACAGAAGAGTGGGTTTGCTGGTGGAGAAGGGAGCTGGAGTTTGTTGGCTGTGCTGAGAAGGAGGAGTCAGTGCTGTGAGGAGTTGCCCATGAGAAATCACCAAGAAGGTATGGGAGCTTTGCAATAAGATGACAACACTGTTCTAATTTCAAAGCAGGGTAGCTGCTACAAGTATATCAGTTGGTTGATGTGAGTGTAGGGAAAAATCTATTCAACTGTTACAAGATTGGCATGGATAACTTCTCTGAAAATGCATAGAATGTTGCAGGATTGGACATTTTCTGAGCTACAGAAAATTTAATTTCATTCTGTGAGAGGCAGGAGAGGGAGATGGATCCATTTGACATGATTTTGAAGCACTAGAAATTACTTCCAAATGTGTGACCAGCTGAACAAACAACGGTTGTATTTGAAAAACTGATCCAGATTCTGATTTCAATTACTGTGATGTGAACTCAAAAAAATTGCAGTGAGTGTGTTAGAATTGCTCTGGATTAAAAAAAGGAGTAGGAAAACAATAATCTGGCCTGATGTGTATTTGTGGGGTGTCCTTTTTAAAGGTAAATGCTATTTTGAAAACTTTTGGAGAAAACCCAATTTGTTTGTCAGCTGGATGTTATGTGCATCACAATACTCAGTGACTAATAGTTCTATTATAAATAATAAGTAGTTGTTAGTTTGTAGATGGAGAATGCTTCTGGAGGGAAAGGTGAATTCAACTAACCTATCAACAAGCAAACAAAATGTAATTTAGTTCATAATTTCTAAGAATGCAGAATCCTATTGTACTTATGTGGCTAATAAATGCAGTCAGAAAGTCTTTCATAAACTGACAGTACTGCAAATGCCACTGTCTTTATGTTGCCAGATTCCTAAATTAGAATGAATACATTTTTCTGATTTGAATACAAATGATATTTGCCAGGTATAATCTGAGTTGTCATTACATTCCATCAGGCTTATGTTGTGACTGAGCAAATCATGCTAGCACAGAAGTTGAATAAGAAGGATGAGTGTAGACCATATACTGTATAAAGAGCTGCTCTGAAATTTTTCAGTGTTTTGTATAGCATGCATATCAGAAATTTATGATATTGCAATTCATATGCACTGATATTTCCTAATTAGCCGTTGGGCTTTTCAAAATTAAGAGTAATGATTTCTTGAATGAGAACCATGTTGCACCTCAGGCCAGAATCTCAGTTTGGTTTTGTTTGTTGAAGAGATTTTTGTAGGTGAATGATAGGATAACTAGCACCAAGAGAATTTTGTTTCCAAAGGATTAATGAAGTAGTTCTTATGTGTTAATAATTCTTGGGTCTCTCCATAACTAATTTACTATATCCGTTCAAAACCCTGGAGTTGAAAAGTAACTCTGGAAACAATCCAGTTGCCTCCTTCAAGTTCCCCAGGAGACCAGTTGTAAAAGAGAGAAAATTCATGGAGGAGGAAGGATTCCATGTATCCTAAATCCCAACAAGCACTGCAGTATCCAAAAGCCCTTGGTGCCTTCTAATAGAGGTGTACTTTTAAGCTGTGTTTGTCTTGAGACCAAGCTGTCAGCACAGAGACTAAATGGGGCTGATGGCAGGACATTCTAATGCCAGGCACAACCAATGAAATCACCAGGAGAGGTGGTGTGCTCTGGGAGGGAGGTCCAGTGGGGCAGCACAGTGGTTCCAGCTGTGCTGCTCAGAGACAGACGCTCCAGGCTCTGGGGTTCATTCTGATTCTGCTCAGGGTCTCTTATGGGTCTCTCCCAAAGTTACCCCTGACCACACTTGTAGGATTAGAATTGAGTTGATAGAATTTATTAGAATTAGAATAGAATTGAATTCTAATAGAATTGAATTTTGACTTCTTCATTCTGAAACTCCTCTAATCTGAGTCAAAACCCTTGGCTTGGAGGCCTGAGACATCACTGATGGAGATAGCGTTGATTGGTTAGGTGACAGACACATCTCTGCTAGAAAAAAACCCTCAAACCAACCAATAAACCCCCAAAACTGAGGCAGCATAAGTGAATTGATCTATCTGGATGATTTCTTGCTCTCACAGGGTCTGTTTCCTTATTTCCTGCCTTGTCCTACACGTTTGCCTGAATCCAAACCACTTTAAACCAGCACAGAATTCATAGTTCTGAGTAAACAGTGGAGCCGTTTTCAGAGTGCAGTTTTCTGTTTTATGCTGAATTATGAGGTGCTTACCTGAGAAAATGCCTTTTATTTCACTCAGAAATCAATACTTGGGGATCTTTGCAGAGGACAATGCTGTCCCTGTTGGGAGGCACAGCAGTCAGGCAATGACAGCTGGCACAGTGCTTTGGTGGGTTCTGTCCATTCATCAGCAAACTTCCCATCATATAGTCCTTTTCACAAACTAGAGTAGCTAAATGGCTATTTTTCCTACTTGCTGTCATGTATTTCAAAATGTATTTTATTATTATTAGAATATTTTTCCTCATTTCCGCCTTGTTTCCCCCTACCTGACTTACATGCTCTGATCTTGATTTATGTACTTTGTTGCATAGCTCTCCCCGTGTTCCACAGGTTTTGTTCCATGTAGTTCTATTCCATCATTTCACTTCCCTGGATGAATATTTTTCCCTTTTCACTTAAGTTCATTACTCTCAATTCTATTTACCTTTGTTTTCCTCAGGAGCTCATCTGTCTTTATTACTTTTTGGGGAGGAATTCACAGTTCGTGTCGCTGAAATACTTGTAAATGTCCTGAAATTATTTTTTTAAAATTAGGATTATGAAGTATGTTTACAAGAGGGAGTTATGCTACTAAGAAATATAAATATACTATGGGCCAGGGAAATCTTTTTTCTTGGAACTCATTCCAAGTGGTCTCTGTCATCACTGGTTGTTAGAGCCACAAAATGGAATTAGCAAGGTCTTCTGAGTCTGAACACTGCTAGGAGCTCATTAGGGGGCTTTAAACACCAAATCCATATGTTATATTTGAAATTTAGCATACAATTTCCTCAAGTATCCTCAGAATTTTCTGCTTTTAAAACCATGGTTATTTGGAATATCTCTTGCCTTTATTCTGGCCATTATGATGTCTCCTGGTGTTTATTAAACACATTCTGTGTGTAAACAAGACCTAACTGCCCAGCAAATTAGAAAATGCTCCGTGGCTTGGCAGCACAGCTTTATCTGAAGGTGGAAGATGTGCTCTGGTCTTCAGACTCCCTACATTAACAATAAATCACATTATATATGTAGGGGGATAGAATATAAGAGAATAAAGATAGTGTAGAAAGTAATCTCACCCCTAAGGAGTTGCAGCTGGGCCAATTATCAAAGATTAGGAGCAGGCCTGAGTTTAACAGGGCACAGCTGTGACCAATGAGAAGAAGATGCTATAAAAGAGTGGGGTGGCTGGCTGAGAGGGGAACTGGAGTCAGCTGGCTGCTCTGTGAAGAAGAGAGAGTCAGTGCTCTGAGGAGGTGCCCGCGAGAAACACCAAGGTATGAAACTTTAGTGATAAGGAAACAACAGTATGGAACCTCTGCAATAAGATGACAACAATATATACATATCTGTATAAAATACAGAGCAGCTTTGTTGGCCTTCCATAGTATCTTCATTTCACACTGGTGTGGGGAGAATGAGGAGCACATAGCAGTGGCAGTAGCAATGGATTTCTTCAGGGATGCACAGAAAATAGAGCAGCAGGGCTGATCCCAAAGTGGTTTGCTCAGAGGGCTGGACTCAGGGCTTGGCTGGGGCTGTGCAGCTGCAGAACAGCTCAGAAATGGCTGCACTGCTGCCCCACAGCACAGGAGAAGGAACCCTGGCAGAAACAGGGATGGCCTGGATGTTTGGATACATGGAGGTGTGAGGCTATAAAAATATCTCACTGATACCAAGGAAATGGCTGTGTAGGATATGTGCAATATGAGGATTTATGAGAGATAACTGGAGCAGCACCCAGAGGATCAGAATTTTCACTGGACTAGTCTGTGGTGCTCAGTAGATCTCTGTGCTACTCACACCCTGGATCGTGGTGGAGTTTGGTTTAACCTGAGCTTAAAACATGTATGGAAATAATTCCTTTTTGCTTTGGGATTTCATTTCAGAAGGATTAGGTCAGAAGTGTGTTTTGTACGGGGTTGTTGTCAGGCTGCTTTGCAGGATGGCCACTGCCCCTGGGGCTGCTCAGGAGGTGCTGGAGCCAGCCCAGGGGCACTGGGTGCATCCTGCAGAGAAACCTTCCTTCAGCATCCTGCTCCAGTGCATCAGTGCTTGCAATCCAAGGCAGCCCCTAAGTCTGATTCAGCTGAGATTTGGTTTGGTGTTCTGCCTCTGCTGAAATGAGGACATTACTTCTGGTTTTGCTTTGCTTTGTGGTTTATTTGTTTTGGGTTTTAAATTGTATTTGTTGGTTTGCATTAATACTTGTTTTTAAAAAGAAGAAAACAGTAGTAACTTTTCATGCTTTCTTTCCCTAATTTTCCCAATATCTAATTTTCATAATCTATGAAACAAGAAGCTCATCAACAGACAGAAAAGGTGTAGGAAAATCATGTATAATGTACATAAAACATTTAAAAGAAAAGCAAATATTTAGCTATGATTCATTAAATTTGCATCTAAATTTGTTGAGAGGTTTACTGGTTTAAGTTATATTGCTGTGCTGTATAAATCAAAGTAGGCTGACCTTCTCCCCAAATATTAAATATTTTACATAATTTCTTTCTCTAGATCAACTAGGCAAGAATAGGAAGCACATTATTAAGTGACTTTAATACTCATAGAAGTTGAATTAGAGTACTCAGAGTTTTTTATTAGAAACTTCTTTCCAAAAGAAGTTCTTATTGCTTTCCACCTCTATTATTCCTTAGCATTTCTTCCTATTTGAGACAGGAATAAGGTTAGTGCTGTATTGTTACACCCATTGCTTGTTCAGGTTCTGGTATCCTTAAGAGGATTCTTTTTGCCAAATATTGTTTATAGGAAAGTTTCAGATCCATTCTAATGCCTTACAAATGAAAGCAGTTGTTTCTGTAACACTTCCCCATTTAATTGCTTTTAAGGGACTGCTAAATCCATTAGTGAGTGTATTAATTGAGAGGAATTGCAGGAGGAATGGCAGGATTTTTTTAATGCAGTTCAAATTAAAACAGTATTTTTTATTTAATAGTTGGATTGGGGAAGCATAAAAATAACTTCTCATATTTTGCCATATTTGTAAGGTAAAAAGATTAATATAACAATTATTTTTCATCTCTGGTATACACTACTGCACTGCTGTTTATGAAGCTACAAATTTAGCTCTCTGTTAATCAACATATTGAAAAAAATGCAGGTAAATAAATTATTACTGCTATGAATCACGAAATTTCAATAAGGATTTAATATAGAGTGTTATAAAGGTTCTTACTTTTAGAATATTTCTAAATTGGCTGCATCTATGACATTTAATAATGTTTAGAAACAGGAGACTTTTATTAGAGTGCTGTGGGAAAAAAATTAACCATAAAATCATACATTTTAACATTGAAATTACTAAGTAGTAGGAATTAAATATGAGAAGATAATTGTTGCTGTCTTAATAAAATTATAAATACAACTATTTTAGTAAATATTCTCCTATTCTAGTAAGTGTGAATATTCCATTCCAGTAGATGTTGGCCAGTTCTAGTAAATGTTGTAGCCCAGCAAACCCTGAGCTGGTGGAGCTGTTGCCTCAGCCCTGCCCAGGCTGCGGCTGCCCTCGAGACTGGAATGGTGAATAAGGGAATTCATGTGTTAGAGCAGTCTGGATCAAAGTCTGAGCCCCAGAGTGTCAGGTTTGTTTGTTGTATTCATGAAACAAAGTTTAAATCACAGACTACATTGTCATGTGAATCTGAGATGCAAATGGACCGTGACAGCTTTTCCTGAAAACAAACAAAAAAAGGGTGTTTTCTGGCAGCTTGTCCTCATTGTCAAATTTATAAGAAGGCATAATTAAACTCAGTAGGATTCACATTCTAATTAAAATAAGGCAAGAATTTATTCTGTTATCCCATGACACTTTCATGAGATCACCTTCTAGTTTCAATTTTTTCATTAAAAAAAAAAAGAGAAGCCAAGGAAAAAAGAAGGCACCTGAAGGAAATTTCAAGATGCCAAAATTTGAGAGCCGCAGATGAGATGGGGACATGAGATTGCACCCTTGCAAGGGGTTATGGAATGAGTTGTTCTGACCTACCTTGGTTTTTTTATACTGAAGAGAGGACAAAAAAGGAGAGAGGTAAAACAGGCAGCTTGTAATGGAGGAGTGAACATAGATGTGGTATCAGCAGCCAGGAGCTCTTTGTATGTCATATTTTTGCACCAAACAAGTTTGGAGAGACTTAGAGTTTGAAAAAAACCTGGTCTCCAGGATAAGGATGCAAAAGGTAATGCAGAAAATTAAGAGATAAGAAGCTAAATCTATGGCACATTTATTTGTTTACGCCGTGCTTTGTCTGATTTTCACAGGCTTGAACTTTGTTTATGAAACATTCCCATCTATCTGTGACATGAAAGGCTCTGAATCTTGGATTCGGGCAAGAAGTGAGAAGGGAGTAAATATGAATTTGCCTTGCTATATAAAAATTCAGGTGTAGAAACAGGTGTTGGTTGAGAACAGTGTTGTGCAATGCTGCCCTCACATCATCTCCTCCCCAAACTCAGCATGCACAGAGTGATTCAGAGGGAATAGAGTTTAGAATTTATCTGCCTTTCCTACCTGGATTGAGTAAATCAGACTGGAGGGGTAGAGCAGGAGTTTGTCATTCCTGTATAAATGAGCAGGAATGGAGTAGCACAGCTGAACTGCTCTGCTGTGAGAGGCAGGACTTGTTTGTAGGCAATGAAAAACAAGGAGGGTGTAAGGAGGGCACACTTCCCTTTTTTTTTCCTCTTTTCCATTTTGTCTCTTCTATCACAGGTTTCCTAGGGAAGAATAAGGAATAATATCTCAATATTTTCTGTAGGAAAAGAACTGTGATGCAAAGGCTGCCATCATTAGCACATGGCAGAAGATACCCATGATTGCCTGGAGAAACTGTTTGATAATGGTCAAGTTTCTTTCCTGCTCAGTTGAGAGGGCAATAATGTTTTCTCTCAGCAATTTTACATACCTAGAACTGTATGTATTTGAATTTCTGGAAGATGAGCAAAAAATGAATGGACTTGGTAACCTTAAAAGTCTTTTCCAGCCAAATGCTGTTACTCCTTTGGTAACTAATTGTTGTTCAGTGAGCTGTAAGATTCCACACAGGGGCTGAAATGCAGAGGAAGAAGTCCAGTTCTGGTGTGAGTCTAACGGCAAGAACAGAAGTATGTACTCACCTTGTGACTTACTGATAGGTGTCCTCTCTATGCCCATGTACCTCAGCAGTATAACAGTGCAGGGACATTCAGTGTTGTGTGAGAGGTGACAGCAGTGACACAGATGTGACTTGAGCAGGAGTGACTACCAGAAATAACACATCTGAGCCTTCCTTTGGAAATGAAGGCAATAAAGAAGTCTGTCTGTGTTTCAGAAGGTGTAAGTCAGTCAGGAAATACAGCAGTGCAAGGTAAACTCTCCAGAGTTTCAGCACATTAAATACTCACCTGCTTATGCCCAGCAGTGCTAGTGGGAGAAGGAAGGGTGGCTTCATTGCATCTTGATAATTGCTTTTACATTCATTAATTCAATTTAATTTTTTCCATAGTATCTTCTATGTTTATTCCTGCAGCACCAACTAACACTAAGACTATAGTTACTTTTAAGACCATCTTGGAAATCAGATTTGTGAAAACAATTTCATAAAAACATGAGCCACTCTTGCAGGAAAATTCCTTCCAGATTAGTTTTCAAGAGATATATTTAGAGCAATTTGGTAGCTCCCAAACAAGAACTGAACTTGCCATTCTCTTTGCCCCCATCTTCCCTGCCATATCTCCCAGTGGCTGGAAAAGGTTGGGTTCTTTGGGAAGGCACCTGTTCTATTTCCTATGGAGACTCTTATTACTGATTCAGTTTCACTGCAAGGAGCTGTAAAACCAACAGCTTATTCTTCCTCCTCCCCATCAGCATCCTCCTGTGGAAAAATGAGACAGGAAAGGAGCAAAAGCAGCAGCATGAGACCGTGTGTCAGTTGTGCTTAAGTTCCACACGTGAAAACCACCAGCTGGGAGGGGGCCTTGTGGTCTCTGGTGCTTTTTTCATTGTGTTTTAACAGCACTTTTCCATTCATAGTTACAAGTTTACCCAAATGTTGTTTCAAAAGGCTGTTGCTGGTTAGGTAGACTGAGTATAAGCATTGGCTTTAAAAATGCTAGAAATGTCTTTTTTTCTATTTTTTTCTATTCAGAACTTTGTTATGATTTTCAAAATTATCCAGGACAGCCACAGTGTATTCCTTTTCAGTAGATTGGCTTCAGCACAATCCTAGAGAGCCTCCAGAATCCCTGGCTTGCCCCAGATCATCTTTAGCATCTGTGGTGCTCAGGTGTTTAACCCCAGTGGTGAGATGCAGCTGTTGTTTTGTTAGCAAACCTCCTGCCCCATACCTTCAGGAACCACAGCTCCCAAGCACAGGAAGCCCTGTGCAGCCTGATGGAAGAACTCACCAAAATTAGGTGATGCAGCTCTTGTAATTGCTTTAGTCTTAACCCTGTTTCAGGGAGGTGAAAGCAGATTTGTTGCCTGTGAGGAAAAGAGACAAGCAGATTGTTAATATGCTGTGCTGCCACCTAAAGACCCCAGGAGGTTGTAAAGTATGTTGATGCCTTAGAGATTGACTCTGCCTCTGGAAAGTTGAAATCTGTAATTTGATAATTCCTATTCTATAGCATGCTCTGATCCCTTTAGGAGCAGTCACCAGCATATGAATTCCTATGGCTTAAAGAAAGAAAGAAGTACAAACCCCTCAATTTTCCTCCTCTTTTACAAGGTGCTCAGGACATAATTTAGCAAATTGTTCTTCCTGGACCTGCAAGTCTCCCAGAACTATCATCAGCTCTGGTTATTGCCATGTATTTTCTCCCTATTTTCATTAAAATAGCCTTTTCTACAGTTGTTACGGTTGCAGCATACGTAGCTGCAGGATTCTGGTACTTCTCCCTCCCCCTGGACCAGGCAATTGCCACTTGCAGCAGGTCCCAGGGGACACCTGGGAGTGACCCAGCCACCCACTGGGTGGGTCCAGTCCCAGGGTCCCCCAGGGTCCTGCGGCTTTGTCCTTAGGAGGCTCAGGGCTGTGGGGAGGTCGCTCTGTAATTCACCTCATTATTGCCTGTATGCTTTTATCCATGCACAAAGACTCCAATATTGTTTTGCTTGTGTACTAGCCAGAGAATACCCAGGTGTTTTACAGTGATGCACAGAAGGTAATAATAATGATAATATTAGTGGTAATCCCTTTAATTAGAGTGTTCTGTCACTGTGCTGACTCTATTCTGAAGGGGTGGGACAATCCTCTAGGAAAGACATGCCAAGTACTTTGTGTGTGCAGAAACATCATGGAAGACTCAGAAAAAACTCAAAAACACTTATTATTTTCCTTTACCTTATGTATAACCTCTGGCTTCTGTTTGATTCTCAGGATTTTAGTGTAAGTTTTTCCAATTTTTTGGGAAAAACTCAAAAAGGGAACAAAAATCCTTAACATAAATAATTCAAGGGAGTGTATAGTATAGTTGGTTAAAAATATAACCAATTTTATTTTTTGTTTATGGGCAGGAATGCCTTGTCAGGAAAGTGAAATGTTGATGAGATTGAGTCAATTCAAATTAGGCTTGGCTGCTTTAAAATTACATGTGCCTTTATTTATTAAAGGATGGATTCTCAGGCAAGCTATTCAAGCCTTTATTGTAGTTTATAGTATTTTTTCCTACTATGAAATATAATTTTATAGTGATTTACATGCTGTTTTCAGAGGAACATTTGAATACTTGCAAGAGAGCCCTTATTAAATTGGTAAAATAAATGTCATTAAATACACAGCTTGTTGCCTGACATGCCCAAAATGTTTCACATTAATGGATTAGAGCTATGTTTATGGGAGCATTAAAATATGTCACTTTTATAGAATTAAAGTTTATTTACAATCTCACAATTTTTTTCCTCAAACCACTGGCAGACTCATTGGGTATTTTATTTTAATAGATCTTCCATGGGCTAGAGAAATAAAGTTCTGTTTTTTGTTCTACTTACAAATCTCAGTGTGGATATAGTTAAAAGCCTGGTAAATTCAAAAGCATCTGAGAATTTTCATGTGTGGGAGATGGCTAGAAGTGCGAGGATAAATATTAGAGGTAAATACAACGCAAGTTCTAATTTGGGTAAATTATTCTTAAATGAGACTGTGTTTAGCTAAAACAATTCAGAGGCATGTAAATCTACAATGTACTAAAGCAATTAATCAAAGCAAGGGCCAAGATTTATAGATCGTCTTGACTATTGTGCCTTTATGCTGTACTTGCCAAAATCATTGCAGGAGATTGTCACAATATTTCATTTCAAGATATACAGGTGTGACTTGTGATGTTTTCAAAAATACACTCCCTACAGTTCAAGCAGGGTTCTTTCATTTGTTCATCTCAGTCTGATTCTGCTTTCAGTTTGTTGGACACGTTTCAGCTGGTCAGTTTTCACATGGGGCATTGCAGAACAAAACCAGAAAAAGCAGAGAGTTTTGTGAACATTCCCTGTCCATTTAATCTGCAAACCTCACTATGGAAGTTTTTACAAACCTGTTTCACAAGTGGTCTAATTTTCCCCCTTTAAGGAAAGCTGGGAGGTGCAGAAGCTGTGCTGTTGAGCATGTCACAGTATTCTGCAGCAGCACAGAAACAATCTGTCATACCCACTGTCCATATTCCCAGCTCTGAAGGAGCTGATTATACATTCCCTGTTTGTGACTTTATTGATCTTTTGTCATTCCCACCGAGTGAAACTGATATTTTCTAACAAAATGTAATTTTCTGGAACAAACAAGCAGTCAAGTGCTGATGAAAAGGATTCAAGGCAGGGGCCACTGTGCCACTCCACAGGAGTTATGGGGGCCAGTTCTGCTCCACTGATGTCTGCTTTGCATGCACTTTGTGATGCTCACGGTCCTTATTAGCACTGTGCCTTTTAATTAAAAATAACTACATTTTCACTTATTAGCCTCCATGTTCCCAAGCTCATTAATTGGAATTTTCCAGAGTTCTGATAGGAATTAGTCATCTAACTTCTACTGAATTTTAATGCCATTTTGATGCATGCTTGTAGCAATATTTCCTGAAAGAGCCTGTTGGCTGAGGCAGCTCTTTGTGTGCAAGTTTGGTGCTGTGTTAAGGAAACTGGATTTTCACAACTGGGAGTGAGCTCTTTGTCCCAAGAATTTGTAGATTCCTGGGTAGTAGAAAAATTGAGGTATTTATTCTAACAACTGAGACTCAGCCTCTTCCTAAGAGCCTTGTGAGACACAAAACCCACAGTGGTTGTTTTGGGTGAAAAAGCTGGCACAGATGATGCAAAATGTTTTGTTTGCATCCTTCTTTTTTCTTTTTTTTTCCCCTTTGAGAAAACAGCTCTGAGAACAGGAGGGAATGTCCAGGCCAAGTTCTAGACAAAGCTTTTTATTTTTTACTCTAATTCATACATATTTCAGAAACAAAATTACATCTCCTACAAACTACCCTGAAAGAGCCTCTATTTAGCATGAAACACCTGGAATTTTTTGAAATGGCAACTGAGTGGTTCCTCTACTATGTTTTTGCTTTTCCTTTGTTCTCTTTCAAATCTAACAATGTTCTTGTCTCTCTTAAAGAAGTTGAATGTCTGACAGCAGAAAAAAGCCCATTAAGCCTGATCTGTTTGTAACTGTTAGGAAGCTGCTGGAATTGATTACAAGCCTTGACTTCATGTTAGTTACTCATTAATCTAAGATTAAAGAAACCATTTAGCACAGGCAAATTCGAGGCTCAGTCTACTCAGTGAATTCACAAACCTACTGCTATCTTCATTTATCACTCCTAGAATTATCTGCGGTGTTAGAAGAAATCTTATGATGTTTTCTTTGGCTGAGGCTGGGGAACATCTCAGGGGGGTCATTTGGGCTCTGTTTATGCCCAGTCTGTACTCATTTCTTCCTTCCTGTAGCCATTGCTCTTACCTCTGTAAGGGTATAGAGCTAATTAAGACTAATTTCCAGGATTTCTCTCTGTCTGATGCCTTTCACCCAAGTCTCCATTGTGATGCTTTGTGTTTACAAAATAATGCAAAACACAGAGCTGTTGCTTGCACCACCCTAAACTGGAAATTCGTAGGATGGTATTATCCCATATGAAATAAAAACTAAATAGAGAAGTCTGTATTTTTCTATTATCTCCCTTCTTCAGTTAATATCTATATTTATATATTTACCCAAGTACTCCAGGAAATAGGGATACAGAGTGTTTGTGAAAATGTGTTTGGGAAGGGCAATGGAATGAGCTTTTGTTCTTTTCTTATAGTTAAACACACCAATTTAGAAACAGGAGACAAACTCCTGACTAAAACCACCTTACTATTTTGTGAGAGCAAGGGCTATGAAACACCTTTTTACCTTATCTTAAATACTTAGATGCTGTCTTACTTCACTCCATGTACATGTACCATTTCATTTCATACAGTTTGGGAATATGAGCATCATTTAGACTTCTCTGGGACCCCAGATGTCAATGGGAACATAAAAAAATGAAGTGACTGCTCATTTGTCTTAGGTAATGTATTCCCAAATTTCCTTAGTTCATATGTGTCTATTGTTCTAGAGCAGATTGTGAGTTTAGTTGCAATATTCTGGTATATTTCTGCAGATTTCTGTATTTGACATGTGAGTTAAACACTACCACTTCCAATAACCAAACATGCAGTCAGGCAAACTGCAGCAAGGGAATTGTCAGCTATGACTTGATTAGATTTTGGTTTAAGCTAAAAGCTGAAATATGATTGGCTCACAGCAGAGCCAACTCAAATCACACATGCAAAGAAAATGTAAAGATTTGGTCAAGTTTTTAAATGTTATTCATGCAGAAGTGATTTTAATAATCCTCCTTCTCAGAGGTTAAAAGAGTTTTCATTATGCACACACAGAGTGCTCAGAAATAATCTGTGAATATTCACTGTAAAACCTAATTACATTTTATGTGTCAAGTGTGGCTTGTCCAGCCACAAATATTGTCCTCAGTGGGTTCTGTATTAAAGGTGTAGTGGTGTCACCATGGCATCCTGTCCCTTTCTAAATTTTCTATCTTCTTGTCTTTGCTTCTTAGTGGTGTTTTTTGTAGAATCCAGCCCTATTGCGGTCTGAACTAACATATAGTATTGATACATTTACTCAGATCTGAAGTTCAGAATAATAATAATTAATAAACAAAACCAAACATCTCAACAATTAAATCTAAATCCAATTTAGGGTTTCTGTCTGTGTTGTAATTAAGAATTTCAGGAAACAGGACAACTATTTGGTCTGATTTAACAAAAAAAGGCAGCAATTTGCCACAGTGTTTGCCTTGTGAGATTAAGTAAAACTGAAAAATAACACCCAAGAATCATATTGCCAAAATATGGATATGCAGTTTTTTGGTGTAAAGCAAAGAGGAAATCAACCACAGTGCCTGCTTAATTGCACTTTTAGTGGTGTTTTAAGTTAGCATTGTGATTCTGATTTGGAAATAATTAAAAGATAAATAATAGATTTAAAATAATCCAAACCCACCAAACAGAAAACCCCAAAGTACCACAGACTTTCAGTAAAGCCAGACTTGAGGAAACTGATTCACTTGGAGTTTCCTTTAGATCTCTATGAAGCCATCAGTGCATCTTTAACCTTTTTCTAAGGAGAA
This sequence comes from Camarhynchus parvulus, assembly GCF_901933205.1. Lineage (NCBI taxonomy): Eukaryota > Metazoa > Chordata > Aves > Passeriformes > Thraupidae > Camarhynchus > Camarhynchus parvulus. The sequence goes on along the minus strand of NC_044578.1, from coordinate 22,387,308 downwards.
TCCTACAGATGTTCTCAAGTAAACTCCCTGCCCAGGTTTGTGTCTTGTCCCTAGCTGGGGTGTAGAGAAGTGTGAAGAAAGCAGAGTGAGGGCACACAGAATGACTCAGGGACCTGGAGGAAGTGTTCAACAGGAGAATATGCAAGGAAATACTGGAGAACAAGAAGAGGTGGAATTTTCTATCAGTGCCCAGGTCACAGAGGGACAAGGCTCAGTGAAAGCCATCTGAGTTTTCTGTTGTTGCAGCTTTGCTTGCCCAGAGAGGCTGTTGATCCAGTGAAGGACTTTTTGATAGTATGTTACGAGCCCATTAAATTCTTTGCAGGAATTATATCTGTCTATTAGATAGGGGGCTCTCTAGTCAGTTTTTTTGTTCATTTCGTGGGGATTTTTTTTCTGTGTTTTTTTTTTTGGAGGGTTTGTTTGTTTTGTTTTGGGGTTTTTTTGTGGTAAGTCCAGGTCCAAGCTTATTTTTGTACAACATTACTTTATTAGGCTCTTCAGCCATCTGCTGTAGGACAGTAATGTCTAAAAGCTGTCAGCAGAAAGAGCAGGGTATTGAGTTTGGCATGTTTATGAATTGCAAACACGTGTTCAACTTCAAAGTGGTCAGAAGTCATCTTTTGCAAAGTTAATTAAAAAAAAAAAAGCATGCTCCCTAATGAATCTGACACAAACCATTAAAGCATTAAATTAAATTTGCATACTTTGTCACAGCTGGCATTCTCCAGACAAGAAGGTGAAGACCAGTGTGTGTCTGGAAAGATCCTGAAGGATCTGTCAGGCTGAGCAGGAGCAGTTTGTGCACTGCAGCTTCTGCTGTTCCTGGGTGCAGCAGCAGTGAACACGGACAAATGAAGCTGTCTGCACCCCGAGTAGCTGCAGTTAAGTCCAAGGTAGTCAGCTAAACTCTCCTCTTGAGCAAAGACAGAGGGCACCCTTGGAGCACAATCCCTGCTGGAATTGTGATAGCCTGGAGACACTGGAAAGGTCATCAAAAGAGGCTTTTTCCCTCTTGCCCTGAGAGAACAAACACCCTTGCTAAAAGCCTGAGTAGCTAATGTGAACAGAAAAGAAAAAAGAAGTTTTATTCAAATGTAGTAAACAACAGGATCAAAGCAAGACTTTTGTGGGGGAAAAAATCATTATGCAGTACTTTACCATCAATCTCCAGTACAGATCTGATTAGCTACATAATAATACAGCTTTGAATGCAATAGGTCTTAATTTTAGAAAATGTCTCCAAGTCTGACCCTCTATGTCATTCTGAATATTGCTTTTTATTGATGGTCTTTTTTGCAGGGCAATATTATGTCTAATATTTTTGGTAGAATAATTTTTTCAACAGTTCAGTGCTTTCTGCATGAACCATTATCTGTTCAGAGCTTAATCTATTTCACTTTAAAAAAAGACTGAAAAGTCAGGCTTGTCTTATCAGTACAGTTTTACAGCCAGAGGAAGGACTATATCTCCTTAATAAAAATTCTGGTAGTTAATGCTTGAAATGGTACTTCCTATAAAGGCTGGAGATAATTGATTGTATGAGAATGCTTTCTGTTTGTTCACACGTACTCAGTGATATTTAACAAAAAAAAGAGAAAAGCAACATAGAAGAAGACAGGGTAAACAGAAGAAATTTGTGAGCAGGTTTGCCTTAATGTGCATCAAGTTTGCCCCCTATGGAAGTGTTGGATTCCACTGAATAGAAAAGATTTTGAATACTGGGGACTCTGATCCAACGGGTGTTTCTGTGCTTTGTGTTGGAACTCGCAGCAGCAGCTCAGGGGTTTCTTTGTAAGAGGCTGGATGGTTTCAAACGCTGCAAGGAGCACAGGAAGTGCAGGGATGATGTTGCTGTTGGCAGTGTCAGATGAGCAGGAGCAGTGCCCTGTTTGCAGCACCTTGTTGTTCTCAGGGGGTGGCCAGGGTGTGCCCACATCACTCGGGACAGTAACAGAATCCTTCAGCAGAACTTTGCAATGTCTGAGCAGTCCCAAGGAAAGGTTTATTTTGATTACAAAGAAGTAATTGTTCCATGTAATACATTTAAACCTATGTTTAAACAATACATGCTATAGTTTATACTTGAATTATATACAGGTTATTGTCTATAGTTTAAAACTTGTAATTTTTCTGGGTGGAATGCAAAGTACTCCAGACACCAGGGTCACTCGTTTGCATAAGTCAATTGCCTATTGTTGACTTTTTTGCTTAAGTTGGAATTCTATGTGCTTTTTTTAAAAATGCTAATTTTTAGCATTCTTAATGTTGATTTGTCAGATGGCATTTTTAATGGGGCCTAGATTTTAAAGCACATGTCAGTGTATTTGTCAGCTTAATGGCTGATCCTTTGATATCCTTCATTGAGGTGTAAGACATTGAATATCCTTCTCAGAATTTGAATTATAATAATGATATTAGAAAATCTGAGTCTAGGTTTCTTAATTATCAAGGCAGGTCATTTACGTTCTATTTGTGACTGCAAAAGCTCCACTCCAAGAGCTTGCAGGATAATTTTCTTCATGTTGTAGAAAGGGCTTCTAATGAATGATTGGGCACCTTACAATGGGAGATTTAATTACAAAAATCTGATTAAATACACTTTTACAGTTTTTATAAAAAGAATGCCATAAAAAGAGCCCTATCTTTGAATAGGAAAGATTTCGGTAAAACTTTTAATCATCTATTGTCAAGCCTTTAACATTCCCTTTTGTTATCTGACTGGAAGAAATTTTCCATTTTTCTTTTCTCCTTGTGAGATTCATGAGCCTTACTAAATGTTGGGTCACCCAGGGCAGAACCTTTTTCCACACTTGGAAACAAGAATATGAATGGTTTTTTTAACTTGTAATCTAGGTAATGATAAAGAGAGAGATGAACACCCACACCTGCAACCCTGCCTTCATAAAAGAAGTATGCATTTGTTATAAAGCTGTGACTTTGAGCAAGTTCCTGAGTTGAAACCCATAAAAATGTGCTGCTGTTCCAGGGATTTTCAATCAACAAGAAAGTGCTGTCCTGCAAAAGGTTTCAATTCATGACATTAATGCAAAGAGTATCATAATGATGTACACTGTATTTCTTGTCTAGAAAAAAAAACTGGGGTGCATATTTATATTTATTGGCTACAAAATAATGAAGAAATCCTCAGTGTTTGTAAGAAATCCCCATTGCCCTTTGCATGGCTGTTGTGACACATCACATGAATACACATGAGATGGCACTTGGGACAAGTGAGTGATGGAACTGTGAAAGTTACTCAGCAAATCCATAGCAATTGCATTTGACTTGCACATTGTGCTGGTATATCAAGATATTAGGGTGTGGTTTCATTTGTAACTTAAGCAGGAAGGACTTTAGTCCTAAAAAATAAGAAATATTGTGACTTTGACATTTTGACATCTGAAAATGAAATTTCAGTATTGAAATACCATTTTAAAAGGAAATTTTCAGCAACAGTGAAACAATATTCTGAATTCATAGGTGAAAATGCCCCAAAGCCTCTAATTTCTATGAACACAAGTAAATAGAAAGCCCTAGTTTAAATTTACTCTTTCCTCATTAGTTCTAAGAGAAATTATTCAAGACTCTAGGCTTCATTTTGGTTTAGCATTTCACTAAGCACAGGAGTAAGTTCATTGCAGGATGTGCTTCAGAGCCAGCAGCCAATCCTTCAGGCTGCTCTTGGTACTTTCATTTGAGGAGGGCTAAAATCTGTTGGTTATCCTACAGACTTTAAAGGGTCTGGAAACACAGATGTCATCTAAAAAATTTGGTTTTCCAGCAGAGCTCTTTATGCAATGGGTTTGTTTGACAGTATTAGTGTTATGTAATTAATATTAGGAGTAATTATTATGAAAAAAGACTATTATTAATCTGAGGTAGTGGAACTATGTTCCATTAAACTAAAAGCATTAATTAATTTCTGCTCTTTAAAATTATTACCTGAGTTATACATTTGTTGTCATTTTATGTGATTCAGTTCTCTTAAAAAATGGCTTTAATCTGTTTTTCCATTGATGGCTTGGGTTTCAAATCATCAGCCTCTTTTAACATTTTTTCTTATGCCATCAGCTCAGCTTCTGAGATCCTTTCAAACAGTTATGAGGAAATATTAGCTTATTTCTCTTTCCGTTTTAGTAGGAACTTTCTGATGGACCAGTACAGTGTTTATTAGCAGTGTGCGTCCATACGGCTTCTCAAGGGAAAGCCAAGCTCAAGAAATGCCTTGTCTGCATTTGGTGGTTTCTGCAGTCACTCCTAGGTGTTATGTGACTAAGACAGTGTTAGTTTTGTCTACTTTTAATCTCTTTGTGTTTCCTATGAATATTCCATTAAAAAGAAGCAGTTTGATAAGTCCCGTGGGGTTACCAACACCTACCAGGAGCTCCTGCTTGCACAAAGAGGGAATATTTAGTCCTCCTCAACCCTCTCTAGGAATCTGCTTGAGGAGGAGGTTTAGACAGTACGACCTTTAAAGGTCCCTTCCAACCTCAACTCTTCTGATTTTGTGGCTTTCTGTAGAATTCTGTAATGGTTTGGGTTGGAAGGGACCTTTGAAAGTCTAAAAGTTCAACCCCCATGCAGTCAACAGGGACATCTTCAACCAGATCAGCTTGCTCAGAGCCCACTGTCTGACCTGACCTTTAATATTTCCAGGGCTGAGACATCTACCACCTCTCTGGGAAATCTTTCAGTGTTTCACCACTGTACATGTAAAAAATGTCCTTTTTCCATTAGTCTGAATCTATCACTACCCCGTGTCCTATTGCCACAGGCCCTACTAAATAGCTTTTCCCACAAGCCCCCTTTGAGCACTGAAAGGTTTAAGGTCTCCCCAGGGGCTCTCATCTCCAGGCTGGACAAGCCCAGCTCTTTCAGCCTGTCCTCATAGCAGAAGATGCTCCAGCCCTTGGGCACCTTTAAGGTCCTGCTCTGCACCCCCTGACAGATCTGTGTCTGTCCCACACCAAGGCCTGTGGTCCAGCTCTGCACCCCCTGACAGATCCCTGTCTGTCCCACACCAAGGGCTGTGGTCCTGCTCTGCACCCCCTGACAGATCCCTGTCTGTCCCACACCAAGGGCTGTGGTCCTGCTCTGCACCCCCTGACAGATCCCTGTCTGTCCCACACCAAAGGCTCCAGAGCTGGGCTCCAGGCGGGCTCTCACCAGAGTGGAGGGAGAGGAGTAGCTGAAGAGACTTTGGGACAATTTCTGGGGTTTTCTCTCCATCAGCCACACTGGAGAAGGAGCAGCCCAGGGCCTCTCCAGGGTGCTTGGTCACCTGATGTGCTGTGATGCAGCAAATGGCTGCAGTGAAAGAGCTGAGATAACCAGCCCCATTCTGTGAGCACAAAGATTTTGTTCTTCTGGTCATGGGGCTTGCACAGGGATTATAATGAGAGCTCTCTTCAGCCCAGCTTCTCAGCACACAAAATCCTCTGTCCCCACAATCTATTCCTGCGTTTCATGGCTTTGTTTATCCCAATAAGACCATGAAGCTTTGAGAGTGTGCACCATCTGTTTCACACTGTGGAACACATTGGTGCCAGCAGAAGACAGTATGGATATAGCCAGAGATAATTATCCCTCCCTGAAGGATAACCAGTTCTTTCCAAGCCATTTGGTAGAGATTGTTGACTTCCCTTAATTTTTAAATCTCCCTTCCTACATCTCCTTTTCTAAATCATAGGATAGGATGTGAAGATTTACAGCACACGCCTTCTTAGCAATGATTTACTATCTTTCTCTTTAATGATGATCCTTGTTGTCTAAAGAGAAAAGCAGTTAAATACCTGTTTCATAGTCTGTTTCCTATACTTCTTGTATCATTGTCAGCTGAGTGTGCTTCACTTGTCTTTTGTCAATTTGTCTTCAGGAAAAAAAAAAGAAAAAGCTTAGCTGTGTTCCATTAAAAGGATTTTTTTCCTCTATGTGTCATTTATAAACTATGGCTTTCATTGATAAAGTCACAAAGCAAATTACCAGGTATCAAATAACAGATTTGAAATAGCAAAAGACCAAAGTATAGATAAGTGATGCTTATCTAGTGCATAAATTTATGAAAGCCTTGTTTATCTATTGCAATAATTGATCTTTTCAAAACCACAATCAGTGTTTTCAGAACACTGGGAGGCAAACAGAGGTTCTTCCCCTGATGTCCAACTCGTAATGCTCTTACCAAATACCTTTTTATGGTTTTGGATAGTGTCTTGTGACACACTGAAATTGCACAGTGTAAGTTGATTCATGTTTTTGTTTATCTCTCTCAGGAAAAATCCTGAATTTGCTTGGTTAACCCCCTCTCACAGTAAAGGAGTCACTTTCTGCTCCTTTCTACTATTCAAACTGCTCCTGTCTTACTAACTCTCCCTGTTTACATCTTAGTAGGAGGCTCAAATGAGCTGCTTTTCTTCCTCAGACACTGGAATAACAAAGTTTCTCATTCAATAAGTGGGCTTAGATTCTGAGTCACTTTACAGTTACTCTTTCTTTTTTCCTGACGTGCTTCTGCAGTGAGGCAGACATTTTATTTGAAGAAAATTAAACATTAATATTTTAAAAAAATGAGTCTGTACTTACAACTTCAAGTTTGGAACAGTAAAAATGCAACACATTAAAATGCATTTCTTTGATCCTTATAATAACGTGAGTTCAATAGTATTTATATGTTCTTAGCTTTTTATGCCTGGAGTAAAAGGTTGGGTGGGTGCTACAAAGAATTGAGCTAGTTGAGAGTGAAGTTAGATCATGAATCTTGTTTATTTTGAGTAAGGTCAGCACTAAAGAAAACGTGGAGAATTACAATTTCCCATTTCTGTGTTTTGACTTCGGGGAGACTTTGAAGTATCTTCCATAGAGAAATTATAAAAAGCCACAGCTTTTACTGTCTCCAAAATGGAATAACTGAATGGCAGTTAGGCCATGAGTATTTTGGAAGTGGCAGACAAAATCCTCAGCTGCCCAAGTGGTGTGTGCAGTGCACAGCTTGCTCACTAAATAACTGTAAGCAGTGGAAAAGGAGCAGAGCCCTGAAGCCTGGAAAGCTTCAAGCAAACAATTTGGAATATAAATGTGTTTGGGTTTTGCAAATAAGAATATGCTTTTTTGGGTTTTGCTTTATTTTGGGTTTCTTTGGTTGTGTTTGTTTTTTCTTTTGAGTGTGAGATTAATTGGACAATTGGGATTTTTCAGGTAGTCTAAAAACTATAGAACTCTCAAAATCTTCCCTCCCAATTATAGCAAATGACTGTAATGGATGTCATTAAGGGAGTGCTCTCAAAAATACTGATAATCACCATTTAAAATTCTGATCTCAAAGTTGGGCTGATGCAATAGTGAAAAACAGAAGATACTGAATTTTGAGCAGTGAAGAAAAATATTATTTTTCTAGTTTGTCTTATTTTTGGCAGTCAGGTTTTACACTTTTTTTCTGTAGGCTTTATTAATACTAATAGAACTTGATGAATGTTTATGAAAAACCCCACTCCTGAGTATTTGGTGCTTACATAACTTCAATTAAAGAACATACCCTCCCACCCACTGAACAGGCACTGTTATAACACAGCTTTGAAGTCTAAACACTTGTGAAATTAAAAACAAGGTGTAAACTGTCCTCCAATTCTCCTCCTCCTCTTCTCCAAACCATTATATCTCAAAACTTTTGCAGTGTAAAATACTTCCAGGCACTTTTCAAGCATCACAGAAAATATTACTTTGAAAAGAGAATCATTCTCTCACCTTAGTCTATAATAGTTTCTGCTTTTGCAATTCACCTTGAAATTAATGGGTTTTTCTTTAATTTCCTTTTTCTAGACCTGTCACCAGCTTTTGTAGACTCATGTCCATATCACAATGTCACAATTTAACTCACTCTTTAACAGTTTTCAGTTTTATTAGAGAGGCTGGCATTGACTTTGGGCTAGAAACCAACCATTTTCTGCTTCTCAAGTGTTTGTCTCCATGACATGGTGTGATGCTCTTGTGCACTGTGCTTTTCTCACCTTCAGGCTTCTACCCTCCAGCTTTATATAGTATCAGCTTTAAATAACTCTATCTTTTTAGTAAAACCTATAAAAACTATATCCTATAGTTGTTCAGAAAGTTCTCTCAACTCATTTTGTTCCACTGTGAATAGTTACTTTCCAGACTCCCATATACATTGACATACCTAGATTTTTGTACCTAATAACAAATTATGTGTTTGTATTGTGTATATTATCCAATTCTTCATCAAGGAATTGAATCATTTAGTGAGGAATAAGTCACATGATGTTAACAACTACCTTTGGCCAAAATAATAAAAAAGAGTTTCGAGATTCTCAGGAGAACCTGAAACTTCTCAAGGGCTGATTGTATTGAACTCACAGAGTGGGAACTCATTAAAATAAGAAGCTTATTTAGATAATGTTATGATCCTGGCATGGTGACTTGATGGACTGAACCAAGACTCCCTGGACAGTTTTGTTGTTCTGCTGAATTCTTGTATCCAGCTGGCCTGGGGTTCTGCCTGATGGCTCCAATTTATGTGTGATGTTTCCTTCGATTATTTGAAGTTCTGTGCAAAACATCACCAGGAGAGAGCCATCTGGGACAATTCTTTCATCTGCAGGAGGTCTCTTCTCACAAAGTGTCTTCTCTACTGAAAAAAGGTAGAATTTGCTTCTAAACCAGGAGCTACCTGGGGGAGCTGTGCCTCTCTCAATGTTAGTGAAGCATTGAAGGATCAGGAGTGCCTGTCAGGTGGGAAATGCTTGGCACAGGCTGCCTGGGCGGATCTCTGGGACTGGCTGAAGGTCTCACCTGAGAATTCCTGTAGCAGTCGTGCTGTGCTAAGTCAATTAGGTTTCAGCTAATCACCTCCTTTCAAGCTGCTCCATTTCTTCCCATGCAGGTGGGCTGCTGAACATCCTAGGTAATATCCTTAATTCCCATGTGTTTGCTGGCAGCATTTTCTGGTGCCAGCTCCAGTATTACCTAGTACTTGCTGGAGCTTTCAAAAGCAAACACAAGCACCGCAAAGAATAATTGTTTACTGCATTGGGATACCGTGTTTCTCTGTGCTTGGACCCGATTCTTCTCACACACACATGCAATGTTGTCATCTGTCACTGTATTTTAAGGGGTGATTGATGATCTCTAAATGAACCACCTTTGCATTCCTCAGCCCACAAAATTGCAGGAAAAAGTAGTAATATTTAATAGCATACTACTCTATTCATTTCTGCTTAGCTGTTCTAAATGAGAAAAGGGTGGTGTAGAATACAAGTTCTGATGTTTGCCTGCCTCTATAGGATTTGGATTTGCTTAATGTGAAAACTGACATTTTATATTCCATAATCTGAGTTTTTCATCTAACATGACTAAAAAACCCCCACGTAATTATGTATTCCAGGTAAAAATTGTTTTTAATAATGCATTGAAAGTTTCAGAAAAATCAAACAAAAGTGAGCTGAAAGAAATTGCATTAGCAGAAAAATCTTCAAAGCAAACCCAATAAGGGGATGGAAAAAAAGCAAAACATCGTGACTTAGATTTCTGAGAATATTTTTTATTTGCAATTGACTTAAGGTTTAATGCTTAAAAAAATAAGCTGAATGACGTATAGTCAAAACAAAAAATTCACATCAATTCAGGACTCTTATCAGCACAAGAGATGTTTCAGAACAGGCTGTTTGGGTAAACAGCTGTCACGTTTATGACCAATATCTGTAAGGAACCATGATGTCATGGTTGATTCTAAACTGTTTCCAGTCAATGTTTCTGGTTAAGTAAATTTCATTAGTAGGTATTTATCAGGCTGCTGTGCCAAGCACTCGAGCTGTGCAGTGTAGCCCTTCCAGCACAGCCCCCAGGCAGCATGCAGTGTGTGTTTCCCAGCTCCCAGGCAGGATGCAGTGTGTGTTTCCCTGCTCCCAGGCAGCATGCAGTGTGTGTTTCCCTGCTCCCAGGCAGCATGCAGTGTGTGTTTCCCTGCTCCCAGGCAGCATGCAGTGTGTGTTTCCCTGCTCCCAGGCAGCATGCAGTGTGTGTTTCCCAGCTCCCAGGCAGCATGCAGTGTGTGTTTCCCTGCTCCCAGGCAGCATGCAGTGTGTGTTTCCCTGCTCCCAGGCAGGATGCAGTGTGTGTTTCCCTGCTCCCAGGCAGCATGCAGTGTGTGTTTCCCAGCTCCCAGGCAGCATGCAGTGTGTGTTTCCCAGCTCCCAGGCAGCATGCAGTGTGTGTTTCCCAGCCCCCAGGCAGCATGCAGTGTGTGTTTCCCAGCTCCCGGGCAGCATGCAGTGTGTGTTTCCCTGCTCCCAGGCAGCATGCAGTGTGTGTTTCCCAGCTCCCAGGCAGCATGTGGTGTGTGTTTCTGTGTGTGCTCCCAGGTAGCATGCAGTGTGTGTTTCCCAGCCCCCAGGCAGCATGCAGTGTGTGTTTCCCTGCTCCCAGGCAGCATGCAGTGTGTGTTTCCCTGCTCCCAGGCAGCATGCAGTGTGTTCCACACCCCACAGAGTGCTGGAGAGTCACTTTTGGAACTGCTTGCTTGTGCATTTTCTCTGCATGGGGAGGAGAGCAGGCAAATGGAACGTATTTCTTTCTCACAGCTGTGTTTGGAGCTGTTTGGATGTGAATCAGAGCATGCCGAGTTGCTGGGATTTCACTTTTAGTTTTTCCAGCTCTGATTGTAAGCTTATGATTTTAATTAACTACTTCTCTTTTCCTTGTAATTAATTCTTTCTTTTGCTTTTATGATCCCTGAGTCTCATCCTCTATTTTTGGGTTCCTGTAATGCATATATCATTGTATTTTCAGCCTGCATACGCAGTTTGTAATTTTGGTGCTAGTCCAAACCCTCAATTAGGTAAGCCATATGTTCAGAAAAGCAGTTTCAGAGCACAACACATCGAGAAATCAGAGCCCTGAACTAACGTTCAGCTGACGCAGTGGTTGCTGCCCACCTCCCTGATTTGAGTTTGGTCAGGTGCAGAGCATTTGGGGTGCCTGATAAACTGTTCTTGGCAGCCCAAAACCCTTAACCTCTCACACTGGTAACACTGGTCACTGAGCCATTTGTTGTTATACAAATTTTCTGTTTCTGTTGCAACCCTGAGCCCCTGCTGTTTGCAGCTCCCCACTTTTCCATAATGCTTTATGGTACTATGAAACCAGGAGAGGGAATAAAGACCTGGCTTCAGCCCATGAGAAAGCCACGTGTCTCTGGCAGGGCTGTGCAGCTGTGGGAGGTAATGCAGGTCTTGATTCTAGGAAAAATTTAATGCTTTGCTCCTGATTGGTGGGGTGGGCTGAAGGCACCTCATACTACCTAAAGAAAAGGTATTTTTTTTATTTTCCCAGATCTGAAAAGTGAAATTAATCCATTGCTGCTTCTGTGTGAATAAAGTACAATAATGATCATATGCTAAAAGCTGTTTGGTGACCTGCACCTGCTTGAGCAACATTGCTAAAATCAGGTTTAGTCTCTCTAAAAAAAAAAAACAGTGAAGAAAAATTGGGTTCCTCAATGAAAATATCTAGGTATTGGGAGATTTGTTGGATCTCACAGTTATATAATTGCAGTTCTGGCATAAAGGCACACAGAAGTGCAAGAATCAGCTCTCTGGGGATATCAGTGAAGTAATTTTTAAAGTAAAGGGTACTTGATTAGCATTCTTAAGTAGACAAAGGGGATCAATAAAGGCTATACAAAATAGTACAGGACATTTAATTAATAAGGAAATTAAGAGATCATTAAAGGATCTTTCTTTGATGAATTGAAGTAGAGCAGAAAACCACAGGAAAAGGAACAGAAGTGGACTCCCTCAAGAGGCAACACTCTTAATTTGCTCCCTGGAGTATTGTGGCTGATAATTGCTCTGGGAAATTTTTGAATTATGACAAGAGCAAGAAATTAATTTTATTGCAAATATTGTTCTTTTATAAATTTTTTCCAGCTTTGTAATAAAGGACTCCAGCTGCTGTTGGCTAGAATATGGTAAATTTGTGAGAGATTAAGATGATTGTACAGTGTTTGCTATGTTTATGTACCTGCTTCTCTAGAAAATGCCACTAAAGGAATGGGGTTAAAGAAAACTTGGGCAGTCTAAAGCCCATGGCATTCTTGGAAATCTTATGGAGGGAAAAATGGGTGTGAAAAAGGACAATATTTATCTGCAAAGATTATTTTGGCAAGTAGTGTCATGAAGTGCCCAGACATAGAAGTATTCTGGTATTATTTGTCAGTTTTATATCAGTTATTAGGAAAAATATCTTCACCAGAAGGGTGATGTAGCACTGGAGCAGGTTTTCCCAGGAAGAGGTTTAGTCACCACTCCTAGAGGTTTTTCCAAGAGGTTCAGGTGTGGCACTTAGGGACAGGGCTGAGTGGTAGCTTGGCTGTGTGTTACAGCCAAGGGTGTAATGGATTAGTCCTTGCCTTTTGCCAGGCTCTGACAGCAGGCAGGAGCCTTATTGAGGCAGCCAGCACCCCAAAACCCCCTCTCTCTCCCAAGTTCTTTAATAATGGCTGATTCAGTCTATTATAGAGTGAATTATTTATTTAATAGACACAAAACTAACAGACATGAGGCTTAAACTAATACTACACAGGAATAAGGACAAAAAGAATCTACCAGTAAACAAATACAGCACTGGGTTCAAGGTACCTCTTGATGTTACAGCTAGCAAAGAAATAAGGCAACTTAGCATTCAATGTACCTTACCTTCCAGCAGTTGGTGGGGCACACATCAAGGTCCTCTCTGTCAATCCCCAGGGAAGTAACCATGAAATCTGTGTCCAAACTCTGGGAGAAGTCTCAAACTCTTGTTAGGGTGTAAGGGGCCTCTGTGATAACTTGTGTGTCTTTTATAGTTTGTACAACAGCATCTGTCAGTCAAAAATACTTCTTGTATCTCTTCCCACGTCTGCTACCCAGACTAAGATGTTGCTTCTGAGCCCTTTTGGGGCCAGAGCTGCACCTTGCTGGGCCTTTCAGCCCAGGTTATCTCTTTATGCACCAGCTGTCTATGATAGAGGGGACTGGGGCTCTGGATGTACTGCCACACTGTGCTGGGTTGGCACTTGGAGGTTGAGCTCCATGATCTTAAGGGGTTTTACAAGCTAAGTGATCCTGCGATCTCCTTCCTGAGCCAGCCCAGGATTTGTATTACTTGTTGTAATTTGTCTTCTGGGGAATATCCTGCGCTTGGCTTGCAATCTGCATGAATATGACATTTATGATTGAAGATTCAAAAGAGAGGTGTGAGGTTCTTCCCAGTGCAACTGGATAGAGAAGGTTATACATGATCTTCTTTGTCTAAACATATAAGTTTTATTTTCCCAGGGAGAGCGGGGAAAAAGGTTAAAAAGAAAAAATTTTCTCCAAGTTCAGTTCATATGAGCAAGCCAGAAAAGCTGCAAAGACAGGAGGTTAACTTCTTTATCACATAGAACATTTCATATTAACATCCTTTAAATCTCTATAAATTAGGAGCTATAAATGATCTATCAAATGATTTATTTTCAGAAACAATATTTTATATGTCTGTTATAATTTGTACCTCTTTTAACCTCATTAAAATCCAAGGAGATCTATTTTTTATGGCCAAGGGAATAGTGAAGGACAAAGTAGTGTATGTCATTTTTATATAGGAAAGCGAGAGTTCTGCAAGTCATTTCTACTGAGAGATATAATTGGTGTGCAGTAAGTCTCATGAATTACCATTGTTATGAGAACTAAAGGACATTGGATCAGCTCATTAGGACTTTACAAAAGTCTCTCATATAGCAACCTCAAAAATTAATTGGAAAAATATCTATGTGATAATGTTATGCCAGTATATTCACAGTATATTCTAATTACTTCCTTCATTTCATTTGTTTCACTTTTTCTTTTTGCTTTCTCAGCAAAACTGACACTTTCCATTTATTCGCGCACATATTGCTGTAGGCATGTGTGCTGTATTTGAGAAGGGTCTATTTTATTGTTGAATTTACCAAATGTTAACTTTTATTGTGAAATTATATCCATTGTTAGAGGGGGATTATCATTAAGTCACCTAAAGTTCCTCCTGTTCTAGTTCTAGTAAAAATATTTTTTAGCAAACAACATATTTAAATTAGTGCAGAAGAAAGACAGCAAGAAAGGATTTACTTTATCTGTAGCAAATAGCCACGTTTTGGAGGGAACATATTTTAAATCTTAGTTTTGTAAATCAGTTTGGCTTGACATGACAAATGCTTGATGTGTTATCATCTTAAAACCCTAAGACAAAGTTGCTGCAGAACTTTGTGGTTTTGTCCACTAAGATTAGAATTTTGAAAAAGTTTGGAAATAGGGAGCAGAGCTCATCATGTCCTTTGAAAACTCGGTGCTGAATATTTATTTTTACCCAGAGTAAAAATGAGTATTTTGAGGGTTGGGTTTTTTCTAAACTTTTGATGTTGATCTGGTTTTCCCTGATGGTTCTTACCTGTCCCCAGTCTCAAATCTATTTTCCTGCTGTGGCCCACAAAGGTATCAAGTAATCCCCAGTGTGCACTCCAGGTTTGAAGAAATCTGTGAGCATGTTGAACTCAGGTATTTTACAGTCTCTAGAAAAAGCTTTAGGGTAAGGCAGATAGTGCAGGATTGGTGATGGCAGCCGTTGTTGACACTGAGACAGGAACTCTTGAAATAGATGGGAGAAGCTGATGGGAGCAATAAAATGCAAGTGTGTGCAGTGTGCTCTGCTCTGACCTGCTGTCACCACCACCTTCCTGAAACAGCTCTAGCTTATTGACACTTCTAACAGGGAGTCAATTCTAACAGGGAGTTCTTGATTTGATTTGTTTCCAGGGGTTTTCTGCTGTGCTCTCCAAGACCATGGCTGGCTGGTCTGCAGGCTGGGAGGTGCCTCAGGATTGTCTTCCCTGGGTGACCCTGGAGAACCGTGGAGCTGCTGCAAGGCTCACAGGGATGGGTGAGTGAGGGCAGGGGACAGGGGAGCTCTGTGTGAGGGGCAGCATCTGTCAGAAGAGCAGAGAAACCCTGGCACATCTGAGATGTGGCTAAACAAGGACTGTCCCAGGTCCTTGGACACGCTGCAGGCTCTGCAGTGCCGGGGTCAGAGCAGCAATCTGAAGGGAAGGACCTGTTCTGTGCTTGCAACAGGCTGAGGATCAGTGTTCCCCTTCCCACTTCTGTTTCAAGTCATTTTTCTAGTTCATGGTTCGTGCCTCTTGTCTGTCATGATGAAACTCAAGCTTTAGATTTTCAGCTTTGGAGGGTCTGATGTCTGCAAGGAAAAAAAGAAAGGCACAGGTATATCAAAGCTGGGGTTGCTGAAGGGAGCATCAGAGAGACTTTCTCCCACATTTGAAGTAGTCTGTGTGACAATCTGGCAGATAGGGAGGACTGGAAGCTCTTTCTTTGCATAGCTCTGTATATCAGCAAACTGAAATGCTTGAAAATGGATTGTGTCCACATGGAAAATATTTGAATTCACTTAAAACTTCCAGTAGCTTTATTCAGTAATTGACATTTAGTTTTTCTGGAATATTTGTTCAGTATCAAGCCCAGATTCCAGTTCTTTATAGAGGTATAACTGGAGAAAATAATCTGGGGTCCTGAACAGGAACTGTAGTTAAATTTTGTCCATGCGACAGACAAGTAAATGACTTCTGCCATTCCTCTCAGTATCTGTGGCAAATTAAATGAGCTGCAAAATAATTTTGTCCATCTGTGAGAAGGAAAATATGTCTACAGCTATTTTTAAAAGTTTGTGTGAGTACTAAGGTAAATGGACTAAATTAGTTTTAGGATATAAATGAATTCTAAGCGTTTACACAACAGATTAAAATGTACTTTTGCTGTCAAGCATTCTGGTGGTAACTGGTAAGGAAATAAATGTCAGTATGACTGATTCAGGAGAAGCTGTTTGCAAGACAATAAAGAAGTAAGAATTGCTTTTAAAAAAGTAAGTTGCTCAGTTTCCTGCTACATTATTCTCATGTTAATGCTAAAGAAAAGTTACTGGGTATTGCCACACAAACTTTACCTTGTCAAACTGTTTGTCAGATCTCCTTGTAAAATCAACTATTATTCTATCAGTTGTGCCTGCCTACTCCAAAATGAGTCACCTTTCAGGGACCTTAACAGTGCTTTCAGCAGCTCCTTTTCTGTCACCAGGCAGGTTCTGTGCTACAGCATGCAGATACAGACTGCATGGAGAAAGGCTGTGCCTAGAATTAAGGACACTCTTTTTCTTCACTTTGCAACTTCTATAATTTCATTGAAAAATCTCTATTTGTTCTAGAGTGACGTTTTCATAGTGTTTGAAAAGATGGAGAATTCACTGTTCAGTTTTAACTGGAAACAAAGACCATTAGTAAATCACTATTTTCACCCCTTCTACCAGAACTATTTTCCTGGAATACTCATAAGTTTTTTTGTATTAGGTTTAGCAGCAGCATAGAGGAGGAACATGTTTTTGATTATGCAATAAATAAGAATTTCTGTTGTGTTTAGTGCATATGAAAGGTCTTGTCAACTGCTATACTAAACAAATTAACTTTCTTTTGATGTAGTCCCAATAGCCTTTATTATGATTCCAGAACAGTCCTTGTCACTTGCCAGTTACTCTACCATTATTTTTAAAGAATATTTTCAGGTGATTAAGTGTTCTCCTAATTAGTGATCTGCTTGCTCATACATTTAATTATTATTTTATAACTGGATTAATCTTCTTGCAAAGTTACCCAGAGTTGGTTTTTCCTTCCTTCCCTTGAAAAAAGGCTTTATTTGGTACTGTTTTCAATGTGTAGATTTACAGAATCAATCTTAGGGTGTTAAACTGTGACCTCGGTCTGCAAGTGGAGTCATGCACTTAATTTTAACTGTGTAAGTACATTTTTAGACTTCAGTGGCAGTGAATAGTTGTTTAAAGCATGCAATTGGGAATAATTGATATGGTGTGGTATGGGGTTTAAATCTGAGTCAGAAGCACATAAATATTATGGGTCTTGAATAAGCAGAAGTTAATTTAACAAAAAGTCTTAGCAGGGAAATTGATTTTGGGGTGTGCTTTATGGATATGTTAAAGTTGATCTCAGGGAGCCTTACAAATTATAAAGACTTATATAGTCCAGAAACATGGTGTGAATGAGTTTGGGAAGTAAGAGAAAGAAAAGAAGAAAACAGAAAATACACTCTTGCTATTAAGTCCATTAGGCAGACTTAATATCCCCAGCTTTCTCACTGGCTCCTTTATTCCAGTTTATTTATTTATTTACTTACTTACTATTGATCTCCCAGCCTGTGCTATGAGATTAGTGTCTTTTTCAAACAAAAGTTTACAGACCAGGCTCTGTCCTGTGTCTTTGAGCGTTCTCTGCACTTGGATTTTTCATTCCAAGCTGTTGATTTGTATTCCAGAGAACGCTTTTTCCTTTAGATGCACAGCTTTGTTTTGAACGTTCTTGCTAAATAGAGGTCTGTCTCTTTGCACCAGGTTTGTGTCTCAGCTCTTTGCCAGGTCTTGCTGCAGCCATGGTGTCCCACTCGTTGTGAACAGTGTGCCCTGAGTCAAGCTGCAAGCCTGTCCTTGTCCCAGCACTGCTGTCATGAACAGTGACACCCTAAATTTTCTTTGGGTATTGTTTCTCAGTCTTTATCAGGCTGTTTGTTTAAACATTCCTTCCTGTTGTTTGAGAAGCTAAAACCATTGAAGGCATTTCTTGGAGTCCAGCATTCCTGCCTTCTCTTTGAGAGGCAATCATTCACTAAGAATCATCCATGGATTTGACTTTGCACAGGGCAAAAGGAGTCAATGACCATCTTGTTTAATGGTTGAAGAAATACAAATCAGGACAGCCTCTGAGACCTAAGACAAGCCCTGTATCAGAGCAAGAACAGCAGGTTTTTCAGTTGCTGTTTTCAGTTGTTGGGTTGCAGGCATAAAGCGTGTTTTGATTGCTGTTTTTGACATGTCCATGTGTTTGGGCACTGCTGTAGAAGTCGTTGGTGTGTTCTGAAGTGCACAGCAGCTCATGCAAGGCAATGCAATGGATGGGGTGTTTGCTATATCATTTTTTGCTATATCATGTACAAAAGGATTCCTGGATGTTCTGTGCAGTGCATGCAGGCTGCCCGTGTTCACAGAATGCTCTAAGCAATCCCAGCGCTTGCTCTCCTGGGAGTACACTGCTCTGTCGCTTGGTGTCAGCTCAGGAGCCACTCGTGACAATTCCATCTGCAATGCTTGGCTCGGCAGGAAGCCTTGCTGGGCCACCCTGATTCCCTTGTGTGTCACCTTGTCATCTCACAGTACCACATCATAATGGAGCCGGCTCTCCACGTTCTTTTCCCCTGACAGCAGCTGAAAGTGCCTTTCATCTGGAACATGACTTCTGCAGCACAAAGGGCCATCTTAGTAAACAAAACAATCTGCCTTTCCTGCAACACCTACTTTGTTTCCTACTGATCTAAAAATTATTTTGCGACTTGACTGGCAGAAGTGTCCTGAATAACACTTACTGGTGAAAGGTTTAAATAGTTTCTACTGGAGAACCATGTTTTGAGTAAATTCACCAGTTTACATTTGACAGTGCTAAAGCAGTCTTGTTCACTAATACAAGATATTATGCACTGCTTGCAAAACAAAACATGGGTTCTCTAAAGTTTGGAAGCATCTCCAGGTATCTGTGTAGAGCCTATGGAATGTGCTTCTGGACCTCAGAAGGGAGGGAGAACAGTGAAGACTAATCTGAGTTGTTCTCAATCCTAAATATGTTAATATGTGATAGTTTGGGGCTGGGTTCTTTTGGTTTGGGTTTTTTTTTAATAATTTTTTCTTTTTTGGTGTCAACAAGTAAAGATGCCAGTGCATAATTTGCAAGTAATACTTAACAGATGGTCATGATCTTTTAAATTGCTTGAGGTTGGAACAGCATAGTATTCTTATATATGGATTAGTATCTAGGGAGAAAGGAGGCTCATTTGGTCAGGAAATGCATCTTCAGATAAAACCAAATTAGACTTAATGTGGCTGCTTGAATGCCAGTAACATATGCAACAAAGACAACAATAATAAATAATTTTTTATGCACATATTTTTGGTGGAGAAAGGAGAAGGTGACAATCTTGGAATTGTTTCTCATTTGCAGGGTTTCTTTAGCTCAATGGAAAGTAAAATAAGATATGGTTTTAAGACAATCTTTGTACTTATTTGTAAAATATTTATTCAAGGTAATCAGACAGAAAGTGCTCATCAAGATATGCAGTTTTTAGGAGAAACATCCTATACCGCATTTGTATAATGAGGAGTCGTGAAGTAATTTTTTTTTTGCCTATTCCATAAATAAATGTAAATCCCAGGTACCAATAACCCTCTTTATTACACTACCCTTCTCTGTCCTAGGTACAAGTTCTAGGAAAGAAATTTTTTGTAATTCCCCAACTAAGAATTAGGATACAGTGAGGGGAAAGAACAGTGGCTTTTCTCCTCTCCCCTGCTGCAATCAGAAGGAAATCACTGAGTGTTTTCCTATCTCATATGTGAATCTACTGAGACACAGAAGATAATGAATGACACAATGATATTGGAATTTTTCAAGGCTTAGTTAAAATCTCATGGAGGTTGCTTGAGTTGAACACCAAATTCTCACACATTACAGCCTGATTGACCAAACAGACCATAATAACCTTGACTGGTACCCTGAATTGTTCCAATCAGGTCTTCAAATCCCTGGATACTTCTTAGAGCTGGTACAGATGTGATTTATTGAATGCCTAAATAGAGTTGCAGATTTACATCATAGGCTGTATGAGAGCTGAAGGAGATGTTCTAGAAACGTTATTTTTTAAGATTGGTAAATAATAATTTCCTCTATAATTGGATGGCTGACTATGGTACAGAAAAAGCCAATGTCCCCTGCATATAAAACCTGAAACAAAACCTGGAGAAATTCAAGGATCTGTGGGCCTTCAGGTTCTTCCTTTTTGCTCTGAAGCAATGTACAGAACAATCTGGGTGCAGTTACTTCCCAAAATAAACCATGCACAAGCCATTGCCTGCTCAGCCTTGGGCTCAGTTGGGTTTATAAGAAGTGGCTGCTGTGATGAGCAGAGCTGTCCCTTTCCCAGAGTGCAGAGAGAAAGCAGCCTGGTGGAGCACGTGCTTTCCTCAAATCCACACGTAATGAACCCTGGGGGAGGAAGGAAATCCAAGCAGATATTCAGTGGCTGGGTATGCCCATCACAGAGCAGCAATTCTGTCTAATTGTGCTCTAGTTCCACTCCCTGCGTTGCTGTGCACTTGACATTGAGAGGAGATAAAACATCATTTACTGGTTGCCTCAGGCAAACTCATCTAAGCACCATATCAAGTAAATATTCAATGCAATACTGCTGTTCATGTGTTTAAAATATGATGAAATATATTCACCCCTCAGAGTTCCTGTGTGACAGACAAAGTCAACTCAACATTTTCTGTGAAGCTGATGATGCACTGCAAGCATCCATTTTTATTGTATATCATAATTCTCAACAAGTGAGAATTATGATATACAATATTTTCCCATATTGTGAGGCATTTCATTTAATATTTACCTATATTTGGTGTATGGATTTTCCTGGATTGTGCCCAGGAGGGGGGAAATATTTTCACAGTAACTTATGGTCTCTGGTTTTTGTAATTCTAGTCCAATTGATGTTTTCTCAGACTGAAGGAACAAGAAGGATAGGTATTGACAATAGATACTGGAAAGTAGGACTATGAAAAAGGCAGAAATATGAAGAGAAATAGCAGGATTGATCAAATGAGATAGCTATTTCTTTCAGTTTTAATCAAAACTCAGAGCTAGATTCTAGGGAGTAATGAAAGATGTTCTGTTAAGAGTATTTGGTTTGCCCAAGAAGACTCAGCAAAACAGGGAGACAGATGAACTGGTTTGGTTTGGGGAAATGAGCCCTCTGAAGCTCTGGAATTAGGGGGGAGGTGCAATATTGTGAAAATTGGGGTAAATCTGAGAATATAAATAATTTTATGGTTAGGAAATAATTTTCTCATTATAGCTTTTGTCAAGGTTAGGACATGTTTCCCTGGTAATGAAAAACATGGTTGCAACCAAAAGGGTAATTTTCACTTTCTCAACCTCTGTTAAAATGCTCAACCTCAATTTTCTTAATATCTCTAGACAGAAAATGACAAACCAATATAAGTTTGTACAGTCACCTTGAAGTTGGCTGCTCCTAATGTTCTGAGCTTCTCAACTTTCCTTTGGGCTTCACCACTGTGGGCCAATTCATTTAGATCACCAATCCATTATCTGCTTTCTTCCTTCTTGTGCCATAGCAGTTTCCAGCCTAATTAAACAAAAGGTTAATGAGGGAATAGCTGTTCTAGCTGTCTGAGGCCTGAATTGAGAGCTATCCAGTTTGAAGGCAGCAGCTGAAAAGCTGAATTGGATTTAACAAAGATGCAGAGAGTTAAAAGTGCTGTGCCTTAGCTCCTGACAAAGCCTGACTGCTGATTAAACATTGCAGTCCCTACCTGGGAAGCTCTGAGCCAGGCTAGAATGAAGAAAAGCAGCCAGAACTTCAGAGCTGTGCTTCACAAATGGGAGGTGCTGGTTTGAAATCCAAGGATGGATCCATGAGAGAGATTCCAGATCAGCTCCAGCCCAGGCAGGCAGCTCTGGCAGGCGAGGGATGCTCTCTGACTGACCCCTCAGGATGTGGGTATGCCATGCACAGAGGAGCCCTGGGGTTTCCTACCTGGTGAGAAAGAGCCTCGGAAGGCAGTTGTTCCACTTAGGTGTCATTTAGGCAAGGAACTGTTTATTTAACTTATGTTAAATAGGAAAGGAGGGTTCTCTTTCCTACTTGCAGTACCCAGGGTGTTTTTCACTGTGACTTAGTAGGTGCAAGAAAACAATGCAGAAACCAAGGAAAAGGTGCATCTTTCTCTAGCTTACACTAATTAATGCTTTTAAATGGTGGAAAGATGAGTAAGTGAGGGGAATCAACTGATGAAAATTGAAGGACAAAAGTGCTTAGTGGTATTGCTAGAGTAAGGGCAAGTGTGTCAGCAATGTCATGAAGTCATTGAACAAAAGTTGCTGCCTTTAACACCAGGATGTGGGGAAACATGTAAATGTAGGACTCCAGAATATGATCAAAGCCATTAGATTGATAATTCACTTTTTATTCACCAAAGAAAATTCATTTCTCTTTTGCAAGGGAAAACAAGACCTATGAGTATTGGGAAAACACCTGGGATTATTGAAGTAATGAGAAAAAAATCCTCCTTTTAATCAGAAAATCCTTGTTCCTCTAAGAAAAATCCTTAATGCTGCACAGACCATAGTACCTTATCTCTCTTATCTGCAAGGCTGGCTTAGATGGAACTTTTTGTGGTCATTGCCAGAAAAAGGTCTTCCAACACATCTTTATGTTAAAATTAGTATGTCTCAGATCAATTTGCATACAACCAGCACAGATTCACCCTCTCTTTCCCAACCTGCCTGATTTTTGTGGCTAATTAGATCAACTTCCTGTTGCTGCTTCTGCTGCTCAGCTTAGGGCTTGTACCTTTTGGTCTTTTAAATGATTAATTTTCTTCAAAAGATGAACTGTGATTTCAAAACTCAGGGATTGTTCATACCTTGCAGGAGTAGATTTAAAGAAGTTTTCGTTGTGACTCATGGACCCTGAATGGAGCTAGAGTATAATGAGATGTAAATGAAAAAAAGCAGAAGGGAAATAAACATAGCTTTGAAATGGAATATACTAATTTGATAACAGTAAATGTCATTTCTAAAGATGTACTTGCAGCAGCCTGAGGAAGATGTCTTTCAAAGGGAGCTGGCTACTTAGTATTTGGATTTTTTTCAAAATTAGTATTATTATTATTAACTTCAAAACAAGTTTTGGTATATAGAGGATATTTTTATTATGAAAACAAATATATATATATATATTTTGAGGAAATATGTGATAATACTGTATCTTGAAATACTGTGTCTTTAAATCTAACAGGCTAAAGCTCAGGGAGGTCTGATCAGCTTTTATATTTTGTTTGTAGATGTGGTTTGAATAAGTTCTTTTTTTTAATAGAAGCAAACCTTAACAAATACAAAAGGAGAAAAAGTACTTTCTTTTCTTGCATTTTAGTCCTGTGAGCCAGTTGTTGAAATGCATTTGTGATCTACAGCATTTGCTGTGGTGGGAAATATTTTATGTGAAATGCAAAACACAAAAGTATTGTTATTTTTGAAGCACTCTCAGTGCAGTTCTTAAAGAAGAGCCATGGAGTCATAAAGATTTTCTTTACATCAAGGTCACCGCAGCTGTGTGAAGGGAAACTTCAGAGGGTCTGTTGACACTGGGAACCTGCTAAAGGTATGGTCCAGGAAAGAGGGCAATGAGAAAAATTGATTTGAAGGCTAAAAAGCAATGAGAGAGAACTGGGATGTGAGGAGCAAAGGATAAAATAGAGAATGAATACTTTACAATTGAACTTACAGTAAAAAATAGAACAGGAACAGGAGATGGATAGAAGATTGGGATGAAAGTAGGATGAGAGAGATTCTTTGTCAGGATAAAGCAGAAAAACAGGAGTATTTTTGGAGCCTAGAGACTTTTTGCAGTCAAGACAGAAGGAAAATTATGATTTGGGGGCTTTGGCTAATCAGCAGGTGGTGGGGATTTTAGTTGGTTGGCTTTGAAATTTAAAGCTGGAAGAAAATTCCTGTGTTGCTCAGTTGTTGATCCTTGTATCTTAGGCAACAATTTAATGTCATTCCTTTTCTAAACTGTCTTCAGATATGTTCAGTCGTTCTATTCCAAAAATAGACTGCCAAAATTTCATTTTTCTCATGGCCTCAAATTGTGTAATGTTCAAAGTAAATACCTCCTGACAGGTACACCCGTTTTGTAGCTAAGTTAAAATCAGTTGATGTGCCACAGATTATTTCAACTGAATGCCTCAGGAGGAAGAGAGCAAGGCAAATAAAAGGAGATATTGATGAGAAAAGTGGCAGTTTAATTGTGAGGAAAAAATGAGAAGGGTATATTTGCTTTTAATATCTGAAAACCAAGTTTGTAATTTACCCGTTTAATATTCTTGGGATTCTTTTGGCCTTATTTAATGTTTCAGGATTTCAGAAGGGCAACCTTCAGAGCATCCTGAAAGAAAAAAGTCCTGTACTTAGGTTTGGTTCATAAATCTGTGATAGAGAAATATTCTTCAAATGATTAGGAACACAAAAAGTAGGTGGAATCAGGGGTTTGGATTTTTTTCTCCTTAGAAAATAATAATAAATAACTAATGCTGAAAAATACTAATTTCTTCTATAGTTTCTCTGTAGATCTGGTACAGTAATGGAAAGATTTTTATTTGATTTTCCTATATTGTAAATTCTTTGTGTTCCTCGTGATTTTAAAATTCCAGGATATTCCTGAGGAGCAAATGGCAAGGTCTTAATAAACAAAGAGCATCTGTGACCCAGAAATGAGGATAGCAAAGAATCTCTAAAATAATCTTTCTTTAAAGTATTCATTGTACAGTGAGTATTTTACTAATATTTTCTTAATCTGTGAGTATTCAGTATATCACTCCTGGTTTCTGTAAAAATATTCATTAATTCATGAGGCAAATTGGACAAACATGAGTATAAAATACACCTGTTTTCATTTTCCTCAGCCATCCATTACCTGTGATGCAACACTGGGCAGCTGAATCAGGGGATATTTTTCATATAAGCTAAGTAAAGGGCTGATTACATTTTTGGAGGGGGGAAAACCCCAGGCATTACATTTAGCAGGGAATTTCCAGATTATGTCATTCATTTGGATAACCGAAAATATTTAAGGTAGGAAAATATTTTCAGCTACTAAAGAAGCCAATATTTTTAGAGCAAATGTTTGCTCCCACAATGTTTTGCAGATGTGTCTGCTGAAGATACAGGTAAATTTTTGTGCTACTTGTCACTAACAAAGTCAAAAGTTTAAAAATATCCTGCAACCAGTCTCTGCTATCAGCTGAGTAAGGTTAAAAGGTTTTCCATTGCATTTTGCTGCCAAGATTTTCATGCAATTATCTGTGAGTGTTATTTCACAATCACTCAGGTGCTGTTCCCTCTACAGTGGATAATGGTGGATTGTCCAATTTTCTGCTAAGTTTTCAAGGCAGAGGCAGGAGCAAGGTTGGACTTGCAGGATGTCTTGCTGAAAATAGAATATTTTGCAGTGTAACAAGTACCCTCAAAGCAGAGTAACTTGCAGGAAGCTGGGAATGGGAGAGGTTTCCAGTAGGCCTCTCTTAAAGAAAAGAGCATTTTGTAGATGTCCTATTTGAACAAATTTTTATGTATTTGGGATTGAAATCAGTAGTACAAAGACATCTGAAATAATGGAAAAATATCTTGGATTCCATCACAGTGCAGGATTCTTTTTCACTCTAAAGCAAACCTGTGTTCATCATCATTCAATTTGCTGCTATTTTATTCATGAAACCTAGTAGTGTTTTATGATGAGTCTCAAGATTTTGCTGCCTGCACTTTCTGTGTGTCAGCATAATGAGGCAGAATAGTTACTGAGTGTGCCTGAACAGGTGGAACATTAATATAATTGTGACATTTAGTTGTACATGATTCTGGAGAAAAGGACTCAAATGGACAGATGTGGCTGTAGAGTGTTCTATATGGGACTGAACTTCTTTCTTGGACTGTTATCTCTGGAATCCTTTAGAGGATTGTGAGTGATATAGTCAGTACTTTAGGAGCTCAAAATAGGTTTATCTCTTTTTTCTGATAGACTGATTTTGTCAAAGGGTGAATCTATCCCCATTTTCTAGTAGCTTTCTGTTCCATTCTAGCGCTTGCCTTCTGTGAGTTCTCTCAAAATATATTTTATTTAAAAACTTAAAATCCTGCAGTTTTGTCTAAACTGTGGACACTTTCATTGGTGCAAGCTCTCTGCAGCCTGACCACAGGTGGGCCATTTTTGTTCTGCTGTCTTACTTGCTTGTGATACCTGTGGCTATTACACAGATATGCTATGTCTGTTGTTCTGGAGCACTTCTGAAGAGCTCAGAAGAGCTAGAGAGAGAAATTCAACAACTTCTGTTTTTAGAAATCACCAGCACAGCCACTGTATAAACAGATCATTTCTGCAAGCAGGACAACCTGTAAACATAGATTAAAGTCTGAGTTCAAAGAAGCAGAAGTTCACTAGAAAATAAAAAGAACAAGCTCAAAAGAATGTATTTTTATCCACCCTTTTTTTTTTGTGGGGGGGGGAATCATCTGGAAAAGACTCGCTCTTGTTGAAAATGCAGATTGCCAAGAATTTTCTGTGCTGCTTAGTTCATGATTCAAAGCTAAGCAACAGTAAGTGCACCATCTGGACAGCTAATGATTATGATATTTTCTGAGTTCTCTTACGTGCTTCCCAGAGTGCATTTTTCTCATTTATGCACCTTTGTCAGTCAGTGTTAAAGCTGACCAGTCATGTGGTTATTTAGGATTTCATTCTGGTGAGGAAGATTGCGGATAATGCTGCTTGCTCGCAGCGAATTTGTGAGGCAGTGTCTGTTCCATGCACTGTTAACATTTCAGTTTATGACACTCTAGGTTTTTCTAAGGTATTCCAAAAAGTATTGAAAAATTGAGAAAATAGCTGGGCAATGTCTGAATCTCTTGTTGAAAGCTGTGGAGATGAGCCATGAGGATTCTGGTGCTGGCTCATGATCCTCTGTGCTATGTTCACTTAGCTCAGTTGCAGTGATGTCTCTCTAATTCTCCAGGAGAAAGGGAGAGCTTGTAAACGAGTGAGCACTGCCTGCAGAGCATCATGAACTCTGACAGATTTTCCTTGGCTGGTGGCAGGTTAAAATTGGTCTCTCAGCAATGGAAACAATGCAAGCAGGTGAGTGCCACCCTGAGCAGGTGGGGAATGTGTAAAGCACAGGTGGAGGAGGAAAGAGTGCCATCTTTACCAGTGGCAATGTCTTTTTGCACTTTATGTGTAACAGCTTAAAATAGATCTGGAAGATGAGGTCCATGGCTTCTGGATGCTGCATCCTTGGTTTTGTCATTCACAGTTCAAAGTTCCCTAGAAAATCAACCAGAGTGTGCAGAGAAATTGAGTCAGTTGGAACCACAGGTAGAAATTAGTGTGAGGACTTAGGTTCAAGGACTGTCCCAGAGTCAGATCACATTTAAAGACTTCCTAAAAATGGATTTCTGAAAGCAGGGGTTTTATTTTATTTATTTTGCATGGAGAATTTTGCTCTGAGCTGACCTGAGTAAGCCACCAACAGAATTATTTGGGGAGTCTCTTTTAACTTTCCCTGAGGTTTCTTTGAGGACTATTTGTGATCTGTTTGTGAGGCATTTGGGCTGCTATGCAGGCATGAAGAATTTCTCATATGCAGACCATTATTGCACATTATTTGCACATGTGGGATTCTGTTGGTCTTTGCTGGTTTCTTGTTTGTGCATGTTGCAAATGAAACCTTTCTTCAATCTCTACAATACTGTGTTTTTACTGGTGTGGTGGATCAGTCTCATAATTCAGGGACTTATGCACCTGAGGATTAAAGAGAAATTAATAGAGAGAAAGGTCTGACAGTCTGTAATTTTAGCTTGTAGGAAAGCAGCTTGCTCTGTCATTTTGGATGATTCTGTCATTAATTAATTCAGATGCTCCCTCCTTAGACACTCAGATAGTTGTTTGGATCTGAAAGACTGTGAAAAAATAAAGGACTCCCTCTGCCTACCAGCTGTGATCTGCTTGGTCTCCACTAAGCCAACTTTGTGAAACATTTGAGCTCATTTTTGTTGTGTGGAAGGAATCACACATAGAATGATGGATTATCACAGTGTAAAAAAAGTAATTCCTTAGCCACCCATCCTTTTACTAAGTGAATAACCTGGATTTGAAACATCAAAGGTACCTGGTACTTTCAGCTGGTGTTATCATCTACAAGTCAATAGTTTTCAAGTCTTTTTTTCAGCAGTAACTAATGTCTGAAATTGGTAAATATTTATTTCATCTCCTGTATCTGTGAACATCATTAAAAAATGCGTAAGATCATGAAGCATTGAGGGTGAAGGAGAGCCTCTCATTATGTGCTGGGCTGTAAATATGTGTGCACATATTCTGAAGCATGCCACACCACAGTGAAAATTCAAGTTTACTTTATGAAAGCCAGAAATGCTGTAGCACTTTAGAGGTTGAAATAGAATTAAACATTATCAGATGTGATCCCCTTAGTTCTGACAGCTAAAATTGAGATTGTTGGTTAACTGAACAAAAGAGATGCTGATTAAAAGTGTCAGCCCTATGTGAGATTTAAACTATTTAGTCATTTTTTATACTTCTGTAGTTGGCCTTGCAGGTCTCTGAGGAGATTAGCCAAATCAAAGCCAGACTGAATGAAGTCTCTGGAAATATTCTTGTATTTCTGCCATCCCAGACTTGTATAACAAATAGTTTTACAGGCGAGCTGTTTTCCCCCCTCTGAAGAGAGAGGCATTGTCCAAACCTGTGTGGATAATCTTGCTTTTCCAATTAAAACTGGCTGTCTTGATGCTTGCTCCAAAGCATTTGACAGCCAGCCTGAGACACCCCCTGCTTTGAATGATTTTTATACTAGTTCCCCTTTGCCTTTAGTGTGAAAAGACCTGTCAAAGTCTTTCAGAAGAGTAAGTGCTCTTAGAATCACTGATAAAGATTTCTCTCCACCCAATGGCCTGTGTTGTACAGGCTTAAGCTTGTGAGTGAGGAGATTGCACAGTGCCATGAATTGCTGAAAACAGCAATCAGGAGCAGGGAGGGAGCCTGTCAGCAGACAGGATAGTGTTTGCTATGTTGCAGATAAGAAGGGATGTGCTTTGATGTGGATGTGTACACACATACCTTATATATATGTGAATGACTACAAGATCTCAATTTTTTTGCTTCCATGCTCTTGTGTTCTTCCCTTCCCTCCCAGGAATCTCTCCTCCTGGCTAGGTGGCCTTACACAAGTTCAGGATTGAAAACTATCCCAGCCAAGGATCATCACATCCACTGTGCAGCTGTACCCAGGGGTGGCCTCACCCTTCAGCTTTTCCTTTATATTCATAGTTACACAGATAATTCCTTTGGCAAATCTGTACTTAACTATTAACAGGTCTATTTCTCAACCCTTTTGATTAACAGATCAAATCTCTGTCAGTGCTGATGTCATTATCTGTACTTCACCTTGCACTTAATAACTAATAATCCTAACTAGTAGCTAAATCGTTTAAATGAATGGATGTGTATAGTATTTTGGTTTCTTTTCTTTTTTCTACCATTTTATGTAGCTTTCCTGAGAAGCAGATCATTGCTACCTCTGGACACACCTACAGCTCCTTTATTCTTACCAGATTAAATTTATATCTTCTGTGCTCACATTTCTGCAGACGCAGAAATCCAAACAGAGGCAAAAGAAATCAAGCTTGGTGTGTTGCAGATGGGCTGGATTTGGAAAGGCGTCTTGGGGTGCAAAGGCCTGTGGACAGAGGGTAACATGAGATAGGACTTCACTCCTGATTAAGTCTTGGTCAAATTACTCCAAGGGTCTCGGTAGCCTGGTTGCAGTGAAATGTGAACCATTTGAAATGCCTCCATGAAGTAAATAATGGGTTCAGTTGGTTGCACACCTAGTGAATAGTGGAGTAACTTTGATTTGCTGTTTCCTGTTGGATGTCTTGGAATGGTCTGTGGAGTAAGGACAAACTGAAACACTAACAAGTGGTCTAGAGCAGGTCTTAAATTAATGAAATAAGCAGAATTTAGTAAATGGAAAAGTTCTGCTATTTGATAAAACTGACGGTTATTGGAATCACATAGTAAAACCATTCAGTTGGAAAAAATCAAATAGTCCACAGTTGCCTCCAGCATTTTTCGGTATGAATTGAAATGGTTCCTCAGAAAATTGTAAAATAAATTAATGCATAGAAATGACCACACAGAGAACTGTTTTCCTTGGCATGCTGTTTATAGCCTGAGAAAAAAGTAGAAAATAATGAGTTTGGTGAGCTAAGTGACATCTGTATTTTAAATATTGCTGGTTTTGTAACTTTTTCCCATTTGCTATGTTCCTTTGTCACTTAAAAGAAAACAGAAATTAATATGAATTAGGGGACCAGTGAATATTTGATATATACTATTCTTTTCCTTTTAAATCAGCTTCATAGTTTTTTCTTTCAGATGTGATACTTTCTTAGAGTGGCTTCTATTGTTCATTATGACTAAATAAATATGGATTTTTTGACAGTACCTGGCTTAAAAACACGTATTGTCCTAATGAGCCTCATAAGCCTTCTTCATTTTATTGGAAGATATTCTATCCTGTGATGAACCATTTAAGAATGATCTTAAAGCAAAACAAAAAAACCCCAAACCAACATCAATAAAAAACCAAACAAGATTCCAAATCTATATGGAAAACTTATAAGAAATTCAGTAGTGACAAATGAAGGGCAGCACATTTGGATGAGATTTGTCACCTCCGCAGACACAGGGTGGGGAAGAACAACCCACATAGTTCTGTGAGGGTTTTGGACTCCTCCTTTTAGTGAGAAAAGCCTAAAACACCATAGCATCTATCACAATGAAAAGGAGGATAACAGTTTTCATAGCAGTGTGATAGCTAAATTTTGTGTTAATGTTTTCATTACAAAACCTTTTTTTTTTTTGAGACATCTATTCAGCCATGAAAATGTCTTCTACATGCCCTCAGCCACGTAGTATTTCAATTTAAAAACACTACAAATATCTGTTTAGCGTGTTACTGTTTTCTATAAAGCAATAACAATCATCAGAAGCTCCATTGTAGTATGGACTCAGTGATCTCCCAACATCACCATGCTAAGAGGTTTAATGGCCTGTGAAATAATATTCTGCTTGGAA
The DNA here is from genome assembly GCF_901933205.1 of Camarhynchus parvulus. Taxonomy (NCBI): domain Eukaryota; kingdom Metazoa; phylum Chordata; class Aves; order Passeriformes; family Thraupidae; genus Camarhynchus; species Camarhynchus parvulus. Next base: position 22,356,400 of record NC_044578.1, on the reverse strand, counting down.
AAATGGGATTTATAGAATTATCCATTTCTGTGCTTTCCCGTAGAAAAGTGGAATTTTTTTTGTGCACTCTGGCTGCTCTGTGAGACTCTTGCAGCGTGGCAGTGGGAAGGAAGCTGCTGACAGACACCCTGAGGTGCAAAAATGAACTGCTGGGGGTCTTGTTCTCTTTAACCTGGATGGGGGTGGGAAAATGGAAGAATATCAACACACATTGGAAGGGACTAATGCTGCCTTTAAAATCTGGGTCTTTCCATTTTGGTAGTTATGAACTTTGATTTCCTTGCTCTGGTTTGTGATATATGCTTAAGAAGTACAGGTCGTGTTCTGATGGCTTCACTCAGTGCCTTCTTTAGGAATAAAAGGGAAATTTATTATGTGCTAAAAGGGAAATTTATTATGTGCTATAATACCTTATTGTGACAAAAAAGTTAAATTCTACTGTAAAAACAAACAGGACAGGAAATATAAATGAATGGTCCTAGTGATAAGATTTAACTGACAAATATAATTAAAGTAGATGGTTTAAGGACTATTCATAAGCTAAATAATATAATTTTGTCCTCTAAAGTACACAATGTATCCTACAAAAACCTAAGGATATTCCCTGGAAGAAAGCAATGATTCTTGAATGATAGTCCAGGAAATAATTTAAAATTTGGGATGCTTTGGGCTAAGGTTTAAAGGTTATAGATATTTCCTATTGCAATTTTTCTGTATTTTTTTTTCCACAGACAGCCATGTTTGAATAAGACTGCTGAAATACATTTTTAACTCATTACAGTAGCATTAAAAGTCACCATGAAGAACTAAATAGACATAGGTTGATTTTTCTGTTGCATATATGAATAGAAGCTTTGATCCTGATCATATCTGTCCTTGAGCCTCAAGTCCTTGCACTGAAGGGTCTGTAGGGGTTTGTAGTGTCCAGGGTGTAAATTCCTGAGATCTGTGGCAGAGGCCAGAGGAGCTGTGGGGAATCTGAGCAGAGAGCAGCCTTGTGAGCCTGCTCTGGGTCCCTGCTTTATTCCAGCCCCCAGTGATGGAGTCCCCTGGTTGGCAGGATGTGTTGGGGTTTTCTGGTTTGTTATCACACCCTGGGTCACTGTCACTCCCCAGTGAGACAGGATTTGTGCTGGAGCCCTGCAGTTCAGAAGGTCTCATCCACCAGTTGTCCATCCTTGCAGGACAACAGCACAGAGCAAAAGCAAAATGTTCCAAAGCTGATTTAAAACCAAGCAGGAGCAGCCTTATGTGGAGCTGCTGTTCATGTGGAGACAATGTGGAGCTCAGGGTAGAATCAGCTCTTCTTCAGGGCAAACTCCCAAGCTTTTTCTTTCATTGGGTGTGTTTGGTTTGGTTTGTTTTTGTGGTAGTTATTGCTAGTGCTGTTGTAGTGCAGTACTTATCTCCTGAACACCATGTTCCTCAGTCTGTCGTGGTAGTTTAGTTCATCTTGGTTTTTTTTAATAACAAATTTATGTATGCCCACTGAGATGCAGTCCTCCCCAGTGAATTCTTATAAACTCTTACCCCACAAATAGCAGTCTTATTTTTCTCTTTGCTTATGCCAATAAACCTTATCTTATTTTTTCACTGCAGGGAAAAATCTGTATCAATTTTTGCTATCTTTTCCCTCAGAAGCTCTTTCATGCCAATTAAGACCTTGAGATTTTAAACTGTGATGCATTTTTTCATGATGAAGAAGTGTATATTCCATGCTGATCACCTTCTTGCTTTGCTGGCCCTTATCAGTATCTGTGGGCTGTTCCTGTGAGAGAGGGAGGATTTAGGCTGATTAGAAAAACTGATGCTGTAATACTTGCTTAGGTCTTGAAAAGAAATGAAGAAAAATTTCAATCATTTCTATGCTGAGGAGATTCTGAATTTATCTCTATTAATAAAATTGAAAATAAAAAAAAAAGCTAAAGCTACAAGCTTTTGTTTTCAGGGTAGAAAAAACCCACTTAAAACTGTATTAGTAGCTTCTGAAATCTGAAAGTTTCTTCAGAATGGTGAACTAATGTTAATATTTCTAGAATGTACAACAAATTCTGTGGAGATAAGTAATACATTCACTTTCCTGACTAACCAAAAGACTGTTTGGTCATCACACTTGAGAGGGGCAGTTCCAAGGCTATCCATTCCTTATCCTTGGCAGTGTCATTTTACCTCAGCCCCAGCTCTCTGCCCCACAGTGACCCCACAATGATGGAGCTCCACGTTGAGGATGGTGCTGGCAGGAATTATCAGCCAGGGTTCATTCCTGTGGCCCTTTGAACATATGGAGCTTTAATTGTTCAGGATGACTCTCCAGTCTGGTCTCAGTGCAGTTCTCAGGGGAGAGGTGTCTGCAGCCTGGAAATAGCAATGATAGGGCTTATTAAGCCATAACAATAAATAAAGTGTTCTTCTTCAGCAAGAAGACCTTATTTAAGACAGATGATGTGTTGATCAGTTCATAGAAACTCAGATGCAATCATATGATTGTACTTGATTTGTCCTTTAACTAAGTTTTCTAGTTTCCATGTGGGTTTTTCTAATACAGCTGCAATAATTTTCAGTTTAACCTTTTAATTGGCAGCTGCTTTGCATTTTCAGGGCTTAAGAACTTGAGATTATGTAGTGTATGAAACTTTCAGATTCTTGTTTTCATGTCATGTGTGAAAGGTGTCTCCTAAAAGCATGTCTTTCCTTGAAATGAAATTTATTGTAAATATACTTCTCCCCCTATGTACACCAACACTAAAATGCACCATAAACTATTTATATAATCATTGCTCGATGCCTTTAACACATTGATGGAGGAAAAAAGCACAGGCACAATAATTTTAAAAAGGTTTTGTGCATATACTTTTCCTCATTTCAGTGATGTGATTCAGTAGAGTCTCTGCAATACTCACTGGATGTGTACAATGCTTTATTCATCATTTTGTGTGTTTGTGTTCAGAAGTGCATCTCAGGCTGTGACAGATGTCCTCTACAAACAAAAAGAGTTTTCTGATCTTAAAGACCATCTCAAATTCATCTGTGAAATATTTTTGATTATTGCTATTACTGTTTAGCACTCTCAATTTAATTGTTCTGTAGTTTTCCTACTTCAAAAACTGAGATTAATCATACCTTTACATAAATTTTCTTATTAAAATCAGCGGGGCTTTGAAGATCAAGCTTTTAATCTCTAATGTATAGAGTAATCAGGTGTATGAATAAGTGTTTGGAAGATGAATATTGCCATGTAAAAAGTTTGTCTTGAAAGGGGCTGAAAGTATGAGTTTTCCAGATAAAAGACGTAATTTTTAAATCCTTTATTTCATCCCCAAAAGCAGAATTCTTCCCTAAAACCATTGTGTAGAATCATGTAGAGTTTTGGTGTTAGGTATTGGCTTTTAAGCAATGCTTTGAAAGTTTGTCCCCTTAGAGTGAAAGTGGAATAAAACCCAGTCGTTATACTGATCAGAAAACCACTGAGGAAGTCTTCATAATTTTGTTCTTTCATTCTGAAATGCACTCTAAACCCAGCAGGGTGGCATCTGTCCCCAGCCAAATTTTCAGAGACATGCAGTGTCACCTGAAGCTGACACCTAAAAGCAAGTTTGTTCTTTGAAGGGACTGTAGAAAAGTTACTCTCTTAAGCAACGTGTTTGAAACTTCTCTGTGAAGTATTGGAGATGGATTGAACTGCACTTTTCATCTCTTACGGCTGCACACCTTTGAAAAGGGGAAAAAACCTCTTTGAGATGGAGAGGAAGGAAATGTACAATCCCAGGTTTAAATTTAAACCTCTTGTTTAAAACTGAGGAATTGCAGGGCTCTGTCCCTACCCCACCTCATGGCATGTTTTATTTAGTGATTGTCTGATGGAAAATACATTTGAAAAATTGCCACCAGAGGAACCAAATCACAATGTCCTCTTCCAAAGGTGGGAGCTCTGGTGCAAAAGAGTCGTGAGAGTTCATACATGAAACTTCTCACCCAGTGTGACTGCTGCTGTTGAAGCAGACAGAAAATGGAGAATGTTTAGGATAAACACTCTTATCCTTGGAGATGTGTGTTTTTCTACACTTTTACGTTGGGGTATATGCATGAATTAAAGATACTCTGAGTGTTATTTGTTTTGTAGAGCAGATGTGTAAAACAAACAGCTCTTGCTGTGTTTTTTTTACCTTACCTTCCTAACCCCACACCATGTAATTCTGAGCAAGATTTGAGCACAAGGAAATGTTTCAGCAATTAAGTAGTTCTAGAGCAGTTCACTATGACAGGTTGATAGAATCTTGACTGATCTTAAGCACTGAGTTATTTGCCCTTGTCAACATTCAAAGGTTTGCAAAAAATGCTGAGAAGAATTTTAGGTGCCAGAAGATATTTAAGGCACATTTCTCAACCAACTAATTTAGGTATCTTTATGGCTTAAACAGGAACTTGCAATTTTGTATTTAAGAGTTTAAATTCTCTTTTGAAGTGCTAAAATTCCATTATTGCTTTTAGCACAATATCTAGATAAGGGCTTCTATAATGTCTAGTTCTTCCATTTATGCATTAACTGTAAAAGTAGTAAGGCAGTAATGACTGCATCCCATTCTACTGGTTGGGTGATTTGTCCTTGAGCTGGAAACTATTGGTTTCTTGCTCTAGTTGAAAAAATAATTTGCTTCATTTTTATGGCCCTTTTATTTTTTTCACCAAACTGTGTTCCATTTGTGGAAGCAGAAATCTTGATAATACAGAAATTTATATTCAGTAGGTAGGATTTAAAATCCAGGGAGGGGGGTTTTCATTTGACTTCTGCTGATGACTTTTGATCTGGTGCCACTCTTAGAAAACACTAACATTAATCAGGATTACATATTGGCAGCATTGAATTTGATAGGATTAGACTGGTAATCCTAAAACATAAACTGCCTGTTAGGAGATACAGTGCAATGTACAAATTCTCAGCTGAGGGTGACTGTATCAGGCTAACTGCAGCAGCACAGAGCTCAGCAATATAAATTAGCTCATAATGAGTTTCATGTTGCCCTGACCAGTTTATTGTCAGTGCCTGAAGTAAATAATTGAAAATGTGCTTTCAGTTAAAGCTTCTCTGTGGTTTGCCTCGGTCCCACTGACAATATCTAGCACAGACTAACTTGATTTTTTTGAAAAATACATTTTAAAATACTCTCCCCCAAAATGCTCTGAGTGTGCAGTGTTCAGTTCTGGGCTATCTCTGGGAGTTTTGAGGCTCAGCAGTGTCATTTCAGTAGCTGGCACATAACTGGCTATGGCAATTAATTGTGGTTAGGATACCCTGACTTCCTCTTCTGCTCTCTCCACACGCAAACTTCTTTAAGTCATTCTAATTATGAAATAGCTCCTTTAATTCTTTTTACTTTTTGTTTCACTTTTTATGTGATAGTTAATATATGATTTTTTTTTTTACTCCTATGATGCTGGTTTTGGGAGGACAAAAAATGCATTTCTTGAACTGAATTATTTACACCATTAGGCCTGTTTCTTACCCCCTCTGTTTTTTTGGCCCCTGCTAGTTACTCTCAGTCTCAGTGACAAAACAAATGCTGCCTTGGTAGCAAGGAGAAAGCATGTTCTCTGTTGCCACCACTGAAAAGTAATTACACAGCTAAATCAGCAGAGATGAAAACTACAATGTAAAGAATTCTGAAAAATAAGTAGGACATTAACTCTTTGGAACATTAATTATGTGGAAATGCCAGTTTTTGGCTGGCTGAGGCAGTCCCAGGCTGTGATTGCAGTTTGATTTATAGCAGTGTAAATCAGGAGTAGCTGTGACGCCCGAGTCAGTGGCGTTGCAGGAGTGTAAAACAAATGGAACTCACATATGCACTTTGGATTATTCCCACTTTTACCATCAGTCAAACACGAGCTTGAGCCACACCAGTGAAACCAGGGCTCTGCAGCTGAGCCTTACAGCCCTGTGGAAAGCAGCACTGGCTGCCACAGCTGCAGTTTCTGTTGTGTCCTGATGCTGAGGGTGAGAGTGAAAGTGCACCCAAATTTTAGCCATTAGCAAGGTTGAGACCAAGAGTAAAAATGTAAAATTGAAGATACCAGAAAATTATAATTTTGAAAGAAAACCATTCCAATAGTATGTGGAGGAATAAACAATAAGGTGTTAAAATACCTGTTTGAAAAGGCAGTTGTTTAGAGCTTATGGGCTTTTAAGCTTTAAGGGCTTACAATGAGAGTCAAGCACAGAGAATTGTGAGGGGACAGTGGTTTAAATGCTATTCCCATGAGTACTTGTACCAGGCTTAGTAACATCATCTACAGAACAAGAATAAAGGATAAAAGTAACAAATGCTCACACATTATCAGTTACACAGAAAAATAGTTATTCAAAACGTAGGGAGTTTTATTTTTCTTTATAATTACTGGGTTTCAGTCTGGAGCTTCTGGAGCACTGAAACAGTGCTTTTTCTCACCTTTCTCACCCTGCTCAATGTCAGAGTTTCTTATCTTGGCAGGCATTTCTTTGTTCTGCTGGTTATTATGTGTACCATGACTCTCTGGTGGTGTGCAAGAGATTCCAGCTTGAACCAAGTGATTATGCGCTCTCACTGAGTTTAGATGTCCATACCCCTCTCTAGCTTTGGAACTAGAAATGCTTTGTTTGTGGCAGTGATGGGCTTTTGAACTTCCTGCTTGGATTTTTTCAGTCAGAGAAGCTTTTCTTGGTTCATCTGTGTGGATTCACTGAGTACATAAACTGTGCATAACTGTGCATTATCACTACTGCCAAAATACAAAAGATGCGGGCAATAAAGCTCCAAGAAACTGCGATATGCTTTCTTCAGAAAGTACATACAACTGTGTTTTTGTGATTAACTGCAACTTTGTTCTCATTAAAATCAGTGGCAATGTTGAACTAATAATTAGCCTTCATTGCATGCAGTATGTGCACATACATGCTCAGTAATAAAGACCACAAGCTGTTTTTACCATAATTTATGACCTGAAGCATTTACATCAATTGACTGTTGAGGGCTCTGTTGGACAACATTCCCTGTCCCAGTATAGTTCAAGTTTAATGCTTCACTGGATCAAATGCAGCAAGAGTTGTTTCATCAGCTGTGTAGAAGCAGGTGATAATTTCTGTTCTAGATCTTGCTGGTGTTTTGTTTCCTGAGGTTATTTTCAATATCATTCCATATAAACAACTTACAGCCTTGACCTTTCACACTTTCTGTTTGCATTTGTTGAAGAGGTGGAAAGGTTAGTTCGAACCTCAGGATTGGAATTTGGTTTAGAAATTGTTCAAACACATTACACTATAACTGCAATTAAAGTTATAGCCTGGGATTCCATTAAATGCAACAAAAGCCATTCATTTAACCTCAGCCTACCAGCAAAACTTCTCTTCAGGCTGAACCAATTCTCAGCAGGGCTTATGCTGCTAATTTATGAAAAGTGTCCTTTTGAAAAAGGAGTAAAATTTTTGTGCTCATTCAGTCATGTCCAGTTCTGTAGGAGTCAGGGCTTGAAAAGCTTAAACTAATGAAATTCATGTTATCATTTTAAAAGCAGAAAAATGTAATAAAAGTGGCAAAATGGAATAATCTTCAGGTATAACTGGCTCTTCTAGTATTTGTCTTTAGCAATATGAACAGGGATAAAGAACCTACCTGTATTAAGGTTTCCTTTAACTTCTTATCCTCCTGTATCTTTCAGACTCATTTAAGGAAGAAAATTAACTAATTCATGCTATAAAATGCCATATAAGCACGAATAGTCATAGCACCCAATTCATTATCTTCATAAACAATATTGCATGAGATATGCAATATTCAGGATACAGTGGAAGTATATCTAATATGCCTGTCTTTGAACACTCTCCATTTATTGGAGTTTTCAAAAAGTTGGAGCAATATCTAAAACTAGTATTTTCTCCTAAAAGCTGGTATTAAAATTCTTATTAATCTGTCACAGAGAGAAAGGAGGCAGAATAAAAGGTGTTACAAAAGTGCTGGAATTTTGAAGCTGCTCTGGCTTCTGAGGTCATTTTATAAGTGTAACCATTCCCCTTATACATAGTCTTTCACACATGTGAAATAATTTTTAGATACTTTTCCTTCTTTCCATGTAACTTTGATCTCTATGAATGTTTTGTACATCTTCTTAATGGTGAGAATTACCAATAATTTTAGACACTGCCACTTAATTTAGAGTATTATCATGCTCAATTTCATTTGGCACTGCACTTGTAAAATGCTTTATTTTACTTTAGATAATAGCCTAGAATATTTGATTTTTATTGGAAGGTTACAGTATTTTATGGTCGTTTTAATGTAGGCTTTGGAAGTAATCTTTAACATGTTTGTGGGTTTACCCAGTAAGTAACTTGTAAACAGTGAGGATTTTCTTCGTGATGTTTGGAATGGTTCCAGAACAAATCAGTGCAGTTATGAGTCAGAAAATTTTATTTTAACTGCAGACCCTGTAAAGATGTCTTGTATATGAAAACAGAGCCCAATTCTCCACTTGCTTTATAAAGAATTTAGAAAATTCTCACCACCTGAAATAATTGTGAATTTCTCCTTAAGATGTGCAGTGGAAGCTCATCTGCCCAGTAGAGAATTGTAATCTTCGCACAATCCTCAAGATGCATCTTGAAGACATCTTGACAGGCCTTGTTGTGAATGCAGTGAAGCATAAACAGAAAATTCTGTTTCACATGCCTTTTAAAAAAGAAAAATATAATATTGAGACTACAGCTGCTTGTTACCTGGTGTCATGGTCCTGATTGTCTAAACCTGGAAGTTCTCAATCTGTAACAATATCAGATTGCCAAGCAAACTTTGTTTTTGCCTTTCATTCTTTTAATGTGTGAAAATTGTGAAATTCTGGGGGGAATTTTCCCACTTTAAAAACTTGTTTGTTTTGAGAAGCCTTTTGCAAAATCTCTCTTGCCCTCTCATTTAGTGGGATGTGCTGTAATGCTGCCTGCTGTTCCAAGGGATACATTAAGGCTTTTCTTTCACTTTATGTTTTGATCTTTGCCAAGGAACTAAATGTTTAGTCTCTGTAAGAAGCAAGTGGGATTTTGGCCTGTTTACAAGAATGCAATAAAGAAAGTGTGACAAGATGCATTTTCCACTATTCCATCTTCTTTATAAGTGGATCGAGAGAAATTTAAACTGCAACGAGAAAAAAAAAATGCCTGGAGCTTTCCATGTGACATGCACAGGAGTCAAACTGTTTCCAGGTTTTTAAGAGATGCTGGGAATCCAGAAACTGAGCTGTAGATATTAAGCATCATTAGGAACTGATTTCTTCAGATGTAAACACTTCACTAAATTCTTATTTATTGCAGCAACATTGTTGGTCACGTTCTTCACCTGGCACTTGGATTGCAGTTGACAGAGGCTGATGTGGGAAAGGTAGAAACACTGGAATAAACCACTTACCCAGAGACACAGCTCCCAGAGATGTAATTTATTTGAGAGGTCCAATAGGACAAACAGAAGGCAATTTTTAATGTTCAGCTGCCCTGTTTGTGCCAGCTCTCCCTGTTTGACAGACAGGGAGTTCCGGGCAGCCCCATCCTGATGTGTCTGGCCAGGCAATGCTTCCACAGGAGGGGATTCACCTGTGCCAGTGGAGGAAGCAGGAGCACTGGGCAGCTGTACACAGTCTCTGAACTTCGTACAAAGAATTTGGTTGGAGAGTCTCCCTGAAGCTCTCTCCTTTTCTTGTGGGTGCTGGTGTTTTCCATGCAGTGACAGAGTTTTTGGGGCATGCTTTGACTGGCTGTAGAGTTTCTGTTAGGAGGCAGGTGCTTGTGATTTAAAATACTGCTGCTAGCTGCTGGGAAGGTATTGGGGTGATAATTTTGGAATAAGAATGTGATTTGGTTGTGATTTCTATGTCTGCAGGGCTTTAAACAGAAAATTGAATAACATCATTCGTTATTTCTAATTCCTGGTTTTGGCAATGGTGGCAATAGAGGTAAAAGTGAGCAATGAGTCCCTCATGTACAAATGCTGAGCCTTTGAGGTCCAGTTTTGTAGAGAACAGCAGTGCATTTTGACTTTTGCCTGTTGCCTTTTGGATCCCATGAACTTACCTAATTATGGAAGCAAATTTTATCTTTGAGTTATTTTTTACTTGATGTTTTCAGTTTTTCATTTTCTCCTTCTGAACTTTGGTGTTTGTAAACACCTTCACATGGTGTTTACATGAGAAAGCATTTTCAAGCAGTCATGTTTTTAAACCCTTTCACTTTCTACAGTGTGGGATGCTGTGGATCTTTGTTTCCATAGTCTTGAAAATCCTGCAGGAACATAGGAAATGTCTGTTAAGCTCTTTATGAAGCTACTGACAAGGGAAGAAAGCCCTGGGTCCCTCAGCCTCTTCACACAGGTTTTTTGTTTGTTTGATTTTTTAAATTTGTTAAATGTATAATTTAGTTTTAAAAATGGAAGAGGATGGAATGATGAGCAGTCATCAGAGTAACAAGAGTCCTTTGGCTAAAAGACAGCTAAGATCTCAATTTTTGTTTCTTTTAAGATAACAGCTGTCTGAGTTCCTAGGAAAATGAGATGTGATCTCAGAGCAGCCAATTTTATCATTGTTAGAATGACAGATGTGCCAGAATCCATATTAGATCTGAGATTTGGAAGCTGAAAGTCGATTTTTTTTTTTCTGAGGCAGTTAAAGTTAGACACAATATGTGCAATTCTGAGAAACTGAGGAGGGTAGATCATGCTGAAACAAAAATTTTACCATCTTTAGACCTCACAAAACCCTCAAAGTTCAACCTAAATCTGTTTTTAGCCAAGTGACTATTGCTTCCACATTGTTCATCTCCTAGAATCTCAGGTTTGGTTTTGCCATTGCTGAGGGGATATAGATAATTATGGTCAGATACTGATTTTGCTATTAGTCACCACCTCTGCCAGTCTTCCTGAATACATACACACACACAAATACTTCAAAGAAAGTTTTTCAGTGTTTTAATCCCGTCAGAAAAATTTTGTGCTCTAATCTTAGCGCCTGATGCCAGAAAACTTCGAAAGTAATTTGAAGTATTCAAACTAAACATTGAGAAAAAATTGCCATTAATCAAGTATCAGTATCTATACATTTCTTTTTAGGATTTGTATATTATTATTATAATGAACATGAAGTAATGACAGTAATTGTGTTGCTGGTTTATAGTACTAAATTAATATTTGTGGTTAGCTCATTTTTTCACATCACTAGTACAGCAATGTGTTTGCTTGTATACCATCAGAAGGAACCTGCAGGGGACAAAATGAAAAAGCTGAATAAACACTGATTGTGCTGACCAATTTTAAATGCCTTCTAACAGTTGTATGTTCTGTGGTGCAATGTTTCACAGAATGAAATGTTTCAGTCATGTTTCATTCTATGGAAAAGTTGTGTGCAAGGAGCATTTCCTGGCTGTGACAGTCTCCTGGTTCCTGATAAGTGCATTGCTCTCCAGTACTGAACTGTGTACATTTCTGCCAGAAATTCCTCTTTGTTTTAGAACCTGGGTGTTGCTCAGTCCCAAGTAGCAAGTGCTGATAGGTGTGAGAAGCTGGATACACCAAGCTTGGTTCTCTTTGCTGTTCCTCTGATGGGTGCCTTGGAGAGAGCTGTGCCCTGCAAGGGGCAGGCTGGTACAATGGCAAATCTCTATTTTTGCTGCTGAAACAGCAGCAAATGGACTTGTGAGTGGATAGCAAGGTCTGACTTTGCATGGGCCTTCAACTCAGTGCTCTTGTGTGCTGCTGATTTAGCCCATCTGGTGTGTGTTAAGTGTATTTTAGCTAATCCCATCCTCCTCCTGCTGCTCTGAAGCGTGTCTGCATTGGCAGCAGGACCCAAACTGTTTTGAAACTCTCTAATTCTTACCTGCAAAGCCTGTGGTGCGCTCTGGGCACGCTGCAGCTGCCTGTGAGAGGCAGCCAGTGCCATTTCAGCAGTGCCAGGCTGCCCAGCTCCTGTCCTGTCCGCGAGCAGCACTCAGAGCTCTCTGAGCCCCAGGGCAGCGCTCAGTGCTGGGCTGCAGCAGCTGAGCCCTGACTGACCCCTGCAGCAGAACTTAGCTGGCACACCTCTGGGCCTGCTTCAGATGGCTTTTGACTCGTGTCTAAATGGCTGAAAACAGCTCTGCATTGCCCAGCTATCTGGACAGCCTGGGAAATCCATGGCAGAACAGAATGCATTGGCATGACATGAGCTTTGCCATGAACATAATAATACATATACAGACACCTACTGCATCTGAGCCAATAACCAGTGCCTCTCAACTGTGCAAGATGGTTTGAAATTCTTTAGGTAGCTCTTTTGCTGTACAGTACAGAAACATGCTTTCAGAAAATGTGTCTGCTTGGTTGTGCCCTGATACTGACTGGCAGCAGCAAGTGCACAATGTCAGCTCCAGAGGAGTCTCCAGCAGTCTTTAATCCCTTATTTCCTACCACAGAATAGCAAAACTGTTGATGCCTTTCCAATACCCTTTTTGGAGAGTGAGCTTCTTTTTGAGATTTAAGATATTTTCTCTTTTTTTTTTTGTTTTGTTTGGTTTTTAATTTAGCATGCTGACATTGATTAATATTTTAAAAATGTTACCTCAAATTTGTGTGTGTTAACTTCAATGCTTAAACTTTCTTTTCATAGAGCAAAATCATAGTTTACTTTCTATTTTGTGATAGGTTTTGTATTCACTTAACCGAAGAACATTGCATTTAAACAAAACCAATCAATTTTGTACACAACATGCCCAATTTAAGGTTATCTTGTCCTTGGTAAAGATAGTATAGATCTTAGAGTGGCTCGTTTCTGTAGGGCATTCCAATGTCATGTAATTTAAGATTCTTTTGATTAACCTATTGATTTGGAAGGACAAAGGGTAAGCTATTTTTCATCTTCTTGTCCTTTTTTTTCTGTGAGTTTGTGTTCTTCTTACAAGTAAAAGTAGAAGAAATTTTCGACATCATTTTTTTGCCACTGCTATTAATAGTTGCATGGAGTTTTTTACTCACCAGCTAAAAATCTTTAGGTAATAACAAATTAGTGAATCCTTAAAAAGCCAGCTAATGAATTCAGTAGAAATGTTTTTCATAAATACTGGGAATATGCAAGCATTATTCTATAGCATATATTTTTAATGATCTGTTGCCAGGAATTATACATTTTCCTCAGAAAGAGCACAGTGTTACAGACTTAAAGGTTTTTTAGCACTGCTGAAAAGCCCCTAATGAACAGAACTGTGGTATTCCTTTAATTTCCATGGAGAGTACCTCAGTAGGTGGCATTACTGAAAACCAGTGGAGCACTTCAAGGACTGGAGGAAGCACTAGTTCAAAATCCTGGCTCAGGATTTAAAATTAAACTTAATCTGTATTAAAATTAATTTTGTAGGTCCATAGTCCTAGCAAATCTGACTTATAATGGTAGCTTTGTGCTTTAAACACCATCTTCACAGTTTCTGGATATTGTAACTCTGCTGTAGAGCAGATAAATTGCATTAATTTAACAACTGCATGGAACTTTGAGCAATACAATACAATAACATTTTATTGTAATTGCTTAATCTAAAGATTGTTTCCAGGTGGTTTTCCCCATATAAAAGTTATAATGCAGAATACACTCAGAGTACATTCCAACCAAAACAGAGTTCCAGTAGAATATATATCCATAATGATGAGTAAGAAGCAGAATTAATATTTCTCAAAGGTTACACTTATGAAATTTTCCATGATCCTCAACATACAACAGTGTAATTCAACTAGCTGTAACCATAAAAAACCATGGCATAAATGAATATAGAAAACTAAGTAATTAGACAGTAACAAAATAAAAAGGATTGTTTGGGGGAGTTGTTTTTTGTTTTAGGTAGGACAGAAACATGAAATAATTTGTCTAAGGGAGATGGGAGCAGGTGTTGGAATGGGCAGCAGTCATTTGTCAACAGAAGACAGCCATAATGGTAGCATCAAGAAGGAAATTATGCTAATAAAAAAGTCATGCCTCATGATACCATTATTAGCTGCCTGTGATACATGAATGATAATGAGAATTACATCACTTCTTGAATTTCTAAATTGCTCTGCAACCTGTTTGTTTATATGTTACCTTCTGCTTCACAGTTGGCTGATTTTCAGCATTTTCCCAAGATTTTAGATTGCAAATGCCTTAATTATAAATGCAGATATTGTTTCATATTTCCATAAAACTTATGACTCTTTTCCCTGAGATGTATTCCCATTTGTTCAGCCACAGGGACTAGTAATCCCACCATTTCTGTGCTTCAGTTTTCATCCCCTGGGAGCCCAGAACTGGAATTTTCTTTCATTTGGGTCACAGCAGAAGCAGTGATAAGAGACATGTTTCAAAACCAACCTTGTAGTTCCAAAGCTGCACACAAATTATTTTATTTAATCTTACCCAAATCTGAACACTCCCCACAGAAGTTTCTCTGGATTGTATCACAGGATCCAAAATGTTTTTGAGGATGAGCTGAGAAAAAATAACATTTTGAAAACTGACAGATCCCAAATAAGGATCTGTTTACTTTAATACTGTTAATAATAAACCCCCAAAAATTTGTTCTATGACCAAATGCCTCAATTTAGACTACTTGACTAAAACTTTACTGGATTTATTTTTAAAATATTTTCCTCATTTTAGTTAATCTGCTCCTTAACACTTACAATATGTACATAACTGACGTAATTCCAGTGAGACAATTTTAATAATGCCCTGTAAATTTAGAGTAGCTGAAGTTCATTTCTAGCCTATCGTATGGCATTCCTGGTAATTCCAGAATGAGAGATTTGAGGTGATTGACTCTTTTTCTCAGATATTAGGGGATTTAGGGGGGCGCAGGTTATTTGGTTGGGTTTTGTTTGTTTCTTTGTTTTGAGTTCTCTTTGTTTCCTTCCCAAGCTATTGTTTTTAACCTGGTGGGTGTAGTGCCCCTTGTTCTTCTCCCACCCCGGCTGATTCTGATTTGGAGTTATTCCATAGCCAGAGCTCCACATTACTGTTTTGGTTGGTTCTGTTGGTGCTGTCTCTGAAAAACAACATCATTTCAAACTGAATCCATGTCTGGTTCTGGATTACTGGGGCTGCGTCTTGGGGATCCTTGATTTTTGTCTTTTGTTGCTTCAGAATTTGGCCACCTGTCTTTTTCCTTTTCCATCATTTGGAATTATTTGACAGTCAGTTTTAGTGAGGCAAAACCACTTCAGCTACTAAAAATTATAAATTATAATGGAGAACCTGTCAAGAGCATTCACTGGCTTTGCTCAGCTTCTGGAGAAGCTCACAATGGAAAGTGCCACAAGACCCTGAATATTTGGCAAGAAAGAAAGGGGTTCTGAAAAATTAAACTACTTGGATAAGCTATACTTATCCTTCTAAAATTTGTAAAATAAAAATCCTGAAAAATTATTGACCAATAATCTATTAGTACAAGGAAGATTAAAGATAGGTTTTAGCACTTCGTTTCCCTTTGTGTCATTTATAAATTATGTGTGATTTAAGAGGCATGAAAACCTTTCTTGGTGAGAGCAATCTGTTCTCAAATTTTGACAAAATTAAAAACCTTTCACACTGAATCTAATCAAATGATTAATTTCCATTGAATAGTTCATCTTAAACGTGTTTAACACGTTTAAGGGAAACCCTGCCCTAAAACAGGTAAAGTATTTAATAAACCAAAAGCATTAAAATGGTCCTCATATGGCTGAGAGAGGATAGTAACAAATAAAGAGGAGACAAGGCAGATTGTTCCCCTGTGGGAATTGGCACAGGTCCGTTTAGAGTCAGCACAAACTGACTGTAGGTGTCTCATTACCCAAATTTGGAAAGCCCTGGAGTGATTTGCTGTCAGGCAGGAAAATACATCCATGCTAGGTGGATATACTCAGCTGCAATGAAAAAGCATCTTAATTTTGAATATTCTTTTCCTTATGTTTTTCATTTTATGGCACATTTTTGCTAGGACGTGCTGCAGATCATGAGGTAAAGCCTTTGTTTTCTGTTCTGATGCACAAATTCAGAGAGAAACTTTCTGAGCAATTAGAGTAACTTTGGAACTGTAGATGCAGTGGAGACTTGGTCATGAGCTGTACAACTGGCTGTACAGAGCCAGCTGTGAATTTAGCACTGTGTGCTCCTCGGGGGTCCCCAGCAAATGCTTTGAGTTTTCACCAGGAGTGATTCCTGTGCTGAACTAAATTCACTGCATGAGGGAAATTGGTCAGTGTGCTCCTAATCCACAACCTGACTGGTCATATGCTGTCTTGCTATGGACAAGTCCTTTTTTATTTTTTCTTTAAAGAATTTTCATCAGTTTGAATAGAGAAGTCAAACTACTGAACTCTATTTTTAATGACCTGTTGCCAGAAATTATAGATTTTCCTCAGAAAGAGCACAGTGTTACAGACATAAGGATTTTTTAACACTGCTGAAAAGCCTCTAATGAAAAGAACTGCTGTATTCCTTTAATTTCCATGGAGAGTATCTGAGTAGGTGGCATTACTGAAAACCAGTGGAGCACTTCAAGCACTGGAGGAAACTTTGGTTCAAAATCCTGGCTCAGGATGCCAGGATTTAAAATTAAATTTAATTTAATATTGCTAACATTTTGTGATAAACAATGTTCTTTACTAACCTGATTTATGAATTTTTGTTGCTCACCCCTATACAGTTAAGATGGTTCCATAAAACACAAATATAAAAGATTGCTTCTGAGTCACCCTCGTGTTAATTGTAGGCAAAAGCCATATTCAGAAAAAGGTTGGTGTTGAAAGAGCTCACTTGTCTTTACAGTGCCTGTGAAGAGCACATACAACTGTTCAGTTCAATTTAAATTATGAACAGCAAATTTGTCATTACAGCTTTATAAATCTGCAATATCCTATTAATTATGTTTTACCACTCTCTTAGGTATTTCATAATCCTTGCTGCAGCGCAATATATTTTTCCTTTATTACAATATGTTGCTTAGTAATGCACAAATCTCTCTTAAAGTGCAGCTGCTTGTGATTTTAATGGGTGTGTGTGTCTGCCTGGAGGGTGGCAGCAGTGATTGCCTGCCCCTCTCTCTGTGATGCACTGAGGGCCCTGGTTTCATGTCCTGCCTGTCGAAGTTGCTGTCATTAAAAGGATGATTGCCCTCATTAGGTGTCTTTTCAGGCACTGGAAATTATGAATTAAAAGAGCCCATATACACAGAGGGAGAGGGAGAGCACTCACCTATTCTAGGGAGCTACAGGGGATAAAAGAGCAGAGGGCAATCTGCATTTGTATTTGGTGATCTGCACCTGGTTCAGGCACCCTTTCAGGCCAAGCTCTGCCATTCCAGGCTGCAGTGTCCCAGCAAGACAAACCCATGAGGGCCATGAGGCAGCACTGTTATGGTTTTAGGGTTGAAATGCTCAGTTCATGGTAAGATTTCTATTCTTAGAAGTCCTGTTAAAGAATGTAAATGCACGTGAAAGCATGATGTGATTTTTGGTTTTTATGGGCCCCCATGAAAAAGTGAAAACACAAGCAATACCATCCACATACAAGCTACTCACAGGAATTGTGGGTGATACTGCTTTTATCTGTACAAATTAACCCCATTTTGTTCAAGCTTCTTGAGCTCTTCTCCTCTGACTGGCCTTCTGGTTGTAATTAGCACCTGCCTTGATGTCTTGTAGGAGAAATTCAGTTCTTTGGAGGCACATTCAAACCAACCATTAACAGGTGAGAACCAGAAACTCAGCTTTTGATGATGGGTTTGCATCATCATAACCATTATTCTTCTTCAAGAATAATGTCCCTCTTTGTTCACCTGCTGATAAATCACATTTGTTACCTCAAAAGGAGGTGCTGGAAAATGACTCAGCCCAGCTGCTTTTTCTAATATTTACACTTAGACATTTAGGTTCTGGCTGAGAACGAACAGTATTTCCAGAGCAATGCTAGAAATCTGTATGGTAGTTCATTGCATAAAATAAAGTTTGGTTCTGCTAATAGATTTCTGACACAAACATTCCTGTCTGACTGCTGCTACCTAAGCCGTGGTTTACTTCAGTGGAAGAACTGAATTGCTGCCCCTCTGGGTGTTTGCTGCAGCAGTGCTGGGACTCACTGTGCCACTGCCTTAAAACTCAACTTTTAAGTTTGTAGGGAAGGGGCAAAGAATGCAAAAATGATGGCAAGTTGTAGGAAGAAGGTTGCTTAAATTTGGGATTAGGACCGAGGACAAGACAGAAAGGTCTTTAGGTGCTTTGCTCTTTCTCAGAGTAGATGTGACAGCGTGAGCTGTTGCTGGGAGGGGAGTCACTGGGTCACTATTCCCTGCGCCTCCTGACCTGCTCCTGCCAAGCTGTGGTTCTACAAACTGCTCAGGTCTGAGGAGTCTGTGAGGAAAATCATACCTACAAGTGTAGTTGCAGTTCATAAGAGACTTTGAGAGCAAATAGTTGCAGGCAATGGCCTGAGTGGTTAGTAATGGTGATTAGCACCTCCTGACCTTGGCAAAAGGGGAAATGTTTTCTCTTGACCTTGGCAAAAGGGGAAATGCTTTCTCTTGATCTTGGCAAAAGGGGAGATGTCTTCTTTGTGTCTGATCAGCTCAAGAGAAGCAAAGAGGGTATTTTGGTGCCTCAGTCAGTAGTGCAATATGAGCAGGAACTTGAAACAAATGGATCAATCCTTCTGTGCAGAAATACTCCCAAGTTTGAAGAGAATCTGTGAATCTGTTCAGACTTTGGGTATGTGCTAAGGTCCACGAAGGTTTGGAGCTTTGTAGTCCTGGTTTGCTTTATGCAGCTCTCAGCCATGCTGTGGTCTTCCTTAGTGACCCCAAACTTCCATGTGAGGTTTGTTTCCAGGCTATTTGACAGCAGCATGAACAGCCCCACACCTTCTGAGTGTTCTGGCTCCTGTGAAGAGTCATGGGGCATCCCAGTGCTCCAACAGCCCTTGGCAATCTGCAGGAGCATTTTTAGAACAGAAGAAATTGGTGACAAAATAAATGTTTCATACTAAAAAAGACTCTACCTTTGAAATGGCTCCCAATCTTTAGTGGTGAAGGTTTTGTTCTATGTGTGATGAACAGGGGGATTACTATTTAAATATTCCTTGAATAAAATTCTATGAAAAGTTTTCAGAAGCCCGTATTTTTTCCTTTATAGTGTTTGTACTCATTGATGAAAATACAAGTAATTAAATGGGAATAATTAAATTGAATCTCAGGATCTTTTTCTCTGCTTTGCTTGCAAAAGCCAAGGAACTGAGTTTGTTTATCCCAAAGTTGATAGTAGCAAGAGGAAATCTTCAATTTGGTGTATATTTCTGCAATAATTACCTGTGTTTGACAGTCATCTCTGCTTTTCTGTTCATAGCATGACTATTCTCAGAAAGAAATGAAACTATTATCTGGAACTTAGAAAATCTTGTTGCATGTCCTATAGGATTTTATCAAAATGTGTGTTTTCATGTAGTATGACAAACTACCTCAAATTCCTGTTTGGGCTAAAATGTTACTTAAAACCAATTTGCATGCACTGATTGGAATGTGTGTTAGCTGCCATGTCAAATTTCAACCCCATTAAAATTATAGGTGGTTGTTAATAATTAAAATAACCAGTAGAAATGCATTGGATTTGAAGGCTGAAAAAGCATTTTGTCTGCAAATCTCTTTGTGCTCCACTTTGAAATTATCTCCTGGTCTAAGTAAGAAAAAATAAAATCCATCCCTTTTCCCACCTTAAAAATTCAGAATAAAAATTATGCAAAATACATTTAAATCATGTTTAGACAAATTCACTTTGTAGTTCAGTGCAGGCTGCAGGCTAAATTACTAGAACTACATCAAACTAAATGCTATTGAATGAAAACTCATTACCTGATCTCAAAGCCTTTGCATTTACACGGTTTCAATTTGTGCAACTCAAATTGGAAAAATACATTATTGTAATTATGAAAAATGTTTTCATTTTTAAAGAATATTTTTTAAAAAACATATCCCTGGAGTCCAGTAACTCTTCAAATCTATGTAATGAAAATTGTTTCTCCTCCTCCATTTCACAGTGTATGGAAACTGTTAATAGTTTGAGGAACAGATTCTGTCCTTTTCTGCCCTACACAAATGTTTTCTTTATCTGTTTGACTTTTGTAAAACAATTTTTTTTATGAACCTGGGTATGCAGTTGTTAATGGATGTGGATCGCTGTTAATGCAATTAATAGATTGGGTGAAAACATAAGAAATATATCCAATGAAAATTACATTTTTTCCACCTCAACTACAAGGATTTTTTTTACTATCTACAAAGAGATTTTCTAAAATGTGGTGTTGTTGTTGTGGAGGTGGTTTTGGGGTTTTTTAGCTGCCTAAAAGCTCTCTGAATTTCTGTCTTGCTCTTCACCACAACCTCACCTGAGCACAGTGGTGAGCTTAAAGCCCAGCTGGGGGAGAGAACATCATCAAGATAATTGACCATGCTGAGATAACTGATTTCACTGCTGGAAAGACACCTTGGATAAATTGCTACCCAAATCCTTCTTCCACTCTTCAGCTCTTTCTTCATGTTGCTTTTTGTTTGTTTGTGAAGTAATGACTGAAAAGTATCTGGCACAAAACCACACTGATGGTAGGGAAGGCAGCTTGAATTGAGATAATGAGGAAAAAGTATCACATTTTCACACAGTTAGAAGTGTTTGTCACCAAAAATACATATAAAGAGAAGTGATCTCTCTCTCTGTATGCTCTGAGGAAATCGCCCATCTGACTCTTTTCAGGCAGGGCCTTCTATACTTTACCTTTAAAATTTGAGATAAATACTACATTCGTGTGCAAGTTGGCCAAGGTTTGTTGTCTGTTCCTCTTAGTGTGCATATTATGCTCTTTCTTAAATGCATCTTATTTTCTTCTGTTTATGTTTTAAAATTTCTATTCATACCAAAAGACAACCTTGTAAAGATGTCTTTCAAATTCTGGAAAAAACTCTTTCTGTTAGTGACATGTAATGAAAGTATTCACAGTGGTGCAAATGGTGATTGATCACTGTATGGTGAATAGCAATGAATTATCAAAAGAGATTAATTATGGGAACAAAGATCTCTCAGATGCCCCAAAAACTCTAGCTTGCTCTTGTTTGATAGTTCATGTTGAGTAGTCCAAAGGATAGAAAACTGACATGAATAAACAGTTAAATTTCTTACACAAATGTTGATGTATAAAAAAATGAGAATATTTGTTCTAATTATAGATACTTTGTCTGGGTTTTTTGCATGTCTTGCTGGAGCCAGACTTGTTTAGATTTAGGTGCAGCTGTTTAGATTTAGATAGAGCTGATGTAAACTAAACAAATTTATAGCAGGTGAAGCTTTGCTGTTCTGCTGTGCATACCACGATATTTTTCTGTTAAAAATGCCTCTGTACTGCTGAGCACTACAGGGACTTAGAAGAATGAATTTTTCAGCTGTTGAGAGCTGAACAAAACAAATTTTTAAAAAAAAAGCAATTATGAAGGGAAGGTTCCTGATGTCAGATTTCATCACCTTTATTTTCATCTGTTCAAGAATTTTAAGATACCTGTCACTGCAGCTACCTCCCCAAAGGGAAATTTCACCTTGGAGGCTTTCTACCTGTAAAAAAGG
This sequence comes from Camarhynchus parvulus, assembly GCF_901933205.1. Classification (NCBI taxonomy): domain Eukaryota; kingdom Metazoa; phylum Chordata; class Aves; order Passeriformes; family Thraupidae; genus Camarhynchus; species Camarhynchus parvulus. The sequence goes on along the minus strand of NC_044578.1, from coordinate 22,334,765 downwards.
CCCTGTGTCTTTTATATTTGGTTCTGGCAGCTTCTTCACAGTGCTGTAAAGGTGTTCCTTTCTGATCCCAAGTTGTCAGGGAGCAGTGCTGTCACAAGGAATTGTTCTGTTCATGGGCCAAGCTGCTGTTTTTGTTTAAGTCCATGGGAACTTTGCTACTTGGGAGAAGTCTTCTCTAAAGAGTGGGATGAGGAAAAGAAGGGAAAGGGAAATGCTTGAGCAATTGAAAGAGTTAGGTTGATACAGGTACAGCCCCACTGGCTGGCTTTGACATGTTTTTTTTTGGTTCTGATTGAACTGTTGAAAGTTGGTTCTGATGAACTGTGAAGAAGGATAAGTAAAAGGAATTGCACATTCACTTGGTTGCTTCCCCTTCCATTACATTCTCTGTTACCCAGTATTTTTAGATTTTTTAAAAAGTGTTCAAAGTAAACCTGAGATCTTTTACTTTACCCTTTGGGGAAAAGCTATTTGTTTTTAACAGGATTCAATATTTCTTATAATTTATTACTAATTTCTTTCAGTGAGTGTAACATTCCAAAGTAGCAATAGAGAAACCATTTTAGAAGATGTTGGAACTACTAAGATCACACCAGAGGAAGGGAGTAAATGGCTGTTAGCCTTTTGTCCTCCTATCCAGAGAGCTACCACGACTGTACTGCATGTCATGAACACAAATATAATTGTTTTCTGTTAAAAAAGATTTCTTTTCTTCACAGCATTGTGGTCTAAACTAATTTTTAAATGAAAATTATTTTGAATGCTGCTCAGCTCTGTTTTTCAAAGATCCAAACTATGAACCTTGGACATGTTTTCTCTATTGCCATAGGTCTCAATAAATAAAATGTTTTAGGTACATGGGAGAGTTTCTGAGGTGTTTGACTAGAAAGACTCAGGGTTTGCTCCAAAACTGACTAGAATGTGGTGGGTAGTTTTTTTAATTTATTTTTATTCTTTTTTCTTTATCAGTAGAAAGCAGAAAAGTGCAAAGTTTCTCAAAAGCCTAAATTTTCTTTCCATTGTTCCATGACAGCAAACTCTTGCTTTACCCAAAGTGGCTGAACTTGGGTTCAATATTTGGCATATTTTAGCTCCAGGATTGTCTCTCAGTTTGTAATGGGAGTTGAACAACCAATGTGTTTTTATAATATTCTGGCGTGGCTGTATCTAATAATAATGCTTAAATTTCAGCTTCAATAGGAATTTCTAAAATATTTTTGAAATATAATTATTCTATTTTGATGCAGTGCTAAACCACCATAAATTCTTTGGACACTGGAAAAAATATTAGTTTTATTACTTCTCCACTGATTTTGAAGTAGGGTTTGCATTTACAATGAAGTCCTGCTACCTAAAATACTGATTTTAAAAAGTGTATATATTAAAATGCTAATTTCCTAATTAACATTTTTATGTATTGGAACTGTGCTCCACAAGAGCTCTCATTTTTCTAAATAACAGAAAGCCTCTGCTTGCTACCATGTGAATTAGTTCACAATAAATAGTGCTGGAGCTGGTAAGAATTGTGTGCTCTGTTAAATTGTTCTTATTCTGTCTCTCAGCAATTGAGGGATGGGCTTCAGGCCAGTTTCTAGGCCAAATCCCACCACCTTGGTTGATGAGATTCTAAAAACCATCAGTAACAAGTTTCTCATGCATTTTCTGAGATTCTTCATCAATTCAGTAGAGGGATTTTAACAGTTCAATCCAGATCTGAGGTATTCATTATTATATGTAGCATTTACAAGGGGCAAGAAGGAATTTCCTTATGAGGAATTGAGATGTGAGGTATTAGTTAAGGTCTGAGATTACAGGATTAAGGGGAAGGAAAGATTGAGTTATGGAAAACACAGTCACTTGTAAAGCAAAAATTTTCTTAGTTTCAGTGGCTAAAACAGGATAACATTATAACACCATTTCATGTAGACTGAGGATGTTGGGTGTTTTTTTGTTTTGAGGAGTTTCAAAGTATTTGTTACAGGTGAGATTTCCAGGTTCATCTGTTCAAATCTCTGCATTCCCCTTTTGGTAATCCAGATATCTCAACATCTGCCCTCCAGGGATGTGCATCTGCCCTGTACTCAGCAATGTGGCACGCTACAAAAGCCTTTGAAATTCAAAATGAAAAGTCTCTGTATAGTGTAACCGGCTATTTGCTGGGAAATGCACATGTGAGCAGTTTTTTGTGATTGTTCATGAAGCTTTCAGGCAGATATCCCCTCAGGAGCTGTGAATTTTGGTAGAGTGTGTGATGATATTGTTTATTCAGGTTACATATCAGCATTCTTTAGGCACCTGGGACTATGTATAATTGGTTCTGTAAATTCATTTCACTTCTCAGTAAATTTATTTCACTTGCTGTGTGGAAATGGTTCTCCTTAATGTATGGCCACATCTCACTGTGGACCAAAGCAGTTGTCCAATGCCAGTTTCCTGTGGTTCACAAAATTTTACCTTTGCCATTGCAGGCATGGCAAGTCAGCTGGAAATTCAGAGTGCCAGGAGGGAAGTCCAGACTTATTTTGAAGAGGAAGGTTCTGCTGTGAAAAGTCCTGTGCATCTCTCAGTGGTTTCACCTTGCACTCAGGTTTGAACATACCCAACTTTATCTTTTCACGTGTTATAAGAAAATATTCTAACAGTCAGGAGTGATTCCTCATCTTTTATAAAGGTTGATGCTACCAAGTTACTTGTCACCTGTCTTGTGACCAGCTCTTTTTCTTTTGAAGGAATAAGTTTGGGGTTTTCCTTAAAAGCAGTTTAAACTACTCAGAGTTTTTGACCTCTGGAAAGAAAATTCACAACTCACAGTCTGTTTACGAAGGACCTCTCATCCTGCATAGTAACCCACAAGGAAAAAAAAAAGTTGACAGGTTTCTCTAGATTCAGAAAGTGTCAATTTTAACTTTGAGCATTGTATTTTGAGTAAAGCTAAATATGGCACCAACTGGCATGATTATCACAAGGTAACTGGACCCAAGGGATTAGAAACATTTGGCTGCATGTACCTGTAGGAACCCAGGATGTAAATTATAATAATTACTTCACAATGAAAGTCTGCAGAGCTGCACCTTATTTCCCAAGTAGCTTGAGGTTAGCAAAATGCTTTTGGATACTTTCAGCAGTTTAATTTCCTTCATACCCTAAGGTTGCTTCTATTAACATCAGTCTGATGAAGGTGTGAAATGAACAAATGCAAATATAACTGAATTTGGTTCTAAAGATTCAGTGCTCATTTGTAAAGAAAATGTTTATGCCCAGTATTATTTAAATACTTCTAATTTTTCAAAATCAATTCTGCAGATGCCTTCTGCAATCATTCAGTTGTAATCATCTGTAAAGTCACATTTCACTGAGAATTTTAAGCAAGCCAAAGAATTTTGATACATTGTGGTCAGAAGATGAAGAGGATAGGAGGGATCTACAAGATGGCTTTAAACACTTCAGCCTTTTTGCTGAGCTTTCCATATCTTGGATATTTTACTGTGGTTGATATTCCTCTGCTTGTCATACCAACATAGCCTGCAGTGCTGACAGTGACACTTTCTGTGCTAGAAACTCCTCACATCACTCAGACTGCCAAATGTGTGGTAGCCTGACAAGGGAAAGGGAAAAACCTCCAGGGTCTTAAAAAATGAGAAGGGTGGCTCATAGCTGATGTGGTGGAGCAGGCAGTTCTAGCACTGCTCACATGATCCAGCAGAAGAAAATAGCACATGAAAAGTTCACGTATGTTCTCTTCCATATATCAGACCTTGCACAGTAGTGAGATAAGGTGCAAGTGTCTTTAACCTGTGTTCAGCTCATAATTGGTAAGGACTCTGTGTATGTTCTCTGCATCTTTGGGGCCTGAAATTTTCATTTATTTTCTGTTAACAAGCAAACTTTTAACTCTTTGGTTACCCTGAGCCAAAATGAAGGGGCTGCTGTCTCATGGTGTATGAATTTGTTAGCTGCACCTTAGAGCTGCCTTGCCTTTTACCCCATGTGTCCCAAGATTAGTTTATGTGCAAGTCCCAAGCTTTTTTTATCTGCAAGTGGTTTAGGTTTTTCCTGTGATTATCAATTGAAGTATTTCACTTGTAAAGTCGCTGCAAAGTTAGATGCCTGCATTCAAACTTCCCTTAGATTTAAGCCTTTAGTGGAGCAAATTATGCTGCTGCTGATGGGGAGGGGAGAATGGAGGAGGGAAGTAGGGGGAGAAAACCTCCAAACCTTTGATCATGGTGTTTTCTCTTCCTTTTGGGACTTAAGAACAGCTTCATCCAGTTAACCTCCTTCACAGGGTGCTGTTCAGCTCAGTAGGTGATGGCACAGTTCTGCAGTAGTAGCCGTGAGTGAAGGTACTTCTCTACCTTCATCTTTTCTCAGGAATTAAATACTTCTCTGGCTGCACTTCTTTATGACTAAAGAAGTAGCTGAACCTAATTTTTAAACAGATCTGAAAAGTAAAACTTTTTTTTTTTCTGCCCAGGTATAAAGCCTGTGAATATGCAGGAATTGGAGATAAGTTTTCTTTCCTACTTTGTAAAAATGTAGGTTGAATTTCACTTACTCTAAGACTTACCTATGTGTAAGAGTACAACTGAACAGTGTTTGCCAGTGCAGTGCTGGCCAAAGTTTGCACAGTCATTAATTATTTCCACCACAGAAATATATCATGCTATTAGAACAAAAGCTGGCTCTTTGTAACTCCAGGAAATCAAACATCAGCCACCCAAAAGTAATAGCCTGTCATTACATTCCTGTTTATCAGAGAACAAAATTTTGCTCTTGCTGACTTGAGAAAGATCCCTGGAGTAAGTGCTTCAATAACATACATAAATCATGTTCTCCATCAAGTAACCTAATGATATTTTGGGGGTGGCATCATTAGCTTTCCACACAGTATTTTGCCTGACAAGGGATGAAAACTCTGTTCTAATTATCCAGGAACTGAATATCAGGGACAGATAAGATTGAATTAAATGTTTTATTCTCTTTTCAGGAAAAACAAGCAAACGAAACAAAACAAAAGCAACACCTTTCTGGGGTCTGATTTTTAGTCTCAAGGACCACGCTCTTGAAATTAAAAAATTTCATTTTTTGCTTGTCATTGTTTATTCCTATAGATAGGGTGGATAAAATACTTGGGTATTGTCATTGTGGTAGATTACTGATTTGTCTCAATGCTTCTTGACAGACTGTTCAGGATGTTGATCAAAATCTAATTGATTTTGTGTTTACGCAATTTGTTTCCCCAAAAACACTTCTTGTCTCTTGTCTAGGTGGGTTTGCAGTGTCTTTCCTTCAAGAAATCCAAGACACGTTCTTTCCATATATTACTTTATTAAATCAAAACACAAAAATTTAAATGCTTTTAAAACAACTAGAACTACTAATCTGTATAAAGTGTATTAATCACATTTACAGTAACCAACTGGTATATAAGCACTACTAGGAGAGAACATAAACTAAATTTTGGATGTCACAGAATGTGGTGCTGTAATTTGTGCCACAAAATTATGGTTGCCAGTCTTGCTATTTTGTCTCTGGCAAAAGGGACCAGTTCAATGTCCCTTGATCACTTGCAGCTGCCCCATTCTGTTGGGGAGGGAATATTTTCCTTGTGGGAAGGATGACTGTGACTTCTGTATCCTTTAATTCTGATCTCCACAGACAGGAGATTCCAGCTGGAATTCCATGTCCTCTGAAAACAAGGACCAAAATGTTCATCTTAAGGAAGAAAATTCTGAACAAGTGCATGTCATTGTTTTTCTGACACCACTCTGTATAGGCAGACTGACTTCCTCACATGGAGAAAGTGGGGCTCAGGAAAGATGGAAAGTTTGGGCTGATAGGAATTTTGTGTCTGAATTGTTCATCTCTAAAGTTAATGAATTTGTTTGTCATTTATAGTCTTCCAAGTTGACCCTGATGTTTCCATTGTTGAAGCATATTTCTGCTTAACCATAGTTCCTTTGTGAATTTTTAACCCATCCTTTTAATGCCTTGAAGTGCCCCCCATGCTTTCCTTGTAGGGTTTGCACAAACTGAGCATTCTTATTCTCTCAAGTAGATTTTGGATTGAAGTCCTGCTAAAAGCGCACGAGGCCCCTGCATTGTCATGATAAATCTTTGTGTCCTGTCCATAAACCACAGAGTTCAGGCAGCAGAGTCAATAATCACAATATCGTGAATCATTTTCTACAGTGGGCCTGACTGGGATGATTTGAGGATGTGGGTAACTGTTTGTACACAGGCAATGGTAGCACATTGCTGTGTTTCTGCATGTACCTCAAAACCAACCAGTTTTAGAGAATTTTACAGAACCAGAACCCCCCTAACACTCTATTAGCCCCTAACGACAGCCATTCATGCTTTGTTACCCTCTGCTCTGCCAGCTCTCAGTCTTCTTTACAAAATTAATGAAATTGCTGACATTTAAATGTCTTCTCATCCATACTCCAGATAATTACCTGTATATTCTTTAATGATTTCCCCACACACTTCATGCAATTAAAGACATAAGCAATTTGTCTTTCTTCTATAACATTTTGAGGAAGCATACATCTTAGGGCTATTTGTGTCAAAACATTATTGTCCCCTCTCATTTGGAAAGATTCCTAATTTCTTTAAAATATCAGGGACTAATTTAACTATTTAAAAAACCCAAATGGCTTAAATTTGCCCAAGTTTTCTTTTGAATGCTGATTTTCCTTGAAGCTGCTTATCTATGTCAACGTAGTGCATATCTTTTCAAGCCTAGAAGGAAAATTTTTGATGCTTGTTGAGAGAAAGTAATTTGAGGGATTTTTAGATACATTCACCTCGATTCTAGTATTAAATAGAAGGTGTTTAGCTATTTTGAGGACTGCAGCTTCAGCTGTGAATGACTGTTCTGCCAGAGGGACATTTTCATACATTTCATGTATGAAGAACATTTTCATACATTTCTTGTATGTGGCTGTCTGAGCCTTCTGGACTGATACTGCCTTGGTATCATTTTATAATTTTCTCCATTGAGTATCCAGGTTTCATTCATTGCATAGCTTGTCCTATTTGTGCTTTTTGTCTTGGTTGTTACTTGCCCTCCTCTCCTGCCATGCAACAGTGGCCATGCTGAAGCAATTCTCATCAAAGATGACCACGTGGTTAAACTGTGCCCAAAGTTAGGACCAGGTTAGGATCAGGTCTGACTCCCTGTGGTGCTGTTTGTCTTTAATGCCTGATAGGCACTGTAGTACTTGGTAATATCATTTCTGTGATAACACCATTTGCTTTTCATTTCTTCTAGAGAGATGGAAGATACGGTATCTAAGAGCCATTAGGTCAGAGATTCATTATTTCGTAGCATTTCTACTTTTGATGGACCATTGTGACTAGGCAGGAAGCCAAGTCAATCACTTTTTTTTTCTTTCATTACAGAATCATTCATTTGCTACAGCTTAAGGCTAATGGGTGATACTCACAATTTTTAGAATTTTTTTTTCTGGTGAATGCTGTGCAGTAAATTTTGTTCCAGTACTGCAAATAGAAGCCACATGTTCTTATTTTACAATTTTTGCTGCATTTTCAAGTCTTATAAATGGAACCTATTGCACATGGTTATACATTTTTTTTTTCATTTCAAGTTTAAATCTCTTTTAACCTGTGTCAATTCTATTAAAATTCAGAACAGGACAAGTGGCAACCAGGTTGTGATATTTAGTAGGGAGAACTGTCTGTTTTCCATCATAAATCAATAGCTAACAGCTATTCATTTCACACAGTCCATCAAAGAGCCCCTGCATGACTGTAATGTTTTTCCCTGTGAATTTTAAGGAGTGAACTGAACATTTTACATTCAAAATACCTTTGCCAGTCCCAGCTTCCTTATACAAAACAAGTTTTAGTGTCATCCTGTGATTTGTTACCTGTGTTTGAGTGTCAGCTGACAAACCTCTGAAGCTGGTCAGTTTTCTCACTCCTTCAGATGGAAAAGGAGATGTTGAAGGGATTTATGTTCAGATATTGGCAGAAATGACAGCAAACCCAGGATATTGGCCCATGTAGTGAATTCTTCTAGTGCTTCTGAAGTGCTTTGGAGTTATAAATGTTCTCCAGGTGTGTTGGAGCAGGTGTCAAACAGCAGCTGTTCTATACCAAGGGGCTGCTTTGCACAAGGACGGGCTGGGAGGATGGGCCAAGGTCAGCTGTGCCAGGTTCAGCAAGGCCCAGGGCCAGGTCCTGCCCCTGAGCCACTACAGCCCCATGGCTTGGTCCCTTCTCCCAGATTTCTGACAGGGAAGTGCTGGGGTGCCCATCCTGGAGGGGTTTGGATGGAAGAGGTGCAGCTGTGGCACTGAGGGCCGTGGTTTGGTGGTGAACAGGGCAGTGCTGGGACAATGATTGGCCTCAATGATCTTAAAGTTCTTTTCTGACTCAGTTGTTCCTGTGTTTCTGTGATAGTCTGAGTGAGTACCACACTAGAGACAGCAGCACAGCTTTCACTCAGTGAACTGCAGAGTCAACATTACAGGATTCCACATCAAAATCTTCCCATTAATTTGGGAACCAGCAGACCCACAGAATGCTGTGCAGCTGGAGCTGCAGCATTTCCTAGCCTGGAGATGTAATGAGCCATTAGCATCCTACACTGACTGGAAATTGTCTTCATACTTCAAAAGGAAAATGGAGATGAAAAAGCACAGAGATGAAACACAAATTTTCCCTATTCCTCAGTTGTTGAAAATACAAAAGGTCACAATTGAAAGCTAAACTTAGGTTGATTCCTGGTGAAGAAAGGCTGTTTCATCTCTTCTGTCTTAGAGAAGCTTAGATATTTAGGAAAACATTGTGGTACCATCTGCAGCACCAAGTGGGTGAGTGGCAAGCTGTTAAGAAGGATGTGGATTTCTGTTTTGATGTATGTACATGACTGTTGAAATTCAGAGAGCCATGCCAAAAGTATTTTGATATAAACATAATGTATTTTTCAAACATTAAATCCTCACTTATTTCAAAAACAAATTTCCTAGTCATTTGTATAATGAGCTTTATTTCTGAGTTTAAATATAAACCTTTAAACAGAGTTTCCTGTTACTTTACAGGTTTTAGGAACATTTGCTGTCCTAAATGAGTACCTTATGTCAGAAATTTCCACAGACACATCACTCTGAGGTAACTTTTTATTCTGTGAAAGTAGATGTCAGTTAGGTATAACTGGGAGACTGCATCAAAGTTCAAAGGCAGGAATCCTCACTTTTCCAGATTAAATCAATCTGGCATTCCAGGCTTTGTTCTGTTCTGTTCATTACAGTTTTTGGAGACCACATGACAAGAAAGTTTAAGTCCGTGTTCTAAACACATCTGGTTATTTATTGAGACTTAAATATTTAATTTTGTCTTTATCTTGCTTAATTGTTGTATGTGTATGGCTCTGACTTGGGTATTTCATGGATATGCAGATGAGGATTTCTGAGACAGCATGTGATAAGAACTTACCCTTGGAAAGAGGATATCTGCAAGGAAATGGAATTTTTGAGTGGTCTCATTATCCTTCGGATTTTTCCTTACACAGGCCTGTGGGAATATGCACTCTAGCAAATGTTAATGATTACATTTACATTTACAAATGATTACCTATTTTTTTTCCATAACCCTATGGCTACATAATAAATGCAAAATGTTGCTGTCCCCTTAGAACAAAAAATCCAGTTTACCTCTCTGTAGTTTGCGGGAAACCATTTCACATTTTGGAAGTGAGATGTTAAGAGGAGTTTTCCTACAACACCTGAGCCTTTGGCTGCTGCTTCTCTGAGGTTTTGACATCCACAGTGTGGAAGTTCTCAGGCCTAACTGCATAACACTGTCCTTAGGTCAGTCCGTGGTTGCTGTTAGGGGCAAAAGGTTTTAATGCTGAATTTCAGATCCCCAGAGCTTCCAATTTTAGGGGGATTTACTCCCCTCTCATAGCAGCCAGTAATGCTTTTTAGACACATCTTCTGTAGCCCCCCCAAGTGATGATCAGAAATGTGTTTATACTTAAATATTTTATTCTTTGATGAGTATATGAAGCATGGCAAAGCCTGACCCTTCACCTCTAGTGAGTTAGAAAAAAACAATATTCTTACAAAACAAGCTAAAATACCAGAAGGATGACATTTGGGAGCTGTGTAATTAACTGCTTCTTGCTCATCCTGGTAAAGCAGTGTATGGGTTTGCTTTTAGCATGTTGTTCTCAGAATTACTTCTAGTGTTAGCCTGAGTTATAAAATTATCTCATTCAGGAAACAGTTGGGTGAGATGAGCTTAGGTGAAATCTGCTGCAGAGATCCTAAAGCCTTCAGCAGGCTTAAAAGTGTAGAGGCTTGCAGGGTTGATGCTTTATCATCTGCAGAGCACAAAGACTGAACATGAACCCTGCTCCAGGTGACCCTGTGTGAGCAGGGGGTTCTTCCTGCCTCCACCATTCTCCAATTCTGTGTCCTCTGATTGTTTTGAGCTTTCTTTTCTTGCCTTTTAAAAAAATAATAATTCTGTGTAGAGAACAGGCAGTACCAGCCTTGGTTAGCTACATTTCTTTATTACTTTTCTTCTGAGTTCTGCCTGGGTTCTGAGGATGACTTTCCCAAACCGTGTCCAGCCCCAGCATTGGCTTAAGTCCTTAGAGGTGACAAATGCTAAAGGAAAGTTGCTGCTTTTGTTCTGTGTCCTTTGTGCTATGCAGAAAAACCTGATTTCCTGCAGGGGTATTTAAGCTGTGCTGCTGGGAGTGTCTGGCTGGAGAGCCTCATATGATTCCCTTGGAAAGTGATGGATTAACTGGGGAGTGGTTAAAGAGCTCTGAAATGGCAAATGCTGTCATTTTACAGACCCTATCCTTTAACAACTGTAGGCCCTGTGAGGGAGGGCAAAAAGCTTCTTTAAAACTGAAGTTACTGAGGCCTGAGGAAATTGTGTTTCACCTCTTAGCAGCAAAGTACAAAATCCCAGAGTATCCCAAACAAAGCATTTACAGGCAAATTAGGAGCCTGCAGAATTTGAGTGTAAGTGCATGATGCCATAAATACTAAGTGCTATCACTTAACTCAGCTATTAGGTCTAATTAACTTGAGGTAGGCTATTTGGTAATAATAACTTAATGGTATATTCCTCGGAACTGGAACATGACAACATTACACTTTTATCTGTTGATAAAAGTGACAGAATTATGTTCAATTACCTGTGGGGAGATACAATTGCTATTAAATCCTGCTATCTGTGCAATGCAAACTCACATGTGTCCTTAGAAATAAATTGCTTCGCCAATAGCAGCCCCTCTTACAGCAAGGCTGCTGTGTGTGCTGATGGGCTGGAGCTCTGCCTTGCTTTGTTTTGAACAGAACAGATGTGCTGCTTCATCTCATTGTACACAGAGCAAATCCAGAAACCACTTGATTTTCCTGCTGATGCCTGATTTCCACGCTTCTCCAATTTCGAGTGGACTGCAGCAAAGTCCTCCCATTTTCCAAGCTAGATGAGATCAAGTCCATAGCAAGTATTTGAAGAGAAAGCATTCTTAGAAAATGCTGTGTTCAGACTGTGGGTTTGGTTGTGTTGGATGCAGTGACACAGGCAGAATTTACACTGCCTGCTACTAATAAAGTTACAAAATAAATTTGGCAAAATGCAAAGATTTAAGTGTCTTCCAAATTGTGAGCCTGCATGTAGTTTACCTTCTCAGTGATAACAGCTTTATTGTACACAGCAGAAACTGCAATGGAAATCACATCTCACAAAATTATTGCCGACTGAGACCTAAATTTAGAAATCCATGCAGTTTTCCTGTTAATCAACTGTGCTTGATAAAATGGACAGTAGTAAATTAAAATTACATATTAGTGAAGTTGCAGTTATCAATTGCTGTATAAAGATAGCACTGGTAAAAATCAATTTTTTGCCATCTTTAATTAGCCTTGTTCTATATTATAAATGTAATTAAAATGCCATTAGTGGCATATTTCTAAAGAAATCAATTCTATTCATAAAATATTTCTTACAGCAAAAAACAAAACAAAACCCCAAGCTATAACAACAAACCAAAAAATAACTGCATGAGGTGGATTTTAGGAAGCTATGCTTTAAGATAGAATCATATTGCTCCCATCTTTATTATTTTTGCTCTTAGTTTAGAAATGTCAGAAGGCCATCAGACCTGTCTGAATGCCTAATCAAAGTAGAGCTGAATTTCTACATTAAAAACAAGATGCAAACAGATTTTCATGCTATCCTTTATCTTTCTTTCTGAGTTCTTGCTCAATTAGAGTTTTATTGGCTAGCTGGACCTAATCTTTCAGGCTTTTAATGTAGGATTTTTTATTTTTTTATTGGGAGGATTTCATACCTCGAAAAGCAGACTCTAATCAGCTGATCTGAATTACAGCCACCTATGCATGTGGAATTCCAACAATGCTACTGGAACTGCTCAGAGAAAGGCTGCTCATGGGGCAGCTGGGAACACCAGCCCGTGTTTTGTGGGGAGATTAAAAATATCACTTTGTCAGTATTGCTTAGCATGTAAAACACGTCATGCAAACCCCAGTGCTCCGGGGAAGAGCATACATTCTACTTTTATATTCCCATTATGCCAGGAGCTTTGTGAACTCATAAGCAAAAATACTATTTTCTATGTTCTTTGAATGTAAAACAGGCAACGGGCTTGGAAAAAAGCATCTCCAGAGTTGTGTGACCTATTAAGGTTGGGTGTTTAATTAATGAAAGAATTTGTGAAAGGCAAAAGAATCCTCCGTTCCTGTTAAGGCTGGGGGTCTTTATTAGGACCTGGCATGTCTGAGATTTCTTTTGCATTCAGAACTGGTGATTTAGTTAGTTTTCCCTAACTGAATCTATTCCAGATCTGTGATGCTGTATTCAGAAATAAAACCTCATTGGTGAAAAATAAGGTGATATTTTCACAGTCAGATCACTGAGAACTGATTAGCAGGAGAGAGAAAATGAATCCAGAAAGTAGCATTTCCCACCTCTTTCATCTTCTGAATGTATAAAAATACAGATTAAAAAGATGCATATCTGTGGAAATACATATAAAGGAGTTTATTATCCACAGATATACTCAGGCCTGATTTACAGTTTGTTGAAAATGATGAGAATTTTTTTTCAATTATCTGTAGATCATTGCTAGGAGATTTATTGTTCTGCATCCAGATTTATGGTCTTTGGGTTTTCTATCACCATTTTAAAACATTCTTTAGATAAAGATATGAAAATTAAGGTTCTCATTGTTTAATAGGAATCAATTTCCTTTTACATGGATCTCATGTTTTTTCAACCTTAAATTTTGTGGCACAGCATGAATAATTCTCAGTGGATTGTGAAGGATCCAAAGAAACTGCACTTGTTTTATTTCATGTAAGGTTTCTGTAACAGTCTGCAAGTGCACAACTGGACATTTATGTGGGTCTAAAACCCCAATATTCATTAACAGGCAATGTAAAGTATGTTTGCACTCCAGAATGAAAATAGCAATTTCTACTTTATGTTACTCCCTTATCAAAAAATTTTTAGTATCACCATCAATATTTCTTTTCTATTTGACCAGTTTCTTTCTGGAGCTGTTTGGGGTGTTGGTTTGGTTGGTTGGTTGGGTTTTTGTTTGGTTGGGTTGGTGGTTTTGGTTTGTTTTTTTCCCCCTCAGGGCTTTTTGTGTTTTGGGTGGGTTTTTTGTTGTTTGTTTGTTTGTTTTTAAAGCAATCTAAAGATGCAGTTGTGATTGTGTGGAGCCGGTACTTTCATCTCAGGGTTGTCAGATGTGACAATTAATCAGTGTTTGGGTGCTGAGGGACACAGCACTTGTGGAATTGCCACACTATATTTTGGTGTTAGGCTGCCTAAATATGATTTGAAGGCAGTCAGTGATCACCTCCCTGCAGCAAGGGGCTGTCAGTGCTTGGGGTGGCCCATCAGGAGCACACAGCAGGTTTGATGCCACCACTTTAAACTCTGGTCTCCGCTCAGCAGATCCCTTCCCACACTGGTGTAGTTCTGTGGGTGTTAGTGGGGGTTAGGAACCTGTCCCTTGAATCATGGACAGAGTCATTACTGACAAACATCCAACACTAATACCCATATTTTAAAAATGGGCCTCACAGTTCCTTTTGTGGTCAAAGATTTTGGGTTTTGGTTTAATATTTCAGGACAGGCAAATTTTCACTCCTTGTCCTGTATTTATTTTAGTTTCTTCTAAGTGTGCTATGTCTTAATAACAAATGAATTTCAGCAATGCCCTGTGTAAAACCAACTGGTGGCAGTGCTGGAGCTTGGTCTGAGGCAAGGGCAGTTGTGGATGGGACTCCTTTCTCCAGCTTTCAGCCATTCCCTGTTTCCAGCTCTCTCCCTTTGGAATGGTGGTGCTCAGGTTTTTCAGTCCCTCCCTGGCAGAGCTGCTCACGCTGGGGGGAGTGGGGTGCTCTCCTCTGCTGCAGCTTTGCTGCTCAGGTGAGAGGATGAAGTGCCTGTCCTGGAGGCAGCACTGCCTGTGAAACACTCCCTGCTCGGTGGGGCGGCTGGGATCCCCACCAGGGGTGCCAGTGCTGCACCTGTGCCTTCGCCTCCCTGCGCTTTCAGTTCAGCTCCTCTCCTCACTCTGCTTCCTCTGAAACTTGCATGGGGAGCTTTATGACAGTGACTTATCTTGTGCAAACCCTTGGCTCTGATGTTCCAAGCAGTACTGTGCCCTTGCTGCTTTGTACTCTGGGATATTTATAATGCAAACAAAGTCCCTGTCTGGAAACAAAGGGGGTTCTTGCCTTGGAAGCTCAGACCATGAACTGTTGACAGGATTCTTTCACTTTGTTTTATGTCTGTTCACATTGTCTCTGCTGCTGGTCATGAATGATGCTACATGGCTACATGTTCACCCCACCTTCAGTGCAGAGAGAAAGAAAATCTAAGCCTAACTCAGATACTCCTGTGTACCAAAGTATTACTAAATAACAAAGTCATCATGCTGCTGTAATTTATCCTCCATGTTTCCCAGGGCTGGTAGGCCCTTCTCAGCATTACACACTTCTAAGTTCATTTTTAAAAGCTCTCTCTGTTCTAATGCACAGAAGTACTTCAGTCTCTTGCTTGCTGGGATTTGAAAAGGATTACAGGCTCTGAAGCTCTTCTCTGTTTAGATGCTGCAGTCTCAGTGATGCCTTTGACTGTAGATGTAAGTTGCTACTTTATGGTGTTTCCTTCTCAGCTGCTTTTTTTCCTGTGGATATTTTTTCAGGGTACTGTTTCCATGCATCTGTCTTTTAAAACAAAATCACACAGTTAATTACCAGAGCACCCAGTCCACCATGTCAGCTAAAGGATCACAAAGCAATGGCATATTTCCCCTTGACTGTCTCATTGATGGTTTCCAATACTGCATGATATAATTACAGAAATAATAACTAAATACTGCATGATCCAATATGGGGAAAAAATCCTTATGTTATAAAACTTCTCATGGAAGGATCCTCAAATATTATTTGCATCTCAGAAGAGTTAAGATGGCACAGCTGGGACAGAGCTGACCTACCTCAGTCAGGAAGAATAAAATTCTTTCCCTTCCATAGTTTCTAATTATATATGATGTTTGAATCAATTGCAGGGAAACATAACTAGGGATGTGACTAGTTTGCAGGTTTCACATTAACTATGTCCAATGTACATTAGGAGAAAAAAATGTAAAAAATAGACTTTATAGAACACAGTTTTACATAATCCAATAGCCATCATGAATTTTTTTGTGGAAGTGGTGATCAGGAAAGGAAGCAGCAAAATCATCTCCACTGCTATAAACAATTAACACTGTGCCCTCATGATGTGCTAAGTATATCACACAGCTTTTAGCTGTGGAGAGTCTTTTTATACTAATGAGCTGGTTTGACAGAAAGTTTTGGGGCTTGATTTCAAAGTGAAAAGAGAGAGTGCAAAAAATTTCTAAAGTGCTGCTCTTGCAAGTATCTGGTATAAGAGGAAATAGGGAGAGTATTTAATGTGCTGTGATGTTAGGCACTGGTTAGTGTTCAAAAAGTACTTCTAAGAGGCTGCTTCAACTTTTGCATTTGTTTTCCAAATCTTTCTGACATTTTTCAAGTTCTTGTTTGATAATAGAAGTGAGCAATGGCTTCTCTGCTGTTTTGGCTCAGCAAAGACAGTTCAACTGGGAAAAGAGGGAGCTGGAGTCTCCTTCAGCCTGTAAGAATCAAAGGCTTTCCAGTGTGAGGTGTACTTCTAAAGTTCTGGTCAAGGCCATTATCTTTGATATGATTTAACCTGGATATTCTTCAGTTTTGTAGGCACTTGTAAAATAATTAGAATGATTACAATGATAACTCATGAGCATAGCCTGCTTGAAGCCAAATTGTTCTGTAAGGCACAGGTAAGGTCTCTGCTTGCTGAATGAGGAGTACTGCATGTAAAAGGGGCACCTACAGTATTCAACTTTGATTTTTAAACTTGCAAAAAAAAGAATTTTTATGATAGCAGCTGGTTTTAGCTATTTTTTTAAGTCACTAGTTAGGTAAAGTCCCATGACTCTTCAACAAAGCGGTAGAAAATATTTTTCTCTATAACTGCATATTTGTAGGAAGTGGGAGACAAAAATCCTAAAAGATACAGGAAGTGTCTTTCTGTTGGAACTCGCCTTGAATAGTCAGCAATTAATAATGCTGCATCATTCAGACATAACCTTTCCACATCCTGTCTGGACATGCTCTCCAATTTTAGAACACATTACTCATTATATGTAGTAGGTCAGAGGATAATGTTACACTCTAAATCAGCTTCTTCTCTAATCTTTCTAAACCTTTAATGTCTTCTTTCACACAGAAATGCAGTTGTCAGCCCTTCAGTGTCACAATTTGCAGCAACAGGATGAGCAGTAAGTATATTTTCATCCTTTTTGCTTGTAATCATGAAAGCAGAAACACCTGTTACCATTCTTTTTCCAATCCAAATGGGTTATTATAGCCAGAGAGAAGTGAGGGATGTATGCTGGGGCCTCATTAGAACTGCTTCCAACAACTGCACATTCCTTAGCATCAGCTTCTTAAGGACAGACTGTCATTAGCAGCTTTCATCTGTGGATCTTTAAGAGGTTTAATTACTTAGTAATAGTTGTGCATTAAATTAATTAGTTAACCCATATTAGATACCTTTGTGAAAGACCCAAAACATTTTAAATCTTAGATATGGAGAAACGCTGTCACAGAGATTACCATTATCTCACAAGGCATGTGTGATAAACTGGGACTGGGGCACTGAGATGACTGACCTGATTTTCATGGATGTTGCTTATGTGAAATCTAAATTGGCTGTCTGATTCAATGGCTTGGGGAAGGCTGCTCTAAATGATTTGCCCACAGCTGCTCAATGACCCTGATCATTTAACTCTCAGTCCTTGCTTTAATGATACTGCATGCTTTGCTCTAATGGGAAAAAAATACATTTTTCATTGCCATTAAGACATTTCTGTCACATAGAAAAGAAGCCAGCAGGTCTCTTCACAGAAGAGAATCCAGCAATATTTGGATAGAAAATTCAGTGTGCCATGTTTCATTGGTGAAAATTAATAGAAATAGGGAGTGAATATAGTGTAAATTTTAAAAATTATGACTTTTAAACACCAGAAAACACATTGTTGGGCAAGAATGAGCCAAGTGAGAGGAAAAGGAACTGCTTTTCCAGTCTTTCTCAGTTAAAATAGAAGTGAATTTGGCAGAAGTTCTTCCAGTAAAATCTGCTTTAGCATAAAAGCACTGGCACTGAAGCTAATGAAAAAAACCCTCACATTTTTACCAGAGCTAATGAAAAACCCTTTTACTTAAGTAAGTATGCTCTTATATTATCTGCAGTTTTTGCACAGTGTTTTTGCACTACTTTATCTGTGGTTTTTCCACTTAATTTTTTTTTTTTTTTCTGTAAAACAAGGGCAGACAAAAGGCCGCCCCTGTAAGATCTTGAGTATGTAGTAGATGACACAGGGAAGCGTGGCTGATACTGGTGGCAGTATCAACCCAGGGCAGTCCACTCTCTTAATTATTGGGCCTGGCTTACAGGAGAAATTCTCTTACCATGTCTTGTGAGAGGCCTTTTCAGCAATAGATAATGAATTAACTACAGGGAGGTTAACAAAACAGTACACATCAGCACATAAACCTCTTCCATTAAGCTCTAACTGCATGAATTGCCCCCCTCTCTTTTTCTTTTAGAGATAAGAATAGATTCATTAAAGTAGTTCTAAATATTTTATCACCTTTAATGTACTCGTGCAGACAAGACTTTGCAATGCAGCCTCAGACATAATTCCTAAATGAGCTCTCTCCGTCATAAAACCTCTCATTAATCTGTCTAAAAGAAGATGTGTGTCTGTCTGCTCAATACAACCACTGTCAAGCCTGTGATGTGTTGGTTTATGTGTAATAAAGTAAAGCAGCCTAAACTCTGTAGATAAAAAAACCATTAATGACAGGATTGTAATTCCTGAAGCTAATAGAATACTTGCCTTGTTTCCTGTGGAGAAATAAGATTCTTGGTGTTTTGAAGCAATGAGTGCCTCTCATAATTAAGATGAGTGGTCATGGAGTGCACTCATTGTCCTTCTGAAATAGAGGGAAATTCCAGTAGTGGAAAACTGGACCCTTTAAAAACCACCCTGCTTAATTTGCTTCTAACTCCAAGGGTGTGAGTGATGAGCCATTGTCTTTGGAGTGCATCATCACTATTTAGATTGCAGGTGGTAGCCTGGTAACTGGAAATTATCTTCACTGACAGGACTTGTCTTGTGGAACAAATCATGCCTGGCTCAGTTGGGTACATCTTGTACCCAGCAAATGGCTTCTGTTCTGGGACAGACACGAGGAGGCCACACAGACAGACCTGTTCCAAAGGCTCCTTTCATTCACTTTGGGACAGTGCTATGGTATCAAAACTCATCCTCGTGGCATAACAGAACACTTTGCAAAAATCCAGGGCATTTCAGGCAGAATGGAGAACATTCCCAAAGTGCAGCATAGCAGCCAAATGAAAAAGCAGCTTGTATTTCTGGAGAGGGGGTAGGCAGGCATGTGAAGAAAGTTATATGGACAGATGGAAATGCACTGGGTAGAAATAGGTATTTTAATGGAAAAAAAGCCCAAAAACTTTGTCTCAGAAGAGCAGTGGAAGTAAAGAATGTGACTGTGGGACTAAAATGTTCATGGAGACATGGCATCCTCTATCTCCAGGTTGTTGTGGATAGCGAGGTAAACATTTGAAATCTGCTGTGAGAAGCTGTACCTTTACAGACTCTGTTCACTCTCTTTAGTGGGCCCATTATAAATCTGTATTTTATGTGAAGGGTAGTGAAGGGTACCTGATTTATGGTAGAATCTACAAGTATTTAATGTTTCAAGGATGGATCTTATCCTTATCTTCTCTTGGTGTAAAGATTTTGTCCTGAGAGGCAGAAAAAGTGATACTAGCAAAGTTCCAATGGCTTAAGAAAGGCCAAAGCAATAAAATAATTAAGCTGGATTTCCTGCTGGCACTCCTTGCATGGCCAGCTTTGGATGGACCTGAAGGAGGACACCCAGGTTACTGCTGCAGTAAGATTTGCTGTAAGGCACTGAGAGAACTGGGATCTTTGGAATATTCCCACGGGCAAGTTGCATACACCTAGTGAGCAGTCTAGGAAGAAGGAGGATGCTTAATCATCATTTAAAAAAAAATAAGGGGTGGTTGTTGTTTTATTGCAAATGTGTTACTTTTCATAATTCCCTTCTCATGTATAATTCTGTGGCAAACAGATGAGCGTGTTGTGGCACAGAACATGCATTTTATTTCCCTGTGTTGTTGGATAAGATCTCAAGCTGGTGCTTTTGCTCAGAACCAAGCTCTGTTTCACAGATCCTTTATTCTGCACTTAGTTTGCACAAGGTTTGCAAATAAATAAAAACTGTTGCATACTTGAATGCAGTGGTGATGGGGCGCAGTAAATATAAGTGTGTGTACATCAGTGCCTGATGCTCCCTCAATAATAGCCAAAGAATCCAAATGGGTTTTGAAAAAGTGTAGATATTTTTAGAATTTCTAGTTTATACATAAATATTGGTAAGTTCCACTAAACAAACCATTAAAAATGCTTTAAATGCATTAAGATATCTTACTGAAAAGCCATTCCCACTCTCAATATCTTGGTGCTGGTTATACTTTTGTACTAATCAAACATGGAACTTTGTGAGGGAGGTGGACTTGTCACTCCGAAGAGCACGGAGTGTGATGTTTGAAGCATGAAGGATTTTAAGTGATTTCTAAAACAGAGGAAATTGGGAAAAGAAATCAATGTAATAACAGCATTGTGTGGAATAGACAAACATTTTTCTTGTTGCACTTTGCTTTGACATTCACACCATGATATGTGCAGAATATTTAAGAATCACTGGGAAGAACTAACAGTGACTTTGTCCTCATGAAGCTTGTCAGGCTGGTTCTGTGACTTGCTCTAAGTGAAATCCTCTCAGGGATCCCATACCTGGGAATTCTTACAGGATGTCTGAATTTAGCCAGAGTTTAGCCACCAGAGAATGGGATATTTTTTTAAGGGTACACCCAGGTCTCCCAAAGGAAATCTGGAAATCAGCCCAATCTGGCAGTGTCTGTACAGGGCACCCTAAACTGGACACTTCACTGCAGCAGCCCCACCATGGCAAGAGCTCCTCACTGAGCCAGGTTGGGAATGCACCACAGCCATTTCTGCAAGGCTCAAATTAAATCAAAATCCTCAATTAACAGCAGAGGTTTATTCTTAGAAATGTGTTTCAAAAAAAAAATCTGAAAATAGGAAAAAGGCCTAGAAACCTTCATTATTCTATGTTAACACATGTTACAAACAGTATAACTTTTTTTAGAACAAGTTTTATTTTTTTTATTTTTAGCTGATAACACCAATATTATGCATTTCTTATATATTATGTATATATAATATTATATAGGATATATTTGATGTTATAAGACTGAATATAAAGTTAGAAAATTATCTGCTTGGAGCAAAACAAATTGTCTTCAGCTAAATGTATTGCCTTAATGAATTATAATGTTTTCCTTAAGAATCAGAGCAAACCCACATTTTAAATTCTCAGAATCTTAGTCAAGTGGAATTCTTGTTCTGCAAACAGCTCTGAGGAAGAATCTGGAAATATGAATATCATTTGGAGAGGAAGATGGGATACAGCTCTTAAGGTAATCGTGAGACAGACAAAGGTTCTTCTCCAGAAAAAAAAAAAAGTTTGCTGCTGCCAGCAGTTGAAAACTCTTAACCAAAGGCTGAGGCTTTTTAAAAATCTTTATATCGATTTGGGACTTTTATATTTTTTTGGTTTATCTGTAAATGCCATTCAAAAAATAATTGTTGCAAATGTTTAGCAGAAATGGCTGTTTCAGTGGTGCATTTGAGACTGAGTAATTTCACTGTTTCAGACAAAATGATGTGCACTGAAGTGGCTGCTGCATTTGGGAGACAGTGAAAGCTCTTTTCTTCATAAATTATGACTAAGCTGAGAATGAACTTATGTGCCAGGAGAATGTCTGCTCCTTGAATACCTTTTTTCCATAGGTTTGTATTGATGAGTGTATTGAGCTGAATGCACAGGTATTTTTGTCCTTGTTGGAGGAAACTGGGAAGAAATGCAGAATAACTTTTTTCATCTCCTAAAACTTTAAATTTAATTTAAATTTAATGATGTCATTCACTTATGATATTTTTATAATAAGGTGGTTTGAAAACCTTTCAATTTTACAAAAAGAAACCTTATTTTGAGCAGACAGTTTAAGTTGTTTTTTAGTGTCCTTCAATTTTGTATCTGAACAAGTGCGTGGTACCAAGTAGAAGCCAATCTGAACTGCTTTGAATTGTTTAATGTAGCAAAAATCAAAAATTAATTAGAAAATCAAAAATTAATTATAAAATCAAAAATAACTTGGTTAAAAACATTCCCTTGCACCTGGACAGGACAGCAGCACACATTTCCCTTCTTAGGTTTACTCCTTCCTTCTAAACATTTACACACCTTGTGCAGAAATCAGTCACTCCCAGGAGAAGTAACCTCATTACATCTCCACCGTGGGTCTGGAGGAGCTGATTCAAGCCTGTGATTTGGTGCAGGGACAGTCTGGAGAGGAGAAGCAGCCCCAGCTCTGAGGAGGTGTCAGATTTGTGACTGGAGCCATCAATGATGTGGCATTTCTGGAGTGATCCCTTCCCCAGGTTTGCCAAATGGGAACCAGGTGTCCCGATCAGCCAAGTAGGCTGAAGTCTGTTTTATAATCCAGGCTACAGAGGACATTCTTTTTTAGAGGATTTCTTGAGGAAGGAGTCCAAAGTGTATCCTTTGTTCCTTGGTTGTGTTTCCTACAGCCAGAGCCAGAAGTGTCACTGAAGTGACTTCCAGGGATCCCACAGCAGCTGGCTTCTGCCCCGCTTGCAATAAAACCCCAAACCTCTGATGCTCTGGGGAATCAAAGCCATTAACTCCTACAAACCACAGGAACTTTTTGAAGTTACTCTCAAAGATGATCAGTGAGCCAGTGAAGGATTTAATGGATCAGTGAGGAGATAAGCAGAGATTTCCACTTCCATCCACAGCCTCCTGAAACAGGAGCCCTAATAGGAGCTCTGTTATCAGACCTCCATCTCCTCACCTTAAGACCTCTCAACAGCTCACAGGAAAAAATCAGGTCTCCCTGATGCTGCTTCAGAGCACTGCTCTGCTGTTGCAGCAAATCTTTGCAAGATTTCCCCAAGAATGAGAACAAGGTATATTTTCCCCCTCATTCTTGCCAAAGTTATAATGAAATACCTTGAACAGATTCTCTTACTAATCTTGAATAGAGAATTCCAGTTTCCTGACCCCTGCCCTTACAAAGCTAATTTCCTTCAGGGACAAATGGGTTTGTATAGGAATTCATCATTTTCTCTCTTCACAAAAAAAAAAAAAAAATTCCAACACAGAAGAAAATTCAGTCTCTGAGGATTTTTGAAGAACACAATTCCTTCTGCTTGAAATCTTTATCAGACCATCTCATTAGATGGCTCAATCTAGTGCAGAAGGATCTTTAACCAGCTGCTGCACAGACTGAGGAACTCATTGCAGGATTTCCAACACCTCCCTTAATCATGTCTCCTAATGAGTGCTTAATGATGGAAGGGGAAGCAGAGAGGCATTCATATTCCATTTCCTTTTGGAAATGGTTTCACCTGACCTTTCCTAAATGACCTTCAGATTAGGTTCCTAATAACTTCTAATTAATACTTTCCACATGCTGCTCTACATAGGAAATCTGCTTCTTATTCCTTTCCAATGCCCAGCAATTATTGCATTCAGTCACAACTGTGACACAACACTGGTGGTGTCTGTGGGGCCACCCCAAATTTATTTTTCTTAAGATGTGCAATACAAGTGCAAAATGCAACTCTAGAAAAAATGAATTGATAAATTGGTGTTAGATGTGCAAAGTATATTTAAAATATTCGTTTTTGTGACAGAATAATTTTTCGCTGATTTTTGTTGGAGAGTATTAAAGGTTATTATGAATGAGTCACGCTGCAAAATCTGTAGAGATGAAGCTCATGCTGTCTTTCATAATCATTGCATGTTGAGTTTAAAGAAATGCATTTTTTATATTGGCAAAGCCTTTTTTATTTATCAGTAGTAATGTTGTTTATTGTACAATGATAATCATAATTTTGTGTGGATTTTACAGCTAAAAGTAGGCAACTGGAATAGTAAATTTCTTTTTCAGGATTTAAGGAAGAGATAGTTATATCTGGGTATAAAATAGGCTTTTCCCTAAAATTATTCTGTGTGAGTGAAAGAGTTCCCTTATTAACAGGCAAATCTATGATTTCATCTACTCTTTTTCTGATGAATCTTTTATTCTAAAATCCATTATATATGTAGGTAGTGGAGGACTGAGATGTAATGATAGATCATTTTCCTGAGGTCCAAGCAGCAATGACATGCAAAAGCCTTCTAAGCACAAACTGTGGCTTTGGACAAAAAAAAAAAAGGCCAGTAGACTTAATAAATTTGAAAGTGTGAGCTGCAAAAAAGTGACATTCATAAAATGTGAATGGAGAAGGACTTAGAAGAGGAATTTTTAGCATAGTTAGAGATTTTACAGAAATTTTGATCTACAACTCAGGCATTAGGAGATTATAGTGCGTGACGCAAGAAGTTGGTAATTTGATGGCTTTGTGATATTTTTAATAAATGTTATAAAATGGCACCACTACAATTCAGAGGGTTATAGTGAGGCAGTGGTTACCTTTTTTGCATTATTTACAGGATGCATTAATTCACCAAAACACTAGAATTTCTCTATGGAATTACCAGGTGACCTACTGCTGAGATGTTTCTCCATGTGCTGAAAATACTTTTGAATTTTTTTAATATTTATTTTAGAACTGACTTCTCAGTTCTTACCTAAAACCAACATGACTTGCAGAGTTCAGAGACCCCCATTGCTCGCACCACCATTGACATTTATACCTCATTGTGGCTTCCAATGGCAAACTGCTCTAATGCTTCCTTTCCTCTTACAAAATTATCAGTATTATAACAGTGCTCCTAAGGGTGTGTGTGTGCCAGCAGAGTGACAATTCACACCATTCCAGCAGCAAGCTGGTGTGTTCCTCGCATGACAGTAATGAACAGATGGCAGACTCTGCAACAAAGTGCTGACTTCAGACTTTGATCAAACAACTCATTTCACCACTTGTCAATTGTTGGGATTTTTTGAATCGTGATCAAGATGTTTTAGGAGCTGAGTGAAGTCATTTAAACCTTAGGCTAAGGCAAGTGTAAATTACTTTCTTGTTCTATGTTCTGTATTGGCACTTTTTTCTGAAAGTGAGGAATTAATCTATTGGAAGTCATGATTGGAGTAGGAAGAATCTTTGCATCCATGCAAGAAAATATTTCTTTTATATGTGTATGCAGCACTTGTCCAGGACAAGTTCTGAGTGTGTTTCAGACTTCCTGTTCTATCCCAAAGATATAATTTATGTTTTCTCATCCCAGGAGTATTAAAGTGCAAGTTGTGGGCTTAAGAGCATTTGAACAAAATGAAAACTGTCCTGTAGCAGTGACCTGACATTCATTTTTTCCAGTATCACCCAACCTCTATCAAATTTTATGTCATTGCAACAAGCGTGTCTCCTTTACATTGGATCTCCTCTCTGCCTGTTCTGGGGTTAGTAATGCTTCATTTTGGAAGAAGTTGTCCAATGGCTCTTGTGCTGCCTGTAAGTAAAGTTTCCTCCCTGCAGCTTCCCAGAGGATGGCTGGTTCCTCCTGCTTTTATTCCAAATGCAGCACACAGAAAAGCTGTGTGCTCTTCTGTGACTATTCTTGCCTTTGTGGCACTGTCACTGCAGTTATTTTAAATCTGCACTGCCCTGACTTACTTTATCAAGTACCTACATACAATAGGCTCATTTTTATTTCTCCTTTTTCTACCCATAGTGATTTGTGGGCTAAGTATTAATTGTTTAGCTGGTTTTTAGTTCTACTGCTTCTGGTTATTGTAGCTTTATGTTAATGCAGCTTTGCATGGAAGTGTTCTAGTGGTGAGAAGTGGTTTAATGTCTGTCCTATTAGAAAATCTAAAGAGCTTGACATTCTGTGTCCAATTCCATTTTCTAGGCAGTATAAACTAAACTGGTGCACTCTCCTTAGTTCTTGAAGTCTAGGGATTAAGAATTTGTGTAATTCTACTGGGATTCACATGCCTAGGCTCATGGGAAGAACAGATATTCTCTCTAGAGGAGGATTCTTCCTCAAATTTTATGACAGATAAGTTATGATAACACCTTCAAATGTCAAAACATCTACTGAAGTTATGATAGAGTTCAAATTTCCTCAAAGTTGTTCTGAATATTTTTTAAATATCAGCAAAATCCGTTTTTCTCTTACAGGGTTTTGGGAATTGTTCATTAAATGCCAACATGTACCTGTTAAGAGGATCTACCAGAAATGCTGTTGTGAGAATATTCACAAAATCTACTTCCTAGGCAAAAATCCTAATAGTGGGAATGCCTTTAGGTTTGACTGGTCACTATAAACAAATTCACTTCCAAATAATAATGAAAATTGTCACATTTTCAGTTAAAGCTGTTTATCATTTGTTGCTAAAGTAGGTCATTAGCAAAATCAAATCCCAAACATCAGGTTAGAAAAAAATTTGTATTTCTGAGTCTGACTCACAGACAGAAAATCTGTGACCTTTGAAGTCTTCAATTACTTCCTAGAACCTGAATTTTCCCCTCCAAATTTCTTTAGTGAGCTTACTAAAGAACTTAGAGCAATCCCTCAGCTAAAGGTCATGGTGTTGTGTGGTGTTACCTGGGGTTTTAATATTTCCTCATAAACTATGACATTTATAAAATGTCAGCAGCTGAAGAAATCAGTGCTGTATGAACATGGGGGAAGAGTAAAAAAAAACCAACTTGTTTACTTTGGCAATTCCATCAGTACTGGTTCAGAGTGATGAATGTAATCAAAACAAATAATATTGTTTACAGATATTATTAATTACTGTCCTGCCTCGCCAGACGTTCATGTTGGTACACTTAGGAATAAAAATCAAGTCATATCATACTTTATTTAATAGAGAGCTTGTGCCATTTGCAGTGACCACAGAAAGCTCTTTCCTGCCAGAACTAACAGCACATTCCACTTTCTGATCCAGACAGAGGTGATCCACACCCAGGTGACTCATCAGGAGAAAAGTAGATCTTCCTCATATTCTATTCAGGTAATGCAGAGATTATTCTGGGGTAAGAAGTGACAGTCCCAGTGACAGATGCAGATACTGGAGCTGGCAGGAGGCAGTGTGTGAGATGATAAAGCAGGGACAGAGAGGGGGCAGTGAGAGCAGCCCTGGCTGCAGCAAGGAGCTGCTTTCTGTCCTCCCTGCTGCATCAGTGCCTGGTGCTCTCCTCACACTGCTGCCCTGCAGCTTGATTGCCCATTGACCCTCCATCCCAAATGCCAATTTGTGTTTCTGTGAGGTGAAACAAAACCCTCTGCTTGCTAATCCCTATGCACAGGCATGAGATGATCACACTCTGTGATACCAGTGAGGAACTGAGTGCTTGAGACCAAATCCACCAGTGCAGAGCAATGGAAATCCTCTGTCTTCAGTTGTATTTATTTATTGTTTGATTGTTTTGATTTACAGCAAGATTGGGATCAGCTCAGGTGACCAGCTTGTAACTGCTTTTCCTACTTCAGCCTGGTTAATTTACACTAATGCTTGATTGAGCACCCTCTAAACCCTGATAAACACCTACTGAAATGAGAGGTATAGAAAAAAAAATCTCTGTATTTTAAAAATTTTTATAATCCATGTTTAGTCCCTGCAGTGAGTCAGGGAAAGGAACAGCGGCTTTACATCCATACTCCTCAATTCTGGATTTTAGATAGATGCACTGTCTGCATGCCCAGAGCAAGGCAGGAGGATAAAAGGCTTTGGTTAGAAGCAGGCAGAAACTTGAGCACTGCTGAGGGGAAGCTCCTAAAAGGAAAATTTACATCTCCTTGAAACTATTGATTTTGGTGTTTTTCTGTTGCAGTTACAAGGGAAATGTGGCAGCTCCCCTGTGAGAGCAGGTACACACCTTCCCTCAGGTGAGCTTCCAGTCAGGCAGGAGGAGAAACAATCCTGGGGTGTCTGATTGGAATCTTGGAAAGGGATTTGTAATCTGATGGAGAATCAAGAGTTTCTAGTGGCCTTTGCCAGAGGCAGAAGCTGATTGGAAATTAGGAGACAGAGTGGATAAAAAGGTGGAAAGGGGGCAAAAAGGGAGCTGATAGGTAGGGATGGGGAAGTAAATTGCAAAGCAGAGAAGTGAAAATAGGGGGTTACAGGTACCCCACAGGGAAATGTGGCAGCTGCCTGATAATGATTCTGCTGGCAGAGATGGAAGTCAAACCAACCCCCAGGATTAGGCTGGCTGGAGCATCTGGAGTCATGTTGGCAGAGAGGCTTTTGGGGGACTGGGGGATACCTAGCCAGGTGAAAATCTAGCTGAATATCTAGCTGAAAATCCCAAGGACTTGTGATGCATTTTCAAACAAAATTTTGTTTAATACGTGGGATTCTTTTGTCACCTACACTTCAAGTAATAACTAACAGTAACTAGAAAGAAAATTCGACCTTAGGCTTATCCTTCTGTAAGGTTTTGATGACTGGTTTGTTACTTGGATTCCAAAGAATTTTTCTGATCACATATGTTTATTGTGCAACAGATATGTGCAGCTTTCTTCTGCTCTCCCCCTCCCCCTACAAGTTATCATATTGATAAACAAAGCTCCTCTATAACTGACCTATTTTCAGTTAAGATCAGACCCGTGCCTTACACCCAGCAATGTAACTGATACTTCAGTTTTATTAATGCAAATTAACATCTCTGTGGGCATTCTCATTTATTTCTGGGTATCACTGTGTTATATGGAATCAAAGTGTTATTTGACATAACATAAAATGGTGAAAATATATTTTAACATTTTAGAGCGTTTATGTTTATACCTAACTGCAGACTTTCTGTTGAAGTACAAATAGTAAGCATTAATTATGTGATCACAATGGAAGGGAATGCTGACCATAACAAGAGGAAGGAGCATGAGTAAGCAATCAGCGAAGATAGGGCTGGGAAGGGATGGGATCCATTTCAGAAAATATCATTAATACATTTGTTCACATCCAGGCTTGTTCTCTTGACTCCTCTTACTGTCAGTGGTGAGAAACATGGTAGAGATTCTCTTTTTTCTGAAATAGGGATCTAAACAAATATGCTCTTTGTCTTTTTAAAATACATTTGTTCATTACTTTGTTGTTTGTTGGTTCTTTTTTTTAGGAAGTGAGATTCTGATCTCATTATCAGTGTAAAATCCTTGGAGTTAGAGTTGCACAAGTAAGGAAATGGGGTGTGAGCAGTGAGTATTGGCTTTGAACAACTGGCTTGATTATAGGGTTATGCTCTCTCTGCTGTGATGTCATTGTAATGAGGTATTGAGACAAACATGGGTTTTGCTAAGATACTGATGAATATGGAGTAGTGTTGGACATTTTGCCAAATATATCTTGTTTTTTTCTTGTTTAATGCAGTGTGCTGACTGGTGTTTTTGCCCAGTCTCCCATGGTTTCTGCTAAGTGCACTAGTTCTTTTGTTCGTTCCAGCATTCTCACTTGTTGTCCTTGAACTGGCAAGGCAACTTCACCTGCAGAGGAAGCAGGTCCTGTAGAGGTAATGTGGCTTTTGAAAGGAGAGTTGATTGTCAGCCATTTCTTTACATAAGTAGATGTGTATGGGAGAGGAAATAGCTCATCATTTTCAATACAACAGCAAAGTCCAAAAGTGTTTGAAATAGACAAAGTATGATCATTAAACATGATGGAAATATTTCAGTATTTATTGCTAATATCTATGATCACAATCAGCCCTTTTTATTAATCTGGTTGCTCTATTCTTGAATTTGGAGTTTACAGATCCTCTTTACTTAGGGCCCAAAGTCCCATGTAACCTATAGGATCAGTGCTGATTCTGTGTTGTGTAATTGATAGCATTCATCATACAGTGCTGGTTTTGCTCTCTGCTTCAGAACTTTTAAAACTGGAAAATAATATAATATTCAGCAATTCATGATACTTTGAAGAGACCATTTATATCACCAGGTTTGAAGATTCATGACTTGATTCTATAAATCACACTAAAAAGATTGGTTCACCAAGTCAGCCCTTGTCAAATGTTCTTTGAACTGAGAATAAAAGGTTAGAAAAATAAAACCTTCATGGCCTCACAAAGAAAAAAATGAATTAATATCAGTTCTGTGCCTCCAGCTGTACTGTCCCTTCATACCTGGGATGCTGTACAGCTGCCTCTGTCAGCACTTTTCCATCTGGGTCCCATTCTTGCTCACACTGCTTCACCCGTGAGCTGAATACTCATGAGCACAGTGGTACAGCACTACTCTGCTGCAAAGGCAGAAACTTTTTCAAATCTGTTTGTCCAGCTTCTTAAAAATATTCAAATATTTATTAGCTTTTTTTCAAACTGTGTCAAATTTCACTGAAATAATTCACTCTTTCTTTGATTCATCTGGATGCTGCTGGAATTTGCGAAGATAGAGAAAATCAGCCCAGATAAATGCAATGTCAGAGTGACCAGGAAATGACAAAAAAAAAATTAGATTGAAGTCAAATTTCTGGAGCATAGACTATGATGTGGGCACAGCCCTTTTCTCAAGTCAAGAAACATATCCTATAAAGTAAGAATAATATGAAAGTCATTAAAATAACATAATCCCATGAAAAAAAGAATCAAATACCATTTGACTGAATCTAAAAGAGGGTGCAGCTAAGAAGATGAAGCAGAGTTTGTATAAAATAAATCTCCATAGAGCTAGAAGATCTAGCTAAGATGCAGCTTTATAATCAAGGTGGGACTTTGGAAAGGGAAGCAATAGTAGGCAGCCAGCTGAACTCTTTCACTCAGACTCACTTTCTCCCACAACATCAAACGCTTGGTATGATTAAAGAAAATGACAGCTGAAGTTTGGCTTTCAACAATGTGCAAAAAGAGGACATGTATGAAGTTGTCTGAATTAATTCCTACTGTGCTGTTTGAAACCTTTTACACCGCCCTCGACTTCCCTCTGCCCTCTACAAATGTAAATTTGGAGTATTTTTTTTATGATTTCCATTAATGAAAGACACAACCCCTCATACCTGTTTGCCTCTCTTCCAGGATGGTACTTGAATCATGCTGTCTGCCTTGCAGCTACAAAATACTGCTAGCACAGGCTCAGAAGAGATGCAGAGGAGATCAGCCCAGCCAAGGTAGTCATGGACTTGAATTCTCTTTCTCTCCCCTCTCCTGCCTCATCACTCTTTGTGGCTTACCCCAAACCTGTGTTGCTCTTTGGGCATTGCCTATGTGACAACAGCCTTGGATATAAAACATTGTTTTCAGCCTCCTTTTGGCTGCTTCATCAATTATTAATTATTATGTTATTCATATTATGTTGATGCACTTACACCAGTCATTGATATTATTATATAAAGTATTTCAAACATGTATTTTTTCTTTTCCAAACTTGAACAATAGAGACAAATCCAGTGCTTCTTTAAAGACAAAGGAGTCCCTCTTGACATCTTTCCTTATCTGTAACCCCCTGCTGACCCCAGCACACTTAAGCCTAACACTGAACACTGTGCTCACAGCAAGGGAAAAATAAACAGCAGCAGCAAAACCTCAAACCCAGCCACCTACTGTGAATCCAAGTGAAACTGTTTTGGAACATATGATCCCTCTGTCCTTAGGTGTTCAGAGAGGGATGTCTTTGATATATAGCACTGATAAGAGGCTTATTCCATTAAGCTACAGTGATTCTCACTTTCATGCATCATTTGACAGAGAAAATGAGAATTTGCAGAAATAATAGCTAATGTAAAGTATATCATGTTGCAGTGCAGTTAGACAGGTAGGAAATAAAGTTTATGTATTATTTCATAGAGCGGTTTGCACATTTTATTGTATGTGCACAGAAGAGATCCTTTAGGGTTGTTTTTGTTCCATACCAAATTTAAAGCTGCTAAGAACATTGGGTTTGGATCAGGATGTATCCTCTTAAGAGAGGGTAGGGTTTCAGTTTCGCATAAATATTCTTACACGAGTCATAAAGGTTAAATTAAAACCGGATGAAGAAAAGGAAAGCTGGAAACACAAGCATCAGGAAAATAAAATGGTAGCTGACTTAAATAACAGCTTCACATAGTTCCACAGTCTACCTTACATCTTCAGACACACAGAGGCACCACCCTAAAGCTGAAGGAATGCTTCTGTGACATTTTTTAGGGCTATTTCAAAAGCTTCTCAAACTGGTTCTCCCCCTGCTAGCTGAAGTTCTCACTGAAGAGGGATTTCTTCTCCATGCATTTCTGCATATGGGAGGATGGCATTGTAAATATCAAGAAAGTGCATTTTAATTCATGCCTTTGATTCCCAAGAACAGACTGGCAATGGTTAAATCATTTGTTGCACAGTAAGTTGTGAAAGTCACTTGCAGTGGCAAAATATATCACAGCCTATTAAAATTTCCAAGATTTTTGGACACATCATAAGCTCTAAGATGGTGGGTATTTTATTCCTACTGCCCTTTAGTGCATCCATAACTTGATGGCCCTTGTGAGCAATAATGTGAATTGTCTAGCAGAAGAACCATTTACTATTACTTACAAAACTGTTTCTACAAGAAATAAAGTGCCTGTGGCAGCTTCTGTAAGGAAGGAAATCATAAGCACTGTTTTAAATTGTGGTATTTGCATAGTTGTGCATAAGAAATTAGGGGGGTGGTGTTGGGAATTTGATTATTTCCCACACTTCAGGAACAAGATATGAAAGAAGGGAGGGACAAAAGCTGCATTCCAACACACCGTGGTCTTAAAGGAAGGAAATTCAGCTTAGGGAAATTTCGTTTTTCATGAACACACCTCAAGTATTTTTACTAATGCTGAGAGTTTCCTGGAAACTTTTCCTAACTCAGAATGTTTCAACTGGACCAATAAACAATCAAAACCTTTTAAATTTATTTGAAAATGGATGGTTTTCCAGTCTGCAGCCCTTAAACAGAAAATATAAAGGAGAGAAAAAAAGTAGGAGGATGTGTATATTGGTTCAGTAAGTGAAGCAGTATCCTGGGACATGTGAAACCCAGGTTCATTTCACTGGTCAGTGGGGTTTGGAGGGAAAAGTTCTTTTCTAAGCCCATGGAGATAACACCAAAACAGGTGCATTAAGGGACTCTGCTACATGCACAGGCAAGGTGAACAGCCAGCTTGTAAAAGGGACATGCATTTGTCATCAAAATTTAGTTAGAAGCTTCCAATTGATTCTTATTTTTGCCATAGGTAAAACAATAGAATATTTTATTACTTCCATAAGATTTTCTTTACTTCAATACTAACCATAAAACATAGGCAAGTTTAGATTAAAATATTATCAGATTTTCCAAAGGTCTTGCTCCTTTGTTTATAATGACCTGCTAACCTCTAAATTTAGCTCGCATTAGTGTTGTTACAGCTCTCAACGCGCTGTTCCCCTTCCTAGTCCCACACTGTTGTATTGCAGTCATGCAAAGGCTGAAAATACCTCATTGCTTTCACAGGAAGGAAGAAATTTGCAAGTGGTCACAGAGTTCTAGAGTTGCACCCTTTGCTTTTTTGGATTACTTGATCCTCTGAGGATAGCAGGGAGCAGTTGCTCTTTCTTCCTTTGGAATCTTTGATTATGAGAGAAATACCCAACCAAGTGCTAATTCTGAGAACTGGGAAGGTCTGTGCAGCATCCCTAATTTTGCTCTCCACTGCTTTCTTTGCTGAGTGTGGCTTCTCTTTTTCTGCTACTTCCATGTTATGACAAATAACTCCTACATTTCAAAACTATGGTTCTCGTTATATATGACAGTGATCTGCAGTACAAAACTGATTTATAGACCATGTAAACAAAATATAGGAGCTCAGGGTGTGGTAGAAAATGGAAGAATATTAGAACTCAGGGAAAAAAATATGCATGTCTAAATACTTCTTTCTGTACTTGCCTTGAGGCAACTTTTAACTACATTTATTTTCAGCTACTACATTATTTGGTGTAGCAGAAACCACTAAGAGAAATAGGGAGAGCATAACTGAAGAATAATGCAAGTCATCGAAACAGTCGTAGGTTTTTACCACTTTGTATACTAATTTTAGAACATTGCAGACATCATTGCTTGCCTAGGCCAGCCATATGCATCAAATATGCTGTAATCAATTTTTCATAACTTCCAATTCTGTTGCTCACATAACTTCCTAGTAGCCACCATAATCTTGTCTTTAAAACATAGCAGTACAATCCAGAACTGTGAGGAAAATGTTCTGAGTCTTTGACAAGGAAGTAACAGCTTAACTCCATGTTTGAAAGCTAAATATTTTTAGTGGCTGATCTCATCTTTTTTTACAGTGTTTGAGAAAACTATAGATTAAACCCTCTCCATTGTTCACAAATGATGTGAACTAACTGTGCTTGTATAAACAAGTTCACACAACTCCTGTGATGTGAATTCCAACTCAGTCAAGAGGATCCCACGAAACTGTGCTAGGAACCTACTCCACTGTAAATACCATTGTAAACACCATGACATAAGTAAAAGGGTATCTTATTCTTCATTTCAGAATCCAGCCTGAGAGGTGATCAAGGAACTGAAAAGTACCTCCTGATGTTAAGTATAATGGGCTGAGTACAGTGTCTTGATAAAGGTTCACTCTATTCCTGTGCTCTCCTTAATGACCAGAAAAGTACAATTTTTTCAAGCTTTGTAGAAGAGATTATGAAAATTGAGTTTTCAGATTCAGGAACTCTGTCCACAGGAAGTGAAACTTCTTTTTACCAAAAGTACATACGAAATAATTTCAATGCAATCAGCTCAGTCATCACAACCCATTGTTTAATATAGAAGACACGTGCGTTTTCTCTTGGCACAATTTATGCATAAATTCATTCTGAACTGATGAAGTTTATTGGTAAATACTCCAATTTACTTTCTTGTTTCTGCTTTTGATGTTTTAAGTACTCAAAAGCATGTACTATAAAGACTGCATGACACATTCTAAGAATTTGTAGCCACTTTTTTAAAAGACTGCTTTTTTAAAGACTGCTGACATAAAAGTAATGTTTGTTTAGGTACCAGACTAAAATGACAATTTAAATATAATTTTTCTACAGGAAAATAAAAAATCTTTTATTTTATTACAGTGGAGTATTTTCAGAGGAATCTGTTGTAGGAAATAATGATTTGGCTGTCGTGGACAATAAGAAGGCAAACTCAGACACTGTAAACCAAACATTCTTCCAATAAACCTGAACTGGTACTTGCAGCAGGTTTTCTGGAGACTGATAACATGGATTTTATGACTAATCTGTAACGTGAGCTGGGTATTGGCCAGTGACAAAAGGGAATATCCTCATGGTCCACTACTATTATCAGTGATGTTACAGCACCATCTACAGGCCCAGCCAAGACTGAGGCACGATAGAGGAATACCAGTTACACCCACAGAATAATTATTAGTTCCTCTTCGAACTAATACATAAAAATACTTTAAACTAGCTATGTATAGTACAACCAAAGTACAGCCTGTAGAGCATCTCATCCCAGTGAAAACTCTTCTGTCTCCTGTGTAAACTGAACATTTGAATGCCAGAAAAGTGAGTCCTGTTTATACTCATCCTTCAGTCCAGTATGATTTATATGATCATTTCAGTGCATGCTTATTTTTAGCCTAATGGGGGATTTAAGACATTATACAAAACCTTATTTCCCCTTGTAATGCAAAGTCATAAGACGAGAAAAATCTTCCTTCCCAGAATTTCTTTAAAAAAATCAGCACCAAAGGTATTTTGGGTTTAAGAATACTTGTAAGAAGTTCCTGTTTTGAAGTACCTTTTGCGTACCGAAATTTTGCCCTTTTGTGGCCCATTTTGCTGAAAGCTGTCCAAATGAGACAGTGCAACTGCCTGGCAGTGGCAAATATATGACAACTTGCTAAATATCTGCTAAATTAATCCTTCTTGACTGTCAGGACTGAGAGTAAATCCCTGGGGGTCTACCAAAAAGGTGAAGGATTTGTCAGGAAGAGTATAGTTTAGATATTCTCACTCAGGAAAGTAAAGGTGATTTTAAATTTTATTTAACCCTCCTCTTTGCCTCTTCTCATTATTTTAGGAATGAAATGTGATGATGTGGTTTTGAAAAAGTTATGCCAGAGGACCAGACACCTCTGCATCTGGATTTGCAGATGTCTTTGGCCAAGTTAGATAATGAGAGGTAAGGAGATCACTGTGCTGGTATTTCTTTGGAATTGTCTAAAAATGAGGATTTAATCTGTGTGAAATTCATGGCATATTTTCCTCAGTAAGATATAATTCTTTACATATTTTTTCATTACAAGCCCTGAATGAAGATGATTTCCCCCCTCATTTATGGCAGCTTATCTTTAAAGGTTTAGAAAAAAAGCACAAACCTAAAAATACAGATGGTGAAACCTGTGCCTGGATCAGGTAGCTCTCAGCAACCCTGGGAGCTCCAGTGGTCAGCATCACCTGGTGTCTCCTTGAAATACAGTGTAGCTTTAGATAGTGAAATTATTTACCAAATACAGCAGCACATGGACTGGAATTCAGATGTACACAGTTACAACTGAAAGTCTCAGCTAATCTCCAATCTATCCTCACAGCATCCAAAAATCCACGGGTGCCAGTGTTTCTCAGGGTCTCTGTGTAGTGTCTCTGCTCACAGCAGCAACTGTGTGGGAAAGGCTGCCAGCTTCTCCCCATCTCCCCTAAACTCACCTGAGTCAGAACAAATGAGGTGACATTTTGATTTCATCTTCTGGAGATCTGAGGAGCATTCTTTGCTCATGCCTGATGTGTAAGAGTGACATTAAAATATGTGGCAGCAGCCACAGGGAGATGAAGGCAGCACTCCACCCAGGAGAGGAGAGAGCTGCTTCAGTGCCTCTCCCAGCCAAGGGGGTTCTGCTTTTCCTGGTCCTGTGTTCTGGCATCCTGTGGTGAGTCCATGCCCTGAAGAAGATGGGACCCACATGGTCCCACTGGTGCGGGAACGTTCCCAGCCCCTGCAGGGAAGGAACCCCTTGAATTCCTGCCAGTGGCAGATGAACAGAAACACTCAGGACTTCCCATGCGCACATCCCCCTGTGCAGCCAAAGCTAGGAGCTCATGTTCTAGCAAATACTGAAGCTTTATAAATGTCATTTTAGCTGAATTAAATTACAGAGGTTTATGATTAACCAAGAGATGAGGCAAGAAAGACTTTGGCATCCTGCAGCTTTTATAGGGCTCCACATAAGGCATTAGGAGACACTAATCCTGCAGATGAGTTGTTTATGAACTAGCCGCACATAAACATCCGTAATTAAATTTATGTTAATTTTTGTTGTAACTGATCTAAGTAACTCCTTATTGTCAGAACTTTTAATTATAAAATATAAATTAGCTAAACATCTCTAATACAAATAGCTATTCTAATTTATTCCAATTCCAATAAAAACCTAGCCAAGTACTAAAGTTAATAAAGAAAAGTGATGCAGTTCTGGTTCTTGTGCCCATGATAAATTTAGTTAAGAATCCAGACACAACTGCAGCAAACAAATATTGAATCTCATGTTTCCAACCTCTGTCTAAGCTACCTTTTCTTTGTGTTAAAATATAAACTCTCTCCTTCCTGATTCCAGACCTTGAACTGACTTTTTCACACTGCCCTACATGTTAATAACAATTACAGTAAAGATAAACATGATAGCAAATTGTTGTAGATTATTCTCTGTACTATGCTCCCAAGTATATAGTTATATATGTACTAAATAACTACTGTTAATAGCTATACTTCCCATGAATACTGAATGATCAGGTCAATTAACAGGATAAGGGTTGAACTTTGTTCTAGCTCTTTGAAGCTGCAACGGCAAATTGTGTAGTGAATTACTCAATTTCTTTTACTTTTCACAGCTATGTGGCCCAACACCTGCTAGTTACCTGTCTTTATTTCTGCAATAAATAGCTAGTCTGTTTTGAGAGTGTTTTTTTGGCCCTGAAATAGAAGTATAGAGAATTGTAGATATGGGATGATAACCAAGGAAAAGTGTGACCAATAGCTAATTACTCACTGCAGTGAGAATAGCTGCGCAGTTGGCAGTGCATAAAGCTGGATTCAGTCATAGTCATTTAGTCAAAGAACACAAGGAGGAAATACCCAAGGTCAACACAGCACGTGTAATAAAATCGGGCTTCACATGCAACTGAGAACCAAGAAAGAGGAAAGTGTTGTCTTGCCAAACACGTGAAAATTAGCACTCCTGGGCTCTTGGGTAGCAAAGGCACTGC
This sequence comes from Camarhynchus parvulus, assembly GCF_901933205.1. NCBI lineage: Eukaryota > Metazoa > Chordata > Aves > Passeriformes > Thraupidae > Camarhynchus > Camarhynchus parvulus. Next base: position 22,296,787 of record NC_044578.1, on the reverse strand, counting down.
CATCAACAGCAGGATATTCTTTCTGGTAGAGACTGTGGGCAGCTGGCAGTTTGCCACAGACTCCTCTCCTTGCACATCTCCTTGAGAAAAGCTGGTGCCACTGACTCGGGAGGGGCATTAAAGAAGGTGAATGTGACATGAGAGAAGAGAGGGAGGTACCAGGGACTGCGTGCAGAACCATTTTCCTTTCTTCTCTCCCCCATTTGCTGATAACAAATTAAACTAGTTGTTTTCTGATAGGACGCTTCTGTTAGACTAACAAGGAATTCTTGGCTTCTTGCAGACATTGTGCTCCCCTTTTGTCCTGTGACAAGCTTTATTGCACTTTACTTCCATAAAAGCAGAGAGGGAATTGTGCTGTTTATATCTGATTAATTATATGGCAGCCATATTTCTGTATGTACTTTAAGAAAAAAAATTATATAGTCAATAACCAGGGACAAGCAAATTCTAGGATATAGCAGATAACTAGGGACAAGCAAATTCTAGGATAGCTGTTGCTGTTCGCTTCTCTTTCCAGATTATTTTTAAATCCAACGTGCATTTATGCGAAGAAAAAAAAGAACCTAGAATTCTTCTTCAATTTTTCACATTTTTTTTTTAAGTATTAATATTCCAATGGGGGGGAAAAAGGTGCTATTCCTCTATAGTATTAGCATTTTTATGAGATTGCCTCAGTCTATGCATAATTGAAATCAGAAAAGGACATATACAAAGATTTTACACTACACTAGCAGAAAAATACTTTATACATTTCTTAAATTAATTCTATATGCTCCTTAAATATGTGCAATTGTTATTAATATACTTCTTCAGTGCTTTATGCAAAGTGCTTGATTCTCTTCACAGTTAATTAAGCCCTCTGCTGTTCAAATTGCTGTAATCATTGTAACAGGCAGTGGTTTTAAGGATCACAGACCATGTCTTTTACTCATAAAAATCTTATTTTAAATTTTGAAAAACTGAGTGTAGATGTTTCTAAGAATACATATCAAGATAATTTTATTTCCTCACTCTCTTGTCTCCAGCATGGATCCATGTCACACCTCAGCCCGTGTTTAGATGAGTCTCTGCGTGTAACCACGGAAGGGTTGCCTGGGTTCTCTGGGAAGACAAATGGTGCAGGTAAGAGGGAGCACAAGCAGCTCTCTGCCCCTTGTGTGGTTTCAAGACAGCTTTTTTTCACCCATAACCCAATAACAAACTAGTACAGACAGAAACTGCAACTTCTCTGCTTCTCTTTGGAACTACCGAGATAGAGTGTCACTTGATGCCCAACTTCATCCTCCAAATACTGAGGCACGTGGGATTGAAATTCAACAGGGGATTCAAACAAGAGGGGTGGAACAGTTACAGGTTCATCTCACAGACTCCAGGGCTGTCCCTGGGAGCCCCTAGACAGCCTGCAGGAGGTGGGGCCAGGACTTTGCACAGCCTGCTCTTCCCAGAGGAACGGTGAGTCTGCGCTGAGCCAAAGGGCAGTGGGACACGGCAGAGCTCCTCTCCAGAAGACGCTGCCTTCAGTCCAGGTGGGCCCATCTCCTGCTCTTCCCCCACTACTCCCCACCTCCTGCTCTTCCCCCACTCCCCAGCTTAGCCTTTTATGGACATTTTGCCTAAAAGCTGGCTTAACTAAGCCAAGGCTAAGTAGCAGAGATGCTGTGATCGGTTTGCCAACTGGCAGTTTGGGATTAAATCAGCCCTACCTCGTGCTTTCTGGCGGCCTTTAAACACACCTAGCATTTCCTCAAGAGATTACTTAGCAATTTGCCATTTGTGGGAGCACCTTCAATGGCCTGCGCTTCAAAACTCATTACTTCAAGAATTTGGGAAAATATCAAAGCATTGCTATGATGTGAGGGGTTGGTTTTCTTAGCTTTGTATCCTTCCAAAATCTGTGATGGAATAGGGTAGAATTAGAACATTGTGAGGTAGATTTTCACTCACGAGCTCTCAAATCTGTCTTTTCTAATAAATAAGGTAAAGATAACATAAACAGGAGTGTCAATAAAACAGTACCATATTAATTTTACCTTTTTTTTCCTAATGCCTTTCCTGTTTTCTCTCCTCCTTTTCAGTCATCTTCTTTTTATTATTTTAATAAGGCCTAATTATGGGGAGGGAGGGAGTTTAGCACATATGAAGTAATTTTAAAATCTGAATGTAGTTAAATGTGTGTGCATCTGAATAATCAGTGTATCCCAAGGCAACCTATTATGCACTGCATTTTGCTACACAATTGGTTTTAGAAAAATAATTTTCATAATTACAATTGTTTTGGTTTAATGGTATGGGTAATTATTGTGGGTAAGCATTTATTTCTAAAGCATTTTTCTTTTTTCTGTAAAAAATTTAGTAGAAAAGGAGTATTGTATTTTGAGAGCTTCTTGGCATTTTAAAAAGTCATAACCAAGATAAACTATAACTATTTATGAAGACATAGATACTCTTTCTCTTTAGCAGCATGAATTTTCTACTAATCTTGTAAGAACTCAATCAAATTGAAACAATAAATATTCTAGCTGCCTCTTAGAAAAGTCTTCTCTGAAGTTTCTGTTCTTTCTACAGTGGAACTAGGATTTCATCTAATGGAATTGCACTGTCAAAATAAACAAAAGTCAAACACTTTGACAAAATATTTTTAGCTTCAAGAAAACTGCAGTACAGAAGTACACTTGGAACATTGAACATTACTTTCTGCTCTTTTATTTTTACATGCTGAAATTCTTATATTTCAAATAACAGTAAAGCAGTTAATTGGAACAGAAATGCCTCTCGACTTCTGATGTCATAGTGACCATGTTCTTTCTTACATTACTTTGTTTTTTGCATCCTGGATGTTTAATATGTTATGATGCCAAAACATACCGTTTCTAAAGACCTAAAAACATAAGAAGAAAGATTGCTAGAGCTAAACTATTCCTTGCTGTGCTCTTAATGTTTTACAGGTGTGTGGTACATGTGAGCTGCATTAAACTACTGACCCGTTTATCACAGTTTATTCACCACACACATTTATTTGTGCCCTTTTCCTCTCAACCTCCAGCAGCTGGACATTCCTTTCAGGTACTGTGGCCCTTGGAGAGCTCTCACTGGAGCAGATTTGTTTGAACAGGAGGAGGAACAGGGAGGGACCTTAATCCCCAACCCCATTCTGCTGCTGAAGGAGCAGGAAAAGAAGTTGAGTCCAGGAAAAGATGGGGAGGAGCCATTGGATTTTATTTTTGTTTCTGTTTCTCAGTCACAATTTAAAATATAAAAGGTATTTTAAATAGCAATAAATGTAAATTCATCTTGGCCAACTTTGTTCTGTCCTAGATGGTATCCAGTAAGTGATCTTACTGTCCTTTATCCTGGCCCATGAACACTTCCATCCTATTTTCTCCCCTTGTCCTCCTGAGGGGAAGTGGGGTGAGCATGTGGGTGAGTGTTTGGATGCTGGCCAAAGGTTATCCACCACACAATATTTACATTTCGATTATATAATATCTATTTTACTCAGATTAAATTATAGTTGAGCATAAATTGACTATTTACTTTGCATTTCTATTGCATATTCTAAAATTATTAAATCCAATCTCTTTTTATAGGCTGTCTCTTCATTGCTACAAGTGACAGAGTGTTTTTAACTTATCAAATAGAAAGATCAATGTCCTGCTGCATTTTCCTTTGTGTTGATATGCAATTCCTCTGGAAAAGACTTCAAACAGAAAGTCAAGGACCTTTGAGCTTGTCCTCAGATTGTCCATGGGAACAGAGGTATGATTTCTGATTATTTCAGTCCTCCTAAATCTGTCATTTCTTTGTGGACCAGCAACAAACTACTAAAGAATCTACCAAAAAACCACATGGTTGTATGACTGGGATGAATCTACAGTTTTAAAGATGATGGTAAGAAGTGTTTAATTTTGCTGTTTGCTTGTGAGCTACACATTGCATCTCTTAAAAAGAGTTTTGGTACAAAAAAATCTGAAAAAAACCTGATTTACTATACTTTTGCATGTCCCTTTCAAATACATGTAGAGACCAGAAAAGCACTTGAACGCAGTTAACTTGCCCTTCTCTCCAGGTGGCATTCTTGGGTGTAAGCAGTTCATGGTGTGAGGGATACATGTGATTATATTCTTCTTCCTGTAAACTGTGGAGCATCTCCAAGGCTTAGATAAATTTTTGTATTGTTTCCTTGAAGGAAGCCAAAATTTGAAACTGGCTATTATGGAAATCACAAAGAACTACGCAAAGTTCTGTATGTGCACAGGTGCAATATTTATACTTTACCTGTCTGCAGTCTGGGAGGATGGCATCCCTCAGCTGAAGCCATTTGAAATGTATGGATCTAGATTAAGACAGTTGTTTCAGGCATTCTTTACAGAGATAGTTGCTGGCAGGGGGCACTTCATCTCCAAGTCTGTCTGCATTAATGTTTTATAGAGCCCAGACAATCACTTTCAGCCATGCATTAAATTTTTGATTTATCATAATAACCTTCAATGCTATGAATCCATAATCAATCACAATATTTCATTAACTCTGGATGATTCAATTATGTGATAACTTTTTGTAAAGCCTACAGGAAGTTAAAGTGTCTTTATATTTTACATTTATTTCAATATTTAAATATACACCTGAATAATTTCTGTTCTATCTGATGAAATTATTACTTTTAATAGTGTATTTATTTAGTTTCATTTATTTCTTACTGTTTCTATCATACTGTATTTCTCTTAGGAAGAAAAGCCTGAAAATTTAATATAGAAATTTTAAATTTTTTTTGCCTTTGATAAAAATTTTTGCAATTTATTCTAAAGTGAAATAATAGGATTCTTTTAATCATAACAGACTGAAAGGAATCCTGAAGAATTAGAAGCCTGAAGGCAGGCTTTATCTTTGTGTCACAGAGGAAAACAATTAGCTGCTATTCTGACAAAATATCTGCACTTCTTGTGCATTCTGTCACAGCTACCACCATGAGCTATTGTAGTGGAATCTCCTCTCCCACGGAATGCACCAAGAGAAGTCTTTTCCTGATTTTCACCGTCTTTTTACAATATATTTGATTTCCTATTTTTGTCATTCTTCTCACCTTGCTGCTCAACCTAAAAGTAATGATCTTCACATGGAAAGTGAAAAGAGTTTACTTAGAAAATTATCTACAAATTTCAAACAAATCTCAGGGAAACAAAACGGAGAACTACCACCTGAAAATGAGAAATCTGGGAATAAAGCCACACCCACACCTGAAAATGAGAAATCTGGGAATAAAGCCACACCCACACCTGAAAATGAGAAATCTGGGAATAAAGCCATGCCCACTCCGACACGGCCATTTGCATTCATTATTAATGAAGAAGAGAAGTGTAAAGGTAGAACACCTTTCTTGGTATTGCTGATATCAACAACAGCAGCGGAGGTGGAGCGCAGAAACGCCATCCGGAGGAGCTGGGGGAGCGAAGGCGCGGTGCTGGGCGCGGATGTCATTCGGCTGTTCATGCTGGGCAGCGACACCGAGGGTGACAGGGGACGTTCTGCTGAGAGAAAGTGAGCAGCATCACGACATCATCCAGCAGGACTTCCTGGACACTTACAACAACTTAACTCTTAAAACTCTGATGGGCATGAGCTGGGTGGCCTCCTACTGCAGTGACACGAGGTTTGCTATGAAGACAGACAGTGACGTTTTTGTCAACACGATGCACCTGATTGAAAAGCTCCTCAGGCCTCTCCCACCTCCCACACAGAATTATTTTACAGGCCATTTAATGGCAGGGAACAGCCCTATTCGGAATAAAGCCAGTAAATGGTACATATCAGAAGAAGAATTCCCAGGAAACAGATACCACCCTTTCTGCTCAGGAACTGGCTACGTCTTTTCTGGAGACCTGGCTGCAAAAATTGTAGAAGCTTCTTTAATGATTAAATTTATACATTTGGAAGATGTTTACGTAGGGTTTTGTCTTCATGCAAAGGGAGTAGAAATAGTACCACCTCCTTATTCACTGTTTAACATACGCAAGGTCCCATTTTCTCCTTGTGCATACAATGAATTAATTACATCTCATCACATTGAGCCACATGAGCACATACTCTATTGGGAAACACTGCAAGAGAAGAAACACATGTGTAAGGAAAGGAAGGTCCATCCTGGAGAATCCTAGGAACTTGTTTTGACAATGGGCAAAGCAGCAGATGTTTTCTTAGTAGGAACAGAACATCTGTGTAATGATAACTTTCAAGGTCCACAGACATCCTGAATCAGGTGCCTAGGTTTTGTATTAGGTTGAATTCAAAGGATTTTTCCTCCATAAAGAAGCCTTTCTCTGTTGAGTGAATTCTGATTTACCTTATTTAGTTTTGGATGAAGCATCAATTAATTTTTAAAGCCAGCAAGACCATATCAACCCTACTGAAGAAAAAGCAAAGACAATGCAATAAAACTTGTTCTTTCATTAAAAATGAGTAAGTTAATGTGTTCATTTCATACTGCTCAGATGTAATTTGCCTATGTACCATTGAATGTGCTCATGTGGCGTTCCAGTGTGACCAAAGAAGAAAGCATACAGGATATCCTATGCTGGTGAATTAGTGCCAGAAATGTGGGCAGAAACTGCTTCTTCAGAAAATCTAACATTAGCACTTCCCAGATCTCATTGCCCAGAGTGGCTGCTACTGTCTGTGGTTATATATACATAGAAAACCTCACACACAAGGTACCACTTATTTGTTATCATGGAGATGTAATAAAAAGAGAAAAATCAAATACAGATAGACTGTCCTGTTAGTGATATATTAAATTACATTTTAGGGCATTCGGCTGTGTACAAAATATCATCATAGTTAAGTAAAAAATAAGATGGTGCTTACTAACCTCAGAAGATACAAGTTTCAGTCCAAATCCCTATCAGACACACATGGAAATCAAAATGTCAATCACATGAACATCAAACACTTCAGCTGGAAGTGAGAAAGTGAGTATACATTATATGCATCCCCGATGACATTTTGTAAATGTACATGATGGTGTTTCATGAAGAAACCCTTGAATGCTGCAGTGCAATCTTTGTGTGCTCTGTGCAGCTCCATCCCACCCAGGACTGACAGACAGTGGGAACCTGTGGTGCAGCCACTGAACACAATGCATTTCTCCCTTACAGGAAGTTGGACTTAAACCTTTTTATTAAGGAATATTATTACTCAGCTAATACCTACACAGGACAATTTTTCTATCCCAAATGGGCACCTGTTCATCTGGACTTTCAAGACCTTTTTGTGTTTACCTCGGAAAAGATACAGCTAGCAAGGACAACACTCCCTCAGGGCTTTCCTGGCCCTGAGGTCTCCCCATATTTTCTAAAATTTTAAAAGTTTTACAGGAAGTTGTGTTAAAAAAATTAGTCTTTTTGGACATAATATGTTGCTTACTTGATAGAAACCATGATATTTTGTGATGCCTAGACAGGCTGAACCTGGAACAGAGACTAGACAGAACTAAAGGAATAATGTAGGCATTTATTAACAGGCCACAATGGATTTACCTTGGGCAGTACAAGAGCCTGCCCAGGGCTACACCCAAAATGGATTTAAAATGGTCACAAAAATGGATGACTGGTAATGAGGCCCTCACTTTTATAAGTCTTGGTTCATTTGCATATTGGGGTTAATTGTCCAATTACAGCTTCAGGTTATGAAGTTCCATCCTGCTTGTTGCTCTCTTCAGTTCTCCGTTGTTTATACTTTTGGGCCTGGAAATTCTAACAGTTGTGCTTGGTCTCAAGCTGGAATAGGATTGTTTTGTCTACCTACCTTGTGAAGAGAACTTACTGACGCTTCATGTGAAGCTCAGAGCTACACCCCTAGGCAGCGCAGAATCTGAAAAACATGAAAGCTAAAACTTAAGGCATCACTTGTATAGCTGACAATTTATCTTACATTAAACAATACAGTTTAATACAGTGAGCTCAACTCTGAAATCTGTTCCCTTTACCTGGGTGGGGAGCACCGTGTCATGCATGGTTGTGCAGTAACAACCCATGAAGTTGAGCAAAACCAAACAAACTCGACCCTCCCGTGTTCTATTGCCTGGATAGCAATAAAGTTCTCCAGGTTATTCAGTAATTCCTGAAGATGGGGCCCAGCAGAAAAGGACTTGGAGGTGCTGGCTGAGGGCAGCTGACCAAGAGCCAGCTGTGCCAAAGTGGCCAAGAGGGCCAAGGGCATCCTGGCTTTTATCAGGGACAGTGTGGCCAGCAGGACCAGGGAAGGGATTGTCCCTCTGTACCCAGCACTGGTGAGGCCTTACCTCAAATCCTGTGTCCAGCTCTGAGTCCCCCAGTCCAAGGAAGACTTTGAGATGCTGCAGTGAGTCCAGAAAAGGACAACTGAGCCTGGAAGGGCCTGGAGCATGGGTCTGATGAGGAGCCTGGAGGAAAGGAGGCTCAGGGGAGACCTTGTCACATTCTACAACTGCCTGTAAGGAGGTTATAGAAAGGTGGTTGGTTTTTTCTGCCAGGCAGCCAGAGTCAGGATGAGAGGAAATGGCCTCAAGCTGCACCAGGGGAGGTTCAGGTTGGCCATCAGCAATAATTTCTTCATGGAAAGGAGCTGTCAAACATTTGAACAGGCTGCCCAAGGAAGTCGTGGAGTCAACATTGCTGGAGGTGTCCCAAGAAGCGACAGGACATGGCATGTGGCACTCTGCTGTAGTTCAGTTGGCATCAAGGTGCTTGGTGAAAGGCTGGACTAAATGATCTTGGAGGCATTTTCCAACCCTACTGATTCCATGATTGTGTAAGATAAGGTAATGGAGGCTTCGCCACACCCTGAAGCGGAGTGCACAAGCAGCATAATCACTAACATGCATTAAGAGATACTTGCCAGCTGTACAAATAAAAGGCTGTAAAGATACTAATCCCTTGCGTTTATTTGGAGTCTGTGGAGTCTCCCACACCACTGTACATTTATGGAAGTAGTGAGAGTTTATAAATCCTAGCAGGAATAAATACCAAACCTAAAACTTTTAAAAGCCATAGACTTGCCAACAAAATGAACCAGTTCATCAGCCAGCCCATACTGGTGAAAGGATCCAAGAAATAGAAGTGATCTAGAGAAGTTTTCCTGGGATCAGTAATTGGTGTTGTGGGTATTAGTGATTAGTCAAATCATTAATGTTATACCTGTGTGCTTTAAAGGTTCCAGAGCCCTGTGCTTCTGCATCCCCATTCAGGATGCCCCAGTTTGAGATACCTCCTGCACATGAAGTAGTGCTTACTGTTTCATTTCCATAGTTTGCCTCCCAGCCTCTCTGCTGGTTGGCATGGGCCAGTTCCAAATCATAACAGTTTAAAGTCTAGATTTTGTAGAAAATTTAGTTCACAGGAATGTCAAATGCTTGTTTTTTTACTTAATGAAATAGAAATATTTGCCTTTTAAAGCTTCTTAGGAGTTTATATTTGTGTTGCATTACCATTACTGACATCCTTGCATTGGCAGTGGAGGTTATAATTAATGATGTACAAACTGATGTACCTGCATTGATCTGCTTCATGTTATTAATTAATTTTCAGATTTTAGTGGCTGGTTTCAATTGGATATCAAGCAGAATTCAATGCTGCAAATCTCATGTCAGTGTTCCAAAATTACAGAATGATTGCTTTCAGCCCTAACTCTCTAGAAACTAGAGAATGGTGTGTTACCTCTGCTGCACTTGATGTCATTTCAGTTTTCCTCCACTGCTGAGGCCTAACATTTATTTTTCTTTAGCTTTTTTTGGTGCATGGGTAAATAAAGCGGTGTAATACTCAGTAATATGCATTCGTATACTTGGAAGTTGTTGAAGTGTAGTTGTGATATAAAGTTGTTTGTGAGAGAGAAAATATCTATGCTGGGAAATAACCGCTCTTAATTTCTGAGACAAAATGTCACAACTTCACTAATTAATTTCCACTGCAGGTTTTAAAAACTCAAGAACTTTATGCTTTTTACTTTGTACATGAATTCATGTGTGTTGTGGAATTGGGACGAAACAGTTAAGGAAACACACTGCATGCCATTGAAAGAGTTCTTGAGACTTTTTTTTATTGCAGACTAGGTAACACATTTTCATAAGTTCCGGCTTTGCTGGAAATTCCCTTGAGAATGAAGCAATTATTATCAGCTAGCACTTCCCTCTCTGGGTCTGTGACTCTGGGTACCAAACTGCTTGAGCTGTGCTAAGGCAGTGCTGGGGAAGAGGGCCATCTTTGGGTTGTTGACAGAAGTGAGCCAGGAGGAAAAATACATACAGTTAGTACAGATAGAAATAATCTTTTTTTCACAGCTCCACATTTCTCCCTCTACTGAGTGAACTGTTGCCTGCTCAAACCCCTCTGTTCAACAGTCATTTGACCCTGCTCATTCTAGAACTTCATCATCCCTTCTCCAGCACTGAGCCTTCAGACTCCTGTTCCTCAGTCTGGTCTCCAGTCCAGTTAGGCTTGTGTTACATTTCTGATAATCATGATGAGAAAAAAGTGTGTGAACATAAGATTGCCTGTAGGATAACCGTTAAGAATCACCTCCCTGGCCACTGAGGGACTGTGCATACTGTCTCATTCAGGGATAATGTAATGGTGCTTAGGCTGGTCTTGGAAGATCAAAATCCCACCAGAATGCAGTCTGTCTGTGAAGATACTCCAGAGGAAGCAAACCTGTTCTGCTTTTAACATGAAAGACAGCATTACTCTGAACAGCTGAACTTTGTGGTACATTATTCATGGGTTATTAGAACTTCTGCTTCATCAGAAGCTGTTAGTTTTTACTACCTTGCTTGTCTTCCAGCAGATTTTGAAGAGAACTAAGTGTTTGGTTCACAAAGATTGCCTTGCATTCATTTTAGGGACTCCAAGTGTCTCCAGCTGTCTTTGTGTTTGCTTTAGCAAATCTTCTGGGGCTAATGAGCAATTAGAAATTCATTAAGCCTGGAGAAATACCGGGTCACATTAGATGCCACAATTCCAATCTAGCCAAGCAGCAATTCTGCTGAGTTAAGTGGGCAAATGGACACAGCTGACTGCTTGTTTCTGCTGCTTTATGGGCTGTTAAATGGGAGGACTCAAGCCCTCGCTATGGATCCTTTTGGCAGAGAGTCCTTAAATCAGTGGTGTGTGCTGTACACACACACAGAAATTCCTGTCAACTGTGACTCAGGCTAAAAGCAAAGTGTCCAGCTTGCCTGCTGGAGGATAGCCATGGTTCTGGAAGCCTCTCTGCCTCCTTGAGACCCCATTAGAGAAGCCTTCAGTATGCAACAACAGATCCTTCTAATATTTTGGAATGAACATTTTTAAGAAACTTGTATTTTTTAAAAAAATATTCAACTGGAATAGAGTCTTCTCCCTGAAGGTATTAAAAATAGAAAAGTTATTCACACTGCACATGCAAACTCTTCTGGGTAACTTCTATGGTAGGTCTTGGATAGGATCCTGTACCATACACTGTTCCTTTTTCTTTCTGAAAAAATGTAGACTTCAGTCTGTGCAGCTGTTTCAATTGTTTCTCTGTTTCCCACAGTGCCCATTTGAAATACTTTATCTGTGAATAAAGTAGTGAATGACTCAAGTGTGGAAAAGCACCGAGCAATAATGGACTCTAAGCAGAACCACTGGATTGTTAAATCTTGGAATCATTAAGAGGAAGGCAGGAAGTAAAACCAGATTTGCTGTCATTCCTAATATGAACATGACTTGATTTCAGTATCCTTACAACGCTGATAAACAGACTCACATCCAGGAGCTGCTTACTGCGCAATCTGGTTGTGGTTTCTGTTTTAGAAATAGAATGTACTTCTACCAATTAATATAGAAGAGAATAGAAACAGTTTTGACTGATTTTTTTTTACAAATAGGACATCAAGAGAGTTCAGAAAATAATCATTTTTTCCATATTAGACTACCTGCAAAATTACTTGGTTCTACATGGACACTTGTAACAGAAGGGAGTTAAAAACCTCAAGTATGTTCTTCCCTATTTGTGACAGTGATTTTAGAAGATCATGGACAGACATGCTTAATTCTGTAGAAAGCTTGACCAATTGTAGTTGCTTCTCACAGAAGCAGATGCTTTCTTGTGTACATCATGCCAAAGCAGAGGTTTTAGATCCATAATGCTTTTTCACACTATGTGGAATTACATTCATTTTGTGGAATGGGTTATAAATCTTTAATCTTCAATGAGATACATCATTTCATGTAAAAATGTATCACTTTTGGGTAATCTGCATGACTGGACATGAAATGCTATAGACAAACTGTAGTTCTGGCATAGTCATGAAATGTTAAGGGCTTGTTGTAGGAATCATTCCCTAGAGGGATGCTCTCACTTCTGTGTTATAATCTACTCAGGTTTCTATAGAAAAACCCACCAAGGTTCAAAGGATTGTTTCACCTGAGCCACCACTGTATGCAGCTTCACACAGTAACTTCCCAGTCTTTTGCCAGTGTTGGGAGAGCTGCCTGTGTGAGATGGGAGGGACTTTCCTGCAGCTGGGCTCTTCTGTCCTTGATGTGTCTCAATCTCAACCTCTGCAGTGTGACCAGGTTGTGTCATTCAACCTGGTCTGTGTAAACCCAAGGAACAAAAACCCAGGTCCTGGAGGCAAAAATGGGACTGAAACTAATCTGTGCTAATAAAAATAGGTGACAGGCTGAGACTGAAAATTATTTCAAAGACTGAATTCTTGACATACAAAGCCTTGTTGGCAGCTTTAGGTATTAACATATTTGCTACTACAAATCAGGCATTGTCTCTCTATGGGCATCAGATAATCTGACACTGGTCAGAAGCTCAGTCACTGACATGCTGCCACCTAAATATGCTTAGGGGCATCTAAGCAAAACATGGTGGAGTCTGACATTTGTTCATGTGGGTTAAATAGCAACAGGTGTCATCATTCTGTTAGGCTGACAAAGTTCAACTTCCATACTGAACAGGCCACAGACCTGACAATCCCTGAAATTAGAGTTTCTAGGCACCACATTTCTGCATTTGGTCACTTACCCACTGTCATTTTGTTTCCAAAATCTGAATAAAATATACCACTCAGTTTGCAAAATGGTTAGTGGAAACAACATGTGTATAAAACTGTCTCTGAATGTTGTGGTGAGTTCCATATCAAAGTTGTGTCTCCTCCCTGGTGTCCTGTCCCACTGTATTGCAGAAGCTGTTCTTTCGGCTGGGTCCAGCATTTGGAACATAAGTCAATGGGTCAGGTCGGATCAAGTATCTACAAAAAGAAATCACAGCTGTTACTAAAACAACATGCTGTAAGCCAGGGTAAGTGCATACAGTTGTAATATTGAAAAGATCTGAGCAGGACTTAGACTTTGAAGGAGCTTGGTTTAGTTCCTTGGTTTAGATTTTTTTTCGATTTAAAATACATAGTAAGAGGAGGATGACAAGTTAACAACACTATAAATATATGTATTATATATTTACATGTGTATTTAAAGTATATACAGATGTAGTATAATTAGATACTTTAAATAGATGTCTCTCTTTTTTTCAGGTCTTGTGGCTATTTTTTTATGTGTGGCTTTAACTTACACTATATCATTCAGCTCTAATCTTGTATCTGGAGAAGGGTTGATCAGGATGTAGGAAAGGGTGTTCTGATGATCATTCATTTCATCTAGAGGACAGGGGGAAAAAGTACCAAGTAAATTACATTTACAGATGTATTGTGAGAAGCATTACTTCTGACATATTAATTTGATGAAAGTTCGTAGAACTGCAGAAAAGTGTCTGGTGTCAGAGTGATTTCAAATAAGTTTAGCAATTTCTTTTCAATTGTATTCATATTGAAACTACCTGACATTATCAGGTTATCTTTTGAGTTATCAGCTGTAAAAACATCATGTTTTCCAATGTTTTAAAAATCTTCTGGTTTTTTTTAGTCACAGCAATTTGAATGTAACCCAATTTCAGTGTGATTTACCAATCTGTCCTGCAGCTTAGGTAAGTTTCTGGTGAGCAGGGACTCCTGTGCTTGGCTGGCATCAAGTTCAAATGATGACTAAGGTTAAATGCAGGTGTATGGCATCCTCATCCCTATCCAGATTTGGTTGACATAAATCTTTTTTTCCCTTTTTTCTATTTATCTCGGAAGCACTTCCCTTTTATCACCTGTGCAAAGGGCTTGAAATGTGAAGGCTGTATAAATGGAAAGTGGTATGTCTCTTGCATTTTTAACTGTTCTCCTAATGATGGGCTGAAATGAAGGCTGATAATTTTTATTTTTAAGGTTTAAGCTACACTTTCGTAGGTTCCATTACAATATCTTTTGTATCATTTTCTGTTGGCACATTCCTTGGGCTGCTGCAGTGAGACTGGTTTTAATCTTTCCAGACTAAAGAGGAGAGGCAAAAGGAGAGGCAGTGCTTCTGTGTTAAATCCTCTGCAGCTTTTTAGGAAAACTTGTAACTCAGAATCAGATAAATGTAAACAGGTAAAGCATTTAACTATCAAGATTTTACTGCTTTGTAGATGGTATCTAATAGTCCTAAATTTGAGTAATGAAACAAATATTTACCTTAGGCTTTTAACTAGAATTTGAAAAGAAAAGCAGGAATACTACAGAGTTTTCTTGTTATTAATATAAATATTAATTAAATTTACAAAACATTTTTCTGTTTGATCAAATGTTATGTGGCCTCTGAAATCCCTGGAAAATATTTAGGCCTGAATCTTTCTGCAGAGAGTTGTATAGAAACCTCTAAGAAAGAAGGCATAGAAATTATTCAGATGGGGTGTGCAATAAAGAGCCTGTATTTACATATCTAGAAATTCCTGGTGTTTCTAGGAAATCAGAACCCATAGTCCTGGGGTTTCCACCCAACATGCAACAGGGCCAAGGCCGGAAAAAGGCAACCTAGGCAGCTGTGGTGCATGTGTTAAAAAGTGTTGCAGACCTCTTGTCCATAGCTTAAAAAAACCCAAAACAATCCTACAAACTAAAAAGCAACCTGACATCAGCCTTGAGAATGATTTGATGGATAAAAATGGCATGTAAAGACCAAGTGATGCTTTCTAAAAATGACTTTCATATGATAATTTGGCATTATTTTTGAAAATTGCGGGGAAAAGGCAACGTCCCTCACATATAAACAACTCCCCACCCTGACATATGAGTGAACTTCACAACAGCCCTGCCTTCATCTTTATTTCAAGAGCTTTGTGGAAATATGGTGCAGCTGTTCAATGACTGGGGAATGTTTATAAATTCAGCATGCACATATTATCTGCTAAATATAAATGTGACTGACGTGCTACCTTATGAGCCTTCCATCTCAGCATAGGAATGGATGAGAATTAAAAAGACTCCAAGTTACTCTTGGTAAATTAAAAAAAACAAACAACCCAAACCTAAACCAACAAAACAAAAAGCACTATCATAAACTTATCATATTGGTTTTGGCTCCATCATTTCTTACAAATAGTTCAGCTTGCACCATGCTAATGTTGCTGTTGAAGTACTGTATAGCGGTACCGTATCCTGCTGGAGAAAGGCCCAGGTGCTTCATTCTGTTCTTCACGAGTTCAGCGAGCTCCTGCCTTTCTGACCTCCTGTACAGGTTCATTCTCTGCTGGTTGATCTTCTCAGCAGTTTTAGCAGAGTGCCTGGGGGCCCTCCTGCTCAGGCGCCGTGCCCACTGCATGCTCTTCCTCCGCAGCAGCGGGTGGTCGGACTGGTCGCTGGAGGTGGAGTTCCGGTGGTTGCCGCGGCAGCTGAACTGCTCTTTGGTGTCTTTGGTGTCCTCCCAATCCTCCACGCTGATGGAGATTTGAGACTTGAAAGGAAAAGGCAAGAGAGATGAAGGGCTGTATTAGATGGAAGCAGATTAGATGTCCTCTTTCCGACAGTGCAGTTGGACATGGGGTTTGGCTGCAAAGGAGCTGAGGGGATTCAGCTCTTTGTACTTAGCAAATGTTCCTGAACTGTGCACCCTTTACTATACTTTGACTTTTCATGTAAAAAGCTCATTTATAACATAAATACTTTTATCAAGTGCAAAGCAGATAAGTGTTACTTTCTGCCCAACTGCAATGTGATTCTGAGAAGAGCAAATTTAGCCTTCTGATATTGCTCTTCCTGAAACTAGGAATTAGTCCTGAATGACTTCCTTCCTAGTCTGCATATTTTCAGAAATCCAAGTTGTGTAACTGCTTTTTACGTGTGTGTTGTGGCTTCATTAAGTAATGGTTCAACTTTGGCTGCATTGTTTTCAATACTCTCTTATGATCTCAGGTAGAACATGCCTGTTAACTGTGTCTCACATTCCCAGGTCTTCCTGACCTTCCAGCACACATGAAATTAGGATGTGTAACCTTCAGTGTGATTCAGGGCACCTCTTGTGAAAGCAGTAATTGATTCCAACCATAAAGAATAGTGGTATTACTCATGTAGTGACAAATCCCCGTCATAATTAAGAGCCAAAATCTGTTGCTCTATTACTGTGTTTTCCTTATGCCAACCAAATAAGACCAATGGTATGTGCATGTACAAGTACTGAAATAACACAGGTGGATGGACTACAGGTGTATTTCTATCATACAAAAGTTCCTAAAGAACATAAGAGGAAACATTTCAAAAGATAACTTTTGTTAAGATAAATTGTTTCAATGTGTATTTTAGATTTAATGAGTAGTTTAATTTCTAGTTTCAAAACCATTTCCTTAACAATCCCGAGTTCCTCTTGTGCTATTTGAGTGTCTTTTATTGATGCTGGAATAGCAAAGTCCTTGATGGTGTCAGTACAAGCACATTGCCAAGTTACTGGTCACAGAATTCAATGTGACCAGTGTTTAAAATAAATACATGAAGTATAAAACAAAGATGATATAAATGAACAGGCTGAGTTTGTGTGAATCCCCTCAGACAGAATATGCTGGTAGCAATCAGTGAATAAAGGAAATTTAACAGAGGAGCTACTGAATGTCCTTTGTCCACTAACATGAAATGTGAAAGCAAGATTCTGTTGACCTAATCATTGCTGAATACAACCTATCTGTAAGAGGCTTACCACAGATCTGTGACGTTTCTGGGTCCATAAAATAGTATTTGATATGAATAAGCTGGATTCAGTGTGAAAGATATTTGTATTTTTCACTTTTGAACAAACTAGCTTTTATCTGTGTAAAAGAAAAAAGCAACAAGCAAACCAAATCAAATAGCAAAACAACCAAACCCCATAATTCAAAAGAACACTACAGATGTTTATGTTGTAGCACTTCAAGTAAAATCACATTTTTAATATTCTAGACTAGGATCTTGCAATAAGCCTCAAATAAAGACCAGCTAATTTATTGAGGCTCTTCAGCTTAGTCTGCAATAGAAAAGGGATTTCTGGTTGGATTTTTTTTTTAAACAACCTGATTTTTTTAAGTTTTGTTCCTGACTCCGCTGAGGTTAGGGAAGAAGAGAGAACCTGGATCCCTTTGAACAGGAATTTAATTTGATTTTGGTGTTTGTTAGACTGTCATTTTGGGTTTGTGGGCATTTTGCAGCAAGGACTAAGGTAGGCAGAGTACATTCCATAGGCAAAGGTGCTACTCATGGGTAGGAAGGAGCTATTTGGTATGAACAAAATGGTATTGGTATGAACTGAGTGCAGAGGATGGTCTTGTTTTGCCTTTCTTCCTGCCTGCATTGGCAGCTTTCCTTGTCAAGCTCTTGGCAAAACAAATAACCAGACTTGCTGGCAGCAGCAGTGTAAAGGCAGAGACCAATCATCATCACTACAGGAGGGTAAGTCACTTCTTGAGTCAGAGATTAAATGGGTGAGGCCAAATGAAAGAACAAGTATTTTGTTTGGGTGAAATCTGTAAATCCTTAGCTTGAAGTTTTGAAACACTGGCATAGGTGAGCTGAAAGCACAAAGGAAGGTGATAAAGCTAAATATTTACTTCAACAACAATGAAGTTTTTATCCTGCCTGTTGGGAAAGCTGTACAGAATGGCTCTTTGTTGTATGCAAGAGGAAGAAATTCAACTTAAAGACAAAGCAAAACCAAAGCTGAAACTCTCTTTCAAAAGCAGCACAAAAGTGTCTGCCAGTGGCAGCTGGTAAGCACACAGAAGATAAAATTCCAGTGCAAAGTACTTCTGTGTGTCCCTCTCTGTTTTAAGTAGTCTTGAACTTCAATTAAAAATACTTTTGTAATTGTCATTAATTTGAGGTTTGATTGTTTTCACTGAATTTCATTTTCTTGTTCCATAGCAGGTAAATCTGTTGCATGAGAAGCATAACTGATGCCGCGGTGTCACTCCTGTGCCACACAGAGAAGGAACACTTGCCTTTAAACCCTTGGGTTTGTTTGCTTTTTGTTTTTTAAGGGCAGGTTCCTGTCTCACTGTGTGCCCTGAAGGGTGTGATTGCTCACTTGTGCTGCCAGACAGCTGTGACCTACTTAGGCATGATGCTCTAATAGAATGTGTCATGCCCTAAAATTTAAACATTAGGCTGGTCAACACATGGCAGGAATGGGAATGTAGTCACAGACACACCAGTGTACATATTTGAGGTGATGGTGATTGAGATATCTGTGCTGATAACACCAAACACTGATTCACTTCAGATTTTTGCTCCCTTGCCTTGCTGCTCCCTGGGAGCTGTGTGTAAGAGGTGAAATAGTTTGAAGGTGTATTTTTCATCTGTTCTAGTCTGAAGCAGTGACTTATTTTTTACCTTAGTGCAAGTTCTATACTAACTAAATTTTACTGCTCTGCCTACCAAGAATGCTAATTGCATCCAGGGCTCTGGAAATGCTTTTCTGCTCCAAAAGCTGTCTAAACCATTGCTAAGTACAGCCACATTTTCCTTCTGTGATAAAAGGGGATTTTGCTCCACTAGCATTTAATGTGTGTAAGCTTAAGGCTTTCACCAGATAATCTTTTCACTGTAAGGATTATTTGTTACCTTCAGAATTCAACAGGAGCAGGCCCAAAAGGAACCAGAATTCCACAGGACATCCTTGAAATTCCCAGTCTGTCAGCTTTCAGATTTTAGCAAGCTGTTTGTGTCCAGAACAATGTTGCCTTAAGATCCATTTACTCAAGGATGATCCATTGCACAGTTCCATTTTCTCTAAGGATTTCACTCCCACAATTGAACCAATTGTACAGTTTCTGGCTGGGATTGAGTTACATTTCTTCATAGCAGCCTGTATGGGACTGTGTTTTGGATTTGTGATGATAATGTGTTAATAATGGGGATGTTTTCCTTACTGCTGAGTGATGCTTACACTGAGGCATGGCTTTTTCTGCTTCTCACCTACCCCAGCAGCAAGTGGGCTGGGGAGAGCACAAGAAGTGCTGGGGACACAGCCAGGACACCTGATCCCAACTGACCAAAGTGATATCCCTTATCCAGGGTGCTTTGCTCTGCAGGAACAGCTGCAGGAAGATGGAAGGAATGAAATGCTTGATGGAGCTCTGCTGTCCTGGAAATGGCCGAACACCCCCTGCACATCGAAAGTGTGAGCAAACTCTTTGCTTTGTTTTGCTTTTACTTAAGTTATCAAACTGCCTTTACCTGAGCCCAAGAGATTTCTCCCTTTCAGCCTCCCAGTTTTCTCCCCATCCCACCTTGGGGGGAGCAAGCAAGCCAGCAGCTGTGTGAGGCTTGCCTCAACCAGGACACCCAGAAACAGGCAGACAATAAGCAAATACTTACTTGTGAAGCCGTTTCTCGTGACTGACAAAGAAAGGGGAAAAGAAGACAAAGGAAGAGGAAAAAGAAAACAAAAGACAATTTAAACAGAAGTGAATCTAAAGAAACAAATATGGACTGTTCAACAGGAGCCACAGAAAAGCAGCCATACAGGTAATGATAAAAAGATTTCATATCTCTTTTTTATATTTTTTGCTTGTAGTGGAAATGGTTTGGGTCATAGGTATGATAGTCATTGAGAGGCTGGCTAGATTCACTTCTTCTTTAGTTACTGGGTCACTAATAACTTCCTTATTTTTAAATAAGTTATGAGTATCTGTCAGTGAAGTAAGAGCTTCTCATTTGCATAGTGAAAAAAGGGAGTGCCAAAGGATAAACTGTACATATTAAATATTAATATTGGCATATTTTGTCCTCGTGACTTGAGTCACCCATGTTATTATGAGACAGCATCCAGGGATGTGCAGCACAAATTTAGTTTCTTATCTCTGTTTAAACTCAAATTGATAATCATGTTGAAGATTCTCTGAGTTATAAACCTTCAACTTTATGGCTATAAGTTCATAGTTCCCGAGTAAAAAGAGTGAACTACTTTTCTCTTTTTTCCATTTTAAAGATCTCACCCAATGACATTCTTCTGGATTAATGTATTGAAAAGCTAAAATGATAACCCATGCTAATATTTCATTAGTAAAATAAGTAAAAAAATCCTTTAACTTCAAAATAAACACTTTGCAGAAAGATTAGGGCTTTCAGCATCTCTGTGTTTGTAGGTCTCTATCCATAAAGGCCACAGATGCAGAGCAAGATGTTGCTCTTTTGTATTCTGGGGAATAGGTAGGTGAGGAGAGATTTCCCTGCCCTTCTCTAGAGGGGAAAGGTTGTACAAATTCTGAGTCACTAAACAAGAAATTGCACAAGTATTTGTGTGAAAACACCAGTAAAGGTCTGCATTCAAAGACTTCAGCTTAGAAAGACCAACAATTGCATTTTCTTCACTTAATAAAGGAGGAGTGCCATTCTTCCACATTTGTCCAACACCTGACAATATGAAAATTTAACTGGGAGGTTTCTCCAATCTCTCTTCCTCAATCCTCTCCTGATTTAACTCAAATTCTTTGTGAGATTACTTGTGAAAGTTGATAGGAAGTAATAGCAGAACTCCTCATTCTCTTTTTTTGGACCTGAAGTCAAAGAGCCAGCCCTGAATGTGAGAATAAAGCACTGCCATGAATTTTATCTTATCCTTATTTAATGAATTCTTAAAATCTAGTATGTCTTCTGTTTTGTGGAAGGCTGTCACAGACCTTTTTTTCATATTAGCCGTGAGGCTGACTACATTCTTCTCCAAGGAATGATTTTGATGGATTATGTTAAGGCAGCTATAGTTCAAAAGAGATTATTGCAGTGATAGAGTCCAGTGGCTAAGCTGTAAGAGCCACCTGCAGAGAAAGTGATGGTCCACAAAGAGATATTCCCATGAGCTGAGTGGGATCTTGTACAACATTTTTATCATCCTTTTATAAAACTAACTTCAGCTGAATTTACTTCCTCAGGAGCAAATCTTGCCATTAAGCATTATATGCCTGAATGTTTTCTAATACTTTTCTGAAATATGGAAAAGAAAATATAAACTACCTATCTTGGAAATTAGTTTAAACTATGTCTGAGTATTTCAGAAGAGAGACTTGTTCCTCACTGTTGCATTTGAAAGCCATGGTTTAATGAGATGGCAGTACTAATGGTCATGTAAACAAATGGATAATACATGACAGAAATCAAAGCTGCCCAACCAAAAATGTGTGTTAAATAGTCAGGAAAAATATTTTTGCCATTTTTTATAAACAGAGAGATGGAGAAATGTACACATTTAGTGGCAAACACAGAAATACATATATAAAATATTACAACTGTTCGGCAGCTAAATTTAGAAAGATCCCACAATACTTTGAATAACACTAACTAGAAATGAGCAACAAGAGAATGAATTAGAAGGTCACATGAACAGTGAAATGCCACCTGTTTTGAGACACAGACGCATTGTTGGCACAAGGGCCAGAGGGCCTGGTGAAGGGTTTGGTACAAACTCTGCTGTTAGTGAGCACAGCGAGGTCAGAGCAGAGCTCACTCCTGAGCCACGCCCAGCTGCCCCTTGGCTCCCATCCATCCATCCATCCATCCATCCATCCATCCATCCATCCATCCATCCATCCATCCATCCATCCACCCACCCACCCACCCACCCACCCATCCATCCCCAGGAGGGGAGCCCAGGAACCAAAGGCCAGGTGTGCCCTGGCCCTGGGCACTGCTGGAGCCTGGGGCTCAGCCTGGGCTGTGTGACCAGCCAGGTGTCAGCAGAGGCCTCGTGCACTCTGCAGTCAATGCACAGGAAAGCACGGTAAGTGACCCACCTCAGATGTTGTGAGCTTCTGGGATTCTGTCCTGTAGACTCCAATTGGAATGTCCCCTGTAGAGGAACAAAGCTTCTGGTACAGTCTGGCATATGTCCTAATCCACAGATCCTCTTCTGTGATTTTCATCTGAGCAAATAATAATAGGAGGGAGGAATTTTAACTATTGAGGGTTTATCACTTGTCCACTATGCAACTCATGAAAAAAAAACCCAACAAAACTAAACACTAGCTGGTAATTATCCCATTGTAATGTTGCACCTTTGCTCTACAACAAATCTGTGACTTCTGTGGAGTTTGTCAGACAGGTTCTTTTGCTTTCTCCCAGTTTAGAAGACATTGTAGTGGAAGCAGTTTAGCATTATGAACTTCTGGTCTTGGTTTAAGATTACTGAAAATTTACATGGCAGCCTTCACCCAGTGTCTATTTTTGACTAAAATATAAATGAATAAACTAAATATTGCCAGCAGTAAGAAACTGGTGTGGACGGACTGGAATGCATGAGTATTTCGAATGTGAATTTTGCCCACCAGACTGCAGGCTGAATATGTGGGGAGGAAGTAATACACTAAGCATAAGTGGCATAAGAAGTCATGCAGGAAGCCCACTTACTTCATTATTAGCTTTATTTTGAGATGTATGAGTTCCTTTTTAGAGATTCAACTGTACTTTCAAGTGTTCTTACATTCACTGTAATGAAGCTTAGTGACTGGCCAAGAAATACGTAATTTATATTTAAACAACTTTTTTAAACCATCATTGATACCTTCCTGCCATTCTTTATAGATGGCCACAAAGCAACTTGTAAATAACTCAACTTGTAGTAATCTGTTTGCTACCCAGAGTATAGTGGGTGTGGGAGGAAACAGAGAAGTGGGGTTTATTTTAGTAAAAATTACTTCCGTTGTGTTTTTATTTGTGTAAATGCACAGTTAAATTGCATTGGGAATATTGACACAAGATGACTTTTGAACTCCAACTCCTAGTCATTTAATACAGCTGATCTTTATATAAAAACTATTCATGGCCTTTATTGCCCATAGGAATGGAGACTGGGAGATGTCCTGGTCAGGCTGCACAATACAGGTAGTGCTTTCTGGCTTTTATCTACTCAATTTTTACACTGGTTGCTGAACTGCCATTGCTATTTCATATAAAATGCACTATTCATGTGTTTTCCTGACTTTCCAATTTTCTGCTGAATAAAATGCATTGTGTTTTCTCAGGAAGATGTTTTTTGCTTTGGAACTAAAAATGGGTATGTTTTCTGTTTAATTTCCTTGTCTTCTCCCTGATGAAAAAGGAAACAGCTGGCCTTCCTTGAACTTTCACAAAAGGAAATGCCATACAAAGAAGGTTGAAGTATTTTGCAGACAGTACAGTATCTTCTCTGGTACTCTGTACTGATTGTTGGTTTTTTTTAATAACTTACAGAACAAAGAAACCCAGATCCTGGTGTGGTGTCAAGTCCCAGCAGAAGTCTTGTGATAGAAATCATATAATCTTTCACAAATGACTGCAAGATATTTTAACAGGAGAGACAGAAAAGAAAGAAAAAAAGCTTTAATGAACAGAGGAGTAGGCAACCATTAGCACTATGTATGACTTTCAAAGGAATTATACATCTGTGTTTACAGTCCATCTCTTTAAGTATCTTAATCACTGTAGAAATACCTATCCCTTTCTTTTGGCTGAATTTACTTCTATAAAGGAAGTTTTCCTAAACTGGCTCTGCATGTGCATGCAAGGAATGTACAAGATTCAGCAGACTAAGGCATAACAAGGCACAGGAAAAGCAAAGATGGATGTGTCAGTGGACTGAGGTGTTAGTCCTACGAGGTGTGAAATTATAATGAACTCTTCTGTGCAAAAGAAATTCTGGCAGATGTTAGATGGCTCTGCAGTCCTCAGTGGGTCCCTCTGAGGTGACACTGCTATTATTTTGTTCAAATGAATAATCTGAAGGATTTTTAAGGGTTGATATGCCTTGTTGCTCTGCTAAACAGTGTGTTGCTATTGGTTAAAAGGTAGAAATTAAGTTTAGTGAAGAAGTGTAGACTAAGACCAGGAACGGACATTAGAGCAGCTAAAATGGCAAATATTTCTCCTCCTGGGTTGGGCTGCTGGAATGAGAGGGCCATGGGGTGCTCTTCTAGCTGTAGCTGAGCTGTTCTTTGCCACCTGTGCTCAGGTGCAGCAGGGCAGCATTGCAGTCCTTGGAACACAGCACACACCGTAGCTCTGCTGGCCTCATGCAAATGCAGAGCTAACCAAGAGGTTTTCGCAAAGCAATACCTCACAAAGGTTTTACAGAAATCCTTTAGAGCTATAGAATCTGGATTTGCTCAAACTCAGAAGCTAGATGGATTTCATTTGATACATACTGATTCAACTATTTTAATTTTTGCACTGGTAGTCTCCCAGTTGTGATGGGCTAAATGCCAAAGAGCACCTCAAATAAAATTTGCTTGCAAATTAAACATATTTATTATCTTGGCAGCATCATTTCTGCCACAGAATTTTCATTAGTTTAACAAGTTTATTCACCAGGATTTGCAAGACCAAGTTTTCCTTTTTCAGTCACTGTCCTAAAGATAATTCGAAGGCTTTTCTTTCAGCCTGTAATGGGAAGAACCCTGATGTTCCCCACGTCATTTGCTCTTTCTTGCAGAAGAAAAAGACAGAAAATGGTGCTATGAGAAAGAACAAAGAGCTGCTGATATAGAATTTCTAACTTGGAGTAAGAAAGGTAATTCTAGAAAAATGACAGTTCACCTATGAGCAGTAGCAGTTCAAAGGAAGGACAGGTGGAATTAAAGTGACAATGAGCATGTGAGGCTTTTTGTTTTAAACACTTTCTGGTGAGTGGTGTTACTCTGTCATGTCCTTGCATGATCACTCAAGTCTAAGAGCAAATATAAAATATTGAAGTCACTTATGTGCTGGCAGGAGCTGTTGATGATTAACAGATTTGTTTCTATATATATGTCTTTGGTATTTTTACTACATTTACTATATTTTACTATATTTCTTTTTTAATATTGTGGTATGTGATGCTGATATTCTGGGGCATGATTATGAAGATGTTTTATATGCTAATACATTTATTTCCAGAACCTTAAAATATGTATGCCCATATACATGACTGGTTTTTATATTAATGGCTTCTTGAGAAAAGTTTAGCTCCAGGAATTTTTCTATTTATGTTGGATTTGCCTTCGGGAAATTGATTTGGAAGTAAATTGCAATGAAAGAACACCTTTCATGCACCAAATCACCAAGTAAATTCATTTCCCTGCAAGGATGTTTTCCACCTGAGTACTAAAGCTGCACAGGCTATCCCCAGGTAGAGGCAAGGCAGGAGGCTGCTCAGGTGAGCAGATGATGTGGGCCACGGTGGTGTTCCTGCTTATGCTGTGTGCCTTCATCCTTGCAGGGTGGTGCTGGGGGCTGCTACTTGGGCATCCTGGTGTGTCAGAGTGTGCAAAAGCATGGGCACTGCTGAAGACTGAGCAATATTGGCCTATTTTCCACCCTGAAACTAGCAACTACTGCCTCCATTTGCCCTGACTGTATTTTCTGATATTTTTTCTTCAACTCTCTGAAGCTGTGCTCTTCCCTGATTCTCACTGTCATCAATACTTCCTGGATTCTGAGCCACAAGGTTGAATTGCTGCCTTTTCTTCCTCCACTGTCTCTTTGTAACCACTGAATGCATTCCTGGCAAGGGCAAGCATGGCTTACTTTACAGTGTAATGACAGGGCCTCTGCAGCTCTAGTCAACATGTAAGAGGAGAGGACGCTATGAAGTAATTGAGGCCTTTATCAGCAAATGCAGGAGACTAATAAATTACATATTAAGTAATTCTGTTCCTTTCTGTTAGGGACACTGTGTGGGAATGGGCACTGCGTTTTGTATTGCAGAGTACAAGCCCTATTATTCTACATAATCTGTAATTTATGTAGGCCTGATCAAAGCTATTTGACTGTGGAGAGATACATTAACAGTATCAAATTATCTAACATCAGATTTTGTGCAGTCACAGGGTGATTTTGGGATTGAAAACTGAGCTAACACATCAAGCATGCTCCATTGTCTTTTGCCATTGATTGCTCCCAGTATAGACACACTTTAATGGATCCTATGGCAGAAAATAGGGTTATCTAGCAATTAAGCACAATATAATGGATGGCAATACTTGTGTTAAGTCACATTACTGTTCATAGTACCTGATAAAGCAATGTGTCCAACATGCTGATGCTGAAAACCCTGCCAGCAGCAAAGGGCAGTCGAAACATAAATGCCAGATTAGATCCCTTCTCCCGCTCTTTCTGTTAAGGAATTAAAACACAGAAAACATTTTTAATGCTGGTTTTGGAAGGGCTGTAACAAAAACATGAAATAGATGTTATCTTGAAAGAAGTCAAAAGTGTAAAATCCCTTTACTCTCAACATCGTTTCTTCCTACAAGTATGAAGCATCTTTGTTCAATAGGTTTTTCAGTTTTTCAGGTTGAAAGACATTGATCAATGTAGATGTTGTTTCAGTCATGACATCTCAAACTGCATGGGCATATTCCACCCAATCAGTTTGAAAAAGATGGAGGGATATCAGCTGTGCTTAGCTCCTGTTAACCTGCTCCAATTCCTTGGTGCTGACGGCGGACTGTCATCGTGGTGCAGGAAGTCTCCTAGGAACAGGAAACAGGAGCAGAATCTGGTACAGAAGGGCAGGAATGGCACAGGGGTCAATCAGTGCCCTGGTGCTGCTGGCCACACTCTTTCTGGATGCCATTTGCCTTGTGGCCACCTGGACACAGCCTGGCTCAGGCTGTCAGCCAGCACCCCCATCCTTGAGCAGCCTTCCAGCCACTGCCCCATCCTACAGTGCTGCAGGAGGTGATGGTGACCCAAGGGCAGGACCTGGCCCTTGGCCTTGCTGACCCTCATACAACTGGACCAGGCTGGTTTAGTTTCCTTCCATCTCTTCTACAGCCTTGCTTTTCCTTTATTCTTGCTTCAAAGAGATCTGTGAGAAATATAATCCTACATTCTAGGAAAGAACAAATAAATTTTCTGGTGTTGATATGGAACAACTTCCTAAAAACCTGTCAGTTGAACAGTAAAATTTCTGTGCTAATTGCTTGTACAATTTTAGAATTTATGTAAATTGTTAGAGCTCTATGTAAAATAAGACACCAATAATAAGAGGTACCAATCTCTCTGTAACTCATATGTCATTATTGTTTTTTATCACTTTATGTTAATTCAAATCTGCTTAATATCTTAATTATAGTAAAGAAAAAAAATGGAGACAGGAAATAGGAGGCCCCATCCAGAAGGTTAAAAAAGCAGCCTGGCTATATGTAAATCACTGCAAATACACTGGGCCATCCCAGGTAGATTTCTGCCTACCTAACATCTGTGTTCTTATCCCTGTGGAAGATACAAAATCACAGGATTGGGTTTGCTTAAAGATATAGGAACTTGTACTTATTTCAAAATGATCACTTACAGCTTTAGAATTTTTATCAGTAATACCTGCAGTATTTACTTGGAAAAAAACCATAGCAAACTGAAGTCTGAATCCTGTCCAAAACACTACAAACCCTTTATTTCAAAAAAGAGGGAGTGGTTACCTCAGTTTTCTTCTTATGCAAGACAAATGGAGAACACAGATGTCAAGTTTAGAGCGTGGGTGTTTTGTTTTTCCTTTTCTCTGTGGTATAAAGGCCACTGCTTTCTCCTGTGTCAGTGCTGAGTTTACTGTCAGATTTATTTATCTCTAAAATGAGAAAAGTTGCAGCTGCAACAGCAGATGGACATCTGATTTGTGTATCTGTCTTCTGCAGCCCATTAGGTTGAAAAGCCAATTTTGCAAGTGTGTTTCACTGCTACCTCAAGGCAACTTGCCTGATATTTTCAGTCTTTCTGAAAATGAGGCGCTTAATGCAGAAATAACAAGCAACTGTATGTTTGACTGCTTTAGGTAATTTTTACTGGAGTTTTTAATTGCCTTTCATTTTGCATGAGGGAGTTCTGAAAGATCAAATGAACTACAGCACCACCTGTGAAGTTCTCCCTGCAAATGTTAAGATGAAGTGACTGGGAAATATTAACAGCAGGCAACTGCAAGAGCAATGAAGAAAATGTTCTTTCTTTAAGATAATTTATCTACCTCTGTTTCAGCAGAGCATAGTTTGGATAGGAAGTTCATTAAATGTTCAGCTTCCAACCTATCCTCACAACTTTTGCACAATAAATTAGTAAGATAGTCAAGAAGTTAAAATATTTTTAGGTATATCCAGAATATTTGCTTGAAAAATTAAGGAGCCTATGTAAAGAAAGAAAGAAAGAACTGAGATTAAAAATCCTGGTTTCACTGCATTGAAGTAGACAGCCCACAGAGAACTCCAGAATCCAACTGGAATTGGATTAAGGGAATATGTTAACAAACAATTTCAAAACCCCTGTCAGTCATAGTACACCGAGACATTAAGCCTGGCTGAAACCCAAGGTTGAAGGCCCCAGCCAGCTGCTGGCCCTTGCTGCCCTGAGAGAACTGGCAGTGCAGATTCCAGCCAGCTGTAGCCTATCCTTCATGGATTTACCACAGAGGGAGGACATGGAGGAGGCACAGAGGCAAACCTTAAAGGGTAGTGGGGGTGGCATTATCCCAGCAAAGCTGAGCCTCCTTCCTCAAACAGCTCCTCTCTAACTTTTGTCCTATTTCCTCCCAGCTCTCCAGGCTATGTCTCTGTCAGAACACCACCTAAACACAGGATCAAGCCTTCATGCTACTACAGGTAAAGATACTCACTAAAGGCCACCCAGATATTTACATCTTGTGTAAATATGTACATGTAAGTGTGATATTCAACCAAGTAAAAGATTTACTTCTCATCCTTATCCTGTCTCATCGACACAGGCTGAATTTTGGCAGCATTCAATTCCTCTGTAAGAAACTGGACTGGGAAGGTAAGTTTCTGAGGAAAGGCTGTTTTCCATGAAGTATATATTAAAATTACCTACATGGATATTGTACAGTAAATAGTGAACTTTTAAATCCCCAAAATTGAGGAAATTTACGGTACACCTAGGAAATGGAAATTATATGTTAAATCTGTATAATGGTAATGATTTTGGCACGAATTCAAATTCACCAAGACACGTAAGGTATCTGAGGTGCACCACAAGAGAACTCAACAATTATAGTGATTGATAGACTGACAGGGAGAAACAAAAGAATGCAGTGAAGGATTTCTGGCCTTGGAGACTGTCAAGTGATATTATTTGTCTCTCACAAACTCAGAATATGATGGGTAGGTCAGATCACCAGGGAAGATTTGTGAGAAAGAGTACTGTCCTTGAGTTTAGAGAGTTAAACAGATGCACAATATTACTTCCTATGCTCCACCTGTTTTAAGTAACAGAATTTTGAACAAGCAGATTAGAATTATCTCCATACAGCCACAGTTCCACAATTTGAAAATGCCAAATATACATATAGAATCTGAAGGTTTTAGCTAACATTTAAGTAGTGTCACTGTCCCTCTCATCATTCTGACAGAGAACAAATACTGTTCTGAAACTGTCCCATTAATGCCAATATCTCCCACAGATACACAGAAATGTGTACAGAAGACACAATTATAGTGCCTTTAAAATGAAGAGGAATTAAAAAATACATTATAATAGAAACTGTATGTTTTAAGCATTTAGTCAGTTAAAAGATGTTCCATGTTAATTGCCTGTGTCAGCCTCTTGGACAACAACATTAGCTCTAAATATTTAATTATCCAAAAATATTTCATTTTCCTTGAGCAAATTCCATCAGAGAGTTGGTTGAGTTACATTATATTGTAAAATTATTAAATCAAATCAAACTTCATTATTAAATGAGAAATTTGAAAAAAATTATCTTTTACAATAGTCCTACAACCATAAATCACTGTTTCCACTTGTTTTGAAATCTTTGTTACAGAATCAGAAAAAGTAATAAAAATATAACATTTAAACTGAGGATGGGGGGAGGCAAATCTCCTTACCTTTTCCAATTTGGACAGAGCAAGAGAATAGCAGTCTTTGGCTCTGAACTGCATGAATCTCATGTTGGCTGGGTGAGTTAGCTCTGTGATAATGCTCAGGCTGGAGAACAACCTGTATTTTAAAAGAATGCCATGGTTATGATTCTAATTATAACAATTCACAAATGTAAGGCTCTGCACAAAGCTGCAGCTTGTGCTCGTGCCCGTGTTTTAAATGAGTCCCTGAACCTGTGGTGGGTCTGGGCCCAGAGAAAACTACAACACATTCTCTGTAGAATTCACCAAGAAGCACACACTGAGCTCACCAAATACTTAAATGTTAGGAAAAAACCAACTTAATTTCGTTATTTTTTATTTAATAATTGGTACAATATCACAAATCTGAAGGAAACAACAAAAAATGCAAAAGTTTAAAGCTTGTACTTAGTACCTGGTTGCATGTAAGTTGTGACTGATTTATGTACCCTTTCCAGTTGGTTTTTCCTTCTTGAGATCTGTTTGTATGCTGTGACTACAGTCTGAGCAATATAGATGAAAAATGACACTTGTGGGAGTTGCTGAGAAAATGTATGTTTATGTATACTTATGTTCTCACTTTGAAATATTTACATATACAAAATATTTATAACTTAACACCAATTCAGCCTTCCAGTAACTAAAAGCAGCGAAGAGAGCTCTACTGTGAACTGGCTGAATTACACAGACCTTCAAGCAGCAGACTCAAGAGCCCCTCCCCAGTACTCAGGGCTCCAAGAAACAGAAAGAAAATCATAGTTCACACCATTTATATACAAAACAAGTTGGAATAGAACACATTATTATTTAAATCTTTACAGATTGTGTCAGAAAGTGAGATGTACATTTGTAGCCTCTTTTGCTGACCCTGGGGCTACTTATCTACACCTAGCAATAGGTAATTGTAGTACTAATTACATCATCGATGTGGCTTCTGTCTCACTTTCCATGGAAGCAGCATTTGGTGAGTTAGTGTCAAATGGAATTCAGTGCACCCTTTTGCAAGTCTTGTCCTTTTCCCTCACTTTTGCAGGGAGAAACATCAGTGAAATGGCAATTCAAGCAGAGCCTAAATGTGGGGAAATGTATATCTAGACTGTCTGCCAATATGTGTTAATCCCACATTGTATTTGGAAACTAACACTACAGAATTCAGAGTTAGGAGTAATAGGAAATTAAAAGCTGATCTCATGATAAAATATACAGAGCAGGAAAAAATGCAGGCTGCTGTGTTTCTCTTAAAGATGGTTTCATATCTTTCACCAAGATACGAAAAATTATCTATATTAGGAAAACAGTTTCCAAATTGGTATTGGTAAAATATTTTACTTATCAGTGCCTTTTAGCTGAATTAGGGGAAATTGCTCTTCAGGAAGTCAGGGACAGATTGCACCTTGCCCTGGATGTAAGGCACACTGCCTGCCAGCTTTCAGCACTGGAGTAGGCTCCTTCTGGGCAAAGATCCCTCTCTTCTACCCCATTCTAGTAAGGACTGGATGGGCAAGAGAAAGCCCCCACCAGCCTGATGGGAGGCATGGCTTGCTGTTGAACTTACGTTTGGAAATCAAACAAGCAAGAGACACATGTAGTTCTTTCCCAAACCACAATGATAAACCCTGAAAATAATGCAATGCCATCATAGCACCTCATTTGGTTTATCTCTAAATTGGTGATGACAGCTAGATACCAGCCAAAACACTGACCTGTTATATGTACTGCTGGCAATAGGCTTCCTGCAGGATTTGAAACAGCCTTTAAGAGGTTAACTAATAAAACTCTGTAGTGGTACAGACCTACTGCCTGGGGAAATATGCTGGTTTTCTGTGGAGGGCTCACACCTGTCTACAGGGACTCAGTGCTTGGCTTCCTGTTTAATTTTCAAAAGTGAAAAGCATCTTAAAGTGTAGTCCAAGACTATTAGTATCTCCTCTTATTTTTAAGCTGTGATAACTCGTTCTTAGTCAGTGTGCCCATTTGAGTCACACTTCTGTGCTCCAATGTCAGGTAAGTCAGTGCTGTGTCACAGTTTTAATTGGGAAGGCATAGCTTGCAGCCCAAAAGGTGCTAATAACCCTGTCCTTATAAACAATGCCTCTGCCTTCCAGGGTAGGGAGCACACTCTCCTGGCAAAGCAGGATTGCTAATTTATGTAAATAGGGGAATAATGACACAACTGGTGTGTGAGAACTGCCAGCCCGGGCTGAAGAGCCTGGGTTACTGCAGCTCTCTGACAGGGCTTTTTCAGGGCTGAGTAACTCACACCAGGGGTGTTTAGATCAGCCTGAACCCTCTGAATGGTCTCACCTGGTGAGACCAAAGTGGAACCTTTGTCAATGCTGTGATATCATTGGAAACAGCATATTAAATCCAGGGGTTTAAAATCCCCCTTTAACGCTACAGTTGGTGTCAAGTGCTCCTGCTCTCTACCATGTCCAGTCATTTCTTCATTACTTTCTGATACTATTTGCCATTCATAAGTAATGAAAAAGCTTTCAATGTGTTTTTAAAGGTCATTTAGAAAATTATTTACCTTAGTGCAATGAATGTATTTTATTCTATAGAACAGGTAAATCCTACTACTTTATGCCTCTTCCCAAAGCTTACTTATTTCTACAACTTTTACATAATATAAAAATACAGTAAAATTATTATATGTGTTCTAGGGCAAAAAAAAAGAAAACTAATTTATACAATACACTATTCGTGAAAGTTTACAAAATTTTATGAAAAAGTGTTGTGAAGTCCTAAACCAAAGTGTTTATTTTAATTTACTTTGATTGTAAATAAGCAGTGTTAAAACAATACTGACCTGGACATAGAGTTTATACATGAGTTAAAGCTGCCATCTAGTTGCAAACAACGTGCAAGACAACTGAAGGAGTGTACAGTAACATCTAATGGCATACCTATTGTATGAAATTTCTCTTTGACAAAGTAGAACACAGCTAGGGAAAAAAAAGTTTTACAAGTTTACCTTGCATCTCTCTCTAGTCTTTTGTGGAAGGTTTGACACAGAAAACAGGTAATTGCAATAAAAGCAACATTGAATCATACTCAATTTCCTTCCAGGTCTTATTAGAATGAGCACCAGGAGGTGCTAGGCTTAAGCCCCAAATCAGGGAGGCATTTCATAGCTGACTGTGTACTGTGTTTTGTTTTGTGTGACATTTTTTGGGTGTTTTTATTAAGAAAATAATATTTTTCTCAGCTCAAAGTGACATATTTTCTTCATACTCACTGAGCCAAGATATTGAACACAAAGGCTTTAATTAGGAGAGTTGTCAAAAGGAACAGCAAATCTCATTTTCATCACAGCCTCCTCAGCCTGTTTACTAGACTGATCATATTATACTCTCATGACTCTTGCCATGTTGCTGTCATATGTCATGTTGTATATATGTGCCTAAAAACCTAACTTTTGTGCAAAACTAAATATTCAAAATGTGAACACTTACTACTAACTTCACAGTGATGCAGTGCTTACCTTTCAGCATTAGAAGGATCTGCTTTTCATATGGGCTTTAGTATTATTGTGAATTTTCTTTTCTCAACTATCTTTTGTTCTAAGTCTTCAAGAGTAACTTTATTTTCCTTCCTGTAAATCTGATAGCTAACTTGTAAAATTATTATCTGGTTTTGGGATGCAAAGCATTTTATTTGAGCTTTCAGGAGAATACTTCAGGATTCTAAGTGAATTGCTAAGAAGGGTGGGAAAAAGTTTGCCCATGTAAGACACAAATTCATACACAGGAAAACTTAAGTAGAAAAATAAAAAAAATAAGCTCTTGGCACAAGAGGCATCAAGTATTTCACAATTAATGAGGATGTGTAGCTAGATTACAAAAATGCTTTACCTGAAGAGGGTTTGAACATTCACAATAGTCTTGGCATCTGCCATGTAGTCTTCCTCAGCACTCATCGTGCTTTCCTTGTCCACCACCACCATGTTAGCTGCAAAGGTGACCCCACACCTTAATAAGTCATCTAGGCTTTTGTGAAGAGAAAGAGGGAGAAAGAAACAAGCAACTTAAATATGGAACACCTGAAAGATCAGCCATGGGCTGGCATCTGCAGATGAGCTACATAACAACTTCTAATATAATCAAGGACAACATCTCAATTAATTGGTAGAATAGAATATAGAATCTACTTCAGTAGGTTGTTACAGTCCCTCTCTTTTGTTAATGATAAGTTTATTTATTTTTTTTTAATAAGCCTTTAACAATTACTTGGGAACACTTTGGGCTTATCCGCTGCAACAACTTGCTCCATTGCAGTTACATCTGACAATAGAAAAACCCAAATAAATGCTCCTGGTTGCCCGTTCCCACAGTTTTATTTTGGCTTCAAAATGTTAATTAATTAGCTGGAGTGTTCTCAGGATGCTTTTAGGAGCAGCTGCAGAGCAGCAGAATTTTGTGCATAGCTGGACAATGTGTGAAGCCCAACCACAGAACACACGCACAGACAGCTGAGTTACAGTTCTCATCATGCCTTGTAGCTTTGTCTCCAAAATGAAGCATGCTTCAGCTGTTTTAACAACCACAGATCCTAAGCACCTTTTGACAAGTGTGGTGGGTTTTTAACAATTTATTTTGGAAGAATTTATATTCATTATTTTTGAAACTGTGCAGTATCACTGATGGTTGACTACAACAAAAGAAAAACTGATTTTATGTGATCTATGAACAACTGCAGTGCATAAGTAGAAGTCCAGACTTTTTTTCTGAGTAATTTTATTTCTGCTCTTTCAGACATTGAGTTGATCCCTGAAAATAGCAGCATATTCTGAAATACCCAGATTTTCTGCATTTCAATGTCTCATAAGCTCAACAGCTATTCTTATTTTAGCAGTTACATGTGGCTGGCTTGTGGAAATTTGAAAAATGCTAATGTGGAAGCATTATAATTCTACTTCTCAGGTACCTCTAGCTAAAGGTTTCTCAAGATTGACTAGAGTTCTACACAACTGTGAAATCTGTTCAGTTACAGATCTCAAATCCTACCCAAGGACTGGGGGACAGGTACCTACTGCTTGACATATTTTAATGAAGTGATCTCTGCTATGAATTTTGGTAAAGCTGGTTTTTTGTGAGCCATCTACTTCTAACAAAAAAAGAATGATAAATGAAAGTCATTCTTTTGGTGGTTTTCTCTCTGAGATGATGATACTTAATTGCTGGTGAACAAATGATAAATATTTGAGATACTTATAGATAGTAAGTGGTACTTGGAGAATGTATTTTATACTCCTTAAATAAGAAAGGAAAATATGCATATTTCAGAATGTATTTCTTATCTACAGATGGTCAGATCTATTAGTTGTACAAGATTTAAAAACATGGTGAGAAAAACACAAGAAATATGTACGAACTATATTTTTAGAAGTATTCTTATTAATGATAACAGATGTCCAAAAAACCCTCTACAAACTACAGATGCTTATTGCACCAGGAATTAAAGTGATTTTTGCATCAGAAAAGATGCAGAAGTTCATGCTGGTATTACTGTGAACTTCTGAATTCTGAATAATCACTTATTCCAAAGACTACATGCTTCATTTTTTTAAAAATGCATTTAATTCTAAAAGAACAACAAAACACCATTAGGGAGGGATTTGGCAATTTCCATTTTGAAATAAATTCAGGAAATTTAAACAAAGTTCAATTTTCTACATTAGTAAAACAGGTTAACATCTGAAATATTAATTACTTTGAATACTTTGAATAATTCCTCTTGAGTATACATTTTGATGCCAACTGGGTTTTGTCTTTTCCCTTTTATATCACCTCCTTACTCAAACTATCTCACGTTTCATTTCCAGGTTGGGAAAAAGCCAACAATTTAATTATTCTGCCATTACGAGTTATTTTTATAATTATTATTAATTAAGAGTTAATAAAGCAGGAGATATTAATAACCTGTGACACTTTCTTGCTTAATAGGAAAAAATGTGAAGTAAATAACACTTCTGTGGAGTTCTGTAAACCTCACAAGGACCTGGTACCACCAAGGTAAATCTGTAACTGCATCACTATTATAAACAGGAAATAAGCTTTTTGATTTCTACAGGGGGCAATTATTATTATGGGTTTGTAGCCCCAATTCAGTATGCACTCTGTAGTGAAGCAGTTTTCTTTAAATTTACAGTCTACGCTGAGGAGTTTACTAAAATACTCATGAGTCCTTGCTCTTCTCTTGTTTCTGCCTGATTTTCACATTAAAGTTCTGTTGCTAAACCTATATCCATAAACATATATTAGCAGAGGTGAAGACAGAAATGTAGGAGTAAGTGATAATTTAAGTAGTGTAAGATGAA
Source organism: Camarhynchus parvulus (assembly GCF_901933205.1). NCBI lineage: Eukaryota > Metazoa > Chordata > Aves > Passeriformes > Thraupidae > Camarhynchus > Camarhynchus parvulus. The sequence goes on along the minus strand of NC_044578.1, from coordinate 22,260,291 downwards.
GACTTTTGGACACATTCAAGACTGTTTACATTCTGTAGTTGTCTTTACAAAACCTGAGTCAATGAATTCCAACAAATTTTAACTCAGTACAGACTGACACTAGAATCAGGGCTATAATCTGTTCATTTGTAGAAACATATGAACTCACCTAAATAAGTGTTAATCTTATGTTTTTGAACATGTTAACTTGTGCTCCCTGTCATGCTTTTCCCAAATGAGCTCCTTTATAAATCAGAAATGTGAAATCCCAAATTACAGCAGACAGACACAGACTATGCATGCAGAAAGCTCATCTCCAACTACAACACACACAGCTGAACATGCAATGACAATACACACACCAAACCACTGAGACTACAAAGGTAAGTTTGCTAACAGTTATTTCACCTACTTGTCGATAGAGCCCACCATGTAGTAAACCATTGGAAACCAACAGATTGCATCCAGAAAATGCATATCTGGCCTAAGCAGCAGATGGAATTACAAAATGAAACACAGTATCACAACAGCAGCATCTCTTCCAAAATATTTTAATCAACTGGTAGTTTGAGGTTTAAAAAAAAAAAAAACTTTCTTAAACTTTGGCATTATGATGTCAGTTAAAGCAGGAAATAGGTTTTGAGAAAGCTGTGAATCAACACTTTGCTGTGATCATAAAGAATGATCAGAATTAACATGCTTATATTAGTAAATGCACCTCTAAAATCAGAAATGTTATGGCACAGGACAATTCCAAATGTAAGAACAAATGAGTAACGTCAAAGACACACTACCAAGTTATGCTCCAATGGATGTCTTAGGAGGACTTAAAATAAGTATCAACAATTCTTAATTAAAATGTAAAGTGGAAATCAAATCATCATTTGGGTTTTGTGACACCTACTGCTTTCAAGCCTACTCCCTTTCAGAGGAGTCGCTGCAAACGCTGCATAGAGAGAGACAACAGTGAGGCTGCTGGTTTAATTAGCAAGCAGAGCTTTTACTTCACATTAATCAAGAGTGTGTTTAGCTATCAAGTGTCACAACAGCATTGAAGTGTGTGAAGTTGGGCACAGTGCTGGCAAAAGGAGCTGGCACTAGAGGGCCCCCTGTGCCCATGGCTTTGCTTTCACACTGTCAGTGGAAGTGATTTAGCCTCATTTAGGCTTCTCAATTTGTGTAATTCACTGTATGCCATAGTACCTACATAAAAACCTTCTGTTGTGCCAACACAGGTGACTAAGGAGCTGCCTGAGGGAAAGTGGGACACTTCACAGCAGGCCTTTGTAGAAAAAAATCGCTTAAACTGCAACAGATCTACACAAATGGAAGTGTCAGCCCTGGAATCACAACTTACAAGACATTTTTGCTTTCTTAGCTTGTTCTACTATTCTTTGTACAGGTAACCTCCATTTCTGTGTCTTATAAATTGTGATTTTAAGTAGCTGAGCTGTACCAAAGTGTTACAAAAGCCCCCCAAAAAAGCTAATTAATTATCAGATTATAAATGAACCAGTCTTGACATAAGCAAATTTCTCTGAAATATTAAAATCAAGCAATGAGAAAAATTCCAGCAGTCACCAAGAGATATAAAAGTAACAATAATACTGCAGGTTTAAATTTTTATCCATGGCTTTAAATAATTTTAGATAAAATATGTCTGTGGGTGTCCTTTTGGCTTAAAGAACTGTTTATCTTTGAGTGTAGAGTTATTAAAAATATACCTAACTGGTCCAGGCCACTAAGTGCATTGTGTTAAGTAGGTTAGTGCTGTCATGTAGCTGTGAAACTGTTATACAGCTTGCTTTTTACAGTGTTTATTAAGCTATTTAATTTTAGCAGTAACATTCACATTTTTGGGGGTGATTTTAAAAAAAAACTTAGCTGAAACATTGGCCATGAAGAATAAGAACATTTAAGTTTACTATGGCCATTAACAGTCAATAAAAGGTCAATTTTGTATATGAAAGTGAACATGCAGTATGATTTTTGTCGCTAACTTTTCTCAAAGATAAGTGTGCCATAATGTTTTTGATTTTCATCTGGCTATGTGAAAAGGGGTCATCTATTGAATAATGGTAAAATGAGTTTAAAACTTATCAGAAGGGGAAAAAAACCAACTTTTTCCTTACGGGTTATCCAGCAGTAATACGATGGGGTTTAGTTCTTTCTTTGGTCGGTAATAAGCTCTCAGTGGGACTATGAAGTTGTATAAGCCATTTCCAGCAGTTTCTGCTGCAACTATAATCAATTTGTTTTTGAATCCATAGGCTTTGGCATCTTCATAGTAGTTATGCTGGCATCCCTAAAATCAAAGTAATAAACAAGTTCAGTGAACATTGTATCAGATGACCCAACAGAGACCTGGTTAGACACAAACACTTGGTGATGAAAAGGAGGAGAGAATATAGTATTATAGAAAATACTGCACAAACTTCATCTCTAAGGAGAAATCAAGAGTTTAGCTCTGCTCAGGTGCAAGAGACAAATGAGAATGCAGGATTATCCAGTAGCAGAAGCCCCCTTTACCTTATCTAGTCTTAGACAACAGAAGGGTACTTTTTCATGCAGAAGATGACAAAAAGTGGGAGAGCTTCCAATATAAGGAGAGTAAGGAGGATAGCCTTTGGCATACCTAAAATAGAAAAAAAACCTTTTTCAGTATAGCAAATTACCAAAACACAGCTTCCTACACAAGTGTTTTATGGGATGTTTATACATACGTCCAAGTTTCAGACCAAGCACACCAAATGAATTATGTTTAACAGAGGTCAAAAAAATGTATTTTGCAGCCAGTTCAACAGAACTTAGTGAAAGCTGCCATGCTTTTGGGGACTGAAGGAATTTTGCTTGGGTTTTTGAAAATAGTCTGTTGTGTCATAGTGTGCTGTCATAGTGTTTCGAACTGGAAACTTTTAAATTAAAAAAGGGAGGAAAGAAAACAGAAGTAACTGTACTTCTGCTCTTCCTTCTCCAATTTTTTTTCAAACATTTACCAAGAATGATTGAAGTCATTACCTTTTAGCTTTAATAATGTACTTTCAAAAGGGCTGAAATAAATTCTAAATGGCAAACCCTCTTCCCAATGAGGTGAAATTTCTAATTGGCCTTAGTGTTTTTTTACGAGACCTTTTAAATCCGGCTGTTTCAGTCTGCACATTTAACATGACTTTTCCTATTAATTTTTTCTCTGGAGCTTGATAATCTTCCCTGGGGCTTCTCACGATTGCCATTGGTGGGGATGGGAAACTGCTGGTTGAGGCATTGGCTTAATTGTGTATTTCAGTTTTAACACCCCTGTCAGCAATCCCAATAAACATAATTGCTCATCGGCACAGCAAGATTGAATCTTCTGGGTTTATCTGAGTAATGCATCATTACTTTCAGTAACACACTAACAGCATTTGGAATTAGATGTGATAATTTTGTCCCATACTGCTTTTTTGTCATTCCTGCATTTTGAAGTTACACACCCAGCCCCAGCATTCCAAAGCCTGTTGGATGATCTGATTATCACTGCATTCGCATGACAGGAATACTTACCTGTTTACAAATTTGTTGAGTGCTCACTTAATAATTATAGAAATAAAATAAAAGGCCCTAGAATATGCTATGAGTTGCAGTTATTGTAGAATTGTAGTTAATTGTAGAATTAAGTGCATTGTAATACATGCCTACAGCTTTTAGAACTGCAAAGAGAAAATTTCCAGCAAATAGAAGAGTTTATCTGTTGTTAGGTGTTATATTTGAGAGTAGGCATATGGCATTCTGCTAGCATTTCCTCGATGGGAATAATTCCAGAATTGGACTTCATGGGACTTGCTTCCTGGAAGTGCTCAGATTGATCCACATTTCAAAAAATATTATTGATGCTTTTTATGTATAGCGTTAACTTTTCACTTTATTTTGCATTTAACATACGTACTCAAAGCCTGCAGAGACCTCCTCGTCGGAGGGGGTGGTTTCATCCTCGGACTGGTCGCTGAGCAGGTCGCAGGTGGGCAGGGAGGAGGAGTCAGCCACCTCCAGCACGGGGGCGATACTGGGCCTCCTGCCCTCCCTGCCCCCCTGGGCGGGCAGTGCCAGGGTGGCACCGCTGGCCCCGCGGCACCCCGTGTCCTGCAAATCGATGGCCACGGTCCCTAGGGCACGGAAAACAGGGAAAACATCTCCTCAGTGCTGCTCAGAACATGGGAACGGCATTCTGGATTTACTGGGGACTGCCTGGCTGCATGGCAAAGGACTGGCAGCAGCACTGTACTGGGTGTGTTTATTCCATTAAAATAAAACAAATATTTCAGTTGTACTCAAGGAAAGCAACGCTTTTCCTGACAATTAGTCTGGGTCTTCTTGTTAACTGCCTCTTTTACATCATGCCTTATATAATCAGTCCATATTAATATGCATCAACAACCTGCACGTTTTACTTAAGGTGTTTTTTAAATTAAAGAAGCTCATGAAAACTTCTTACAAACAATCAGGTATGAAAGACAGAAAGTACTCATTTGATTTACCCACTGGTTTTGCTTTGCATACACTTCATTATTACTTTTTTTATACCACAGTCTTAAGTAGTTTACTTCCACTTTGTTAAGTAAAAGAGAATCAAAATCCATTTGTTTGTTTGGGGGTTTTGGTTTTGGTTTGTCTGCTTGTTTGTTTTTGTCTGGATTTTTCTTTGGTTTGGTTTGGGTTTTGTTGTTTGTCTGTGGGTTTTTTTTAAATATGAGGGTGTAAATGTTTGAAGTTTTTATAGTCATTCTCTCTATTCATAATTACAGTTTCTTAAAAGTTTAGAAAGATGCTTTAAAATGTGCTATTCATTAAATAAGCGTATGTTGTGATGTAATCTTTTTTTTTTTTACTTACCCATGCTGGCTATTATACTGTGTACTGGTAACCTAGATGCTCCATGATAAGATAATTTTGATTCATGGTTTTTTCTATGCTTTTCTTGCTTCTTAAAAGCGGAATTCTCTTCTTTGGTGATATTTATATAAAAGCATATGTCAGTAGAACTCATGATATATCGAGGACCTGGATTCAGCAAAATGTTTTTGTTATCTTCCTTTCTAACACCAATCAGACAGACTCCAAACCTTAATTAGAAAAGGAAAGGCATGGTTCATTTTGCATAGTCCTGCAAACACCAGAATTTCCATTGTCAAAAATGAACCTCAGGTATATTTTTATTCTTTGCACATTATGAACCTTTGCTGCTTTCTGGATGACAAGGATGTTTAAAAAATGTGTTCTGCTAAATAGGCCACATCAAATCAAGCAGATTTTATGAGCTCATGAATTCCTAGGCAGTTGAGTATTTTTCGTAATGCCCATAATATTCTCCTAATGTTGTTCTAGTTGATTTTTTCTGTCAGATGAATAGTCCTTTTGGGAAAATATTGGTAGAAAAATGGATACACGATGTGAAAAATTATTAATCATGTTAAATTGTTCCATTATTTATAAGTAATGGAGACCATTTTCATAATTCATTTTTGCAATTCACTTTTTAAAATGTATTTGATTAGTGATAGAAAAGAAGGAATTACAGAAAAAAAGCCCTCTTTCTCTCCTTGATTAAGTATGAGAATAAATCCAGCATTTAGGGTTTGACAAATGCTTATTTTATCAAATATATAAACATACATGATTTGTGTTTATTTTGCATGTTCATCTCACAGAGCAGCACTGGAATAGTGATGCATCATCTGGACCTTAAAGCAGGTATGTTATCATCTAACAGAAAAAAAGAGTTTTATGTTTGAACAATCACCAGAATGTCCCATGTGACACCTTTAAATTGAACATTTTCCGTAACATGAACAAGCCACAAAGGAAGCCAGATTTCCAGCTGAGTCCTAAATAAATTTTAAAAACCCCACACCCTCCCACCCATTCATTTCTAGATTGTTTTGGACTTGGAAAAGGATTGTTTTTTTTTGAAAAACCTCCAAAAAGTGCCTTTTTTTTCTGGTTGTCCGGCTTATCCTTTGTATCTATAGAACACTGTTCTCTTAGACTGAGGTGGGCTGTTCAGGATGAACATCAGCTTTTACCTGACCAGCTCCAACTCACAGAAATAAATCCATATCAGTGGCCAGATACTTAAACCTGGGAACAGATCAATGTGCAGTACTGTGCCTTTAGTGCAGAGCTACGTCGCAGGCAAAACAAGTAATTATTTCTTTGAACTTTTGATGGTTGATAAGAAAAATAAACATACTTTTTATGTGCATGGAAAGAAGCATACGTGAAGCTCTTCCCCTCATACTCTGCAAAAAATGTACTTTCTTCCAGGTTGATGTGATACACTTCATTACCAGAGCATCTGCCATACATTTTCTGCCATTGTTCTGGTGATTGCTGACTCTCCCTGAAACATAAAGAGAATAATTTAACACTTAATGCAAAATTCTTATTAATCAGAATGGTATTTACTGTAAACAGAAACTACAAATGCCTGCTGAAAAGGTCCCATAGGCTAATCTGAAAGAAGTATTTGAGATCAAATCTTGGTAATACTGTAAGTACAGTGATTATTTTAATGTATTAAAGAACATTTTCTGCTAAGTAATAGACATATGAGAGTATGTACTTTATTATCAGGAGAGAGGTGGCTCAATTACTTTAAAATCACACCATAATAAGTGGCACACCCTGGGAGCTTGAAGATGATAGGTAAACCCAGCAGCATTCTCATGACATTCATAAAGACAGTTTCTTCACATGCTTTGTGGCAGACTCTTTGGTTCCTGTCTGAGTATCATTAATACCAACTTATGTAGGAGAGAGTCATTTGTCTTCGGTCATTTGATCCGTAAGAGAGATTTTTCTCCATTTGCTTATCAGTGATCTTTATACTCTCTGTGTATTTTTGGTTCCTGTGTCTTGTAGACTATTACAAGTACATAGCTTCCTTTCTCTAGTGCAAGAAAATAAATTACAAAGCAGATCACCCTTTACTCTATGCAGCTGCTGCCCTTAATGCAAACAGTTCAATGGAAATTTCCACACCTCAGCAACCCCCAACACTTGTAGCCCTGGAGCTCCTGGGAACTTCTTGATTAAGTTTCACGTGGAAACCAGGTTCTGCCTGCATGATTTTCACTGGAGGTAACTGATGTGTATACACACAGATATGTGCAGATAGGTCATGAATCTGCCAAGTGTGTCCTGTGTTTTGCCACTTGGAGTGAAGATCTCAAGGTCCCTGGACATGCTCTTTTAATGCTCATTTATACATTCTCAATACCTTGACACAATTTGTATTTTTCTCCCATTTACCATGTTTCTTCACTCTCATCATGAAAACATTTTGTTTCAAGATGAAAATAAGTAAACCATTTTTGTTGCAACACTCTAAATAGTGTACAAGGCATAGAACAGCAGAACTAGCCATGTAATTTCAGAACATTTTCCCTTATTTCACTTTTCCCCCTAAAATAAAATGTTCACCTGTTTAATGTCTGCTTGGTTCCAGTGAGTTGTCTGAAAGCTTCCCATGGGGCTGTACTGTAAAGATCACATTAACTCCAAGTCAGAAAAGTTATTTTCTTCCAGTATCTTGTATCATCAAACAAACCCTAATAGAGTTGTATTACTAGTTTATATTATCAGATAACAGTTAAATATAAATGTTAAGATTATTAATTAAGATTGATAATGAGATTATAAATAAGATTCAAGGTAGAATTTTGGTGTCTCACAGACTAAAGTTTTGAATTCCACAAACAGCTGAGAAGACAACAGGATTATTTGCATCTCCTTAACAGGTATTTAAAATTTGAGTCCTACATAAGGTTTAATGCAGGTGTTAATAGCAACCATGATAATAAAAAAACAAACTAATGTAAAGGAAAGCAGTTCACTATTAACATTGGAAGTCTATTTAACAAATTATTTTCATTATGTAGATCTAATTTAGTATTTTGTTTGGTTTATAAATACATGTATATAAAATTTTTATTTTTAGTTTAAATAATCTGCTTTCACCTGATATTTTTACTTAGCCAAACTCAACTGCTCATCTGACTTCATCTCTCATATGCATAAATAATGGTAATTTCACCTACTTTAACAACTAGCAGTTAATTTACCTCTTGTTCAGCAACAGAACACATCTGAAAAAGCAAAAAAACAACCCTCTCTGAACTATAAACTGGTCAAATCCAAAGCAGCTTTATGTCTGCAGTACAATGACAAATGCCCTTATTTTGGAGTCTGTCTGAGAATAAATGCTCTGAAGAGTGCTGACCACAGTAGATAAATAATAACTAGACATTTTTACTTTTTCAGTCTTTCTGTATAAATACAGAAGAGTATTCTTACAGTAACATATAGTGTACATTCTTACTGAAACACACATTATTTTAATCCTTCTGGATTCAAATTAATGCTACAACTATTTGTGCAAAAACTTACTTCTTTCTGCTCCTAGTATACAATGACCAGAATAGAAAACAGTTACTTTCATTATGCTGGTTAAATCTATTAATTCTGATTGCAAAAGAAATCTTAAGCACTTCTGAACTCTGTGACAGTTACTTTGCATCAGAGTTGGGAATCTGTAAATGATCAATGTGACTGTGTTAAACAATGAAATGCTGAAGTTCCTAAGAACAGCTGAAAACATTTCCCTTTTCTGTGTTTGGTTTTGTGCTGAAGGAAAATTCCCTGACAGCTGTTAGGAACACTGCTCCTCTTTTAGGTGCATGTAATATGAAATAACTGGAACAGGCTCTGGATTCTCTGCATGTCACAGAATTACAAGGTAGGCAGATAAAAAAATGTATAAAGAATGTATTTCACCACAGTGCTCAGGAGGTATCCAAACCATGTTTCGTTGTCTTCCTACTAGGAGATTTTAGTGCACACTGCCGTTAAAATCTTGACATTTGTTGTTCTCAGTAGTAACAGCTCCAGGAAAAATTTCTGTTCCCCATTCTGGGCAAAGGGGAATACTAGAAATGTCATATAGAAGGTTAAATAACTCTGCTTATAAATATATATATACTGGGTTCATGAGTACTTGAAAAAGAAGTTAGCATGTTACAAGACTTATATAGTGTATATGCAGCTGTTCCATTTCTACCAATATATTTAGAGATTCACTCTTTATTGCATCTGTGTGCCCATAACATTTCAATCAAAAATACCTTATTATTCTAAGAATACAGCATAAAAGAGATAGACCAGATCTGGTAAAATTTAGTGAATTCAGAGAAGTTCTGCTGTGACTATGCAGTCTGCAGAGACACCATAATTCTGCACCTCTTCCAGCAGTGTGGTCATGTTAAAAATAGAGATCATGGCTGCTTGTTTGCCTCTTAACATACAGGCACAGAAGAGCAAATACCATATCTCACCAAGAAAACATTTTTTTTTTAGTTCATTGAAACAGACCTTGAAATTAACCTATTAGAATATGTATTCTGAGGACTTGTTAGTGCTCATAAGTAAAACTTCATGATAGAGACATTTCAATCTACTAAACCAGAAATTCAATTTTTTCATATTTTATATTGTGGAAGTGGCACGAAAGCATGCAACAAACTCTTAAATCCTGGGGGGAGGGGTGTTCTCTTCAAAACTATACTGCCTTGAGTAAGGCATTTTGATGCTTTTAGTGTGCAGAAAGTTCCATTTTCTTTTTTAAAACTGCAGCTGTGTGAGAATTCAGGGTAAGCTGTTTTCCAGATATCAGCTATGACTTTTCCAAGTTGTTTGGTGGTTTTTTTTATGGTAGTATATACTTACTGTCCCCTAGATGTATGAACCAGCAGAGTGATTAATGTAGAAGTAGCTGGACATATACAATTTAGAGCTAGCATAGCATATTTGAATTCCTCTTCACATACAACATGATCTGTAGGGAAAAAAAGAAGGATGCAATTTGTTTTACAAAAAATACTTTCAACTGAACAGAATTATCACTTCCTTGTCTAGGAAAATGGTGAAGATGAATCAATCAAAAGTTGGCCCAAGATCTTAATTTTCTGCTTGAACCTTGGAAATCAGCTGTCTATGATTTTCCCTGTCTGTGCTATCTAACATGGATGGCTACTGTTTTAAATCCAGATCACAGTTAAATGCTCTCCAGGGCTTGCTGATCGCATGAAAAGGAAATAGAAATTATTCTTTAATGTAATTCCCATTTACCTGTGACGGTATTGAAATGGCTATAAAAAGGGACAAGCACAAATCTTGTAACTGCTTGTCAGTGTATAAACACAGTCAGAGAGGTTTTGTAAAACCATGAAGGCATTTAATACCAAGTCAGTTTTTCCCCTCTAAATATGGTCTCTGGTTCTTTCGATGGTTTCAGAATCTGCTTCTAATCAGAAAGAATATTGCAAGTAGTACAGCTGATGATCATAACATAGGCACATGAAAATTGCTGAGTAAAGGCAGGCAAACAACCTCTCCAGCTAGACCTGAACTCTGCACACCTGCTTGTGGTTTCACCAACATGACACTGAAATCCTTAGAAACTCTTTGCCTCTCTAAGCTGCTTTCCTGGCAGAATTTATTGTATAGCTATAAGCATGACACTTCCTGAAAATAAAAGTGAAGGCATATTGTGCCTTCTCTGTTCCTTTTATTTTGAAATATCTAGAGGCTTTTCAGCAACAGAATAATTTACTAGTGAATTGAGTAATTAATTCTCCTATTTTCTGAAGATCAGGGCCTATTTAAATGTCACAGGGAAGGGATGAATTTAGTTATATAAAGACACTGTCAGATATAGGACAAAATGAGATTTTTCTCCCTGTAAATATATTTCAACTGTAGCAATTAAATATTTTCTGCAGAAAGTGTTTCAGATAGAAATATGTTCTTTTAGTTGACCATATGCCATTAATAAACCTACTTGAATTTCAAACTAGAGAGGGTAAGGCATAGTCGGTGGCTTGAACAGAATACCTGCAGTCCATTACCATTAGTGGGATGACTAAGATACATGGAAGTGAATACCAACTTCCTGACACTGAAAGAAAGAATTCTTGCTATTTTTTAATTTGTATAGGATTTTGCCAAATAACCTCCCCTTATTTTTAGTTTGGAATGTTGTCATATTATAGCTAAACATTTTGAAAATACAAGAAAGAAAAAAATACACAGGGTAACGATTTCATCCTCTGTTATTTCAGATCTTGTATTTGAACCCAACTGTACATGCTGGCCTAAATATACACAAGTGGAAGTTAATAAATCACAGATGGCACAATGAAGATGAAAACTATAACTTCAATCCTCCAGCTGTACTCTACTCTCTAACATCTGTGGTGAACTTTCTTGGCAGATGTTTATGTAAAACGTTACCAAAGAAAACAGCACACAGAGACTGCTGTCCTCCAACAGCCTCTTGATCATGTCTGTAAGAGATTCACATGGTGTTGTCAAGTTTTTACATCAGGAGCCTTGGCGCTGGACTTGTGGACTATTTCTGCACCTGTTGGAGACACTGACCTTCTGCAGGTAAGTCTTGTATTCGACACAGACCAGGTCAAAAATGCCTTGTTCATTTCTCCAATTATTTGACAGTTTCTAGCTTTCCTATAACGTTCCTGTGTTTTCTCTGTATGCTCAGGACATGTAGTGAGGAGGATCACACAGAACTTTGTCTGCTGCGTCTTTCAGAGGTGAGCAGGGAGGAAGCTGGATGACAACTCTCCCCTCCTCAGGTCTGGGACATCACTCGTGGCCTCTGACAGCAGGTACCAGAATCAGCAAATTACTCATGCAGTGTGACAGTGAGGCAGCCCAGGAAATTGCAGTTTGTCTTAGAGTCAATATTAAATATGTCATATCAGCTTGCCAGAAAAAGAAGGATTTTGATTGAGTTTATACTAAAGAAATATTACGTGTAGAATTTCCGTAAGTTGCTGTTTCTGTTAAAAATATTTTTTGACAGCAGTTTTGTTGCTAAGTCTGTCTCAAATGGATGTAGTAATGCAGTGGGGTGAGTTATGGTTTCTGTGATGTTACTGAGGATAAAACAGACTCAAAATACTGATTTATGCCTGCAGCAGCAGCCCTGTGGTAAGAATGACCTAGACCTGGCACAATTACTCTGAGAAACCTTACTTTTGTCAATTTGATAAGTTAACATGACCACTACCAGATCTGATAGAGAAAAATGCCCATCCATTACCTCTAGACTATTTTTATCTGTAATTGGACAGATTAATCATCTGCTGCATTTAATATCCATTTAGGTGAATCTGGACTATGTTTCTTTGAAATAAACTACTGAAGCTTTGATTTCAGACTTCAACAATCTGCTAATTCATGGGTGCATTTTGAATAAATAGAGAATGTCAAAATGTATCCCCATTTCCTGGAATTGTAATTATATATAATTTCCAAATATTCAAAGTAAAGGATATATAAAAGATATACATACACATACACACACCACACACAAAAATTATAAAAGTTTTAAGTTCAGCTCAGAAAATATTGAATTTAGTAGTCTCTGAATTGCATAAATATATTGCTCTGCTGTGGAAAATCTTCACTTTATTTCCCACTTGTGCTGAAATGCAAGGCCAGGAGCTTGCACCAAGGGTACATGGCCTTTTGTAGCCTTGTGTGTTTGAAAGAATAGTGGGAAGATTAAGAATCTAACTGCCAGCATTACTGAAAGAAAAACTGGGCATGTCAAGGCATTTTTATATTGCAAATTACTAGGGAGAAATCAAAGTATTTCAGCTCAAGAGATAAGACAGTTCCCCATCTGATGACTGTCATGTTAACAGTGGCTGTGTATTTAAAGTGTTCACACCTTAAACTTGCAAAGGGTTTTGCTGGGACAAACATTTATGCCACTGTAGCAATGTAAGCAGGTTAATATTTTAAACAAAGTAGTTAAAATCCACTGTAAAAAATATCAGAAGGCACAGAATGCAAGGATGTGTGTGTGGCACCAGATGGAAAGTCAGGAAACCTGACTTTCTGACAGGTCATATAAGCCTGGCCAAGGTGCCTCCATTCTCTTGCTTTGAGGACAAAAATAAGTTCTCATTCTCTCATTAAAGACAGGGAGGATGTTTAAGTCTTGTTTACAGGATGGGAATACATTATAACAATTGCTTTTCCCATATACTGTTACTACTCCTACAGGAACATGCAGTCAGTGTCTGAATTTCAGGACTGCCTCATGCAATCTAGGAGGACTGGTCAACCTAATATAAGCTGCTGAGAAAATGGGCTTCTAGTGCTTTATACATTTTTAATGTAGTTAAAAGTTAAACTTTAGTTAGGAGGACTATTTGGTTGTATTTCTTCTAAATTCAAAAACTTCATTTTTGACAGTTGTGTCTCTAAACCTGTGTGTAAAGAAAAAAAAAAGGAAGAAGAACAAGAAATCCTATTACTGAGTACTTCAGGTTTATAAAAATGCCCAGTATTGTTTTGGGAAACCTCTGGAAGAAAACAGCCATTTTTTCAAGGAATATCAGATTTAAAAGAAGCTTTTACATTAAGGCAGTAATAAAGCAGCCCTGAATCATAACAGGAAAAGCACTTAGAAAAATGTTCCAGATGGTTGTGACAAATTCCACTTGTAAACACTCTGGACAGGTCTGTAGTTTGCAGCCCCCACTGGGTACATGTTTCAGGATGATGAAGTGTTGGGCAACATTAATACCAAAGGGAGATCCTCTCAGGAAAATGTATGCCAACTAATATTATTCTCATGGCTCCAGCAGTGCCTAACCATTTGCAGCTGAAGTTCAATTGAAGGAAATTTTACCAAAAGAGGTTTTTCTGGGGTTTTTTTTTGTTTTGTTTTGTTTTAAATACGGTCCAAATTCTATAACACTTTGAACAGACATGAAAAATTGCCTCTGTTTTAAAAGTCTAATTGTATATAAGCTCCTACAGAGACAAGCCATTAGGCATAATGAAACCCTCTTAAAAGCACAATTTGGAACAACAAATTAACACAGTTACTGATAAAGGAAAGCAGCCATGGCTAAGGGAGCAGGGATTATGTTTGTGCTGGCTGATTTTAAGGGGGAGATGAAAAAGTACCATCATTCTCATCACAGCATGAGCCTTATTCCCCTCTGTGCCATTTCATAGCTTGAGATTACACTTTTGTATCTTCAGAACTTCTACTGATGTGGTTTCTTCTTCTTTCTAACCCAGTGGTAAATTCTACAGCTTTTAAAATTACAGCGTTAACTGCTGCTCTGGAGCCGTTCTGCTGGAATTTACTTTTTCATCACATTCTGGGATGATGGAGGAGACTAATATTTTTCCATAGAGTTTTCTTTATTTTTGCATGAATCAGCAATCTTTTCTTCCTTGGAATATCATTCAAGAAAATTGAATTTTCAAAATTGCAGCTGAAAAGGAAAGCTTCTCTTCTACTTCAGAGCTATTTCTCCAAAAGTATTTGTGTGTTTTTGCACGTGAGCATTTGTACATCTACGTACTTGCATATGTGACTGTTTGATATAGATAGAAAGAAAGAGAAACATATAATGCAGAGAAATAGTTTGTCAAATAAAAAGTGGTAATCTCTTACAAGAGTGATTTTCTCAGATTTCTTAAAATCATTTTGCATTTTATGCCATGGTTTCTAAGGTATGAGTTTTACTAGATATAGAATTAAATTATATGTCTCTTTCCAAAATATTTGCAAGTAATTAAAATCATAATTTCCATACCACTTGGTAAAAAACAGTCCAATGAGAAGCTTTTTTCCTCAGTCATTTGTTGGACTAAATCTGAATAGATCTTCTTATACACCCCTTAGTAACTATGTTTTAGTAGACAGAAATGAATTACAGGCATAGGTACAGTAAGCTGGACACTTACCTGGATCTGGAATAAAGGAGTAGTTATACATCAAATAATCATACTCTCTACATTAGGTAGCATAAGACTATTAATTCTTAGAAGTGCTTGTAAGTAAGTCTTTTCCATGGCTAGGATATGTATTATTTGATAAAACTGCACATTTAATCAGTTTCTAAGTAGTAAATATGCCCAGGGATTCTCCCTTTGTTGTGTTCATGAAACAAACTGTCAAACAAGTGCTTCAAATGCCAGCAATCTTCCACTTACCTGCAAACTTGATGTGGAATTTATTCTCAGGCTTCAGTATCTGAACATACAAAGGACAATTTGGAGCAAAGTCTTTAACCGCCCAAGCTCTTAAAATAGTTTGGTGATCCTAGAAGAAAGGGTACGAGGGGGTGCCAATGAAATAAAAATAACCATGTCAGATTAGAAAAGGAATCTATTACCAGACTTGCTCCATTGAAGAAAACTCATTTTAGGACCATGTGGCACCAGCTGGTATGGATGTTTATGTGCAAGTTATATAATTACTATTACTTATTAATTTCCAGCAATCTTCCACTAATAAGGTATTTTGAACCTCTCCTATTTTTCTGCAAATGCTAATGACTGTGTTATTTGGAAAGGGGTAGCATTTGGATATAAAATGATCGTGTGAAAACTTAAGATGGCAGTGATTAGTCATGTCTAATTAATCAAGAATTATGTGGCATAGATGTCCTTACAAAGAGACTCATAATTAAAATAGCATTAAATGACGACATCAGGAACTGAGAGTTTAAAATTGTGGGTAATTCTAAAAATATCAGTTTAATTAAAAGCAGATCTGAATTTTTGTGGAACTAAAACATTTGCACAACTGATGTGAGGATTTAGCTATCTATTAACCAAAGATTCCAAGAGATTTTTCAGGCTGTTTAGTTTTTCTTCTTGTTACCACATGGCAAGAATGAGTTAACTGCAGGGTGAACACTGCTATCCGTAAAAGTCATCTATATGTGATAGTGCATTCATATTTTGAATTTTGTGACGTAAGACTAATTCCAGTGTATCATCCATCCATTTTTATTTATTTCAAAACAAAAAGAAACATTTCAGAGCAGTATCTAGGAATCCATTCCTGGATTGAAATGCCTTTCCTAGTCATGAAATTGGTGGTATTTAAAGATAAAATATAAAGAATGATTCATTATGTTTGCAGCATCAGCAGTAAGAAAAGGTTTCAGACTTGTGAACACAAGGGAAAATCTCTGCCTGGAACAGAGTGTAATTGACATTTTCAAACCATAATATTTTATTATCAATTGAGATGTTAGCAAGTTTTTCTACTAGAAAAACTAAAATGGAGTCATAAGAGGATGGCAAAATATCTTATTTCACATTTTTCTTATTAGTCATTTTACAGATGTAGGATTGCTCTGCCAGTCAGGAGATTTAAGAGCATGGGTGTAACCTGCTGTAGGTGTTCCTTGTATGCAGCCACTTTTTTTTTTTAATTTTCTATAACATATGGCAAGTTACCCTCCTCAAGATTTTGTGTTTGTGTGGCTGTTGGGGTTTTTTCTGTTTTTCTTAAGGTAATGACACACCAACACCACTTAGAAGCAGCAAATGGCTGGGTAATGTGCTAGATGGCTGTCACACAAATATGCTACATGCCTAGAAATGAAGTTATCTATATATTAGATATTTTCTTGGATTTTTTTAGTTATATTTTTTTAAGCCTGGTTTTATCAGAATGTGCAATGATTGTTAAATATAAGAATAAAGATTTCATTATAAAATGATTCAAATTACACTATTTTGTTAAAAACTCAAACAAACCTAGACCCATAGATCAACTCAGTGGGTATGCACTGTTAATCTAATAACCTTGCATTATTGTTTCTTTTTTCTCTTTCCAGTTGGTATATCCATGCGTTTGTGTACAAAAGCTGCTTATTTGGTTCCCAAGATTTTGCTCAGTTATTCTCCCAAATTCCACTCTGAAGAAGCACTCCAGGGGAGAGAAAGAAAAATACAGGTAGGCACCTTAAGTGATTTCTTAGATTCAGTCTCTTCATACAGTATTGTGGCTCTCTGTTTTAAAATGTAGCAATTTCTATGCTATATTGAAGTCACTTTAAAAATATGTACACCTTTCTCCCAATACATGGTATATATGTACACACAACAAACAGAGGTAACTGAAACAAAATTATGCTTCTGTTCCCATTATTAAACATTTGTGTCTTCAGAAGGTGAGTGAAAAAATATATTCTCTTCTATGCGATCTCCACACAATGAACTGCAGTCAGTGATCAAAAATTACCACAGATATAAATGGTGATTAATAGAGAGGTGATATTTAAGTTCATGTATGAAAAGCTGCAAGTTTTAAGTGGTGTATTTCAATCATAAGAACTCAAGGAAATGCATTTAATGTGTATTTTAAAGTAGTTCTGTTGATTGAATCTCTTTTTTGCCACACATAACTGGATAAATTAGTTATACCCTGCTATGTTTGCATCCATATTGTGATGCCATTAAGGCATTGTAATTTAGATTACCAGTACAGCAGAGTCACACAATTTCATTAATGAAACGGAAAAAAAAAAAAAAAGGTGCAAGCTTGAATTGAATTGGACCATCTCTGAATTTTCAGAAAGCCTCAGAACAAAGCTGTCAGCAACAGAAGTGTTGTCACTGGAAGTTATTAACTAACAAAATAGCAAGCAATGAACAGCCAGAGGTATCCATGGCAAATGAGTAAATCCTCTGCTTGAGCATTGTAGCTGGGGGAATAAAAACCCTCAAAAAATCACTTGAGTAACAACAGCTCTTCTGGTCAGGAATCTCCTCCTTTTATTTTGACAGCTGTCATGCATAGGAGAGGATCCAAGGCTCTTTTAGCAGTTTGTCAGCTTCTCAACAACAGCAGGGTGGAAAATCAGTGGTACTCATAAAGATTGTTACTGGGATGACAGCTGAACTTCCTTCAGCCCTGTGACAAACAAACCTTCTGTATGCTAACATGAGGCTGGAGCAGCGTAGGAAATACAATAAATTTCATTTCACAGCCCTAGGGGGCAGTAAGACAAAATAGTTTTAAAAAAAATTTAAGAATTTTCTACTTGCAGTATAAGTAATTGTGTTCCCTGTGAAAAGGTAATCTGACAGCAAAAGAGAGAACAAGGCAGAGGTGACACCTTGTTTCAAAGCTTCAGATCCCACTGACCCTGGGATATCACTGTGGCCCAGGGGAAGGGACCAGGAGAGAGTGTTTGGTGAGATGTGCCTGTTTGTGTGCTGCAGGTACAAAGAGAAATGAGATTTAATAGAAGTCTGTAGTGACAGCTGAAGTGTGCCTGGTACCATTCTGATGTTTCCTGAGGGCAGAAAGGAAGAGCTGCAGTGAGCCATGGCTCCAGAACCAAACCTGCACCATGCTGGCCACAATGGATGGGAGCTCTGCCCTACAGCAGAGTCCAGCAGAGCTGAAAATTGGCTTTTCTCTTCATAAATTCTGAAGCAGTTATGAGCAGAGATGAGCAGCTGACTGGTGGTATTGCTGTCCTTAATGCTGCATAAACTCTCCTAGTGCAGTATAAATCACACACTGATTTTATAGGGTTTCTCATTTGTAACCACTGCGCAACTCTCAAGTACATTATGTGAAATGAGATGTTGTGGCTGATTTATTCTGAATTATAAAATCATGGCTGATTTAGATAAGACACCTGGGCTATTTTAGATTTTTTCAGTCTCCTAGAAGTTACAGGTATTTTTCCAGGTATTTGCAAGAACTCCTGCTTGTTCTTACCTTTAAATACCCCAGACCCTCTGTCACTTCCAAGCAGTAGTTCTGCCTTGCTTGACTACTCTGGGATTACTTACTGCCAGTTCAATGGCTTTCACTGCTGTATTTTCAGGAGTCTATTGCTGATGAATCAAATTCAGTGTCCTTAGGTCAGTAAGTTTAAATGTTATAGCAGGAGCACAGGTTAATGTCTCAAGGAACTCAGTGAACTTCTGCAAGGAATGGGTCCAGAACAGGATCTTTAGCTAAGATCTTTTAACTAAATTCTGATGGCAGATGAAGTAATAAGTGATAGAAATATTAAGTAATGATACAGATATCATGCAAAGAAAAATATTTAGAAAAGAAAGTTATTTAGAAAAATAATTGCTATTTCTTACAATGCAGCACCAAAACAGTATCTTTAGTTAAGATTCCTTAAAATATAATTGCTGAATTATAAATACTGGTTCTGTCTTGTTAGCTAATTTATAAGCATCTTCAGAGATATTCAGACTAATACTCAACCCCTTTGGTGTTCAAGATTGAACAGAATGAGGCAAGGCTGCAATAGTTTATTGTAGTGCACATGGTGAAAAATTTCAAGTTATGAACATAAATCCATCCTCAGTGGAATTTG
This sequence comes from Camarhynchus parvulus, assembly GCF_901933205.1. Taxonomy (NCBI): domain Eukaryota; kingdom Metazoa; phylum Chordata; class Aves; order Passeriformes; family Thraupidae; genus Camarhynchus; species Camarhynchus parvulus. The sequence goes on along the minus strand of NC_044578.1, from coordinate 22,241,077 downwards.
TTTTCTGGATATCTGTCATCAGTAGATAATTTCATTAGCTGGAGGAGTTCTAGTTCACACAGTTTTATTCTTTTATCACAGATGCACTGCACAGAAGTTTGTATTAGCAGTGTTCCTTTGTGGGCAGTAACTTACCTGACTGCAAGTAACAACCAGCATGGGCAAATCCACAGAATCTTATTTAAAGAATCTTGCAGTTTTTCATTTTTAAAAATGACCAATATGAAAAATGGTCAAATAGTGTCATATATATTGGTTACTTGTATGAGTTACAAATTTATTTATGAACTTGAATTCTGGCTTTACTTCATTAGTTCTGAATATACCAGTCAGTTGACACCTGTCTCTTTCTGATTTAATTGAATATATAGAGCAGTTCTGGTACTTTGAATATTGACAGAATTGGAAGTGATTACTGACCAGTTATCAATGTATCCATGTATCTACTATGACAGTACTTTTATGCTATTCTGCCCTTGTTGCATAAAAAGAGGGAAGTAAGGGCAGTAAAACCTGTCCATCCTGTCATTTCTCCCTCCCCACTTACAGCTGCTGTCCTGTCCACCTCACAGCGGCTGCTCAGGATGAAACAGGCTTCAGCATTGTCCATCCTGGAAGAGAGGAGACAAACCTGTCACAGCCCAAGCAGGTACCCACTGGACTCAAGTCACACAGTCAGATGTTGCAGAGAGTAACAGAACACCGGCAAAGCTGAGTCTGTTCTCATTCCTTACCCTGGTGACAGTAAAAGCTGTGCCAAAGTAGTAAAAGCAGAGTGGCCTCAAACTCAATTTGCAAAGTTTTTATCTGCCATGAGTATGAAGGTGAATAAAGAGCACCAGCCTGCCTGATGTGTAAGAGTGCAACATGGACAAGTTATTACTGGTGAGAATGAACAAGAGGGGCAGGTAACAGACTTGTCTTGCCTAGTGAGAGCAGAAAGTTGGGTAGATGTACAAGAATAATGTGTTTGGGATAAAAACCAGACATTTCTGTGTATATATGCATTAAATGAACTATTTCCAGTTTACAGTGTCTTTGATTAGAAGAAATCATGGGAGCTCTATGAGTAATTTCAGCTAAGCATAGGAGTAGTACTGGGAAGACAGGGTCTTTACCAAAGTTATAGGAAAGAAAATTCAGTAAAATTAGATGAGATTCTTTTGCAAAAATGCAGTCTTTTGTAATTGGCTATTCACTGCTGATGCAGCCACCCAACTGTTGGTATTCCTTCACTTTTTGGTGTTACCTTTATCATGTTATTTTGACATTGGTTCACATAGAATATAGGGATACATTTTGATAATGAGACCCTTCTTGATTATTATTTTGGTGTTAGTAAACATTACTTTATTTATTAGAAGAATTTTATCATGTGCCTTATTAGCTCCTCAGTACATTATGTTCTCATTAAAAAGAAATGCACCAAACATCTTGGGTACTGGGTTATATTTCATATCCAATGTTCTATTAAATTCCCACTATGCTTCTTCCCTCAGGAGAGGTTGAAAATTATTCTGTGACAGGTACATTCAATTACATGTTCTGCAGGAAAAAGCACAGTTCCACAGCTGACTACCTCCAGGTTATTATAAGTGAAATTCAAGATTATATTTAGGGAACAGCCTAATTTTAATTCTTGTAATATGTAGAACAAATGTCAGCTAAATCCACATATGAATTCCTTCTTGAAATTAGCAAGAAAGCAAAAGGAAAAAAAGAAAGAAGGATCTCTCCAAAAGAAAATTTCTAATCCTGAACAAAGCTTTCTTGTCTTGTCAAATTTTAAACACTGTTTTTCCAGTGGCAGAAGTCTGAGAAGGTAACGCTGCTCATGAAGCTTCTCACAGATGAGATTCTTGGAAATAATTCCCCTCAGGTAAAGAATGACACAAATAGCCAGACAGGTAATGGCTTAATTTTAGTTATCTACAGCACAGAGCAATGCAAATGAGTTAAATCAGTTATTTGCTAAGAATCACCTTTCCCTCTCTTTAGAGAGTTTAAAGAGATGACCCTTCTGCATGAATTTCACTGTGAATTCCTTTGCAGCTCAACTGATTGAGCACTGGGGGGAGGTGTGTGTGAGGAACTCTGCTTGACTGATGTGTTTTGATAAATGTCACTCACTACTAATTGGCAGAGAGCATCTCTTAGCAGTGGTGGAAGTATGTGGTAAGAGGAGGGCCCTGAAGAGTTCAGGTCTGTATAGCAGAACAGCTGCTTAATGTTACCAGGCTGAACTTAAAAATACAAAACTGTACATTGGGTTCAAAACTTCAGATATTAAGAAAAACAAGTTATATTAAAGAGCTTTGCTTCACCTTCTAAACAAACATGGCTTTCCTTCTAGCACAGCTTTCTTTGCTTGTTAAACTTGTTTATTAAACAGTATTAATGAAAAAGTAAAAAAGAATGGTCAATATTTGCCTACTTAGCTCTCAATAGGTCTTGATCTTTTAGGGCTGAGCCTTGCAGGTAGATAACTCTTTGGGACCACATTGGGATTTGTAACACCCTTCGGACCTGAGCATCCATCTCCGTAGGACACAAAATAACCACATAATAATCCTGTCAGAACAGAAAAAAAAAGGGGAAATAGTAATGGTTAATGTTGCTGGAGAATGAGTCAACAGTGACTTGAGATGTCAAAAATGTCTCAGATAAGACGTTGACAGGCAGAATTTATTTCCTCAAAATTTCTCCTTCACATTATTGGGCCAATACAAACTGCTTCCTGTGCTACTTGGAAAAGCAAGGATGGTTTCAAGAATCCATAAGTGCACAAATGAAAAGGAGGGATAAATGGAACATGGGAGAGGAGAGTGAGGGCTTAGGCTGGGCTGGTCATAGAAATCTCCCTTTCTGCAACACAGAGATTTCTGCAGAAAGCAAAATGGCATTGGATGCTGTGCACCATCTTCAGCTTCTCAGTGCACCGAATCATTAAGGCTGGAAAAGATCTCCAAGATCATTGAGTCCAACTCAATTTCAGCTGTGAAGGGAATGTATATGAGCCCTTTTAGGTTACCTGTGTAGTATTAGGGCTTTTCTTCTTTGTTTCCATTGTATCACAGAGCCTGACTCATTCTTCAGCTTAGTTAACGAAATGTTGTGTTTCAATTTGTGTTTGTATCTATAAAGAACTGGATTTCTTTGTGCAATTGCTTATGCCTCTTACTAGCTAATTGTTTTGGGGAATATTTTGGATTTGGGATTTGGCAAATTGCTGCTCAGCTGTTTGAGGGTTGTATTTGTGTGATTCTTGCAGTAGTTAATGAAGCATGATACCACAGGTAACTTAGCAAAAGACATAGAGAAGTTTTACTAAAAGGGAGAGTCTGTAGCAAAGACAATGATAATAAATCCAAATTGATATCTCATAGAAATAAGCTTCTAGATGTTCCATAAGCCATTTGACAAGTTTGCATTACCTAGGGAATATGTGTGCACTAACAAAATCTGTGTATTCTGTCAACGTCTTTGTCCTTTAAAGTACATGTATTTATTTCTTAATTCCCACAATTCCAAGAGGGTCTTATCTCTGCAAGGCTGTACAATGTGCTCTAGGATGACCCTGCCTGAGCAGGGAGGTTGGACCAGATGATCCCCAGTGGTGCCTTCCAACCTGACCTATTCTGTGATTCCTAACACTGGCCAAAAACAAAGCAAAATGTGAAAACCAAAAGATGTTTTTAATTGTGAGGATTTTTGGATCCAGTCCCAAAACAATGGGGAAAAATAAATCTAGTAGCTTTCATTTTCTGTTTTAGGGTAGAATCTAAGGAATTTACATGGAAATTCCTGTTTCTAAAAAGATTGGCACAATTCAACAAGACACTAATTCTACCTATGTAGTCTTTTCCCCTCAATACCTCAATTTAAAATGCCTCCAAACTCTGTATCTCAGCTTCTTACTGCAGGTATAGCTTCCCAATTCAACTATTCCCAAAATGAGTTTTACGACTTAAGAATAATTTCAGAAACTTTTCTTCAAACAAACAAACAAACAAACCCCAAACAAAACAACAACAACCAAACAGTGTTTTGAGATTTTTTTGGGGGGGTTTATTTTTTCATTCTCAGTACCTGCAGTCTGGGGTGGGCATAGAATTCATTTAAGAAATCCATGAGTAAGTCAATCTTCAGAGAGCTCACACACAGCACAACGTGTTTTTCCGTCTGAGCTCTGTATCTGCTGTAGTTTCCTCCAGACTTTTGCCTCTCCATCCACAAATATGCCAGCTGTTCAAACTGCAAGAGATCCTTGTTGTCAGTGAAAGAGAGACCAGCAGGTGAGGGCTACAAATCTAGAATGACTCGGCAATGTTGCATTGTTCATCTCACCCCCCCCCAATGAAAAGCTGCCCTTAGCCCCAATATCTTTTTCTTTGTAAAATGTTCCCTAATAAGGCGATCACAAACCACAGCAATAGTACCAGAATCTATCACACACAAACAGCAGGGAAAATTCATTAAAATACCATGGGAATACACTAAATCACAGGAGTTTAGGAAAGAATGAAGGCTGGTACCTTATTCCTTTAAGTATTTTATGCCTCTGAGCTCTCTTGTATTGTTGCATAATTGCTTCCCTTGTATGAAAGGTTAAGTTTTCAAACACATACTGTTAATAGACTTGGAAAGAGGCACCATTTTCTCTTAGTTTGGGCAGTAAATGTTCCCAGAAATTTTATAATGTTCTGAAGGTGATGTTCTGTAAACTCTCTTAACTGCCTTATAATTTTAGATACAACTTAAATACACAGCAGCTGCTGATACAGAAATTTTGCCTTTGTCAGCTGAACAATATATGCAGGTAAGAGAACAGTCTGTAAAGAAACGTACAAATACCAGTTCAAAGCTTCTTGTAAGTAACACAGGCTTACTACTGAGATCAATTTAACTGCATGGCTGTGTGATAGCATCTTTTTCTCCTCCACATTCCACTGATGGTGAGGCTGGATCATGAATAATAACTGATTTCATTTCATTGCAGGGCTCAGGAGAGAATGCCTCCCACTCCATTATGTGTATGGAAAACTATATGAAGCCCCATTATCACTACAAAGGTATAAAATAAAGTAGCTAATAATAGGTAAATTTATGTGAAATTCCAGTAGATTCTAGGTTATTACTGCTCCTGTGGGAGCCTGAAGTATGTATCAGAACCACCTTAAGAATGAAATTTCTATGTCCTAGAAAATGTCAAATTTCTTAAACAGAGCACATTTTAGTTTTCAATAGAATATATATTTTACTAATTTTTCACTGAGTGAGAATATAATTGTGTTGGTGCATATGGCTATGAATACATATATTCAATATTTAATTAGAGTGTTAAATAACTTCAAGAAAATTAATGCTGAAAGCTTGAGCTTCCACCCTCCCAGGGCTTGTGTGTTGTCTGCCCACACTGAGCTTTAGTTCTCTGCCAAAGAAGCAGAGACTGGAAACCATGGCTGTGTGAGAAACTCCGGAGCTCCATGGTCTAGCAGGTCTACTGTAAGCTTTGATAAAAATGCAGAGTGTCTCCCCACATCCTCTTTTGCTGGCACAAGGGCTGGGTGATCACCCTGTGTGGAACAATGAACATCTTGGCAGGGTTTCCCATGTAACCTCAGGGTTTCTGTCATCCAGCCTCACCTAATGAGCTGGAAAATGCTTGGTACGAATTTGATAAAGCTGACTGACTCCTTGAATTTCTTGGATTTTCATAAATTGCTCTTTCCCTGGTGAAACTGTTAGAAATCCTAAACTTAGGCAGGCATGAAAAATTCCTAACTGTGCTGCTGGCTCTGTGTGCATGTGTTCCATACACAGCTGTGAACCCAATTTGCTTGAGTTGCAGATTTAATGAGATTTTTTTCAAGTTAGCACTGAGCTGTAAGAGTAAGAGAGGAAGTGGAGAGAACCAAGATTAGAAACAGGGAGAGCCTGCAGAGGAAAAGCTGTACTCATAAAGAAAGTGCTGGCTACTGTTGTGGGTTTTTTTGGTAATTGCTCCATTAATAACAAATCCATATCTCAGGATAAAGGAAGGCCTCTCTGGTACATGACTTATGCAGAAAACTTTCATGAGCACTTGAAAACTGTTATCAATGCCCTGTTTTTTAGTATAAATCTAGAGTATAGGAGAACATACAGGAAAAAGGGGAAAAACCCACAATAGGAGACACAGGTGGTTCTTTTTTCTGACATTTTCTGCGCAATAATAATAGTAACAATAAATTATTTCAGTTATTGTTCCTTTGTTTCAAAAGCAACTCTAAAGAGAAAAAAAAAATCCAGATTTACCTGTATGGGCAACACCACAAGAGCAACACAGATCATAATGACAACAAGCAGCTTTGAAGGCCATATCTTGGGTGTAACATCCCCAAAGCCCACAGTAGAAAATGTCACTATGCAGAAATAAAGGGAGTCAAAGAGAGTCAACCTGTTTCCTGCTCGTTCCAGATGCTGAATTCCACAAATACTATGTAGAAAAGAATGAATAGAGACATGAAAAATAAAAACTGTTCAAGCTTGATGATTATACGTGCAGAGAACTATTTTCAGAATTCATAAATTGCTTAGCAAAGACATTTTTTTCAAAGAAAAGTAAAAATTAATATCAAACCAGAGGTGCTATATTGTTACAACTTTCAAGAGTCATTTGTAATAAAAGAAACACATTTTTGATTATTCTAATATGATAGGCACAACTGTTGCTAGGTTTTGCTTAGTGGCTGTTGTGAAGGAGAGGTGGTATATAGAACATCATGGATTGATGCAATTCCTTTCTAAACCAGAACAAAACAGATGGTATAGAGCTGCCACCATTCAACATTTTTTATAGATATGTTTCAACTTTTTCAGGGAGGTTTGCTTGCTGTCGTGGCCAAGAAAACTGCACATACAGCTTTCTGTAAATCTGTCTCTCTTTGTGCTGGGCTCTGGCCCTTTCTGTGGCAGAGTTACTGATGTGAACCAGTTATGAGAGCACACGTTGAATACTGGGAGGTTCTCTTGGTACAAATGGGTACTGACTGTCTGGAACAAAGTGAATGTGAGAACTGCAGAGTACTGAGTTATCAGAGGAAAGAGCATCCAGGGTCAGCCTTCAGGTAGGAAGTGGGAAGTGGCAAGCGGTGAGATTCTGCTCACTGAAAGTGCAGAGTAGAAATACGGGGCTGGGCTGGGTCTGTAATAGCAGAGCAAGTGGAGTTCACCCCTTCCAGTCACACATTCCTGAGAAGAAGTAAACAGCAGCCCAAGTTAACTGGTAATTACTTTTCTTGGAATAAGCATGATGTGCTTTTGGTTTTGAGAAGCTGTAACAGAATCTCTCCAGAGGTCATCCTGCTATTTCAAACATTGCAGATTTCAAAAATATTTCACTTTGTAAATATGTACTATGGCAAAGAGCTTCCTAAGCTTAAAATATGATCTTCTCTGATACAGTGGAATTACTTAGTTCAGTTCAGGCTTTTAAATTATATTCATCTATGTAAAAAAAAACCCAAAAACTCAATGTGTGAACAACCCTGCACAGCACTTTTTCCCTTTGGAGCTAGCAGGATGATTTCTCCTCAGAGAATTAGATAAATAATTAATAAATCATATCATATTCCTCAGTAATTATTCTAGAACATACTAAATATTATTTCTTCATGTATGGTATCCAGATGGTAAGAGTCCCTCATTAATATCTGCCATGGGAAGACCTTTGCATCACCAGGGAGACCCTGTGTTTATAACAGTGTTAGCAGTTGTTCTTCTTTTCTCTGTTCTGTTCTCCAAATATAATTTAGCTGTGGGCAGTGGCATTTCCAGAACATATGGATCAAATTCCCTGTTTCCTTTTCACAGTTCTAGCATTTGTAGTTTTCACACATCTCAAAATGTTCTAAAAAGGGTGGGCTTTTTTCCCTGTTGTTTGCCTAAGTTTCATACTTCAGTCAGAACTGATATTTATATTCCTATCCAGTTCATCCCACATTTTTCACTGGAGTTGTAATCCAGATCTTCCATTATTTCACTATGTTCACAGTTTTGCTGGGGTTTTTTTTGGTTTTTTTTTAGTAAAAGGATATAATTATATTTTTGTCCCTGAAAATACTAACAGAAGGACTGTAAGTAATTATGCTAATGAAGCTTTCTTTTGGTCTCAGACAAGGAAGTTTCTCAGCTAAAGCCTTTTCTAGTTTTAATATGAAATAATGAAGTATATTGTGAAGGCACTGAAGCATGGAAAAATGAGCTATTTTAATATCAATATTCACATACATTTCATGTAGTATTAAAAGCAGAATGGAAATGGGTTTTTAATTCTTTATTTTTATTATTCCTATTCACCTGTGTGCATTTTCTTCTCTCTAGTTGCCTTTTGTGGATATATCCCAAAATACATAACCTTCACTTCAGGATTTAAGCTCATAAGGGCCAGGAAAGCAACAGTTACACTGAGCCAGGGACATGGTTCCCCTCCAACAGGACTAGTACACCACTGCCCTCAGCAGATTAAATATCTGTAGATGGGGTTCTATTGAACCATAATGCACGAGCCTATCATTGGTGGAAATGTAATTTTTCTGGTGCTCATACCTGTGAAATTGCTTGGTGTTTGTAAATGCAAAAGGTCAGCTTTACCACCTGTATCTGACAGGATGGATTAAAATATAAAAATTTGGTACCATCAGGCTGGTTTTTTCTAATTTTCAAGGAATCAGTAATGTTTATTTCTTGCTTTTTTTGTAAAACCTTAACATTTTTAATAGCTTGATGATAGAAAAATTCAGGTCTTGAATTATTGTTGTTGTTGTTTTTGTTGTAATTAAGATTTCCATAGCCAGCCCACCCAGCTGAATTGAAATAAGGTAATATACCATGAACCATTGCAGCTTTTTCTAAATGAACAACAGAATTCCCATTGAATTTAGTGAGATCAAGATTTCATTTGATCAGCTCTATCCCCTTACAGTTCTATGTATTCCTATTCCTTGAAGTCATCAAAATAATGTGTCTGATCCAAAATGTGGATTCAAGATGTTTCTCATTGAACTTAGTGGGCATGAGCCAGAGCTTCCCACGTTTACTTAACAATTAAAGTCAGCAAGATGAGGGAGCTGCTTCTTTGCTGAAGAAGAAATTCAGCTCTTTTAACAACTTGTTGATCAAATTTATTTCCTTCCTCAAAATTATTTGCACCTCATTTGCAGTTGTACCAAACCGTACTTGAAGCCCTCACCCTGTATACAAGGGAATAATAAATCCAGAATCAGGTCACCAAGTCTGGGTGTTTTGGTGCTCTGCTGTTTGTCTTTACTGGAGCCAGAGAGCACCAAACTGCAGAAAAAAACTGATTTTCAAAGAGTCAGCTTTAAGGGAGTCTAATTAAAAATGAAAATATTACCTCTGTGACTACTCTCCCAAGAACATTACACTTTCAGCTCACCAGCTATGCCTTTAGAGAAATACTACTCAGTATTGATAGCACATTCCCACCTGTCTGGGAATTACCTCATTACACTGCAGAAAGAGTGCAGTGGAACATCAGTGGATGCCCAAGAAGCCAAGTCCACATGGATAGTTATTCCATTCCCCACAGCTCATTGACATCTTTTAATACACCCCAATTCCTAGGTAAGTAGCAGTATCAGCTTTCTTTTTCAGAAATGAAGTGTTAATCATTACTCTCAGCATAAATTCTGCATGTAAAAGTACACTTATTTCTTATGTTTCCAGACATAATGAAATGTGTGGTAATTCAGGCTTCATATTTTGCCTGGCTTGATATTCTTGGTGATATTTTTACCTCCTTGTTTGCTTCCTCTTCCTCTTTCATCTCCTGAAGCTAAGTAATTTATTTAGTCATCCTTGGATAAACAAAATTATTTCAAGCAGGAAAGGAATGTACAGTAAAGGCAATGCTAACACCTACTTGTTTTTGTGGAGAAAATAAACCACTGTAATAATCAGTACACAGAGAGTCCCTAGTCAAACATAAGGCCAATTCAGCACCTTCTGTGCCAATTTCAGGACTCCTGTGAATTCAGGAAGGTTGTCTTTTCACAATGGATCTAAGGGAGACGCTCACAACAAAACAAAATTGCTTCAATGCAAAGATTTAGTATTTTTAAAAAACCCCACAGAAAGCCAAACTAAGTGTCTGCTGAAGCAAAAGTAGTATCAGAAAATGTATTACAAACATCCAGGGGATAGAAGTATCTTTTCAAACACTCTGCTACCACTGCACTTGAAAAACAAAAAGTAAAGAGAATAACATGAAATCTCTGAAGATTGGTAATGTTTATTTTGGGTATTATTTGAACTTTTGAGAGTTCAGTCTCTGTTTTACTGGAAGCTTTCTTTCTAGTTCCAGGAACCTTTGTTTGCTTGAGTATCTTATGTGCCAAAACCAACTCCTGTTTGTAAATAAGCTGTCTCTACATGCACTACAGAAATAAATCCTGCAGAGTAAAATAATCCCTGAGATAGTCAGTTTTTTATCATGCTGCAGAAGCATGTCACAGAAATGGCTGTAACAAGAACCATTTGGATAGTATTTTGCAAACACTGTACATTAGCTATCCTTGTTTATAACCAATTGTTTAGTCTATTTGATATCAATTTATATTTTCATTTGTTGACAAATTAATGTGATTTCTACATTTTCACTTCTAGAGAAAATTATTGTTTACACATACAGCTTCTTGAGGTCTAGAATAATGCACCAGAGGCTGAGCCAAAAGTCAGAGCTGCTTCTGTGTGCTGAAGATTAGGCAGCAATTGCCTTTGGACCTGTACCTTTGAGCTCCACCTTGTGTAATGACTTTGCCATGTTTGCAGCAGCTGGCTGAAGGGACTGGCTAATGAATGTGTTGAAATCCACAGGGATCCATTTTAGCAGATTCAGTGTGATTCAGGGGCAAAGGCTCAGTGCTTCTGTACTACAGAAGCTACACCTGAACTTACTCACAAGAGTAGCAATCCTGCTTAAGTAAATGTCCTCAGCAGTTTCTCACATCTAAAACTCTGAACAATTTCCTTATATCCTACCAGAGAATTGTGATGCTAGAAAAAATCAGAAATTAAACTCTTTATTTGATTGTCCTATACTGCCAGTTGTTAATGTTATTTTAACAATTTATGAGCCTGCTATCACAGATTTTTTCTTTTTTCTCCATGGGAAAAATTGGAATGAACTATCAGTCAACAAAATTGTTGACAGACCACTAACTCTAGCAAATATTCATGGGTAAAGTACAAATACAATGAAATACTGAAGAAAAGGACCGTGTTGACTTTCCAGGAAATACAGACAAGCATTTGAGACATATTTTACCATGTTAGTGACTGTAACTGCTTAAGGAAACTTCCTCAATCTCTACACCAAAATAAAATGTACATATAGAACATTTCATTCTTCTGTCTTACTCTAGAGGATGTAATATCCCATAAAAGTCTGATAAATTTATAGAGGTCTTGCTTAAAATTGGCAAAAGGTGCTCACTACTTGCCAAAGATGTTAATATTAAGCTGGTGCCAGTCTTAAATCCTTGAAATGAAATTGGTGTTGGGACTAATGCTGTATTTGGAGAATGCCCTGCTTTTTACAGAGGAAAACAGTTTTTCATACTAGAAATTGTCTCTGTGGGGTGTTCAATCTTCTCTAGAACATCATGTAGAGCCAGATGCAGTTTTGTCCCATATTTTAAAATTAGACATTATGGAACAACAATTCTCAGTGTGGAGATTTAGTATTCATGTGATCATTAGACACGCAATTTTCACAAACTCCGGGTTGAATACTAATATAACTGGAGTGACATTAAAGTGCATTTTTTTTCATTCCCTGTATTAGATACATATGGAAATACTGTCTGTTGACTTCTGAGTGACAATACATGCAGAATGTGAAGGTGCTGGTTATCACCCTACCTGTGACCTAAAAACCTGATGCTTTCTGACAGAAACCCCGACTCTTGTGTAAATAATGAAGAGGCAAACAAAAAGAACAAGGGACACGCAGAACATGCAGCAAGTAAAAGAATAAAGCAACAATCAAAATACTCTGACCAATAACAAAATGCTAATCCTATCCAAAAGCCCTGAAGATGAGGTTTTAACTTGCTAAAAACCAAATACTTCCATTTTTTTCCAAGCCTTGTGCCTCTTCTCAGGTCTTTTCTAAAATCAGTGGGTTTTTTCTAATTTATTTTCTAACAACAGTTTTCCATAAATAATATTAAAATAGAAAAAAACCCCACCAGTTTAAGTAGATGTACAATTTTCATAACATTAATATGATAGAATTTGATACAATACATCATGTAAAATATATTAAATGTAAGCATTACAATAAGAAGTTGCTATTTTCACCTTTCATTCCACATAAAAGGCTTTAAAGCTGTAGGAATTACTGAATTTCATGACAAAGAAAATATTAATTGCATACAAGACAGTAAAAGAAATGAGGGAAAACTGCTGACTGGAAAGATTAAGTTTGTCATGCTGCCTTTAAAGTAAATAGGTAGAGAAATTCCCTTGCTATTCTTAGTTGGCAACAACTGATCTAACAAATGCAGCAGATCAGCTGCAAGGTATTCCCTGACAGGACCAAACAGAGACTGGACATTGTGGTTTCTGAATATTAATGGACAAAGGTTGTAACAATCTCAGACATTTTTGCAACTCTAATGTCACTTCCTCTGACAGTTCAACATAAATCTTTCTATTTTTCCAGATATGTTTTTTCAGAGACCAGCATTTATTTTCATACAACACTGTCCCCTCTTTTTTTTTTTCTTTCCAGAATCACAGTAGGGAAGGGGAAAACTTGGATTAATTCAGCAGGCCTTGAATCAAACTTTTCAGTTCTGTGGGACTTGGAACACAAGCTGAGGTAAGGGCAATGAATTTACTTTCACAACACAACAATGCCACTATGTCAGAAATTAATTCAGACTTTCTCTTCAGATGGAAAGGTCATTTTTGTTTGTATTCCAATTTTATCTTTATCCCAAATGATGATGTTTGATGATATGATTATTACTTACCCATGGTGTCCTTTATAAGCATTTTCCTTCCCCAAAGATCAGAACATTATATGCAGCTAATGGTTGCAAAAGCTCAACTTATAAAAATAAACTCTCCCCCTAGGAACTCATGTGACTTCCAGCAACTGCAGAACATCTTGTTAAGCAGAATAGGGTATTATGAAATGACCAAGTGTATATAAATATTTGTTGAATCTGAGTGAGAACCTTTCTACTCCTGCTGTGCCTTTGGTGGGATAAGAAGCGGAGCTGCAATTAAGGAGCTCTGGTCACTGAGGCTGCACTAGCAGGGTGCCTCTGTGGGCAGCCTTCAGCTCAGTGTGTTTGCACAGGCAGGTCTGGCCACACTTCAGCCTCTCAGCTCAAAGGAGCACTTGTATTTGTGTGTGCTTTCAGTCTGCCCCTGAGCTTTGATGGTAAACAAAGTAAAATTTGGCAGCCCAGCTTCAGTGTGCCAACACTGTGGCACCCAAGAGCCTGCTGGAGCCTGAGGCTCTGGTCTGCTCACACAAGGAGTCAGGAACTACTCAGGAAACAGAATCATGCAGTCACTCCTCAACCACCAGATACTCCTCACCTGCAGAGTGCTACAGAATTAGGTGACATTCTATACCTATCCTTCCTTGGGAAGAATAATTAAGTAATCTATTTATAATATTCAAAAATTATATGTGTTGTGCTGGAAAATTCAAATTCAAACCTCTAATTTAATACACCCGATATGTTATGCTTTAGAACATCATGTTTAATGTTTCTTGCAATAGTTTTGAAACACTTTTATGGTGTAACAGTTGTTATGCAAACCACCCACACTCCCTCAATCAAACTGAACTAACAATTGAAAGATTCATTATGAGTATTTGTTAAATGTGCATAAGAAAAAGCTAACCCAGCATGTAGAATATTCTTTTAGCTACTGACAGAAACCTTTTGTTAATTTTCAACCTAACTCAAGTCATGGCATATTTTAATGTCAAGTGGATTTAATTTTATTGTTAAGTCAAAATTCTCTCCTTATCAGATTTTGCATTTTCATTTGATTTTTAGGGATATTCATGGATCATCCTTACAGTGACATCCATTTTTACATCTCCTTGACAGCCTTTCATCTGTCTGCTCTTCGAGTGCAACTTCTTTTTGCTGCTCTCATTGCTGCTATTGAAACAACTGCTTCAGGCAAGCTGAGTTATCTTACTCCAGCTGCAACATTTTATGGTTGCTAGCACCATAAACAAAAAAGAACTTAGAAAATAACAGATAAGTAATATTCAGGAAGAATGGACTTTCTTGTAGTGCTTATCCTGCTGTGAAACTCAAACCAGAAACAAATACAGGCTGGAGTGGTCTAAAACTTGCAAGTGACTCAAATCAAATGCCTCTTGTCTTATCCCCTTTAACCACAGCCATGAGGCATGCAGCCCTTTGGAAAGCTCTCAAGTGGTATTTCCCTTTCCAGCTTAAATTTCTAGAGACTTTGGGTAATGGGATACTTTCTATTGGCCACCCTTCTGGAAACTGTAAATATAGGAAGAGTGTTTAAGATAAAAGGCTGTAGCCAGATCACATGAGGACAGTGGTGTACATTTCTTGCATTTCAAGATGCCCTGTGAAAACACTGACTCATCAATGGTCTTTGTTCTCATGGTGAGTGTTTGCCTTCAATATTTTGGCTGTTACATGCACAAATTTGGCATCATTTAAGCTTCTTTCATATGCCTAGGTGTTCTAAGTGTTGGTACCTCTGTCAGTGAGGTCACCTGTACAGTAAGGAACAAAGGCCACCAGTTACTGTCAGATCTATAACCTCCCTGTCAACATTAGAAATAGAAAATCTGACCAGTAATTACAGAGAGAGCTCTGCAGCTAGCCAGCAATGTTTGCTGGATCTGGGTTTACAAAAGTAAACCCTCTGCATGTGTGTTTAGTTTGTACTCAATGTAGCTGCTACATTCCATGACAGTCTTAAGGCAAAGACAGCTCAAACAGGCAGTGAGCTAAATGGAAGCGTTTGCTGTGCTGCTGCTTTGCAAGAGGAGTGTCCACACAGCTGCTTAGAGGGGTGGCTGTATGGGCAGATCCAGAAAAGTGCAGTGATACATCCAGTCTGTCCATTTAGAACAGTCTGCAGACTCCTGATGAGCAGAAAGTTCACTGCAGAGTGCAAGATATAAAGGGGTGTATGAAAACTGCAGTGTAATCTAAAATATAGCCTGGGTTTTTTTAAATACTCATATGGTATGCTTTGGCTCTTTTAATTCATAACAATTGTTATTAAAAAACCAGGAGCACACATGAAAATGTGTGCCACATAAATAAATTTTCCTTGTTTGTGTTCTTTCTGGAAAGGTATTTTTACTTCAGTCACCTCCTTGTTGACCTACAGTCTTAGCTGGAGACAACTCTTTGGACAGTGACCAAGGAAACAACTGGCCTGTGAAAAATATATAATTAAGCACCAGACCTAATGCTTAGGTTTGCTGAAAAACCAGAAAGGGGGGAAGTGTTAAATAGATGTTGTGTAATGGGGTGAAAATTACAGGAAGTAATCTGTGAGGAGATAAAAGCAATATATTCTGTCATGCATTACAGGGTAGACTCCTCTATGGTTGGAGTTCCTGCTTGGAAACCCAGCAATTCTTTTAGCCATGAGCCAGAGAGCTTGTACACCTTGAACTCTCTGTGTATTGTTCAGTTTGATCAGCAAGCTCTGGGATTTCACCACCATCATTTTCCTCCTGCTCCTCACTACAGTTAACACTGGTTTCCATTGAAATCTGGTGATTTCAATGAAATGTTTTAGTTGAGTGAAAAATCCTGAACTTATAATACTTAAAGAGTTTGCTGAAAGTCAGAAATTTTCTTTGGGACACCTGTTTTGACAATGTGCTTGCTTGAACAAAAATTTCCAAGTCTAATAATTCCTTTGGCTGAAATTCAAATAGATCTATACATATTATTCTTTTTAAAAATCATTGAAATCCAAAACCTCACAAGACTCTTGAAATGTGAGGTTTAACTGTTTAACAAACACAAGCATGTTTAGGAAAAAAAATAGTGTACATGATAAATACTCTAATACATGATTAATACATCTAAAACAAGGGCACAGGTGGTGTCAGAGCAACCATAAAACAGGAGACACGTGGGTGAGAAGGGGAACTTCATCCAGCAGCCAGGAAAATAGGATTAATGATCACAACACCAGAGAGATGAAGGCAGGGAGGAAGAAGAAGGAAGATCACTGTCCCTACTGGGACTGACAGCATGTTCTATAATCTTTGCTGTGTTTTGTCTGGCATGTTTTCCCCTTGATTGCTTATCCCATGGAGAATATTCAGTAAGATTTTATTCTTACTACAAACACACACACTACAACTTGTAAAATTAGATTTTCACTCTGAATATTCAAGAGGAATATTTCAATATGAAATTTAAGACAAATTTCATATTTGTCTTAAAGTTGGCTGAATATTTTGTGTTTTTTTTTTTTCTTTTATAGTTTTAGAAGACTAGTGAACAAAAAGAGATCAAGTGAAGGAGTACAGTTAAAAGATAACCCACAGTCATTCTTTTTGCCACAGGGAGAGGTACAACAGAAGCAAATTTCTTTACTGAGAGGGTGTTTGGGCACTGCAAGAGGCTCCCCTGGGAAGTGGTCCTGGCACCAAGCCTGTCAGAGTTCAAGAACCATCTGGACAAAGCTTTTAGTCATATGACTTAGTTTTAGGTAAACCTGTAGGAGCAGGGAGTTAGACTTGATGATGGGTTCCTTCCAACTTGAAATATTCAGTGATTTATCCAATTTTAGTAAATGCAAGTACATGCCCATATGTAGCTATGCCCTCTCATCAGTAACTTTATTTTTAACTCCTTTGCGTAAGATATTTGCATTTACTTGTTTTTCCTCTGCTCATCTCTAATGAAAAGAAACTTGCAAAATATTTAAACTGTATTTAAACCAAAAAGCAGATTAAGTGCTCAGTCTCAGCAGTTGACTAAGGCTTGTCATGTACGAAAGCCAATGGTAATAATGACCTAAAATATTTTAAAAAAGTAACTGCAATGGAATGCCACAAAGAGTTCAGTTCTGAACAAAGCCTGCAGTTCCAGCAGACTGTAATGCACTGGGTACCTTTAAACAGCCCTGTCTCTGCTGTGATCCCCTACCTCTTCAGCAGGAGGGAATGCCCTGCTTGCTCTGCAGGGTCATCAGTGCTCTGTGCCCAGAGGAACTGACAATCACATTTCATGCCTGCTGTTAAGTTTGCAGTCCACAAAGTCAACCCATGGCTTGGTCTTCAGTTTTTACTAATGAACACTGATTATTTTTAATGCCTTATCACTGTGACTCAGGCACTTCCACTCTAATATACACTTCTATACAGCAGAAATGCCCAACTTCCAGAAATGTGAAAAAATACAGCTGTGTTTGTGCACAGAATGGGGGCATATGTTCAGCTTTAGGGATATATCTGAATTCCTTTATAAGTACAGTTAGCTATTTAAGTGAGGTTGAGATAACACACCACAAATAAGTTACTAACTTTTTACGCTTTTTTTAGAAGGTTTTAATTGCTAGTGGAAGTACAGAACTCACTAATCAGAGTGCTGTTTATTTAGATTAGACCCTAAGAAGTCTATACCTACAAACTACTATTTTGTGTGTATTTATCACCCAAGCGTGATACTCTATGGCTGACTGTGCCTCTACTCTTCACTTCTTTGAAAAACATCTGTCTAAACATTATAGTAATTTCTAATGGAATATCAACTATACAGAATAGATTTTTTTTTTGTGCATTCTAGATGTGATTTTTTCCTTTTAAAAAACGTAGTAAGTGCATTAAAATCCTTCTTTTTAGATGATCTCGTATCACAACCTGATCTCTGCCAAAGCCTTTGAGATGTGCTTTCAACATGCCAAAAATTATGCTTAATACAGACACAGAGTGAGGGAATGAGGCTGGTGTCAAGTTCTGTTTGTATGGCCAAAGGTGTATCAAACAACTTTTTTAACTCTTTCTGATTTGAGAAATATGAACTTTGTTAAATTTCACACCCTTAAAACATACTTGGAATGTGAAACAGACAACAAAAGTGAACAAAGCACCGAAGAGTTATGCTGATCCCAAATCACTATAATGCCCACTGGAGAACCAGAATAACTGATGTTACAAGTGTTAGCATAAACCACTACAAACACCAAATCTTTGTAAAGTAAAAAAATGGTTTATCAGCCTAATAAATCAGTCAATGAAAGATATATTTATTTTTTTTAAGTCTGCATGCTAATGACAACTCATTTTTGAGCCAGGAATTGTGAGTGATGATGGCTCGATGCCAGCTACTGAATGGTGAAGTATTTACCATGAACATTCTCACCATAATTACTCACCATTGTTACACTTGGTGTTCTATTTGTTACTCTCTAAAATGATAGAATATTTTCAAAGACAGCATGTGAGTATCAGGTTTTTCTTTTTAGTGCAAAGAAAAAATGAAGCTTATGAAATGTAATGCCTTCTTGTAAGGAAAGAGATGGAAAACTTAAGGGTTCTCACACTTATTTTGCATATCAAATTGACGCTTTAAGGGGAACTTTACCTGTTTTTATTTGTCTTCCCAAAACCAAACCAAAAGCTTAAGATTTATTTTGCCAGTATGATCCTACAGTATTTCACATCCTGCAGTCTCTTGTTACTCTCCAGATCAGCTTTCATTCCAGCATTTTATTTTCCAGAAGTTATTCTTGTCACCCTTGTTCTGAAAGTTACAAGCACCTTTTGCATATGTAACATTTACATTTTCACACGAGGGACCTATTTACAAGCTTGTGTGTTTATAAAGCAATGGAAAGCAACTAGAAAACTTACATCCTAATAATCTGCATGCCTGCTCATTTCACCTCCCTGGCTCCCTATGTCAAATCCTGACTGCATTTTTCCTGTGAATCTTTGTCAAGTGTTGATAATTTTGAAGACATGCACATCTGTAATGCATATTGCACATATTAAAATATAGTAATTGTTTGGGTTTTTTTAATTGAATATAGCATTCTATTTTTCTTATTCTTTATTTATCCTTGCTCTTTGGACAATCACTTCTGGATTTTCTTCAAAACCCATTTTCTGACGAGAAAGCACATTTTGCTACATTTATTTTTTTTAATTTTACTGAGATATTACAGATTCCTCACAGTCACTCTACTTTATGCTTTGTTCCTGCAAAGGAACAAGGACAGGAATGCATTTAGACCAACTTTGAGGAATTTTACATGTTGCTTCAGATGTGTTGGCAAGCCATAATTAGTTAATCTTCGCAATAAACTTATTTTATCATCTCTCACAGAATTCAAAATACGATTGCTGGAGAAAGGACACCATAGAGATGCAGTCTTAGAACTGTATTTCTAACAGTCCAAATGTTATATGACTCAAAATCATTTGCTTTTTTTTCCTCCATTTGTAATGGTAATTGGTCTCTGCTGCCAGAACAAGTTCTGCTTGTCATGGTATCTGCTAATATTATTACTCTATTGCAAGATGTCATGATAATAAAAGCTGAAATTCTCCCAATTGCATATTCAGAGTCCATAGTGTTTTCCAAAATATTGTGACTCCCTAATATTCTCAATGCATCTTTAATTCAATGTAGTCAAAATTATTGATGTAAATATTAGCAGCACTTTCTATTTGAGAGAGATTTTTACATCCCATGTAAGTCATTGGGGAATATTGGGAAAGAGCCTGAGTGACATTTTATCTCCTTCTTGGGCAGGGGTTTTTGCATATAAGATTTGCACTCTCCTTAAATATGCATATTCTGATTACTGAAGTTTTAGTACTTCACATGGCATTAAAAATTATTATAAGAGAAACATAAAAATGCTTCAGAGGATAGAGGCTGGAACTTTCAGAAAGGTAAGGACTTCGATGTCTGACTCCCACCAAGAGTAAAGGCCTTGCAAGAGAGGCTGAAAATTCTTCCCAGTGTCAATTTACAATATTGATTTACAGAATATACTATACACAGAACAGACTGTGAATCTGCAATTACATTAATTGTCAAAGGATGATTCACCTGACCTATAATGTAAAGGTACACACTGTATTGTACTGAAATACTCAGATACTGTGTGCTACAACAGAGAACAAAAATGTGGATAAGTTAATTTTGCCTTTCAAATTTATACAAATTTAATTTGCCCACCTGTATCTACATTCAGTTTGGAACTACTGATTTTCAGATTAACAGATGACCTGAAACCTCGTCAAATTAGCAAAGTTTGTATCTTGAAAAGATCACAAGTACATGAAGCTGACTCATTTTCCAGGGTGAAATAAAATCACACTGTTTAATTGCTTAATTTAATATTACTACATATATATATTCCAAATAGGAGAATTTTCTCATAAATAATGTTGTTGATACTCCATTTTAGAGAGGCTTTGTGAAGGCAGCTTTCTGAGCTATCATTTACTCTGATTATTTTTTATTTTAAGCAAACAAGATGACTACAAATGTATCTCTCACACTAAGAAGATAATTGAGATTGAACCTTCTAACCTTTATGACTTTTTTCCACAAATCACAGTAAATAGACTATTTAAATTGTTATTAATTTTGCTGGTGTATGTGTCTAGTTTTAAATATTCCATTACATCAGTGGCACAGAGAATTCCCTGCATGAGCCATGGGAAAGATGCTGACCTAATTATTTTAGAAATAACTATGTAGAAACATCTAAAAAGATTAACAAAGGAAATATTATGTCACTACCAAATTAATAACTAAAATAGCATGAAAATCACTGTATAATTATCTAGGTTTCCATAGAAACTGTCTTTGATGGGTAGCCAAAAAGACTTCTGATTGAGCTCAATACTTCTGCTCTCCCTGTAATACATGATTTCTGATCTGCCTTTCACAAACAGCCAACCAGCACCCATCCTTATTCTACAATCTTCAGCAACACTCCTCAAAAGCACTAATCACCCACATCCTTTTTTCAGATCTGAACTCTTGAACTTAAATATGCAAAAATATTTTTAAAGTGTATTATTACAAATACAGAGCTAGCAAAAAAGAAAACTGTATATGATAATATTTCTGTTTTGTCACAATACAATAGTTGCATAAAAATATGAAAAGGCATTAATCAAAGAAACAATTGTGGGTTTCATTTCATTCTTTCATGGTAATTTTCTATTACATTTGGTCACCTTTTGAAAAGCCTTGGCCATTTAAGTACTAATCATAGGCATGTAAGCAGATGGATCCCAGTGCTAGCAATGGTGAAAGAAGTGTGGCTATCCCATAAATTCCAAAAGAA
Organism: Camarhynchus parvulus; assembly: GCF_901933205.1. NCBI lineage: Eukaryota > Metazoa > Chordata > Aves > Passeriformes > Thraupidae > Camarhynchus > Camarhynchus parvulus. The sequence continues at coordinate 22,219,702 of NC_044578.1, read as the reverse complement.
ACTCTAAGAGTTTTATCTGAATTTCTTTCATTTAAATAATCAAAATTGGCAACTATTTTTGGCAACACTGTTTTTGCATGTGTCTCATACAGCAGATTTCAGCAAAGCCACCTTAGAAGTTTCTGTACCTAAAAGAGATAAACTCTGTATTCAATATGTCTTTCTCCTACCAAAGCTCATAAGAATGTTGGCCTTGATTTCAGGCACACGGTTTTTCCCAGAAGGCAGTATTTCACATAAACTCTAGCTGAATTTGTAGATTATTTCCTCACAAATAGCAAGTGGATATTTTAGGAAATGCTTTGCTGTTGACCTCCCAGGAGCTGCACAGCCTTTTCATCGTCTCCTCACTTAAGGAAGTGTTAAAGCAGTGTCTGAACTCGACCTCAATTTTCCTTGCACACATGCACAGAGAAAGCATCCATCCAGGCTGCCCTGGTTCCAGGAACTGAGCAGCAGGACAGGGGGAGGGTGGGATTGCTCCAATGGATGTGGAAGGTACTGCATGTGCCACTGCCCTACTTCCACATCTACTTGCTGATGTTTGGAGAGCGCTGCACTGGAATACTTCAAAACAGAAAACAGAGACCCCGTGTTTGAAACAAACACGTTCCTGACAGATCTGCTTGGTTTCAGAGAAAGAAAAGTACCACTGCTATTACTTCATTGCTTTGTGGGATTCTTGTAATAGCTGAATAATTCATTTTGTATTATTTACAGTTACTTTGAACTTTCAATTAGTGTTTTATAATATTCTGGGATTTAAATTCTGAAACTCTTGTTTATTCTGTTAGCTCCTGAAACTTCACGTGCTTTAATACTTTAAGATAACTAGATTCTAAAAGGCAGAAGCCCAGTCTTATCTTGTGCTGTCGTGATATACAGAAAATCTCTCTCAAACTGAGACTGGTCCCGTACACTGAGACTGATGTACAACAAAACATAACATCACAGAAAGAACTGCAGACCCAAAAATCCACATTTTACCTTACATTACATAATCCACCAACACTTTTCATCCTACTTAAGGCTAGGCATCTTTCTTGGATAACTGCCATTATTCTCCAGTCACAATCAACACAGAAAGGTAAGTCAAGACGTCCATGGGGTGATTTAGCTCCCTTCAGATCACTTTCTGAGGTGTTTATATCTACTGATTGATAATAAAGGGAACTGGACCACTGAGATACCTAAAATCTTCTGTGATTAATTCTTTCTTGGTTAGGTGGCTTTTCTTCTCTGGACACATTTGGAATTTGGACACATTATTCCAAATCATAAGGTCTTGACTTGTCTTGTTTGGACTAGATCATAGCTGGGATTTGTCTTCGTCCCTTCAAGCAACTCACTCCTACTGCTTCCTCTGGATGAGAACTGTGAGTGGGTGTGAGTGTAGCCATTGAGGCTACAGCACTGGCATTCTACAGGTATTGTGTAAGTTATTGTGTGAAAACATCCTTATTTTCTGATGCTGAAAGCACTGATGTGTAAAAACATATTGAGACTGACCTTAGTGAGCTTTCCATGAAAGTGTAAGCAAAGTTTGGGCAGGTTTGAGTATGAAAAAATAACTGTCCATCTCAAAGAATTTGTAGCCACTTCCTTCACAAGCTAATCACTCTGCACTGGTGATACATGACTAACACTGCTTTAAAATTCAAAATAACTCTTAATAGATGATTCACTGTGTCACAGAAAGATGCCTGAAATATTCATTCACTGTTATTTGTCTTCTTGTACAGTTTACAGAAATAATTAGTATTCCATTTGACAAACAAGTGCAAACATCCATTAGCTTAATGACACAACACATATTATGACTAGGTCTGTAACTCTCACTAGAACACTCTCAATAGTAACTGCTGAACAGTCTGTCATATTGGAGCACACATACTTAAGCAGATGTAAAATTGCTCTGGTTACAAGGCCACTGAGATGTTTAAAGAAAGAAAATCATTGGACAGCCTAATCTATTTTGAAGTCAGGAAATTAGAGAAAAAAAACTCCTTGTATGTAATCTATAAATTACAGATACCTGAATTTGGTCTTATAGATTTACTGACCTGCAAATGAGTTCCTCCCCCACATCCATAAACAATTATCACCAAAGAGCAAAGAGTGGAGTAGAGCATAAATTTTGTTGTGATTACTGTTTGTTCTGTAATAACATTGAAAATCGTCAGCTCTATACAAAAACACAGAAGAAGCCTTTTTCTACTATACTCTGAGTGCAAAGGACAGCCTGAACAATGGTATCTAAAAACTGAGATTAGCCTATCAGTTGTAACCTCAGATAACTTATTTTTTTTAGTTTTCATTGGAAAGCTTCCACCTGAGTTGTAAGACATAAGCTGGCATGTGCCTATCTTTGTAACCACCACGTATAAGATTCTGATGTGGAGATGTAAATGATGGCTTTACAAATGATGCACGAGGTGAAATTCATTTTCTGTGGGTTTCCTGCTAGTTATGGTAAAGTTATTTTGAAAATTCTTATTATATGCAGACAGGAACAAAGCCAATGAGGGATCTTTCTGGGCTTCATACCATCTTATAAAATCATGTTATTCCCATAAAAAGCTCCATTCCATCTATGTGTCTTCCAAAAAAAGGTGGCTTTGAACAGAAAACCCTGTGTTTTAAAGCTATATTGGCTTCACAAGTGCTGATGTTGCTCTTGCAGCAGATGGCACAAGCCTGACAAGCAGGAGCTAAGGAGGCTGTGAGGTTTCAGTTGAATCCACCCAGGGCTTGAGTGTCAGCAGGGCGGCTCGATGAGGGCAGGTATCAGTGGTGCCTAAAGCACACCATGAACATGTCCCTCATCCTCTGAGGGGAAAGTGCTCTGTTACTGAAGGCACTGTACTAATTCAGGCTTAGTCATTTTGCTTTACTGAAGCCATGGCACTACATGGAGCAGGGCACTGTTTCTAAATGGAACCAAAGCATGCTTATGAGAACAGACTGGTGAGGACTGAAAAGTTTTGTGTGTTGTGCCAGTGCTGGCTCCCAAACGTGTTTGAGGGTACTGAGCCTGCCTTTGCAGAAAACATGGAAGATCAGTGTGGTGAAAGGCACCCTTAAGTGCACAAATTCCAGCAGTGGACTTGGGTCCTCCTTCAGCAGGAAGGAACTCAGCTCTAAATGATGTCTATAAAATTAAACACTCTCTCAAATTCGCCATAGATGTAACATAATCAAAGACTCTAAGTTAATTGAGTTGGACTGTTTATAGAGGTTCTTTTGGGTATTTTAAATATATAATCAGTAGTATAAAGAAAACAATGTGTAAAAATGCCATTATGTGTGTTCACATAGACAAGAGTAACAATCACTTGAACATAACTCCAGTCTTAGAGAAGCTGCAGATGTTTGAACTACTATTCTCAGTCAAAAAGTGCTTTGTTTCCTTAGTTACTGCTTTACTGGGTGTCTTCATCTCATTTAGCTTATTTTCAAGTCTAGCAGGGTCAGTCCTAGGTCAGTAAATAATGAACTATAATGAAGCAGTATCTGCAGCTGTTGAGCCCAGCCATAATTACAGGTGAGCTTGCCACTTCCTGCATGTTTTACTGTCAGTTACCACAGACCCTGCTGGTGAGCAGCATTTTGCTGCTGTGCAGCATTTCAGTAAAATATCGAAGTAGGTAGGTAAAAAAGGGGAAGGAATATTTACTCAATAGCACCTTGTACTTTAAAAAACTAAAAAGCAAAATTAAAAATGTCCAAGTCCTTATGCATATAAAATTACATCAGGTTCAACAGGAGATTAAATATCACAAAAATTCATTACTGTCTGGAACAGGCAGCATTTGTTATTAAGCATGTGTGTGGCCCTAAGACAAAGGGTAAAATTGGACCATTCATTTGGCCTGGCTAGAGCAAACTTCTCCTCTAAAAAGCCATGTGCTATATTAGACTTATTACCAAAAAGGTTAGGCAGCACATAACAGTGACTATCAGAAAAGCAAGCTAGAGAAATAAAATAAGAGAAAATCTAATTACTGGCTCCAAAATGACACACCAAAATTTATCCATGTGCTGACCTAAAGGCATCTTGTCTGGCAAAACAAATACAGGTGATTTAGCCTTTCCACACAGAACCATCTTCTCTCTTCACTGTCCTCTAGTATACCAGCTTGTATCACACAGCCCTGTATTCCCCCTGAGTATGATTCTCAATTCTCAGGCACCACTGATGAGAATGTTCTGCATGTTAAGTAAGCTACAGAGCTACCGGATAGTCAGACTAATCATGTAGCCTCCTTCATGTGCCTCCAGCCCTGGCTAACACCATATCTTTCTGGCACATTGTAAACATGGGGCAATGGAGTGGTGTTTCCTGAGGAAGTAAATTCAAGTTTTTCAGGTCTTGCAGCAAAACATTCTTCAGAGTAATACATTTTGTTTGTTTGAACCTACCATCCAATACCATCAGTAGTCTAGATTAATACATTCTACACTGTAATCTGGATCATTAACAGCTCTGCCCTGTAATCCTTAGGGGAACCTGACTTGGTCAAAGTCTTATGGCTGAGATATTGCACATTGTTCTCTGTCCCAGCAGACAGAGGAAGGTGACCTTGGTGTGGGTCAATACACTTCTGTTGGTACTCTTCATATGTGAGCGACTTCTCTGCTAAGGTTGGTATATATGTAAAGTTCTCCCTGCTTTTTTGTCCTGTGTTTTTGCATCATCTGTATTTCCTTCCTTAGAGTGAGAAGGATTCCTTTTCCCATGCATGCATATTCTGTTTCCAAACCCAGTGCATCCACACCCCAGCAGTACAGGTACTAGTTAACACTTTCACTGAAGTGTTTCACCCTTCTTATTTCACTGCATGCTTTCCACCAGGCAAGCCAACATGTATAAGAAAAACAGAGGGGATTTGGCCACTTACCAAGTGAAGATGAGACATAGTAAGGTAGATATTAAAATGAGGACTTGGTTAAACATTGCAGACTGTGTGCGTTGGATGGCTCGGTGAAGATCATTCTGTAGTAATAGAAAATAGGTGTTATTTTTGGGTTTGAACCAATAAGTCAGGATCTGATTCTGTAGAGGAAATATGCAGTACCCTGATAGCAATGCAGTCACCCAAATGCACTTACGAGTTTGCTGATAATACAGAAGGTGCAGAAGGGCCAGCTGTGATTCTGTGATTATTTAAGTAGTTCTTTGTTCATCCCAGCACAATTCTGATCCTATTGCAAGCTGCCTCGAGGTCTGCTCATGTCTAGCTTACAAATTACAGGCTGCAAGGCCCAATTATGGCCTAACAGTTGAGTTCCCTGCAATTGTGTATGAATGGCAGAGTAGCAAAAGAACCATCCACTGCCATTTCCTGCATTGGCACAGTAACAATTTATACTAATTGAGATTTCATTTTACGTCTTACTTTTTTCTCATTTTGATGCAGAAAGCAGTTTAGTAATGCTTGACCATTTGGATAATCTAAATACAGATCTGGTTAGCTTCCTATTAGGGTTAGACTGTACTGCCAAAATCCCACTAAAAACAATATACAAAAAACCTCACAACTCTAGAATATTTATTTCCTTTGCATACTTACAATCATATTTTCTAAAGCATGCTTTGCCAGCCAGCAATTTAAAAATACAGGAATAAACAGGTTTCTTAGGACTGGCCAGAAAATCTGCAAGAAGAATTAACGAATTCATTAGAAGCTTTTCTGACGAGAAATAGAGCTTTACTATTCAAGTAGCAATGAAACACTTGGGAAAAATACTTACTATTAATGTGTTTCTAGCGTGAGATTTGGCTTTAAATAACATTTTTGTCTTCCTTTGTGATTAACCACATGCAAGATAATTAGATAAAATAGGAACACAGTCAGTTTTCACTGCAGACATGGGTGATTCTTACATTTCTACAACCATCTGGTTTATTTTATTGATTGTGCTGTAGTTGGAGTTAGAGGGTTTGGTTTTGATTGTGCCCATGGAAGAAGTGGAAAGTTATCTGTATGACTTTACTCCAGCAGCAAACTGTCTTCTTATTGTTGGCAAATTTCTGCTCCCATAGGCACAAACTCATCATCCACATTAGAATAAAATTTATTTTTAAAAAGTAAGAGTATTTGTGCAGCTATAGAAGTGCAATGTGCAAATGTATTAATTCAAATATGTTTACCGTGATGATGAAAGGGACAGCATTAATTATTTCCAGGAGAAAGGGTATTCTCAGAATTTGTTCCCAGATATTTCCCTTCAAAGAAAAGGAAAAAAACCCCATAATGTCACAGTCAGCTTACAAACAAATTTCTGACAAGAAATACATGTGATGTCCCAATGAAACACAGGGAGTCTCTCCCACACCTGAAATTCAGGAATATCATTCATCTCAGATTTAAACACGTGACAAAAGTGAATATGGAATATAGGTCACTCTGGATCCTTTTTCCTACACTCTATCATATTGTACTTCCCAAGTAAAAGATACGTACTTTTAAATCTCCTTCCTTTCATCCTTTGCATTTGTCATTTATCTTTACTTTGTATTTTTTCTTTCCCAACTGTTTTGGTGAGGGAAATAAGGAACAAATCAAGTATTTAACATTTGAATTAGGATTACAATATCAAGTTCTCTGTTTCTGCCACCAACACTTCAGAACACTTCAGGGCTTTTTGGAACTTGATCCTGCTTCCATGAAATGAGAGGTCTTCCCACATATTTCAGTGGAGTGGCTTTGATCTTTTAATTTGCTTACTGCTAGCAACAGGACGGGGATATTTCTACTTTTTTTCCAAATCTGTGCAGTGGCTGTGACTGATTAAATGTTGAGATGAAAATCCACATATTAGAAAAGGAAGGTAGTTGAACTTCAGTGACTCACAGCTTTACTAATGCTGTGTAGCAGGACTCCATCATAGGTAATGCAATAATAGTGTAGCACATACCATGGCAGTATTACAGAAATTTGCAGTAGAGCATTATATTTTCAGTTGCGCTACCATGTTCATCTTCCCTGAAAAAAATAACCACCTGACACAGCCACTGAAAATTAAATACAACCTCCATATCATACATTATTCTTTCTCCATTTTTAACTCTCCACATCTGGAAGCCACAGGGATTGTTGTCTTCCATGTAGTTGCAATTGGTTGGAGTCCGACATACAAGTGAAATCATGAGGCTGCAAACTGAGAGGGTTTTGTATGAAGAGTAAAATCAAAATCAAATCTGATTTTTCAAACTGAACCATTTTGTGATTTCACAAATTTCCTCATTTTTAACATTAGGAGTTTCCTCCTCTGCATTACAGAGAAGAAATGTCACATAATTTAACTGTGCAGGCAAAGTGCCAGTATGGATGGGCTCCAGGTAATTAGGGATGTGTGCAGCTGTAGGAATCTGGCTTCCACATGGAAATGCATAAATGCATCATGAGTTCTGCAAAACTGCCTTGTGCAGGGAGAATGTATGGTGCTGCTGAAAGCCCTGAGAGTACCTGAGCACCAGGCATCAGCAGCATTGCCAGATGTCTGTGGTAACTTTTGACAATGGAGGTTTTTGACGTAGACATCTTTCAGAATTCTGGCCAAGGACAAACCCTGCTGTAATACTTCAGGCTGTGAGAATGCAGATTGTAAACCTTCCATTGCTGGATCCAAGTGATCAGCATCACAATACTGTGCTACATCCTTTGCATTCCTCTCCACTTAAAAGCTATAAAAAATGCAAATTCGCTGTATCACAGTAGCATGATATGCTACTCTGCCCTCACTACTCTGCATGTTGAATCATTTCTCATGTCATGGACCAGGTATCAGAAAGGTCAATGTCTCAGAGTATTCTCTCAAATGACTGCTTTATTCATTTTACAGGTTATTTGTGAAATCCTAGTAATGGGCACTCCAATGCAAACACAATCATCTTTTTCTTGTTTTCTCGCTTGCTAATTCTCTGACTTGTAGAAGTTAGTTACCTAAATGGTGAAAGCTTTGAAAATGTTTCCATAAAACAAGTAATCTGCCACAGATTTACATGAACCAAGGCACCTTTGGTCACCTTGGCTGTGCAGAAAAGCCTTACAGTGGGTGAAATAACACCATTCTTAGCTTCAAGAGATGGTGTAAATAAAACTAGGAAAACAGGACCAGAGGAAAGGAGGTGTTTGCATCAAGTGGATTGATGTGACTGACAAATTTGGTTGTTCCTCAGACTAATCCCTTAGTTCTTTCTCTTAAGGGGAGTGGAATCACAAAATTGCCTCAACTTCTGTGACAGGTGTATGCAGCAAATCAGGGTAGTGGAGCTTTCCATCCATCACACACTGATGAGTAACTTCTCATGGAAGCTGATTTCCCAAGAATTCATCTTTTGTACCCACTGAAACTGATACAAATCAGAAGCAGAATAGATGAGCATAAAATGCTGCCCAATAAACTCAGGAACAGCACAAAATGTGATTGCCCTTTACTGTTTAGACACCAGGATATAAATTTTGGACTATTTCTGCTCATAATTGATTTGCACTTATAACCCCAACATTTAAATAATATATGCTCCAAGGATTAAGAAGAATAGTTTTTAGACAGCAGATAACTGCAAGGCTCTTAGCATTATTGGGCACTAAGGAAAACATTTATGCCATAATCACTTGGTAAGCACACTGAAATACAAGTCTCTAAATTCAGCAGTGGCTCTGATAGCTACTGAGTGTCACTAATACAAAGTATAATACCAAAAAAAAATTATCCCCCAAGATATTTTCAGCTTTAGAAACCAAATATTTTCATATTTTCTTTGGTAAATGATTTCAAATGCTTTTAGTGTTTTTCTCCTAAAGGTACTAAAAATGCAGAGATAGAGCAGAACAAAATAGAATGAAGAAAACTGAATAATTATATTTTAAAAATTAACTTTTAAACGACAATGCAAATACAAAAATACATCGTATTCACATCAAATGACTTCAAGACTTTTTGAAATGATATTCCAATAGCATCACACAGATGAACATAAGTATGTAGATCTCTGATATATATATTTTTTTTTTTTAGTACTGTCTTGGCCTAGTTTTTCTGGGCACAGTTTTAGATGGCTAAACCTTGAATTATATGCATTGAGTAGCTACAACTTTAAAATCCATGACAATTGTATCCAATACATTATGGGCAGACAAATAAAACTGCACAACTTAAAATCAGTTTCAAAAAATCAAGGTCACCTTTGAGAATGTGTTTTCAAAATACAATGGAAAACAATGAGCATTTAATTGCTGACTTCCACTTTTTAGATATTAGAGTTTGCTCATAAATTTGGGAAACAGGGCTGCCTGTGCCATCCTCGAAAAGTGTGTTTTTCTCAACTCCCTGCTTGTATACCAGCATGGGCACAGGTACATAAACTTGAGATTGAAATATTTAACTCATTTTTTAATTAACTCTGCCTAAAAGTAACAAAGAGTACTTACCTTGTAACTTAGATAACTTAGCAACAGAGTTTCAAAGAGACTTATTACAGCCACAGACACCTTAAGTGAAGTGAAAAAAATGTGTATTAATACCAGCTTCTAGAGAATAGATATTAACATTACAATGAAAATAAAAGATTATGTAAAACAGCTCTTCCATGAATCCTCTGAAACTCTCTCAGCTAAGAGCATTTTGCTTGAAGCTTAGATATTGTTATTTTTCTGAGTTTCATTTATTCCTAAACAGTACCAAAATCTTCCCACATGACAGAGAGAGAGAGAGAAAGAAGCTGTAAATAAGCAAACTCAGTCAGCTCTCTGCTTTCTTGCGAAGATGTTGTGAATGTGTGGAATAGCAACTGTTTTTCTTACTGTGTATAATGCAGAAAGTTGAAAGCGGAAAAAAAGGATACAGATGAATAATTATTGATTTTAAAATGCAGCTGAGCTCAATTTACCAGCCTCCAATTAGATTATGTAGTTAGTGGGTGTATTAAATAGTTTAAAATATTTAAATAGTCAAATATCAAAATAGTAAAACAAAATACCTAATACTTATCTTACTTTATAGATATTAAGAATTTACTGATGTTCTTTGCATAGAAAGTATTTGTATTTTAATGTGTATCATGGGGATATTCCATCAACATGGATTCTACCAGGCTGGAGCCTGAGGTCAAGCCTCAGGATTTTAGATTTTAAATTAATGCTCCCTACAGCTGAAAACCCTGAAGGGTGCACAGTGTCTCTATCTAGAAGTAAAAAAAGATGCTATGATTTGGGAAGGAATTAAAATAGGCAGTCAAAATATATCAGCTTCTCCAAAGTTCATATATTATTAGTTTTAGATAAACTTTGGCTTTATTTTTGAATAAATTCCTACCCTTACCAAATAGACATATTAGAAAAGGACTGCATGCATAGACAGATAAAGATCTCAGTATTTTTATATTAAATTTAATAATATGAACACTAGGCCAAAAATTATTCAAACTGTGCATATTCTACAGTATTTTCAAGGGCTTCTTCCATTAGAAAGAATGTGCAATCATTGCATTGGTATTGCACCAGTCATGGTGAGAGAATATAATGGTATAACCTATCTGGAAGCTTAAGTAGTAAGTTTTTTCTTAGTTAAAAACCACATTTCACAGAGAGAATAAGTACAGATCAGCTGATCTTTATGTTTTTGCTGTACTTGGTGTTCAAGATTTCCTTGCTGACATCAACATTTCCAAGTATCCTTTAACATTGCTACAATTCTGTAAATCAGTATCATCAGCAGTTGTTACTGGAAATAACTGAATTTGTTATTTACATATTACCTGTAATCCCCATAAAGGTAAGCTTCGATTCACCCAAATAATGGGAGACCTGTTCATTACAGTAAGGAAATAAATATGAAATTAATCATAATCTGGTGTTTCAAACAAACAAAAAAAAAAACTTGTACATGTGAATGGAAATTAGAGCTGACTTATTGAAAAAAAAATTCTCAGTAATAAAAACTTCAAATCAGTAGTTTCCTATTGAGTATTGACATGTCTTGTATTTCTAATCCACAGCAAATCATTAGGTTCCTGTGGGAAACTGACAATCCTTTTGTGTGAACATTTTGCTATCTATACAATGATATAAATGGTATCTAACTCTTTAGGCTGTCATATCTTCGAAGAATCCTATCAATGCTAATAAGCACTTCATACAGCACCACTGGAATGGGACACTCTCAATGGCTCAATAAATTCCTGTTAATCATTTACTGCTACTCAGAATTGGTTTTTTTAAGTTAAGGGCATTCTTTTTTATTTCTGCAAGGTATCAGCACTGATGGAACCCACATCTCGCACCAGCATCCACTCCAGCAGTTCACTTTGCAATCAAGAGAAATAATTTAAATATTAAATGCAGTTTGAACATTCAGAAATGTAAGTAATGGCTAGAGATTTATAGAAAAATCCCTACTATATGCTAAAATTCCACCATTCCAGATGGAAATTAATTTGTCTTCCTGTGTTCCCTTCCCACCATTCTGTGGACTTTTGGGTTGCTGTTTTAACTTAGGAACTCACCAATCAATTGTTCCAGGTGTGTAGTTTTGATTGGAACAACTCCGGTTTAATTCCTTACTGATAGTTGCCACACATCCATGCAAAGTCCATTTCCATTAGCAAATGTGTATGGGAACACAGTCATAAAAACATATGGGAGGAAAGGGATATTAATTACATCATTAATTGGTCTATGAAATGCATGCAATAGTTTGAAACCCAAGGCAATCAATACAGACATTTTTAAAAGTAAAGTAACTTTTAGAAAGTACTGCTCTATGTGTTGCATATCTGTAGATAAAGGAGTGTGAAGCATTCCAGGTTAGATTTTTTGAAGATTTCTTTTCAAATTTAAGAGCAAGACAACTGAAATGATACTTCGTAAAGATGAACTAAGTACAATATATACTGAAGATAAGAGACCCTAGAAATCCTGTCCCATGGACAGGCTGTGATACAAAGAGCACATTCTCAACAGGAAAGACTGCAGCAAACTACACTTGCTAACCTCTTTTGAGGATGTGAGGAGGGCTGGAGATGCAAGCAGCAGTATTTCAAGTACAAAACTGGTGACACACAAGTAAAAATATTGGCCATTATACACATGATGTTATCTTGCCTTTAATTGCTGGCACAAATCTTCCTTTTACATGGTCATATAAGGATGTGGGAATATATCATTTGTAAATGATGACAAATATCCTTGCTCATCCTTGGCAAGCAAGGTCAGCAGAAAAGGAAGGGATCTGCAGCCCACAGATTAGCAACAACTGTACATGGACCAGCTCTGAGTGGGACAGTGCTAAACTGTACCCATTAATGAGGATGCTTTATGTCCTGAGCTCTTTCCTGTACACTCACTGTGCCTGAAGGAGTAAATGAAAGACACCAACTTGTGCAGGCATTTCTGAAAAACAGGAAATACATCAGATGACAAGAATTCCTCCCAGATTTGTCACTTTAAAACCAACCAGGTGAAAACATTTTCTGTGGCCACACTCTCAGCATGCTGAGTAGTTTCTTTCATCGGGCTGTGACACAGTACCTAGAAATTATTTTTCCTTTCACATCACCACATCTTTAAGAATGCATTCAAGCAGGAGTTTTGGTATCAAACCCTCAGGATCTCTAGGGCATTCATTTGTTTGTCTGGCACAGCTTCTAAGATTAGGGCCTTAGCAAGCAGGCAGAAGGACTTACCTGAATCTTCTCAGGCAGACAAATGTCATACAGAGACACAACACACCAACTACTCTCTTAGATGGACCACAATACCATGTAAGGGAATAACATGTATAGAAAATATAAATACACTCTCTGGTGAATTGTAAAACACTTGGATTGAAGGACATGCCAGGAGAAGTGTGAGGCATTCAGCAGTCTGCAGATGTATATGAATATGCATCTTGGCACATAAATACAAAAGTATATTTGGCACAAGGTCTGATATTCCAACCTGTCCTGCACACCCAGACAGAACCATGCAGTACAATATACTCATCTGGGCTCACCAGAGGTCTCATAATGAAAGAATTGCAGTATGCCAGAAATCATGATTAGATGGAAAATGTTAAATCCCTGAGTTGCTAATATGCCTAAATTTCTAAGGATGGATTCCCTCTTCTCCACAACTTCTTGTGGAAACTTTACTGCTTGTTTCCTCTTATTAAAGAAACATTCTAAGGTGTATGTAGAGTCAAAAGTAGTTTTTTATGGGTCTTGTTTTTCAGGGAAATTTCTTCACGGCCCTTTTTCAGAACTTACAATTTCTCACAATAAATTTTGACCAAAAAAATTCTGAAATGTATCTTCTGTACTTCCTATTCACATATCCTTCTCTCATACACTTCTGAATAAAGCAAATATTCTTAACCTCTCTTTCCTTTGGATTTCATTCCTGTAAAGTAGGGTATTTCTCCTGTGCACTAGCTTTTTTTTGGTGTTACCCTTACTAGATATGACTGATATCCAAATAATAAAATTAGAAATCAAACTCTATGTAAAAATTGTGTGAAGTATGTGTGTCTATGTAAAATTGTGTGAAGGCTGCTGGTTCTATCATCCTAAACTCAGTATTTTCTTATGTGCTTTGTTTCTTTCAGCATTTAAGGACAAAAGAATTAAATCAAGTGAAAGGAAGTATGTTAATAAAATGTGATGCTTATTAGCATTAAAAATTGAGGAGATTCAATATTCCCAGGATATAAATACAACAGAAATACAGGATTAAATAAATTTCAATTTCTTCTACATTTGGGGATTAATTGTGTAACACATTAAAAAAAAAAAAAGGGTGATACAGAATACCATACTGGCAATTCAGGGTGTGCTACATCATTCATTATATCCATTAATCATTGTGAGTATAGAATGTACCTTTAGTCTCACTTTTCTGAAGTGTTTCGAGAAAGCAGAAGGCTAGAAAATGATCATCAATATCATCTGCATGAAAGCTCAGTTTCACATATTTGTCTGTCCATTTCTGGGATCTGGGGTTTTAAGTAATTTAAGCAAAATCCAAAAAGAATTGTTGCATAAACTGGGAATCAGACATTTGCAATTTTACATAGAAATATCATGTAATAATACATCTCAAATATATGTTTGCAAGCTTACATCCAATGCACAATATCTAAGGAGAGAGACAAGATTATTTTAGTGGTAAAGGCAAAAAATAATGCTGTTATTTTAGTTCTTATTTCCATTCACAATGTAAGAGCAGCTTTGTCATTCTTTAAAAATATCTGGAAGACATAAAACAAATCCTTCATGTATTTAATAATTTATTTCTTATAGCTTAAATAATGCTTTGAGAGCAGAAATGAGGAAAAAACACTCCAAACATTACCATCCAAGTCCTTGTGTAGGATCATCCAGGAGCACACGAACTATGTATAGGAAACAGCTTAGGAGCTTGAGAGAGAAATTGAATAATCGTATTCTCAGACCTAGAGAGAAGAGAGGAGAGAAGAGGAGAGGAGAGGAGAGGAGAGGAGAGGAGAGGAGAGGAGAGGAGAGGAGAGGAGAGGAGAGGAGAGGAGAGGAGAGGAGAGGAGAGGAGAGGAGAGGAGAGGAGAGGAGAGGAGAGAAGAGAAGAGATAAAATATGAAGAAGAAAAGAAGAAAATAAGTTCAGGGGTTTTAAAATTTCACCGACCTTCAAGGTAAAAATAAAAGGAACCAATGTAAATGTAAAGAACTATGCAGCCACTTGTTTGAAAGCTATTCTAGGCTGTTAATCCTTCACTGATGTCATTCTTTGGGTCTTTGGTAGTTTGAAAAGTTCACTTTCTTGGGAGGGGAACCAGAACTATGTAATGCTTTTTGAGATACAGGATACAGCAACATGAAAAGATATACTTTCAGGAACAGGCAGGGGATATGCCGTGGCAAGCATTTAAATATTAATATCTAAAAGGTCTTCATGCAATAGCTGCACATACAGAATATATAACTCTATTCCAACTTATAAAATATTAAACTGGAGTTATTTAATACTGAAGTTGAATAACTATGCATTTAAGATTCAGGACATCTAAAAGTCATGCTGAATGGACAACTGAACGGAATCAACAACTTGTTCTACAGACCATGTAAATGTTCTAGCTGAATAGATAGGCCACAAATACTATCACAAAATGTTACACAAACATAGGTTGAATGCACAAAGATAGGATTCGCTCAAAGGGATCCACATGGACACTTAGTGCTATCACAATTTATTCAATTTATCACAATTTATCACAATTTATTGGCAATTTATTTCATTGCCAATTGGAGCCATTACCTACTGAAATTGGACTTTTTTGTATTTTTATGTGATTTTGCAGTCTTTAGAAGAAATTAAGGTTTAAGTTTTTAGTACTGCTATTGAATTCAGCAGACTTTTTTGCTAGAGTGAATATTTTCATCTGACTCTTAGAGGTAAGCATTAATGTACTAATCAGTTTAAAACTGTTAGTTGACTAATGTTAGGTGACTGGAGGTCACTTAAGCAATATCATTTTTTTAGTCTTGCAAACTGAGAGTCCAGTTCTGTGTGGCTGAGCCCTTCT
This sequence comes from Camarhynchus parvulus, assembly GCF_901933205.1. NCBI lineage: Eukaryota > Metazoa > Chordata > Aves > Passeriformes > Thraupidae > Camarhynchus > Camarhynchus parvulus. The sequence goes on along the minus strand of NC_044578.1, from coordinate 22,204,157 downwards.
ATCCAAAGCAGAATTCTCTGAGTCTTACCCAGATGTGACTTCCCTTGCCCCAGTCACAGCAAGGACATTGTGCTTTATTGTTGTGTTGCAAATAATTCAGCAGGTCAGTTGAACTCAATGTAAATACTTCTGTGGTTTGAGAACTACCCAAATAATGCATACCCAAAGCTTTGTGCATACATTCCCTTCTAAGGAGAGAATCACAATCATTTTATGGTAATGTTACTTTTTTTTTAACTTTACTCAGTCCTAAGTTCAAAATCAGCAAAATCAGATAAAACTGATAAATCAGTTTTTATGTCTACTGGTTCCTTTCCCATTAAAATTCCACCTACTACAAACACAGAAAAATAGGAAATGGATTCCTAAATATTTTACCATGCAATTTCTGAGCAAAATCTTTAGGTTTATTACATAAAACTGCTTATTACTTTTAACTGTGAAGTTGCAGTTATCACATAAGAACTGGACTTTTACAGCACCTTGTTTTGTGAACTAAGGGTTAAAATCCTGTGAAAAGTCCCACAGCTGTTACTGGCAATTGGGCTTGAGAACATTAACCTAAGGATTCCTGCTCCTCTATCAAGAGTAATTAGCCACTGCTTATTTATTCCCCAACATGCCTGAAGAGGGGAAGGACAGAAGGAAGCATGGAAGTAAGTGTTATCCTGTTATTTGACTTGGCTATTGCTATGATCCTGATTTGGAGCTTTTTTTGAACTGTTGCTGAAGAAAACATGAATTTTTTGTTTGTCCTAAGCCTTTTGTAGAAGCCTGCTGGAATATGAATGATTGCCCTATTGGTTGCCAGGCTATTACAACAAGGAAAGCAGATAATGTTTTAAAAAGCCCCTAAACCTAAACAAACAAACAAACAAAAAACTACTAATTTTGTATTGTCTTTCTTGGGCAAGTGGAGAAGTCTGTTGTTTTTCTCCTGCTTTTTAGCTCTGTAAATGTTATTCTTGATGTGAAACATTTGTTTTCTGCATTGATAACGGCCTGGTTTCTAATCATCCTTTGAAATTATATGTTGGTTTAAATGGCAAGAGAAAATGGTTCTTTTTTGATTAAACATCATTATAGTAGACTGATGGTTCAGCCTGCTGCCTTAAGCCCTTAACTCTCAAATCTAAGTTCTGATAGCTCTGGAACTCAGGCTCTGGGTATCTCCATAGGAATGGTTGTTTCCCACAGAATGGGAGGCAGGGTTTTCAAACCACCCATGTTTTCATCTAAGGCTTTCAGCAGAGAGTGCATTTTGTGGCTGGGGTTGTTTCTAAAGCAAGGTATGGGTTCTGTAGCGTAGATGACTGGGTCAGTTACTAAAATATAAATAGGAAAAACAGGCTTCAAGTCTGTCCTGGGTCACCTCTCCTTGCTCTGTGTGCCTCAGCCATTAGTGACATACGCAGCCACTCTTGCTAAAGTTTGGGTAATTAATGCAGGCCTCAAAAATGCAATTTTTCTCTGGTAGAAAGATTCTGCAGCCTTATAGCTGGGGATTCTCATGTGAGTTGGAAGCAATGCATGTGATCCACTATCATAGAGATGTAGGATTTCAAATGTGGGAAGGAGGTGCACAAACACTACAGAAGGCATTTAAAACAGGTTTTCAATCATTATTCTGGTATAAAGGAAGCATTTCATATTTGTTTGCTTCCTGTCTATTTTTGTTCTGTATTTCACATGCTGTCAATGGATCAACATCGTCTGCTTAATTTCTTTTCCTCCATTCAGAGCCAGATTGCTTAAGTAGCAGGGTCATTGGCACAGAATATCTCTATGTTTTGGATACGAGTGGTGCCTGAAACTTGTGTTCAGCTCCACCCTTCGTGCACTGTTATGCAGTTATATATTGTTTAATGGGAATGCAATTTCACTGTGTCTATTTAACAAAGTTGTTACATACTCTTGTCTTATTTAAAAGAACAATTGATAATAACATTTCAAAATCTACTTGTTTTGTGAACTAAATATAACTATGTCAAATCTTAACATTTCCTTCTCAGTTTAGACAAGTATTTGCTATTTTTGCACGCATTTTTAAGTATAGAGTGATACACTATGTTTTACCACTTCTGACTATGACTTTCACTTTTATTATAAATTCTTCATGCTCTCCTTGCAAGCATTTTTGTGGATTAAATGTCAGATTTAGAGAGTTGGCCTAAACAGAGTGAAAGATACCAGGTGAGGATTTTAGAATTGTCTCCCATTATTCCTTTCCCATAAGTCACTAATATATTGCTGATTTTCAGCAAAATTATTTCAGTGGCCGCTGGCTTTAGCAGCTGGGCCAGAATATGCTCTTAATAGCTCATATCCTAGTGATAGTTATCCTTTATTCCCTCTTCACTGACTTGAAACTTCACTTATCTTTTCCCTTTGAGATTTATTGTTGACTGTGATAATCCAGTGTGTGGTCTTGGCAGGTTACAAGCAAGTCATGCTTGTATGACTGTGTCATTTCCTCTTTCTCGCTTTTTTTTTTTTTTGTGAGAGTGCTGAGTGACACCTTTGTAAGATATTTTTTTAACACGTTGTTTGAATTTGATTAGACATTTGCTTGCAGAAGATTGAGTGGAAACTAGATTGACATGAGACACAGATTAAGGCTTGTTTTATCAGTTTACACAAGGATAATTATTAATAAAACAGTAGATATTTCAAGTTACTGGCCCATATGTGATTTAGATCAGGACAGTATTCTGTAGAAAATGCTTATAAATTCTAGACCTGACTGCTCTGGTTGGCAAAATTGTGTGATATTATCAAAAACTCTTTGGTGAACAGGTTTGACTTAGTTACACTATCCAAAACATTTTCTGATCCTACTGACAATTTTTTTCTCAATGAGAGCAAATCCATCTTTAATATGCGAAGGAAAGTTTTTAGTGCTCTCACTGAACACTGTCTAAAATCTATTATCTTTGTTTATCAGCTCCCTGGTACCTCTGGGCAAGTGACTCCTCCTGTTTCAGTGCAGGACTGAATGAGTACACTGACTGTACTGAGAGGCAGGTTACAGTGTCAGCAGCAGCTCTTCGGAGGCTTTCCTTGGGGAGATTCTGGTTCTGAGTATTTGGACAAGAACCAAGATCTGCATAAGTAGAAAGAGTGTTTGCACTTTATTAATACTGACTACTTTGGCTTGGGGATTTTTCTTGTTACTCATGGTGCCTTTTTTTCTTTTTTCTTTCCTTTTAGAGGAATGTTTTACTTCCTACACTTGGAAAGTAAAAGAAGCTTAGCCAATAAAATTATCAAGCTCTCTGATATAAAGCTAGTATTTATTTATTGCTAGCTCTTACAGATAGAAGATTTTTTGCTATGTCTTATTTTGAAAGCTTGATCTAGTCTCCACAGTTTTGCTTGTCTGGATGTTTTCAGACTGGGGCATCAAAAAATTTTTCTTATTTTTTCTGTCTTTTTCCAGACACAAACACAGGAAACCATTTTAACTGTACACAGGAAAAATGTATTCTTTGTAGTCTAAAAGCTTTATGTATAAAGCTATTGTAATTTTAGTTCTTTACGTGTGAAAGGCAAAGAGAGGTAACTTCAGTCCTGCTGCACAGAGGAAAACTGAGGTCAATTACTGATCTTCTGACCTATGAGCTCCACTGTTCTAACCAAGATTGGATAATAGTCCATGTTTCCACCCACTTGGACCAGCTGCATGGATGCTTTTAAAAAGATGAATATCTTAATTCCTCCCCATTATTTTCTTCCATGATGGCTGCTGATGTTAAGCACATAAATCAATGAAGATAGATTTAGGTTAGACTCTATTGTTGAGACTAAAAGTTAAGTTAGACTATAGGCTAATGACAGTCCCTACATTTCTGAAATACCACATCCCCAATAGTCTCCTTTCCAATTTTTTTTTTTTTCAGTGCAGAGCAAGTTTGAAATTTTAGGAATACTTAACACTTCAAAAAGCTGGGTATTTTGCAGCTTCTTTTCCTTTACCATCCTAAGTGTCTTTGCTTTCGTAGTCACCAGGTCACGACTTATCAATGAGCATTGCTGCCAGATCATTGCAAATTAGTCAACTTGATCACGACACAGAAATAAAATCATGATTGTATTTAACAGTTCATGACATCACTAATTGTTTGATCCTGCACGAGCACATTATTTTCAAGTTTAAATATTTCAACTCATAAGAAAATTAATAACTTCACTGTGGCCTTCAACTGAATTTGATCTTACTTAAAAGTATCATAAATATGCTTAACAGAAATTAATCCAACTGCTTACTTGATCTTTGGTTTTTGATGAAGAAGAGCTTTAGTCTCTCTTTAAATGTATTTTCATTCATATAGAATTCAACTTGCACCCTGAAATAATAAAAAAAGAAAGTATTAGGATTGGCTATGAAAGATAATAAATCAGTATTTAATAATAATTTGTTTCTCTAATCATCTATTCTTGATATAAAACTGGAGGGACTTATAGTGAGTGGTCAGCCAAAAGCTCACTTGGCTTTGAATGACTAATGTTGAAAGTTAAAAAAAAAAATCAAACCAAATAAACAAAACAGACAAAAAAAAATCACCACCAAGCAGAAGACCTTTCATTTATCCCCTTTACATGCAGAATAATTTTCATATTACTCAAACAGTGTACACTGGAAAATAAGAAGGCTCTATGCTTTTGGGATTTTCATTGGATGACCATTCTCCTGTTTGCATGTTAGTAGGGAAGATTTCCTTGATGTCCAGGTTAAGCCTTCCATCTCAGTTTAACTCCTTTCCTGTAAAAGTGACATTTTAATGGTCCTTTTTTCTGTCTTGTTCACATTTCTGTTGGATGTTCATGTTTCAGTCCATTTGTTTGTACTCACCTATCATCACTCGTGTACCAAACAAAACCACCCTCTCTGAACTTGTTTTTGTCACCATGAAACAGTGAGAGCTGAAAGCAAAATTATGTTGCACTCACACAATATTGTACAGAAAATAATTCTCCTCCTGATTATATTAAAGCAACAGGGGCATCTTTCCTCCATCCCCTCAGATCTGCCTGGATATATTTCATCTTTCTGTCCCTCAGTTCAGCCTGAGTACCACTCATGCAATAGTTACACAGACTAGAAGAGAGAACTGTTGCAGGGACTGGCCAGGAGGAAGGTGTGTTCCAGTTCTGTAGAAAACCTTGGGCTGTTCAGAGTTGTGGAGCTGCAGTGCTTGCTGCAAGATGAGAGCAGGGTTACTCTCATTCTCACTAAGTCCCTGCCCTACCCAAATTACTGACTCTCCCTCCCCAAGCCAGTTGTCCCGCAGCAATGAATCTCTACCCAGCACATCTGTGCCTTCCTGAGCAGTCAGAGCTCAGCTGGGAAAGGTCTTTTATTGCTGAAGAATAAAGTAGCATCACACCAGTGAGTTCATTCCCTACATCTCCCTTTCTCTGTAGCTCATCATGTTTTGCACAGCTGCATGTACTTTTTCTGTTCATAAGCATGCCTGAACTTTATTTCAGCATTTCTTCTCAGCAGTCTTTCATCACATAACTACTTGGTTTATAGGTAGTCATATTCTTCTAGCAGAATCCTAACTTTAGTTTTTCCCTTCTTGCATGTGAAGCCTTTTGCAGAAACAATTTTCGTACAATATACTGTTTCCTGTAGTGTCTCTCAAACAGTTGTCTATACCAGATACTTCCATACATTTATGGATTTGGTGGGTTAATTACTTGTGGGTTAGAATGGGTGACATCTCAGGCAATGTGACTTTTCATGCCTGCTTATTACCAGAAGTTTAGGCATATCACTTTGTAGGACAGGATCATAAAAAGAAGGTTCTGTGATTCACTTGGTGAAGTCAGTTCATTTTAACTAGTCATTGCCTTTGGTGTGTTTTATTGTAGTGTTCCTTACAGGATGGGTAATTACACTGCTTCCTATTCAGAGGAAGCACAAACACAACTTTAAGAATCTATTTTCCAAGGTACTTACTGTCATTAATGCAGTGACAGTTTTAGTGGGAAACATCTCCCATGATTTGGCAGCTGCCACATGCTAAGTGTACATACTTAATCTTCAAGGATATATTTCAAAAGGTAAACAAAGTGGCACAAGCTATTGAAGTAAGGGATGTCATTGAAAAGATACATGGTGGTTTTTGGGTTTTTTTTTTAACACATTCTGAATTAATCTATCAGCATTCTGGTAAGAAAATTTCAGTAATCACTTACCATGAAAAAGCAACATCTTGACAGTGGGCTATGATTTAATGATAAAGAGGGAAGAGGCTGTGGGAGCTAATCACCCTCCTATCACCAGCACTATGAATTGCTCTGATGGCCTTCTAACAGCTGTCCACTTGGCTTTTCTTAGAAACCTGTGCTCACAGGAAACTGGGATTCCACAGTGCAGCAGTTTCCATGGCAAAATGGATTACAAATGCTGCTAATGCCACTTTTGTGGCTCCTTCTCTATCCCCTGACTTCTTTAAACTTTAGTAAAAACTGTAGTGGCCTTCTACACTTGCAGAAATACATTATCCCACATCTATAATCAATGCACTCTCCTGATACTCTGGCTACCAGAGAATATTTCACTTTGTTTCCTGAAGGTTGCTATTTACTAAGCAAAGCTAAGTATGACTGGCTGAAGGAGTCTCTGGCAAGGGCAGAAATCTCTAAATACTGATCTTTCCCAAGACTTTTATTTCTAAGGAGAACCCTCATTCTACTTGAATGTTCCTTACAATCTTTAAATGGTTAATGTTTTACCTCAAGTATTTGTTCTTTTCTGTATTTTTCCCACTATGAAGTGTAGCCTAGCAAAGGAGGTTTTGGGAACCTACAAAAAATAAATTCTGATCCCCCATTGAAATATTGAGAACATTTGTAGCAGCAGTGGTAAAGGGCTTGAACAAGATTCTCCTGGACTAAATTAGTACAGGTTATTAAGGGTATTTCAAGTGAGGGAGTGAAATTCTTGTGATACACTTATATAAAACTTGATCACTCTGTTGCAGGATATATGAAATGTGATTGCAAGCAAATGGCCCACCACACAGATGAGGGTGACAGTAGGAATACATGCAGATCATCTGGCCTACAGAATACATTTGGGTTTATTCTGTACTTAGAGTGTAACTTGAAAACGTAGTTTCAACAATTTGTGCTTCATGTTTATCTTCCTGTAAAAGACAGTCCACCCTAACCAGAAGGAAGTCAAACTGAAGGATTAAAATGCTATTCCTTGATAGTGGTTACAGGGAAAGGAATGGTTGATGAATGTAAAGATTTTGTTTTTGCAGTCAGTTAATAGTTTCAGAATTTTTTAGTGCATGTAGCTGGTATTGAATATTCCATGAAAAGCTGCTTTTGGATGTTAAAAGAACAGGTCTTATGTTTACTGACTCTTACTTCAGCTGTGTTGAAAACACACAAATACATGATGCACCTGTAGCAAAAATTACTGAAGTTCTATTATTGTTCTGAAAACAGAGTGATGTGTTAAAACTCAATATACCATTGGTAGTGGTCTTCACTAGTTTAAACCCAAAGAACAGTGATGTCGCTGAAATAACTTCAAATCTTTCAAGCTGTAACAATCATCTTGAGTACCCCAAGTCCTCACTGCATTGTTATAATTCAGTTAAGATGCAATTTGAGAAGTACACTTTAATGTAATACAAAGTATAGCAGGAAAATCCTAATTCCTGTCAATGACACTAATGCAGAGCACTGCTGGTGGCTGTAAAACACTGGGACCAATCTCTGTGTGCTCTGCATTTTTCCTGCATTTTCCCACTACTATTTACAATGTCATTCTAACCCCATAGCCACACTTTACTATAGTAACAGTATTATCTTGCACCCTCAAAGCTAAAATTGTCTTTCTTTCATGTTAAAAAACAGATTTGGCAGAAATAATCGCTTCACAAATGAAAGTATGAGCTGGATTTCTCACTACATGCATGCCAAGAGCTGTAAATGCTTATGTTTACTATTTATTGATGTTGGAATCAAGAAAAGGTATTAAGTGTACAAACAGAGCCAATGTGAAGAAAAATACTTACATTTATTTAAATCTGTCATTTTGGAAAAGGACATCTCATATTTTTCCTACAAAGAAAGCCTCAAAATAGGAAAGGAATATGGAGGTTTTTTATTGGGATTTGGCAATTAAATATATGTGAAATCCTGATAGATTTCAGACCTGAAAACTTATTATGTAGTCTATAGATGGGTGCTTAAAAATGAAGCACCTGAACTGCTAAGTGAACTGCTATTATCAGATCTTACTTTACTGCAATAAAAAAAGGAAACAGGTACTTTTTTCTTATAGCTTTTATGAAAAGGATTAGTGTGTTTTAAGGATGACTGTCATGGGTAACACTTCTATTTGAAGTTTTGCAAGTTCTGAAGCACTCAGAACTCTTTTAAAAGCACAGTAAGCACACTTACTGAAGGTGTTTGCCATGTACTGTGCTGGTGAAATCTAACTTTTGCAATATGGTCCTGCACTTTCTTAAATATGGTTCTAACAAGTGCAGAGTACTTAAAACTGACACATATAAGGTCATTTTCTGATGGGGATTTTGATCAGTTTAATAGCAACAAACCAATAAATATTTTCAAGAACTCTGCAGAACTGTGTTTGTGCAGTATTGTCTTGTAGATTCTTTATGATATCTCACACTGGGAAACTACATGATAGAACACAGGTTCCACAGGGATTTTTTAGTTAGGAGCTCCCTTTCATATCAGTGAATCTGAGTTAAACTCTTTAGTGATGTTTTTCCAGGCATATCTATATTTACTTGATGATGTAATTGGATGTTAACGTAACTAACAGATTTATAGATACCAGGTGTTACCAGTGTCACTGTAAATTATTGTCTGTTTTAATGAAACAGAAATAGCATAAGCTGAGTTAATAACAAGCTGTAAAATAAAGGATTAAGGATGCATAAATAATCTTAGAGATCAGAACTGTATCTTATGCTCAAATTCTTTTTAGTGTCTCCCTTCCATAAGTGCTGCTTTGATTGAAACAAAACTAAGACAGCATCAAAAAACTGGCCAAACCAAAATTTTCAGGTTGCACACAGTAAAAATTTGTATCTGCAACCACAAAAAAATACTTTCTATGTCAAGGCAAAATTTTCCTTTACTTAACTGTTCAAACATCAAAATGCTAAAAAATTTCAACCCTTAATTTTAATTATCTTCCTTACAATTTAAATAGTGAATGTGTCTATATTTTTATGGATATAAATAGAAATGTATCTTGAAATCTGAATGTAGCCAGCTTCATGCTCCTTTTTGCAGTTACATAAAACTCTCTTTGTGAAACCGATACAAGTCTATGGCAGCAATTTAATATTACAGCAACAGAGAGAGGAAATGACATTATCAAACATTTCTGTGGAAAAGATCTCAATTTTTTCATTCCTTTGAGGGAAAGATTTTTAAGAGAAAGACCAACAGCAAGATATGAGACTCAGCAGCAGGTAGTAGGCATGCTTTTCAATCAATTAATAATACTTTTGTGTTAATCCCTTATTCACAGTCTTGCACACTCAAAAAAGGAAATCATCTCATTCCTGTATGCATGAAAATCCATCAAGAAGTCACCATTCTAGTAATGGTGTAGTAATAAAAAGAATGAGTTTGCAATCTGTAATAATTGTCATTAGAAATTTTCGTAAAGGAGAAAATACAATGATGTTTTACTAAGGGAAAAGAAATCTCCAAGTAGTTTCCCTCGCACTCTTGACTTTTTACTCCAAATATACTTTTCTGTTGCAAGCCTATTAGCTAAGGTGAGAAAGTTAATAAAACAAGTGAATGATGCATTAAGAAATAGTGCACTTTGAAGCTAAAGTTTCAAAGAAAACCACTGAAGGAAGATGCTTAGTAGATTTTTTTAAGACTTTTTTTTCCCCATACAAGGTGAGGAAATGGATATTTTAAAATATTTTTATTGCATGTAAAAATGGCTCTTTTTAACTTCTGGGCAAAAATACTTCACATGTAGGATACATACAGCACAGAGCTGCTGCAATGAAAATCCATTATGCAAGGTTTTTTTACTGGCTAAGTCTGAGTAACAGGATGTGCTCCATGAGTTTGATTCCAGGCACTGCTCAGTTTTATGGAGTTGTGCCAATTAACCAGACCTGAAGAGCAGGATAGTTAATTTGTTGCTTTTTGTTTTCTTTTTATAATAGTGGCAACTATTTGTCAAAAAGAGACTTGAAAGGAACTTGTTGAAATCAAGCATTCTGTGGTGACTGCTTTCTGCCAGCCTGGGTTTAACTGCATTAGAGCATTAGGATCAAAATACAAAGTAACCCATTGCAAGCTATTTTTTGTACTCTGTTCTTCTGTATCACAGCTGCTCATCCCTTATCAGTGGTTATCTTCCAAAACAAAGATCCTTCCCATGCAACCCCAGCACTCTCCCTGTCCCCTCTGTGATAGGTGAGGCACACACAGGGTCAGGCAGTTTGCAGAAACATCTCACACACACAAATTACTGTTCTTAGAGTAACAACACGTCTCAAGTTGTGCGTTTAAAATTTAACAGTACTTTCTACTACAGGATTTTAATGCTGAGCACTGCACACCTTTCATTTGGAGCTATTTATTTTTGCTTACCAAACTTCTGTGTGTGTGTAACGCTGCTAATTAATTGTTACCTCAGTAAGACTCTTGTTCTCTCAAAAAAACCCTTAATTATTTTCCCAAGTAGACACACCCATGTCTATCCTGAAGAAAGTCTGCAGCATCAGGGGTAGTTTAAGGAGTTTGGTAGCCCTCCATCTATTTGCCTTCTTGCCCCCAGTCTCTTTCCTTGGTTTTCTGAAACCTTCTCCCTGCTACTTCATCCATGCTCAGAGTCCACAGTTTACCTTCCACAGTCCTCTCATTCCACCTCCCCCTTCTTCCTGTTCTTCCATCCAAATTTTAAGAAAACTTCCAGTCCCCTCTTCAACAGGTCCTTTTCTCTAGTTCCTTGCAGGTTTCACCCTTTCTTTTTTTCTTCCTCTGTGGACTAGACAGTTTCACTATTTGACTTGAAAACACTGAGGAAATGGCGCACTATCCCACCCATGGGGTTTTTTCTTTGCTCTAATTCCCTACATGGACCTTTGCTTTCAACATATCTTTCTTCCTTACACTCTCACCATCTGGAATTGTAACTCAGACTCTGGACTTCACCACTCTTAAAGTTATCATTTCATGACTTTGAGAAATCTGTCTTTTGAGATGTTTACCTTTTCTCTCCTCTTGAATTTATTTCCTCAACTTTAAGTCTACTTCCACTCTTGCACATTAGGATACCCAACAAATATCAAGGCTTTAATAAATAAACTCTGCAGCACTGCCTAAATGTCACATGGGCATCTCATTTTTGGTGCTATGGCCCTTAAAAATACTTCTTCCTCAAGCCCAACAGAAACTTAAAGGTGACCACTTGTAAAAATATCCACTCTATGTCCAAAATAGATGGATGGTAGTGATGGAGTTGAGTCACTCCTACCCAAACACTTAACATGTGATGTTATTTCTCTGTAGATTTTATTTGAATAAGTTTTGATTCAATTTGCCCCCTATTTAACACTTTTCTCTTAGAAAACAAGCAGTAAACACTATGAGGGACATTGTCATGGAGATTATCCAGATAAAGATAGAAACAGGTGTTCAGAGAAATAACAGCCTCAAACTGTTCTGGTTGATTTTGTTATGTCTAAAGAATTACATGAACAAAAATCTTAAAGACTCATTGCTTACTTTAGATATGGCAGTTTACAGGTCCATACACCTTTCTTACACAGAAAGAAACACCTGTGAATGAAACGTGCCATCTTTGCTTGTTTTTTGGTTTGGGGGTTTTTGGTGTAGGTGTAATAGTCCAGAGCTTAAACCAGCAGGAGACACAGTGTGAACACTGGTCTCCTGTTAACAAGAGAAAGGATAAACCCATGTCTTAACATTAGGGAAATGCTGAGCAAACTCTTCTCACTTTGGTCCCTTCCAAGTGACTCCAATTAGCTTCTGATTACCACAGAAATTCAAATCACTATTTATTTAAACTCTGCTTCCCATCTCTAAGTCTCTGACTGTTCTGTTACTCCTCTTCAGTAAGTTATCTTTTACTTCTCATTTTTCAGGATTTCATCTTTTCAAAACCAGCAAGTAGAACAAGGCTGAGCGCCTTGGTATCCCCACAGAGTAGATGGCTAATCCCAGTTTTATTTTTACTTTGAAATAAGGAGATTTAATTTTCTGAAATCACAGCAGAAGTAAAGCAGAAGGAAGTAAAAATGCAGATGGATAGAAAAATTTTTTTTAAAGGAACAAAAAAACTTTGTGGGTGAATCCCAATCTGTCATTTTTAAGTATCACATGACCAAGTGTAAAATATTATATTAAATAAGACTTGTTGATATGTTACCTGAAACCAGAACCCTCTTCCTAGCAGATTTGATCCAATCACTTTAAGATTCACTTAAAGCTGAGTAAAATAATCAAATAGTAAAAATATTCAAACTAGATATTTTCCTATTGCTTAAAGCATTTAATTAGTATTTTTCACCCAAAATAAAGGTAAATTTCTTTCTACGTCAACTGTACAATGTATTTTACATTGTGTATTTTACATTTAACTGGGAGATCAATGTGAGATTCAATAGAGCATATCTATATATTTACTCTAATATAATTCCACAGCTTTTTATTGTCACCATCTTGTTCTATTATTACTTCTGTTTGCTAGCTTTTGTTCTTTTGTTCATTTTTACTGTATTATGCTAGTTATACTTGGCAGTCTTCAATTATAGCCAACAATTTATTCAGTGTTTCCTGAAACAAATGCACAGTACAATTATATCAAGTCAGAAAAATATATTTCAAAGGCTTTGGGGTTTTTTCCAAACTCAAATATTGGGATTTAGTAAATTAATCTACACTTTCACCTTATAGGGGGATTATAGGGGAAATTATAGGGGACTATTAGCCGTACCTACCCAAAAGGAAACGGATCTTTATGAAAAATGGTCTTAAACTACAGCATTCAGTGTGAATTTAGACAATCTTATATGGAGTCTTACCCACTGATTAACATTTCATAAGAAGAGAAATTTCAGAAATGCAATGTTCTAAGACAGAAATGTCAACATGTCATATCAAAAACATGTCCTTTTTTTTCCCTCTGAAAATTTTGTTCAATGAGGTAATTGTATCTTATATTTTCTTTACAGTTCTTTAAGTAGAAAGTAGACTCAGTTTTTCCAAGGAAAATGCATTCATCAACCAAAGTATTGTTTTGCTTTCATTTCAATTTTAACACTACCTGGGATTTTTGACCCAATTAAAATAGAATGTGCCTTCTCTATTTCCTGTGATGTGATAATAAGATGATGCCTCAAAACCTGACTCACATAATTCCCTCAAAAACTATTCACTCTGCTGCAGAAAAAATCTTGCAGGTAAAATTCATCTCCAGTGAAAGTTTGATACTCAGTCTGCAACCCACCCATGCCTATTTTTCTGCAAAGGCAATCCAGGTATGAGCTGTGTTTTCAGATACCAGTGGACTCACTGCCACATCACAGGAAAGTAAGCAGTGAAATTCCTAAGACACAATAACCTTCACATATTTAAATCTGACTTAACCAGAATGAAGTTTTAGTCTTCAGTGCTCGTATCTGTAGTCTGTGTGTGCAGTCTCCACACCTGTGATACATCTTTGATTCCCATTATTTGACCTCTTGGCTGTTTCCTTCAGCTCAGGAAAGACAAGTGCTCAATTTCACTCCCTGTTATCACCTTTGCCACTTACTCCCTTCCTCCCATCCCTAATCCTCACAACTTCCTCTTGCCACCCCCTGGCTGTCAGCACAGTTTGCTTTGTCACCTCCTCATCCCCTCCGGAGAGGGATGTGATGAGTGTGGAATAGGTGCCAAAGCTGCTCTCCAGGGCCCTCTGCAGCAGAGTGGCTCAGAGCAACTCATACAGCACAAACAAGGCTGGCTGAGACGTGCTATGTGCAAGGTAAATCCTTGTACATATCTACGTTGCAGTGTAAACATGTTTATCTATATAGGACTGGCAAGTTAAGATTATTGTACTTCCATAGAAATTGCCTGAAAACTGTGCTTGACAGGTGCCCTGTAGTGCAACAGAGTGTAAATAGAAGTCCAAATCACTATTGCAGCAGAAATCCACAAAGGCCAAAATGATAGCAGTTATTATTTCTCCAGCTGTGCCTTTAAAAAACCCCCACAACTAGAAGATAAACAAACAGAAACATAAAAGTATGAGAAAAAAAATGTTACAAAGGAGTCATAGTGAGCAACCACCACAAAAAGGCTTAGGCACAGGTTGGTGGAAACAGCAGCAAAGCCTTATGATGTAGCAAATAAAAGCAGCTGCCCATGATTTCAGTGTCTGTAGCAGCAAGCATACAGTGTCACCAGGCTCAGGCTGCTGGAACAGAGGGCACAAAGTTCCCTTTCTCCTGCAGAGCAGCAAAGAGCAGCCCGGACAGGAGGACGGGGCCAAGCCGTGGGCTTTGGTTTGAGCTTGCTATGAGAGAGCTGCTGCCCGAGCCTGGCAATGCAGAGGGGTTCAGGACATGAGGGGCATGACAGATAAACTTGTAGGCAAGGACATACACAGCTTAGGAAATGTCTCTGTTTGTGTGTGTGTGTTCTGCATAGACTCTTTTATAAGTATATATTTAGGATCTCTGCAAAAGCAGCAAAATCATTATGGAATAGTCAGCTGTATGCTTTCACTTAATCATCTGTGGGATGTTTATCAGGCTTTCAGGAGAGTCATCTAGGCAGTTTTTAGTTTACAGAGACAGTAGCTGTTTGATTTACATTTGGAACTAGACAGTTGATTATTTATGAACACGTAGTTCACTGCTCTCAACAATGCAATTGCTTGCCAGCTATCATTAAATCTATCAGTAGTGACCAACCAACACTTGATTTGCTCATTACCAGATAAAGCACCAGTACAGATTCGTGTACAAACCAGATACAAACTCCACACCACCCAAGTCAGGCTGTGCTGACTGTTGGCAGACAGCAGTAGGCACATTGTCAAGTGAGGATGTTGTTTTATGACCAGTGGAAGAAGCTGCCATCTGTACAAGTGAGGGAGAGTGTCTGCTCACACCCCTACAAATGGGTGGTTTCTAGATTAGTCTGACTGGGACTTTGCTCTAACTGGAGACTGTCTATATTCTTTCCTTTGGAGATTTTCAATCAGATCAGTTTGTTGATCAGACTTATTTTCATCATTGTGATTCCAACACCTAATGCAAAGGTAGAGCAGGAGTAAGCGCTGTGGGACAGCGGAAAAGGCACACCCCTAGTGCGCTTGCAGTGTTTGACTTACAGTGATTGCAGCCTCTTTGTAGTGGTGCAAAAGACAGCAGAAATTTGCTGCCACAAGTTAATGGAGCAATTCTTAGATGTCCAAGTAAACAAAATGATGGGAAGAAAGGATGCGCAACCACAAGCTCTGCTCTAGGATTGTGCAGGGTGATGTTCATGGAACTGCATTCCTAACTGTGATCACAGAGGTAGTTTTTGCAGAACACATGACATTGTTACTTGACCATGCTAATAATCATCCATTCAAAGTCCTTTTCACAAACACAAGTTACTCCTGTCTAAGATGCTAGAAATGCTTCTCTGCAACCTTTTCTTAATGACACTGCCTGTAAATGTTAGCTAACAGAAAAGCTCCAGAGCACATTTTAGCACTTCAGAACACAGCATGTGGACCACTTGGGTGTCACTGGGACAATGCTGATGACTTGTTTCAATAATAACTATATTGATGGTAAGAACAAAATTAAGATAATGTGGAAATTTGTGGAAATGAGATGTGTAGATGGGGGGATATGTTCAGAAAGGGAGTATACCAGAATGAGGCTATATTAAAATCAGCAACAGTGTGTTACTTGCTCTGCTCTTACATTATTTCCTTTTATCACTTACCACTATCTGCTAAATAAATGACCAAACAGACCAGTTCATTCTGCTAAGTAACAGACTAAGTCTGCCTTTGTGCAGACTCTCTTCCATTTTTAAAAGAAACCTAATTGAGGAAAGACAAAAATGGCTGGCAAAAAAAACATATTTTAAGAGCACTCCCCCTTTTAACAATGGCATTTAGAAAACAGAATCTTAAATTTCAGCTGTGTAAATTTACAACATCAACTGAAACAGCATTCTACACTGCTAGGTTGCTAAAATAAAGCATTCTGTAATTCTCTATTTCAATTTGTAGTGTTTATAAAATCAAAATTGATCCTTTTACAGGCATAGTCAGAAGTGCAATTCAGACATACAAGTAAGAAGGTGCACAGACACAGTGTTCCCAAAAGGAGACTTTTACAGGTCATATTTTTGTGCTAAACTGATTCTGGAGAAGCTGCAGATAGCCAGAATCAATAGCTAAATCCCCTGTCCCACACTACTACACAAACACAAATCTACACCTGAAGGCTCTCGAGCCACTGCTCTGCCCAGGGGAAGGCTGTGTTCCATTTATTGCTGTAATCTTGGCCCTTTTTCCTGCATTCATTCTTCCATTTTCATGTCTGCTGTCTTCAAGTGTCTTTAGAAAACCAAGCCAACCTCAAAACCCTCTAACAGTGTCTCTCAAGTGTCATTTATCTTCCAGATCAAGGGTTGTTCAGTACCCTGAATTTTTCATTGTTCAATTCATATTTGATCCATAGATCCTGGTCCTGTGCCCCATCTACTCGCTGCACATGGCTTGACTTCTGCCCCACTCTTTTTGAGAGGGGAATCCTGGGCTGCTCTGTTTCTCTACAGTGTCTAGGCTCCAATGCCAGACACTGAGTTGACATATTTTGTAACCACAGCATTACAGATAAGAGTAAAGTTAAAAATAGCAGGTAAACAAAACCACGGCAAAAGGCAAACCAAAATATTCTCATAATGTGCATCGAAAATGACATAAATATATAAGTACTGGTTAGCATGTCAACAAGAGATGAAAAAAGAATAAATGGCACCCATGCCAAGATCTACAAGTTGGATTAGCCTGGGAACAAACTAAGAATGAAGCAAATGACAGATATAAATAGACTATGAGCTGTAGCACTCTGCTCCATTATGAGATAATTGGAAGAGATAGATAAGGGGGAAGTCTAAAGTGAACATCATGTACTAAAATTTTTATAAGGCATTTCAAAAGGTTCTCTAGAGGTTGATACTGAAGGTAAAAATCACATGCTCATACAAAGGAAAAGAAGTAAACAACACAAATTAAAATAAACATGTTCTGATATATCATCAAGTGAGTGCCTATGCTCAGTAAAATACTGTAGAAATATGCCATTTTTTTGTATTCTTAATATAATAAATCAGCTTAAAAGTCACAGAGGAAAAGAACCTACTGAGTAAGAAGGTAACAACTTGAAAAAAACATAGTACAAACCCCTGTTTCATAAAGAAATGTACACATAGAACAGAGAGCCTTCTAGCAGAATAAAACAGGTAACTTCTTATTGACAAAGCAAAGCAGAGGCTGGCTGCATCTATAAAGCACAAATAAAACAAAGCAAAATTAATCTTTATTTGCCTTGAAACCAGACAATAAGAACACTAAAGCAACAGCATTTAATAAATATTTTCCAAATTGTATACATCTACTTAGTTGAACTCAAAGGAATTGTAAATCAATATGCTTTACTCTTTTTCTATGGTGTGGATATATTAATTGTTTAGGTAAAAATGTGCTCATGAATATTTATTAACCAGACTCTGACCTCTGCGCATCTGGTCATACAGATGCTAGAAAGACCCATATACAATTCCCCCCTAAGCAGACATATATTCTGCTACATTAAATGAGATTTTTGCTGTTTGTCTCACCACAGGCTAAGAATTCATCTTCATATCTCATAAAGCAGGAACAGAGGTAAGAACTTTGGGTTTTTTGCTCACTTTTCAATTTTCATCCCTTTGTTAGAAGGAAATTAGTCTACTTCAGTAGCTTTTCAAGCTCAGGTTTCCTGATATTCTACTGTATGCACCCTTACCTAGGATTTTATCTTGCAATGCAAGTGGAGGGTATATATTTTTAACAAGGGAAAAGAAGTATGAACAATTTCCAGGATTGTGCAACTTGGAAAATCAAACAGTTCCAAGGCCTTTAATAATCTTTCTTCCCTTTCTAATAGCTCTATCCATCTTTCTCTCCTGGTACCTCTGTAAATGAACTAAGGGTCTGGAATTGCATTGTTACAACTGGAAATCTGAAAAATTATCTGAAAGGCAATGCAAACCTTAGGACTTGTAATTTACCAACTTCACTAGAAGAGCAGGAAGACAATGGTTCTGTTGCTACCTACATTTTACACATCCAATCCACTCATTTTATCATGGGCACTAAGAGCAAACATGCCCTTCTCTTGCATGTCTTTGATTCTAATCCCTGGGCTTCTCATGTTGTCTGTGGTCACTTGCTTATTTCAGCACTCTACTCTTCAGCTCTAAAAGGTTTCCACAAAAACTACAAATAGATAAAAGTTATAAAATCAGGCTCTCATACCTCAGAGTGCTGTGCAATGTACATCACAATCAGTGAAATATGAATGAAACAGTCTCAGTTAAAATGATGGAGTGTAAAATGCCTTGTCTTCAAAATGCCCCAGATTCTTATCACTAATGAAGCTGTGCAATAATGGCTGACTTGGGGGAATTTGATGAGAAAGCTGCAGCCAATTCAGTCTAGACTCAGAGATTAAATAAATTAGTCTACCTGGATTTTTGGTTTTGTTTTTCTCTGAATCTTTTTTTTTCCAATTCTGCACAGTTGAAAAGGAAATTAGTATAATTTATCAATAGACTAATTTTATTCCAGTTGACTGTATTGAACTATTTTTTCTCTGGAAACAGAAAAATGTGTCTCAGATATATTCAAATATACTGTTAAATAGCATTCCTACTGTATTTATGGAGTCTATCTATGCCAGTATTTCAGCATTTATCCAGCAATCCCACTTATGCTGCCATATAATGGGTGAGATGATCAAATACCAATGAGAAATTTTCTATACCACTCGGGCTTTTCTCTATCATGCCTTTAAAAATCACCAAATTTTCAGTGAAGCTACTGAATTAACTTTAAACACATATGACTACATTTTTTTCATTCTGAAGACCAACTTGACGCGTAATTTTTTTTTAATGTTTATCTTTGTAACATTCTATCAAAATCTCAGCAGGACTTCAGAGTAAGATTTAGATCTTCTGTCTATGGTTAAAGAGCTATGTAGTAATTTATGAGAGACTTCTTTGTAAGGTTAAAGAGAGCAGAACTTCCTCTTGCCTACCTAAATGCGGCCTATTTTAATGCTAGCTTATCTCTGATGATAAATTACATTTTACAGTTAAGTTTTACACACAAAAGAAAGAATATTTTGGTTTATTATTTGGCACTGTAAACTTCAGCCTGGGGTACTTTCCAAATTAAAATAAGTGAAATGAAAATAAATACTAGTCATAGTTTGGTTCTTAATATTATTAGTTTCCCAGACTCCTGATCCTCCAAATTATTAGCCAGTTTACATTCTCTTTAAATAATACTTGAAATGGGATCTGGTGCTAAGGTTTGCAAGAAAATCAAGTGCTGTAATATGCAGTTATTATTTTTGTATCTGCTTGATGTTTAACATTGGACTTGTAGAGAGGTTGTATTTACAGAAGCACCCAAAGCACCTCCATCCTCAGAATACTGAATAACAACAAATTAGCATATTCTTTTCAACATTTTGACTGATACATGTCTTATCTGTGAACCTCTCAATCTCCTAGAATATTTTTAGATTGTCAAACACTGGTGGCTAAGCTGTCACCTGAAATATTCTATTTAGGAACTGACAGTGTGCATTGCCATTTAAAATATAGAAAATAAGAGGGGCACACTGGCATAATGCCCCATGAACCTCAATATATGATAGCACAGCTTGGTTTCCAATTATACATGGAATACATATATTCCAATTCCAACTATTTATACATACATCCCAACTCTGTAGGGGCTGAAAATGTACTCATGCATTTATCATGACTCATTTATCCAACTGAGACTTAGAATAATAAACTATTATTTCACATTTGATAGTGAAAAATTCAGCACAGAGTTTACTGGACTTTTGTTCCAATTGTGTTTCTATTTTACCTGTTATGCCTATATTTATTCTAGTGATAAAGGCAATTAAAGCTAGCTTTGAGGTTTCCATATATTGGGAAATCTCTGCAGTTAAAGCTGCTGCCTTAAGTTACACTGGATCAAGGTGCAGTAAATGAAGTTGATCAGAAGTCATGATACTGTATTGCCTGGTACTTCAATGGGGAAAAAAAAACCTCTTCTACTAAGACTGAGGCCCATGAAATGAACTTCTCTTAAGGAGAAGGTGGTACTCAACATGAAAAGATGAAAATCTCTCTGCAAATTACTTAAAAGGCAGTTTATATGTGCCCCAGTCCTCCATAACTGTCAGGGCACTTTCTGGCTAACTTTCTTCACGTAGATTTAGTAGGTGTACAGTATTTCAATGAGACACAGGGAATACAACTCTGGCCAAAACAAAAATGTACACTAGTGATGGACAATTAGTGCAAATGCACTTCAGGTGGCATGGCAAGCTCACAGGTAAAACACTGGTGTTTGGCTTTCACAGTTTCATAGTTTCAATGATAGATCTGTTGGAGGTGGAGTGACTAGGAAAAGAGGAGAGCATGGCAAATAAGGAACAGAGCTGCTACTTGGGTTTTTTTTTTTTATCTGTAAGGAAAAACACCCAAAACAATACACAATGAAGTTTAATTTTTAGAGCTCTTTCTTGATTCCAGTCATAGCCAGTAGTATTCCCAAAGGAGAAATATCACTAGTTAATAACAGCACTCTTAAAGGCAATAATATTATATTTCTACTATTTTTAGAGTTTTTAGTAACTATAAATATTACACCATTATCTTTTGGATCATATTCCAAAATTATGTACTGACCATTGTCACAAGACACGCAGGAGCATGGAATAACATTACATAAGGTCATCTAATTTTTCCTTGTGTGTTTATTTCTTCTCCAAGCTACATTTTGCCTTCTAGCTGGAAAGGATTAGATAGGATGCAAGACAATCATAAGCAATACATAAAGTTAGTTTAAAACATTAAGTCTTTTTTTTCTATACCCTGCTCGATTCCCCACCTGTCCACAGGTTTACTTAGATTAAAAATATTTGTTTATTACAGGGCAAGAAATTATGGGAGCCATGCCTGATCTGGAAGGGAAGAAGTCATAAGAAGTCAAATGAAATTTGTCAGGAACTTCCCACAGACACCTTAACAAGCCTAGAAAGAACTTTTCTGAGATTCCATTTATAGCTGAAGTGTTAAAAAGTGAAAAAGAAAAAAAAAATTATACCACATATGCTTTTTACACATGCCCAGGATCAGGGTAACTTTATAAAAAGGAGTGTCTTTTTAAAGTTACATATTGAGACAGTCCACATATGCAATCTGGAAACACTTAGACAACACCCCAAAATATGCCATTAGAATGCCAACAACTCTGAGAAGTAATACAGGGCTGAATATTGGATAATAGCAATTTTCCTGAAGTGATGGGAGCTGTGCACAAGCACACGTACACAACAGGAGAGTATTTAACATATAAATCCAAAGAGAAGGAGCATTCAGCAGACTCAGGAAAAGACATAAACCAAAAGCCCAGAACTTGACAGGAGGTGTCTCTCCTGATGCTTCCCACAGAGACAGTGTCTCCTCTCTTCCACAGATAAAGGTTGTGGAGACTCCACTTCCTCTACCAAATCATCAGGAAAACAGGGCTGATGACATTTCCTGCTGATGACTCCTTCCAAAAGAATTGCACCTTGATACATATCTGTCTTTATTCTCTAGTATTTAAAGCTGCTTTGGCTCCAATGATGACATCCAGATGGAGGATAAAATATGTAGGATTTCTAAAGTAATACTTGCAGCTTCACATACGTATACAGTGCAATATATCTAACAGTGGATTGGAATTGATTCCTTCCTTTCAAATGCAGCCTGATGCATAGATATGATTATTGTTTTACATGCAAAAAAATTATAAAATTTTCATATAAATTATAAATGTCTCATTAAGGAGTGGCAATGATTCAAGAACTCTGAACGCTTAATTGAACAAGTGCTTTAAAAGCCATTATTATCTCTAAAATGTCACCTGTCTGATACTGCTCTCTCCACAGCTAACAGGGTACACATAATTACTTACTTCATATAAATCTCTGTCTCCTTATTCAGAGTGAGCTATTACACTTCCTGATTAATCATAAGGCATGGTTTTAATTATCTCTTCATTAGTTTTAGAAAAATTTAAAATATCAAATTTCACAATATTTTAAAAGTTTAATTCTGTCATCTTTATTCATATTAAAAAACACTTAGTACTCTCTGAAGTAAAATGCTGTTCATCCGTTTTATGGCTGGCAGAATAGTTTGCCCAGTATTTAATTTTTCAGAATAATGACGTCAAACTTTCAAAATGTGCCTTGTGTGTGCTTAGAAAATCATTTAGCAAGTGCCTTCAGAATACTGGCATAGTCAATGTAAACACTATTTTTTCCCCTTAAATATAACTTCCAAAATGAATGCATAATTTTCAGATTTTGCTGGCTTTTTTGACAGTCAGGTTATTTAAAATCTCTTTAGCTGACTGTATCAGTGAGGTGGGTCACGACACGTGTTGTTCTGTCATCTTGTTTGCAAGTCTGACCTAGGCCTCAGTGCTGACCAGATTTAGGTGGGATATGTGGATACAATGAGGAGAGAACAGGGTGTAAGGATGCCAGGAGGTCTGACAGCAAATTCTCCAATGTCTAGGGTGATACAAGAAAGCACAGTAATATTCCCAGTATTTCCAGCTCTCTCCATCTGGCCCTTCTGTCACTGTAAAGTGGCTCTGCCATCCCAGAAAGGGAAGGAATTTCTAAGTGGTCAGTTCAGCTTAGCCTGAAGTCAAGTAGCAGCAGGGTGCTACACAGCTCTGTGTCCCACTCATCTGTCTTAGAAGACATCCACCTTATAATCTTGATACCAGTGATCTTCTAACAGCTTGTTCTTATCTGAAATTAGGAGCAAAACCTGATGTATTCCACAGCACTCTCAGACTAGCCCTTGCTATATCCCAGGAGAGTGCCTTGTAGAGGCTCCTGAAATTCTCCTCTCTCCTACACACTCAGAGGTACTTCCTCCATAATCTGAAACATTCCCAGCAGCCAGCCTTGCTCTTCCTACATGAAATGCTCTGGCTACATCACACTGAAATCCCAACATTCTGAATCACCAGTTGAGCTGGTCACAGTGACTGCCACAATTAATTGTCTTAAATGGATTCATAATGTCGCATGAATTTAACTCACTTTGTTGTTCTTTTCTGAACTCAAACTGTGATTTGTGAGCTGCCAAAAAATAGGAAAAAATGAAGGGAAAACTAATCAAGACTTTAAAATTAACTCAGTGCGTTCTGAATGTTGTTTGTACCATTTTAGCTAAATTGTAGTTTTCATGCAATCTGTGGTCAGTGCCGGTACAAAAATAAATGATCGTGTGGGTCACAGTTTGAATGCAGCCCTCAGTGTCAATGAGACACAGGATATCTGCAATGGCTCTGGTGAGATTAGCTCTCTCTCTGATGAGAATTTTAGGTGGGTAAAAAATCTACTTAGATTTTGATAGTCTTTATAAAATGAGGTTGACTAATCAACATCTGCCCATTACAGAGTAGGTTGCTCTACTTTTTGTGTTTGTATTATGTTCTTTGAATTACTACTGAGAGAGCAAAACAGTAATTAAACTGTTTTGGATAGGACATTATCCACAAAAATTGCTTTTTGAAAGGTATTTGTTGAACTGAAACCCCTTTGAACAATGATCAAATTCTAGATTGCTGTACACAGTGAAAACATGGCTTGCTCACTTCTCAAAAGGGTACATTCAGCTAAATATAGAGCTTAGCCTTCAGTCCCTCTGTTAGAGCTGTCTCTGCTCCATGGTGAGAACTACAGGGCAACAGTGATATGTGACCAGTGCCCTCAGCTTCTTTTGAATTTGGTGTGAAGATGAGAAACTAAATCCCATTCCAGGGTCAGGGAAAGTTGTGTATCAACAGCTGTTATTCATAAGTGACAAGTATAGCCACAGTTTTCCATTTGCAGTGCAGCTGGTTGGGTTTTTTCCCATTGGCATTTGGTTCAGATTAGGTTTGGTAACCCTGGTTCTGTCTGTATTGCAGTTTTCTTGGGCCACAAGAGCAAGAGAAAACAAAGTGAGAAAACCATAAAACCTCTAGAACGTTTTTGGTTATTCAGAACAATAAATGAGCAAGGCCATTTTTCAATGTTTACTCCTCATCACATATTTTAACAATCTATGCCGTGAAGGAGCTCTGTAACTTTAAGTTATAAATACAGCAAATGCCATTAACTTTAACCTCTTTAGCTAGAAAGCTAAAGGGCAAAACACTTTTCTTTACAAAATGCCAAAGGGGTTTGACTCAGGGTACAGAATCCAGACTTTCCTGGCAGAGCTACCCCACAGTGAGGACTGCTGCTCAAACTGTGTCATTGCCCCTGCCAGGCACATGACCCTTGTGCTGGTGGCTGCTGGAGATGCAGTTATTAATGGCTAAATCTGGCAGGAGAATTGTCACACCCAGGCACAGGGGTAGGCAGCTTTCTCTTTTTTGCTACCTCAGTAGATAACTTGCACTGATCATAATCTAATGCCTTTCTTCCACATCTTCCATAGCTTGGTACTTGGCAAGGCAGGCACAGAAATGCCAGACTTGGCAACCTGCTTTCCACCACAAAAATATTGCACTTCCTAACAGGTATCTCCCTAAGTGGAGACAGGATTTGTCCCTCGAGATACCTCTGAGTAAATAATAATATCACTGTTTTTATCTGTGAGGATAAACACTGGGTTTTGTCTCCTAATGACTGTTTCTGTTTTATTGCTACTTCCCACCAGGAAGTTGACTGCTAACATAATTAGCAGATGATTGCACGGGGGAGGCTGAAATCTTTAACAGCTGTTTTAAAGCATTCTGCACCAAATCTTCTGTGCTGCAGAACACTTCCAGCTCTTGAATGGCATTCTCTCCAATGACACAGATTATGGGACCATGGAGTGGAGGCCTCCAGGGAGGATTTAACTTGTTCATTTACTTGGAAAAAAGGTGAAGAAACCACATTTAAAATGTTTAGTGGGTTAGTATAAGTATTTGGGCATACTGTGTCAGAATTCAGATAAGATCAAGATCAGCTTTGATTGTGAAGTCTAGAAACTGAACATATAGCACAGAAATGGTTAGCAGATTTTACAACTTTACTCTTTCTATAAAATAAAGTGCAGACATTTCTGATGCTCCAAGTGATCTATTTCTTTGTTACAGGATAAAGGGAAGACAATATGAATCAATGCTACCATTTGTTATAGAAGAGTCACTATGAAAGAAAGGCAGAGTGCAGCACAGAACTTACTATTATAAAATAAATACTCTTAATCGTTGGGTGTGATAGAATAATAATCATAAAATTAGGAGGGAAAGAACTGCTGTAGCTCCCCATGGAGTATTATAGAGTCTGCCAGATGTAAAGTAGTATGTGTCAAGTTGTAGATGGAAAAATAAGAGCTTTAGCAATAAATCTATAATTAAGTAATGATTGAAGTACCAAGTACATTTACAAACTGCGCATCATGTCATCCCAGAGGAGGAAAACTACTTGGTCTGGGAGAGTTTTCAAGATGAGACACTTAAATGGTTTGTGCAGTATAAAACTTCTGCTGGGATGTGCTACCAACATCTTCTTTGGACAGATCCAGTCATAGCAGCACTGAAATTACTCTTTTCTTTCCATGTCCCATGTTCCACAGTGTGTGCTAGTTTAAGTGGAATACAGGAACACAGAAACAATGCGTTTTGGCTTCTGTTGTTGTTGCAAGCACTATGGTAAAACACAAATTAGAATGGGGCTAATGGCACTGCCTGCCACAAAGCAATACTTCCTCTCCCCTACACGCAGGTGTTTGATCTGTAACAGGGACCCAGTCAAGATCAATTTAGAAGGATGGTGAGTATGGAAATATATTAAGAGTTTACTTTCCTGGTCCTGTGCTCCTAAACCTCCCACAAGAGTACAAACTCAAGACTTTTGCTTTGGTAAATGCAGCAGTTTCATCAGCATCAATATTTTTCATTATTTTTTTTAAGCAGTGAGAAACGGCTTGGCCTGTACACACAGCAAGTTTTTTCAGGGTTTAGGGAAACTCAAACTTTTCAACTACTACTATACAGAAAAGCATAGCACTTGCTCTCTTAGAGAATTGGACAGTTAAGATCTAGAGCAATTTCAATCAAAATCAAGCATTTACATTAGAATTTAGGCTTCTAAATCTCTTTATGGGTTTTGAAAACTTAGTTACAAGGGCAAATCAAGATAAATTTGACAACATCTGCTCAAATCCTTTTATTTGTAGCCTCTGTTAAATGAAAGAATTCCTGTAAGCTAACATGTTTTCTAAAATGTGGATGCCAAATTGACTAAAGTATTTCTTGAAGGAAAGAGGAGGATTATTTTGAAGAAACTGTAATAGAATTTTCTTTTGAGGAAATTATAATAGAATTTTTTGTCAAGTTGAATCTAGACTCAGTTGTTTTAAATCACTTGAATCAGAAACGTGTGGGCTTTTTATCCCTTTTTAGTTTAACAATCTCAGGTGATTTCCAAAAGGAAAGGCAAAGGGAAGGCTTCACTCACTAATTCACACGGTGACAAATGACTGCTAAAGTGCCTTCTGAGATTTACAGTGGGGAGCTGTTCCTTGAAAGTCACCAGTCAACATGACAGCCAGCAGGATACAATTGTCCAAGAGATGTGTGGAGGTGTTCTGCATTATGTGAATCTCCTTCCTTTCCAGCTAGGTGGTAATGTGCATTTATGCAGAAAGCACACCAGAATGGAGGGCTGATTTTAATTTAATCTTATAAGTACTCAGTGTAAGAACAGTTCTTTCACAAAGGTAAAATTTAGCTCTATAGTTTTAAAATTAAAGTATATACTGTAGCAAAATGACTCAAATTTTAATCTCAATACAGAAGCAGGATTTGAAATGAATTTCCAGTACCAGTTAATGTTCTTGTTATATCTGTACAGAATAGGAAAAAAATACAGAATTGGAAAATGTAAATTTTTGTTCCATGACTGAAACTGCAAAAATATCTTGCAGCAGCATATAGAAAAGTTATGAAATCGGATGCTTTGAGGGTGGGGGGTTGAACTACCCACAAGTTATCTGTTCATATTGTTTCCTTGGACACTCCAGCTGCCAAACCATTCCTGCACAGTTCAAGACATTTTTGTCAGAGCAGGCAGAGGAGAATTTGAACAGTTCATCAGAATAAGCAGTCATGCTTCAGTGGTGGGAAACATTCCCGTCTTGCTAGAATTCACTAAACCAAATGCAGTTTTTATATCTTCAAGAGCTTCTAAAGAAAGGATTAAATGTCTGGGCATAAATGATTTAAGAAATGTGAGGTAAACTGTGCTCTGCAAGATATTAAAGGCCTTAATAAAAAGGCATTGATATGGAGAGAATGCAAATGCTTTTAATTTTTAACTTAGAATTCTTTCTTTACACCTCTAGCATGCTGTGGTTTGGCTGTTTCGAAGCACGTGGTAACTATTTATGTACACAAAAACCTCCTCATTGTAGCCTTCCCAAACTTACATGGGAACCTAAAAATAAACATTCTCTTTTACCCTGCCCTCTGCAGCAATTGACCAACTTGGAACATGTCACCTCTTCACCAGGTAGGATGCTTTCTAATTTTATTTGTGTTGCTTTTCCACACAGCTGGTAAGAATAAGGA
Organism: Camarhynchus parvulus; assembly: GCF_901933205.1. Classification (NCBI taxonomy): domain Eukaryota; kingdom Metazoa; phylum Chordata; class Aves; order Passeriformes; family Thraupidae; genus Camarhynchus; species Camarhynchus parvulus. Next base: position 22,176,184 of record NC_044578.1, on the reverse strand, counting down.
CTGATGATCAGTAGGGTTATGAAACACTTCATTGCATAGTTTAGTATTACAATCACAATTTAGTGAAATCTGGCTGAATTAACAGGTGAATAATTGTGCTAATCACTTAGTTCCCCCTCTATTTCTGCTCATTTCCCAACAGCCCAGCGGAAAGGTAAGCTTCACGATGAAGGTCAATAAACATCTCAGAATATCCAGCAAATCAAAACAGTCTGTTTCATCTGCAGATACTTTCAATAACGGAAGCAAAATGTAAGATTCACAAAGGGATATTAGCAATATTTACAGAACAAGTGAAAAAGTCAAGGATCCAGTCTTCTCTTTACCCTTAGCCCAGTGCCTGGGATATTTCCATGGCCAGAGGAAACCTGAGCCATTGCCCTAATTGCCACAGAATTCACCCACTTGACACACACACATATGCTCTAGCTGCCTTCTAGAAGTGTTCTCCATACAAAATGAGTGTAGTGTAGCATCAAACATCATCTTCAGTTTTCAAAGGGAACCAGGTTCCTTTGAAAATCTAGCTTTGCAAAAACCAAAACTGGTTTTATCATCCTTTTTTTGGGAAAAAAAACCAAACCACTCAGCAGATTCAAGAATGCCAATAAATTATTCGAAGTAGCTTTCTTACTGAACAAAATCATTTGTCAAAGATTCAGCATGTTCTTCTGCACACAGCAACTTCTTTTATGAAAAATAATATACAATCCAATTTGGCGGTTTGTGGAAGATGACAGCCCAGAACCCATCTGTTACTGAAGCCAACTGCAAGGCTGGCTATGAATCTAAGCTATGAAAGCAGAATTTCTGGGGGGAGGGAACAGAAATGCAAAAGCAGTGAGATGGATGCTACTGTATTGAAGAAATACAGGAATGGTATCATTCAGGAATGGTATCAGGTAAGAAATGGATCATGAACTAGATAGCTAAAAAAAAAGTCTGAGTGAAGCTCCACTATAGAAGTCCCCAGGAAGGAAAAAAAAAAAATAGAAAGCTATCTTCAAACAGGTAGAGATCTAAGAACAAAATTCCTGAATGAGAGTTCTATTACAATCACCTAAGCATTTTAGGACATGTGCATTTTATAAATTAACAAGAACAATTAAAAGAAATAGGTGATGAAACTCTCGCCCTAAAGGAACATAAGGTTTCAAACATTAAGGTTTCAAAACTGAACTATGATTATGTCAGAAATATATCTTTCAACAAAAAGAGGAGAGGTCACATAATTTCAGGCATATTTATTATTAAATATTACCATGTGACATATAATGGCAAACTATGCTATTAAAACTGATTTGGCGACACAGAATCCTGGGTGGGAATAATTCCATCTCCTCTCCACTCTAAAAAACCAACAAGCATCTGAAAACCAGGAGATGGACCCTATCAGCAAAAGCATTATTCCAGAAAGGGCACAATGGAAGGAGAAAAGAGAATCCCCCAAGGACAAACAGACTGGGAAGATCAAAAAGAGAATGGAACTAAGACAAGACAGAGTTTGGCTGGTAAGAGACCAGAAGTTCACAGATCACACAGATGGAAAACCCTTAGCAAACATCACACTGCCAGAGTTGAGAGCAAGTGGAATTAAAAAGTTGCAGTGAACTGGAAACAGGCAGAAAAATTTTTGCAGCATCTCAGCTGAAGTCCAATAACTAAAATGAACTGTCTTGATCATGTGCAGCCTCTAGTAGCTATAAGGCTACTTTACTGTGTTTCAGTATTCAGATATTCCATTCATAGTTAACATCCATTCAACTGAAGGGTTACAAACCCCTCTATATTGCACACTGCTTAGAACAGAATACAAAGGATGTGCTTCACCAAAACCAACCAAGAACCATTTACCTTAGAGTGCAAAGAAAAGACAATAAAGCAAACAAACATAATATATATTTGTGTAACACCAATCTTGCAAACTAATAAGAAGCTGATCTCAGGGTCCCCATAGATCTGCAATCTTTCTCATTCAATATTTCCTGGAAGTATGTCTAACATTCTAAATATTCCACTTGGCACTATTTCTATGCGGAGCACACATGCTTTTTCTCTAATGGACAGTAATATTCTAGCAACATAGGAAGGAATGAATACTTCCACATTACACATGATAGCCTCCAGTTCAGGAAAGTAAGAATCTGGACAGACAAACAACAGATAATACACAAGATCTTGGTAAGAATGGCTCTCCTTCAGTTACAGCTGGTATCCAAAAACACTGCTATGGTAACTTGCAGAGCTGGAGGGGAGAGTGCTGCTGTCACAGCCTCATGTAAAACACAATCTTGCTTGCATTGTGGGGAATTCCCTGCACACCTTCCTACCACTGTGCTGCTGTGCCCAGCCTCAGCACAGACAGTGCATAAAGATCCAAAAAGCCATTTACATTTTTGTATTTCAGAGATCTCTTTTGTAATGTTTGTTGGAATATTAATGAAAAAATTAAAATTGACCATTAATTTTTCACCAGTTCTTTGCTGGAGTTTTCAAATGGTAACCATGCTCTGGGAGACTTTTGTGCTATAATTCTGCTATCAAGACTGTTTTAAGGATTATTTACTTTGATTTTGTTAAGCGCACATAGACCTGAAATAGATAATAGCGAAGAGGATGCTCTGGGTGGTGCAGCTACACTATTTGCTATTTGAGACCAGATTGTGCTTCTTCCATAGAAAGTAACTTCATGAAGTGCAAGTCAAACAATTGACATCTGGGAAGTGCTTGACAGAAGTTTAGAGTTGGAAAAAGTGTTAAGCCCCAGAGTGATCCAAAAAGGTATACAAAGCATGTTTTGTAAATTTTAGCCATCGAAACCCAAAACAAATAAAAGAAGTTGTTAAGATAAGAAAGGTTGTGGAGTTTTTCCTATTCCAGTAGGAAATAGGATGCAGGTGTAAGATGCTAAGATCACATTTTCTAAAATCTCAAAGAATCAAAAGTAATGACAACATTACAATATACTTATAATTTTTTAAACAGTAAAAACATGCTTTGATGAGCATACTAATTAACTCTCCATTATGTAGTTACAATGCTGTCATTTCCAACCAACAGCATTCATTTTTGTGACTATATTAAGATGTCATTAACCATTTCATAACTATATGAATAAACAGCATTTGTTTAACTGCTTCAGTGTAGAGCATATTCTCCTAAACAAAGGTAATGTTTAGTTACATATTTGCATGATCTTGTGATTATCAATCAATAAGAATCCATGTCTCCTTAGAAAAGTAGCGAAAATCTGACCAATGTAGAACAGCATTAAAATCAGAAGTTCCTGACTGCCAAGTTAAAGACACACTCTGACAATTAAAATATATTGAATTAAAATCTATCCAATATGTTGCCGATTTTGCCTTTCTGACATTTGACTACAGAGTGTTAGTACAAAGTGGATATGACACACAATTTTGCAAGATGGGATCATGTAATAGTCTGTTGAGACACAGGTTGTATGGTCCAGCAGAGTGGAATGATGCTGGTGCTGTTCATGAACGCTGTTCATTCAGCATTTGGAAACTGAACACACATGCACACGGTTTGCTTGTTTCTTTCAATGTAAAGGGCTCTTTGTTTATGATTTAAAGGAAAACATTTGACTTGAAACAAACAAGTCTTTTTCTATCGGGTGTGATTAAAGACACTGACAGACTTGAAAGAATACATAAAAGAATAAATAAAATCATGGTAGTTGCGTCCATGCCTAGGATCCCAGCATGGAAAGAAACTGCATATGAAGAAGCCTGGGTATAGGACACCGAAAGCATACCGCAGTTAGCCTTTGGACAAACGGCAAAAGCATGTTTTGTTTGGGACGCTTTCTTACACATGGACACGATCCTTACCGGCGCTGTTCCTGCCGTGCCGCGGGGCAGGGCACGGCTCGGCCGCCGGCGGGAGCGCTCCGGAGCCGCGGGATGCCCCGCGCTCGCCCGGGGGCGCCGGCCCGGCTCGCCCCGGCTGCGGCGGGCGCGGCACCGCAGCCCCGGCCGGCCCTCGCACCCCCTTCCCGGCGAAGTTTCCCCCGGGGCCGCGCTCGGCGGGCGGAACTGCCCTCGGGGAGCACTGCCCGGCGCCGCCACCCCGCCGGGGACACGGCGCCCGCGCTCACCTGTCGTCGCTCTGCCAGCCCTGGTCGCCCAGCAGCAAGTCCCGAAAGCGGTACCGCGGCGGCAGCGGCGGCACCTCACTGTCCAGGTCCACCATGCTGCCCGGAGCGGGAGGCAGGGGGCCGGCCGGGAGAGAGGGGAAGCCCCGCCGCGCCGCCCGACGAGCGGCCGGACCCGCCCGGGCGTGCAGGGGGCAGGAGCGGCGCGGCGGCAGCGGCGTGGAGCGGGCTGGCCCCGCACAAAGGCGCGGCGGGGCTGTCCCCGCGGTCCCCGGCGGCTCGGCGGGAGCCTCTCGGCCCCGGGAGCCAAGTCCCGCCCCGGGGGAGGCAGGTGGCGGCGGGCGGCGGCCTCGGCGGCGGCGCGACCGCCCCCCGCCCACGCCCACCCTCACAGCGAGCGAGCGGCGGGCGCGCCGCCGCGGCCCACAACAAAGGGCTGTGCCACGGCCGGGCCGGCGGCACCGCGCCGGGCTCCGCAGCCGCCTCGCCCCTCGAGCTGCTCCCTGCCTACTCCCCTCCTCCCGGGGCTGCCTCAGGGGTGCTTCTCTGTAGGCCCCGGAACGTGAGAAACGGGTGTCGTACCTCAGGTAGAACCCGCTGTGTTGGTGACGGTGCGGCCGTCTGGGCACGGCTGGGGCTGGCGCAGCCTCGGGCGCTGTCCGCGGTAACCGGGCACACCTGGGCACAGCCAGAGCTCCTCTGAACGCCAGGTGCAGCCCGCGGTAACCGGGCACACCTGGGCACAGCCAGAGCTCCTCTGAACGCCAGGTGCAGCCCGCGGTAACCGGGCACACCTGGGCACAGCCAGAGCTCCTCTGAACGCCAGGTGCAGCCCGCTCCGCATTCCGTCAATTTCTGAGCCTACTTAATTGCTCTCGGACTGGCAGGTGGTGCGGGCCCTGTAAAAAAGAAAAACCACAGAGAAGTTGAACTATTCCCATAGTTGAGATTTGCAGGTAATGCCTGTAAGTGTGAGACACTAAAAGTATTTTAGACACGCAGGATCAGCCCAAGTATGGCAGCCTGGAGTGTATCACGTAGCAAAGTGCCCTGCTGAGAATCCAGCTCTGAGCTCCATGCTGTGATACAAAGATTTCCTCAGGTAACCAACAGGTAGCGCAGTTCAAGACTCAGATTGCCTGTGCTGTAGTTACAGTCATTGCATCTTTCCTTGCTTCTTTAGCACAGCTTCGGTGATTGCTGTTTCTTTGGAGAACTGCAGTGTAGAGTTCCCGGCCCTGTAAAACGCTGGGATCACTGGAGTATGATGCTTACCCTTTTTCACAGCTTGCTGCACTCAGCGTTTACAATGTGCTTCTCAGAAAGCCTTGTTAGGTGAAGCAAAACAGATCTATGTGGCAAGAGTTCAAAGGTAACTTGTTCTTTGCTTTGGCTGATATAGGAAATAAATAAAATAGTGAATTATTCTGCATCCATGTTCTTGCCATTTTTACCATGCTGTGTTCTGAGGTGAGTTCTCTAAAAGTCTAATTTTAAAAAGTCTAGGCTCTTTCTTCAGAATATTTGTTGTGTGCTGCCCACTTTATCACTTTATTTTTTCTCAGCTGCTTCTCCAGTTAAAGGGCCTCTCTTGTAAGAAAACATTGTTTCCTTTCTCTGCCTATCTTTCATCTTACCAAAACATGAGGTGGGGTGAAGCCTGTATGTTATAATGTTTTGTTATAAAAGCAAAGCAGTTAGGGCTGACTGCAGTCCTTTTCTGAAGTCTATGAATCCTAGACTGGCTGGGAAATTAATGGTGTTTCTACTCTATCTTCTAGCAGCCTCATTAATTTTTCCACCTGAGTTGATTAATTTAACATGTGTTTTCATTCTTGAGGAGCTAAGTAGCAGGAGAAGCTTTTGCTCTTTTTCTACCATGGAAATGCACTTCAGACAGGTAATAGCTGACTGGGAAATGAGCAACCTGGTGAGCAGCTGAGCAGAGCTAATAGAAAACAAACTCATTACTGAGGCTATAGTCATGCAATTTATACAGATGCTTAATTCTGTGCTCCCAAGTAATAGAAACTCTTTGCAATGTAAAATGCATTTTTACATGTCTGACAGTATGATGCCTGAAAAGCTCTAAATGTATAAAATTGGGCAGAAAGGGGGTTTTAGTCAGCTAAATCCAATATTTTGATTAGTAACTCAAAACACTTGGGCAACTTTTGTCTTCGAGCAGAGGAGACACTGAGTCATCTGCTTGGAGACAGGTGCTGCTTATGAGCCATTATACTGGGTCACCGTGCTCAAACCAGGTGTTCCTTGTTAGGTGTTTGTGTTGAAGAAAAGCTGTGAGCCACACTCAGGAGCAAATTTAGGTTTGTGCTTTTGTGATGGTTCTGGCCCTGAGAAGTGTCAGAAGCATCTGTGACCTTGACTTAGGGACTGAAAATAGACTTTAATTGATCCATTCTTTTTTGTCGAAGTGGGTACAGGTGTGTAGCTCTCAGTAGTTGACTCTTAAGTCTGAGAAAGAGAGGGCATTTAAGAGCTGTGTATCTGAATTCACTGCTAGTGACTGGATTTGAATCCTGGATCATACTCAGGTACAGAAAGAACAAAAAAAGTAATAGGTTTTTCTTTTTAGGTTACCCTATTTTTGATGGCATATAGGTAAAACAGATTGAAGCAATGCAAATGGCTTCTGGACTTTTTGAACAATTGCAGTGTATGTGGAGGAAAACATAGGTTATTAATACTGTTCTTAATTCAAGATGTTCTGCCCTTCTATCTAAATCTGAATTATGCAATCTTCTGTAATAAAGTAAATCAGATTATCAAGTTAGGTTTTGATATTTTGCTCAAAATGCTTGCAAGGTTCTCTTTATAATTAATCAGTTTGATTATTGACACTCACTGGGACATTCTTTAGTGATATTATTGATACCTAAAATTATTCAGGTAAAACAAAGCCAAACTTTATTGAAGGGAGTTAGAGATGGCACCTTGGCCATGATAAACTGCTCCTTTTCAACTTGTGAATGTGTTGCTGGTCCTCAACACCGTGGTGCTGCAATAGTCCTGTCCTGCCGGACACAGTTCTGCCCTGTTCCCTCCATTGCTGCTCAAATGTCTACCGTGGCTCAGAGACTTGTCCTCGGCAGCTGATAAGCTCATCATCCCAACCATTGTTTTATTCTCCTAAATAATAGTCTGAGGTTGGGGGAAGAAAGAACACCAGTAAATACAAATATTTTTGGACAAAAGAGTGAAGAAGGATGAGGTATTAATGCACAGTAATGCTTTTAAAGAGTTCTGTAACACAAGCAGCTTGTATTATCGTCCTTTCAAGGAAGATAGTCTGGTATTGTCTGGATGGCATTCAAGTAACTCATGCACAAGGCACTGTAAGGTGTAGTCTGTGCAGAAGTGGAAAATGCTTGGTGGAAATTCCCTCTCTGCAGAGGTTGTGTGTTTATCTTTTATTTGTCTGTTGGTGTTACTAAAGGGTTAAGCAGGCTGGAAAATTGGTTGGCTGAAAAAAAAAATGAAGCTCGTTTTGGGGTTTTTCCCCAAGTCTCTTTTTAAAAAAAAAATTATTTTTCTTCCCCATAATTAAGAAGCATCTGGATGCTTGTCTTGCTATTGGGAACTTTGGAACTCTCGCGTTTCTGCCAGGTGATCAGTTCTCACTCAAGTATGTCTGTGTGGCTTTGGGTTTAAGGCTAGAACAGGGAATTAGTGTACTGACAGTGCTCGCAGTCCATGGAACAGTTCTGCACCTTTGGGAGCTGAATAGAATATTTGGGAACTCAGCATTCAGAGTTCAAAAATTATTTGGCATTTAGATTAGTAAACTGTACTTCATTAATCTTTTATTTACTTAGGCTGCAGTTTTGTTTCCAAAATACTCTGTAGAAAAATCATCGTGACTTTATCTGTTAAAATGTACCTAGATGGAAGTCTGAAGGGTCCTTGCTGATAAATACTCCTTACATCAGAAAACTGAATTTCAGCATTAAGAAAGGCATACTTCTCAGTTAGAAAACAACATTGTTTACCTTTTAAATAAATTTGTTACCATCTTTTTCCTTTCCTGGGGCTTTCAGACCATCAACTGCAAAAGCAATCTCAAATCTGAAGTACAGGTGCCTTGTTGGACTAAAACTGGCTGTTCTAGACTGAATCTCAGCATCCTGGAATCTGAATGGATCTGAGAGGTTAAATCAAATCAGGAGCAAAAACTGGTGAGAGCTGTGTTTTGAGGACACTCCCTGTTTACCTACCTTGGTACAGGATTGTTATTTAATGATGTGGAGTGTAGGACTAAAGACTACATCAGTGAATGTCTGAATGGGTTTAAATTCATTGACTGCAATTCTGAATTTTTAAAACTACTGCCCACTGATAATCCTTATTAATGGACCTTGGCCAGGATGCCAAAGGGGGCATTGAGTTGGAGGAGGGCACAATGACCTGGAAGTTCTATAGCGTTTGGTTTATCTTCAATATTTGTGCCTCTTGAGGCTGATGGAAAGCAAAGGGATGTTGCTGAGCAGTGCAACATTTGTAGAGCTCACAGCACTTTGAGATTGTACTTTTAGATCCTTACCTCCACAGTATCTCATTCTTGCACATTTTCTTCATGTAATCTAAAATAAAATCTCTTAGGCCCATTTTGTGTGTCAGTTACTGCTGGGTGAGGGCAGCCTGTTTTATCTTCTCCATTTTTGTGACCATAACACCAGACTGTTTATTTCCATTTCAGCTCCAAAAACTGCATGGGCTCTGCCTTATTCTTTTGTGTCATTTCCTATTCAGATGATTATTTGTCTTGCATCTTTTCCTAACAGCCTCTGTTCACACACATTATAATGTGAAAGCATCATCATTTTCTTACTTCTCCCTTGCTGCAAAGGAATTATCACTGCAATCCCACTCTTCTCTTTCACATCCCTTTCTCAAAAAGGACTTGCTAGGGAGTTAGGGCAATGTTAGCTTATTGGGTTTGTCCTTTTTTGTTTGCTTTTACACAAATGGGATTCTTGGCTTTTGAGAATAAGGCCCATTTTTAGTTTATTCTCAATTTTACAGTACAGTCTGGGGGTGGGGTCTGAGTATTACCATAGCATAAAAATGACAGTGTAGCTCAGTAAGCTTCTGCAGAAAGAAATGCTTGTGTCACCTCCTTGCTGGGTAGCTGGGTCGTATGCTGGACTAGTAACAGGGAGAGTTGATGGGAACTTTAATTGTCCTTTAGGAAAGTGCAGCCACTGGGGGAATACTGATATGCAATAAAACTTTGAAAAAAAAATCATAATTTTTTTACAATCTCCAGACTGCTCCATGCTGGTTTTTGTTGTTTTTTTGTTGTTGTTTTTTTTTTAAGGACTATTTATTTCTAAGCAAGTCTTGCTATTCTTATATACCTTTAAATCTTTATTTATACCATTTACTTTTTATTGACCATTTTGCACATCTCTTTATTTTATTGTCTGATATATCTTCCAGAGTGCAATGCTGCAATGTTTGGAATGGTTTAAACTTCAGGGGAAAAAATGTTCTTGGAGTCCTCCTATCTTTCCACTTGATGCCTGTTTTTTTTAAATGGCTGTGCAGTAGCAGACTGTTCTGCTGGCATGAAAGGTTTGATAGTGATTCAGAAACAGTAACAGACTGAAATAGCCCAAAGTGAGAACAGAGTTTTAAGGTCACTGTAAAGCTCCAAAGCTAGGGCACAAAGTGAAATGAGGGATTTCAAATTTGATAATTCCTCTGAAAGCATTACCAAAAAAAAAAAAAAAAAAGGGAGGCAGTTTGGTGGTTTCATGTATCTAATTAAACTGCAGCGTTGGTAGGTAGAAGGCAAGTTTTCCACAGCCCAGTGAGCAGGACTCTGCACTGCAAGCACAATCTGTAGAGAGCTGTTTGAGACACAGGGCATCCAATATGACCTGATGCTTTTATTGTTCTGTGCCAAGGCATCAGAAGCAGAGATCTGAAAGGGACAGTGCACGCTTCAGGGCCAACTGGGGCCTGGTGCACTCCAACCCCCTGGCATCTGTGTGACCTGGAAAGGAGCTGCAGGACCACGAGAGCAGCAGCACTGCGTCACGGGAGAGCAGAGCAAGCTGCTGGGAAATGGTGATAACCTGGGAATTGCCTTCCAGTAAATCCTCACTTGGCTGCGAGTAGGAGGACTAACTTCATTTCAAAGTAGGGTTACTGACAGCTGCTTTTATATAGGAGGAGAACATCTTTTTTTGCAAAGAACACCCTTTCAAGTAATTTTCACTTCACTTTTGAGTATAGAGCCTCAAAGCAGGAGAATGAGGTGGTAGTTAAACACAAGTAATCAGAAGTGGGTTTATATTACTTTTAGAATTGGACATGCTATATATATTAGACAGGAGTGTCTAAGCACGTGCTGTTATCTAATTTACCTTAGGGGAAGCTGAAGGAATATTCCTAAAGAATTCCTAATATTGTGTTTCTGTTTGCAAGGGTGCTTCCACGGCCCATTCTTGGTAAAATGGCCTGAAGGGCAACAGCTGTTAAGACAGGAATGAAAGTTCAAGCATCCAAACCTGTCTGAGAGTGCCTGTGCCACAGCTGATCCTGTTAAAGGGGGTGATAAACTGCTAGGGAGTTATCAAGTGAGTTCTGAAATAAGGGAAGGGCCAATTTGGAAAGAAATGCGTGGGACAAACAAAATTGTAACAGGAGGGAAAACAGTGGGAATGGAGCAAGTGGTCAAAACCAGAGGAGGTGGGTTTGACACCGTTTGCTGTACGTTCAGCCCCTGCCATCACAAACACTGTGTGGACATGCCAGCTTTGTGGAGGAGTTTTGGGGAAGATAACTCCCAACCTGTACTTTTCTATGATCTCACACCTTGTGGACATGCCAGCAGCCTTTGTCCCGCTCGGGCAGTGACCGGGCAGCTGGGACAGGTCGGGACTGGCAGCTGGGCTGTGGTGCCTCCTCCCTGCTGTGTGCATCAGCAGTGGTGAGGAGCAGCCAAGTGCACACTGAGTCCCCACATCTCCTGCAGGGGTACCTATGAGAGGGAAACTGTGTCTATATCTGTGGGTGGGTGGGTGCACAGCTTCGGGTGCATGATTAGAACTTTGGGGGATTAGTGGAGAAAGGGTCTTTATTTGTTAGGTGTTTATTAACATTTTGTTTAACAGTGTATTGCCCATACTGTACCTGAAAGTATATTCCACTGATTGCCAGTTAATTGTGTTCTATTAGTAAATCAATAAATCAGTTTGATTATGATTTACTTTAAATGGAATAAAGTGAGCAGTTTTTCCCTGTCACACCCTTAGGTTGTGATTGTAGCAGTTATGTGATGTGTTAATATAATTATGAGTCACAGAAGTCGTGTGCTAGTGGGAGGAGAGACAAATGTTGAGGTTGCAAAGACAATCTCACTATTAATACAGTGGGATAGGACATCTTCATTGCAATTGTTGGGCAGAGCAGTGGCTGATGCTTCTGTGTGCTCTAATGAGGTCATTAAACTCAAGTGTGACAGCAAGCATGCTGTTAGAACATGCTGAAATTATACTGGCCAGAGATGCTATTTCAGCTGTGGCTAATTAAGCTTCTATTACCAGTTATCATTAGTTCCCTACAGAATACATTGACTTCCTGAGATCTGTGTTCCTAGCACAAAATGGCTTCCAAACACTGGTCTCAAAATTATTCTGGTTTGGATAAACACTCTGAACTGTGATGTTAAGCCTCCGTGTTGAGTAAGGAATTAATAAAAACCTGAGTACCTTATTCTGACCTCACACTGACTCTGCTTTGTGGAGGAGTTTTGGGCAAGATAACTTCCAGCCTGTACTTTCCTATGATCTCACACCCTGACATGCAGTACAGGGAAATGTGGTGACATTGTGGCTGTCTGGCTGTGTCCACAGCAGTATTTTGAGTGCAGTCATGCCAGTTCTCAAAGCAGCAGCTCTGCTTCCTTAGATGAAATCCAGCTGCTGTTGGTTGCATAACTACTTTGATGTTTCTGCTTTTCTCTTGAGTAGGAGGTAAACTCTAAAAATGAGGTTTTTTCTCCTTGCCTTAGAGGTCCTGAGGCGTGGTTTGTCTGTGAGCCCTGTTTTGGTAGAGACTGGAGGTGGCTGAACAAAGTGAGACCCAATTAGAGACAATAGATCTTGAACTGATAGCCCATGGAAGAGGTGAGGAAGGAAAGACAGTTTAAGCTCCTAATTCTATTTCCATTTGCCTAGGGTAAGTTTAATAAATGACCTAAGAAGATCACAAACCCAGGACTGGAAAGGACTGAGTCTGGTCCCTTACTTTGTGATTGAAGATGTTTTTTTTGTATAGGCCTATGTTATGTGTGTACAAATACTGCTTCAAAGCTTTACCAACTGAGTCTTCTAATTTTCAGTTCATAGACATTTTATATCTGGTTTTGTGTGCTTATCTTTTAGCTTAGATAGTTTTAGCAATGCCTGTATTTATAGAGAGCAGTCAGGAAATTTGTGATACCTCTTCCAGTTCTGGTTCAGCTGTACCTGAAAGTATCTTTGACTGTATTTCAAGCCCATAATTATTTGACAAGTGATAACCCAAAAGCAGTTTGACAAAACCTGAACCATTTTGAGCTTCATAACATCAGACTATTTAATACTTAAAACTGGAGAAATTGCAACTTCAACAGGTGCATGAAATATCCATTTACTGATAAGGTGTGCACCAGTAACTGCAAACTGGATGCAGATCAATCATCACAGGGTCATGGGGCATGGTGAGAGTTCATTCTCCACAGGAGTCATTTGTCAAGGGGAAGGGAAAGGAGGAGACATTTTGCTCTCTGAAGTAATTATCTGTAGGAGAAGCAGCTGAGTGCCAGTTTTACTGAGACCATTTCTTAAAACTGGTGACTGAAAACACAGCCCAAAGTTAAAAAATAAATATTCCACCTGCATTTTAAGAAGAGAAAAAGTTTTAACTGCTGTAAATGCTGTGGAATTCAGGATTTGATTTGAGATCTGATCTGTAGACACTCGTTTTTATCCTATAGCAGCACACTAACTAAGCTAGTGATTGTTAAGGATATGTTATGTGGGTTTTTGGGAACATGCCCAAGATGGATCTGTGGGTACTCCATCCAGTCAGACATCACCACCGTGGGGCATCTGGCCTGTGGCTGTTTTATGTTCATCTCCTGTGAGCACTTTGTTCTATTAAATTTTTTTCTCCCTAATTCTCAGTCTCAAACAATTCTCTTCATATGATCTACATTTCCACTGGAGAGCCCTTGTAAAGCCAAGACATTTCATGAAACTGTTGATAAGACCATTGCTTACCTAAATCCATGGGAAGTTCCTTTGTTAGGTATATATATATATATATATATATATATATATATATATGCTCCTTTCTGCATAGTTTTATATTTTATTTTGGAAGGTTCATTATCTGTGTTACAATCCATTCAAATCTCCTTTTTATCATTTCTCATGTGATGCTGAAGTGCTTCAACATCCCCTGGGTTTATTTAATGAGGAATGTGACCAAATACATTTCCTTTGCTGTGGGTAGTTGGTGATCTTCTATAAGAACAAGTGAGTGATCCCTTAGTCACTCTGTACTTTTGCCTGCTTTTTATTTTGATTGTTTGCAACATATATTTTGAGTCATATGTATAGAGAAGTTAATTTTTACACACAATTCACACGAATTTGTTTTCTAACTAAGCATATAACACACAAGGAATTGCAAAATAATTTATTTGTACAACTTTTAGATATCAAAAGGCATAACCTTATATGATCATGGAAGGGATAAATATGGGGAAAAAAGTGTGATGTAAAAATAAGCAGACCACAGGGAAAGGAATGTCAACCTAAATTGCCAGGCATTTGTTTATTTATTCACTTAGCAAGGTTCAGAGAGGGAGTAAAAAAAAAGAAACACTTGTGTGTTGCAAGAGGTTTAGGGGAAGTGACTGCTGAAATCAGAGTATAAATGTTATGCAAGGTCAGTGCATGGACCAGTTAAGTAAAAAAGCAGTGGAAATAGCACAAAGTAATGAAGAAAAGTAGACTACAATACTGGATGTGTTTGCTGGGGTTTTGAATCTCTAGAATGTCGTTCCTGGGCTATGCTGCTCTGCTCTTGTGTTGGATGCATTGTGCTGCACAAAGAGGTAAGCGTGAACTGCTCTCTTAGAGTGTATGTGAAGATGGTAACTAAAGCACTATGCAAAGGCTTTGTAGGTTTTTTTTTCATGAACTTCTGACAATAATTGACATTTCTTCTGGCTTTTAGTACCTTTAGTATTTAGTGTCCTGTCATATGATTTTTTTCACCTATTTATTTTGCTGTTTTTAATCTGTTGCCCAACTTTTCAAATGCTTTATGTCAGTATAAACTGGAGCCAGACAACTGATTTTCTGTTAATTATGTTTGCTAATTATTCTAGTATCTAAAACCAGGAAGCAACTGGTAGATTAAAGTAGAAATGCATATTTATGGAATATTTTGTTTTTGTCTGGAATAGCCTGTAAAGTGATCTGAGGAGGATGAATGATTACTACATTGACTGAAAATCTTCTAATATATCTATTGACTGACTGGATTTAGTCTAGGAAAGGAGATAAATATGTACAGGTATGCTTTTTTCATGTTTGAAGAGGTAGCTAGTATTCTACGTATCTTTTCAGAAACCTCTGATGTTTTGTTTCTCTCTTCAGTGTATTTTTCTTGGTTTGTGTTTATATTTTTTATGCTTAGTTATTTAATTTGTTTTCTTTATGTCTGAGTTTCTTGGCATAGAGTGTTGTGCAGAGGGTGCTGTGTGATTTTGAGCTGGTATGTCTTTGTTCAGGTTGGTTTTCATTTCAGTTGAAAGTTATGAAGACCTTATTAATCAAAAAGATCCAATGGATTTTACTTTGAAAAACTGAAAAATCAGAAAATTAAAGCAATGTCCTATCTTAATTAAATATAAAGAAATATTGCCTCAAAGCAACTAATAGTCTAATTTGTTTGCAAAGAAGTGCAGAAAAGTCCTGGAATTTGAAACTAAAGTTTGCCTGAATTTGCACTTTGTTTTCACAATGCTTTCTTTAGGTCAGGGAGATTGGAAAGAAATATGAATGCAGCAAAATTTGATTTACCCAGGACAACTATTACCATAGGTCATGCAGGATTCTTGTTTAAGCTTCATGCTGAAAGTCTGTGAGAGTTGTGGAAAGTCTTCTGAGAGCTGGGTTTTGCCCAAGGACTGGAAGCCACTTGCACCTGGATTTGTAATTGTGCTTGTACTTTTAGAAGCTGCTACCAGCATATTGTTGGCAAAAAAAAGCAGCTTGAGCTATTTCTAACTGAGGTCAAGTCACATGTAAATACAGAATGGGTAATTCCAGCTCTTCTGTCTGTCAGTAAGGAATTTGAAGGTATCCATTCTGTACATGCTTTTTAATATAGAAATAAAACCCTCTTGTATTGCTGAGTGCATGATGGATTTAATATAGGTTTGAAGTACAACCTGCCAGCAGATTTCTTCACCTCAAGCCACTAAGAAACTGCATACACACACACACACGCAAACACACACACACAGATAGATAGATAGTAGATAGATAGATAGATAGATAGATAGATAGATAGATAGATAGATAGATAGATAGATAGATAGGTAGGTAGATAGATAGATACACACATACACATACTCTGACACTTGATGGTCACACATAGTTTAACACCAGGGCAGGCGCAGGGAAGAGTTGAGATAAAATCCAGCAAGACGCAGCAAATCTTAGTAATGGTGAAGAGACTAAGGAGATTATCTTTCATTTGGTGGTGGGGGAGTTTAATGCAAGCAAGGAAGAGTTAAGAGGCTGCATTCTGCACAGCAGGCAATAAAAATATGATACAATTCAGTGGGAGAAAAAGAGAAGCTCTCACTGTACTCAATAACCTGTTTTTTAAATTATGGATTTCAGTGTGCGCTCTCAGCTTGCAAACTGAAAGTGCTAATTCAAACAAGGTATAATTAGAAATATGTGGAGTTAGAAACATTCTTTTTCTTGCCATTGAAAAGAACTTTCTGGGTAAATTAACAATTTTTAACACATTTGAAAGAGCCAGCTGAGGATTCCTGTTCATTTTGCTTATTCCTACATTTTGCAAAAAATGTTGTTAGAATTTGAATCTGTCTTTTCTTGCTAAAAAAGCCTTTCCTACATTTTTTAGAGTAGCCTAGTACCCTCTAGTGCACAGAAACAATAATTTTTATTCAGATGTAATCATTCCTAGGAGGGAGAATATTTATCAAAGTAATTGGAAAAAATGGGTGTGGGCACACTCTTCCTTTAGTCCATCACCAGTATTGTCAAAGCTTATCTAATTCTTCTGGCTACTTAAACCAGCCAAACTAAAGTTATTGAAGCTCAAAATTACCATTATTTTCAAATTATACAGTTTCAAATTATGTGGTTTTTTCTTTGCAACAAATCTCTTTTTTTTTCCATTTGTAAAACCATTTTATAAAACTATGCCTCTACTTTGGTCAGTACTCCCCTGACTGAAATACAACAAGTGAGTTCTCAGGGGTGTGTCTTTGTAAACTCAAGTAAAACTCACTTTCCACACTTTGGGATTTCTAACACAAAGTGAGCAGATAAAATACACCTTCTTCCACATCAGCTACTTAATGTGTGGTGTCATCTCTGCAGGGCAGTGCAGTGAGCTTTAACTCCACATCCCTCACATAAGGAAGGATCCCAAAGGATTTTTCCCCCAGTCCTATTTCCAGGCAGCACCTGGGTAACCCATAGGAAGGTTTCAGTGAGGATACTGCTGCTTTCTGAAACCCATGAACTTACAGCTGAACTGGGGAGAGGACACCTGTGCCAGCTCTCTGCTGAGTAATGCATCTACTCACCAAAGGATTTCCTTCCCTGGTGGACATTTCTTCTCCCATTTACTTTCTATACAGAGATTTCATTTCTTTTCCAAGGCTTTATTCCTCAGGGCTTGTTTTATTTATTCCTGATGAATGCTCACCTTTCATGTTCAGATGGAAAACAAAGTTCATTGCATTTAATTAGCTAGGCTGTTCAGAGACTGTTACTCTGGGTGAAGCTTCAGCTTCCAAAATGTGTACATTTCAGTCACCCAAGCTCTGAAAGTTAGTCACTGAAATTAGGGCAATTATTTCTTGACAAAATCATTTAATATTTCATTAACAGTTTCCCAACATTTGCTTCTTTCCTCTTTTGTCTGACTTTGCTCATTCTCAAGCTGTTGAGAAGCTTCTTAATAAAATATATTCAGGTTCATTTGTTGTGGTTCATTTGGACATGGCTGTACATTTCATGTGCACTGAAGGAGGCCCAGAAAGGAGCTTTTGGGCAAGGACTGTATAATATTGAGCTAATAAGAAATACCAGACACCACCATCCACTCTCCAAACTATGCTTGGAAGCTAAAGGTCAGAGTGAATACCCAGAATTAATTATATTGTTTAACAAGGATCTTGTAAGTAAGGAACAAGAGGAAATAAGTTTTGGAATATCAGGTGATCTGAGCCTGGAGAGAAAGTTAAGGCAGTGTAAAGGTGAGAGAAGGTTTGGCAGAACTTAATCAAAAGACATGTGAAATAATGTGAGTAAAGGTGGTGCTTGGTGGAGAAGAAAATAGGTTGAAAGGAGACTGCAGCGTGCCCAGAGTTGTTCTCTGGGGCAGTGGAAGGACAGGCCTGGAGCAGCTGCTGCAGATGGAAGGGCAGGAGGTGTCTGCAGTCAGAGCCAGGGCACTGATCTCCCTGCAGGCTGTGTAAGTAAAATCTGTTTCGTGAGCCATCACTGTCCTGGGTGGTTCCTTGGCACCTGGCTATTCCTGTGTCCTTCTAAATGTCTAGTCACATTCCTACAAAATGTGGATCCTTGTCACTTTTGTGCTGGTTCAATAGCAAACACTGATCACAAATGGCCCCAGAATTTCTTGCTACATTTCCTGCTGCAAGATTTTTTTGGGTGTTTGTAGCATGTACTTCAGTCACCAATGTTTTTATTTACAATTTTTAGCTTGTGAAGGACCTCCTCCTAGGAGGGTAAAAGAAGTGCCTACTAAAAGCTGGGACAAGCCTCCCTATCCCCATGGGACCCTAGCAATATACAATTGTCGGCCTGGATATGTAAAAGCTGGACGAGTTGGGTTTCGGTGCATTGATGGAGTGTGGAAGGAGCTGAGTCCAGGAACAGAATGCAGAAGTAAGTATTTGTGAAAAATATCTGCAGACATTTGATCTGGCAGACCATATTCCTTGCCAGTGATGTCAATGTGAAATTGTACCTTTACTTGTAAATTACTTGTTTCTGCACTCTTTAAAATATCACCTTGAAAGGGACGTGTGCATAAGGGAACTTCTTTTAAATTCCTTTTCTCCAGATCAAAGGATTTATTTTTTTCTTTACAGAAGATCTTATTCTAGATCATCCTTATTAACCCAATTTACATTGTTAAAATAAATTTTTCTTAGAAGTTTGCTTTCAAAATTTTTTAGTCTAAGCAGGATAAAGCACAAACCTGGCTTCTGAATGTGAGTCAAGAGACAGCTTATTCAACTATTTCTATAAAAGATATCATTTCTTGCAAGTGGGAAATTATTTTGCCCTGCCTTTTCTTTTAAGCCGTAATTCACAATTAGGATGAGAGCTGCTATTTATTATCTCTAGCATACTGTGCTGAGAGTTTTCAAGTATCTCACGCTCTCATTCAGAATTCATTGCTGAAGAAATTGAAGTTCGTTATCATTGGTGAGTAGATACTTCTTTTCTGTAATAAATGAGCTTTAAACACAAAGGAATTTTAGAAACAAGGGGTTATGATTGTGTATCTAACATACAAAATTTTTACTAGGTACAACATAAATATTTCATTTGAGAATATAAGTCCTGGGTGTTGTTCAGACAGAGATTAATACACACTGGGAGTAAGAACTGTTAAGTCACTAGTAACTATTTTTCCATTTTTGACTGAGTCTCTGTCTCAATGTTCAGATTTCATTGTGTGACTAGTGAGTGAACAGGATCCCATCCAGAATTTGGTTTGCAGCATGTTTTAGCAAATGCTGCCACCCAGTGAGCAGGGCTGCCACCGGCAAGGAGAGCCTGGGGAGAGAGGAGGAGATGCTCTGCTCAGCCTGGGGGTGCCTCGGCAGGACAGGGACAGAAACATTGATCAGGAGCTGCCATTTCCTCTGAATCCCCCTGC